>NW_027250777.1:0-1200000 GCF_044704955.1 Pristiophorus japonicus
CAGGGGGGGCGGGGGGAGCGGGTGTCGGGTCGGGTCTGGTCGGCGGGGGAGCGGGTGTCGGGTCTTGTCGGGGGCGGGGAGCAGGAGCTGGCCGTGGGAGGAGCCTTATTTACACAGCCCCAGTGAGGCCATTCAACCAGGGCTAGGGGCTGCGTGCTTCGGGCCCCTCCCACACAGTTCGGCGCCTGGAGCTACAGCACTTGCGTGCCCACTGTAGCGCACATGTGCAGATGTCCCGGCACTGATTTCAGCGCCGGGACCTGGCTCAGCCCCCCCCCCACAGCTCGTGCTCGCTGCGCCGAGGGCCAGAGGACCTGTAAGTCGGTGGAGAATACCGAGGATTTTTTTAGGCGCCGTTTTAGGCGCGAAAAACGGGCGCCCAGCTCGGAGGGGTGCCCGTTTTTTTTCTTGTGGAAACTTGGGCCCAATGAGTCTTGTGCTGCCCTCCAAGGCCCTCCCGAGCCCCGGATAATCGGTGGGAGACCCTTGCTAGCGCAACAGAGCACCCTCCCTGTTGTCTTTCGCCTTATCAGTCTGGGGCGGGAGGCTAAGTCAACAGGGGACCACGGCGCCCTGGGCTGTGGCACTCTGTCACTCCTCCTTACTGTCGGTGCAGAGTCCCAGTTTATGGGCTGCAATGACATCTCCTCCACCTCTTGGGCTAGCCCCAGCTGATCCACCATGGGATATTCAGCTTCCCCTTGAACCTTGCTAATGGTAGAGCCTTTCTCCCTACTTCTGTTAGTGGGCTGGGACCCTCTACCCAGTGGTGGGATAGCCTTACTGGAGCAGTGAACCACCCCCAGCTGTAGGGCTTCGGGACCCGCTGCCTCCTCCGGAGCCTTCAAATCCACCGGGGCCTGTTCTTCCCCCAGTGCCTGATTCCCTTCCCTTGCTCGTCCCCTCTGTTTTTTACCTCTTTTGGGGTCAAACAATTGACACTGATTAATGTGATACCACTTCACCCGGCGAGGCAGTCGAACCGCATAAACCATAGGGCTAGCCTTGTCGACTCTGCTGTATGGTCCCATATATAATGCTTCAAAAACCCCGACCCGAGCATAGTTCCTCACCATGACCTGGTCCCCTATCTCCCATTCGTGGTGTTTGCTGGGCTCTAGCAGCAATCGGTTACTCTGATGCTGTCTGCCCATGTTACTAGCAGCCTGCCAGTGAATCTGTTTGAGGTTTTCAAACAGGTTCCTGACAAACCCGTCCCGGTTCACCTCTCGGAGCTGCCCTTTGGTGAGAACCGGCGCCAACACATGCACTGGGGTTCTCATGATCCGGCCTGTCATCAGCTCATGAGGTGAGTACCCTGTGCTCTTTGACTGACTGGCCCGGATTCCCATGAGGACCAACGGTCAGACCTCCACCCACTTGTTAGGTGAATCTCCCGTCTCCTTGCGCAGCCTTTCCTTTAGGGTCCGGTTCAGACGTTCTACGGGGCCTGAGGACTGAGGGTTGTAGGCGACATGCCATTTGGCTCTTATCCCCAGCACCTTTAGGGTGGCCTGCATCACCTGGACGGTGAAGTGGCTTCCCCGGTCGGACTCCACGATTTGAGGTAGACCCCACCGAGAGAACACCTCCCTCACCAGGAATTTTGCAGTCCCCACCGTGGTAGCTGTTCGGCAAGGGAAGGCTTCCACCCACTTGGAAAACACATCCACCAGGACGAGGCAGTATTTATAGCCCCCCTGGGCGGCCGGTAGGAATCCGATGTAGTCGATCTGGATAGACTGCCATGGTCCCTCTACCCGCCTGATGTGTCCCATAGACGCCTTCCTTTTCTGAGGGCCTGGGTTGTTTGCAGCGCAAACCAGACAGCCTGCACAGAAGTTACGGACGTCTTCCCGGAGGTCTGGCCACCACCCTGCCTTTTCTTCCCGTTGCCAGGTAGATTCTGGCCCAGGGTGTCCCGCACCTGGACCCTCATGGGCCAGCTGAAGTAATTCCCTCCGGTGTTGTGGCGGCACTACCCATTTGTCCCCTTTAAACAACATGCCTTCCCGCACAGCAATATCTACAGCACTGGATGGGCCCTCCGCCTTTTCCCCGTCTTTTAATAGCAGCCAAGGCAGCCTTCAGGATCGGATCCTGCATCTGGACTACTTTAAGGTCCGGGGTCACAGCCGCCCCTACGCTCCCTTGTGTCCCTGGCTTGCTTCTTGCTGCTGCTATCCTGCCTGCCTCGTATGGGTCCTATGGGCGACCTGTGCGAGCACCTTCCCTTGCCAGCAGGTCTGCCTGCTGGTTACCTTCCCTCCGTGGCTCAGTTTTGGAGTGGGCCTTTACCTTATGGATATTTACATCCCCGGTTTCTCCCATTGCAGCTACGATCTTTCCTAGCAGGGGTTTGGTCACAAAGGGCTTCCCATCTGCAGAGGTGTACCCCCGGCATGACCAAATCGCCAGATACTCTGTACACGAATTGCAAGTGAACATGCTGTCCGAGCAAATCGTGTATGGGGTAGGGAATTCCTCGGGGTGTGTGACCACATACATCACCGCCGGGAGTTCCACCTGCTGGGCGCTCAGGGTGCATGGGAGTTTAAGAGCCAAGGCAATTCCTGCCTTGGGATCCCAAACTCCGCAGCCCATGAGTCTTGTACCCGCGGACACTGAACTGGAGCCATCAACGTAGATCTCGCGGCCTGTGGGGTGTATCCCTGCCCGAAATCCAAAGTTAATGTCCCATACTCCCTCCACAGAGCATCGATGCGGCTGCCCTGGATAGATTAAATTTGCTGCGAGCCTGGGCTCGTAGAGGCCCTTGACCTTTAAAGTCATTTGGGAGAGGAGGAGGGTCCAGCGAGTGATTCTAGCACTGCTCACTGTCCCGTCCTTAATCTTCCCGTCCAACAGCATCTGCGTCGGGGTATGATGGGCGAGGAGTGTAATGGGGGATATTCTGGTAAAGATCTGAGCTCACTTTACTGCCCAGTGGGTGGCAAGCAAGTGCCTCTCACAATTGGAGTATCCCTTTTCTCCTTCCGTGAGGACCCTGGAGGAGTACACCACTGGTCTCAGCTGACCGTTTCGCCCCTGGAACAACACTGCACTTAAGCTGTCACCACTGGCTGCCACCTCCAGGAAGAATTCCTCACCCCCATCAATTGCCCCTCGGGCTGGTGCTACCTGCAGGTCTCTCTTAAGACAGACAAATGCTGCCTCACAGCCCACGTCCCATTCCCACTCGACCCCCTTATGTAGGAGTCTGAGCAGAGGGGCGGCAGTGGCTGCATAGTCCTCGATGAAGTCCCTACAGTAGCCAGTGATTTCCAGGAAAGACCTTACCCCCGACACATCCCTAGGGACAGGGAGTTCCGGCACTCCCTTTCTTCTAGCCTCATCAATGGCCCTTTCTCCTGCTCTTATCGTCAGGCCCAGGAATTTTACCTCTCCTCGACCTATCTGGGCTTTCTTGGGATTAACTATAAAACCCCCTTCCTTCAGTAAGACCAGCATTTCGGCCAGCAGTGGACCGTGTTCCTCACTGCTGTCTGTGAACAACAACAGGTCATCCACATACTGGACCAGCTGGTGTGACTGGCTGAAGCCTTTTAAGCAGTTCGCCATGCATTGGTGAAAGATGCTGGGACTATTATGAAAGCCCTGCTGTTCCCGGAAGGTGAAGGCAAACTTGTACTGGTCTTCCCTCCGTACAGGGATAGACCAGAACCCGTTGGATATGTCCAACACTGTGAACGTGGTTGCGGATGCAGGGATTTCCCCTATCAGATCCGCAACCGCCGCTACTGTGGGAGCACAAGCTGGGATGTTTTTATTGAGCACCCTATAATCCACCGCAGCCCTCCAAGAATAATCCGGTTTCCTAACCGGCCAAAGCGGGGAGTTGACATGGGTGGCTATGGGTCTCAAAACACCCTGCTCGACAAGCGAGCTTAAAGCTGTCTCCAAGTCTGCTTCTGCCTCTTGGGGAAAGCCATACTGATTTTGCGGGCGTGACATGGGATCCCCATCTATTCTAACCTCCATTCCTGTGACTCTCCCACAGTCGTGTTTATGGGTGGCAAATGCTGCAAGATTTGCTTGCACATAGTCCCGGTACTCGGCCGGGGTGTTACCGACCAGAACCTCCAGGTCGTAACCCCCTTTTGGCTTCATTGTACACAGAGTCCCTTTTCCCTGTTTCTTATCAATAACCATGACTTCTCCCTCTGCTCCCGTGCCCACTGTGCCCCATAGACAGTGATTCCTCTAGTCTATTAGGATCTGGCGAGCGATGATAAAATCAGCCCCCAAGTTCCCTTTTCCCACCCGCTCCCAGTTCATCAGGACGCACTTCCATTGTGTTTGGAGTGCTCCGAAACGAACCGCGAGCGGGACTGAGAAAAACCCAGCCTTCTCATTACCTGTGAACCCAACTAGTTGATATGGCACCCCGTTTGATAGAGGTGAGGTTGCGGGGTCCTCCGAATGGACTATCCTGCTGGAAGCACCAGTGTCCAAAAGGTAGGTACCCAATACACCCTCAACCTCCATCTTGACCCAGGGTCATCCCCAGGGGTCGTATTCTAGTGGGCACAGGTATGCAGGCTGGATCTGGGCTAGTCACGGCCTCTGTACTGGCAGGGTTGCTGGTGCTTCCCTGCCTGTTGCCGTGGCTACCTTCCCAGTCCCCTCAAGCGCTGTCCTCACTGCAGCTACTATCTGGTCAAGGGATGGTGAGGAGCTCGCTCCACTTCCCCCACTCTGGGCGGTTCCTAATGAACTTCTCCCCCATATCTCTTTACTGGGCTCCTGCAATCCCTTTTAAAATGCCCAGCTTTCCCGCACCCGTAGCACACACCCTCCTCATCAGACGAGCGGCCACCCTCCTGGTGCCATTCCCTTTTGGGAATCGGGTTGGGTTTTACTTCATTTACCCGACCTTTGGAGGTTTTCTGCTCCTCCCCTCCTCCATTCCGTTGGACCAGTGCCAGTTGCCTGACCACTGCTTCCTCGGTGAGGTTGGGGTCCCGGGAATCGAACCACAGTTCTGCCCTGGCCTTGAGCCGGGGCAAGCAGTTTGCCACCAGCATCCTCAGCCAGCGGCCAGTCTGTACCGCGGAAAGATTCACCCGAACGAGGAGCTCCCCACAGGCTGCGAGGTATACCACCCACAGCCTGTCCGCAAATGCCTGCAGGGTTTCCCCTGCGAGCTGCCTTGTCCTTTCGACCCGTTCGAAAGGACTGCGTCATCGAAGCCCATAGCCTCAAGGACGGCCCTCTGGACCTCAGTAAATGTACGCTGTCCCCTCCGGCATTCTGCCGGCAGGGCCTGGTACAATTTGCTGTCCAGAGAGAAGAGCAGCAGCTTGGCTGTCTCTTCCTCGTCGCACCCATTAATTTCCCCTGCCTGCATCACCTCCATGAAGTGGATAGACGGGTCCCCGCTGCGAGTGAGTTTGGCCAAATGGGCCACCATGGCCCTGAGTGATTGAAATCCATGGGGAATAATAAAGTCGCTCTCCAGCGCTCCCCGACCTTGGCCACCTGCCTGTGGATGACCGTACTTGCGCTGCCTGACCGGGCACATCCGCCCTGGTTCAGGGTCTTTCTGCGCTGGTCCCTCTACCTCTGGCTGTCCCACCATACCCGATGCAGCAGACAGTGCCTGGTCGTCTGATCCAGCCCTTAACTGACCCTCGGCTGGAGCCTCACATCCCTGCTGCCAAACGGGACACATTGGTCCTGCCCCCAGCCCTGGGTATGCTACTACCTGCGCGCCCCGCCCCTCCTGGTACCCCACCGGACAAACCACCGGTGCCTCAGGAGGTGGTCGGGCGCCTCTTACTTTTGGATTCTCCTCTACCTCCCAATACTCTCCTTTGTTCCCTGTGGACCCTCCGGGTCCTATCAGGGGGACCGTCCCCTTTGCCTGGGATAGAGCGTGGGTGAGAGTTTTAATCCTCTCCTGACAGGGACCGTGATCTGCAAACTCACTGCTACTGGCCACTTTATAGGCTGCCTGCACATCTTTTAATTTATTCTCCAGTTCCCAAATTTTCTGGGTGTGCCGAGAATTCGGTTCCCGGAGGGACCCCTCACTACCCTTGGCCTCAGTGACCTGACTGAAGATAGTCCCGGCTATTTCGGAAGGTCTCCTACAACTGCCGGTTCCTTTGCTGCTCCCCAGCTAATTCGGCCAGCAGGTTGTCCCCAATCACAGCCCGGATAGCAGAGAGCTCCCCTGATTTCTGAAGACTCTGTTCCACGTCCTTCACCCGCTGGTCGAGCTTTCGGACTTGGCGGGTGAGGCAGATAAGCCAGATGGCCTTTTCCACCCTGTGGTTGTAGTCCTTCCCTGCTGTCCACTGTTCAGCAGCATCCACTGGGCGCTCTGCCCGAGTGAGGGCTTGTACCCAAGGTTTGGTGAGGTTCACCTTGCCAAAAATGTATGACGAAATTCTCTCCTCCATTTTAGTTTCCTCTCTTATCACCTCATCTGTTATATTAACATCTCCTGTTTGCTTATGTCCCTTCGTGGTCGCCTTGTTCTGTAAGGGGTTTTCACAGGGTTGTTATTGTGCCTTGGGTGTCTCTCTCTGAGCTTCTGCCCTCTCAGCTTATGCCTGGCCTGTGAGGTACCCTGAGTGCTGCAAGAGCACCCCTGGAGAGACTGTGTCCACAGCTTATGAAGGGGGTTTTGAGACTCGTGCGTACCTACAGCTTATGCCTAGCCTGTGAGGCAGCTGTGAGTGTCAAACACTCCTAACCCCTTCTTCCCTAGCCTGTGACACACAGTTGAGCGTTTTCGAGGCGCTCCTAGCTTCCCTTACACGGTTCTGACATAAGACTCACGATCAGGAGATGTAATACAATAGAACTGAGAAAAGGTGATTCCAAGAGGAACTTTAGGTTTCCAATTTATTTGACAAGGTGTAACTCAACAAAAGCAATACACCAACAAAACAATCCCCCTAAATCCCACTAAAACAGACCCAACAAAAATCTTTACACCAGTTTAGCATTACAATGCCCAACCTCCCACCTTTCCTGGCCTAACTGAGTTGGGAGTTCTGGGGACCAGAGGTTATACTCACTACTGTGCCTTCCGCAGTCTGGTGGTTTGTTTCTTCTATCTTCGGTGTCCTCGGACACTGGTTTTCCTTCAATGTCGAGAGGCTTGTGTTTGTGGTTGTTGAATGATGAGTGCAGGGAAAATCATCACTCCCTGCTACTACGTCAGAAACCCCTTTTTTTATAGCCAGATTATCCAGTCTGCCTCTCCTGCTGAAGTCGATTCTTCTCATTGGTGGACATTTGATTTTGAAAAATGCAGCAGTTTTAGGTTTTTAGTTTTTTTTCCCACTGATCTTAACCTACTCAAGGTTTGAGTGGGTGTTGATTGCATTGGCCTCCTGTAGCCATTATGCTAGTCTGGCCTGAGCCAGATATTTCTATGCCTGATGAAAAAGGTGTTGGAATATGTATGTGGCATTGTTTAAATGCTAATGTTTTCAAGGGGCAAGTTTCGAGGGTATACAGTTCCCAGACAATTTGATTAGTTCCATTGTCCAAACTGGGACTTTTGATATTGACTCCACCCCTTTACTTGCAGACTCAACATACATCTTTTAAAAAATCCCAAATTCGATTTAAGTTCGTAGTTTCTTCCATGTGCACTTTAGGATTTCAAACTTTCTGGTAGATAGTTCCAAATTAAATTCCCTTTCCTATGAGTCCAAACACTGGGCGGGGGGGGGTGCCTCCATGAATGCACCTCCTTTTATCCCCTGCAGGCCTTGTCTGCTCTTTTAAAATTCCTTTGTGTCCCAAAGTTTTCCTTCCATCGGTTTCAATTCACAGCACAGACTGATCCCACAGCCCTTTTCCTTCTGGGTAAAATGAGGGCGTTTTCGTCCTCCCCTACACATTGGAGAATTGTATTATATGTGGGTAACTAACCGGTGTTGAACACCAGACTCCAGTGCCCATGTATTGCTAGGTTTATCTGTCACTAGAGAATTATTCTGAATGTGAGTCACATATAGAATGACATATTATATACAGCACAGAAATAGCCCATTTGGCGTTTATATTCCACTCGAGCCTCCTCATGTCTTTTCACATCTAACTCTATCAGTGTAACTCTCTATTCCCTTATTCCTCAGTTACTTATCTAGCTTCCCCTTAAATTAATCTATACTTTTCGCCTCAACTACTTCCTCACCAATCTCTGTGTAATGACACTTTTGCTGAATCCCCCCTTGGTTTCTTGGTGACTCTCTTATATTGATAGTTCCAGTGTTGTTCTTCCCCACACATGAACACACTCTCTCTGTGTCAACTCAATCAAAACCTTTCATATTATACACCTCAATTAGGTCACACCTCAGACTTCGCTTTTCAAAAGAAAAGAGATCCAGTCTCTTCATCCCTTTCTGATAGGTATAAAGTCGTATTTCTGGTATCATTCTTGTAAATCGTGTTTGCAACCTCTCCAGTGCCTCTATATCCTTTTTATAAGGATTTAAAGGCAAGAAACAAAAAGGGCCACTGAATATAAAAGGGCAGCAGGAGGGGTCAAAACTAAAAATCATGGTTTAAAAACTAGGATGAAAACACTCTACCTAAATGCACGCAGCATTCAAAATAAAGTAAATGAGATGATGACACAAATCATTACAAATGGGTATGATTTGGTGGCCATGACAGAAACATGGTTGCAGGGTGGCCAAGACTTGGAATTAAACATACAGGGGTATCTGACGATTCAGAAAGATCGACAAGAAGGGAAAGGAGGTGGGGTAGCTCTGTTAATAAAAGATGTTATCAGGGCAGTTGTGAGTGATGATATTGGCTCCAATGAACAAAATGTTGAATCATTGTGGGTGCAGATTAGAGATAGTAAGGGGAAAAAGTCACTGGTCAACGTAGTTTATAGGCCCCCAAATAATAACTTCACGGTGGGGCGGGCAATAATCAAGGGAATAATGGAGGCATGTGAAAAAGGAACGGCAGTAGTCATGGGGGATTTTAACCGACATATCGATTGGTCAAATCAAATCGCACGGGGAAGCCTGGAGGAGGAATTCATAGAATGCAAACGGGATTGTTTCTTAGAACAGTATGTAACAGAACCTACAAGGGAGCAAGCCATCTTAGATCTGGTCCTGTGTAACGCGACAGGAAAAATAAATGATCTCCTAATAAAAGATCCTCTAGGAATGAGTGATCACAATATGGTTGAATTTGTAATACAGATTGAAGATGAGGAAGTTGTGTCAGAAACGAGCATACTATGCTTAAACAAAGGGGACTACAGTGGGATGAGGGCAGAGTTGGCTAAAGTCGACTGGAAGCAAGGACTAAACGGTGGCACAATTGAGGAACAGTGGAGGACTTTTAAGGAGCTCTTTCATAGTGCGCAACAAAAATATATTCCAGTGAAAAAGAAGGGCGGCAAGAGAAGGGATAACCAGCTGTGGATAACCAATGAAATAAAGGAAAGTATCAAATCAAAGACCAATGCGTATAAGGTGGCCAAGGTTAGTGGGAGACTGGAGCATTGGGAAAATTTTAAGCAACAGCAAAGAATGACTAAAAAAGCAATACAGAAAGGGAAGATAGATTACGAAGGTAAACTTGCGCAAAACATAAAAACAGATAGTAAAAGCTTTTACAGATATATAAAACGGAAAAGAGTGACTAAAGTAAATGTTGGTCCCTTAGAAGATGAGAAGGGGGATTTAATAATGGGAAATGTGGAAATGGCTGAGACCTTAAACAATTATTTTGCTTCCGTCTTCACAGTGGAAGGCACAAAAACCATGCCAAAATTTGCAGGCCACAGGAATGTGGGAAGGGAGGACCTTGAGACAATCACTATCACTAGGGGGGTAGTGCTGGACAGGCTAATGGGACTGAAGGTAGACAAGTCCCCTGGTCCTGATGAAATGCATCCCAGGGGATTAAAAGAGATGGCGGAAGTTATAGCAGATGCATTCGTTATAATCTACCAAAATTCTCTGGACCCTGGGGAGGTACCAGCGGATTGGAAAGCAGCTAATGTAACGCCTCTGTTTAAAAAAGGGGGCAGACAAAAGGCAGCTAACTATAGGCCGGTTAGTTTAACATCTGTAGTGGGGAAAATGCTTGAAACTATCATTAAGGAAGAAATAGCGGGACATCTAGATAGGAATAGTGCAATCAAGCAGACGCAGCATGGATTCATGAAGGGGAAATCATGTTTAACTAACTTATTGGAATTCTTTGAGGAGATAACGAGCATGGTGGATAGAGATGTACCGAGTGATGTGGTGTATTTAGATTTCCAAAAGGCATTCGATAAGGTGCCACACTAAAGGTTACTGCAGAAGATAAAGGTACGCGGAGTCAGTGGAAATGTATTAGCATGGATAGAGAATTAGCTGCCTAACAGAAAGCAGAGAGTCGGGATAAATGGGTCCTTTTCCGGTTGGAAATCAGTGGTTAGTGGTGTGCCACAAGGATCAGTGCTGGGACCACAACTGTTTACAATATACATAGATGACCTAGAAGAGGGGACAGAGTGTAGTGCAACAAAATTTGCAGATGACACTAAGATTAGTGGGAAAGCGGGTTGTGTAGAGGACTCAGAGAGGCTGCAAGGAGATTTGAATAGGTTAAGCGAATGGGCTAAGGTTTGGCAGATGGAATACAATGTCGGAAAGTGTGAGGTCATCCACCTTGGGGGAAAAAACAGTAAAAATGAATATTATTTGAATGGGGAGAAATTACAACATGCTGTGGTGCAGAGGGACCTGGGGGTCCTTGTGCATGAATCCCAAAAGGTTAGTTTGCAGGTGCAGCAGGTAATCAGGAAGGCGAATGGAATGTTGGCCTTCATTGCGAGAGGGATGGAGTACAAAAGCAGGGAGTTCCTGCTGCAACTGTATAAGGTATTGGTAAGGCCGCACCTGGAGTGCTGCGTGCAGTTTTGGTCACCTTACTTAAGGAAGGAAATACTAGCTTTGGAAGGGGTACAGAGACGATTCACTAGGCTGATTCCAGAAATGAGGGGGTTACCTTATGATGATAGATTGAGTAGACTGGGTCTTTACTCATTGGAGTTCAGAAGGATGAGGTGTGATCTTATAGAAACATTTAAAATCATGAAATGGATAGACATGATAGAGGTTGAGAGGTCGTTTCCACTGGTAGGGGAGACTAGAACGAGGGGGCACGGCCTCAAAATACGGAGGAGCCAATTTAAAACCGAGTTGAGAAAGAATTTCTTCTCCCAGAGGGTTGTGAATCTGTGGAATTCTCTGCCCAAGGAAGCAGTTGAGGCTGACTCATTGAATGTTTTCAAATCAAAAATAGATAGATTTTTAACCAATAAGGGAATTAAGGGTTACGGGGAGAGGGCGGGTAAGTGGAGCTGAGTCCACGACCAGATCAGCCATGATCTTATTGAATGGCGGAGCAGGCTCGAGGGGCTAGATGGCCTACTCCTGTTCCTAATTCTTATGTTCTTATAACACGGCGATGAGAATTGTACAGTGTACTGCAAGTGTGAACCAACGAAGGTTTGATACCAGTTCAGCAGAACTTCACTTCTTTTCAATACTATCCGTCTTGAATTAACCCTTGGTACTCCATTTTCTTTTTATGGATGTATCCACGACTTGTCCCCAAACACCGCAAGCTCTGACCTTATTCATTATTCTCATATGTGGTACCTCATCAAAGACTTTTTGGAGATTAAATATATTATATCGTCCACATTGCCCTGGTCTACTCTCCCTGTTACTTCTTCAATGAAATCAAAGAAGTTGGTCAAGCAAGACTTTTGCTTTTGAATCCACGCTGATTATACATTATTATATTTTTGGTTTATAGATATTCTTCTATTCTCTACTTTAGCAGAGATTCCATTATTTTCCTACCACCGAAGTTCCACTGACTGGTCTATAGTTCCCCGGACATGTTCTATCTCTTATCTCAAATATAAGTATTACGTTAGCTATCCGCCATTCCTCTGACACGACACATTTTTCAAACTAATCATTAAATATTTGTAATAGTGTTCCTGCTATCTCTTTGCTGAATTATTTTAAAGTGTATGGATGTAATCCATCCAGACCAGGGGTTCAATCCTCCTTTCATTTGGTTCGTTCATTTAATATTACTCCTCTTTATTTATTGCAGTTATATAATTTCCCATACATTATTCCACCATCATGTCCACCTGCCCTGTGTCCCTGGTAAATACAGAGGCAAAGTAATTATTTCATATTTTATGTAATTTTTCCTTCGCTCCATGTGATTTAATCTTGTCCATTGATTTGTGGCCCTATTCCCATCCGACATTCTTTTTTAAATGAATGTGCCTGCAGAAAGTTAGATGAGCGATTATGTTATCGGCCACCAAATAGTGGGAAGGATAAAGAGGTGTAAATTTAGATAAAATGCAGAAAGATTCAAGATCTGTCGTGATAATGTGGGACTTCAACGTAAACTGGGAAAATAACCATGCAAAGGGAAAATGCAGGGGAGGATTTCCTGAAATCTGTATTAGAACTTTCTCCATCAGTACGTTTCCAGCACGATGAGGAAGAAAGCAGTTCTGGATCTCGGAAATGGATTAAGTAGAGCATGGTTCTGTGGAGGAGCATTGAGGAAACAGTGATCACAATATCATTTGGTTTAGAGTAGTTATGGAAAAGGAGAAGGTATAATCATGTGTGAAAATACCCAACTGTTGGAGGACTAATTTTATGAGTTGAAAGGGATCCGGCCCAGGTAGATTGAAACCAAAGATTTCTCGGTAAAACAGTAAATGCACATTGGGAGACCTATAAAAGGAGATAGATCTGGTAACGACTAGACTCGTTCTCATGCAGGGTGCAGAAATAGCATGATAGCTAGCTACAGCTCGGTGGATGAATGAAGGTCAACTAAAACACAAAAACGGAAGCTTGTGATAAACTTCAGGCTCATATTTCAGTAGAGAACCAAGCAGAATACAGAATGTACAGAGAAGGACTATCAAAGGAGGAGGAAGTAGAATCAGCAGAAAAACAGGATATTCGCCCATAGTACTTATCTGAGGAAGGACACACTTGCCTTGGAGGTGGTGCAACAGAGGTTCAACAGATTGATTCCTGGGATAAGAGGGCTGTCCTATGATGAGAGATTGTGTAGAATATGCCGATTCTCTCTTGGGTTTCGAAGAATCGGAGGTGATCTCGTTGAAACGTACAATATTCTGAAGGGGATTGACAGGGTAGATGTTGAGAAGCCTGGCTAGCTCAGTCAGTAGAGCATGAGACTCTTAATCTCAGGGTTGTGGGTTTTAGCCCCATGTTAGTCGATTACTGTTCCTTAAAATTTATGTTGCTTTCACGGGAAAACATCATGAATGAACACATTATCTTCTTTTGCACAATGAAAGAAATACGAACTGAGGGAGAGTTGATAATTTAATCATCTGTTCTGTGCTCTGCATAAGAACACAAGAACCAGGAGCAGGAGTCGGCCATTTGGCCCTTCGAGTCTGCCTTCTTTTGCACTGAAACAAATTATAACCGTGAGTTTAAATTAGCAGTGCGAGATATTTACAGGGCACCTTTCAATGCTTCACAAACCCATTCCTTTCGCTACAGCCACCCGGGATCGTTTCCCGGTTTGGGAAGTAGATGTGATATCACCGCTTGTAATTGAAGTGGAGTAATTTTATTACGTCAGATGGATGTCCCAAAGCACTTCAGAGTGGTGTCAAAACAAATGAGTTTGCAATTTAAAACACTGAATGTCAGGAGTGGGATTTGAACCCACGCCTCCAGAGGAGACTGCAATCTGAACGCAGCGCCTTCGACCGCTCGGCCATCCTGACTGTTAGATGCTTCAGTTACAAGTTATTGCTCAGGAAAGTTTCGGACCGGGCGCTTGTTCAGTGTTGCTGGAAGGCCCAGTGATCGGGATATCCTCTCCCCCGGGGTTTTCCTGAGCCTGTGATCGGTGCACGTGGAGGTTTGGCCCGGGTTGGAGGTAGCTTACATCCCAGGGATGGACAATAACACTCTGAGCTCTGGAACTGGGGAAGAGCGAATAATAAATGAGCTGTTTGTGCGTTTCAAATGCAACTTCGATCTGATGGTATAAACCGATAGTGTTGTTTCACAGAATGAAAGAAATGCGAACAGGGACAATCGAAATTTCAATAACTGAACTTTAATAATGAGTAAAACTTTAACCCTTGATGAAGTTTTATCTCCGATCTGATTTTACACACTCTGTATTTGAGTAGATTAGTTTTAAAATGTTCATTGCTCATGCGACAATGTACCCTGGACTGCTTTTGTTCAATTTTATTGCAGACAAGTTTTTGCTTCACAAATAATGTTTCCGCCCAGGCTCGCAGCAGAGACCTTTCCCGTGTGAGGCAAACATGATAACCGCTACACTACGGAAACTGCTGCTTAGCTCAGTGCCCAGAGAGAAGTGTTCAGCAACAAGCTGAAATGCTCAATCCCTCTCTCTGCAAAAAGTTCCTTTCACAAACATTTCTCTGACCGGACCTGCACCAAACAACAATGTTCTCCTTTCAAAGTCATTAAACTCCCCAATTTCCACATCTGCAATGTTAAGGACAAGGACTTACAGCGCTTTGCGATCAGAAAATTGCCGGAAACCCCTGTGGTTAATGACAGAACTTTTGATGGTTGATTTCCGTACTCACCTTGTGTTATGTATTTAACCTTTGGCCACCTGTATCACACCACCACCAGAGGGCCTACCTGTTGGAGTCCCAAGGGTTACCAGCATCCATTGGTATATATAAGCACACTGGAGACATATTGAAGGAGCTAATGTCATACTTACTCATTGTTCACAGTACTCAGTTTCATTCTTTATTATGAGCGTATCAATTGGCGACGAGACAACGAACAACCACACGAAAATGGAAGTAACAGTTGGTATAACTTGATAACAGCACAGCTGGCAATGGTTGCGGAATATATTCGTGCAGCCAAAACGCACAATGACAACATGGAACTGCACGGCACAGAATCCTCAGGGAAAAACAATTAAAAGTTTTGTCCCTGAATGGGCTACGATCCACCAACCTTGCAGTTAATAGCTGAACGCCCTAATCCATTGCACCACAGAGACTGATATAGCATAAATTACAAGACATCCCTGTGATATCTTCACAGAGCACAGCACACACAGCTTCCTAACATGCAGGCTGCTCTCTCGGAACTCTCCAGAAAGAGCCTGTTCTGTTTCAAGATTAACTATACAGTTGCAGTATACAATATGTCCACATCCACAGTGTGGCGCTACAAGCATTACATGCTGACAGACATTACAATCCCAAACCAGGGTGTCAGTCAGTTAAAGCTTCAGATTGCTCTGACCGGGATGGAACTTGTTCACTCTCAGTTGTACTTTTCCCAAATAAAGGGTGGGACATTCATTGTGGATGCGTGGAAGCAGTCTGGTCCCGCACACTGCAGACACTTCCATGTCACCGCCAACCAGCTCTCCCACAACCGGTGTGATCGACCTTCCAGCCTTCCGGTGCCTTGTCTGTGACGAAGTATTCTGACTGTCCCGAAGCCGGTATCCTTTGTCATCAATAGGGTTTTAAGTTGTTTCGGTAATTTTTACCTGTTGGACAGTCGAGGCGCAAATTGTAGAGTGGAACACTTGCGTGGACTCCGGTTTTCTAGTGGTTGATTTTCCTGGTTGGGTCCATCGGTCGCAGTGGTCCAGTTGATGCCTGTTACCAAGTCAGTTGGTATTGATGTTCCACTGATTGGTTTTTTGAAGTTCTTTTCTCCGATGTCGTGATGTATCTTCCTGTGTTTTCTTGCCGTGTGCTCTCGATCTTGATCTAGTTGTTCCAAAGTAATGGTCAGAAAAATAGGTTGCTCTTGGTACGATAGGCCCCCAGTTATACTCTGAGAGGCTGCTTAATCTTCGTGCCAAATCTAACGTTTGTTTTGTTTAAGTTTTGCTGCCCATTGATTTAAGTGGTCTTCTTTGTATAAGTTTTGGCGGACTAGCTAACTGAGACTTGATTAAATGTTTTAATCTGGTGTTGATCGACTTTGGGATGGTGATACTCCTTATTTATGAACTGATGAACTCTTGTCCATTGAAATAGCACTGCTTTGGCTTCGGGAAGTCTGGGCTGAGCCAGATATTTCTATGCATGTTGAAAAGGTTTTGGAATATGGATGTGATATTTGGGTCCTGTGGGTAAGGTGGATAATGTTTCTTCCGTTGTCGATTGTTTAAATGCTAATTTTTTCTGGGAGCCTGACTATGGTTAAAGAGCTCCCCCAGACAAACTGATTAGCTACAATATCCAAACTCTAAATCCCACCCCTCTGTCACTGCAGCATTTCCCCACAGGCCCAAACGTGCCTTTTAAAATCCCAAACTTGGTTAAGACTTGTAGATTTCTTCCATATGCTTTTTAGGATCCCAAACTTTATGCTTACTCGTCCCAAATCGAATTTCCTTTTCAGTGAGTCCAAACACTGGGGGGTTTCCACGAATTTTGGAATCTACATAGGCACTCCCTCGGAATCGAGGAAGACTTGCTTCCACTCCGAAAATGAGTTCTTTGGTGGCTGAACATTCCATTACTAGAGCCACAGACCCTATCACAGGTGGGACAGATAGTCGTTGAGGGAAGGGATGGGTGGGACAGGTTTGCCGAACGCTCTTTCTGCTGTCTACACTTGATTTCTGAATGCACTCGGCGATGAGACTCGAGGTGCTCAGCGCCCTCTCGGTTGCACTTACTCCACTTAGGGTGGTCTTGGGTCAGGGACTCCTGAGTGTCAGTGGGGATGTTGCACTTTATCAGGGAGGCTTTGATTGTTTCCTTGTAGAGTTTCTGCTGCCCACCTTTGGCTCGTTTGCCATGACGGAGCTCCGAGTAGAGCACTTGCTTTGGGAGTCTATTGTCTGGCATGAGGACAATGTGGCCTGCCCAGTGGAGCTGATTGAGTGTGGTCAGTGCTTGAAAGCTGGGGATGTTAGCCTGAATAAGGTCGTTGATGTTGGTGCGTCTGTCCTCCCAGGGGATTTGTTGCATCTTGCGGAGACATCGTTGGTGATATTTCTTCAGCAAATTGAGGTGTCTACTGTACATGGTCCATGTCTCTGAGCCTTACAGGAGGGCAGGTATTACTACAGCCCTGTAGACTATGAGCTTGGTGGCAGTTTTGAGGGCCTGGTCTTCAAACACTCTTTTCCTCAAGCGGCCGAAGGCTGCACTTGCGCATGGAGGCCGTGTTGAATCTCGTCGTCGATGCCTGCTCTTGTTGATAGGAGGCTCCCGAGATATGGGAAGTGGTCCATGGTGTCCAGGGCCGCGCCGTGGATCTTGATGACTGGGGGGTAGTGCTGTGCGGTGAGGACAGGCTGGTGGAGGACCTTTGTCTTACGGATGTTTAACGTAAGGCCCATGCTTTCATAGGCTTCAGTAAATACATCGACGATGTCCTGGAGTTCAGCCTCTGTATGTGCGCGGACGCAGGCCTTGGTGAGGCCACACCTGGAATATTGTGTACAGTTTTGGTCTCCTAATCTGAGGAAGAACGTTCTTGCTATTGAGGGAGTGCAGCGAAGGTTCACCAGACTGATTCCCGGGAGGGCAGGACTGACATGTAAAGAAAGACTGGATCAACGAGACTTATATTCACTGGAATTTAGAACAATGAGAGGGGATTACACGGAAACATAAAATTCTGACGGGATTGGACAGGTTAGATGCAGGAAGTATGTTCCCGATGTTGGGGAAGTCCAGAACCAGGGGTCACAGTCTAAGGAAAAGGGGTAAGCCATTTAGGACCGAGATGAGGAAAAACTTCTTCACTCAGAGAATTCTGAACCTGTGGAATTCTCAACCACAGAAAGTTGTTGAGGCCAGTTCGTTCGATATATTCAAAAAGGAGTTAAATGTGGCAATTACGGCTAAAGGTATCAAAGGTATGGAGAGAAAGCAGGAAAGGGGTACTGAGGTGCATGATCAACCATGATCATATTGAATGGTGGTGCAGGCTCGAACGGGCCGAATGGCCTAATCCTGCACCTATTTTCTATGTTTCTATCTTTCTATGTTTCTATGCAAAGCACAGAAAAAAATGGTTGAAGTATCGACTCTGCCTCAGTTAGCATTTCTTTCATTGTGCAAAAGAAGGTGACAGATTAATTAATGATGCAATCCCGTGAAAGCAACACAAAAGTTTAACAAAAAAACATACGGTGACTGGCAGGTGAGCGCTGCTTCTGACGCCCGGTGGGAATGGGCGGGGATTTTAAAGCCCCTTGCATTGTGAAACCTTCAGATAGTCAAACATTTCCGATGTGCTGTATCGACCTCGTGGCGCAACGGTAGTGCGTCTGACCCCAGATCACGTCGAGGTCACTGTTCTTCAGGGTAATTCGGGAATTAATATTTTCTTTGCTGTTTGGCAAAAACCAGACCCTTGCTCCAAGGTCTGTCTCACTGTTTCCCCGGTGTCAGGCAGAGATGCGCCTGCTGCCCTCATTTATTTCATGTGACAGGACACAAAAGTTCAAAATCAACTTGCAGATGGCCACATACAGCATTAAATAGTCAGGATGGCCGAGCGGTCTCAGGTGCTGTGGTCAGTTTGTAGTTTTTTTTCTGGAAGCGTGGGTTCAAATCCAACTTCTTCATTCTCGTCATTGAGCAAAACTCATTGTTTGACACCACGACCAACTCCTTAAAAGTGGGATTCAGCAGTTCACCTGCTCGTTTCACATTTCTGTCTGACCAGGTGCTGAAAGTGGAGATGATTCCGCAGTGTAGCGGTTAACACCTTCGCCTCACATGCGAAAGCTCACCGGGTGGGAATATTTTCTGGAACTTTCTCCTCGTGCTCAGGGGCGAGTTTGTTCTCCTGTGAAAGGTCATAAGATCATAAACAGGTAAGGATTAGGGGCCGGAGTAGGCCATTCAGCCCCTCTAGTCTGGTCCACCTTTCAAGAAGATCCTGGCAGTTCCTCGACAGCAAGTTTAAACATCTGGGGCGGAGCCAACAGGCACCTGGCTGTAATCAACGACAAAAAGGTGTATTTTCAGAAGCCCAGCAAACTCAGTCAGGAGATCATGAGATTTTAAAACGAGCCCCACGTTGGATGATTATTTTTCATAGAATTATATAATCAGAAGTTTACAGCACGGAAGGAGGCCATTTCGGCCCATTGTGACCGTGGCGGCCAATAACAGGCTCTCCAGCCTAATCCCACTTTCCAGCTCTCGGTCCATAACCCTGCAGGTTACGGCACTTCAGGTGCACATCCAAGCACTTTTTAAATGTGGTGAGCGGTTCTGCCTCTACCACCCTTTCAAGCAGTGAGTTCCAGACCCTCACAACCCTCTGCATGAAGAATTTTCCCCTCAAATCCCCCCTACACCTTCTACCAAGACTTTAAATTTATGCCCCATGGTTGTTGACTCCTCTGCGAAGGGAAATGGGCCCATTCTATCCAATATATCACGGCCCCTCATAATTGTATACACTTCAATGATGCCTCCCCTCAGCCCACTTTGTTCCAAGAAAAACAACCCCAGCCTATCCAATCTGTCCTCATAGCTAAGATTCTCCACTCCCGATAACATCCTCGAAATCTCCTCTGTCAGTCTCCAGTGCAATCACAGTCTTCTTCCTGTAAAGTGGTGACGAGAACTGCACGCAGTACTCCAGCTGTGGCCCAACCAGTGTTTTATATTCAAGCATAATCCACCTATTCTCTTATTCTAGGCCTCGGCTAATAAAGGCCAGCATTCTGTATGTCTTCTTAACCAGCTAATCCACCTTGTCTGCTACCTTAAGGGATCTGTGGACATGCATTCCCAGGTCGCTTTGTTCCTCTACAATTCTCAATGTCCTACCATTTAATGTTTAATTTCTTTCTATTGTGTCTGTAAGCACTCAAGTAATGACTCCATGAGGCAAGGTATTGTAGTTGAACTGTGGTGACCTTAGTCCATTTATTGCAGCTCCTGAGTGAGGGTACAGGATGGTGAGCTCCGTTTTATACCTGGTTACCTGTCGTGTACAGGTGATCCCGAGGTCTCCACCAGTTGCACCCTCTGGTGGTACAGGCATAGTGTATACAGTGAGAAGGTACATCCAGTAGTCTTATGTAACTGTACATTGAGTGTACAGGGAGTATACTTATATTATACAGACACAACATCACTCTCCCCTTAGTCTTGTGCCACTGGCCTTTTCATTGTGTGCTCTGGCCCGAGACTTGAGTGCCCAAAGCTCTTGCACCTTGTCAATGCTTTGGCTTGGTTCTCTCCCTGTGGACCCCCAAGTCCTTATTACCACGACATTGGGAAATGGTCAGCATTGGATGGTTGGAGGTTGCAGTGGGGGTTGTGTGGGTTCTGGGTGTGATCCATGTGTGTCCATGGCTACATACATCCATTCCCCCGCCCCATACATCGACCCTGTGTGTGGCTCAACATCTGCATGTGCAGACCTGTACAGACAGAAAGAACAAAACAATATAGGATTAGTTACATCACTGTTTGTGTTCTGCAGTAGTGGAACAAGTACATTTTACAGGTAAGGTACATACGTGGTGTCACAGTCTTGCCCCTCGGTTGTGTAGGTGCAGGTGCGTGAAGACACTAGTTCCAGAGTAACCAGACTGTGTCCAGGTTGTCTGATGGCGGCGCTGTGTCCCCTGCCAGCTGGGTGGGCTCAGATCGCTCACCTGGCTGAGTCTCAGAGCCTTTGCCGTTGCCTCGTGGTCGGCAGAGCCACAGGAGTGTGTGGCCTCCCTGTCCACCTTTGAAGGCTGCGGTGTCTCCCTGCTGCTCTTCAGCGATAGTGGGAGCCTGGTCATCCCAGGTCCTGTTGGGAGGTCAGGAGGGTGCTATCCGCTCGCTCCCAGTACTGGCCCTGGTGGCCAGAGAGGTGGAGCCGAACGGGGGCAGGGTACCGGTAGTGGTGCCTTTGACGTCCGCTGATCACTGGCCCTGCAGCTGGTATGCTCCCTCTGTGTGTGGCCACACTCCCTGGGGTATCACATTGGTCCCGGAGGGGCAGGCTACATGGTCGCTGGACCTGGGTGCTGACGGAAGGTTGCCCTTGATTTTGTCGGCAGACATGTAAATCGCACGTCATCACTTCGTTTACTCTCACAATACATTGGTTCTGATCGCAAGTGCCCGACTTATCATGATTAGTTACATTTACCAACTTGAAATTGTCAGTTACATCTTTTACATATGTATCACCATCATCGCTATATAAACATAGAAACATAGAAACATAGAAAATAGGTGCAGGAGTAGGCCATTCGGCCCTTCTAGCCTGCAACGCCATTCAATGAGTTCATGGCTGAACAAGCAAATTCAGTACCCACTTCCTGCTTTTTTCGCCATACCCCTTGATCCCCCTGGTAGTAAGGACTTCATCTTCTCCCTTTTGAATATATTTAGTGAATTGGCCTCAACTACTTTCTGTGGTAGAGAATTCCACAGGTTCACCACTCTCTGGGTGAAGAAGTATCTCCTCATCTCGGTCCTAAATGGCTTACCCCTTATCCTTAGACTGTGACCCCTGATTCTGGACTTCCCCAACATTGGGAACATTCTTCCTGCATCCAACTTGTCAAAACCCATCAGAATTTTAAACGTTTCTATGAGGTCCCCTCTCATCCTTCTAAACTCCAGTGAATACAAGCCTAGTTGATCCAGTCTTTCTTGATAGGTCAGTCCCACCATCCCGGGAATCAGTCTGGTGAACCTTCGCTGCACTCCCACAACAGCAAAAATGTCCTTCCTCAAGTTAGGAGACCAAAACTGTACACAATACTCCAGGTATGGCCTCACCAAGGCCCTGTACAACTGCAGCAACACCTCCCTGCCCTTGTACTCAAATACCCTCGCTCTGAAGGCCAACATGCCATTTGCTTTCTTAACCGCCTGCTGTACCTGCATGCCAACCTTCAATGACTGATGTACCATGACACCCAGGTCTCGTTGCACCGCCCCTTTTCCTAATCTGTCACCATTCAGATAATAGTCTGTCTCTCTGTTTTTACCACCAAAGTGGATAACCTCACATTTATCCACATTATACTTCATCTGCCATGCATTTGCCCACTCAAGAGTGGAACTGTCCCTTTAATTGTGATGGGTTGCCGGTCTCCTTTTAGAGGGTCTTGCAAACTTTACCCCAATCCGGTTCGCCGCTCGGCATCACGTGTTGCTCCCATTTGGTCTGGCTGCCGCCATCTTGACTTCAGGCGCTTCACCTCGTGGTTTGGACGCCATCTTCTTTCTCTCCATGGGGTAGGCTGCGGTGATCCTTTTCTCCCCAGGTTCTGCCACGGAAGCCGGGAAGTTACCTTCTGCGTGAATTTTCTTCTCTGGAGTCCTGCCACTGGAGCCTGGAAGGTGAGGTCTGGTTGTTTGGGCTGGATCATCTCGCCGTTGGGTTGCGCGGTCTGTGTCGTCGCCTCACAGTCGAGTTGGGCGGTTGGTTTTTCAGGTGTTGTGCTGGATCCAACTTCGGGGCCATGGAGGACGTCGATCGCTGGAGGTTGGATCATTTCCCAGCTCCAATTGATCTTTTTCTTCCACCTTCTTCCTAATAGCTTTGGACCATCCCCAGCAATGATCCACAAAGGTAACCTGTGCATCTCGCCGCCATGGGACACCTGGACATCCACGCTGCCAACGACTGGGATGTATCGTTTGTGTAGGTGAGCAGTTTCACTTCGATCGGGATCATTTTAGGTCGTTCGATTGGATTGTCCCCGAGTTTCTCAAAGGCTGCCTGATTCATCAGTGACTGGCTCGTCCCTGTGTCCACCTCCATCGTGACTGGAACATAGTTGACTTCAACTTCCATTTTCACCGGGGAACTCTCGGTGGTGCAGGAAAACACTCCGTACACCTCATCGGCGCTGGACTCCGGATGATTGGCCAACTCTTCATCGACTCGGTGAGTACGATTTCTCTTGCATATTCGCTGGAGGTGGCCCTTCATGTTACAGCCTTTGCAAGTATAGTCTTTATAGCGGCACTGGTGGGCCCTGTGATTTCCTCCACAGCGCCAGCATGGTGTTGGCCGGTTGTCCCGTTGGCCCCATGTGGTGGACTCAGGATTGCGGGACTCAGGGTTCTCTTCTCTCTTCCCTGAGAGAGACTGCTAGCAGCAGCCCTGCCTCTAAAAGGCACCAGTCGGTTCACAGTACTTGCCGGGTTAGAGTCCTGGGGGTGAGACATCCACTTGGAGATGCAGGCCGAGATCATGAATGCCTGGCTCACGTTAATTGCCTTCTGTATGGTGACCGTGGTGTCCGCAGTGAGCAGCCTGTGGAGAAGGCCCTCGTGGCCGATTCCAATAACAAAGATGTCCCTTAGTGCTTTGGTGAGGTGATCGCTAAAATCACATGGTGCAGCCAATCGTCTCAGGTCTGCAGCATATTTTGCGATTTCTTGGCCTTCAGGCCACCGGTGGGGAGAGAACCGGTGTCTGGCTGTGAGGATGCTCTCTTTAGGTTTGAGCTGTTCCTGTACCAGCATTCTGAGCTCCACATATGTTGTTGTCTTCTCTGGGGCTAGCATGTCCCTGACAAGGCCAGAGACGGTGGGCCCACAACTGCTGAGCAGGATAGCTCAGCGCTTATCAGCCAGCGAGGTCGGGTCGTCTCCCGCCAGGTCGTTCGCAATAAAGAAGTGTTCCAGCCTTTCCACAAAGGCCTCCCAATCTTCCCCATCGGCGAATTGTTCAAACGTGCCAAGGTTAGCCATTGTCGCCTGGAAATTCGTATTCTCATCAGCAGTTATTGTGTCTGTAAGCACTCTAGTAATGACTCCATGAGGTAAGGTATTGTACTTGAACTGTGGTGACCTTAGTCCATTCGTCAGGGAAAGCATTTTTACAGAGCAAGTTGTCAAAAATAATTCAAGTCTGTGAGAGACTGTGACAATAATTGTTTCAATCATCATTAATCCACCCACATGTGTTGCACACTGAAGGAAATACAAATATGTTTGCTGAGCGACGGCCGAATTTTAATAACTTTTTATACAACTGTAGAATCAGCAGAAAAACAGGTTATTCGGCCCATAATCCCTAATATATAGCCCATAGTACAAGAGTAAGGAAATCTTGCTACAATTGTACAGGACCTTGGTGAGACCACACCTGGAGTACTGCGCACAGTTTTGGTCTCCTTATCTGAGGAAGGATACACTTGCCTTGGAGGTGGTACAACAGAGGTTCACCAGATTGATTCCTGGGATGAGAGGACTGTCCTATGGTGAGAGATTGTGTAGAATATGCCGATACTCTCTGGAGTTTAGAAGAATGAGAGGTGATCTCATTGAAACGGACAATATTTTGAAGGGGATTGACAGGGTAGTTGTTGAGAAGCCCGGCTAGCTCAGTCGGTAGAGCATGAGATTCATGATCTCAGGGTCGTGGGTTCGAGTTGGGCGAATTATTTTCCTTAAACTTTATGTTGCTTTCACGGGAAAACATCTTTCATGAACCCATGATCTTCTTTGCACAATAAAAGGAATGCGAACTGAGGGAGAGTTGATAATTTAATCATTTGTTCTGTGATCTGCATAAGAACACAAGAACCAGGAGCAGGAGTCTACCATTTGGCGCTTCGAGCCTGCCTTCTTTTGCACCAAACAAATTATAACCGTGTTTTTAAATTAGCAGTGCGAGATATTTAGAGGGAACCTTCACAAACCAGGAATCGATCCCAGGTGGCTGTCGCGAAAGGAACGTGCTACAGCCACCTGGGATTGATTCCTGGTTTGTGAAGTAAATTTCATATCACCGTTTGTAATTGAAGTGGAGTAATTTTATGAAGTTAGATGGATGTCCAAAAGAATTGTATAAGTTTGTGCAATTGCAGAACTTGTGACCTGACAGTAGCCAGGAGACGGTCTGCTACAAGTTACACTAGGAAGAAACTGGACCTCTGAGAGTCCATTCCTAACGGTTCTAGTCCGATGCAGGAATGGCCAATAAATCAAGTAATCTCGAGTGGGGACAAGAAGGGTCCCTTACCTGCCACGTGGCGGAAAAACAAAAGAAACTAATTGAGAAGATAATTGAGAGGATGGAACCCCCAGGACCCGCCAGCAAATCAATGGGAATGGTGGGAGAAGGAAAGGAAAGATAAAGATGAGAAAGCCGTGGTCTTGATTCTTCAAGCCCACATAAAATTAACAGAGGAGGTTCATCAATATGTAAGAAATAAAAAAACCTGATAGTGATGATCTGAAGTGAAGTATGGATCCAAGAATAGAGCCAGCCAAACAATAAACTTTGCTGAATGAAAAGAGACTTTTGTGAACGTCTGTCTCGGAATGAGATAAAGAATGGAGAAGGGAAGCTGTAATGTCTTTAAAAAAAAGCCTGTGTCTCTGGAGGCTGCAGGCTGGAGAAGTACACTCCCATTTTTCCTTTGTGTAAAACCTTGACGCGAAAGCTTTTACCTCAGGAAATAGATTTTTAAATTACAGATTGGCAGTACAATACTTGAATTGTGATTTTGAGATATTTCAGGTGATTCTCATTGATAAACATTTTGGTTGTATAGGAAAATCTTGGGTTTGGAAGCCTTTTTAATAAAAGTACACATACTGCGTCAGGAACTGAAGCTTAAAAAAGATGTAATTTATGAGATATAGTACCACAAAATTGAAGTTACAGAGCAAAAGATTAGAGTTTTTGATCAGCTTCTAAAACGGAAGTTAGGCAAAAAAATCCAGTAATACCATATTTGACATTTTGTAATTCAACAATAAATACAAATTCTACAAAAGAGGAGCAGAAATTAGGATGGGAACAGTGAAGAGTTAATTTTGTTGTGAAGGTTTCAAGTACCATTGGTAAAGAAAAGGCACAACAAAATGCGATACATTTAAAACAAAAAGTTAAAACTGATCTCTTTTAAAAAATAAAACTAAAAAGTTTGGAAAAAAAGACGTAACGTACTAAATAAGTGCTGAAAAAAAAAGTGTTTGCGATGGAAAAAGAAATAAAAGGGGTCAGAGAGTCTAGTAAGGAGGAGGAACTGAGGGAAATCCTTATTAGTCGGGAAATTGTGTTGGGGAAATTGATGGGATTGAAGGCCCATAAATCCCCAGGGCCTGATGGACTGCATCCCAGAGTACTTAAGGAGGTGGCCTTGAAAATAGCAGATGCATTGACAGTCATTTTCCAACATTCCATTGACTCTGGATCAGTTCCTATCGAGTGGAGTGTAGCCAATGTAACCCCACTTTTTTAAAAAGGAGGGAGAGAGAAAACAGGGAATTATAGACTGGTCAGCCTGACCTCAGTAGTGGATAAAATGATGGAATCAATAATTAAGAATGTCATAGCAGCGCATTTGGAAAGAGGTGACATGATAGGTCCAAGTCAGCATGGATTTGTGAAAGGGAAATCATGCTTGACAAATCTTCTGGAATTTTTTTAGGATGTTTCCAGTAGAGTGGACAAGGGTCAACCAGTTTATGTGATATATTTGGACTTTCAGAAGGCTTTCGACAAGGTCCCACACAAGAGATTAATGTGCAAAGTTAAAGCAAATGGGATTGGGTGTAGTGTGCTGACATGAATTGAGAACTGGTTGTCAGACAGGAAGCTAAGAGTAGGAGTAAATGGGCACTTTTCAGAATGGCAGGCAGTGACTAGTGGGGTACCTCAAGGTTCTGTGCTGGGGCCCCAGCTGTTTACACTATACATTAATGATTTAGACGAGGGGATTAAATGTAGTATCTCCAAATTTGCGGATGACACTAAGTTGGGTGGCAGTGTGAGCTGCGAGGAGGATGCTATGAGGCTGCAGATTGACTTGGATAGGTTAGGTGAGTGGGCAAATGCATGGCAGATGAAGGATAATGTGGATAAATGTGAGGTTATCCACTTTGGTGGTAAAAACAGAGACAGACTATTATCTGAATGGTGACAGATTAGGAAAAGGAGAGGTGCAACGAGATCTGGGTGTCATGGTACATCAGTCATTGAAGGTTGGCATGCAGGTACAGCAGGTGTTTAAGAAAGCAAATGGAATGTTGGCCTTCATAGCGAGGGGATTTGAGTACAGGGCAGGGAGGTGTTGCTGCAGTTGTACAGGGCCTTGGTGAGGCCACACCTGGTGTATTTTGTACAGTTTTGGTCTCCTAACTTGAAGAAGGACATTCTTGCGATTGAGGGAGTGCAGCGAAGGTTCACCAGACTCATTCCCGGGATGGCGGGACTGACCTATCAAGAAAGACTGGATCAACTGGACTTGTATTCACTGGAGTTCAGAAGAATGAGAGGGGACCTCATAGAAACGTTTAAAATTCTGACGGGTTTAGACAGGTTAGATGCATGAAGAATGTTCCCAATGTTGGGGAAGTCCAGAAACAGGGGTCACAGTCTAAGGATAAGGGGTAAGCCATTTAGGACCGAGATGAGGAGAAACCTCTTCACCCAGAGAGTGGTGAACCTGTGGAATGCTCTACCACAGAAAGTTGTTGAGGCGAATTCACTAAATATATTCAAAACGGAGTTAGATTAAGTCCTTACTACCACGGAGTTCAAGGGGTATGGCGAGAAAGCAGGAAGGGGGTACTGAAGTTGCATGTTCAGCCATGAACTCATTGAATGGCGGTGCAGACTAGAAGGGCCGAATGGCCTACTCCTGCACCTATTTTTCTATGTTTCTATGTTCCTATAACTTACTAAATACTAGTTGATATTGGCTGTGAAAAAGATATTGGTTAAATTGGGAAAAGGAAAAAAAAATTGGAGGAGGTAAGAGACACACTCCATTGATAATGATTTTAAATTACAAGAAAGTTTCACTGCAGTTTGAAAAGATTTCCAGAATAGACGTTATGAATCAAGAAAAGTCCCGAACAGTCTAAACAAGCCAAAGGGTTTTGAAAATAACAAGGAGAAAAGATCTAAGCTATGCGAACTCAGCAGAGAGAGAAATAAAACACAAGATTTGCCCATTGAACGGGACTGTTAAAAAAACCCGAAATGTTGGCATGTTAACAGCTTGTGTGAACATTGGATTTCAGTAAACAAATTAGCTATTAAAAATGTGTGTTCTTATTTCAACAAAAATCTTTGGCAAGTACTTGAATTGGATGTTAAGCAAAAAAATTGGAGTTTAATCTAAAATGCTGTCTTTCCCGATGAGAAGATTTTTATTGTGACCACTTTACGAATGATTTCTGCTGTTTTAACGGATTCCTAATTTCTAAGCAAGTTTTGAAGGCACAAAGATTTGGATGATTACGCAAAGTCACGGAATGACATCAGGCCTTCTTACAAACCTGTAAAGGAGTTAATCCTTTCTATTGACAGCTGTTTTACACTGGACCTTACTCATTTGAATTTCTTACTAAAATAAAGAAGACTCACCTGACAGACAGTGGAAATGGTGGGATAGTCAGAATAAAAATAAAACAGAACTAGCTGGTCAAGAGTTAAAAGCGAAGATAAATAAGCTGGAAGAGATTTTAAAAAACAGGACCAGACGGATAGTGCAGTGTGCAGCCAAAGCACCATCACCTGTGGCAATCGAGCCAATGTATCCCACGGTGGGTATGTGTAATCCACAAACCCAACCTAACAGTAAAGCAGACTGGGATGTTTGGAGGAATAGTGGTGGCATTGGTGTTGATTAGAGTTTGGATAATATTTAGATGGGTCATCGTGCAGGCTCGAGCACAGCAGGCTCAAATACTAAACCGACTGCAGCCCAGACAGGGACATGAAGTGATCGAGATGGCACGACTATAAAGAATATGGATAACCTAACCCTTACCTCCGATTCCACAGAGTGACCGCGACACAAGTAGACCAGAACCTAACACCTGGTGACGACCAGGCTATCTGTTTAAAATTTGCAGATAAAACCATCACCGAGATGGGACCGCAGTGGTGACTTCGACTCTGGGGACTCATGATACTGGGAACCTTGAGGCCCACACAAGCACTGGATAATACAGACGGACTACGAGAGATGCAGCACACGCAAGAAAGACACAACTGTATCAACTTTCGGGTTTTGTTTACATTGACTGACGAAATATGCATTCCAGCAATCAAGGACTGGAGCAAGGACAGAACTTATTTTAACGCGTGGCTGCAAATGAATCCGCATAAAAATAGAGTATGTCTGCGATGCTCCACGGGTACAAGAAGCAGTTGCATTAGACGAAGGGAGGCCGGGGGGGCCCGATGAATGTACCTTTGGAATAATTTGCGCGCCTCCTGCCCAGCCACAACCGTTAGTCACCCACAAAGAGCGGGTGGGGCTGTGTGGATACTATGAGGAGGTAGAGGCTGCCGCAATATCGTTGTATGTATGCTTCTCACCCCCTCCGACACCGCACCCCATAAGAACCACCACACTCCCCATGGAATTGTCATGTCCAACAATTACAAGGGGACCGGAAAATGGGATTGTGCTGTCCAACGAGGGTGAACTATTGTCTGATAATGTCAAGCATGAAATTGTGCCTGTCCTGATCAATATCTCAGGTATACAGATGCTGGAATATTGTACAAAACAGGCAAGAAATATGTATAATGTATTAAGTAATGTTGTAATGAAGCAGGCTGCCGATACCATAGGTGCCAGTAGATTCCGAGGACAGGAGCCAGTTCATAGGACTAAGAGGGAAATAGTTAATGATTTTGTGACCGGTTTTAATGCCGGAACCTCCATAGTAAACTCACTGGACATACAAAGGCGAAATGAAAGGGTGG
Source organism: Pristiophorus japonicus (assembly GCF_044704955.1). Classification (NCBI taxonomy): domain Eukaryota; kingdom Metazoa; phylum Chordata; class Chondrichthyes; family Pristiophoridae; genus Pristiophorus; species Pristiophorus japonicus. Next base: position 29,760 of record NW_027250777.1, read on the forward strand.
AGCAGCTTAAAGGGGTGATGAAGGGATTATTAGAACGGGCAGAGCGGACTCAGGAAGGTCAATCCGAACTTGGAAGAGAGGGTGCCGAAATCCTATTGGATGGCCCCTCGGTCCTGGAAGCTCAGGCAAAAACAATCAATCACCTTTTCGACAGAGAGAGAGAAGATACCGCAAAACTGAGACAGGGACAACTCTGTCACGCTTATGGCCTATGGATGGTCGGACAGATACGCCACAACCACGATCATATCCAAAGGGGGGAGTTGCCAGACTGGATAGACAGCCCACATCTGGCTCAGTTGGCCAAACTGAAGGGGACACTGGGTGATTGCACTCTGAAGGGACTAACCAGAGTATGCCCAGTGATCCCAAACTGCCGAATGAGCAAAGCTGCCGGAGTGGGAATAGCCCTGATGATACCTGTAGTCACACAAGATTCAGGACCATTTCCCCTTTATCAACTGTGGAATATCTGGATCATACGGGAAAACACCTCCCTCCATTACTATCTGACCGCAGCCCCTGCTGTCCGCAGAGACAACACACTCTATGGGATCTCCCTGACGGGATGCAAGCAGACGGGTGACATTACGGTGTGCCCTCACCCGGTGGGACAGGGAGAACTAGTCGAATGTGGATTTCATCCAACCGATGGATGTGTGTTGGAAATAGTACCTGCCCCCACACATTTTGCCAGAACAGGTTACGGGGGCAAAGGGAAATACTGTGTCTCTACCAAGGCACATTCATATCGGTACAATGGCTTACAATGCCAGATCTCGCAACCAAACTTTTGCTTCACAGCCCTACGACCTCACAATAGGACAAGCCCGCATTATCCAGGTTAGACACCGAGGCCCAAAATCATTAACGCCATCGATCAGCTCCACGATCACCTGCAGGATTATGACGAGCCAGAGCAGGCCCCTATCCCACATTTAGTTGCAGTATTAAGGGGACTAAGACTCAGAGTAGGCCAGTGTGTCAGACTCTACCACCAACTACAGACAAAGATTGAAATACTGGAGAAGGATACTGACCAAGAGTTACAAAACCAGAGTTGGTGGAGGAGGGTCTGGGACTGGGGCATGAACGTAAACATCCACCCCTGGATTGGAATAATATCACACATACTGGTAGGGATACAGCTGGTCTTAGCACTAACATGGAGAGTCATGGCCTGTCGATCCTGCAGGCATTATGCACGTCAAAGCAGTATCAGAACAAGGGCTCAATAAATAAAGTGACTTGTCCAGCAGAGGGACAGGGGAATCTGAACTACATCAATTTGATCTAAGCAACTTGGACTTCTGACACCACGTGGCTGGCCAGCACGTTGTGACAGGAAGTACCGGGTGGTACATAAATATATAAGTCGAGTAACAAATAATGTTGTCGGTTAAAGGAGACTAGGATTAGTCCATTACCGAAAGGGGGGATTGTTGTAGGGCAAAGGCAAAGGCACCTGCTGAATATATGTCTGCATATATGTATGTGTAAAATGGTAGCCAGATATAAAATGGCTGCCAGGGATTCTGCAAAGCACTAGGGGAATTCAGCTAACAGTTAGCTTGAATACATTTTTGGGTAGCTGATGACACTGCAGTTCCGTGTACAGGAACACTGGAAAGAGCGAGCTCAGCAGAACGTCCTTAATCAACAAACCACAGACAAGATGTCCCAGCAGAATACTGAACAAAGAAATTCCTGTGACTGTATAAGGATAAGGAGGTTAGGTGCAGACAGAACCCAAGTTCAGTAGAGATAAGGGGATCTGGAGAATCTCACGAGGCCATGAATAAGCCCCAGCTAAAACATGAGGTGATCACACAGTCCCCTGGTGCCTGGGGGACAATTCCATTGTCCCAGTGGAATCGATTTGTAATTTATAGTCGTTATGATTGAATTGTGTCCAGCTGACATGGGCTAAGTAATTGTAATGAACTGTTGTAAAACATATAAATATCGATGAATTTCTTTGTTCGGTGGAGTGGAATGCCTGGAGTTGGACCAGAGGCTCTCTCCCCGCCGGTGTAATAAAGGCCATTTTGGGATTGGAACCGACCCCGTATGTCGAGTGATTCTTCCAGAAAAAGATTTGTGCTAACATAACCCGTGCTGTACCAGCCCTGGAGAGATTGATGGGAAAGTGTAGAGGGAGCTTTACTCTGTATCTAACCCATGCTGTACCAGCCCTGGGAGAGATTGATGGGACAGTGTAGAGGGAGCTTTACTCTGTATCTAACCCCGTGCTGTACCTGCCCTGGGAGAGATTGATGGGACAGTGTAGAGGGAGCTTTACTCTGTATCTAACCCCGTGCTGTACCTGTCCTGGGAGAGACTGATGGGACAGTGTAGAGGGAGCTTTACTCTGTATCTAACCCCGTGCTGTACCCGCCCTGGGAGAGATTGATGGGACAGTGTCGAGGAAGCTTTAGTCTGTACCTGCCCTCTGAGTCTTTGATGAGACAATGTAGAGGGGGCTTTGATCTGTATCTAATCCGTACTGTACCTGCCCTGACGGGTTTGATGGGACAGTATAGTGGGAGCTTTGCTCTGTATCTATCCTGTGCTGTGCCTGCCCTGGGAGGGTTTGATGGGATAGTGTAGAGGGAGATTTAAACACGTGCTGCACTGTAATGTATATATGCCCGGGTTTGCCTGCCACCAGGGGGACCGACCGTCGAAGATCATTGGGCCACAGGCACACACATGCAACTCTTGTATATAAAGAAAGCCTCCATGTTTAATCCTTTGTTCGAGAGCTAGAAAAGTACGGTCAGGATGCACCTGATTGAGTTCACGGTCGTAAGCCTGCTGAGTTATTGCATATGCAACATGCACCTGCCCTGGAAGAGTTTGATGGGGCTGTGTCGCGGGAGATTTATGTTGTAACTAATTTGTGCTGTACATGCCCTGAGAGTTTGATGGGACAATGTAGAGGGAGCTTTCCTCTGTATCTAACCCCGTGGTGCATCTGCCCAAGGAGCGTTTGATGGGACAGTTTAGAAGAATCTTTACTCTGTATTTAGCCCATGCTGTACCTGCCCTTGGAGAGTTTCATGGGACAGTGTTGAGGGAGCTTTACTGTGTATCTAACCCGTTCTGTACCAGCCCTGGGAGTGTTGATGGGTCAGTGCAGAGGGAGCATTACTCTGTATCTAACGCGTACTGTACCTGCCCTGGGTGAGCTTGATGGGACAGTGTAGAGTGAGTTTTGCTATGTATCTAACACGGGCTGTATCTGTCCTGAGAGGGTTTGATGGGATAGTGTCGAGGGAGCATTACTCTGTATCTAACACGTGCTGTACCTGTCCTGGGAGAGTTTGATGGGACAATGTAGAGGAAGCTTTACGCTGTGTCTAACGCGTACTGTACCTGCCCTGGGAGGCTTTGATGTGACTGTGTAGTGGTAGCTTTACTCTTTATTTAACATTATTGTCCTTTTTTATCCACTTGTTTCACACCGAAACAAATCGTAACCGTGATGTGAATTTAAAGCCACGTGATTCTTTGAAATCATCTTTAAATTATTGGGGAAAACCACTTCTTATGCCACCGAAAAACAGCTTTGATTCCAGTTCTCGGCGATAAATTTTGTAACACCATTTTTAAATTCAAAACCTAATAAAATTGACGACATGCAGCCAACGTGCAAAAGTAAGAATTCTTTTCATCACCGTTAATTAGCCGATAACCTTCTTCAGAATGAAATAAATAATAATATAATTACTGAGCAACAGTTGTATCTTCTATCATTCATTTTCTCTTTACATGTGATGAAGTTTTATCCCTATCTCATTTACACGCTGTATGAGAATGGTTTAAAATTGTAAGTGTTTATGACCCAGTTGTAAAACCATTGATTGTGTGTGTGTCTATTCTTGATAGGAGGAGCACTTGAGACCGAAGTTCCAGTTCTATATATGTATCAATAGAATCAATTTCCACCAGTTTCTTTAAACCCAATAACATAATTTATTTCGAGTGGGCTGGATGGAGGAACATGATCCATGTAAATAATTGTTATCGTTTTACTTGAACTGAATGCTCATAAAATATTGGAGTGGGAACTAACTGCATAACAGCACTGCTGGCAACATTTGCGGAATAGATTCGTGCAGCCAAATCGCACAATGACAAACTGGGACTGTGCGGCGCCGAATACTCGGGGAAAAACAGTTAAACACTTCGTCCCTGGGTGGGCTCGAACCACCAACCTTTCGGTTAACAGCCGGACGCGCTAACCCATTGCGCCACAGAGACTGCTGGAAGTATAAGGTTCAAGGCATCCCAAACCAGGTTGTCAGACAGTTAAAGCTTCAGATTGCTGTGACCGGCATGGAACTTGTCCACTCTCAGTGGTACTTTTCACAAATAAATGGAGGGACATTCATTGTGGATGCGTGGAAACAGTCTGGTCCCGCACACTGCAGACACTTCCATGTCACCGCCAACCAGCTCTCCCGCAACCGGTGTGATCTACCTTCCAGCCTTCCGGTGCCTTGTCTGTGACAAAGTATTCTGATTGTCCCGAAGCCAGTGTTAGGTTTGAATTCCTTTTCAGCTCCTGACTGCGGATATTCCTGTGATTAAACAGGAACTAAATGCTAACAGGGACAGTTGGATTCACCGTTTCTTTGCTTTGTGAAATTTCAAAGATTGAAAGCGACGCACATCAACCCCAAACGTCCAATGAGATGGAAGCCCAGTTGCTGTTTCAAGCTTGAATGCAGGTACAAGCAGAACTTATTCAAAGAAAGTCCAAGTCCCTGAGACGCCTGATTATTTGCACCAAACTCTTTGCAAAGATTTGAGGTTCATGTTTGGTGATCTGGGCACATCTTTTGCCAAACTACAACACTTCAAACATAACTCAACGGCCTTAAAGCACTTTGGGGTGACATGAGTTCCTGAAAGGCACTGCAGAAATGGAAGTCCTTCTTTGCAAAAGTTCGATGCAATTTCAAAATTTGCGAGCAATATCAGGGCTCCTCTGGGACCCCTCGTAAATTTCAATGAACAGCTCCAAAGTGAGAATCATAGCCCGAGACCAACGAGCCAACTGTTTGACAAACGTGAAGATAAGGTGTAACCATGATCAAAGCATTTTTGTGTGTGTCGCTATTCAGAACATAAGAACTTAAGAACTAGGAGCAGGAGTAGGCCATATGGCCCCTCGAGCATTCTCCACCATTTAATATGATCATGGCTGATCTGATCATGGACTCAAGTACACATCCCTGCCCGTTCCCCATAAGCCTTATTCCCATATCAGTTAAGAAGCTATCTCTGTCTTAAATTTATTTAATATCATGGCTTTCTCAGCTCTCTGAGGCAGTGAGTTCGGCAGATTTACAACCCTCTGAGAGAAGAAATTCCTCCTCATCACAGATTTAAATGGGCGGCCCTTTATTCTGAGATTATGCCCCCTAGTTCTAGTCTCCCCTACCAGTGGAACCATCCTCTCTGCATCCACCTTATCAAGCTAACTCATTACCTTATACGTTTCGATAAGATCACCTCTCATTCTTCTGAATTCCAATGAGTAGAGGCCCAACCTACTCAACATTTTCTCATAAGTCAACCACTCATCTCCGGAGTCAACCCAGTGAACCTTCTCTGAACTGCCTTCAAAGCAAGTATATCCTTTCGTAAATATTGTAAGTGTTTGTGATCCTCGCTCAATTGCCAGACGGACGGTTTGAATCACCCCCACCATACAAAAGTTCTAGATCTGGGAATTATTATTCAGAGTGTAAATTAAATGAGTCACGGAAAGGGATGCTTCGGTGATAAATCATAGTATATTTATTTGGTGTAACATACACTGGCTAAAACATGCACTGCTAAACGAAATGTCTCTGTGGAGAATAAAATCCCGGTTACAAACAACATACATACAGTACAGAAATGAACCTAGTAACACGCAGTAATTCCCTGGTGGATTCTAACCCCACCCCTACCAATGAATTACCCTCCCCAGAATAGCCCTGAAAAGCTTCACTTCTGAGAAAACCCTGAGCCCTTACCCAGCTGGCCTGGGATATCTGGTTACTGGCTTCGGACACTCGCGACCATGTTCACCACCACACGCAGCCCGTTTCCTTGCTCAGCTCAGCTGTGGGAAGTCACTGCCTGGTCTTCAGTCTCGGTAGCTTCTTCTGCAGTACTGCGGCCCCTTCCTCTGGTACATCGATCGGTGGAGCGAGAGCGAGAGGGAGAGGGGGCTCTCTCTAGACACAAGCTGCAAGCTGCAAGCTCCAAGCTTCACACCAAGCTCCAAGCTAAAAATAAAGTGGAAAGGACCCTGTCTTTCTGGGAGTCTTGCTACCCCTATCTTTCCCGCCAATATTTAAAACCCCTTTGTTTCTAAGCACGGGTACTTAGTCAGTGATGGGCCATCCCACCCATACAATGGGCTGATGGCCCTTAGTCTGGGCATCTCTCTGAGTCTTTGTGTTGGGAAAGACCCAGCTCCTCCTTGGCTGGCCAGGCTGGTGGGTTCATTGTTCTGTGTCTCCTTCTGAGATGGAGGTGAGAAGTGCTTTTCCAAATTAGAGTGGCTTTGTCAGTGGCCCCCCTTCCTGGCCGACAGCTCTTTTGTCAATGGATGACTGACAGGTCTTTTGTCCCAGCTCACTGCCATGCGGTCTCTGGAGTTTTAACAAAACCAGCTTTTTCACATATCTGCGCAGGGTGTCCCCAGCACAGGGAAAATAGCCTCAGAAAAATAAAATCCACAAAATATTCTCGACTGAGTCCATTCTTTAAACAGAAACTTTGCGATCTCTTCATTCTGCTCTGCTAATTATCGATCTTGCCACGTAAAAAGTGCGTTGGCATTGCAATGCATTAATGTAAAATTAATGAAAAGAAAATGCAACGTTTTGTCGAGTGCAAAACATGCAGTGCCTGCATTTCAAAAAGCATTGCTTTTATTCATCCTGCGGAATGCATATTGCACAGATAATCTCAGCACACATTGTGCAGGCAAAGGCAGCATTGGACAACAAAGTATTTGTTCTCCGCTGATTTGTAGCAGATAACTGAAGGTTGAGCACACAATTTGACAACTAGACTTGCAGATCAAGCATCAATGAAAAAGGCAACAAAACGGCCCACCAGCACCAGGTGTCTTTCACTTGTTTGTCCCAAATTTTCAGCAGCTGGGACAACAAGAATGTAGGTTTTACTGAGATTTGAACTCAGATCACTAGCTTTAAATTCAAGAGGGCTCACCATTGCACGATGGAACCAACTATGCCAAAACTTTTGAAACATACTTCGTCACAGACAAGGCACCGGAAGGCTGGAAGGTCGATCACACCGGTTGTGGGAGAGCTGGTTGGTGGTGACATGGAAGTGTCTGTAGTGTGTGGGACCAGACTGCTTCCACACATCCACAATGAATGTCCCACCCTTTACTTGGGAAAAGTACAACTGAGAGTGGATAAGTTCCATCCCGGTCGGAGCAATCTGAAGCTTTAACTGACTGACACCCTGGTTTTGCGTGTCTTGCAGTGTGTATCTGTGGCGCAATGGTTTAGCGCATTCGGCTGGTAACTGAAAGGTGGGTAATCCAAACCCATCTCCGGGCGAAGCCTTTTAATGTTTTTCCCCGAGGATTCGGTGCCGCACAGTTCCGGGTTGTCATTGTGCATTTTGGCTGCACGAATATATTCCGCAAACATTGCAAGCTTTGCTGTTATCCAGTGAGTTCCCACTCCAATACTTTTATGAGCATTCAGCACATGTAAAATGATAACAATTTTTTACATGGATCATGTTCCTCCATCCAGTCCAATCAAAATAAATTATGTTATTGAGTTTAAAGGAACTGGTGAAAATTGATTCTATTGATACATATATCGAACTGGAACTTCGGTCTCAAGTGCTCCTCCTATCAAGAATAGACACACACATAATCAATGGTTTTACAACTGAGTCACAAACACTTACAATTTCTCATACAGCATGTAAATGAGATCGGGATAAAAATTCATCACATGTAAAGAGAAAATGAATGATTAAAGATACTACTGTCCCTCAGTAGCTATATTATTATTTATTTCATCCTGAAAAAGGTTATCGGTTATTTAACGGTGATTAAATGAATTATTATTTTATGAATTTAAAAAAGCTGTTACAGAAGTTACCGTCCTGACCTGGAATCGAAGCTGTTTCTCGGTGGTATAAGGAGTGGTTTTACCCAATCATTTAATGGTGATTTCAAAGAATCACGTGCGTTAAATTCAGATCACGGTTACAATGTGTTTCGGTGTGAAACAAGTGGATGGAAAAGGACAATAATGACACCAAGCATTACGATGCAGCGATGCAGCAATGCAGCGTTCCCTGGTGGTCCAGTGATTAGGATTCGGCGCTCTCACCACCGCGGCCCTGGGTCCATTTCCGGCCAGGGAAATTGCACTTCCATCAAAATTAAAACCTTTAAAGAAAGAGTTGCATGCATCGAATGTGGTAAAAAAGATTCATTGATTTAAACATCATTAATTAATACATTGTAGAACTTCAATCATTTATTTTGCCCTGAGTACGTGAGGAACTTTTATCCCGACCTCATTCTATTTTAGGAGCATGGTCCAGCCCCGGTATCTCCACCTGTGAAAGTAGGAAACTGCTGGAAATACACAACAGGACGGGTAGCCTTTGACAAACAATTAAACCCAGGTTACAGACTCTCTTCCTTCCCCTGCCCTTTGCGGGACACTTGTTCCCCTTTAATTTTACAGACTGACTGAGTTCACTAACCGCGGGGAGAGAGTAGGTGTCTCCGCGGCCCCACTGTGCTAACATGGAAGATAACACGATGAGGATGTGGGGATGTGGGGATGTGGGGTGGGGATCAGTGACATGTTTGTGTAAAGGGCAGCGGAGGAGAAGGATTGACAGCTGTCAGTGAGGGACAGAAGTTGTTTAAGGTGAGCCAACACATTCCCGATCAGCACAGAAGGCATTCACTGGTCAGCTGTCCTCTGCTGTACTTCTGGTCAGAGCGGTTTCCGCAGTGGAGCCGTTATCACATTTGCTTTCCACGCAAAATGATCCCGTGCAGGAAGATTATGTTTAAACTTGCTGTGGATGAACAGCCATGGGCGAGTTTATTCTCTGCCAAAAGGGCGACAGTGGCTTCTCCCTTATTCTTTAATTGCTCTTTATTTCACTTCACTAAATAGATATATTTGAGTGAGAGAAATTGTTCCAGAGTGTCGCACACTTCATCTTTTCTTCCCCATTAAACAGGTAAAATGAGGCCGGGGAATAAATACAGAAAACAAAGCAGAGGGATACAGACAAGAGGAAGAGAGAAGGGGAAATACTGTCCACACCCAGAACTAATGCAGAAACCCCTCTGCTGCGCTCGGTGTGGCCACCCACAGCCTGGATAAACTAACGTCCCAACAGCTCATTGACTGTCGGAGTGGGACTGTGCGGCGCTTCAGAACACAGGACGAAAAAGCAAAGTCACTGATTCAGTCCCATGTGCTTCTCTGACTGACACCGGGGAAACGGTGAGACAGATTTTGGAGCATAGGTCTGGTTATTGTGAAACAGCAAAGAAAATATTACGTCTGGAATTAAATTATTTAATACGTATCCTGCTCGTTTAGTGGTTAGGCATTCACAGAGGGAGCCCGAGTTCGGAAAGTAACTTTTTAATTCAAACTTTTTTCAAATAATTACATGCAATTAATTAAACTCTGTGGGAGGCGGGGTGATTAAAACATCACCGATCGGAAAGGAATTGTCCGCGGGAAGCCTCCAACCGCAATTTTTGGGCTAATATTCCCACCCGAATTGTTTTGCAGACTTACAGTCAATACTTCAATAACTGAACTGTAATAATTTCAGGATCTTTCATCATAGATGATATTTTACACCCTATCTGACTTAACACACTCTGAATTTTTGAAATTGGTTTAAAATGTTCATTGCTCAGAAGACAAGGAACCTGGGGTACATTTTTAAATTTATTTCACAGCAATTATATTCTAAAATAATGTTTTTGCCCCGGCTCGAACCTGGGACCTTTCGTGTCTGAGACAAACGCAATGACCGCTCCAGTACAGAAACCACTGCTAAACTTAGTGCCCAGAGAGAAATGTTAAGCCACAAGGTGTAATTCTGAGTCCCTATTTGTGAAAAAATCTTTTCACAAACATTTCTCTGACCGAAGCTGCACAATTCAAAAATGTTCCTTTCAAAGTCGTCAAACTCCCAAATTAACGCACCCCCCGAATCTTCTGGATCAGAAAGCTCGAGTTGTGACGACTCTATCCATAAATCTGACTTTACTCACCCTGTATTTTAGGAGATTGGTTTAAAATGTTCATTGCTCATAAGACACGGAACCTGGGGCTAATTTTGTTCAATGTATTTCACAGCAAATATATTCTAAAATAAAGCACGCGCCCAAGCTCAAACCAGGGACATTTCATGTGGGAGGTGAACATGGTAACGGCTACACTACGTAAACATTTCCTTAACCCAGCCCTCGTTTCGTCATTTGTACCACAATTAAACCCAATGAGATCGGAATAAAAGTTCCTCACAGGCTCATGGCAAAATAAATGGTAAAAGATTTACAAAATAATTTATTTATTAATTAATGATGTTCAAGTCAATGATTCTTATTTTTTATACATGATTTGCATATAGATCTGTAAAATAAATGATCTCTTTTTTTTTATAAGGTTTTGAACTAAAAGTACAACTTCCGAGGGTGGGAATTGAACCCAGGACACAACTTTGAGAGCATGGACTCCTGAGCACTCGACAACCAGGGACTGATATATCTTTTTATTGCTGCATCATTATAGTTAATGACATTATTGTAATTTTCAGTTCACTTGAGTCACACCGAAACAGATTGTAACTGTTGTGTATGCATGCCTGTTTACTGTGTGATGTCTGTAACACTGCTATGCAACACTGAATGTACTCTTACACAGTACACACCTGACCTACACCAGAGGATGCTGCTGCTTGAGACCGAAGGGTTACCTGCAACCCAGTATATAAAGGAGCTCACAAATAAAGGACTACACGTCTACACAGTTTAAGTATCATACCCTGCCTGGTGGAGTCATTACTAAAGGTGCCGACAGTAAACGTGATCTGAAATTCACGCCACTTGAGATCACATTCAAATAATTCACTGAATCCACCCCTTGTACCACCGCAACACAGGTTCGATTCTTGGTCAGGGAGATAATATTTACAACACAGTTTTCAAACTAATAGTCCGATATAAATGTCAACATGCAGCAAATGTGAAAAAATGAATTCATTTAATCTTGTTCAATGAACCGATAACTTTCTTTTGCAGAATTAAAGAAATGATAATCTGGTTACTGAGGGATAGTGGTACATAAGAACATAAGAATAGAAGAATTAGGAACAGGAGTAGGCCATCTCGCCCCTCGAGCCTGCTCCGCCATTCAACAAGGTCATGGCTGATCTGGCCGTGGACTCAGCTCCACTTATCCGCCCGCTCCTCATAACCCTTAATTCCTTTATTGGTTAAAAATCTATCTATCTGTGACTTGAATACATTCAATGCGCTAGCCTCAACTGCTTCCTTGGGCAGAGAATTCCACAGATTCGCAACCCTCTGGGAGAACGAATTCTTTCTCAACTCGGTTTTAAATTGGCTCCCCCGTATTTTGAGTCTGTGCCCCCTAGTTCTAGTCTCCCCGACCAGTGGAAACAATCTCTCTGCATCTATCTTGATATACCTTTCAATATTTTAAATGTTTCTACAAGATCCTTCTGAACTCCAACGAGTAAAGACCCAGTCTACTCAATCTATCATCATAAGGTAACCCCCTCATCTCCGGAATCAGCCGAGTGAATCGTCTCGGTACCCCCTCCAAAGCTAGTATATCCTTCCTTAAGTAAGGTGACCAAAACTGCATGCAGTACTCCAGGTGCGGCCTCACCAATACCGTATACAGTTGCAGCAGGACCTCCCTGCTTTTGTACTCAATGCCTCTTGCAATGAAGGCCAACATTCCATTCGCCTTCCTGATTACCTGTTGCACCTACAAACTAACTTTTTGGGATTCATGCACAAGGACCGCCAGGTCCCTCTGCACCGCAGCATGTTGCAATTTCTCCCCATTCAAATAATATTCCCTTTTACTGTTTTTTTTCCCAAGGTGGATGACCTCACACTTTCCGACATTGTATTCCATCTGCCAAATCTTAGCCCATTCATTTAACCTATCTAAATCTCTTTGCAGCCTCTCTGTGTCCTCTACACAACCTGCTTTCCCAGTAATCTTTGTGTCATCTGCAAATCTTGTTGCACTGCACTCTGTCCCCTCTTCCAGGTCATCTGTGTATATTGTAAACAGTTGTGGTCCCAGCACCGATCCCTGTGGCACACCACTAATCACCGAATTCCAACCTGAAAGGGGCCCATTTATCCCATCTCTCTGCTTTCTGTTAGCCAGCCAATTCTCTATCTATGCTAATATATTTCCACTGACTCCGCGTATCTTTATCTTCTGCAGTAACCTTTTGTGTGGTACCTTATCGAATGCCTTTTGAAAATCTAAATACACCACATCCATCGGTACACCTCTATCCAACATGCTCGTTATATCCTCAAAGAATTCCAGTAAATTAGTTAAACATGATTTCCCCTTCATGAATCCATGCTGCGTCTGCTTGATTGCACTATTCCTATCTTGATGTCCCGCTATTTCTTCCTTCATGATAGTTTCAAGCATTTTCCCTACTACAGATGTTAAACTAACCAGCCTATAGTTACCTGCCTTTTGTCTGCCGCCTTTTTTAAACAGAGGCGTTACATTAGCTGCTTTCCAATCCGCTGGTACCTCCCCAGAGTCCAGAGAATTTTGGTAGATTATAACGAATGCATCTGCTATAACTTCCACCATCTCTTTTACTACCCTGGCATTTCATCAGGACCAGGGGACTTGTCTACCATTAGCCTGTCCAGCACTACCCGCCTCGTGATAGTGATTGTTTCAAGGTCCTTTCTTCCCACATTCCTGTGACCAGCAATTTCTGGCATGGTTTCTGTGTCTTCCATTGTGAAGACCGAAGCAAAATAATTGTTTAAGGTCTCAGCCATTTCCACATTTCCCATTATTAAATCCCCCTTCTCATCTTCTAAGGGACCAACATTTACTTTCGTCACTCTTTTCCGTTTTATATATCAGTAAAAGCTTTAACTATTGCTTTTTATGCTTTGCACAAGTTTACCTTCGTAATCTATCTTTCCTTTCTTTATTGCTTGCTTTGTCATTCTTTGCTGTCGTTTAAAATTTTCCCATTCTTCAATTTTCCCACTAACCTTGGCCACCTTATATGCATTGGTTTTTAATTTGATACTCTCCTTTATTTCCTTGGTTATCCACGGCTGGTTATCCCTTCTCTTACCGCCCTTCTTTTTCAGTGGAATATATTTTTGTTGAGCACTGTGAAAGAGCTCCTTAAAAGTCCTCCACTGTTCCTCAATTGTGCCACTGTTTAGTCTGTGTTTCCAGTCTACTTCAGCCAACTCTGCCCTCATCCCACTGTAGTCCCCTTTGTTTAAGCATAGTATGCTCGTTTGAGACACTACTTCCTCACCCTCAATCTGTATGACAAATTCAAGCATATTGTGATCACTCATTCCGAGAGGATCTTTTACGAGCTTCAATCATTAATTTTCTCTTTCCATGTGATGAACTTTTATCCCTATCTCGTTTACACAATGTATTTTAGGAGAATGGTTTAAAATTTTAAGTGCTTATTGTCATGTATTCAACCAACATTGTAACCCATATATAATCTGACCTCAGTTGTACACTGTGAGAAAAATGACCACTAGGATGTGAACTTGTGGGAGATACTCCTAACCTGGACCTTCAGGTATAAAAGGGGAAGCTCCACCCACTTTCATCACTTGAGTGCAAAGGAACACAGGACAGGCCACGGACTGACCTTCTATCAAGCATGGGCCTCGTGTGCATTTATACTGCAGAGTACGGATGTATCAATGGCGACAAGAAATTGGGATTTTAACCACGTGAGCATGGCCGCGAGCAGAATAGACGAGAGATACTGTGTTAAGGAATGGTTGGGACAGGGAATCAACATTGTTGAAGCAGAACACAGTTCTCCAGGCAGACAAGGGCAATCGGGCATGCCCAACATGTAGTCGAACCCAGAGGGGGAGTTCGACAGAGATAATGGCAAGCAGAACGGTGATTCACGCCATTGCAAGGGACAATGTGGCCAGTAATGGGGCCATCAACACTTGTAAATGGCACACTCAAGGATAGTCACAGGTGTTGTCAGGGACGATTGACTAGCAAGGGATCTTTTGTTTCCAACAACAGCTCATGTTGGAGGCATGGAGGCACAAACTCAGCCGGAGTTTGCAGAGATGAGCAAAATGCCTACAGAAATTGCAGAAATGAACGCTGGGGGAAATCGCTGGAAGCTGAAGTTCAGTGAGTTCATGTGGAGCACGTATACAGTTCATACACCAGGACGCCACCGATAATGATGAAAGTGCTCCTCAGTGGCATCCCAGTATCAATGGAGCAAGACACGGGGGTTAGCCAGTCCCTGATGGGTATCAAATAGTTTGAAAAGTTGTGGGCGTCCAATGCCAGTAGGGCCAAAATTATCACCGATTGACGCACAACTATGGACATACACCAAGGAGATCATTCCGGTGCTTGGCAGCACCACGGTAATCGTGACGCACAAAGATTCGGAGAACAGGTTGCCACTCTGGGTTGTCCCGGGGGACGGTCCCGCACTACTGGGGAGGAGTTGGCTTGCTGTCGTGAACTGGAAATGGGGCAATGTCAATGCTATTTCCTCTGTGGAACGAGTATCATGCTCACAGATCCTGCACAAATTTGACTCATTATTTCAACCCGGCATTGGCACTTTCATGGTGTCCAAGGTAGTGATTCACATAAACCCGGAAGCCAGGCCAGGACACCACAAGGCCAGAGCGGTGGCATACGTGATGCGGGAAAAGATAGAAGGTGAATTGAACCGCCTGCTGAGGGAAGGTATCATTTTGCCAGTCGAATTCAGTGACTGAGCGAGCCCGATTGTACCGGTGTTCAAAGCGGATGGGTCAGTCAGGATATATCTTGATTACAAGGCCTCCATCAATCGGGTGTCACTCCAAGACCAGTACCCGCTACCGAGAGCGGAGGACCTCTTTGCGATGCTATCCGGTGGCAAACTTTTTTCAAAATTGAACGTGACCTCAGCTTACATGACCCAGGAGCTGGCGAGAGAGTTGAAGAAGCTGACCACCATCACGACACACAAGGGGTGTTTGAGTACAACAGATGTCCATTCGGGATTCGCTCAGCCACCGTGATCTTCCAACGAAATATGGAAAGCCTCCTCAAGTCGATTCCCGAGACGGTGGTTTTTCAGGATTACATCCTCATCACGGGTTACGAGACTGAAGAACACCTCCACAACCTGGATGAGGTGCTACGCAGACTGGACCGGGTAGGGCTGCGACAGGGAAAGGCGAAGTGCATCTTCCTAGCTCCAGAGGTAGAATTCCTGGGGATGAGGGTAGGAGTAGACGGGATGAGCCCAACTGCGTCCAAGACGGAAGCGATCCAGAGAGCACCCAGACCCCGTAACACGACGGAGCTGCGTTTGTTCCTGGGGCTCCCGAACTATTTGGTAACTTTCTTCCCAAATTGAGCACGCTGCTAGAGCCGCTACACGTGCTCCTAAGCAAAGGTCGCGAATGGGTCTGGGGGGACAGCCAGGAAAGGGCTTTTAATAGAGCACACAATTTGTTATGTTCCAACAATCTGTTAACGCGATATGACCCATGTCAGAAACTTGTGTTAACGTGCGATGCGTCGTCCTATGGTGTCGGGTGTGTGTTGCAGCATGTCAATGCCAAGGGTCAGTTACAGCCGGTAGCTTATGCCTCCAGAGGTCTGTCCCAGGCAGAAAGGGGCTACGGGATGATAGAAAAGGAGGCGCTCGCATGTGTATATTCGGTAAAGGAAATGCACCAGTACCTGTTTGGCAGGAAATTTGAGCTGGAGACAGATCACAAAACCCTAACGTCCCTTTTGGCCGACAACAAGGCCATAAATGCAAACGCATCGGTCCGCATACAGAGGTGGGCACTCACGTTAGCCACCTATGACTACACAATTCGGCACAGACCGGGCACTGAAAACTGCGCCGATGCACTCAGCAGGCTCCCACTAGACACCACTGAGGGGGCTACCAAGCATGCCGCTGAGATGGTCATGGCTGTTGAAGCTTTCGCAAGTGAAGGCTCACCTGTGACAGCCGGTCAGATTAAAGTCTGGACAAATAGAGACCCGCTATTGTCTCTAGTCAAAAAATGTGTCCTGAATGGGGACTGGGCAGCCACGTACAGGGCATGCCCTGAGGAATTTAAACCATTTCACAGGGGCAGGGATGAACTCTCGATTCAGGCCGATTGCCTACTGTGGGGAAACTGTGTAGTCATGCCCCAGATGGGCAGAGAGGTGTTCATCAGAGATCTCCACAATGAGCATCCGGGCATTGTCATGATGAAGGCAATTGCCAGGTCACACGTTTGGTGGCCAGGGATAGATGCAGATCTGGAAGTTTGTGTTCGCAGGTGCAACACGTGTGCCCAGCTGGGTAATGCGCTAGGGAAGCCCCCCTTAGCCCCTGGCCATGGCCCGCCAAGCCTTGGTCACGCGTCCATGATGACTACGCAGGTCCATTCATCAGAAAAATGTTTTTGGTTGTAGTAGACGCCCACTCCAAATGGATCGAGTGTGACATTTTAAACTCAAGCACATCCTCTGCCACGGCAGAAAGTCTACGGGCAATGTTCGCCGCCCACGGTCTACCGGTCATCTTGGTCAGCGACAATGGCCCGTGCTTCACAAGCACTGAATTCCAGGACATCATGGCAGGCAATGGAATTAACCATGTCAGAAAGGCACCGTTCAAGCCAGCCTCAAACGGCCAGGCAGAACGAAAAGTGCAGATAATCAAACAGGGGATGCTCAGAATCCAGGGGGGTTCCCTACAAAGCCACTTATCACGCCTCCTGTTGGCCAATAGATCTTGACCACACTCGCTCACAGGGGTTCCACTCGCAGGGCTGCTCATGATAAGGATGCTCAAAACATGTTATCCCTTATACACCCCACCATGAAAGAAATTGTTGAGAGCAGGCGCCAATCACAATATAACTACCATGACACGAATGCGAGGGCACGATATATTGGTGTAAACGACCCTGTTGTTGTCCACAACTACACTGCAGGGCCTAAATGACTCGCAGGCACTGTGATTGTCAAAGAGGGCAATAGGATTCTGGTAGTTAAACTTACCAATGGACAAATCTGCCGCAAACACGTGGATCAAACAAAAAGGATGTTCAACAACCCCAGAGAAGAAGCAGAGGAAAAACATGATATAGAGTTCACTCTAGCACATGTGACCGAACACTGGAACCAAAGGGAGGAGAGCCCAGTCACTGTGGGCAGTCCGGATAGGCCTGAGGCACCGCAAACAGCAGACACATAGGCCAGCGCCCAACAACCGGTGCCCCAACTCAGGCGCTCTACAAGAGAGCGTAAACCACCAGAGAGACTCAACCTGTGATCCCAAAAAGACTTTGGGGTCATGTATTCAACCAGCATTGTAACCCATTTTTAAATTCAAAACCTGATACAATTGACGGCATGCAGCCAACGTGCAAAAGTAAGAATTCTTTTAATCACCGTTAATTAGCCGATAACCTTCTTCAGAATGAAATAAATAATAATATAATTACTGAGGAACAGTGGTATCCTCAATCATTCATTTTCTCTTTACATGTGATGAAGTTTTATCCCTATCTCATTCACACGCTGTATGAGAATGGTTTAAAATTATAAGTGTTTATGACTCAGTTGTAAAACCATTGATTGTGTGTGTGTCTATACTTGATAGCAGGAGCACTTGAGACCGAAGTTCCAGTTCTATATATGTACCAATAGAATCAATTTCCACCAGTTTCTTTAAACCCAATAACATAATTTATTTCTAATGGGCTGGATGGAACACGATCCATGTAAAAAATTGTTATCGTTTTACTTGAACTGAATGCTCATAAAATATCGGAGTGGGAACTAATTGGATAACAGCACTGCTGGCAACATTTGCGGAATAGATTCGTGCAGCCAAAACGCACAATGACAACCTGTGACTGTGCGGCACCGAATACTCGGGGAAAAACAATTAAATACTTCGTCCCTGGGTGGGCTCGAACCACCAACCTTTCGGTTAACAGCCGAACGCGCTAACCCATTGCGCCACAGAGACTGATGGAAGTATAAGGTGGAAGACATCCAAAACCAGGGTGTCAGACAGTTAAAGCTTCAGATTGCTCTGACCGGTATGGAAATTGTCCACTCTCAGTGGTACTTTTCACAAATAAATGGAGGGACATTCATTGTGGATGCGTGGAAACAGTCTGGTCCCGCACACTGCAGACATTTCCATGTCACCGCCAACCAGCTCTCCCGCAACCGGTGTGATCTACCTTCCAGCCTTCCGGTGCCTTGTCTGTGACAAAGTATTCTGATTGTCCCGAAGCCAGTGTTCGGTTTGAATTCCTTTTCAGCTCCTGACTGCGGATATTCCTGTGATTAAACGGGAACTAAATGCTAACAGGGACAGTTGGATTCACCGTTTCTTTGCTTGGTGAAATTTCAAAGATTGAAAGCGACGCACATCAACCCCAAACGTCCCGTGAGATGGAAGCCCAGTTGCTATTTCAAACTTGAATGCAGGTACAAGCAGAACTTATTCAAAGAAAGTCCAAGTCCCTGAGACGCCTGATTATTTGCACCAAACTCTTTGCAAAGAGTTGAGGTTCATGTTTGGTGATCAGGGCACATCTATCCCCAAACTACAACACTTCAAACATAACTCAATGGCTGTAAAGCGCTTTGGGGCGTCATGAGTTCCTGAAAGGCGCTGCAGATATGCAAGTCCTTCTTTGCAAAAGTTCGTTGCAATCTCAAAATATGTGAGCAATATCAGGGCTCCTCTGGGACCGCTCGTAAATTTCAATGAACAACTCCAAAGGGAAATCACAGCCCGAGACCAACGAGCCAACTGTTTGACAAACGTGAAGATAAGGTGTAACCATGATCAAAGCATTTTTTTGTGTGTCGCTATTCAGAACATAAGAACTTAAGAACTAGGAGCAGGAGTAGGCCATATGGCCCCTCGAGCCTGCTCCGCCATTTAATATGATCATGGCTGATCCGATCATGGACTCAAGTCCACATCCCTGCCCGTTCCCCATAAGCCTTATTCCCTTATCAGTTAAGAAGCTATCTCTGTCTTAAATTTATTTAATATCGTGGCTTTCTCAGCTCTCTGAGGCAGTGAGTTTGACAGATTTACAACCCTCTGAAAGAAGAAATTCCTCCTCATCACAGATTTAAATGGGCGGCCCCTTATTCTGAGATTATGCCCCCTAGTTCTAGTCTCCCCTATCAGTGGAACCATCCTCTCTGCATCCACCTTATCAAGCTCCATCATTACCTTATACGTTTCGATAAGATCACCTCTCATTCTTCTGAATTCCAATGAGTAGAGGCCCAACCTACTCAACCTTTTCTCATAAGTCGACCGCTCATCTCCAGAGTCAACCCAGTGAACCTTCTCTGAGCTGCCTCCAAAGCAAGTATATCCTTTCGTAAATATTGTAAGTGTTTGTGATCCTCGCCCAATTGCCAGATGGACGGTTTGAATCGGCCCCACCTTACGAAAGTTCTAGATCCGGGAATTATTATTCAGAGTGTAAATTAAATGAGTCATGGAAAGGGATGTTTCAGTGATAAATCGTAGTATATTTATTTGGTCTAACACACATTGTCCAAAACATGCACTGCTAAACAAAATCACTGTCTCTGTGGAGAATAAAATCCCGGTTACAAACAATATACATACAGTACAGAAATGAACCTAGTAACACGCAGTAATTCCCTGGTGGATTCTAACCCCACCCCTACCAATTAATTGCCCTCCCCAGAATAGCCCTGAAAAGCTTCACTTCTGAGAAAACCCTGAGCCCTTACCCAGCTGGCCTGGGATATCTGGTTACTGGCTTGGGACACTCTCGGCCATGTTCACCACCACACGCAGCCCGTTTCCTTGCTCAGCTCAGCTGTGGGAAGTCACTGCCTGGTAATCAGTCTCGGTTGCTTCTTCTGCAGTATTGAGGCCCCTTCCTCTGGTACATCGATCGGTGGAGCGAGAGCGAGAGGGAGAGGGGGCTCTCTCTAGACACAAGCTGCAAGCTGCAAGCTCCAAGCTTCACACCAAGCTCCAAGCTAAAAATAAAGTGGAAAGGACCCTGTCTTTCTGGGAGTCTTGCTACCCCTATCTTTCCCGCCAATCTTTAAAACCCCTTTGTTTCTAAGCACGGCTACTTAGTCAGTGATGGGCCATCCCACCCATGCATTGGGCTGATGGCCCTTAGTCTGGGCATCTCTCTGAGCCTTTGTGTTGGGAAAGACCCAACTCCTCCTTGGCTGGCCAGGCTGGTGGGTTCATTGTTCTGTGTCTCCTTCTGAGATGGAGGTGAGAAGTGCTTTTCCAAATTAGAGTGGCTTTGTCAGTGGCCCCCCTTCCTGGCCAACAGCTCTTTTGTCAATGGATGACTGGCAGGTCTTTTGTCCCAGCTAACTGCCATGCGGTCTCTGGAGTTTTAACAAAACCAGCTTTTTTACATATCTGCGCAGGGTGTCCCCAGCACAGGGAAAATAGCCTCAGAAAAATAAAATCCACAAAATATTCACGACTGAGTCCATTCTTTAAACAGAAACTTTGTGATCTCTTCATTCTGCTCTGCTAATTATCGATCTTGCCACGTAAAAAGTGCATTGGCATTGCAATGCATTAATGTAAAATTAATGCAAAGAAAATGCAACGTTTTGTCGAGTGCAAAACATGCAGTGCCTGCATTTCAAAAAGCATTGCTTTTATTCATCCTGCGGAATGCATATTGCACAGATATTCTCAGCACACATTGTGCAGGCAAAGGCGTCATTCGACAACAAAGTGATTTGTCCTCCGCTGATTTGTAGCAGATAACTGACGGTTGAGCACACAATTTGACAACTAGACTTGTAGATCAAGCATCAATGAAAAAGGCAACAAAACTGCCCACCAGCACCAGGTGTCTTTCACTTGTTTGTTCCAAATTTTCAGCAGCTGGGACAACAAGAATTTAGGTTTCACTGAGATTTGAACTCAAATCACTAGATTTAAAGTCAAGAGGGCTCACCATTACACGATGGAACCAACTATGCCAAAACATTTGAAACATACTTTGTCACAGACAAGGCACCGGAAGGCTGGAAGGTAGATCACACCGGTTGTGGGAGAGCTGGTTGGCGGTGACATGGAAGTTTCTGCAGTGTGCGGGACCAGACTGCTTCCACACATCCACAA
The DNA here is from genome assembly GCF_044704955.1 of Pristiophorus japonicus. NCBI lineage: Eukaryota > Metazoa > Chordata > Chondrichthyes > Pristiophoridae > Pristiophorus > Pristiophorus japonicus. The sequence continues at coordinate 51,270 of NW_027250777.1, forward strand.
TGAATGTCCCACCCTTTATTTGGGAAAAGTACAACTGAGAGTGGATAAGTTCCATCCCGGTCGGAGCAATCTGAAGCTTTAACTGACTGACACCCTGGTTTTGCATGTCTTGCAGTGTGTATCTGTGTTCTAATGGTTTCGTGCATTCGGCTGGTAACTGAAAGGTGGGTAATCCAAACCCATCTCCGGGCGAAGCTTTTAATGTTTTTCCCCGAGGATTCGGTGCCGCACAGTTCCGGGTTGTCATTGTGCATTTTGGCTTCACGAATATATTCCGTAAACATTGCAAGCTTTGCTGTTATCCAGTGAGTTCCCACTCCAATACTTTTATGAACATTCAGCACAAGTAAAACGATAACAATTTTTTACATGGATCATGTTCCTCCATCCAGTCCAATCAAAATAAATTATGTTATTGGGTTTAAAGGAACTGGTGAAAATTGATTCTATTGATGCATATATCGAACTGGAACTTCGGTCTCAAGTGCTCCTCCTATCAAGAATAGACACACGCACAATCAATGGTTTTACAACTGAGTCATAAACACTTACAATTTCTCATACAGCATGTAAATGAGATAGGGATAAAAATTCATCACATGTAAAGAGAAAATGAATGATTAAAGATACTACTGTCCCTCAGTAACTATATTATTATTTATTTCATCCTGAAAAAGGTTATCGATTATTTAACGGTGATTAAATGAATTCTTATTTTTTCATATTAGCTGCATGTCGTCAATTTTAAAAGGTTTTGAATTGAAAAAAGCTGTTACAGAAGTTACCGCCCTGACCTGGAATCAAAGCTGTTTTTCGGTGGTATAAGGAGTGGTTTTACCCAATCATTTAAAGGTGATTTCAAAGAATCACGTGAAGTTAAATTCAGATCAAGGTTACGATGTGTTTCGGTGTGAAACAAGTGGATTTAAAAGGACAATAATGACACCAAGCATTACGATGCAGCGATGCAGCAATGCAGCAATGCAGCGTTCCCTGGTGGTCCAGTGATTAGGATTCGGCGCTCTCACCACCGCGGCCCTGGGTCGATTTCCGGCCAGGGAAATTGCGCTTCCATCAAAATTAATACCTGAGAAGAAAGAGTTACATGTATCTCATGTGGAAAAAAAGATTCATTGATTTAAACATAATTAATTAATCCATTGTAGAACTTCAATCATTTCATTTGCCCTGAGTATGTGAGGAACTTTTATCCCGACATCATTGTATTTTAGTAGCATGGTCCAGCCCCGGTATCTCCACCTGTGAAAGTAGGAAACTGCTGGAAATACACAACAGGACGGGTAGCCTTTGACAAACAATTAAACCCAGGTTACAGACTCTCTTCCTTCCCGTACCCTTTGTGGGACACTTGTTGCCCTTTAATTTTACAGACTGACTGAATTCACTAACCGCGGGGAGAGAGTAGGTGCCTCCGCGGCCCCACTGTGCTAACATGGAAGATAACACGATGGGGATGTGGGGATGTCGGGTGGGGTTCAGTGACATGTTTGTGTAAAGGGCAGCGGAGGAGAAGGATTGACAGCTGTCAGTGTGGGACAGAAGTTGTTTAAGGTGAGCCAACATATTCCCGATCAGCACAGAAGGCATTCACTGGTCAGCTGCCCTCTGCTGTACTTCTGGTCAGAGCGGTTTCCGCAGTGGAGCCGTTATCACATTTGCTTTCCACGTGAAAGGATCCCGTGCAGGAAGATTATGTTTAAACTTGCTGTGGATGAACAGCCATGGGCGAGTTTATTCTCCTGTCAAAAGAGCGACAGTGGCTTCTCCCTTCTTCTTTAATTGCTCTTTATTTCACTTCACTAAGTAGATATATTTGAGTGAGAGAAATTGTTCCAGAGTGTCGCACACTTCATCTTTTGTTCCCTTTTAAACACATAAAATGAGGCCGGGGGAATAAATCCAGAAAACAAAGCCGAGGGATATAGACAAGAGGAAGAGAGAAGGGGAAATACTGCCTCTACCCAGAACTAATGCAGAAACTCCTCTGCTGCGCTCGGGGTGGCCACCCGCAGCCTGGATACACTGACGTCCCAACAGTTCATTGATTGTCGGAGTGGCACCGTGCGGCGCTTCAGAAGACAGGTCGAAAAAGCAAAGTCACTGATTCAGTCCCATGTGCTTCTCTGACTGACACCGGAGAAACGGTGAGACAGATTTTGGAGCATAGGTCTGGTTATTGTGAAACAGCAAAGAAAATATTACGTCTGGAATTAAATTATTTAATGTGTATCCTGCTCGTTTAGTGGTTAGGCATTCACAGAGGGAGCCCGAGTTCGGAAAGTAACTTTTTAATTCAAACTTTTTTCAAATAATTACATGCAATTAATTAAACTCTGTGGGAGGTGGGGTGATTAAAACATCACCGATCGGAAAGGAATTGTCCGCAGGAAGCCTCCAACCGGAATTTTTGGGCCAATATTCCCACCCGGATTGTTTTGCAGACTTACAGTCAATACTTCAACAACTGAACTGTAATAATTTCAGGAGCTTTCATCACAGATGATATTTTACACCCTATCTGACTTAACACACTCTGAATTTTTGAAATTGGTTTAAAATGTTCATTGCTCAGAAGACAAGGAACCTGGGGTACTTTTTTCAATTTATTTCACAGCAAATATATTCTAAAATGATGATTCTACCCGGGCTCGAACCTGGGTCCTTTCGTGTGTGAGAGAAACGTGATAACCACTCCACTACAGAAACCACTGCTAAACTTAGTGCCCAGAGAGAAGTGTTAAGCCAGAAGGTGTAATTCTGAATCCCTTTCTGTGAAAAAATCTTATCACAAACATTTCTCTGACCGAAGCTGCACAAGTCAAAAATGTTCCTTTCAAAGTCGTCAAACTCCCAAATTAACGCACCCCCCGAATCTTCTGGATCAGAAAGCTCTAGTTGTGCCGACTCAATCCATAAATCTGACTTTACTCACCCTGTATTTTAGGAGATTGGTTTAAAATGTTTATTGCTCATAAGACATGTAACCTGGGGCTACTTTTGTTCAATGTATTTCACAGCAAATATATTCTAAAATAAAGCACGCGCCCAGGCTCAAACCAGGGACATTTCATGTGGGAGGTGAACATGATAACGGCTACACTACGTAAACCTTTCCTTAACCCAGCCCCCGGTTCGTCATTTGTACCACAATTTAACCCAATGAGATCGGCATAAAAGTTCCTCACATGCTCATGGCAAAATAAATGGTAAAAGATTTACAAAATAATTTATGTATTAATTAATGATGGTCAAGTCAATGATTATTATTTTTTATACAGATTTGCATATAGATCTGTAAAATAAATGAACTCTTTTTTTTATAAGGTTTTGAATTAAAAGTACAACTTCCCAGGGTGGGAATTGAATCCAGGACACCACGTTGAGAGTATTGAATCTTTCCCACTCGACAACCAGGGACCAATCGACCGTTTTACTGCTGCATCATTATAGTTCATGACATTATTGTCATTTTCAGTTTACTTGATTCACACCGAAAAATATTGTAACTGTTGTGTATGCATGCCTGTTTACTGTGTGATATCTGTAACACTGCTATGCAACACTGAATCGACTCTTACACTCTACACACCTTACCTACACCAGAGGATGCTGCTGCATGAGACTGAAAGGTTACCTGCAACCCAGTGTATAAAGGAGCTCACAGCTTGGTGTCCTCACTTGAGGAGCTTCAAATAAATGACTACAGGTCTCCACAGTTTAAGTATCATACCCTGCCTCGTGGAGTCATTACTAAAGGTGACTACATACACTACAGTAAACGCCACTTGAAATCACATTCAAATGATTCACTGAATCCACCCTTTGTACCACCGCAACACAGGTTCGATTCTTGGTCAGGGAGATAATAATTACAATACAGTTTTCAAACTAATAGCCCAATATAAATGTCGACATGCAGCTAATGTGAAAAAATTAATTCATTTAATCATGTTCAATGAACCGATAACTTTCTTTTGCAGAATTAAAGAAATGATAATATGGTTACTGAGGGACAGTGGTACATAAGAACATAAAACATAAAAATTAGGAACAGGAGTCGGCCATCTAGCCCCTCGAGCCTGCTCCGCCATTCAAAAAGGTCATGGCTGATCTGGCCGTGGACTCAGCTCCACTTATCCGCCCGCTCCTCATAACCCTTAATTCCCTTATTGGTTAAAAATCTATCTATCTGTGACTTGAATACATTCAATGCGCTAGCCTCAACTGCTTCCTTGTGCAGAGAATTCCACAGGTTCACAATCCTCTGGGAGAAGGAATTCCTTCTCAACTTGCTTTTAAATTGGCTCCCCCGCATTTTGAGGCTGTGCCCCCAAGTTCTAGTCTCCCCGACCAGTGGAAACAATCTCTCTGCCTCTATCTTGTCTATCCCTTTCATTATTTTAAATGTTTCTACAAGATCACCCCTCACCCTTCTGAACTCCAACGAGTAAAGACCCAGTCTACTCAATCTATCATCATAAGGTAACCCCCTCATCTCCGGAATCAGCCGAGTGAATTGTCTCTGTACCCACTCCAAAGCTAGTATATCCTTCCTTAAGTAAGGTGACCAAAACTGCACGCAGTACTCCAGGTGCGGCCTCAACAATACCCTATACAGTTGCAGCAGGACCTCCTTGCTTTTGTACTCCAAGCCTCTCGCAATGAAGGCCAACATTCCATTCGCCGTCCTGATTACCTGTTGCATCTGCAAACTAACTTTTTGGGATTCATGCACAAGGATCCCCAGGTCCCTCTGCACCGCAGCATGTTGCAATTTCTCCCCATTCAAATAATATTCCCTTTTTACTGTTTTTTTTCCCAAGGTGGATGACCTCACACTTTCCGACATTGTATTCCATCTGCCAAACCTTAGCCCATTCATTTAACCTATCTAAATCTCGTTGCAGCCTCTCTGTCCTCTACACAACCTGCTTTCCCACTAATCTTTGTGTCATCTGCAAATTTTGTTGCACTACACTCTGTCCCCTCTTCCAGGTCATCGATGTAAATTGTAAACAGTTGTGGTCCCAGCACCGATCCCTGTGGCACACCACTAACCACCGATTTCCAACCCGAAAAGGGCCCATTTATCCCGACTCTCTGCTTTCTGTTAGCTAGCCAATTCTCTATCCATGCTAATACATTTCCACTGACTCCGCGTATCTTTATCTTCTGCAGTAACCTTTTGTGTGGTACCTTATAGAATGCCTTTTGAAAATCTAAATACACCACATCCATCGGTACACCTCCATCCAACATGCTCGTTATATCTTCAAAGAATTCTAATAAATTAGTTAAACATGATTTCCCCTTCATGAATCCATGCTGCGTCTGCTTGATTGCACTATTCCTATCTTGATGTCCCACTATTTCTTCCTTCATGATAGTTTCAAGCATTTTCCCTACTACAGATGTTAAACTAACCAGCCTATAGTTATCTGCCTTTTGTCTGCACCCTTTTTAAACAGAGGCGTTACATTAGCTGCTTTCCAATCCGCTGGTACCTCCGCAGAGTACAGAGAATTTTGGTAGATTATAACGAATGCATCTGCTATAACTTCCGCCATCTCTTTTAATACCCTGGCATTTCATCAGGACCAGGGGACTTGTCTACCTTGAGTCCCATTAGCCTGTCCAGCACTACCCCCCAAGTGATAGTGATTGTTTCAAGGTCCTTTCTTCCCACATTCCTGTGACCAGCAATTTCTGGCATGGTTTCTGTGTCTTCCATTGTGAAGACCGAAGCAAAATAATTGTTGAAGGTCTCAGCCATTTCCACATTTAGAAACATAGAAACATAGAAAATAGGTGCAGGAGTAGGCCATTCGGCACTTCTAACCTGCACCACCATTCAATGAGTTCATGGCTGAACATGTAACTTCAGTACCCCATTCCTGCTTTCTCACCATACCCCTTGATTCCCCTAGTAGTAAGGACTTCATCTAACTCATTTTTGAATATATTCAGTGAATTGGCCTCAACAACTTTCTGTGGTAGAGGATTCCACAGGTTCACCACTCTCTGGGTGAAGAAATTCCTCCTCATCTCGGTCCTAAATGGCTTCCCCCTTATCCTTAGACTGTGTCCCCTGGTTCTGGACTTCCCCAATATTGGGAAGATTCTTCCTGCATCTAACCTGTCTAACCCCGTCAGAATTTTAAACGTTTCTATGAGGTCCCCTCTCATTCTTCTGAACTCCAGTGAATACAAGCCCAGTTGATCCAATCTTTCTTGATAGGTCAGTCCCGCCATCCCGGGAATCAGTCTGGTGAACCTTCGCTGCACTCCCTCAATCGCAAGAATGTCCTTCCTCAGGTTAGGAGACCAAAACTGTACACAATACTCCAGGTGTGGCCTCACCAAGGCCCTGTACAATTGTAGCAACACCTCCCTGCCCCTGTACTCAAATCCCCTCGCTATGAAGGCCAACATGCCATTTGCTTTCTTAACCGCCGGCTGTACCTGCATGCCAACCTTCAATGACTGATGTACCATGACACCCAGGTCTCTTTGCATCTTCCCTTTTCCTAATCTGTCACCATTCAGATAATAGTCTGTCTCTCTGTTTTTACCACCAAAGTGGATAACCTCACATTTATCCACATTATACTTCATCTGCCATGCATTTGCCCACTCACCTAACCTATCCAAGTCGCTCTGCAGCCTCATAGCATCCTCCTCGCAGCTCACACTGCCACCCAACTTAGTGTCATCCGCAAATTTGGAGATACTACATTTAATCCCCTCGTCTAAATCATTAATGTACAGTGTAAACAGCTGGGGCCCCAGCACAGAACCTTGCGGTACCCCACTAGTCACTGCCTGCCACTCTGAAATGTCCCCATTTACTCCTACTCTTTGCTTCCTGTCTGACAACCAGTTGTCAATCCATGTCAGCACACTACCCCCAATCCCATGTGCTTTTATTTTGCACATTAATCTCTTGTGTGGGACCTTGTCGAAAGCCTTCTGAAAGTCCAAATATACCACATCAACTGGCTCTCCCTTGTCCACTCTACTGGAAACATCCTCAAAAAATTCCAGAAGATTTGTCAAGCATGATTTCCCTTTCATAAATCCATGCTGACTTGGACCTATCATATTACCTCTTTCCAAATGCACTGCTATGACATCCTTAATAATTGATTCTATCATTTTATCCAGTACCGATGTCAGGCTGACCGGTCTATAATTCCCTATTTTCTCTCTCCCTCCTTTTTTAAAAAGTGGGGTTACATTGGCTACCCTCCACTCCACAGGAACTGATCCAGAGTCAATGGAATGTTGGAAAATGACTGTCAATGCATCCGCTATTTCCAAGGTCACCTCCTTAAGTACTCTGGGATGCAGCCCATCAGGCCCTGGGGATTTATGAGCCTTCAATCCCATCAATTTCCCCAACACAATTTCCCGACTAATAAGGATGTCCCTCAGTTCCTCCTCCTTACTAGACCCTCCGACCCCTTTTATATCCGGAAGGTTGTTTGTGTCCTCCTCAGTGAAGACCGAACCAAAGTACTTGTTCAATTGATTGTTCCCCGTTATGACGTCCCCTGTTTCTGACTGCAGGGGACATACGTTTGTCTTTACTCGCCTTTTTCACTTTACATATCTATAGAAACTTTTGCAATCCGTCTTAATGTTCCCTGCAAGCTTCTTCTCCTACTCCATTTTCTCTGCCCTAATCAAACCCTTTGTCCTCCTCTGCTGAGTTCTAAATTTCTCCCAGTCCCTGGGTTCGCTGCTATTTCTGGCCAATTTGTATGCCACTTCCTTGGCTTTAATGCTATCCCTGATTTCCCTTGATAGCCACGGTTGAGCCACCTTCCCTTTTTTATTTTTACGCCAGACAGGAATGTAAAATTGTTGTAGTTCATCCATGCGGTTTCTAAATGTCTGCCATTGCCCATCCACAGTCAACCCCTTCAGTATCATTCGCCAATCTATCCTAGCCAATTCACGCCTCATACCTTCAAAGTTACCCTTCTTTAAGTTCTGGACCATGGTCTCTGAATTAGCTGTTTCATTCTCCATCCTAATGCAGAATTCCACCATATTATGGTCACTCTTCCCCAAGGGGCCTCGCACAACGAGATTGCTAATTAATCCTCTCTCATTACACAACACCCAGTCTAAGATGGCCTCCCCCCTAGTTGGTTCCTCGACATATTGGTCAAAAAAATCATCCCTTATGCACTCCAGGAAATCCTCCTCCACCGTATTACTTCCAGTTTGGTTAACCCAGTCTATGTGCATATTAACGTCACCCATTATATCTGCTGCACCTTTATTGCACGCACCTCTAATTTCAAGTTTGATGCCCTCCCCAACATCACTACTACTGTTTGGAGGTCTGTACACAACTCCCACTAACGTTTTTTGCCCTTTGGTATTCTGCAGCTCTACCCATATAGATTCCCATTATTAAATCCCCGTTCTCATCTTCTAAGGGACCAACATTTACTTTCGTCACTCTTTTCCGTTTTACATATCGGTAAAAGCTTTAACTATCCGTTTTTATGCTTTGCACAAGTTTACCTTCGTAATCTATCTTTCCTTTCTTTATTGCTTTCTTAGTCATTCTTTACTGTCGTTTAAAATTTTCCCAATCTTCTATTTTCCCACTAACCTTGGCCACTTTATACGCATTGGTTTTTAATTTGATACTCTACTTTATTTCCTTGGTTATCCACGGCTGGTTATCCCTTCTCTTACCGCCCTTCTTTTTCACTGGAATATATTTTTGTTGAGCACTATGAAAAGCCCCTGAACGGTTCTCCACTGTTCCTCAATTGTGCCACCGTTTAGTCTGTGTTTCCAGTCTACTTTAGCCAACTCTGCCCTCATCCCACTATAGTCCCCTTTGATTCAGCATAGTACGCTCGTTTGAGACACTACTTCCTCACCCTCAATCTGTATTACAAATTCAACCATACTGTGATCACTTATTCCGAGAGGATCTTTTACTAGCTTCAATCATTAATTTTCTCTTTACATGTGATGAACTTTTATCCCTATCTCGTTTACATACTGTATTTTAGGAGAATGGTTTAAAATTTTAAGTGCTTATTGTCATGTATTCAACCAACATTGTAACTCATATATAATCTGACCTCAGTTGTACACTGTGAGAACAATGACCACTAGGTGGTGAATTTGTGGGAGACACTTCTAACCTGGACCTTCAGGTATAAAAGGGGAAGCTCCACCCACTTTCATCACTTGAGTGCTAAGGAATAAAGGACAGGCCACAGAGTGACCTTCTCTCAAGCATGGGCCTCGTGTGCATTTATACTGTATAGTAAGGATGTATCAATGGCGACGAGAAACTGGGATTTAAACCACGTGAGCATGGTCGCTAGCAGAATAGACGAGAGATACTGTGTTAAGGAATGGTTGGGACAGAGAATCAACATTGTTGAAGCAGCACATGGTTCTCCAGGCAGAGAAGGGCAATCGGGTATGCCCCAACATGTAGTCGAACCCAGAGGGGGAGTTCGACAGAGATAATGGCAAGCAGAACGGTGATTCACACCATTGCAAGGGACAAATATGGCCAGTAATGGGGCCATCAACACCTGTTAATGGCACACTCAAGGACAGTCACAGGGGTAGTCAGGGACGATTGACTAGCAAGGGATCTTTTGTTTCCAACAACAGCTCATGTTGGAGGCATGGAGGCACAAACTCAGCCGGAGGTTGCAGAGATGAGCAAAATACCTACAGAAATTGCAGAAATGAACGCTGGGGGAAATCGCTGGAAGCTGAAGTTCAGTGAGTTCATGTGGAGCACGTATACAGTTCATACACCAGGACGCCACCGATAATGATGAATGTGCTCCTCAGTGGCATCCCATTATCAATGGAGCTAGACACGGGGGCTAGCCAGTCCCTGATGGGTAACAAATAGTTTGAAAAGTTGTGGGCGTCCAAGACCAGTAGGGCCAAAATTATCACCGATTGACGCACAGCTACGGACATACGCCAAGGAGATCATTCCGGTTCTAGGCAGCGCCACGACAATCGTGCCCCACAAAGATTCGGAGAACAGGTTGCCACTCTCTGTTGTCCCGGGGGACGGTCCCGCACTACTGGGGAGGAGTTGGCTTGCTGTCATGAACTGGAAATGGGGCAATGTTAATGCTATTTCCTCTGTGGAGCGAGTTTCATGCTCACAGATCCTGCACAAATTTGACTCATTATTTCAACCCGGCATTGGCACTTTCATGGGGGCCAAGGTAGTGATTCACATAAACCCGGAAGCCAGGCCAGGACACCACAAGGGCAGAGCGGTGCCGTACGTGATGTGGGAAAAGATAGAAGGTGAATTGAACCGCCTGCTGAGGGAAGGTATCATTTTGCCTGTCGAATTCAGTGACTGGGCGAGCCCGATTGTACCGGTGTTCAAGGCGGATGGGTCGGTCAGGATATATGGTGATTACAAGGCCACCATCAATCGGGTGTCACTCCAAGACCAGTACCCGCTACCGAGAGCGGAGGAACTCTTTGCGATGCTATCCGGTGGCAAACTTTTTTCAAAATTGGATGTGACCTCCGCTTACATGACCCAGGAGCTGGCGAGAGAGTTGATGAAGCTGACCACCATCACGACACACAAGGGGTTGTTTGAGTACAACAGATGTCCGTTCGGGATTCGCTCGGCCGCCGCGATCTTCCAACGAAATATGGAAAGCCTCCTCAAGTCGATTCCAGGGACGATGCTTTTTCAGGACGACATCCTCATCACGGGTTACGAGACTGAAGAACACCTCCACAACCTGGATGAGGTGCTACGCAGACTGGACCGGGTAGGGCTGCGACAGGGAAAGGCGAAGTGCATCTTCCTAGCTCCAGAGGTAGAACAGAGGGTAGCAGTAGACGGGATGAGCCCTACTGCGTCCAAGACGGAAGCGATCCAGAGAGCACCCAGAACTCGTAACACGATGGAGCTGCGTTTGTTCCTTGGGCTCCCGAACTATTTGCTAACTTTCTTACCAAATTGAGCACGCTGCTAGAGCCGCTACACGTGCTCCTAAGCAAAGGTCGCGAATGGGTCTGAGGGGACAGCCTGGAAAGGGCTTTTAATAGAGCACACAATTTGTTATGTTCCAACAATCTGTTAACGCGATATGACCCATGTAAGAAACTTGTGTTAACATGCGATGCGTCGTCCTATGGTGTCGGGTGTGTGTTGCAGCATGTCAATGCCAAGGGTCAGTTACAGCCGGTAGCTTATGGCTCCAGAAGTCTGTCCCAGGCAGAAAGGGGCTACGGGATGATAGAAAAGGAGGCGCTCGCATGTGTATATTCGGTAAAGAAAATGCACCAGTACCTGTTTGGCAGGAAATTTGAGCTGGAGACAGATCACAAACCCCTCACGTCCCTTTTGGCCGACAACAAGGCCATAAATGCAGACGCATCGGTCCGCATACAGAGGTAGGCACTCACGTTAGCCACCTATGACTACACAATTCGGCACAGACCGGGCACTGAAAAATGCGCCGATGCACTCAGCAGGCTCCCACCAGCCACCACTGAGGGGGCAACCGAGCATGCCGCTGAGATGGTCATGGCTGTTGAAGCTTTTGCAAGCGATGGCTCACCCGTGACAGCCCGTGAGACTAAAGTCTGGACAAATAGAGACCCGCTATTGTCTCTAGTCAAGAAATGTGTCCTGCATGGGGACTGGGCAGCCAAGTACAGGGCATGCCCTGAGGAATTTAAACCATTTCACAGGGGCAGTCATGAACTCTCGATTCAGGCCGATTGCCTATGTGGGGAAACCGCGTAGTCTTGCCCCAGATGGGCAGAGAGGTGTTCATCAGAGAACTCCACAATGAGCATCCGGGCATTGTCATGATGAAGGCAATTGCCAGGTCACACGTTTGGTGGCCAGGGATAGATGCAGATCTGGAAGTTTGTGTTCGCATGTACAACACGTGTGCCCAGCTGTGCACTGCGCCCAGGGAAGCCCCCCTTAGCCCCTGGCCATGGCCCGCCAAGCCTTGGTCACGCATCCATGATGACTACGCAGGTCCTTTCATCGGAAAAATGTTTTTGGTTGTAGTAGACGCTCACTCCAAATGGATCGAGTGTGACATTTTTAATTCAAGCACATCCTCTGCCACGGTAGAAAGTCTACGGGCAATGTTCGCCGCCCACGGTCTACCGGACATCTTGGTCAGCGACAATGGCCTGTGCTTCACAAGCACTGAATTCCAGGACTTCATGGCAGGCAATGGAATTAACCATGTCAGAAAGACACCGTTCAAGCCAGCCTCAAACGGCCAGGCAGAACGAAAAGTGCAGATAATCAAACAGGGGATGCTCAGAATCCAAGGGTGTTTCCTACAAAGCCACTTATCACGCCTCCTGTTGGCCAATAGATCCCGACCACACTCACTCACAGGGGTTCCACTCGCAGGGCTGCTAATGATAAGGATGCTCAAATCCCGTTATCCCTTATACACCACATCATGAAAGAAATTGTTGAGAGCAGGCGCCAATCACAATATAACTACCATAACAGGAATGCGGGGGCACGATATATTGGTGTAAACGACCCTGTTGTTGTCCACAACTACACTGCAGGGCCTAAATGGCTTACAGGCACTGTGATTGCCAAAGAGGGCAATAGGATTCTGGTAGTTAAACTAACCAATCTGCTGCAAACACGTGGATCAAACAAAAAGGAGGTTCAGCAACCCCATAGAAGAAGCAGAGGAAGAACACGATACAGAGTTCACTGCAGCACAGGTGACCGAACACCGGAACCAAAGGGAGGAGAGCCCAGTCACTGTGGGCAGACCCGATAGGCCTGAGGCACCGCAAACAGCAGACACACAGGCCAGCGCCCAACAACCGGAGCCCCAACTCAGGCGCTCTACAAGAGAGCGTAAACCACCAGAGAGACTCAACCTGTGATCCCAAAAAGACTTTGGGGTCATGTATTCAACCAGCATTGTAACCCATTTTTAAATTCAAAACCTGATAAAATTGACGACATGCAGCCAACGTGCAAAAGTAAGAATTCTTTTAATCACCGTTAATTAGCCGATAACCTTCTTCAGAATGAAATAAATAATAATATAATTACTTAGGAACAGTGGTATCTTCAATCATTCATTTTCTCTTTACATGTGATGAAGTTTTATCCCTATCTCATTTACACGCTGTATGAGAATGGTTTAAAATTGTAAGTGTTTATGACTCAGTTGTAAAACCATTGATTGTGTGTGTGTCTATACTTGATAGGAGGAGCACTTGAGACCGAAGTTCCAGTTCTATATATATATCAATAGAATCAATTTCCACCAGTTTCTTTAAACCCAATAACATAATTGATTTCTAATGGGCTGGATGGAACATGATCCATGTAAAAAATTGTTATCGTTTTACTTGAACTGAATGCTCATAAAATATTGGAGTGGGAACTAATTGGATAACAGCACTGCTGGCAACATTTGCGGAATAGATTCGTGCAGCCAAAACGCACAATGACAACCTGTGACTGTGCGGCACCGAATACTCGGGGAAAAACAATTAAATACTTCGTCCCTGGGTGGGCTCGAACCACCAACTTTTCGGTTAACAGCCGAACGCGCTAACCCATTGCGCCACAGAGACTGATGGAAGTATAAGGTGGAAGACATCCAAAACCAGGGTGTCAGACAGTTAAAGCTTCAGATTGCTCCGACCGGGATGGAAATTGTCCACTCTCAGTGGTACTTTTCACAAATAAATGGAGGGACATTCATTGTGGATGCGTGGAAGCAGTCTGGTCCCGCACACTGCAGACCCTTCCATGTCACCGCCAACCAGCTCTCCCACAACCGGTGTGATCTACCTTCCAGCCTTCCGGTGCCTTGTCTGTGACAAAGTATTCTGATTGTCCCGAAGCCGGTATTAGGTTTGAATTCCTTTTCAGCTCCTGACTGCGGATATTCCTGTGATTAAACGGGAACTAAATGCTTACAGGGACAGTTGGATTCACCGTTTCTTTGCTTGGTGAAATTTCAAAGATTAAAAGCAACGCACATCAACACCAAACGTCCCGTGAGATGGAAGCCCAGTTGCTGTTTCAAGATTGAATGCAGGTACCAGCAGAACTTATTCAAAGAAAGTCCAAGTCCCTGAGACGCCTGATTATTTGCACCACATTCTTTGCAAAGAGTTGAGGTACATGTTTGGTGATCTGGGCACATCTTTCCCCAAACTACAACACTTCAAACATAACTCAATGGCTGTAAAGCGCTTTGGGGCGTCATGAGTTCCTGAAAGGCGCTGCAGATATGCAAGTCCTTCTTTGCAAAAGTTCGATGCAATTTCAAAATATGCGAGCAATATCAGGGCTCCTCTGGGACCCCTCGTAAATTTCAATTAACAACTTCGAAGGGAATTCACAGCCCGAGACCAACGAGCCAACTGTTTGACAAACGTGAAGATAAGGTGTAACCATGATCAAAGCATTTTTTTGTGTGTCGCTATTCAGAACATAAGAACTTAAGAACGAGGAGCAGGAGTAGGCCATATGGCCCCTCGAGCCTGCTCCACCATTTAAGATGATCATGGCTGATCCGATCATGGACTCAAGTCCACATCCCTGCCCGTTCCCCATAAGCCTTATTCCCTTATCAGTTAAGAAGCTATCTCTGTCTTAAATGTATTAAATGTCGTGGCTTTCTCAGCTCTCTGATGCAGTGAGTTCGACAGATTTACAACCCTCTGAGAGAAGAAATTCCTCCTCATCACAGATTTAAATGGGCAGCCCCTTATTCTGAGATTATGCCCCCTAGTTCTAGTCTCCCCTATCAGTGGAACCATCCTCTCTGCATCCACCTTATCAAGCTCCCTCATTATCTTATACGTTTCGATAAGATCACCTCTCATTCTTCTGAATTCCAATGAGTAGAGGCCCAACCTACTCAACCTTTTCTCATAAGTCGACCGCTCATCTCCGGAGTCAACCCAGTGAACCTTCTCTGAACTGCCTCCAAAGCAAGTATATCCTTTAGAAAATATTGTAAGTGTTTGTGATCCTCGCTCAATTGCCAGACGGACGGTTTGAATCGCCCCCACCTTACGAAAGTTCTAGAGCCGGGAATTATTATTCAGAGTGTAACTTAAATGAGTCACGGAAAGGGATGCTTCAGTGATAAATCGTAGTATATTTATTTGGTCTAACATACACTGTCTAAAACATGCACTGCTAAACGAAATCACTGTCTCTGTGGAGAATAAAATCCCGGTTACAAACAACATACATACAGTACAGAAATGAACCTAGTAACACGCAGTAATTCCCTGGTGGATTCTAACCCCACCACAACCAATGAATTACCCTCCCCAGAATAGCCCTGGAAAGCTTCACTTCTGAGAAAACCCTGAGCCCTTACCAAGCTGGCCTGGGATATCTGGTTACTGGCTTGGGACACTCGCGACCATGTTCACACCACACGCAGCCCGTTTCCTTGCTCAGCTCAGCTGTGGGAAGTCACTGCCTGGTCTTCAGTCTCGGTGGCTTCTTCTGCAGTACTGCGGCCCCTTCCTCTGGTACATCGATCGGTGGAGCGAGAGCGAGAGGGAGAGAGGGCTCTCTCTAGACACAAGATGCAAGCTGCAAGCTCCAAGCTTCACACCAAGCTCCAAGCTAAAAATAAAGTGGAAAGACACTGTCTTTCTGGGAGTCTTGCTACCCCTATCTTTCCTGCCAATCTCTATAACCCCTTTGTTTCTAAGCACGGGTACTTAGTCAGTGATGGGCCATCCCACCCATGCATTGGGCTGATGGCCCTTAGTCTGGGCATCTCTCTGAGCCTTTGTGTTGGGAAAGACCCAGCTCCTCCTTGGCTGGCCAGGCTGGTGGGTTCATTGTTCAGTGTCTCCTTCTGAGATGGAGGTGAGAAGTGCTTTTACAAATTAGAGTGGCTTTGTCAGTGGCCCCCCTTCCTGGCCGACAGCTCTTTTGTCAATGGATGACTGACAGCTCTTTTGTCCGAGCGAACTGCCATGCGGTCTCTGGAGTTTTAACAAAACCAGCTTTTTCACATATCTGCGCAGGGTGACCCCAGCACAGGGAAAATAGCCTCAGAAAAATAAAATCCACAAAATATTCTCGACTGAGTCCATTCTTTAAACAGAAACTTTGCGATGTCTTCATTACGCTCTGCTAATTATCGATCTTGCCACGTAAAAAGTGCGTTGGCATTGCAATGCATTAATGTAAAATTAATGAAAAGAAAATGCAACGTTTTATCGAGTGCAAAACATGCAGTGCCTGCATTTAAAAAAGCATTGCTTTTATTCACCCTGCGGAATGCATGTTGCACAGATATTCTCAGCACACATTGTGCAGACAAAGGCAGCATTAGACAACAAAGTGATTTGTCCTCCGCTGATTTGCAGCAGATAACTGACGGTTGAGCACACAATTTGACAACTAGACTTGTAGATCAAGCATCAATGAAAAAGGCAACAAAACTGCCCACCAGCACCAGGTGTCTTTCACTTGTTTGTCCCAAATTTTCAGCAGCTGGGACAACAAGAATTTAGGTTTCACCGAGATTTAAACTCAGATCGCTAGATTTAAAATCAAGAGGTCTCACCATTACACCATGGAACCAACTATTCCAAAACTTTTGAACCATACTTCGTCACAGACAAGGCTCCGGAAGGCTGGAAGGTAGATCACACCGGTTGTGGGAGAGCTGGTTGGTGGTGACATGGAAGCGTCTGCAGTGTGCGGGACCAGACTGCTTCCAAACATCCACAATGAATGTCCCACCCTTTACTT
Source organism: Pristiophorus japonicus (assembly GCF_044704955.1). Taxonomy (NCBI): domain Eukaryota; kingdom Metazoa; phylum Chordata; class Chondrichthyes; family Pristiophoridae; genus Pristiophorus; species Pristiophorus japonicus. The sequence goes on from NW_027250777.1 coordinate 68,083, forward strand.
GGGAAAAGTACAACTGAGAGTGGATAAGTTCGATCCCGGTCGGAGCAATCTGAAGCTCTGACTGACACCCTGGTTTTGCATGTCTTGCAGTGTGTATCTGTGTTTCAATGGTTTAGCGCATTCGGCTGGTAACTGAAAGGTGGGTAATCCAAACCCATCTCCGGGTGAAGCCTTTTAATGTTTTTCCCCGAGGATTCGGTGCCGCACAGTTTCGGGTTGTCATTGTGCATTTTGGCTGCACGAATATATTCCGCAAACATTGCAAGCTTTGCTGTTATCCAGTGAGTTCCCACTCCAATACTTTTATGAGCATTCAGCACAAGTAAAACGATAACAATTTTTTACATGGGTCATGTTCCTCCATCCAGTCCAATCAAAATAAATTATGTTATTAGGTTTAAAGGAACTGGTGAAAATTGATTCTATTGATGCATATATCGAACTGGAACTTTGGTCTCAAGTGCTCCTCCAATCAAGAATAGACACACACACAATCAATGGTTTTACAACTGAGTCATAAACACTTACAATTTCTCATACAGCATGTAAATGAGATCGGGATAAAAATTCATCACATGTAAAGAGAAAATGAATGATTAAAGATACTACTGTCCCTCAGTAGCTATATTAATATTTATTTCATCCTGAAAAATGTTATCGGTTATTTAACTGTGATTTAATTAATTCTTATTTTTTCTTATTAGCTGCATGTCTTCAATTTTATAAGGTTTTGAATTGAAAAAAGTTGTTACAGAAGTTACCGCCCTGACCTGGAATCGAAGCTGTTTTTCTGTGGTACAAGAAGTGGTTTTGCCCAATCATTTAAAGGTGATTTCAAAGAATGACGTGGCGTTAAATTCAGATCAAGGTTACGATGTGTTTCGGTGTGAAACAAGTGGATTGAAAAGGACAATAATGACACCAAGCATTACGATGCAGAGATGCAGCAGTGCAGCGTTCCCTGGTGGTCCAGTGATTAGGATTCGGCGCTCTCACCACCGCGGCCCTGGGTCGATTTCCGGCCAGGGAAATTGCACTTCCATCAAAATTAAAACCTTGGAAGAAAGAGTTACATGCATCTCATGTGGAAAAAAAGATTCATTGATTTAAACATCATTAATTAATCCATTGTAGAACTTCAATCATTTAATTTGCCCTGAGTATGTGAGGAACTTTTATCCCGACCTCATTGTATTTTAGGAACATGGTCCAGCCCCGGTATCTCCACCTGTGAAAGTAGGAAACTGCTGGAAATACACAACAGGACGGGTAGCCTTTGACAAACAATTAAACCCAGGTTACAGACTCTCTCCCTTCCCCTGCCCTTTGCGGGACACTTGTTCCCCTTTAATTTTACAGACTGACTGAGTTCACTAACCGCGGGGAGGGAGTAGGTTTCTCCGCGGCCTCACTGTGCTAACATGGAAGATAACACGATGGGGATGTGGGGATGTGGGGTGGTGGGTGGGGATCAGTGACATGATTGTGTAAAGGGCAGCGGAGGAGAAGGATTGACAGCTGTCAGTGAGGGACAGAAGTTGTTTAAGGTGAGCCAACACATTCCCGATCAGCACAGAAGGCATTCACTGGTCAGCTGCCCTCTGCTGTACTTCTGGACAGAGCGGTTTCCGCAGTGGAGCCGATATCACGTTTGCTTTCCACGCGGAAGGATCCCGTGCAGGAAGATTATTTTTAAACTTTCTGTGGATGAACAGCCATGGGCGAGTTTATTCTCCTGTCAGAAGGGCGACAGTGGCTTCTCCCTTATTCTTTAATTGCGCTTTATTTCACTTCACTAAATAGATATATTTGAGTGAGAGAAATTGTTCCAGAGTGTCACACACTTCATCTTTTGTTCCCTTTTAAACACATAAAATGAAGCCGGGGGAATAAATCCAGAAAACAATGCTGAGAGATATAGACAAGTGGAAGAGAGAAGGGGAAATACTGCCTCTACACACCGGAGAAGTGTGAGCTTGTGGACCGGAGAATTTGCAGCTGCTGGAGCTGTGCGTTTTATCGGGGAGGGATGGGGGGAGAGCCCGCCGAGCGACCGGAGAAGCTGAGAAGCTGCTGTGCTATTCATCGGGTTTGACACAGTTTAAAAATGGCAGAGTGCCAAGTTTTCTCCCCCTACTGCCCATGCGCGAAGGTGCCGGCAGTGTTTTCGGCGCAGGCATTTGGCTCCGCCCCCCACTTCACCATCGACACCACGCCAGGACTCCGGGGACTGTACACAGCGGCCAGGATGGGGCGAGTTTTTCCCCGAGCAGTTTCCAGCGCGCAAAATCGGTGCGCTTGAGGTCAGTGCGCCGAGAAAACTGCTTGGGGCAAATCTAGCCCTTGAAGAGTAAGGAGTACACCGAAGGAAATACAAATATGTTTGCCGAGCAACTGTCAAATTTAATAACTTTTTATACAACCATCGAAACAGCAAAAAAAACAGGGCACTCGCCCCATAGTACCTAATATATAGCCCACAGTACAAGAGTAAGGAAGTCTTGCTACAATTGTACAGGGCCCTGGAGTACTGCGCACAGTTTTGGTCTCCTTATTTGAGGAAGGAAATATTTGCCTCGGAGGAGGTACAACAGAGGTTCACCAGATTGATTCCTGGTATGAGAGGACTGTGTAGAATGGGCCGATACTCTCCGGAGTTTCGAAGAATGAGAGGTGATCTCATTGAAACACACAATATTCTGAAGCGGATTGACAGGGTAGATGCTGAGAGGTTGTTTCCCCCGGGCTGGAGTGTCTAGAACCAGGGGGCACAGTCTCAGGTTAAGGGGTCGGCTATTTAAGACAGAGATGAGGAGGAATTTCTTCACTCAGAGGGATATGAATTTTTGGAATTTTCTGCCCCACAGGCCTGTGGATGCTGAGTCTCTGAATATATTCAAGGCTGCGTTAGATAGATTTTTCGAGTCTCTGGGAATCAAGGGATCGAGAGATCACTGGAGTTTGGAAGAATGAGAGGGGATCTCATGGAAACATATAAAATTCTGACGGGACTGGACAGGTCCCGATGTTGGGGAAGTCCAGAACCAGGGATCGGAGACTAAGGGATAAGGGGTAAGCCATTTAGGACTGAGATGAGGAGAAACTTCTTCATTCAGAGAGTTGTTAACCCGTGGAATTCTCTGCCACAGAGAGTTGTTGATGCCAGTTCGTTAGATATATTCAAGAGGGAGTTACATGTGGCCCTTAAGGCTAAAGGGATCAAGAGGTATGGATAGAAAGCAGGAAAGGGGTACTGAGCTGAATGATCAGCCATGATCTTATTGAATGGTGGTGCAGGCTCGAAGGGCCGAATGGCCTACTCCTGCACCTATTTTCTATGTTTCGATGTTTCTATGTCCTGCTACTGCTTCTTTAATAATGGCTTCCAACATTTGCCCAACCACAGATGTGAGGCTAACTGGTCTATAGTTTCCTGCTTTTTGTCTGCCTCCTTTTTTAAATAGGGGCATTACATTTGCAGTTTTCCAATCTGCTGGGTCCTTCCCAGAATGAAGCGAGTGCATGTCCACAGATCCCTGAAAGTCGCAGGCCAGGTAGCTAAGGTGGTTGAGAAGAAATATGGAATGCTTGCCTTTATTCGCCGAGGCATAGAATACAAGAGATGGGGTCGGTGGGGCAGGTTTGGTCACAGCTGGAGTACTGCGTGCAGTTCTGGTCGCCATATTACAGGAAGGACATGATTGCACTGAAGATGGTGCAGAGGAGATTTATGAGGATGTTGCCGGCAGTGGAGAATCTTAGTCATGAGGACAGATTAGATAGGCTGGATTTGTTTTCCATGGAACAGAGCCTGAGGGGAGACCTCATTGAGATGTATAAATTTATGAGGGTCCGAGATATAGTGGATAGAAAGGACCTATTTCCCTTAGCAGAGGAGTCAACAACAAGGAGGCATAAATTTAAAGTAATTGGTCGAAAGTTTAGAGGGGAGATTTCTTCATGCAGAGGGTTGTGGGGGTCTGGAATTCACTGCCTGAAAGGGTGGTAGAGGCAGAAACCCTCACCACATTTAAAAAGTGCTTGGATGTGCACCTGAACTGCAGTAACCTGCAGGGTTATGGACCTGGAGCTGGAAAGTGGGATTAGGCTGGATAGTCTCTTGTTGGCCGGCGCAGACACGATTGGCCGAAATGGCCTCCTTCTGTGCTGTAAACTTATTTGATTCTATGAACTCGTTTGCAAAGAGTTGAGGTGATTTGGGCACATCTTTCCTCACATGACAACATTTTAAAGGCAACTCAACGGCTGCAAAGCGCTTTGGGGCATCATCAGTTCCTGACAGACGCTGCAGAAACGCAAGTCCTTCTTTGCAAAATTTCAATGCAAACTCAAGGCTGGTCTGGGATTTGAAGCCAGGATTTTTCTGCAAATTGTAAGTAACAACTGCGTAGCAAGAATCATACCCCTCGACCAACAAACCACCTGCTGAGCAAATGTGGAGATAAGATGTAACCATTATTGAAGCATTTTTAGTGTGTGTTGCTGTTCTTGATCGGAGCAGCACATGAGACGGAATCAGTGACTTTGCCTTTTTGACATGTCTTCTGAAGCGCCGCACGGTCCCACTCCTGCAGTAAATGAGCTGTTGCGACGTTAATGTATCCATCATCATTATCATCATAGGCGGTCCCTCGAAACGAGGATGTCTTGCTTTCACGCCGAAAAAGGATGATTTCACAGGCGTTTCAATGAAAGACCCGAACTACATCCCAAAGGGTGGAAGATGCCTGTGCGTGGATTTTTTTAACGTGTGGTGGCCGTTTCACCCCAGCCATCACACGGGCTTGACAGAGCGAGGTCTTGATCCAGTGGCAAGAGTTATCCAAGACGACAGGCGACCAGCTCTGCTGCACGGACCGAGTGCACACACATATCACAGTGTGGGCTGGTCCGTGCTGCCCCTGGGCCCCTGGTCCCAAACTCATGCCTCCCCTGGGCCCCGATCACGTCCCTCTACAGTCTCTCGCCGCTCCTTCGCCCCGATCTCGCCGCTCCTGCTGTATTTGCCCACGCTCCAATCACTGACCTGGACCTTGATGACGTCACTCTTCGCTGCCGCCGCCCTCCTGCACCAGCTCGCGCTGCTCCCTGGAGTAGTCTCCCGGGACCTCCAAGCTGCTCCCAGGGCCGCTCGCCGTTCCTTTTATGGCCCCGACCTGCCGCTGGTGTTCTCCCGTTAGTGTATCCAGGCTGTGGGTGGCCACCCCGAGCGCAGCAGAGGGGTTTCTGCATTAGTTCTGCGTGGGGCAGTATCTTTCCCCTTCTCTCTTCCTTTTGTCTATATCCCTGGGCTTTTATTTCTCTATTTATTCCCCCTGTCTCAGTTTCTAGTGTTTAAAAGGGAACAAAAGATGAAATGGGTATCACCGTGGAACAATTTCTCTCACTCAAAGTTACATGCACTCCCGTTGCACCATGAGGTCTCGGCAGCGAGCCGTTGATATTCAGGTTCATATATAAATATATATAAATATATCTACATGTATCATAACCGTTCCCTTGTGGTCGAGGGGTTAAGATCCGGCGCACTAAACTGATTTCAATTCTCGATCAATTCATCGCATAAAAATAATTGAGGACTGTGAGACGATTAATAATTGCTGTAATCACCATGAATACCAATACTTTCTGCTATAGACCAAGCTTACAGACTATCTGGCTTCTCCTGCCCTTTGCCGGGCACGTGTACCGGGTTTAATTTAGTAAACTGGGCGAGTTTGCTGATCGCGGGGAGACGGTAGGTGCCTCTGTGGCCCCACTGTGAGGATGTGGAAGTGAACACGGTGGCTGGGTGAACCGTGACATTTCTGTAAAGGGCAGCGGAGGAGAAGGATTGAGAACTTTCAGTGTGGGACAGAAGTTGTTTCAGGTGAGCCAACACATTCCCGATCAGCACAGAGGGGGCTCACTGGCCAGCTCCCCTCTGTTGGGGCGGTTGTGCCAGAGGTTTCTGTCGTGTAGTGGTTATCACATTTGCTTTATACATGAAATGTACCGGGTTTGATTCTGGGTAGAAACATGATGTTTAAACTTGCTATAAGGGAACAATCGGAGGAGAGTTTAGTCTCCTGGAAAATGCTGCCTGACCTGCTGAGATATCCAGCGTTTGCTGTCGTTACTTGCTATTTATTCTCCTGGTAAAAGGGCTCCCTTATTCCTGAATTGCTCTTTATTTAACCAATAAATAGATAACTTTCAGTGAGAGAAAACGATCCACCGGGGACCTTTCGTGTGTGAGGCCAACGTGATATCCGCTACACTGCAACCAATAAAAGGGTGAGAAACCACTGAATATAAAGGATGATCTCACAAATATCAGGGGCGGTGCAGCCTGGTCAACGTCAAACCCTCCTTTCTTATTCAGCAGAGGCATGAACGGGAATCAGACGCCACAAAATTTAATTAAAATACAAATACAAGTAACACTTCCAAATCTTTTCACTGTAAAATTCTTTCACTTTATTTGAAATCCTACTGCGTTGAATCTGAAAATGAGCACCATGGGATTTTATCTTCACTACTGATTCTAATTTATCTGCACGGAAGGAATAACCGGTGCTGTTAAATTTGACAAAAGTTGCCCCAGATTCCTGGTGACATCGGCAATACAGTGTGTAAAATGGGTTAACATGCTGAAGAACATAAGAACAAAAGAAATAGGTGCAGGAGTCGGTCATAAGCCCCTCGAGCCTGCTCCGCCATTTAATACGATCATGGCCGATGTGATCATGGATTCAGGTCCACTTCCCTGCCCGCTCCGCAAAGCACAGGACAAATGATTGAAGTATCGACTGTCCCTCAGTTAGCATTTCTTTCATTGTGCAAATGAAGGTGACGGGTTAATTAATGATGCTTTTCCATGAAAACAACACAAAAGTTTCAGAAAAAAACAGACGGTGACTGGCAGGTGAGCGTTGCTTCTGACACCTGGTGGGAATGGACGGGGATTTTAATGCCCCTTGTGTTGTTAAAGCTTCATATAGAGGAACATCTCAAACACATTGTGTAGGCCTCGTGGCGCAACGATAGCGCGTCTGATTCCAGATCAGAAGGTTGCGTGTTCAAATCACGTCGGGGTCACTGTTCTTTCAGAATTAATATTTTCTTTGCTGTTTGGCAATAACCAGACCCTTGTTCCAAGGTCTGTCTCATTGTTTCCCCGGTGTCAGGCAGAGATACGCCTGCTGCCCTCATTTAATTCATGTGACAGGACACAACAGTTCAAAATCAACTTGCAGGTGGCCACACACACCGCCGAGCGGTCGAAGGTGCTGTGATTAGATCGCAGTTTTCTCTGGAGGTGTGGGTTTGAATCCAACTTCTGACATTTCTTATTTTTAATCATGAAGCGAAACTCATTGTTTGACACCACGACCAACTCCTTAAAACTGGGATTCAGCAGCTCACCTGCTCGCTTAACATCTCCGTCTGACCTGGTGCTGAAAGTGGAGATGTTTCCGCAGTGTCGCGGTTAACACGTTCGCCTCACAGACGGGAATATTTTCTGTAGCTTTCTCCTCATGCATGCTCAGGGGCGAGTTTGTTCTCCTGTGAAAAGTTCATAAGATGATAAGCATGTAAGGATTAGGGGCCGGAGTAGGCCATTCGGCCCCTCGAGTCTGGTCCACCATTCAAGAAGATCCTGGCAGTTCCTCGACAGCAAGTTTAAACATCTGGGGCGGAGCCAACAGGCGCCTGTCTGCAATTAGTGAGCGAACGGTATGTTTGGCAGAAGCCTGGCGAGCTCAGTCGGTGGAACATAAGACTTTTAATCTCAGGGTCGTGGTTTCGACACCCACATTGGACATTTACATTTTTCATAGAATTATAGAATGATAGAAGTTTGCAGCCATTTCAGCCCATCACTTCCACCCCGGCCAACAAGAGGCGATCCAGTTTCATCCCACTTTCCAGCTCTGTGTCCATAACCCTGCAGGTTACGGCACTTCAGGTGCACATCCAAATACTTTTTACATGTGGTATCTACCTCCGCCATTCTTTCATGCAGCGAGTTCCTGACCCCCACAAACCTCTGCATGAAGAATTTTACCTTCAAATCCTCTTTAAACCTTCTACCAATTGCTTTAAATATATGCCCCCTGATTGTTGACCCTTCTGCTATCCACTATATCTCGGCCCCTCATCATTTTATGCATCTCAATGTTGTCTCCCCTCAGCCTCCTCTGTTCCAATGAAAACAATCCCAGCCGATCCAATCTGTCCTCATAGCTAAGATTCTCCACGCCTGGCAACATCCTCGTTCATCTCCTCTGTACCCTCTCGTACAATCACATAATTCCTGTAATACGGTGACCAGAACGACACACAGTACTCCAGCTGTACCCTAACCAGTGTTTTATACATTTCAGGCATAACCAACCTGCTCTTCTATCCCATGCCTCAGCCAATAAAGGCAAGCATTCCGTGCGCCTTCTTAACCACCTTATCCAACTGGCCTGCTACCTTCAGGGACCTGTGGACATGCACTCCAAGGTCCCTTTGTTTTTCCACACTTCTCAATGTCGGACCATTTAATGTGTGTTTCTTTCCTTGTTTGCCCTCCCCAAATACACAGCCTCACACTTCTCTGGATTAAATTAGTATCACCTGAAAACGTTTTAATCATACCTCCTATATTTAAGTTTAGATCATTGATGTTGCCACTAAAAGCCAGGGACCGAGCACTGAGCCCTGTGGAACCCCACTGGAACCATCCTTCCAGTCCCAAACACTCATTAAACATTACACTTTGCTTCCTGCCTCTGAGCCAATTTTGGATCCAACTTGCCACTTTGCCCTGATCCCATGGGCTTTTACTTTCGTGACCAGTCTTCCATGTGGGAACTTGGCGAAAGCTTTGCTAAAATCCTTATACACTACATCGTACGCACTGCCCTCATCAATCCACTTGGTTACCTCCTCAAAAAATTCAATCAAGTGAGTCAGACAAGAACTTCCCTGAACAAATCCATGCTGACTATCCGTGATTAACCCATGTCTTTCCAAAGGCAGAAATTAAATCATTGTTAAATTTTATCCTGCTTTCATGGGAAAACACCATTAATTAACCGATGATCTTTGTTGTGCATGTATAAAATAAGTATACACCCTGTACACTCAATTTACAGTTACATAAGACCATTGGATGTATCTTCACACTATATGCACTATGCCTGTATCACCAGAGGGTGCAACTGGTGGAGACCTCGGGGTCACCTGTACACGACAGGTAACCAGGTATAAAAGGGAGCTCACAGTCCTGTACCCTCACTCAGGAGCTGCAATATGTGGACTAAGGTCACCACAGTTCAAGTACAATACCTTACCTCATGGAGTCTTTATTAGAGTGCTTACAGACACAATAACTGGTGACGAGAATACGAATTTCCATGTGACAATGGCTAACCTTGGCACGTTTGAACAATTCGCCGATGGGGAAGATAGGAAGGCCTTTTTGGAAAGGCTCGAACACTTCTTTATTGCAAATGACATGGGGGGAGACGACCCGACCTCGCTGGCTGATAAGTGCAGAGCTATCCTGCTCAGTAGTTGTGGGCCCACCGTCTATGGCCTTGTCAGGGACCTGCTAGTCCCAGAGAAGACAATAACATATGTGGAGCTCATAACGCTGATACAGGAACCGCTCAAACCTAAAGAGAGCATCCTCACAGCCAGACACCGGTTCTCTCCCCACCGGTGGATCCGAAGGCCAAGAAATCGCAAAATATGCTGCAGACCTGAGACGATTGGCTGCACCATGTGAGTTTAGCGATCATCTCATCGAAGCACGAAGGGACATCTTTGTTATTGGAATCGGTCACAAGGGCCTTCTCCACAGGCTGCTCTCTGCGGACACCACGGTCACCCTGCAGAAGGCAATTAACGTGAGCCAGGCGTTCATGATCTCGGCCTGCGATTCCAAGTGGATGTCTCACCCCCAGGACTCTAACCCGGCAAGTACTGTGAACGGAAAGGTGCCTTTTAGAGGCAGGGCTGCTGCTAGCAGTCTCTCTCAGGGAAGAGAGAACAGAACCCCGAGTCCCACAATCCTGAGTCCGCCACATGTGGCCAACCGGCCAACCCCATGCTGGCGCTGTGGAGGAAATCACAGGGCCCACCAGTGCCGCTATAAAGACTATACTTGCAAACGCTGTAACATGAAGGGCCACCTCCAGCGAATATGCAAGAGAAATCATACTCACCGAGTCGATGGAGAGTTGGCTGATCATCCGGAGTCCAGCGACGATGAGGTGTACGGAGTGTTGACCTGCACCACCGAGAGTTCCCCGTTGAAAATGGAAGTTGAAGTCAACGATGTTCCAGTCACGATGGAGGTGGACACAGGGGCGAGCCAGTCACTGATGAATCAGGCAGCCTTTGAGAAACTCTGGAACAATCCAATCGAACGACCTAAAATGATCCCGATCGAAGTGAAACTGCTCACCTACACAAACGATACATCCCAGTCGTTGGCAGCGTGGATGTCCAGGTGTCCCATGGCGGCGAGATGCACAGGTTACATTTGTGGATCGTTGCTGGGGATGGTCCAAAGCTGTGAGGAAGAAGGTGGATGAAAAAGATCACTTGGAGCTGGGAATAGCTCCAACCTCCAGCGATCGACATCCTCCGCGGCCCCGAAGTTGGATCCAGCACAACACCTGAAAAACCAACCGCCCAACTCGACTGTGAGGTAACGACACAGACTGCTCAACCCAACGGCGAGATGATCCAGCCCAAACAACCAGACCTCACCTTCCCGGCTCCAGTGGCAGGACGCCGGAGAAGAAAATTCACGCAGAAGGTAACTTCCTGTCATCCGTGGCAGAACCTGGGGAGAAAAGGATCACCGCAGCCTACCTCATGGAGAGAAAGAAGATGGCGTCTGAACCACGAGGTGAAGGACCTGAAGTCAAGATGGCGGCAGCCAGACCACAAGGGAGCAACACGTGATGCCGAGCGGCGAACCGGATTGGGGTAAAGATTGAAAGACCCTCTTCAAGGAGACCGGCAACCCATCACAATTAAAGGGACAGTTCCACTCTTTATACAGCCATGATGGTGATACAAATGTAAAAGATGTAACTGACAATTTCAAGTTTGTAAATGTAACTAATCATGATAAGTCGGGCAATTGCGGTCAGAACCAATGTATTGTGAGAGTAAACGAAGTGATGACGTGCGATGCTGGGATTTACAAGCATGCCGACAAAACCAAGGGCAACCTCCCGTCAGCACCCAGGTCCAGCGACCATGTAGCCTGCCCCTCCGGGACCAATGTGATACCCCAGGGAGTGTGGCCACACACAGAGGGAGCATACCAGCTGCAGGCCCAGTGATCAGCGGACGGCAAAGGCACCACGACCGGTACCCTGCCCCCGATCGGCTCTAACTCTCTGGCCACCAGGGCCAGCATGGGGAGCGAGCGGATATCACCCTCCTGCCCTCCCAACGGGACCTGGGATGACCAGGCTCCCATTATCGCTGAAGAGCAGCAGGGAGACACTGCAGCCCTCAAAGGAGGACAAGGAGGCCACACACTCCTGTGGCTCTGCCCATCACTAGGCAACGGCAAAGGCTCTGAGACTCAGCCAGGTGAGCGATCTGAGCCCACACAGCTGGCAGGGGACACAGCGCCGCCATCAGACAACCTGGACACAGTCTGGTTACTCTGGAATTAGTGTCCTCACCCACCTGCACCTACACAACCCAGGGGCAAGACTGTGATACCACGTATGTACCTTACCTGTAAAATGTACTTGTTCCACGACTGCAGAACCCAAACAGTGATGTAACTAATCCGATTTTTTTTTGTTCTTTCTGTCTGTACAGGTCTGCACATGCAGGTGTTGAGCCACACACATGGTCTATGTATGGGGGGGGAGGGTGCAGGGAGGGGAATGGTTTTATGAAGCCATGGACACACATGGATCACACCCAGAACCCACTCAACCCCCACTGCAACCTTCAACCATCCACTGCTGAACATTTCCCAATGTCGTGGCAATAATGACTTGGGGGTCCACAAGGAGAGAACCAAGCCAAAGCATAGACAAGGTGCAAGGACTTTGGGCACTCAAGTCTCGGGCCAGAGCACACAATGCAAGGGCAAGTGGCACAAGACTTAGGGGAGAGTGATGTTGTGTCTGTTTAATATAAGTATACTTCCTGTACACTCAATGTACAGTTACATAAGACTACTGGATGTAACTTCACACTGTATATACGATGCCTGTACCACCAGAGGGTGCAACTTGTGGAGAACTCGGGGTCACCGGTACACGACAGGTAAGCAGGTATAAAACGGAGCTCACCATAATGTACCCTCACTCAGGAGCTTCAATAAATGGACTAAGGTCACCACAGTTCAAGTACAATACCTTGCCTCATGGAGTCATTACTTGAGTGCTTACAGACACAATAGAAAGAGATTAAACATTAAATGGTAGGACATTGAGAATTGTAGAGGAACAAAGCGACCTGGGAGTGCATGTCCACAGATCCCTTAAGGTAGCAGGCAAGGTGGATTAGCTGGTTCAGAAGACATACAGAATGCTGGCCTTTATTAGCCGAGGCCTAGAATAAGAGAGCAGGTGGATTATGCTTGAATATAAAACACTGGTTAGGCCACAGCTAGAGTACTGCGTGCAGTTCTCGTCACCACTTTACAGGAAGAAGACTGTGATTGCACTGGAGATTACAGAGGAGATTTCGCGGAAGTTATCGGGAGTGGAGAATCTTAGCTATGAGGACAGATTGGATAGGCTGGGGTTGTTTTTCTTGGAACAAAGTGGGCTGAGGGGAGGCATCATTGAAGTGTATACAATTATGAGGGTCCTTGAGAAAGTGGACAGAATGGGCCCATTTCCCTTAGCAGAGGGGTCAACAACCATGCGGCATAAATTTTAAGTCATTGGTAGAAGGTGTAGGGGGGATTTGAGGGGAAATTTCTTCACGCAGAGTGTTGTGGGGGTCTGGAACTCACTGCCTGAAAGGGTGGGAGAGGCAGAAACGCTCACCACATTTAAAAAGTGCTTGGATGTGCACCTGAAGTGCCGTAACCTGCAGGGTTGTGGACCGAGAGCTGGAAAGTGGGATTAGGCTGGAGAGCCTGTTATTGGCCGGCACGGTCACGATGGGCCGAAATGGCCTTCTTCCGTGCTGTAAACTTCTGATGATATAATTCGATGAAAAATAATCACCAAACGTGGGCTCGCACCTCTGACCCTGAGATTTAGTATCTCATGATCGACTGACTGAGTTAGCTGGGCTTCTGCAAAATGCAACTTTTTGTCGTTGATTACAGCTCCGCGCCAGATGTTTAAACTTGCTGTCGAGGAACTGCCAGGATCTTCTTGAATGGTGGACCAGGTACGAGGGGCCGAATGGCCGACTCTGGCCCCTAATCCTTACATGCTTATGATCTTATGACATTACACAGGAGAACAAACTCGCCCCTGAGCATGCATGAGGAGAAAGCTCCAGAAAATAATCCCACCCGGTGAGCTTTCACGTGTGAAGCGAACGTGTTAACCGTTACACTGCGGAAACATCTCCACTTTCAGCACCAGGTCAGACGGAAGTGTTAAGCGAGCAGGAGGACTACAAAATCCCACTTTTTAGGCGTTGGTCGTAGTGTCAAACAATGAGTTTCACTTAATGATTAAAAACAGGAAGTGTCAGAAGTGTGATGTGAACCCACAGCTCCAGAGGAGACTGCGACCTAAACACAGAACCTTGGACCGCTCGGCCATCCTGACTATTTAGGGCAATATGTGGCCAACTGCAGTTTATTTTGAACTTTTGTGTCCTGTCACATGAAATAAATAAGGGCAGCAGGCGTATCTCTGCCTGACATCGGGGAAACAGTGAGACAGTGGAGCAAGGGTCTGGTTATTGCCAAACAGCAAAGAAAATATAAATTCCCGAATTACCCTGAAGAACAGTGACCTCGACGTGATCTGGGGTCAGACACGGTACCGTTGCGCTTCGAGGTCGACACAGCACATCGGAAATGTTTGACGATATGAAGGTTTCACAATACAAGGGGCTTTAAAATCCCCGCCCATTCCCACCGGGTGTCAGAAGCAGCGCTCACCTGCCAGTCACCGTATGTTTCTTTGTTCAACTTTTGTGTTGCTTTCACGGGATTGCATCATTAATTAACCCGTCACCTTCTTTTGCACAATGAAAGAAATGCCAACTGAGGCAGAGTCGATACTTCAACCATTTTTTTCTGTGCTTTGCATAGAACATAGAAACATAAAAACATAGAAAAAAGGTGCAGGATTAGGCCATTCGGCCCTTCGAGCCTGCACCACCATTCAATATGATCATGACTGATCATTCACCTCAGTACTCCTTTCCTGCTTTCTCTCCATACCCTTGATACCTTTAGCAGTAATGGCAACATTTAACTCCCTTTTGAATGTATCAAACGAATTGGCCTCAACAACTTTCTGTGGTAGAGAATTCCACAGGTTCAGAATTCTCTGAGTGAAGAAGTTTCTCCTCATCTCGGTCCTAAATTGCTTACCCCTTGTCCTTAGACTGTGACCCCTGGTTCTGGACTTCCCCAACATCGGGAACATACTTCCTGCCTCTAACCTGTCCAATCCCATCAGATCTGTATATGTTTCTCTGCGATCCCTTCTCATTCTTCTAAATTCCAGTGAAGAAAAGTCTAGTTGATCCAGTCTTTCTTTACATGTCTGTCCTGCCCTCCCGGGAATCAGTCTGGTGAACCTTCGCTGCACTCCCTCAAGAGCAAGAATGTCCTTCCTCAGATTAGAAGACCAAAACTGTACACAATATTCCAGGTGAGGCCTCACCAAGGCCTGCGTCCGCGCACATACAGAGGCTGAATTCCAGGACATAGTCGACGTATTTACTGAGGCGTATGAAAGCATCGGCCTTACGCTAAACATCCGTAAGACAAAGGTCCTCCACCAGCCTGTCCTCACCGCACAGCACTACCCCCCAGTCATCAAGATCCACGGCGCGGCCCTGGACACCATGGACCACTTCCCATATCTCGGGAGCCTCCTATCAACAAGAGCAGGCATCGATCACGAGATTCAACACGGCCTCCATGCGCAAGTGCAGCCTTCGGCCGCTTGAGGAAAACAGTGTTTGAAGACCAGGCCCTCGAAAATGCCACCAGGCTCATGGTCTACAGGGCTGTAGTAATACCTGCCCTCCTGTAAGGCTCAGAGACATGGAACATGTACAGTCGACACCTCAAGTTGCTGAAGAAATATCACCAACGATATCTCCGCAAGATCCTACAAATCCCCTGGGAGGACAGATGCACCAACATCAACAACCTTATTCAGGCTAACATCCCCAGCTTTGAAGCACTGACCATACTCGATCAGCTCCGCTGGGCAGGCCACATAGTCCGCATGCCAGACACGAGACTCCCAAAGCAAGTGCTCTACTGGGAACTCCTTCATGGCAAACGAGCCAAAGTGGGCAGCAGAAACTCTACAAGGACACACTCAAAGCCTCCCTGATAATGTGCAACATCCCCACTGACACCCAGGAGTCCCTGACCCAAGACCACCCTCATTGGAGAAAGTGCATCCGAGAGGGCGCTGAGCACCACGAGTCTCATCGCCGAGTGCATGCAGAAATCAAGTGTACACAGCAGAAAGAGCGTTCGGCAAACCTGTCCCACCCATCCCTTCCCTCAACGACTATCTGTCCCACATGTGATAGGGTCTGTGGCTCTAGTATTGGACTGTTCAGCCACCAAAGAACTCACTTTAGGAGTGGAAGCAAGTCTTCCTCGATTCCGAGGGACTGCCAATGTCGATTCCAAAATTCATGGAAACCCCCCAGTGTTTGGACTCACTGAAAAGGAAATTCGATTTAGGACTATTAAACATAAAGTTTGGGATTCTAAAAAGCATATGGAGGAAATGTACAATTCTTAACCAAGTTTGGGATTTTAAAAGGCATGTTTGGGCCTGTGGGGAAAAGCTGCAGTGACAGAGGGGTGGGATTTAGAGTTTGGATATTGTAGCTCATCAGTTTGTCTAGGGGAGCTCTTCAACCATAGTCAGGCTCCCAGAAAACATTAGCATTTAAACAATCGACCATGGAAGAAACATTATCCACCCCACCCACAGGACCCAAATATCGCATCCACATTCCAACACCTTTTCAACATGTATAGAAATATCTGGCTCAGCTCTGACTTCCCGAAGCCAAAGCAGTGCTATTACAATGGACAAGAGTTCATCAGTTCATAAATAAGGAGTATCACCATCCCAAAGTCTATCAACACCAGATTAAAACATTTAATCAAGTCTCAGTTAGCTAGTCCACCAAAACTTATACAAAGAAGACCACTTAAATCAATGGGCAGCAAAAATTAAACAAAAGAAACGTTAGATTTGGCACGAAGATTAAGCAGCCTCTCAGAGTATAACTGGGGGCCGATGGTACCAAGAGCAACCTATTTTTCTGACCATTACTTTGGAACAACAAGATCAAGATCGAGAGCAAACGGCGAGATAACACAGGAAGAGACATCACGACATCGGAGAAAAGAACTTCAAAAAACCAATCAGTGGAACATCAATACCAACTGACTTGGTAACAGGCATCAACCGGACCACCGCGACCGACGGACCCAACCAGGAAAATCAACCACTAGAAAACCGGGGTCCACGCAAGTTTTCCACTCTACAATTTGTGCCTCGACTGTCCAGCAGGTAAAAATTACCGAAACAACTTAAAACCCTATTGATGACAAAGGATACCGGCTTCGGGACAATCAGAATACTTCGTCACAGACAAGGCACCGGAAGGCTGGAAGGTAGATCACACCGGTTGTGGGAGAGCTGGTTGGCGGTGACATGGAAGTGTCTGCAGTGTGCGGGACCAGACTGCTTCCACACATCCACAATGAATGTCCCACCCTTTATTTGGGAAAAGTACAACTGAGAGTGGACAAGTTCCGTCCCGGTCAGAGCAATCTGAAGCTTTAACTGACTGACACCCTAGTTTGGGATTGTCATGTCTTTAAGCATGTAATGCTTGTAGCGCCACACTGTGGATGTGGACGTATTGTGTACTGCAACTGTACAGTTAATCATTAAACAGAACAGGCTCTTTCCGGAGAGTTCCGAGAGAGCAGCCTGCATGTTAGGAAGCTGTGTGTGCTGTGCTCTGTGAAGGTATCACAGGGATGTCTTGCAATATATGCATCTATCAGTCTCTGTGGTGAAATGGATTAGTGCGTTCAGCTATTAACTGCAAGGTTGGTGGATCGTAGCCCATTCAGGGACAAAGCCTTTAATTGTTTTTCCCTGAGGATTCGGTGCAGTGCAGTTCCAGGTTGTCATTGTGCGTTTTGGCTGCACGAATATATTCCGCAACCATTGCCAGCTGTGCTGTTATCAAGTTATACCAACTGTTACTTGCATTTTTGCGTGGTTGTTCATTGTCTCGTCGCCAATTGATACGCTCATAATAAAGAATGAAACTGAGTACTGTGAACAATGAGTAAGTGTGACATTAGCTCCTTTAATAAGACTCCAGAGTGCTTATATACCGTGCTCCCAATGGATGCTGGAATCCCTTGGGACTCCAACAGGTTGGCCCTCTGGTGGTGGTGTGATACAGGTGGCCAAGGGTTAAATACATAACACAAGGTGTGTACGGAAATAAACCATCAAAAGCCCTGTCATTAACCACAGGGGTTTCCGGCAATTTTCTGATCGCAAAGCGCTTTCAGTCCTTGTCCTTAAAATTGCAGATGTAGAAATTGGGGACTTTAATGACTTTGAAAGGAGAACATTGTTGTTTGGTGCAGTTCTGGTCAGAGAAATGTTTGTGAAAGGAACTTTTTGCAGAGAGAGGGATTGAGCATTTCAGCTTGTTGCTGAACACTTCTCTCTGGGCACTGAGCTAAGCAGCAGTTTCCTTGGAGTAGCGGTTATCATGTTTGCCTCACACGCGAAAGGTCTCTGTTGCGAGCCTGGGCGGAAACATTATTTGTGAAGCAAAAACTTGTCTGCAATAAAATTGAACAAAAGCAGTTAAGGGTACATTGTCGCATGAGCAATGAACATTTTAAAACTAATCTACTCAAATACAGAATGTGTAAAATCAGATCGGAGATAAAACTTCATCAAGGGTTAAAGTTTCACTAATTATTAAAGTTCAGTTATTGAAATTTCGATTGTCCCTGTTTGCATTTCTTTCATTCTGTGAAACAACACTATCGGTTTCTTCCATCAGATCTAAGTTGCATTTGAAACCCACAAACGGCTCATTAATTATTCGCTTTTCCCCAGTGCCAGAGCTCAGAGGGTTATTGTCCATCCCTGGGATGCAAGCTACCTCAGACCCGGGCCAAACCTCCCCGTGCACCGATCACAGGCTCAGGAAAACCCCGGGGAAGAGGATATCCCGATCTCTGGGCCTTCCAGCAACACTGAACAAGCGCCCGGTCTGAAAGTTTCCCGAGTAATAACTTGTAACTGAAGCATCAACAGTCAGGATGGCCGAGCGGTCTAAGGTGCTGCGTTCAGGTCGCAGTCTCCGCTGGAGACGTGGGTTCAAATCCCACTCCTGACATTCAATGTTTTTAATTGCAAACTCATTTGTTTTGACACCACTCTGAAGTGCTTTGGGACATCCATCTAACATAATAAAATTACTCCACTTCAATTACAAACGGTGATATCAAAGTTACTTCCCAAACCGGGAAACGATCCCGGGTGGCTGTCGCGAAAGGAATGGTTTTGTGAAGCATTGAAAGGTGCCCTGTAAATATCCCGCACTGCTAATTTAAACTCACGGTTATAATTTGTTTCAGTGCAAAAGAAGGCAAGCTCGAAGGGCCAAATGGCCGACTCCTGCTCCTGGTTCTTGTGTTCTTATGCAGAGCACAGAACAGATGATAAAATTATCAGCTCTCTCTCAGTTCGCATTTCTTTCATTGTGCAAAAGAAGAAAATGGGTTCATTAATGATGTTTTCCTGTGAAAGCAACATAAATTTTAAGGAACTGTAATCGACTAACATGGGGCTAAAACCCACAACCCTGAGATTAAGAGTCTCATGCTCTACCGACTGAGCTAGCCAGGCTTCTCAACATCTACCCTGTCAATCCCCTTCAGAATATTGTCCGTTTCAACGAGATCACCTCCGATTCTTCGAAACCCCATAGAGAATTGGCATTTTCGACACAATCTCTCATCATAGGACAGCCCTCTCATCCCAGGAATCAATCTGTTGAACCTCTGTTGCACCACCTCCAAGGCAAGTGTGTCTTTCCTCAGATAAGAACTATGGGCGAATATCCTGTTTTTCTGCTGATTCTACTTCCTCCTCCTTTGATAGTCCTTCTCTGTACATTCTGTATTCTGCTTGGTTCTCTACTGAAATATGAGACTGAAGTTTATCACAAGCTTCCATTTTTGTGTTTCAGTTGATCTTCATTCATCCACCGAGCTGTAGCTAGCTATCATGCTATTTCTGCACCCTGCATGAGAACGTGTCTAGTCGTTACCCGATCTATCTCCTTTTTGAAAGTCTCCCAATGTGCATTTACTGTTTTACCGAGAAATCTTTGGTTTCAATCTACCTAGGCCGGATCCCTTTCAACTCATAAAATTAGTCCTCCTACAGTTGGGTAATTTCACACATGATTATACCTTCTCCTTTTCCATAACTACTCTAAACCTAATGATATTGTGATCACTGTTTCCTCAATGCTCCTCCACAGAAACATGTTCTACTTAATCCATTTCCGAAATCCAGAACTGCTTTCTTCCTCATCGTGCTGGAAACATACTGATGGAGAAAGTTCTAATACAGATTTCAGGAAATCCTCCCCTGCATTTTCGCTTTGCATGGTTATTTTCCCAGTTTACGTTGAAGTCCCACATTATCACGACAGATCTTGAATCTTTCTGCATTTTATCTAAATTTACACCTCTTTATCCTTCCCACTATTAGGTGGCCGATAACATAATCGCTCATCTAACTTTCTACAGGCACATTCATTTAAAAAAGAATGTCGGATGGGAATAGGGCCACAAATCGATGGACAATATTAAATCACATGAAGCGATGGAAAAATTACATAAAATATGAAATAATTACTTTGCCTCTGTATTTACCAGGGACACAGGGCAGATGGACATGACGGTGGAATAATGTATGGGAAATTATATAACTGCAATAAGTAAAGAGGAGAAATATTAAATGAACGAACCAAATGAAAGGAGGATTGAACCCCTGGTCTGGATGGATTACATCCATACACTTTAAAATAATTCAGCGAAGAAATAGCAGGAGCACTATTACAAATATTTAATGATTAGTTTGAAAAATGTGTAGTTTCTGAGGAATGGCGGATAGCTAACGTAATACTTATATTTGAGATGGAAGATAGAACATGTTCGGGGAACTATAAACCAGTCAGTGGAACTTCGGTGGCAGGAAAATAATGGAATCCCTACTAAAGTAGAGAATAGAAGAATATCTATAAACCAAAAATATAATTATGTATAATCAGCGTGGATTCAAAAGCAAAAGTCTTGCTTGACCAACTTCTTTGATTTCATTGAAGAAGTAACAGGGAGAGTAGACCAGGGTAATGTGGTCGATATAATATCCTTAAATTTCCAAAAAATCTTTGATGAGGTACCACATATTAGAATAATGAATAAGGTCAGAGCTTGCGGTGTTAGGGGACAAGTCGTGGAATGTATAGCGAGCTGACCCCAGGACAGAAAGCAGAAGTATAGGACTGTTATTCTGAGTGCAGAAGGTGTAAAGTGGGCTCCCATGAGGATCAGTGTGGGACCAATGCTGTTCACAATTTAAATTGTCCATTTAGACTTTGGAATCAAAAAAACAATTTCTACACTTTCAGATGAGGCCAAATTGGGGTGGGGCTGATAGACATTATTGAGGAGGACTGCAACAAACTACAACAAGACATTAATAATCTTGTAGACTGGACATTGAATTGGCAAATTCAATCCAACACAGACGGAGTGAGGTCATGTACTTTGGTAAGAAAGATAAGGTCAAATACTACGTGAGAATAAGAATCTAAGTGAGGTCGAGGAGCAAAGGGATCTCAGAGTAGAAATACAAATAAACAGTAAAGTTCGTGATGCGGGTTATACATCCATAAAAAGAAAATGGAGCACCAAGGGTTAATTCAAGATGGATAGTGTTGAAAGTAGTGAAGTTCTGTTGAACTGGTATCAAACTTTCTTTGGACCACACTTGCAGTACACTGTACAATTCTCATCGCCGTGTTATAAGAACATAAGAACATGAGAACATCAGAATTAGGAACAGGAGTAGGCCATCTAGCCCCTCGAGCCTGCTCCGCCATTCAATAAGATCATGGCTGATCTGGTCGTGGACTCAGCTCCACTTACCCGCCCTCTTCCCGTAACCCTTAATTCCCTTATTGGTTAAAAATCTATCTATCTTTGAATTGAAAACATTAAATGAGCTAGGCTCAACTGCTTCCTTGGGCAGAGAATTCCACAGATTCACAACCCTCTGGGAGAAGAAATTCTTTCTCAACTCGGTTTTAAATTGGCTCCTCCGTATTTTGAGGCCGTGACCCCTAGTTCTAGTCTCACCTACCAGTGGAAACAACCTCTCTGCCTCTATCTTGTCTATCCCTTTCATTATTTGAAATGTTTCTATAAGATAACCCCTCATCCTTCTGAACTCCAACGAGTAAAGACCCAGTCTACTCAATCTATCATCATAAGGTAACCCCCTCATTTCTGGAATCAGCCCAGTGAATCGTCTCTGTACCCCTTCCAAAGCTAGTATATCCTTCCTTAAGTAAGGTGACCAAAACTGCACGCAGTACTCCAGGTGCGGCCTTACTAATACCTTATACAGTTGCAGCAAGACCTCCCTGCTTTTGTACTCCATCCCTCTCGCAATGAAGGCCAACATTCCATTCGCCTTCCTGATTACCTGCTGCACCTGCAAACTAACCTTTTGGGATTCATGCACAAGGACCCCCAGGTCCCTCTGCGCCACAGCATGTTGTAATTTCTCCCCATTCAAATAATATTCCCATTTACTGTTTTTTTTCCCCAAGGTGGATGACCTCACACTTTCCGACATTGTATTCCATCTGCCAAACCTTAGCCCATTCGCTTAACCTATCCAAATCTCCTTGCAGCCTCTCTGAGTCCTCTACACAACCCGCTTTCCCACTAATCTTAGTGTAATCTGCAAATTTTGTTGCACTACACTCTGTCCCCTCTTCTAGGTCATCTATGTACCTTGTAAACAGTTGCGGTCCCAGCACTGATCCTTGTGGCACACCACTAACCACTGATTTCCAACCGGAAAATGACCCATTTATCCATGCTAATACATTTCCACTGACTCCGCATAACTTTATCTTCTGCAGTAACCTTTTGTGTGGCACCTTATCGAATGCCTTTTGGAAATCTAAATACACCACATCCATCGGTACACCTCTATCCACCATGCTCGTTATATCCTCAAAGAATTCCAATAAATTAGTTGAACATGATTTCCCCTTCATGAATCCATGCTGCGTCTGCTTGATTGCACTATTCCTATCTAGATGTCCCGGTATTTCTTCCTTAATGATAGTTTCAAGCATTTTCCCCACTACAGATGTTAAACTATCCGGCCTATCGTCACCTGCCTTTTGCCTGCCCCCTTTTTTAAACAGAGGCGTTACATTAGCTGCTTTCCAATCCGCTGGTACCTCCCCAGAGTCCAGAGAATTTTGGTAGATTATAACGAATGCATCTGCTATAACTTCCGCCATCTCTTTTAATACCCTGGGATGCATTTCATCAGGACCAGGGGACTTGTCTACCTTCAGTCCCATTAGCCTCTCCAGCACTAGCCCCCTAGTGATAGTGATTGTCTCAAGGTCCTCCCTTCCCACATTCCTGTGGCCTGCAAATTTAGGCATGGTTTTTCTGTCTTCCACTGTGAAGACGGAAGCAAAATAATTGTTTAAGGTCTCAGCCATTTCCACATTTCCCATTATTAATTCCCCCTTTTCATCTTCTAAGGGACCAACATTTACATTAGTCACTCTTTTCCGTTTTATAAATCTGTAAAAGCTTTTACTATCTGTTTTTATGTTTTGCGCAAGTTTACCTTCGTAATCCATCTTCCCTTTCTTTATTGCTTTTTAAGTCATTCTTTGCTGTTGCTTAAAATGTTCCCAATCCTCTAGTTTCCCACTAACCTTGACCACCTTATACGCATTGGTCTTTGATTTGATACTTTTCTTTATTTCCTTGGTTATCCACAGCTGGTTATCCATTCTCTTGCCGCCCTTGTTTTTCACTGGAATGTATTTTTGTTGCGCACTATGAAAGAGCTCCTTAAAAGTCCTCCACTGCTCCTCAATTGTGCCACCGTTTCGTCCTTGCGTCCAGTCTACTTTAGCCAACTCTGCCCTCATCCCACTGTAGTCCCCTTTGTTTAATCATAGTATGCTCGTTTCTGACACAACTTCCTCATCTTCAATCTGTATTACAAATTCAACCATATTGTGATCACTCATTCCGAGAGGACCTTTTACTTGGAGATCATTTATTTTTCCTGTCGCGTTACACAGGACCAGATCTAAGATGGCTTGCTCCCTTGTAGGTTCTGTTACATACTGTTCACAGAAACAATCCCGCATGCATTCTATGAATTCCTCCTCCAGGCTACCCCGTGCGATTTGATTTGACCAATCGATATGTAGGTTAAAATCCCCCATGACTACTGCCGTTCCTTTTTCACATGCCTCCATTATTCCCTTGATTATTGCCCGCCCCACCGTGAAGTTATTATTTGGGGGCCTATAAACTACGCTGACCAGTGACTTTTTCCCTTTACTGTCTCTAATCTGCACCCACAATGATTCAACATTTTGTTCATTAGAGCCAATATCATCCCTCACAACTGCCCTGATATCATCTTTTATTAACAGAGCTACTCCACCTTCTTTCCCTTCTTGTCTATCTTTCTGAATCGTCAGATACCACTGTATGTTTAATTCCCAGTCTTGGTCACCCTGCAACCATGTTTCTGTAATGGCCACCAAATCATACCCATTTGTAATGATTTGTGTCATCATCTCATTTACTTTATTTTGAATGCTGCGTGCATTTAGGTAGAGTGTTTTCATCCTAGTTTTTAAACCATGATTTTTAGTTTTGACCCCTCCTGCAGCCCTTTTATATTCAGTCGCCCTTTTTGTTTCTTGCATTTATATCCTTATAAAAAGGATATAGAGGCACTGGTGAGGTTGCAAACACGATTTACAAGAATGATACCAGAAATACGACTTTATACCTATCAGAAAGGGATGAAGAGACTGGATCTCTTTTCTTTTGAAAAGCGAAGTCTGAGGTGTGACCTAATTGAGGTGTATAATATGATGAAAGGTTTTGATTGAGTTGACACAGAGAGAGCGTGTTCATCTGTGGGGAAGAACAAAACTGGAACTATCAATATAAGAGAGTCACCAAGAAACCAAGTGGGGAATTCAGCAGAAGTGTCATTACACAGAGATAGGTGAGGAAGTAGTTGAGGCGAAAAGTATAGATTAATTTAAGGGGAGGCTAGATAAGTAAATGAGGAATAAGGGAATAGAGAGTTACACTGATAGAGTAAGATGTGAAAAGACATGAGGAGGCTCGAGTGGAATATAAACACCAAATGGGCTATTGCTGTGCTGTATATAATATGTCATTCTATATGTGACTCACATTCAGAACAATTCTCCAATGACAGATACCTCCACTAATACATCGCCAATGGAATCAGGGGTTCCACTGCAGTTAATGACCCACAACCAGTGCAGTTCTATAGTGGCATATACGCCCAGTGTTACATGACAACTGGGGTAAAATGATCCACTTCAGTTCGTGACCCACACTCAGTACAATTCAACAATGGCTATTACATAAGAACATAAGAACACAAGAATTAGGAACAGGAGTTGGCCATCGAGCCCCTCGAGCCTGCTCCGCCATTCAATAAGATCATGGCTGATTTGGTCGTGGACTCAGCTCCACTTACCCGCCTTCTCCCTGTAACCCTTAATTCCCTTATTGCTTAAAAATCTATCTATCTTTGACTTGAAAACATTCAATGCGATAGCCTCAACTGCTTCCTTGGGCAGAGAATTCCACAGATTCACAAGCCTCTGGGAGAAGAAATTCTTTCTCAACTTGGTTTTAAATTGGCTCCTCCGTATTTTGAGGCCGTGTCCCCTAGTTCTGGTCTCCCCTTCCAGTGGAAACAACCTCTCTGCCTCTATCTTGTCTATCCCTTTCATGATTTTAAATGTTTCTATAAGATCACCCCTCATCCTTCTGAACTCCAAGGAGTAAAGACCCAGTCTACTCAATCAATCATCATAAGGTAACCCCCTCATTTCTGGAATCAGCCTGGTGAATCGTCTCTGTACCCCTTCCAAAACTAGTAGATCCTTCCTTAAGTAAGGTGACCAAAACTGCACGCAGTACTCCTGGTGCGGCCTTACCAATACTTTATACAGTTGCAGCAACACCTCCCTGCTTTTGTACTCCATCCCTTTCACAATGAAGGCCAACATTCCATTCGCCTTCCTGATTACCTGCTGCACCTGCAAACTAACCTTTTGGGATTCATGCACAAGGACCCCCAGGTACCTCTGCACCACAGCATGTTGTAATTGCTCCCCATTCAAATAATATTCCCTTTTACTGTTTCTTTCCCCAAGGTGGATGACCTCACACTTTCCGACATTGTATTCCATCTGCCAAACCTTAGCCCATTCGCTTAACCTATCCAAATATCCT
Source organism: Pristiophorus japonicus (assembly GCF_044704955.1). NCBI lineage: Eukaryota > Metazoa > Chordata > Chondrichthyes > Pristiophoridae > Pristiophorus > Pristiophorus japonicus. The sequence continues at coordinate 93,938 of NW_027250777.1, forward strand.
TGCAGCCTCTCTGAGTCCGCTGCACAAACCGCTTTCCCACTAATCTTAATGTCATCTGCAAATTTTGTTGCACGACTCTCTGTCGCCTCTTCTAGGTCATCTATGTATCTTGTAAACAGTTGTGGTCCCAGCACTGATCCCTGTGGCACACCACTAACCACTGATTTCCAACCGGAAAATGACCCATTTATCCTGATCTCTGCTTTCTGTTCGCCAGCCAATTCTCCATCCATGCTAATACATTTCCTCTGACTCCGCGTACCTTTATCTTCTGCAGTAACCTTTTGTGTGGCACGTTATCGAATGCCTTTTGGAAATCTAAATACAGCACATCCATCGGTACACCTCTATCCACCATGCTCGTTGTATCCTCAAAGAATTCCAGTAATTACATGGCCACGATGGTCAGATGTTCGACCCCAGTCAATGAACGACACTCAATACAGTTGTACAATGACAGATAGTCCCAGTAATACAGATTCAGTCAGGTCAGATATTGCAGTCTGCCCAGTGCCTCTCAGTTCTCACAACTCTATTGTGAGAGCGAATCCCAGTAAGAAACAAACTTTAGCGAGCTTTTAGTGCCGAGGGCAGGTGCAAGTATACAAAGTGTTCCAACAACAGCAATAACTTCATCATTTGCGTGTCTGCAGAGTACAGAGTTACGGTTTCTGTTAAAGGAACGGCATAAATGAGCAGTGGGAATTTGGCTAATGTGGACTTCCGATTTATTGAAATTATGTCACTGCCCCTATCATTTAATGGTCATCACTACATTGTCAGATACAGAACAAGGCCAAATATGGATCACACACAGAGTTATACAACGTCAATGACTATAATCACAGACCAGGAAGAGCAGTGACTGCAAGGATCACGTAGAATATTTTATCAATGATGGAAAATGTCGCAGGCATTGTCATGTATTCAACCAGCATTGTAACCCATGTATAAACTGACCTAAGTTGTACACCGTGAGGACACTGACCACTAGGTGGGAGACACTCCTAACCTGGACCTTCAGGTATAAAAGGGGAAGCTCCACCCACCTTCATCACTTGAGTGCTATGGAATAAAGGACAGGTCACAGACTGACCTTCTCTCAAGCATAGGCCTTGTGTGCATTTATACTGTGAAGTAAGGACGTATCAATGGCGACAAGAAACTGGGATTTAAACCACGCGAGCATGGCCACCAGCAGAACAGACGAGAGGTACTGTGTTAAGGAATGGTTGGGACAGAGATTCAACATTGTTAAAGCAGCACACAGTTCTCCAGGCAGACAAGGGCAGTCAGGCATGCCCCAACATGTAGTCGAACCCAGAGGGGGAGTTCGACAGAGACAATGGCAAGCTAAACAGCGATTCACGCCATTGCAAGGGACAATGCGGCCAGTAATGGGGCCATCAACACCTGTTAATGGTGCACTCAAGGACAATAACAGGGGCAGTCAGGGACGATCGACTGGCAAGGGACCTTTTGTTTCAAACCGTAACTCATGCTGGAGGCGTGGAGGCATACATTCAGCCGGAGTTTGCAGAGATGAGCAAAATGCCTGCAGAAATTGCAGAAATGGACACTGGGGGAAATCGCTGGAAGCTGAAGTTCAGTGAGTTCATGTGGAGCACGTATACAGTTCATACACCAGGACGCCACCAATAATGATGAAAGTGCTCCTCAATGGCATCCCATATCAATGGAGTTAGACACGAGTGCCAGCCAGTCCCTGATGGGTATCAAACAGTTCAAAAAGTTGTGGGCATCCAAGGCCAGGAGGCCAAAATTATCGCCGATTGACGCACAGCTCCGGACTTACACCAAGGAGATCATTCCGGTGCTTGGCAGCGCCACGGTAGTCGTGAGCCACAAAGATTCAGAGAACAGGTTGCCACTCTGGATTGTCCCATGGGACGGTCCCGCACTACTGGGGAGGAGTTGGCTTGCTGTCATGAACTGGAAATGGGGCGATGTCAATGCAATTTCCTCTGTGGAGCGAGTATCATGCTCACAGGTCCTGGACAAATTTGACTCATTATTTCAACCCGGCATTGGCACTTTCATGGGGGCCAAGGTAGTGATTCACATAAACCCGGACGCCAGACCAGTACACCACAAGGCCAGAGCGGTGCCGTACGTGATGCGGAAAAAGGTAGAAGGTGAATTGGACCGCTTCCTGAGGGAAGGCATCATCTCGCCAGTCGAATTCAGTGACTGGGCGAGCCCGATTGTGCCGGTGCTCAAGGCGGATGGGTCGGTCAGGATATGTGGCGATTACAAGGCCACCATCAATCGGGTGTCACTCCAAGACCAGTACCCACTACCGAGAGCGGAGGACCTCTTTGCGACGCTATCCAGTGGCAAACTTTTTTCAAAATTGGACCTGACCTCAGCTTACATGACCCAGGAGCTGGCAAGTGAGTCGAAGAAGCTGACCACCATCACGACACACAAGGGGTTGTTTGAGTACAACAGATGTCCGTTCGGGATTCGCTCGGTCGCCGCGCTTTTCCAACGAAATATGGAAAACCTCCTCAAGTCCATTCCAGGGATGGTGGTTTTTCAGGACGACATCCTCATTACGGGTTACGATACTGAAGAACACCTCCACAACCTGGAGGTGGTGCGACGCAGACTGGACCGGGTAGGTCTGCGCCTGAAAACTGTGAAGTGCATCTTCCTAGCTCCAGAGGTAGAATTCCTGGGGATGAGGGTAGCAGCAGACGGGATCAGCCCAACTGCATCCAAGACGGAAGCGATCCAGAGAGCACCCAGACCCCGTAGCATGACGGAACTGCGTTCGTTCCTGGGGCTCCTGAATTATTTTGGCAACTTTCTTCCCAAATTGAGCACCCTGCTGGAGCCGCTGCACGTGCTCCTAAGCAAAGGTCGTGAATGGCTCTGGGGGGACAGCCAGGAAAGGGCTTTTAATAGAGCACGCAATTTGTTATCTTCCAACAATCTGTTAACGCTATATGACCCATGTAAGAAACTTGTGTTAACGTGCGATCTGTCGTCCTATGGTGTCGGGTGTGTGTTGCACCATGTCAATGCTAAGGGTCAGTTACAGCCGGTAGCTTATGCCTCCAGAAGTCTGTCCCAGGCAGAAAGGGGCTACGGAATGGTAGAAAAGGAAGGGCTCGCATGTGTATATGTGGTAAAGAAAATGCACCAGTACCTGTTTGGCAGGAAATTTGAGCTGGAGACTGATCACAAACCCCTAACGTCCCTTATGGCCGACAACAAGGCTATAAATGCAAACGCATCGGTCCGCATACAGAGGTGGCACTCACGTTAGCTGCATATGACTACACAATTCGGCACAGACCGGGCACTGAAAACTGCGCTGATGCACTCAGCAGGCTCCCACTAGCCACCACTGAGGGGGCTACCGAGCATGCTGCTGCGATGGTCATGGCTGTTGAAGCTTTCGGAAGCGAAGGCTCACAAGTGACAGCCCGTCAGATTAAAGTCTGGACAAATAGAGACCCGCTATTGTCTCTAGTCAAGAAATGTGTCCTGAATGGGGACTGGGCAGCCACGTACAGGGCATGCCCTGAGGAATTTAAACCATTTCACAGGGGCAGGGATGAACTCTCGATTCAAGCCGATTGCCTACTGTGGAGAAACCGCGTAGTCATGCCCCAGATGGACAGAGAGGTGTTCATCTGAGAACTCCACAATGGGCACCCGGGCATTGTCACGATGAAGGCAATTGCCAGGTCACACGTTTGGTGGCCAGGGATAGACGCAGATCTGGAACTTTGTGTTCGCAGGTGCAACACATGTGCCCAGCTGGGCCATGCTCCCAGGGAAGCCCTCCTTAACCACTGGCCAAGCCTTGGTCACGCATCCATGTGGACTACGCAGGTCCTTTCATGGGGAAAATGTTTTTGTTTGCAGTAGACGCCTACTCCAAATGATCGAGTGTGACATTTTAAATTCAAGCACATCCTCTGCCACGGTAGAAAGTCTACGGGCAATGTTCGCCGCCCACAGTCTAGCGGACATCTTGGTCAGTGACAATGGCCCGTGCTTCACAAGCACTGAATTCCAGGACTTCATGGCAGGCAATGGAATTAACCATGTTAGAACGGCACTGTTCAAGCCGGCCTCAAACAGCCAGGCAGAACGAGCAGTGCAGATAATCAAACAGGGGATGCTCAGATTCCAAGGGGGTTCCCTACAAACCCGCTTATCACGCCTCCTGTTGGCCTATAGATCCCGACCACACTCGCTCACAGGGGTTCCACCCGCAGAGCTACTAATGAAAAGGACGCTCAAAACCCGATTATCCATTATACACCCCACCATGAAAGAAATTGTCGAGAGCAGGCGCCAGTCACAATATTACTACCATGACAGGAATGCGAGGGCATGATGTATTGATGTAAATGATCCTGTTTTTGTCCTCAACTACGCTGCAGGGCCCAAATGGCTCGCAGGCACTGTGGTTGCCAAAGAGTGAAATAGGTTTCTGGTAGTTAAACTTACCAATGGACAAATCTGCCGCAAACATGTGGATCAAACAAAAAGGAGGTTCAGCAACCCCATAGAAGAAGCAGAGGAAGAGAACGATATAGAGTTCACTCCACCACAGGTGACCGAACACCGGAACCAAAGGGAGGAGAGCCCAGTCACTGTGGGCAGTCCGGACAGGCCTGAGCACTGCAAACAGCAGACGCTCAGGCCAGCGCCCAACAACTGGAGCCCCAACTCAGGCGCTCTACAAGGGAGCGTAAACCACCAGAGAGACTCAACCTGTGATCCCAATAAGACTTTGGGGTAGGAGGTGATGTCATGTATTCAACCAGCATTGTAACCCATGTATAAACTGACCTAAGTTGTACACCGTGAGAACACTGACCACTAGGTGGGAGATACTGCTAACCTGGACCTTCAGGTATAAAAGGGGAAGCTCCACCCACCTTCATCACTTGAGTGCGAAGGAATAAAGGACAGGTCACAGACTGACCTTCTCTCAAGCATGGGCCTCGTGTGTATTTATACTGTGTAGTAAGGACGTATCAGGCATTTTCTGTGTTAAGCGATGCTGCCTCTTCATGCTTTAGGCAATCTCTCTGAATTAAACTCTGAAATATTCCCGGAGCCTTTCAATTATACCCTGTGGGCTCCCCACTGGGACAGTCAAGATGCAACAGAGTTGAAATTAGTTTCAGTTGTTTGAACAAACACATTACGGCCGCTGATTTGAGTCCCTCATGACACAGAATATGTTTAAATGCAAAATTCCGAAATTGAAGCTAAACGTCCCAAAACTGGAAAATGTTGATCAGACTTATTATGTAATGTAATTGGAAACGATGCTCTCTCTCCAATGGCCGTGTTCCTTCAAACACAATCAGACGCATTGTATTGATTGTATATTGTTCTGATGAATGTTTTGCACTCTTCTGTGTTAATTCAGTGATTACTTTCCAAATGTTAGCTGAGTCTCTCGGGTCTGCTCTACTTCACTGCGGTATGCGGCTGCCTACTATAACTCTGGATATGTAATTCTCAATTAAAGTGCAGTGCTCATTTTACTGTCGAACACTCATTTGTTCTAACTTAGAGTCAGCAATGAGTAAGGATCCATTTTTCCACAGCACCTCAAACAAATACAGCATGTCAAATCAATTAATGAAACACCTCGAACTAATAAAATAAGGTGCAATTTTCCCTCATAGTATAAATCTTAAATGTACGGTTTCATTCTGGGTAATCTGCGATATACGCCTTCAAAGGCAATGGGAAAACATCGCCAGGGTGCAAAATAATTTGTTCTCGGCTCTGCATGTTTGTAATGTAGACAAATTTGCTGCTGATACAAAGATATGGTGGGAAAGCAAGTTGTGAGGAGGACGCAAACAATCTGCAAAGCGATATAGATAGGGTCAGTGAGTGAGCATAAAATTGGCAGCTGCAGTATAATGTGGGAAATATGAGATTATTCACTTTGGTCGGTAAAACAAAAAAAGCTAATAATTACTTAAATGGGGAGAGATTACAAAATGCTGTGGAGCAGAGGGATCTGGGAGTCCTTTTACAGAAGAACATAAGAAATAGGAGCAGGAGTAGGCCATACGGCCCCTCGAGCTTGCTCCGCCATTTAATAAGATCATGGCTTATCCGATCATGGACTCATCTCCACTTCACTGCCCGCTCCCCATAACCCCTTCTCCCCTTATCATTTAAAAAACTGTCAATTTCTCTCTTAAATTTATTCAATGTCCCAGCTTCCACAGCTCACTGAGGCAGCGAATTCCACAGTTTTACAACCCTCTGAGAGAAGAAATTTCTCCTCATCTCAGTTTTACATGGGTGGCCCCTTATTCTAAGATGATGCCCTCTAGTTCTAGTCTCCCCATCATTGGAAACATCCTCTCTGCATCCACCTTCTCAAGCCCCCTCATAATCTTACACGTTTCGATAAGATCACCACTCATTCTTCTGAATTCCAATGAGTAGAGGCCCAACCTACTCAACCTTTCCTTATAAGTCAACCCCCTCATATCCAGAATCAAACTAGTGAACCTTCTCTGAACTGCCTCCAAAGCAAGTACAGCCTTTCGTAAATATGGAAAACAAAACTGCATGCAGTATTCCAGGATTGGCCTCACCAATACGTTATACAGCTGTCGCAGGACTTCCCTGCTTTTATACTCCATCCCCTTTGCAATAAAGGCCAAGATACCATTGGCCTTCCTGATCACAAAAAGTTAGCATGCAGATACAGCAAGTAATTAGGAAGGCAAATGGAAAATTGGCCTTTATTTCAAGGGGGATGGAATATAAAAGTACGGAAGTCCTGCTACAAATGTACAGAGCACAGGTGAAACCAAACCTGGAGTACTGCGTACAGTTTTGCTCTCCTCATTTCAGGAGGGATAAACTTACATTGGGGGAATTTCACAGAAGGTTCACAAAGTTGTCTTATGAAGAATGGTTGAACAGGTTGGGATCTACCTATTGGAGATTAGCAGAGTGAGAGATGATATCTTTGAATGGTGTAAGATTCTGAGGGGCTAGACAGGGTAGATGCAGAGAGGATGTTTCCCCTCGTGGGGGAATCTAGAACGAGGGGACATAGTTTCAGAATAAGGGGTTGCCCATTTAAAATGGGGATGAGGAGGAATTTCTTCCCTCAGAGGGGCGTGAATCTTTGTATTTCTACCCCTGAGAGCTGTGAAGGCTCGGTCATTGAATATATTTAAGGTGGAGGTCGACAGATTTTTGAACGATATGGGAGTCAAGGGTTAGGCGGAGATGGTAGGGAAGTGGAGCTGAGGCCAAGATCAGATCAGCCATGATCTCACTGAATAGTGGAACAGGCTCGAGGGGCTAAATGGCCTCCTCCTGTTCCTATGTCCCTCTGTGTAAGGTCTGGGAAACACACGGTATTGATCTTTGGAAACTTCAACTAAATGGTGTTGTTTTAAAGGGGATGCAGAAACAGAGTGACCGAGAGATTTACACACAGCAATATTTGAAGGTGGGTAGAAAAGTTGATAAGGTTACTAAAAAAGAATACAGGACCCTTGGCTTTATAACGTGAAATAGATTACACCGGTGAGGAACTTACACCAAAGCTTTATAAATCCCTGCTTCGGCCTCAGTTGGATCCTGTTTACAGTTCTGGGCACCATAATTTAGGAAGGATATCGAGGATTTGGAGAGAACATAAGCAATATATAAGAAACATTTTCTGTTGTTATTGAAAACGCAAACACAGGTATTCATTGAAATCCAATCTGTAGGTGGCCACACACAGATTGAAGAGAGCCAGGGAGACCGACAGAATCGGGAAACACCGGGAAATGGACAAGAGATATTGACAAGGACTAAAACCGCTTTGAGACCAGACAATTGCGGGAACCCCTGTGGTTAATGAAAGGGCTTTGGGTGGTTGATTTCCTTACACACTTGTAATGTGGGGAAAGATGTGCCCAAATCACCCCCATATGGACCTCAACTCTTTCAGAAGCAAGAGAGTGTGTAACCTGGGTTTATAACATAAAGTACTGGGGTCCTTAACGATTAAAGCCCATTATTAATTCTCTCACACACTTCAATTATGTTTTTGAAATGAATTGATGGAAACTTCAAGAACTGAACTTTACTGAGTTAAGGAACTTTAATCATTGATGAAGTTTTATCCCCTATCTGATTTTACACACACTGTATTTTAGGAGAGTGAGTTAAAATGCCCATCGTTCATGATACAAGGAACCTGGGGCTACTTTTAAAAAATGTATTCCACAGAAAAATATTCTCCAAAACAATGTTTCTGTCCGTGCTGAAACCGAGGATATTTCACATGTGTGGCGAACGTGATAACCGTTATACGACGGAAACCTCTGCTTACACCTCGAAAAAAAGCATCCTGCAGCTCTGCCTCACTTCCCAGCAGCAGATCAAAGCCACAAACAAACCAATCGATTATTCCCACTTCCCCACCTCCACAGATACTGCCCGACCTGCTGAGTGTTTCCAGCATTTTCTGGGGTTGATGTGCGTCGCTTTCAATCTTTGAAATTTCACCAAGCAAAGAAACGGTCAATCGAACTGACCCTGTAAGCACTTTGTTCGCGTTTATTCACAGGAATATCTGCAGTCGGGAGCAGAAAAGGAATTAAAACCGAATACCGTCTTCGGGACAATCAGAGTACTTCGTCACAGACAAGGCACCGGAAGGCTGGAAGGTAGATCACACCGGTTGTGGGAGAGCTGGTTGGCAGTGACATGGAAGTGTCTGCAGTGTGCGGGACCAGACTGCTTCCATACATCCACACTGAATGTCCACCCTTTATTTGGGAAAAGTACAACTGAGAGTGGACAAGTTCCATCCCGGAAGGAGCAATCTGAAGGTTTAACTGACTGACACCTTGGTTTTGGATGTCGTGCAGTGTGCACTTGCGTCAGTCTCTGTGACGCAATGGTTTAGCGCGTTGGGCTATTAACCTAAATTTGGTGGTTCAAGCCCACCCAGAAGCGAAGTTTTTAACTGTGTTTTCCCTGAGGATTCGGTGCTGCACAGTTCCAGTTTGGCATTGCGCATTTTGACTGCACAAACATATTCTGCAAACATTACCAGCTGTGCTGTTATTCAGTGAGTTCCCACTCCAATACTTTTATCAGCATTCAGTTCAAGTGTAGAGGTTGAGTGTATACAGAACTGTACAGTGATATCAGAAAATTTACAAGGTTGTGGGACATTGTGTTTGGTTAATATTGAACCACGAATATGAATCAATCCATTTTTTCCAATATTTAATTGAGCAAGTTTTCAAAATGTTTCCACCCAATTTTGAACCAGGAACTTTTCGCGTGTGAGGCAAATGTGACAACCACTACGCTACGGAAACACTGCATTTGAAGTAATGTTAGGAACATTACCAGAGCTTTAACCTACACAGCTGGACTATACTTCAGGAGCTGGTTTTACGAGAATAGAAAGACGGTGCTATATTTAGGAAGGCTGTGAGTGTGGTAGGAATTGATCCAGTGTTTCCCAGACTTTACACATAGGAACAGGAGCTGGCTATTTAGCAGCGAGTGGGTAGGATCTGGAATGTACTGGAGGCAGACTCAATCTTATCTTTCAAACAGGAGTTGGATAAGTGTCTGAAGGAATAACAATTGCAGGCCTCAGGGGAAAGAGCGGGGGAGTGGGACTCACTGAGAGTCGGCACGGGCTCGACGGGCCGAATGGCCTTCCGTGCTGTAACCATTCCATGATTCTATAAGTTAGTGGCACATTTCATAGTGTTGGTGGAAGCAGAACATTGCAAAGGGACATTGATTGAGTCGGCAAAACAAGATGCATCTGATTCAGGAGATTCGAGGGTTGTGGAAATTCGGGAGTTTAATGAATTTGAAAGGAACATTTTTGTTTTGTGCAGTTTTGGTCAGAGAAATGTTTGTGAAAGGAATTTTTTGCACAGAGGAATGCAGCATTTAATCATCTGCCTTAACACTTCTTTCTGTGTGTCGTGGTCACATTTCTTTTCGATGTCATTCTTCCAGAATTGCTGTTTCACAAAAACCAGACCCTTGCTCTAAAGTCAGTCGCACTGTTTCCCCACTCTCCTGTTGATGTTACCAGCAATGAACATTTTGAATCAGATCCCTAAAGCACAGTGTGTAAAATGGGACATGTTTTAACCATTAACGTGGGGCTCACACCCCTGAATCAAAGATTAAGATTCTCATGCTCGACTGATTGACCTCGCCGGGCTTCTGCCAAATGCACCTTTTTGTCGCTGATTGCAGCCAGGCGCCTGTTGGCTCCGCCCCAGATGTTTAAACTTGCTGTCGAGGAACTGCCAGGATCCTCTTGAATGGTGGACCAGGCTCGAGGGGCCGAAAGGCCTACTCCGGCTCCGAATCCTTACATGTTTATGATCTTATAACCTTTCACAGGAGAACAAACTCGCCCCTGAGCATGCATGAGGAGAAAGCTCCAGAAAATATTACCACCCGGTGAGCTTTCGCTTGTAAGTGTAAATTCCTGACCCTGCAGTACAGACTCAGACGAGGCACATGCTGAAGTCAAGGTCACTCTGGACCTGCACCTTTATTTCACAGCTCTCAAGTGCCACACTTGCCTGATACCTGCCTTTATATACCTGTGTGGAACAGGTATGCAGTGTCTCCTGCAAGTGCACCCCTGGTGGTAACGTATGCTTGTGGTTACAGGTCATATCTCGTTACAGTCATGTATAGCATGGTAAGATACAGTTATATACAGTAGTGTGAGATACCTGACATCACCCTCCCCCTAGGTCTTATTGTCTTTATAGCTTCAGACTCTCAGGTGGTCTATGCTCTCGCATGGAGCGTCTTAGTTGTGGTTCAGTTGTTTGCCTTGGTGCCTGTTTTTCTTTCAGTGTGATTGCTGGTATCTCGCCTGGGCTGTCTGTTGAGACTGCCCTTTCCTCAGGTTGTTCCCTCTCTCTGTCCACCAGGTGTGGTGTGAGTTCCATACTGTAGTCTGCCTCTCGTCCTGCAGTATTGTTGGTGAATCTACTTTTTACTTGGTCTACATGCCTCCGACAGGTTTGGCGATTGTCCATTTGTACAACCAGTAGCCTGTTTTCTTCCTTGCCTGTTACTGTCCCTGCACGTCATTTGGGACCCCTGCCATAGTTTAGCACAAGCACTTTGTCCCCTATCTCATTCCACCTCCCCCTCAAATTTAGGTCATGGTATTCAGTTAGCTTCCGGCGCTTAGCCTCAACAATTTCATGCATGTCTGGGAGGATTAACAAGAGCCTGGTCTTTCAGGTTCATTTCATCAATATTTGCGCGGGGGGAACCCCAGTCAACGAATGTGGACGAGATCTGTATGCCAGCAGCAGTCGCGACAGGCGGCTCTGCAGCGTGGCACCTTGGATTCTGAGCATGCCTTGTTTAATGATCTGCACTGCTTGCTCCGCCTGGCCATTGGAGGCCGGTTTGAACGGTGCCGTCTTAACGTGATTTATGCCGTGGTCAACTATAAAATCTTGAAATTTTCCGCGAGTGAAGCACGGACCATTATCACTGACCAATATGTCAGGAATTCCGTGCATTGCAAACATGGTTCTCAGGCTCTCCACAGTGGTGGAGGTGGTGCTCGAATTTAAAATGGTGAACTCGATCCATTTTGAAAATGCATCAACGGCTACGAGGGACATTTTACCAATGAATGGGCCCGCATTGTCTACATGCACCCGCGACAACGGTTTTTGTGGGCCAGGGCCAGGGGCTTAGGCGGGGCCTCCCTGGGGGCATTACTGAGTTGGGCACAAATGATGCACCGACGGATGCAGAGCTCCAAGTCCGCATCAATGCCAGGCCACCAGACGTGGGATCTGGCTATGGCCTTCATTAGGACGATCCCCGGGTGCTCGCGGTGGAGCTCTCGGACAAACGCCTCTCAGCCTTGCAAGGGCATAACTACTCGGCTGCCCCACATCAGGCAGTCTGCCTGTAGTGATAGTTCATGCATGCGCCTATGGAAATGTTTGATCTCCTCGGGGCAGGCATCGCGGGTCTCTGCCCAGTCACCAGTTAAAACGCATCTTTTGACAAAGGATAACGTGGAGTCGCTGGTCGTCCAGGCTCTGATTTGGTGAGACATCATGGGCGAACCTGTGGATTCAAAGGCACTGATTGCCATGACCATCTCACAGTCCTGTTCGTCCGAACCTTCCGTGGTCGCCAGGGGTAGCTTGCTAAGCGCGTCGGCACAGTTGTTTGTGCCTGGTCTGTGCATTATTGTGTAGTCGTAAGACACCAGCATGAGTGCCCACCGCTGAATGCGCGCCGAGGCTTTGGCGTTTATTGCCTTGCACTCAGATAGCAGGGACATGAGGGGTTTGTGGTTGGTTTCTAACCCGAACTTGGCCACGAAAAGGTATTGGTGTATCTTTTTGACACTGAACACGCACGCGAGCGCCTCCTTCTCAACCATATCGTACCCGCACGCCGCCAGCGAAAGTGACCTGGAGGCATAAGCAATGGGTTGTAATTTACCCGCATCATTGACATGCTGTAAAACGCACCCGACCCTGTACACTGACGCATCACATGTAAGAATTAACTTTTTACCTGGGTCAAAAAAGGCTAAAACACTGTTGGAACATAGAAGAATGAGTTCTTTATTGAAGGCGCGTTCTTGGGCGTCCCCCCAAAACCAATCACACCCCTTTCTAAGTGGCACGTGGAGAGGCTCCAGCAGCGTGCTCAAGTTCTGCAGAAAGATCCCAAAGTAATTGAATAGCCCGAGAAAGGCGGGCAGTTCCGAGATATTCCAGGGCCTGGGTGCCAGACGAATTGCTTCGGTTTTTGATTCTGTTGGGCGGATTCCATCAGCGGCAATCCTTCTGCCCAAAAATTCAACCTCAGGCGTGAGAAACAGACACTTGGATTTCTTAACTCTTAGGCCTACTCGATCCAATCGACTTAGTACTTCCTGCAAATTGCGGAGATGGGAGTCGGTGTCCCTGCCCGTGATGAGTATGTCATCTTGAAACACAACCGTCCCCAGGATGGACTTGAGCAGACTCTCCATGTTGCGCTGGAATATAGCAGCTGCCGACCTGATGCGGAATGGGCATCGATTGTACATAAAAAGGCCTCGATGTGTGTTGATGGTGGTGAGTAGCTGAGACTCTTCGGTCAGTTCTTCCGTCATATACGCAGATGCAAGATCTAGTTTCGAGAAAAGTTTTCCTCCAGCCAACGTGGCAAATAGGTCCTCTGCTCTGGGCAGCGGGTATTGGTCCTGCAGGGAGACTCTGTTTATGGTAGACTTGTAATCCCCACAGATTTGTACGGATCCATCAGGCTTCATGACGGGGATGATGGGACTTGACCAGTCGCTAAATTCCACGGATGAGATAATGCCTTCCCGCAGGTCCAGTTCGTGTTCAATCTTTTCCCTCATCACATAAGGCACAGCTCTAGCCTTGTGATGGACCGGTCTGGCATGCTGTGTGATGTAGATTTTAACTTTAGCCCCTTTGAAAGTACCCACACCTGGCTGAAAGAGATGTTCAAAACGACTTAGAACTGCAGAGTAGTGTGAGATACATGACAGTAAGGTGAACGTGTGAACGGCCACACTGCAGAAACATCTGCACCTTCAGCACCAGGTCAGACGGAGATGCTGAATGAGCAGGTGAACTGCAGAATACCACTTTTTAGTAGCTGATCGTTGTGCCAAGCAAATGAGTTTTGCTTAATGACTAAAAATAAAAGGTGCTAGAAGTGGGATTCAAACCCACACTTTCAGAGCAGACTGAACACAACAGCTTAGACCGCTCGGCTGTCCTGACTATCAAGTGCTGTATATGGCCACCTGCAGGTTGATTTTGAACTTTTGTGTCTTGTCACAAGAAATAAATGAGGGCAACAGGTGTTTCTCTGACTGACACCGGGGAAACAGTGAGACAGACCTTGGAGCAAGGGTCTGGTTGTTGCCAAACAGCAAAGAAAATATTAATTCCGGGATTTCCCAAAAGAGCAGTGACTCGACATGATTTGAACACGCAACCTTCTGATCTGGAGTCAGACGCGCTGCCGTTGCGCCACAAGGTCTACACATGGAGCTTGAGATGTTCCTCTATATGAAGATTCTGCAATACAAGGGGCTTTAAAATCCCTGCCCATTCCCACCAGGTATCAGAAGAAGCGCTCACCTGCCAGTCACCGTATGTTTTTTGTTTAACTTTTGTGTTGTTTTCACGGGAAAGCATCAATAATTAACCCGTCATCTTCTTTTGTACAATGAAAGAAATGCTGACTGAGGGACAGTCGATACTTCAATCATTTGTTCTGTGCTTTGCATGTTAACTGTTAAACCATATCCCATTTTACACACTGTGTTTTAGGAGTCTGGTTCAAAATCCTCATCGCTGGCGACACCAGGAATCTGGGGCAACTTTTGTCAAATTTAACAGCACCGGTTATTCCGACACGCCAAATTTCTCCGGTGGATCCATTTTCTCTCGCTAAAAGTTATCTATTTATTGGTGAAATAAAGAGCAATTAAGGAATAAGGGAGTCCTTTTGCTAAGAGAATAAATAGAAAATAAAAACAGCAATGCTGAAAGTCTCAGCAGGTCAGTTAGCATTTGCCAGGAGACGAGACTCGCCTCCGATTGTTCCCCGATAGGAAATTTAAACATAATGGTCCCGCCCGGGATCAAACCGGTGACTTTTCACGTGGAGAGCAAACGTGATAAGCGCTACACTACGGAATGCTCTGGCACAGCATCCCCAACAGAGGGGAGCTGACCAGTGAGCTCCCTCTGTGCTGATCACCACTGATTTTTAATGTGGAAGCAAGTCATCCTCGACTCCGGGGATTACCTAAGAGGAGAGGAGGATCAGGAATGTATAGGCTCACCTTAAACAACTTCTGTCCCACACTGAAAGTTCTCAATCCTTCTCCTCCGCTGCCCTTTACAGAAATGTCACAAATCACCCAGCCACCGTGTTCACTTCCACATCCTCACAGTGGGGCCACAGAGGCTCCTACCGTCTCCCCGCGATCAGCGAACTCAAAATTAAACCGGGAACACGTGTCCGGCAAAGGGCAGGAGAAGCGGGAGAGTGTGTAAGCTCGTTCTGTAACAGATAGTAGTGGGGTTATTAACGGCGATTACAGCAATCATTAATCCTCTCACACACCTCAATTATGTTTCTGCGATGAACTGATTGAGAATGGAAAGGGTTAATGCTCGGGATCTTAACCACTCGACCACCAGGGAACAGCTTCGATAATTTGTATCAATATAAAAATATATGTTTATATATGAACCTGAATATCAACGGCTAGCTGTCGAGACCTCATGGCACAACGGTCGTGAATCTAACTTTGAGTGAGTGAAATTGTTCCACAGTGACACCCATTTCATCTTTTCAACACTAGAAACTGAGACAGGGGGAATAAATAGAGAAATAAAAGCACAGGGATACAGACAAGAGGAAGAGAGAAGGGAAAATACTGTCCCCACACAGAACTAATGCAGAAACCCCTCTGCTGCGCTCGGGGTGGCCACCCGCAGCCTGGATACACTAACGTCCCAACAGTTCATTGACTGTCGGAGTGGGACCGTGCGGGGCTTCAGAAGACAGGTCGAAAAAGCCAAGTCACTGATTCGGTCTCATGTGCTTCTCTAATCAAGAGTAGCCACACACAAAAACTTGCTTTTATAATGGCTATACATTACCATTCTGATTGTCAAGCAGTTGGTTTGTTGATCTAAAAGCGTGACTTCAGCTGAGTCGAAGTTAAATGAAATTTGCGAGAAGTCTTGGGTTCCAATCCTGGACGAGTCCATTATTGTCCCGGCGAGTTTTGAAATTGCATAGAAATTTTGCAAAGAAGGACTTGCATTTCTGCAGTGCTTTCAGAACTCATGTCGTCCCAAAGCGCTTTGCAGCCGTTGAGTTATGTTTGAAGTGTTGTAGTGTGGGGAAAGATGTGCCCAAATCACCCCACACAAACCTCAACTCTTTGCGAAGGAGTTTGGTGCAAATAATCAGGTGCCTCAGGGACTTGGGCTTTCTTTGAATGAGTTCTGCTTGTACCTGCATTCAAGCTTGAAACAGCAACTGGGCTTCCATCTCACGGGAGCAGCGTGTAGCGGTTCGCGAGTAGGTGACGAGGTTTGGGGTTGATGTGCGTCACTTTCAATCTTTGAAATTTCACCAAGCAAAGAAATGGTGAATCCAACTGTCCCTGCAAGCATTCAGTTCCTGTGTAATCACAGGAATATCCGCAGTCAGGAGCTGAAAAGGAATTAAAACCTAATACTGGCTTCGGGACAATCAGAATACTTCATCACAGACAAGGCACCGGTAATCTGGAAGGTCGATCACACCGGTTGTGGGAGAGCTGGTTGGCGGTGACATGGAAGTGTCGGCAGTGTGCAGGACCAGACTGCTTCCACGCATCCACAGTGAATGTCCCACCCTTTATTTGGGAAAAGTGCAACTGAGAGTGGACAAGTTCCAACTGGTCGGAGCAATCTGAAGCTTTAACTGACGGACACCCTGGATTGGGATGTCTTGCAGTGTACATTTGCGTCAGTCTCTGTGGCGCAATGGGTTAGCGTGTTCGGTTGTTAACCAAAAAATTGGTGGTTTCAGCCCCCTCAGGGACTTCAACTGTTTTCCCCGAGGATACTGTGCCGCACAGTTCCACGTTGTCATTGTGTGCTTTGGTGTCACGAATATATTCTGCAAACATTGCCAGCTGTGCTGTTATCCAGTGAGTTCCCACTCCAATACTTTTATGAGCATTCAGTTCAATTGTCGAGTTTGAGTGTATCCAGAACTGAACATAGATATCAGAAAATTTAACAAGGCTGTGGGACATTGTGCTTTGTTAATATTGAAACACTAACATGAATAAATCCATTTTTTCTAATATTTAATTAAACGAGTTTTCAAAATGTTTCCGCCCAGTTTCGAACCAAAGATCATTTGCGAGTGAAGAAAATGTGACAACCACTACACTACGGAAGCACTGCAATTGAAGTGACGTTAGGAACATAACCAGAGCTTTAACCTACACAGCTGGCCTACACTTCAGGAGCTGGTTTTACGAGAATAGAAAGACGGTGCTATATTTAAGAAGTCTGTGAGTGTGGCAGGAATTGATCTCGTGTTTCCCAGACTTTACACATAGGAACAGGAGATGACCATTTAGCAGCGAGTGGTTAGGATCTGGAATGCACGGCTTGAAAGGGTGGTGGAGGCAGACTCAATCTTATCTTTAAAACGGGAGTTGGATCAGTGTCTGAAGGAAAAACAATTGCAGGGCTACGTTAAAAGAGCGGGGGAGTGGGACTCGCTGAGAGTCGGCACGGGCTCGACGGGCCGAATGGCCTTCCGTGCTGTAACCATTCCATGATTCTATAAGTTAGCGGCACATTTCATAGTGTGGGTGGAAGCAGAACATTGCAAAGGGACATGGATTGAGTCGGCAAAACTAGAGGCATCTGATTCAGGAGATTCTGGTGAAGCGGAAATTCGGGAGTTTAATGACTTTGAAACGAACATTTTTGTTTTGTGCAGCTTCGGTCAGAGAAATGTTTGTGAAAGGAATGTTTTGCAGAAAGTGATGCAGCATTTCATCTTCTGTCTTAACACTTCTTTCTGGGTGTCGGGTCACATTTCCTTTCGATGTTATTCTTCCAGAATATATATTTTCTTTGGTGTTTCACAATAACCAGACCCTTGCTCTAAAGTCAGTCTCACTGTTTCCCCAGTCTCCTGTTGATGTTACCAGCAATGAACATTTTGAACCAGACCCCGACAGCAGTGTGTAAAATGGTTTATGGTTTAATAGTTAACTTGCAGAGCATAGATAAATTATCCAATTATGGACTCTCCTTCAGTTAGAATTTCTTCATTTGTGCAAAAGAATATCATCGGTTAATTAACGATGTATTCCCGTGAAAGCAACATAAAATGTAGTTAAAAAGTAATCAACAAACTTGGTGTTTGAACCCGAGAATCTGAGATTAAAAATCTCACGCTGTATCAACTGAGCTCGCTGTGCTTCTGCTAAAGCAAACGTTTTTGTCACTGATTGCAGCCAGGCGCCTGTTGGCTCTGCCCCAGATGTTTAAACTTGATGTCGAAGAACTGCCAGAATCTTCTTGAATGGTGGACCAGCTCGAGGGGCCGAATGGCCTACTCTAGCTCCTAATCCTCACATGTTTATGATCATATGACCTTTCACAGGAGAACAATCTCGCCCTGAGCATGCATGGGGAGAAAGCTACAGCAAATATTCCCACCCGGTGCGCTTTCGCGTGTGAGGCGAACGTGTTAACCGCTACACTGCGGAAACATCGCCACTTTCAGCACCAGGTCAGACGGAAATGTTAAGCGAGCAGGTGAACTGCTGAATCCCACTTTTAAGGAGCTGGCCGTGGTGCCAAGCAAATGAGTTTTGCTGAATGACTAAAAATAAGAAAAGGGATTTGAAACCGCGCTTTAAGAGCAGACTGCAAACTGAACGCAGCACCTTCGACGGCTCGGCCATCCAGACTGCAAGTTCATTTAAATTTTGAACTTTTGTGTCTTGTTACATGAAGTAAATGAGGGCATCTGGCATATCTGTGCCTGACACCGGGGAAACAGAGAGACAAACCTTGGAGCAAGTGTCAGGTTATTGCCAAATAGCAAAGGAGTTCACAACTCCTGAAGAATAATGATCCTGACATGATTTGAATACACAGCCTTCTGATCTGGAGTCAGACACACTACCGTTGCACCACTAGGTCTACAGTGCAAATTGTCCATGTTTGGAAACATGAAGGTTCCTGAAACACAGTTTCATTTACGCTGCATTGGTTCAATGAAAGGGCTTTAAAATCCCCGGCCAATCCCACCGTGGGTTAGACAGCATCAGAAGCAGTGCCCACCTGTCACTCACCCTCTCACACCCGCTTTCATCACCTGCTGCCCGCGGACTGCAGCAAATCCAGTTCATCATCATCAAAGGCAGTCCCTTGAAGCGAGGATGACTTGCTTCCTCGCCAAAAAAGGATGAGATCACAGGTGTTGCAATATTCCAGGTCCTGAACTGTATGTTGAAGGGTGGAAGATATCTGTGCGTGGATTTTTTTAACATGTGATGGCCGTTGCACCCCAGCCATCACACGGGCTTGACAGAGCGAGGCCTTGGTCCAGTGGCAAAGGTTAAATAAGACGACTGGAGACCAGCTCTGCTGCACGGACCCAGTGTGCACACATATCTCAGTGTGGGCTGGCCCGTGCTGCCCCTGGGCCCCTGGCCCTGAACTCATGCCTCCCCTGGGCCCCGACCACATCCCTCCACAGTCTCTTGCCGCTCCTTCGCCCCGATCTCGCCGCTCCTGCTGTATCTGCCCACGCTCCAATCACCGACCTGGACCTTGATGACGTCACTCTTCGCTGCCGCCGCCCTCCTGCACCAGCTCGCGCTGCTCCCTGGAGTCGTCTCCCGGGACCTCCAAGCTGCTCCCAGGGCCGCTCGCCGTTCCTTTTATGGCCCCGACCTGCCGCTGGTGTTCTCCCGTTAGTGTATCCAGGCTGTGGGTGGCCACCCCGAGCGCAGCAGAGGGGTTTCTGCATTAGTTCTGGGTGGGGGCAGTATCTTTCCCCTTCTTTCTTCCTCTTGTCGATATCCCTGTGCTTTTATTTCTCTATTTATTCCCCCTGTCTCAGTTTCTCGTGTTTAAAAGGGAAAAAAAGATGAAATGGGTTTCATTGTGGAACAATTTACTTCACTCAAAGTTAGATGCACTGCTGTTCGCCATGAGGTCGAGGTAGCTAGCCGTTGATTTTCAGGTTCATATATAAATATATATAAATATATCTACATCTATCACAACTGTTCCCTGGTGGTCGAAGGGTTAAGTTCCGGTGCACTAACCTGGTAACGATACTCGATCAATTCATCGCATAAAAATAATTGAGGTCTGTGAGACGATTAATAATTGCTGTAAGCACCATGAATACCAATACTTTCTGTGATAGACCGAGCTTACAGACTATCTGGCTTCTCTTGCCCTTTGCCGGGCACGTGTTCCGGGTTTAATTTTGTAAATTGAGCGAGTTCGCTGATCGCGGGGAGACGGTAGGAGCCTCTGTGGCACCACTGTGAGGATGTGGAAGTGAACACGGTGGCTGGGTGATCCGTGACATTTCTGTAAAGGGCAGCGGAGGAGAAGGATTGAGAACTTTCAGTGTGGGACAGAAGTTGTTTCAGGTGAGCCAACACATTCCTGATCAGCACAGAGGGAGCTCACTGGTCAGCTCCCCTCTGTTGGGGCTGTTATACCAGTGGTTTCTGTAGTGTAGTGGTTATCATGTTTGCTTTACACGCAAAAGGTCCCTGGTTCGATCCCAGGCAGAAACATTTTGTTTAAACTTGCCAAATGGGAACAATCGGAGGCGAGTTTAGTCTCCTGGCAAATGCTGCCTGATTTGCTGAGATTTCCAGAATTTGCTGTTTTTATTTGCTATTTATTCTCCTGGCCAAAGGGCTCCCTTATTCCTGAATTGCTCTTATTTAACCAATAAATAGATAACTTTCAGTGAGAGAAAACGGATCCACTGGGGACCTTTCGCGTGTGAGGCCAAGGTGATATCCGCTACACTGCAGCCCATCAAAGGGAAGAAACCACTGAATATAAAGGATGAGCTCACAAATATCAGGGGCAGTGCAGTCTGGTCAACGTCAAACCCTCCTTTCTTATTCAGCAGAGGCATGAACGGGAGTCAGACGCCACAAAGTATAATTAAAGGCACAAATACAAGTAACACTTCAAAATCTTTTCACTGTAAAATTATTTTACTTTATTTGAAATCCTGCTGCATTGAATCTGAAAATGAGCACCGTAGGATTTTATCTTCACTAATGATTCTATTTTCTGTGCATGGTAGGAATAACCGGTGCTGTTAATTTTGACAAAAGTTGCCCCAGATTCCTGGTGTCCTCAGCAATGAAGATTTTGAACCAGACTCCTAAAATACAGTGAGCAAAATGGGTCAACATGCATAAGAACATAAGAAAATAAGGAATAGGAGCAGTAGTCGACCATACACCCCTCGAGCCTGCTCCGACATTTAATACGATCATGGCCGATGCAATCATGGACTCAGGTCCACTTTCCTGCCCGCTCCCCAAAGCACAGGACAAATGATTGAAGTGTCGACTCTCCCTCAGTCAGCATTTCTTTCATTGTGCAAAAGAATGTGAGGGGTTAATTAATGATGCTTTCCCGTGAAAGCAACACAAAAGTTTAAGAAAAAAACATAAGGTGACTGGCAGGTGAGCGCTGCTTCTGATACCTGGTGGGAATAGGCGGGGATTTTAAAGCCCCTTGTATTGTGAAACCTTCATATCGCCGAACATCTCTGACTTCATGTGTGGACCTTGTCAGGCAATGGTAGCACGCCTGACTCCAAATCGAAAGGTTGTGTGTTCTAATCATGTTGGGGTTGCAATTATTTTCAACATTGTTCTTCCAGAAAATATTTTCTTTGCTGTTTGGCAATAACCAGACCCTTGCTCCAAGATCTGTCTCACTGTTTCCCCGGTGTCAGGCAGAGATACGCCTGCTGCCCTCATTTATTTCATGTGTCAGGACACAAAAGTTCAAAATCAACCTGCAGGTGGCCACATCTAGCATTGAATACTCAGGGTGGCGGAGTGGTTTAAAGTGCTGTGTTCAGATCGCAGTTTCCTCTGGAGATGCATGTTCGACTTTGACATTTCTTCTTTTTAATCATTTAGTGAAACTCATTGTTTGACACCACGACCAACTCCTTAAAAGTGGCATTCTGCAGTCCACCTGCTCGCTTCACATTTCTGTCTGACCAGGTGCTGAAAGTGGAGATGTTTCCGCAGTGTCGCGATTAACACGTTCACCTCACAAGGGAAAGCTCCCTGGCCGAGAATATTTTCTGGAGCTTTTTCCTCATACATGCTCAGGGGCGAGTTCTGTCCTGAACACTTTAGCTGAAGTGCTGAGTTCATTGCCCATGTTGTTAGCAGCCTGCCAGTGAATCTGTTTAAGATGTTCAAACAGATTCCTGACAAAGATTTCCCGGCTCGCTTCCCGGAGACACCGTGGTCACCAGCGCCCCAGTTTCAGTGGGTCAGCCCCGGGAGGTAGGCCATCCATTAGAGAATACCCAAGATCAGGGATCAGTCTACGGACAGGGATCCCCAGCCGGCAGCCTTCGCCGGTGAGGGACTCACAGGAGATGTCGTGGTGGACTAGCCACGAACTGAGAGTCCCCAGCCTACAGCCCCCGGCAGTGCAGAATCCTCAGTTAATGAAATGAACTCAGCAGCCACACCTAAAGGGGAAGTGTGTTGTTGCCCCAGAGGGGCCATTCCCCCGATAATGTGGGACTCAGGCACACCTCCAGTCAGAACACTCTGGGTCCTGTGGTACAGACCGCCTTACCGCCGGCCACACAGGCAAACCAAAGGCTGAATAAGGGAAGGAGAAGGACAGGGATTAACTTGGCCAGTCGGAGACGGGTGGCAGATGTATATAATAGCACGATATGAGTTTAAGAATGTTTAAGAGTTCTAGTTTTAAATTAAGATTTTAGAAATTTCAGGTCACCACAACCTCACGAGGAATCCATGGGTAAAGAAGTAGTGAGAGGAATAAAATCGGTTATGAAGGAGTTGTGGCCGGCAGTGTAAGGGGTGGTTTTCCGGGGGTCAGCTTTCCCTTCTGACCTTATATGAGCGGTTCCGAAACGCTCCCACACCCTTGGTTCTCGACACTGGAATTATGAAGGGACTGTGACAGACTTGGACAGACAATCGGTTTCAAGGTAGGAAGCAGGTATGGCTTTATTGTGTTTATAAAGAAGTAAAAGGCACATCTTTAATAACACACACAGACCAATACACACTGAGGGGAACAACACATTGAATAAATTGTCAAATTACAGCCTGTGGGGAAAAGAATACAGCTTAAAATCTACATGGGTTAAAGAGGAGAATGCAGATACATTTACACAAGTTATCCCAGCCTCCCCCCTCCCAATTACCCCAACTAACTAAGTTATAGCTCTTAGGGTTCAGGGGCAATGCTCACCAATCCCTTTAGACAGTTGCCGGTGATTCGCGGTTTCGGGGTTCGCTGCACTTGGCCTTCTAGGCGAGCCGTACCCCGGTCAGAGGAGAGGACTTCGGACTGCGTAGTCTTCGGTTGGGGTGCGTCCGTTGATGCGTTAAGTTGCGTTTTGGATGTATGTGGTAAGTATCCACTTTCTTTGGTTCGGACTAGTTTTAGTTAGTCCCTTTTGGTAATTTCTGCCCCGTTGGATCGTTCAGAAGTAGATTGTAGAGTGGTTGTCAATTTGGTTGCTGACAACCTTCCGTTTCGTGGGCCTCGTGCTCGGTCAGTTCTTGATGAGTTCTGGTAGTTTCCTTCACTGTTCCATTTCTTCACTGCAGAGGAAGCAGGCTGCTTGTGTCTGTGTCTGTGTTCCAGTCTGTGTCCTTGTTCGAGTCAGTGCGAGTTCCAGTCTGTGTTCTGTTAGTTTTTCCTTGTAAAACTGGGGGATAGATATATCCCCCAAAAAAGGCTTTGTTATCTCCCATCAAATCTCTTGGGCTCTGTTTAAACTGTTCTGTCCATTGATTTTCAAATGTCTCCTATGTCGGCAGTAACTCGATTAGGGTGTGAGAATGTGCTATCACTGGTTTTGCATTGTTTGAGGATTGTCCAGTTTCCTGACCATGATTTCCATTGTGCTTGATTGGGTAATTCGATTATCTCTTATGGGGTGAATAGTTCCCCCCAGACAGTCTGGGATCCTTAATACACGAATGTGCTTCACAGAGTTTAGCCCCACCTTCTGTACTCGGTAACTCTTTTTCGCAGCCAAAATGTTGTAGAATCTTAAAATTGATCTGCTCCTTTCCATAGATGTTTAGGGGATCTCAGGCTTCTGAAATTTAGGTCCATTTTGAATTCTCTTTCCTATGAGTCCAAACACTGTGGGGGGGCGGGGGGGGGGGTCTCGATGAAAGCATTCCCTTTTATCCCCTGCAGGCGTCCTCTGCCCCTTTAAACTCATTTTAAAAGCCCAGAAAGGAATTCTTCTCCTCTGCAGGGGAAAGGTACCAGGCATCTTTGCGAGATATTGGTAAATTCTACATTCCCCCCTGTGATACCATGTCATTTATGGTATCATCTTACAGGTGAGCAAAGTTCCTGGCTCTCAAGAAATAACCTTCCCTGTAAATTAACTAAACTAATACCAAAATATGCATTACACTTATGCAACATCACCACAGATATACAATTTTCCCTTTACAGGTACAAACATTTTACGTTTACACCCTCCCAGCTTGGAGGGGGTTCCATCCCTACAATTGCATTTCAGCACAGTTACATTTCATTTCAATTACATTATATTCACCAGCATGTAGTCAACGTACAACCACATTACAGAAGGAAGAACATAGATTAAAATTAAACAACATCAATTGGTCTCCTGAGGTTTGTCCATCACCTGGTAATGTCTGGATCCTGCCCTTGAGAACTGCTCTCAGGCTGGCTGTCACACAAGACAAACTCAAAACAATCACCTAAACATTACTGCAACATTACCCTCAATTCTAAACTAAACTTTAAAATGTAAATTGGTGCAGTCAGCTACCTTAGACTAAAAATTAGAGCTATGTACAGCCGCCACCCGTCTCCGGGTGGCCTGGTTAGTCCCTGTCAGGCCCATGCCTGGTGCGGTCTGATAGCCGTCTGGATGCTAGGGTTTCCCCGCAGCCGGTGAGCTGGAGACCCTTGTCTCTGGGACAGCTCGATGCTACTGCTCCTGTGAGACCCTCACCGCTGGAGATGGCTGGCTGGGGATCCCTACTCTGAGTGGCCTCTGTACTTCTGACCTTCGGCCTTTCCTGTCAGGCTGCCCTTCTCCTAGGGTAGAATCGCTGAGGCTCAGATGCCGGTGACCACGGTATCTTTGGCCGTGGTGTACGGAGGGTCCTTCTCAGGGCTTGGGTTACTGGGGGTGCGTCCGAATCCCAAACGATGGGTGGGATAGCCCCTCCAGTACTGCAATTCACCGCCCCTATAGGCACGGTTTCTGAGCCTGCCACATTCCCTGTGGGCCCTCCACCGTCGGGGGCGGCCAACGGAGGGTCCCTGTCCTGAGGACAGTTCACACATCCCGGCTGCCCTCTGTGCTTGGCTGACCCTGGGTTGTACAGCTTGCACTGGTTGATGTGGAACCACTTACTACAGCGGGGCAGCTTTATGGCACAGACCATCGGGCTTGCCTTGTCGACAATGCTGTATGGCCCCATATATAATGCTTCAGAAACCCCGTCCCGAGCATGGTTCTTCACCATGACCTGGCCTCCTATCTCCCATTCGTGGTGTTTGCTGGGTTCCAGCAGCAATCGGTTACTCTGATGCTGTCTGCCCATGTTACTAGCAGCCTGCCAGTGAATCTGTTTGAGGTGTTCAAACAGGTTCCTGACAAACCAGTCCCAGTTCACCTCTCTGAGCTGACCTTCTGTGAGCACCGGAGCTAGGACATGGGTGGGGGTCCGCATGATCCGGCCAGTCATGAGCTCGCATGGGGAATACCCCGTGCTCTTTGACTGGCTGGCTCGGATCCCCATTAGGACCAAAGGTAAGTCCTCCACCCACATTTGGGGTGAGTCTCCTGTCTCCTTCCGCAGCCTTTCTTTAATGGTGTAGTTTAAAAGCTCCACATTACCCGATGACTGTAGATTGTGGGCAATGTGCCATTTCCCCTCAATGCCGAGCAGGTTAAGGGTTGCCTGCAAAAACTGCCCGGTGAAATGGCTCCCCTGGTCCGACTCCACATACTGTGGGAGTCCCCACCGGGAGAACACTTCCCTCACTAGAATCTTAGCTGTCCCTAGTGCGGTGGCTGTTCGGCAGTTGAAGGCTTCAACCCATTTTGAGAACACGTCCACCAGGACTAGGCAGTATTTGAAACCTCCCTGGGCGGTGGGTAGGGGCCCGATGTAGTCAATTTGGATTGACTGCCATGGTCCCTCTACCCTCCTGACGTGTCCTAGGGACACCTTCCTTTTCTGGGGGTCAGGGTTGTTCGCAGCACACACCAGGCAGTTCGCACAGAACTCGCAGACGTCCTCCCTGAGTCCCGGCCACCATCCTGCCTGTTCCACCCGTTGCCAGGTGGTCTCAGACCCGGGGTGTCCCGCTCCTGGACCCTCATGGGCCAGTTTTAGGAATTCCCTCTGGTGCTGCTGTGGCAAGACCCATTGTCACTCTTTAAACAGCAGGCCTTCCTTAACGGTAATGGCTGCTGTGCCGTACGGACCTTCTACTCTCTCTCCTCTAGCTAGCGCGTTCAGGACAGCTTTCAGGACCGGGTCCTGTGCCTGAACTGTTTTTAAGTCCGGGGCCAAAGCTATCCCTGTACTCTCTGCTGCCCTGTTCTTATTCTTGACCGCTGCTATGCGGCCAGTGTCATAGGGGGCCCAGAACTTTACCGTGCGGGCACCTTCTTTGGCCAGTTTGTCAGCCTGTTGGTTTCCCTCTGCACGGGGTTCGGTTTTTGAATGGGCCTTCACCTTATGTATGTAGACCTTTCCTTCTTCTCCCACCGCTGTCATGATTTTCTCCAGCAGGGGCTTGATTGCCAGGGGTCTCCCGTCAGCGGACGTGTATCCGCGACGGGACCATATAGTCAGGCACTCCGTACACGAATAGCAGGTGAACATACTGTCCGAACAAATCGTGTACGGGGTAGGGAATTCCTCGGGGTGGGACACCACGTACATTACGGCGGACAGTTCAGCATGCTGGGCGCTCATGATTCTGCGGAGCTTGATTACCCGGGCAATACCTGACCTTGGGTATAGGCTCCGCACTCAGTGAGTCGTTTGCCAGCAGATACCATGCTGGACCCGTCCACGTAGATGTCCCGGCCTGTAGGGTGTAACCCAGCCCGAAGGCAAATGTTCACCTCCCATACCCCTTCTATGGAGCACCTGTGGGCTTTCCCTGGATAGATTAGGTTGGCTGCGAGCCTTGGCTCGTGGGGGCCTTCTACTCTGAGGTCCATCTGGGAGAGGAGCAGGGTCCAGCGAGCAATGCGGGCACTGCTCACCGTCCCGTCCTTAATCATCCCATCTAGGAGCATCTGAATAGGTGTGTGGTGGGTTAGGAGTGTTAGAGGAGACCCTCCCGTGAAGATCAAGGATCTTTTCACTGCCCAATGTGTGGCGAGGATGTGTCTCTCACAGTTGGAGTACCCCTTCTCCACATCTGTGAGGATCCTGGAGGAGTAAACCACCGGTCTCAGCTGGCCGTGCCGCTCTTGAAGCAGCACTGAGCTCAAACTGTCCCCGCTGGCAGCCACCTCCAGGAAAAACTCCTTTCCTACATCTATCGCTCCTAAGGCTGGCGCGGTCTGCAAGTCCTTCTTGAGCTGATTAAATGCTGCCTCACAAACCCTCATCCCAGTCCAACTCTACCCCCTTGTGTAGGAGCATGAGCAGAGGGGCTGCGGTGGCTGCATAATCCTCAATGAAGTCTCTGCAGTACCCAGTAGGCCCTAGAAAGGATCTCACCCCTGTCACTGTGTTGGGGGCTGGTAACTCCTGTACTGCCTCCCTTCTAGCCTTGTCTATGGCCCTTTCCCCAGCGCGCACAGTCAGCCCCAGGAATTTGACTTCCTTCTGGCCGATCTGTGCCTTATTCGGCTTTACTTTAAACCCTTCTTCTTTTAGCAGCTCCAGCAGCTCAGCCAGCAGTGAGCCATGCTCCTCCCCCTGATCGGTGAACAGGAGCAGGTCATCACATACTGCACCAACTGCTGGGGTCTGCTAAAGCCCTTTAAACAGTTCGCCATGCATTGGTGAAAAATGCTGGGGCTGTTGTGGAAGCCCTGGGGAAGACAGTTCCACGTGTATTGTTGGCCCTTAAAGGTAAAGGCGAACTTGTACTGGTCCTCCCGATTTAAAAGAATGGACCAGAACCCGTTTGAAATGTCCAACACCGTGAAAGTGGTCGCGGATGCTGGAATACTCCCTCTGAGGTCCGCTACGGCTGCTACAGTGTGTGCACAGGCAGGGATATTCTTATTTAGCACTCGATAGTCCACGGTTGCCCTCCATGAGTTGTCCCATTTCTTAACCGGCCACAGTGGAGAGTTCACATGGGTTGCTATCGGTCTTAACACCCCTTGCTCTACCAGTGATCCCAGCGTCGTTGTCAGGACTACCTCTGCCTTCCTGGGGAAGTTATATTGCTTTTGTGGTTGGGTCACGGGGTCCCCTTCTATACTAACTTCCACCCACGTTACCCTGCCACAGTCATGTTTGTGGGTGGCGAATGCTGCAAGGTGTGCCCGTACATATGCCTGGTACTCCACTGGGGTGCTACTGACCAGTAATTCCAAGTCATAACCCTCCTTTGGCTTCACGGTACACAACGTTCCCTTGGCCTCTTTTTCTGGGATCACCGCCAGCTCACCTTCCCTGTCTGTCTCTATGGCTCCCCATCGACAGTGGTTCCTCAGATCCAAAAGGATCTAGTGGCTAATGATAAAATCAGCCCCCAGGATACATTTTCCCTCCTGCTCCCATTTCATCAGGACACACTTCCATTTGGTTTTGAGTGTCCCTAACTGAATGGTGAGCGGGATGGGAAACGAACGAGTTTGCTCGTTGCCTGTGAACCCCACTAGACTGTACGGGACCCCGTTCGATAGAGGTGAGGTAGCCGGGTTATCTGCATGTACAAGGGTGCAGGAAGCACCAGTATCTAGCAGGTCGGTCCCGTTCACTTTCTCCACCTCCATTGTAACCCACGGTCTCTTCCAGGCATCGTACTATCGGGAACACAGGTACACAGGCTGCGCTGGCTCTAGTCATACACATGGGTGGGTTGGAGCAGAGGGATTTACCGTACCGGCTACTGTACCGGTTGCGGTAGCTACTGCTCCCAGTCCATTTATATGTGTCTGTAGGGTGGCTACGAGTGTCTCATATGAGTCGGGTGTTCCTACTGGGGCTGAAGTGGCCTTTCCCTTAGTCTCTTTCCATGGGTTCCTACAGACCTTCCTCCAGTGCCCACTTTTCCCACACCCAAAACATTCACCCCCTTTGTGGGGAGGGTTCCCTCCTACCTGATGCCACTCTCTCTTGCCTTGGCTCGGTTTAATCTCATGGACCTTCCCGTTCCGGTAAGCCAGGGTCAACTGTCTGACCACTGTCTCCTTGGTGGTTCTGGGATCTCTTGGATCGAACCAGACCTGGTCTTTGGGCTTTACTCCAGGTAAGCTGTTTGCCACCAGGCTGCGGAGCCAGTGAGCCAACTCGTTAGGGGCCAGGTGGGCCCGGTCAAGAACCCCACTACAGGCCCTTTCGTAGACCGGCCACAACCTGTCGGCGAAAGCCTGTGGAGTCTCCCCATGGAGCTGCACTGTTTTCTCCACTCGGGAGAAAGGACTCCCGTCGTTCATGCCCATGGCCTCTAGAACCTCCTCCTTAACCGTAGCGTACGTGTTTCGCCCCTTTCTGCTGTCTGCAGAGAGGGAATGGCACTGCTTGGTGTCTTGTGAGAGGAACAACAGCTTAGCCTGCTCTGAATCATTGCACCCGTTAATATCCGCTGTGTGTTCCACTTCCAGGAAGTGTACCGAGGGATCCCCCTGTTGGGTGAGCTGAATTAGGTGGCCTATCATAGCGCTCAGTTTTTGGGTGTCATGGGGGCTATGAAATTGCTTACTAGGGGTCCTGCTGCCCCATTTGCGCCAGGTGGGCCAAACGTCTGCTGCCGGACCGAGTGCATTGGCCCTGGTTCCAGCCCTCCTTGTATTGGCTTGCCTGCTTCCCCCTGCTACCAAACCGATTTAAAACTCGCGGCCGCCGTTGTTGGTAGTTCACAATCGTTACCTGCCCTGCACTCTGGTTGACACCCCCGCTGCTCTGGGCTGTTCCCGGGAGCTGCAGGCGGTGACTGCGGGGTTTCTCCTTGCTCTACCAGGTATTCCTGGGCTAAACCCGGGTTTATCAGGCACACCATGCCTTTAGCCCGGGATAGAGCAAGGTTCAAGCCTTGGATCAGCTGCTGGCAGGGGCCATGGTCAGCTGCCTCAAATTCCCTGGTACTGGCTACCTTATAGGCTACCTGAATGTCTTTCACCCTCTCCCCATAATCTTTAACTTGCTTGGCGAAGCAGGAATTCTATTCCCACAATGCAAGTTCGCTATTCTTGGCTTCAATAATCTGACACTGTAAAAGGTCCAGTTGGGTTTTTTGCCTTTTATTTAGTGAGCTCTCTGCTTTCCTTTCACGGTCCCACCTCAGTCCACAGCCTTTCCCCGACTGTATCCCTTGCACTGGACCTCTCTTCTGCCTGCCTCAATACTCCCTTTAATTTCTCATTCTCCTCATCGAGAAGCCGGATCTGTCGCTGAAAGCAAATTAGCCAAATGTCCTTCTCTATTGACTTTTTATGGTCCTTGCTCTCGGTCCATTGAGCTGCAGCATCTTCTGGACGCTCAGCATACAATAGATCAAGTACCCACTCCTTAGCCACATTTACCCTCTTAAACACATACGAGGAAATTCCCTCTTCCTTTTTGCTTCTTTTCATGAAACCACTCTCTCTCTTATCACGTCCCTTTCCCCAGAGGCCCTTGGTGGTCACCATTATGTAAGGGGTGGTTTTCAGAGGGTCACCTTTCCCTTCTGCCCTTAAATGAATCGCGCCCACACCCTTGGTCCTCGACACTTGAATTATAAAGGGGCTGTGACAGACTTGGGCAAACAATCGGTTTCAAGATAGGAAGCAGGTATGGCTTTATTGTGTTTAAAAGGAAGTAAAAGGCACATCTTTAATAACACACACAGAATAGTAATAGCAATAGACACTAAGGGGTACAACACGTTGAATAAATTGTCAACATACAGCCTATGGGGAAAAGAATACAGCTTAAACTCTAAATGGGGTAAAGAGGAGAATGCAGATACATTTACACGAGTTATCCTAGCCTCCCCCGCTCTCAATTCCCCTGACTAACTAAGTTATAGCTCTGGGGGTTCAGGAGCTATGCTCACCAATCGCTTTTGACAGTTGCCGGTGAATCGCGGTTTCGGGGTTCACTGCACTTGGCCTTCTAGGCGAGTCGTATCCCGGACCGAGGAGAGGACTACGGACTGCGTAGTCTTCAGTTGGGGTGATGCAGTAAGTTGAGTTTTGGATGTATGGAGTAAGTACCCACTTTCTTTGGTTAGGAATAATTTTAGTTAGTCCTTTTTGGTAATTTCTCACCCGTTGGTCGTTCAGAAGTAGATTGTAGAGTGGAAATAAATGTCGATTCTTCGGTTTTTGCTGAGTTGGTTTCGGTTGGTCGTTTCGCTGGTTGTGGTGGCCCGGGTTGTCAATTTGGTTGCTGACAACCTTCCGTTTCGTGGGCCTCTTGCTGTTTGCATGCTCGGTCGGTCCTTGATGATTTCTTGCAGTTTTCTCCACTACTCCATTTCTTCACTCTCCACCTCCGGCTGCTTGTGTTCTTTTCCTTGTAAAACTGGGAATAGATATATCCCAAAAAGGCTTCCTTATCTCCCACCAAATCTGGCCCAGCTCTTTGTTTCAAGGGAGCTGCTCATTAGTTTTGACCTCTCTTCTTTGTCAGAATTTGTCGGGCTTGTTCAGCAGTAATTTGATTGAGTTGTGTCATTTAGATAATGGTTGGTAATTTGATTATCTATTAGGGGGTGAATTGGTGTTGCATAGTTCCCCCAGACAGTCTGGGATCCTTAATACACGAATTTGCTTCACAGAGGTTAGCCCCATGTCATGTGTTCATTAACTCTTTTTTCGCAGCCAAAATGTTGTAGAATCTTAAAATTGATATGCTGCTTCGCAGAGATGTTTAGGGGATCTCAGGCTTCTGTAATTTAGGTACAAATTAAATTATCTTTCTTATGAGTTAAAACACTGTGGGGGCTCCATGAATGCATCCCCTTTTATCCCCTGCAGGCCTCGTCTTCCTCTATAAACTCATTTGTGTCCCGAAGTTTGTCCTTCCATTTTAAAAGTCCAGAAAGGGATTCTTCTCCTCTGCAGGGGAACAGGTACAAGGAATCTTTGCGAAATATTGGTAAATTCTACATCTCCAAAGCAAGTAAAGCAGTATTAAATATGGAAACCAAAACTGCACACCGTATTCCAGGTCTTGCCTTACCAATCTCCTTTATAACTGCAACAAGACTTCTCTGCTTTTCTACTCCATCCCCTTTGCAATAAAGGCCAAGATTCCATTGGCCTTCTGATCAATTGCTGTACCTGCATACTAACCTTTTGTGTTTCATGCACAAGTACCCGCAGGTCCCGCTGTTACTGCAGCACTGTGCAATTTTTCTCCATTTAAATAATAACTTGTCTTTGATTTTTTCTGCCAAAGTGCATAACCTTGCACTTTCCAACATTATACTCCATCTGCCAAATTTTTGCCCACTCACTTAGCCTGGCTATGTTGTTTTGCAGATTTGTTGTGTCCTCCTCACACATTGCTTTTCCTCCAATCTTTGACTACGTTACACTCGGTCCCTTCTTCCAAGTCGTTAATATAGATTATAAATAGTTGGGGTCCCAACACTGATCCCTGCAGCACCCCACTAGTTACTGTTTACCAACCAGAGAATGAACCATTTATCCCGACTTTCTGTTTTCTGTTAGTTAGCCAATCCTCTATCCATGCTAATATATTACTCCCAACCCCGTGAACTTTTATCTTGTGCAGTAATATTTTATGTGGCACCTTGTCAAAATGCCTTCTGGAAGTCCAAACACACCACATCCACTGGTTCCCCTTTATCCACCCTGTTCATTACATCCTTAAAGAATTCCAGCAAATTTGTCAAACATGACTTCCCTTTCATAAATCTATGCAGACTCAGCCTGACTGAATTATTGTTTTCCAAAAGTCGGAGGAGCAGTGACCGGAGGAGATGTGAGCAGCGGCCTATAAAGGCCCAGCGGGAGTCCGGGGATCGGCGGCAGTCGGAGGAGCAGCGGCTGGAGGAGCAGCGAGCAGCGAGCTGCAGCTGGTGCAGGGTCAAAAGTAAGAAAGAAGTCACAAGTAATCAAAGGGTGACGTCACAGCCAAGAGGGTAAGTGATTGGCTGGTTGAGTGGTGAGTAGTTTTCTGTTTCTTTGTCTTTCTTCTTGTTCTTAGCAGCAAGAAACCTTTGGCATGTTGCCAAATTAAGTAATCTAATGGTTAAGTCATGGCAGGAGAGCTCGGACACGTGTCATGCTCCTCCTGTGCTGTGTGGGAAGTCAGGGGCGCTTCCAGTGTTCCTGATGACTACATGTGCAGGAAGTGTATCCAGCTGCAGCACCTAACAGGCCGCATTGCGGCACTGGAGCTGCGCATGGTGTCACTCTGGAGCATCCGCGATGCTGAGGATGTCGTGAATAGCACGTTTAGTGAGTTGGTCACTCCGCGGGTAAAGATTACTCAGGCAGATAGGGAATGGGTGACAATCAGGAAGAGCAGTGGAAGGAAGGTAGTGCAGGAGTACCCTGGTGTCATCCCCCTGCAAAACAGATACACCATATTGGGTACTGTTGGAGGAGATGACTCATCAGGGGAAGGCAGCAGCAGCCAAGTCCATGGCACCTGGGGTGGCTCTGCTGCACAGGAGGGCAGGAAAATGAGTGGGAGAACTATAGTGATAGGGGATTCTATTGTAAGGGGAAAAGATAGATGTTTCTGCGGCTGCAATCGAGACTCCAGAATGGTATGTTGCCTCCCTGGTGCAAAAGTCAAGGATGTCTCGGAGCGGCTGCAGTGTATTCTGGAGGGGAAGGGTGAACAGCCAGCTGTCGTGGTACATATAGGTACCAACGATATAGGAAAAAACGGGATGAGGTCCTACAAACTGAGTTTAGGGAGCTAGGAGTTAAATTAAAAAGTAGGATCTCAAAGGTAGTAATCTCAGGATTGCAATCAGTGCCACGTGCTAGTCAGAGTAGAAATTGCAGGACAGCTCAGATGACTATGTGGCTTGATGAGTAGTGCAGGGGGGAGGGATTCAAATTCCTGGGACATGGGAACCGGTTCTGGGGGAGGTGGGACCAGTACAAACCGGACGGTCTGCACCTGGTCAGAACCGGAACCAATGTCTAGGGGAGTGTTTGCTAGTGCTGTTAAGGAGGGGTTAAACTAATATGACAGGGGGATGGGAACCTCTGCAGGGAGATAGAAGGAAGTAAAATGGGTGCAGAAGCAAAAGGTAGAAAGAAGAAAAATAAAAGTGGAGGGCAGAGAAACACAAGGCAAAAATCAAAAAGGACCACATTACAGCAAAATTCTAAAGGGAGAAAGTATATTAAAAAGACAAGCCTGATGGCTCTGTGCCTCAATGCGAGGAGTATTCGTAATAAGATGGACGAATTAACTGCATCAACAGCAATTAACAAATATGATATAATTGTGATTACAGAGACATGGCTCCAGGGTGACCAAGGCTGGGAACTCAACATCCAGAGGTATCCAACATTCAAGAAGGATAGACAGAAAGGAAAAGGAGGACAGGTAACGTTGCTGGTTAAAGAGGAAATTAATTCAATATTAAGGAAGGACATTAGCTTGGATGGTGTGGAATCTGTATGGATAGAGCTGCGGAATACCATAGGGCAGAAATCACTCATGGGAGTTGTGCACAGACAACCAAACAGTAGTAGTGAGTTTGGGGACAGCATCAAACAAGAAATTATGGATGCGTAAACGTACAGCAGTTATCATGGGGAACTTTAATCTGCATAGACATTGGGCTAAACAAACCGAGAGGCGGGAGTGCGTGGTTGGTGAGGCCTATAAAAGGCCCAGCGGCAGCGAGAGGCGGCGGCAGTCCGAGAGGCGGGAGTGCGTGGTTGGTGAGGCCTATAAAGACCCAGCGGCAGCAAGAGGCGGCGGCAGTCCGAGAGGCGGGAGTGCATGGTTGGTGAGGCCTATAAAGACCCAGCGGCAGCGAGAGGCGGCGGCAGTCCGAGAGGCGGGAGTGCGTGGTTGGCAAGGCCTATAAAGACCCAGCGGCAGCGAGAGACGGCGGCAGTCCGAGAGGCATACCTGTGCAGCTGCAGCGGGGACAGAAGGCAAAAAAGAAGTAGAAAGAAATCAAAAGGGGACGTCACAGCCAAGAGGGTGAGTGATTGGTGAGTAGTTTTTCTCTTTTCTTTTTTCTCTTCCATATCAGTGAGTAACTTTTAACATTGTTGTTGTCAATTTAAGTGTATCTAAGGGTTAAGTCATGGCAGGAGAGCTCGGTCGGGTGTTATGCTCCTCCTGTACCATGTGGGAACTCAGGGACGACTCCAGTGTCCCTGACGACTATATTTGCAGAAAGTGTATCCACCTCAAGCTCCTGACGGTCCGCGTTGCGGAATTGGAGCTGAGGGTGGATTCACTCTGGAGCATCCACGATGCTGAGAATGACGTGAGTATCACGTGTAGCGTGTTGGTCTTACCGCAGGAGAAGGGTCCACAGCCAGCTAGGGAATGGAAGACCAGCAGGAAGAGTAGTGCAAGGAAGGTAGTGCAGGAGTCCCCTGTGGTCATCCCCTTGCAAAACAGATACAGTGCTTTGGGTACTGTTGAGGGGGATGATTCATCAGGGGAGGGCAACAGCAGCCAAGTTCATGGCACCGTGGCTGGCTCTGTTGCACAGGAGGGCAGGAAAAAGAGTGGGAGAGCGATAGTGATAGGGGATTCGATGGTGAGGGGAATAGATAGGCGTTTCTGCGGCCGCAACCGAGACTCCAGGATGGTATGTTGCCTCCCTGGTGCAAGGGTCAAGGATGTCTCGGAGCGGGTGCAGGACATTCTGAAATGGGAGGGAGAACAGCCAGTTGTCGTGGTGCACATTGGTACCAACGAAATAGGTAAAAAAAAGGGATGAGGTCCTACAAAACGAATTTAAGGAGCTAGGAGCTAAATTAAAAAATAGGACCTCAAAAGTAGTAATCTCGGGATTGCTAACAGTGCCACGGGATAGTCAGAGTAGGAATCGCAGGATAGCGCAGATGAATACGTGGCTTGAGCAGTGGTGCAGCAGGGAGGGATTCAAATTCCTGGGGCATTGGAACCGGTTCTGTGGGAGGTGGGACCAGTACAAACCGGACGGTCTGCACCTGGGCAGGACCGGAACCAATGTCCTCGGGCGAGTGTTTGCTAATGCTGTTGGGGAGGATTTAAACTAATATGGCAGGGGGATGGGATCCAATGCAGGGAGACAGAGGGAAACAAAAAGGAGGCAACAGCAAAAGACAGAAAGGAGATGAGGAAAAGTGGAGGGCAGAGAAACCCAAGGCAAAGAACAAAAAGGGCCACTGTACAGCAAAATTCTAAATGGACAAAGGGTGTTAAAAAAACAAGCCTGAAGGTTTTGTGTCTTAATGCAAGAAATATCCGCAATAAGGTGGATGACTTAACTGTGCAAATAGTTGTTAACAAATATGATGTGATTGGGATTACGGAGACGTGGCTCCAGTATGCTCAGGGCTGGGAACTCAACATCCAGGGGTATTCAACATTCAGGAAAGATAGAATGAAAGTAAAAGGAGGTGGGGTAGCATTGCTGGTTAAGTAGGAAATTAAGGCAATAGTTTGGAAGGACATTAGCTTGGATGATGTGGAATCTATATGGGTAGAGCAGCAGAATACCAAAGGGCAAAAAACGTTAGTGGGAGTTGTGTACAGACCTCCAAACGGTAGTAGTGATGTTGGTGAGGGCATCAAACATGAAATTAGGGGTGCGTGCAATAAAGGTGCAGCAGTTATAATGGGTGACTTTAATATGCACATAGATTGGGTTAACCAAACTGGAAGCAGTACGGTGGAGGAGGATTTCCTGGAGTGCATAAGGGATGGTTTTTTAAACCAATATGTCGAGGAAGCAACTAGGGGGGAGGCCATCTTAGACTGGGTGTTGTGTAATGAGAGAGGATTAATTAGCAATATCGTTGTGCGAGGCCCCTTGGGGAAGAGTGACCATAATATGGTGGAATTCTGCATTAGGATGGAGAATGAAACAGTTAATTCAGAGACCATGGTCCAGAACTTAAAGAAGGGTAACTTTGAAGGTATGAGGCGTGAATTGGCTAGGATAGATTGGCGAATGATACTGAAGGGTTTGACTGTGGATGGGCAATAGCAGACATTTAGAGACCGCATGGATGAACTACAACAATTGTACATTCCTGTCTGTCGTAAAAGTAAAAATGGAAGGTGGCTCAACCGTGGCTATCAAGGGAAATCAGGGATAGTATTAAAGCCAAGGAACTGGCATACAAATTGGCCAGAAATAGCAGCGAACCTGGGGACTGGGAGATATTTAGAACTCAGCAGAGGAGGACAATGGGTTTGATTAGGGCAGGGAAAATGGAGTACGAGAAGAAGCTTGCAGGGAACATTAAGACGGATTGCAAAAGTTTCTATAGATATGTAAAGAGAAAAAGGTTAGTAAAGACAAACGTAGGTCCCCTGCAGTCAGAATCATGGGAAGTCATAACGGGGAACAAAGAAATGGCAGACCAATTGAACAAGTACTTTGGTTTGGTATTCACTGAGGAGGACACAAACAACATAAAAAAGGGGTCAGAGGGTCAAGTAAGGAGGAGGAACTGAGGGAAATCCTTATTAGTCGGGAAATTGTGTTGGGGAAATTGATGGATTGAAGGCCGATAAATCACCAGGGCCTGATGGACTGCATCCCAGAGTACTTAAGGAGGTGGCCTTGGAAATAGTGGATGCATTAACAATAATTTTCCAATATTCCATTGACTCTGGATCAGTTCCTATGGAGTGGAGGGTAGCCAATGCAACCCCACTTTTTAAAAAAGGAGGGAGAGATAACAGGGAATTATAGACCGGTCAGCCTGACATCGGTAGTGGGTAAAATGATGGAATCAATTATTAAGGATGTCATAGCAGTGCATTTGAAAAGAGGTGATATGATAGGTCCAAGTCAGCTTGGATTTGTGAAAGGGAAATCATGCTTGACAAATCTTCTGGAATTTTTTGAGGATGTTTCCAGTAAAGTGGACAAGGGAGAACCAGTTGAAGTGGTATATTTGGACTTTCAGAAGGCTTTCGACAAGGTCCCACACAAGAGATTAATGTGCAACGTTAAAGCACATGGGATTGGGGGTAGTGTGCTGACATGTATTGAGAATTGGTTGTCAGACAGGAAGCAAAGAGTAGGTGTAAATGGGGACTTTTCAGAATGGCAGACAGTGACTAGTGGGGTACCGCAAGATTCTGTGCTGGGGCCCTAGCTGTTTACACTTTATATTAATGATTTAGACGAGGGGATTAAATGTAGTATCTCCAAATTTGCGGATGACACTAAGTTGCGTGGCAGTGTGAGCTGCGAGGAGGATGCTATGAGGCTGCAGAGCGACTTGGATAGGTTAGGTGAGTGGGCAAATGCATGGCAGAAGAAGTACAATATGGATAAATGTGAGGTTATCCACTTTGGTGGTAAAAACAGAGAGACAGACTATTATCTGAATGGTGACAGATTAGGAAAAGGGGAGGTGCAACGAGACTTGGGTCTCATGGTACATCAGTCATTGAAGGTTGGCATGCAGGTACAGCAGGCGGTTAAGAAAGCAATTGGCATGTTGGCCTTCATAGCGAGGGGATTTGAGTACAGGGGCAGGGAGGTGTTGCTGCAGTTGTACAGGGCCCTGGTGAGGCCACACCTGGAGTATTGTGTACAACTTTGATCTCCTAACCTGAGGAAGGACATTCTTGCTATTGAGAGAGTGCAGCGAAGGTTCACCAGACTGATTCCCGGGATGGCGGGACTGACCTATCAAGAAAGACTGGATCAACTGGGCTTGTATTCACTGGAGTTCAGAAGAATGAGAGGGAACTTCATAGAAACGTTTAAAATTCTGACGGGGTTGGACAGGTTCGATGCAGGAAGAATGTTCCCAATGTTAGGGTTGTCCAGAACCAGGGGACACAGTCTAAGGATAAGGGGTAAGCCATTTAGGACCGAGATGAGGAGGAATTTCTTCACCCAAAGAGTGGGGAACCTGTGGAATTCTCTACCACAGAAAGTTGTTGAGGCCAATTCACTAAATATATTCAAAAATGAGTTAGATGAAGTCCTTACTACTAGGGGAATCAAGGGGTATGGTGAGAAAGCTGGAATGTGGTACTGAAGGTGCATGTTCAGCCATGAACTCATTGAATGGTGGTGCAGGCTAAAAGGTCCGAATGGCCTACTCCTGCACCTATTTTCTATGTTTCTATGTTTCTAAATACAGTGGAGGAGGATTTCCTGCAGTGTATTAGGATCGTTTTCTTGACCAATATGTCGAGGAACCAACTAGAGGGCTGGCTATCCTCGACTCGGTGATGTGGAATGAGAAAGGACTAATAGCAATCTTGTTGTGTGAGGCCTCTTGGGGAAGAGTGACCACAATATGGCACAATTCTTTATTAAGATGGAGAGTGGCACAGTTAATTTAGAGACGAGAATCCTGAACTTGAGGAAAGGTAACTTCAATGGTATGAGATGTGAATTGGCTAGAATAGACTGGCAAATGAGACTTAAAGGGTTGACGGTGGAGAGGCAATGGCAAACATTTAAAGATCATATGGATGAACTTCAACAATTGTACATCCCTGTCTGGAGAAGAAAATGAAACGGGGAATGTGGCTCAACCGTGGCTAAGAAGGGAAATTAGGGATAGTGTTAATTCCAAGGAGAGGCATATAAATTGGCCAGAAAAAGCAGCAAACCTGAGGACTGGGTCAAATTTAGAATTCAGTCGAGGAGGACAAAGGGTTTAATTAGGAGCGGAAAAATAGAGTATAAGAGGAAGCTTGCAGGGAACATTAAAAACTGACTGCAAAAGCTTCTGTCGATATGTGAAGAGAAAAAGATTAGTGAAGACAAACGTAGGTCACTTGCAGTCAGAATCAGGTGAATTTATAATGGGGAACAAAGAAATGGCAGACCAATTGAACAAATACTTTAGTTCTGTTTTCACGAAGGAAGATACATATAACCTTCCGGAAATACTTGGAAACCGAGGGTCTAGCGAGAAGTAGGAACTGAAGGAAATCTTTATTAGTCAGGAAATTGTGTTAGGCAAATTGATGGGATTGATGGCCAATAAATCCACAGGGCCTGATTGTCTGCATCCCAGAGTATTTAAGAAAGTAGCCCTAGAAATAGTGGATGCATTGGTGATCATTTTCCAACAGTGTATCGACTCTGGATCAGTTCCTGTGGACTGGAGGGGAACTAATGTAACAACACTTTTTAAAAAAGGAGGGAGAGAGAAAATGTATAATTATAGACTGGTTAGCCTGACATCAGTAGTGGGGAAAATGCTGGAATCAATTATTAAAGATGAAATAGCAGCACATTTGGAAAGTAGTGACAAGATCTGTCCAAGTCAGCAAGGATTTATGAAAGGGAAATCATGCTTGACAAATCTTCGAGAATTTTTTTAGGATGCAACTAGCAGAGTGGACAAGGGAAAACCAGTGGATGTAATGTGTTTGAACATTCAAAAGACTTTTGACAAGGTCCCACATAAGAGATTAGTTTGCAAAATTAAAGCATATGGTATTGGGGGTAATGTATTGACGTGGGTAGAGAACTGGTTGGCAGACAGGTAGCAGGGAGCAGGGATAAATGGGTCCTTCTCAGTATCGCAGGCAGTGACTAGTGGGATGCCACTGGACTCAGTGTTGGGACCCCAGCTATTTACAATATACATCAACGATTTAGATGGAATCAACGGAATTGATTGTAATATCTCCAAGTTTGCAGGTGACCCTAAGCTGGGTGGCGGTGTGAGCTGTGAGGAGGATGCTAATAGGCTGTAGGGTGACTTGCACAGGTTCGGTAAGTGGGCAAATACATGACAGATGCAGTATAGTGTAGATATATGTGAGGTTATCCACTTTGGTGGCAAAAACGTGAAGGCAGAATATTATCTGAATGGTGACAGATTAGGAAAAGGGGAGGTGCAACGTGACCTGGGTGTCATGGTACATCAATCATTAAAAGTTGGCATGCAGGTACAGCAGGCGGTGAAGAAGACACATGGCATGTTGGCCTTCACAGCTGGGGAATTTGAGTATTGGAGCAGGGAGGTCTTACTGCAGATTTAAAGGGCCTTGGTGAGGCGTCACCTGGAATATTGTGTATCAATTTTGGTCTCCTAATCTGAGGAAGTATGTTCTTGCTATTGAGGGAGTGCGGCGAAGGTTCACCAGACTTATTCACGGGATGGCAGGACTGACATATGAGGAGAGACTGGATCGACTGGGCCTGCATTCACTGGAGTTTAGAAGACTGAGAGGGGATGTCATAGAAACATATAAAATTCTGACGGTACTGGGCAGGTTAGAGGCAGGAAGAATGTTCCCGATGTTTGGGGAAGTCCAGAACCAGGGGTCAGAGTCTAAGGGATAAGGGGGAAGCCATTTAGGACCGAGATGTGGAGACACCTCTTCACTCAGAGAGTTGTTAACCTGTGGAATTATTTGCCACAGAGAGTTGTTGATGCCAGTTCGTTAGATATATTCAAGAGGGAGTTAGATGTGGCCCTTAAGGCTAAAGGGATCAAGAGGTATGGATAGAAAGCAGGAAAGGGGTACTGAGCTGAATGATCAGCCATAATCTTATTGAATGGTGGTGCAAGATCGAAGGGCCGAATGGCCTTCTCCTGCACCTATTTTCTACGTTTCTATGTTTCTATGTCCTGCTACTGCTTTTTTAATAATGGACGCCAACATTTTCCCAACCACAGACGTTAGGCTAACTGGTCTATAGTTTCCTGCTTTTTGTCTTCCTCCTTTTTTAAATAGGGGCATTACATTTGCAGTTTTCCAATCTGCTGGGTCCTCCGCAGAATCCAGGCAGTGCGTGTCCACAGATCCCTGTAAGTAGCAGGCCAGGTCGATAAGGTGGTTAAGAAGGAATATGGAATGCTTGCCTTTATTATCCGAGGAATAGAACACAAGAGATGTGGTCGGTGGGGCAGGTTTGTCACAGCTGGAGTACTGCGTGCAGTTCTGGTCGCCATATTACAGGAAGGACATGATTGCACTGAAGAGGATACAGAGGAGATTTATGAGTCTTTTGCCAGGAGTGGAGAATCTTAGCCATGAGGACAGATTGGATAGGCTGGGTTTGTTTTCCATGGAACAGAGCCTGAGGGGAGACTTCATTGAGGTGTATAAAATTATGATGGGCCTAGATATAGTGGATAGAAAGGGCCTATTTCCCTTAGCAGAGGGGTCATCAACAAGGAGGCATAAATTTAAAGTAATTGGTAGAAAGTTTAGAGGGGAAATTTCTTCACGCAGAGGGTTGTGTGTGCTTGGAACTCACTGCCTGAAAGGGTGGTAGAGGCAGAAACCCTCACCACATTTTAAAAGTGCTTGGATGTGCACCTGAAGTGCCGTAACCTGCAGGGTTATGGACCTAGAGCTGGAAAGTGGGATTAGGCTGGATAGCCTCTTGTT
Source organism: Pristiophorus japonicus (assembly GCF_044704955.1). Classification (NCBI taxonomy): domain Eukaryota; kingdom Metazoa; phylum Chordata; class Chondrichthyes; family Pristiophoridae; genus Pristiophorus; species Pristiophorus japonicus. The sequence continues at coordinate 136,506 of NW_027250777.1, forward strand.
GGCCGACGCGGACACGATGGGCCGAAATGGCCTCCTTCCGTGCTGTAAACTTCTATGATTCTATGATCTCCTTCACAAAGAGTTGAGGTGCGTGTGAGGTGACTTGGGCACATCTTTCCTCACGTGACAACATTTCGAAGGCAACTCAACAACTGTAAAGCACTTTGGGGCATCATGAGTTCCTGACAGACGCTGCAGAAATGCAAGTCCTTCTTTGCAAAAGTTCGATGCAAATTCAAAATTCGCGGCAAAATGAGGGCTCGGCTGGGATTTGAAACCGGGACCGCTCGCATATTTCAAATAACAACCCCAAAGCGAGAATCGTACCTCTAGACCAACAAGCCAACTATGTAGTTTATTTGGAGATAAGGTGTAACCATTATTAAGTATTTTTAGGTTGTTGCTATTCCTTATTGGAGGAGCACATGAGACGGAATCAGTGACTTTGTCTTTTTGACATGTCTTCTGAAGCGCCACACGGTCCCACTCCTGCAGTCAATGAGCTGTCGGGACGTTAATGTATCCATCATCATCATCATCATAGGCGGTCCCTCGAAATGAGGATGACTTGCTTCCAAGCCAAAAAAGGATGAGTTCATGGTCGTATGGTGTTACTCCTCCCTGTGCGATCCCCAAGTTTGTCCAGGGAGCGTACAGCCTGACCTGACGGCCTCTGCGTTTCACTCAACAAGTGAGACACCATAAGTAAAGAATAATCGCGAGTTGACAGACAACCAAAAAGTGGGAAGCTATTCTGATCCCGGCAGGAACTTCTATATTTCTGAAAATGTCCCACCAAGGTGGAATTGTGATCTCTAGAATCTTTCTCCCTATCTCAATTGTTTTCTGTTCTCAAGAATCGAAATGTTTTTGTGAGATTACTACAGCTGCTAGCAGAGCAGTTAGTTGTTAGGGTAGTGGGGGAATTTCATCGCCAAATGTACAACATAATCCTGCAGGTTTGTGATGTTTTCTCTCACAGTGAGGTGAACAGTGGAGGGTTCAGGAATGGGGACAAACCGTTCCTGGGACACTTGAACTTCTGCCTCGGGTTTAAAGCAAAAACTGCTGTCACTGACCGGACACCAGAAGTGTCCATGTTGGTAGTGGGGCGCACTGGTGGTGACACAATATGTCCCACCCCCGATGTATGCTTCCTGTGGAGGGACATGGTTTTGTGCCATTACCTCCATGGTACAGTTGATAGACTGTGCACCAGTAGCTTTAAACCCACACTGTGGTTTAGAATAGGTGTTCAAGTGCTGGGGACACAGTATTATGTGTGCACCCGGAGAGGTCAGTACCCGTCACAGCGTGTTCCCACTTTATGACATTGGGTGGGACTGCTGTGAAATGAACATGTGCACCTCCTTGAATGACTCCAATGTTCTCCACCCTGTATACCGTGTAGGAAGGGCTGTCCCACCCATGACCGACATCCTTAGTACTATCCCCATGATGGTGTGATTAGAACATCGCGATCGAATGGGACAGGGTAAGTTTCAGAAGCTAGGCCGAGCTGGCACGGGCTTAGTGAGTTACTGTATGGGTGGAGGGCTGCGAGGTGCTTGTTACTGATCCAGGAGGGGACTAAACCTTGTTTTAAATCCTCCAGGTTGTTGCGGCCCTCGCGCAACAACCATGCCCCGTACAGCACACACACCTCGTTCTGTGCAACCTGGTCAGAAGCATTCCTATCGTCCCGTATGAGTGCATTCCCTGTCTGTGCATGTTTTTCCAGCTCAGCCACGATTTCCTTTCAATGGATCATCATAGCCTGGTCCTCGTGTAGCTCTGAGCCTTCTCCTGTGTTTTCTTCTTTCATGATGTTTCTCAGTTGGTTCTTTCGACCATTTATCTGCATGTGTAGTTCTATATCATCCAGGCTATTTATCACAGAGGATCCTGCATGATATGCAGTTAAAATGTCGTTCAAGGTGCCCCTTCTAGGTCTTTCCGTGCCCATGGTGTCCCTCGCGTATAGGATGTATATATCTGTTGTGTCTACATTCTCAAATTCTAACTCATAAAAGTTCTTGAACATTTCTCTGAGTAGGGCCTGGTATAGCTGCTCTGTTTCCTTCGGGCACCAGTCAGGTACATGCACCTCGGTAAAGTTTAAAATAACTGAAGCTACTGCATAATGTAGCCCCTGGTATAACACCTTTCCGGTTGGTACCAATACTAATCCATTCCCGAGTCACTTGGTGGTGGTCGGACACCTTTCTATTATTGTTCTCACTGGCGGGGTCGTGGGCAGGGGTTTCCTAATGCGTGCTATAAGTTTGGTGGTGTTAATTGGGAGTGGGGAGTGTGGGACCACACACCCGTGTAGGCTGGAATCCCACCCCATCCCTTCCCCCTCATCTTGCCATTGCCTGGCAAATGTGATTGATATGTCTGCAGGACAGATCTCCTCTGACCACCACATGCAGACGTAAATTCCCTGTTCAGACTCCCACCACTTGTTCTAACACACCTTCACTCCTCCCCGTGTCCCCGTGATGGTACGGTACGTGTCATTCCCGAGTGTTTCCCAGTCAGAGTGCTGATCCCCCACATCCGTGCTCAGCTTCCTGAGCCAGCACCATCTACCCAGGGGAATCTTTCCTTTACAAGTCAAACACACGTTTTCCCTCCGTGACACTGACGCACGCAGCAACGACCCGTATCCTGGGGCATGGAACGGAGGCCTCCCCAGAGGTAAACCCTTCCTGGCTGGAGTAGTGAGTGGAATGAGACCCCATCCACCCTGGCCACCTTCCCTCGTGGGCGTACACGGCGAGCTCTTCCACACCCGGGGTGCCACACCCTGCAGTCACGATCGGTGCTCTCTCTCCTGAGCACCATAAATGGGGGATTCTTCCACGTCTCCTCAGCTGTCACTGCTCATCCTTATCAGGGTGAGCAGGAACAGGAGCCTGTTCATGTTGTTATCGATCTTGTAGTGCCTCTTTTACTGCCGACAAGGTGGGGTCTTTTCCTTTCCCCAATACATATGTCACTATTTAGTCACCGGCTGTCGGCTGAAACTCTTAACTTCTATATTCATATAAACATCCTTATCCTATTCTACTCGTTTCACACCTTCCAGACGTGTGATTTCTTTTCGGTTGTGGTGCCCTGAAATCATTACACGCATAATCTACACTAAGCTAGATTCTTACTAAACATACCTTAACACATATCGTATTATTTATGTACATCTGCCACCCATCTCCGGGTGGCCAGGTTAATTCCTGTCCTTCTCTTTTCTTCCCTTGCTTCTGTGTTTCCAGCGGGGCCGGTCGTAGGTCGGACTGTACCGCAGGACCTGGAGTGTCCTGACCGGAGGTGGGTCTGAGTCCCACACTATTGGGGGAATGTCCCCTCCGGTGATACAGCACACCGCTCCTTTGGGGGTGGCTGCCTGGTTCATTTTGTCCCCTGGGGGTTCTGCCTGGTTGAGGGCCGTGGGCTGGGGACCCCCAATTAATGGCTGGTCCACCACTATCTCTTCTGGGGGTCCCTCGTCGCCCAAGGCTACCGGCTGGGTGTCCCTGCTCGCAGGCTGGTCCCTGATCTTAGGTACCCCTTCACGGCAGGTCCCTCTCCCGGGGCTGAACCACTTAAATTGGGGCGCTGGTGACCACGGTGCCTTAGGCCGTGGCGTGCGGAGAGTTCTTCTCAGGGTTTTGACCCCTGGAGGTGCGTCCAAGTCCCAAATAATTGGGGGGATAGCTCCTCCAGTAACTCAGTCCATCGCCCCTCTGGTACAGTCTGTGGGTCTGCCACGTTCCCTGTGGAATTTCCACAGTCGGGGGCTGCTGGCTGAGGGTCCCTGCCTTTAGCACGGTTCCCTGTTCCTGGCTGTCCCTTACGTTTTGCTGCTTTCCCGGGGTTGAAAAGTTTGCACTGGTTTATGTGGAACCAGTTTGTACGGCGAGGCATTTTCACGGCACAGACCATGGGGCTTGCCTTGTCGACAATGTGGTACGGCCCCATGTACAGTGCCTCATAAACCCCTACTCGAGCGTAGTTCCTTACCATAACCTGGTCCCCTATCTCCCATTCGTGGTGTTTGCGGGGTTCTAACAGCCGTCGGTTGCTCCGATGCTGTTTTCCCATATTGTCAGCAGCCTGCCAGTGAATCTGTTTAATGTGTTCAAACAGGTTCCTGACAAAGCTGTCCCAGCTCGCTTCCCTAAGCTGACCTTCCGTGAGTACCGGGGCTAACACATGGGTGGGGGTTCGCCTGGCTCTGCCGGTCATGAGCTCATACGGGGAATACCCCGTGATCTTTGACTGGCTGGCCCGGATCCCTATGAGGACCAGTGGTCGGACCTCTACCCACCTCTTGGGTGAGTCCCCTGTCTCTTTTCGCAGTCTTTCTTTGATGTTGCGGTTTAAACGCTCCACGGGCCCGGATGACTGCGGGTTGTGGGCGACATGCCATTTCCCTTTGATGCTGAGCACCATAATGGTCTCCTGCATCTCCTGCCTGGTGAAGTTGCTCCCCTGGTCGGAATCCACGTACTGGGGTAGTCCCCATCGGGAGAACACCTCCCTGACCAGGATCCTGGCTGTTCCCAGGGCAGTGGCTGTTCGGCATGGGAAGGCTTCCACCCATTTGGTGAATACATCCACCAACACTGGACAGTACTGGTAACCTCCTTGGGCGGTGGGTCTGGGCCCAATGTAATCGACCTGGATCGACTGCCAGGATCCCTCTGCCCTCCTGATATGTCCCATAGACACCTTCCTTTTCTGGGCGTCGGGGTTGTTTCCAGCGCACACCAGACAGCTGGCACAGAACTCGCGGACGTCTTCCCTGAGTCCTGGCCACCACCCTGCCTGTACCCCCCATTGCCAAGTGGTCTCAGGTCCAGGGTGTCCTGCTCCTGGACCCTCGTGGGCCAGCTGCAGGAATTCTCTCCGCTGTTGTTGGGGTACTACCCATTGCTCCCCACTGAAACGCATTTCTTCTCTACAGGCTGTCTACGCTTTCCCCTTTTTCTAGCGTGTTCTGGACAGTTTTAGGGACGGGGTCTTGGATCTGAACCGTTTTTAGGTCCGGGGACAATGCTACTCCTGCCCTCCCTGTCATCCAAATCCTGCCCCTGACTGCTGCGATGGGGCCTGGGTTGTACGGATCCTAGAGCTTGCCCGTGCGCGCACCTTGCTTGGCCAACATGTCAGCCTGCTGGTTTCCCTCGCTCCAGGGTTCAGTGTTGGAATGTGCCTTCACTTTATGTATATAGATCTTCCCTTCCTTCCCCTCGGCTGTCATGATCTTTTCCAGTCGGGGCTTAATTGCCAGGGGTCTCCCGTCTGCAGATGTGTATCCGCGAAGGGACAGATAGCCAAGTACTCCAGACACGAATTGCATGTGAACATACAGTCCGAGAAAATCTTGTGTCGGGTGGGGAATTCTTCGGGGTGTGTGACTACATACACCACCGCAGACAGTTCAGCGTGCTGGGCACTCATCGTACTTGGGAGTTTAATCACCAGGGCAATGCCTGCCTCTGGGTCATAAACTCCACAGCCTGTGAGTCGTTCACCCGCAGATCCGTGCTTGAACCGTCCACAAAGATCTCTCGGCCTCTGCGGTGTAACCCAGCCCGAAAACCTATGTTAATTTCCCACCGTACACCGGTGGGCGTTCCCTGGATAGATCATGTTGGCTGCGAGTCTTGGCTCGCAGAGACTCTTTACCCTCAGGTCCATCTGGGATAGGAGCAAGCACTGCTCTCTGTCCCGTCCTTGATCCTACCGTCCAGGAGCATTTGGGTGGGCGTATGGTGGGGAAGGAGTGTGATAGGTGATCCCCCTGTGAAGATCAGTGAACTTTTCACAGCCCAGTGAGTGGCTTGGAGATGCCGCTCACAGTTGGAGTGTCCCTTCTCCACATCCGTGAGTATCCTGGAGGAGTAGACCACTTGTCTCAGCCGGCCATGCCACTCTTGGAGCAGTACTGCACTCAGGCTGTCCCTTCACTGGCTGCTACCTCCAGGAAAAACTCTTTACCCCCATCAATAGCCCCTAGAGCTGGTGCGGTCTGCAGGTCTTTCTGAGTTGGATAAATGCTGCCTCTCAGCCTTCGTCCCATTCCCACTCCATTCCCTTTTGTCGGAGTCGGAGCAGAGGGGCTGCTGTGGCTGCATAATACTCAATGAGATCTCTGCTGTACCCGGTTAGCCCGAGAAAAGATCTTGCTACTGTTACTGTGTCGGGAGCTGGTAACTTCTGCACTGCTTCCTTTCTAGCTTTGTCAATGGCCCTTTCCCCAGCGCGCACAGCCAGTCCCAGGATTTTTACTTCCTTCAGACCGATCTGTGCCTTTGTGGGATTCACTTTAAACCCTTCTTCTTTCAGCAGCTCCAGCAGTTAAGCCAGCAGTGGGCCATGTTCCTCCCCCTCATCGGTGAATAGGAGCAGGTCGTCCACATAATGTCCCAGCTGCTGGGGTCTGCTGAATCTCTTTAAACAGTTGGCCATACATTGATGGAAAATACTGGGGCTGTTGTGGAAGCCCTGAGGGAGACAGTTCCAAGTGTATTGCTGTCCTTTAAAGGTAAAAGCAAACTTGTACTGATCGTTCCTTCTTAAAGGTATGGACCAAACCCGTTGGAAATGTCCAGCTCTGTGAAGGTGGTCGCGGAGGCTGGGATACGTCCAATGAGGTCGGCGACAGCAACAACAGTGGGTGCACAGGCGGGGATGTTAAGGTTGAGTACTCGATAGTCCACCGTGGCTCTCCAGGAGTTGTCCCGTTTCTTAACCGGCCACAACGGAGAGTTCACATGGGTAGCTATTGGTCTCAATACCCCCTGTTTCACTAAAGAACCCAAGGCTGTTTCCATGTCTGCCTCCGCCTCCCTGGGGAAGTTATACTGTTTCTACGGTCGGGTCATAGGATCCCCATCTATGCTAACCTCGACCCCGTTTATCCTCCCACAGTCGTGTTTGTGAGTGGCAAAAGCTGCAAGGTTTGCCCTTACATACTCTTGGTACTCCATCGGAGTGTTACTGACCAGTGATTCACGGTCGTAACACTCCTTTGGCTTCATGGTGCACAGTGTCCCCTTTCCCCGTTTTTCTGGGATAACCATTACCTCACTCTCCTGTCCCGTACAGACTGACCCCCAAAGACAGTCGTTTCTTAAATCCACTAGGATCCCGTGGCCGAGAATAAAGTCAGCCCCCAGGATCCCTCTCCCTTCCTGTTCCCACTTCATCAGGACACAAGTCCACTTGGTGTGGGGTGTTCCTAAATGAACAGAGAGCGGAACGGAGAATGAGCCAACCTGCTCGGTGCCTGTGAAACCCACCAAGCTCTAGGGGACCCCGTTAGACAGAGGTGAGGCGGCGGGGTTATTTACATAGACAAGGGTGCTTGATGCACCGGTATCCAGCAGGTCAGTCCCTTTCATCTTCTCCACTTCCATCTGAACGGTCGGTCTTCCCCACTCGTACTCGAGGGAACACAGGGGAACAGGCTGTGTCTGTTCTAGTCACTGTTTTGGCTGGGATGGGGCAGATGGGATTTCGGTACCGGTGGCGGTGGCTACCCTCCCAGAGCCATCCAGCATTGTTCGCAGCGCAGTCAGAAAGGTATCAAACGTGTGGGGAGGGGCTGGCTTTTCGGTCTAGGTCTTTTTGGCAGGGGCAGGAGAACTCTTCCCTGTGCTACTCTTCCATGGGTTTCTACAATCCTTTCTCCAGTGCCCACACTTTCCGCACGCAAAACAGGTACGTATTGTACCGGAGGGGTTGCCCCCGTCGTGGCACCATTCCCTCTTGTCCTGACTAGGTCTGATTTCGAGGACCCTTCCCTTGGGTGGGTGCTCTTCCATCCCCCTGCCGTTCCAGTAGGCTCGGGTCAGTTCCCTGACCGCTCCCTGTTCGGTGGCCTGGGGATTTCTCGGGTCAAACCAGGCCTCAGCCTTTGTCCTTATACGTGGTAAATTGTTTGCCATCAGGCTTCGGAGCCAGTGGGCTCTCTCATCCCGGCTTAGGTGATTCCGGTCGAGGTCCCCTCCACAGACGCTCTGGTACACAGGCCACAGACTGTCTGCGAAAACCTGTCGGGTTTTCCCTGTGAGCTGCACTGTTGGGATTCCCATCATTACAGTCCATGGCTTCTAGAATATCTTCCTGGACAGCGGCACATGTCCTTTGCCCCCTTTTGCTCTCGGCAGAGAGGGACTGGTACAGCTTGCCGTCCAGTGAGAGGAGGTGCATATTTGTTTTATCAGCATCATCACACCCGTTAATATCCCCTGCCTGTTCCACTTCCATAAAGTGGACCGAGGTGTGATCTTTCCCAGGTGACTTATCATAGCCCTGAGCTGTTGGGTCGTGTGGGGAACCACAAACTAACTTTCCAGGGGCCCCAGAACCCCAGCACCGGTGGGCGGGCCAAACATTTGTTGCCGGACCGGGCACTTTGGCCCTGGTTCTGGCCCTTCCTCTTCTGGCTCGCCTACCCCTCCTCCCTGCTGCCAAGCCAAGCTGAAACTCGGTGCCACAGGTGGTGGTGGTCCGCTATCTCTGTCCGCCCCACAACTCGTTCACCCTCCTGCTGCCGAACCGGTATAGTCACCGGCACCACAGGTGGTGGTTGAACAGTTTCCTCCTTCTCCTCCAGGTTTACCCGGGCCATACCCGGGTTTATTAGGAATACCTTGCCTTTTGCCTTGCACAGAGCAAAGGTTAAACTTTTGTTTGTTGCTGGCAGGGACCGTGGTCTCCTGACTCAAACCCATTAGTGCTGGCTACTTTATAAGCTGCTGTACGTCTCTTAACGTATCCTCCAGCTCTTTTACTTGAAGGGTGAGGCGAGTGTTTTCCTCCCACAGTATCTTTTCATTATTCTTCGCCTCGGTAACCTGACACTGAAAACAGTCCTGGCTGTTTTTGAACCTTTCCATTCGCTGTGTCTTTCCATGTTTTAGTTTACGGAGTTCTCCCACAGCTTTCTTCTGCCATAGCATTGTCATGTGATGTTTCTGCACATTCACATCGTTCTGCCTGCAGTGACTCGATGTTCTTATCTAGGGGTTGGACCTGTTGCTATCGTCAGGACAACCAAATTGCCTTTTCTACTGATTCCTTATGGTACTTGCTGGCTGTCCACTGGGCCGCAGCGTCTCCTGAACGCTCAGCGCGACACAGACCAAGCACCCATTCCTTAGTGACATTCACTTTCTTGTACACATAGGAGGAAATCCTCTCTTCCATCTTTGTTCTTTCCTCCAAAACAGCAATCTCTGCATCACATCCTTTACACCAAAGTCCTGCCGTGGTCGCCATTCTGTCGGGCGTGGTGTGTGGGGTGAGGTTCACCTCTGACCTTCTGAGCGGTTTGAATCGCTCGCACTATCTGGGTTCTAGACTTTGGATTTATTTGGGAATGTGAAAAAGTGCAAGAAACAACTGGTTTTGGTGCAAAGAACCTCAATTTTATTCAGAGCAAGAACGTAAAATGTCGAGCTTGTAATTACTAGAATAAAAAAACACTTATCACACTTTAAAGGGGTTACAGAAAAATAATACACCTCCCACCTCCCAATGCCTAACTCTGACTCGGTGAAACTCGAGGGCAAACAGGGATTATGCTCACCAATCCTCTTATTGTCAGTTGGCGGTGGTTTGCAGTTTCGAGGTTCGCTGGACTCTGTAAGTTCTGCTTGCCGTACCCCGAACATCGTGGAAGACTTCTTACTGCGTAATCTTCAGTTGGGTGGTGTCCGCTGATGCGGTAGGGTGCGTATTGGATTTATGGGGTGAGTACCCACTTTCTTCCGTCAGCAGTAGGTTTTAAAGTTCTTTTGGGTAATGTTTCACCTGTTGGTATCGAGGAACAGATTGTGGAGGGGAAACTTTCGAAGCTTCGGTTTATTCTTGAGGACTTTTGTTCTTAGAATTTGTCGATCGCGGTGTTTTCGATGTTACCACATTGGCTGTGATCAGTTGCTGCCACGATGATGATGTCCGAAGTTACTGGGAACTGCTTTCTCTGCTGTGATGATGTTCTTCCTTCTCCTTCGGTAGCAGGGCAGTGTGGTCCAGGAGTGTCGTCGAGGCTGAAATTGTCGGAGCTCAGAAGAGCTGTATAGGAGGCTGTGCAGCAAGCTCTCTGGAAGGCTTGTTACAAACTGCTGCAGCGATCTCTCTCCTTTTTCCCTCCTTCCCGTTCTCCTTCTTTTGTTCAAAAACAGGGACCCAGTTATACTTTGGGAGCCGTTCTAATCTGCGTGACAAATGAGCCCCGATTCTTTGTTTTAATTTTGTCGGGCTTGATATCTCTTTGTTATATTTTGGCGGGCCCATTAATGGTAACCTGTCTCGGATGTGTCGTTCTTTTGAATTTGTTAATTGATCGGGAAAATTAGATTTTTGGTATTTGCAATGTCTGCCTAGGCCTGGGTTTTCCATGCGGGCTGGATGGGCCATTGTCATTATGTATACGCTGGATGTGTTTCCTGCTCAGAGTGATGGCTGGCTATCTCTGGGTTGATTGTTGCTATGTTAATGTCTCCCGGGGAGATGGGTTTTCGAGTTTACACAATTCCCCAGACAATTTGTTCAGCTTCAATATCCCAGACAGCTTCAATACCCAAACTGCTTTCTTTGAACGATCCTTTAGTTCTCAGCCCTTTCCACACGGACCCAATCTGCCTTGTAAAATCCCAAATTTGATTAAAACTCGTAGTTTCTTCCATGTGCACTTTAAGATCCCAAACTATCTGGTTGATTGTTCCAAATTAAATTTCCTTTCCAATGAGTCCACACACTGGGGGGTTGTCCAACGAATTTTTGCAATCCTACTCCTGCACCTATTTTCTATGTTTCTATGTTTCGATGTTTCTATGTTTCAAAAACTTTGGCATGATTGGTTCCATGGTGTAATGGTGAGCATTCTGGACTCAGTAAACCAGTGATCTGAGTTCACATTGTGGTGGAACCTCAATTCTTGCTGTCCCAGCTGCTGAAAATTTGGGACAAACAAGTGAAAGACACCTGGTGTTGGTGGGCAGTTTTGTTGCCTTTGTCAGTGATACTTGATCTGCAAGTCCAGTTGTCAAATCGTGTGTTCAACCATCAGTTACCTGTTACAAATCAGCGGAGGATAAACCAGTTTTTTATCTTATGCTGCCTTTACCTGCACAATGTGTGCTGAGATTATCTGTGCAATATGCTTTCAGCAGGATGAATAAAAGCAACGCTTTTTCAAATGCAGGCACTGCATGTTTTGTACTCGAAAAAATTTGCATTTTCTTTTCATGCCAAGCATTTACATTAATGCATTGCAATGCCAATGCACTTTTTACCTGGCAAGACTGAAGTACAAGCTGTGATGAACAGTGTGAAACAAAAGCAGGCACTTGAGAACCCAAAGCCTCGACGGCATCTGTGTGAATTGGTCTGCATCGATAATTAGTAGAACGTAAAGAGGGGAACATTATGGAAGAGAAAAGGCTGAGCCAAAGTGTAATGTTGGAGATGATTTTATTGTTTTTGAGAAATGTTTCAAATAATTTTTGCATTGTTGGTTCCATGGTGTAATGGTAAGGACTCTGAATTCAGCGATCTGAGTTCAAATCTTGGGGGAACCCTGAAAGCTTGTTGTCCCAGCTGCTGAAAATTTGGGACAAACAGATGAAAGACACCTGGTGGGCAGTTTTGTTGCCTTTGTCATTGATGCTTGATTGACAAGTCTCGTTGGCAAATCGTGTGTTCATTCACTGGAGTTTAGAAGGATGAGAGGGGATCTCATCGAAACGTATAAGATTCTGACGGGACTGGACAGGTTAGATACAGGACGAATGTTCCCGATGTTTGGGAAGTCCAGAACCAGGGGTTATAGTCTTAGGATAAGGGGTAGGCCATTTAGGACCAAGATGAGGAGAAACTTCTTCACTCAGAGAGTTCTTAACCTGTGGAATTTCCTGCCGCAGAGAGTTGTTGATGCCAGTTCATTGGATATATTCAAGAGGGATTTAGATATGGCTCTTACGGTTAAGGGGATCAAGGGGTATGGAGAGAAAGCAGGATAGGGGTACTGAAGGAATGGTCAGCCATGATCTTATAGAATGGCGGGGAAGGCTCGAAGGGCCGAATGGCCTACTCCTGCATCTGTTTTTTTTCTATGTTTCTATGTTGCTAACCATCAGTTACCTGTTACAAATCAGCGGAGGAGAAATCAGTTTATTGTCTAAAATACTGCCTTTACCTGCACAATGTGTGCTGAGATTATCTGTGCAATATGCATTCAGCAAGATGAACAAAAATAACGCTTTTTGAAATACAGGCACTGCCACGAGAGATAAAAAAAGGCCGAACCAAAGTGTAATGTTGGAGATGATTTTGCTGTTTTTGAGAAATGTTTCAAAGATTTTGGTGTAGTTGGTTCCATGGTGTAATGGTGAGCACTCTGGACTTTAAATCCAATTATCTGAGTTCAAATCTCAGTAGAACCTGAATGCTTGTTGTCCCAACTGCTGAAATTTAGGGACAAACAAGTGAAAGATACCTGGTGCTGGAGGGAAGTTTTGTTGCCTTTGTCATTGATGCTTGATCCACAAGTCGAGTTGTCAAATCGTCTGCTCAACAATCAGTTACCTTTTACAAATCAGCGGAGGAGAAATCTCTTTGTCGTCGAATGCTGCCTTTGCCTGCACAATGTGTGCTGAGATTATCTGTGCAATATGCTTTCCGCAGGATGAATAAAAGCAACGCTTTTTGAAATGCAGGCACTTCATAGAAACATCGAAACATAGAAAAAACTTGCAGGAGTAGGCCATTCAGCCCTTCGAGCCTGCACCATCACACAATAAGATCATGGCTGATCATTCACCTCAGTACCCAATTCCTGCTTTGTCTCCATACCTCTTGATCCCTTTAGCCGTCAGGGCCACATCTAACTCCCTCTTGAATATATCCAATGAACTGTTATCAAAAACTCTCTGCAGCAGTGAATTGCACAGGTTAACAACTTTCTGAGTGAAGAAGGTTCTCCTCATCTCGGTCCTAAATGGCTTACCCATTATTCCGAGACTATGTTCCATGGTTCTGGACTTCCCCAATATTGGGAACATTCTTCCTGCATCTAACCTGTCCAGTCCCATCAAAATTTTATATGTTTCTATGAGATCCCCTCTCATTCTTCTAAACTCCAGTGAATAAAGGCACAGTCGATCCAGTCTCTCCTCATATGTCGGTCCTGCCATCACGCGAATCAGTCTGGTGAACCTTCGCACTCGACAAAACGTTGCATTTTCTTTTCATGCCAAGCATTTTACATGAATGCATTGCAATGCCAATGCACTTTTTACCTGGCAAGACTGAAGTACAAGCTGTGATGAACAGTGTGAAACAGAAACAGCTACTCGACGGCATCTGTGTGAATTGCTCTGCGTCGATAATTAGCAGAGCGTAAAGAAGGGAAACTGACATGAAACATGAGAAAAGGCCGAGCCAAAGTGTAATGTTGGAGATGATTTTTTTGTTTTTGAGAACTGTTTCAAAGATTTTTGTGTGGTTGGTTCCATGGTGTAATGGTGAGCACTCTGGACTTGGAATCCAATGATCTGAGTTCAAATCTCAGTGGAACCTCAATTCTTGTTGTCCCAGTGGCTGCAAATCTGGGACAAACAAGTGAAAGACACCTGGTGTTGGGGGGCAGTTGTGTTGACTTTGTCAGTGATGCTTGATCTGCGAGTCGAGTTGTCAAATCGTGTGTTCAATCAGCGGAGGATAAACCAGTTTTTTTATGTAATGCTGCCTTTACCTGCAAAATGTGTGCTGAGATTATCTGTGCAATATGCTTTCAGCAGGATGAATAAAAGCAACGCTTTTTGAAATGCAGGCACTGCATGTTTTGTACTCGAAAAAATTAGCATTTTCTTTTCATGCCAAGCATTTACATTAATGCATTGCAATGCCAATGCACTTTTTACCTGGCAAGACTGAAGTACAAGCTGTGATGAACAATGTGAAACAGAAACAGGCACTTGAGAACCCATAGCCTCGACGGCATCTGTGTAAATTGCTTTTGTGTTGCTTTCACGGGAAATTAACCCCTCACCTTCTTTTGCACAATAAAAGAAATGCTAACTGAGGGACAGTCGATACTTCAATCATTTGTCCTGTGCTTTGAGGAGCGGGCAGGGAAGTTGACCTGAGTCCATGATCGGATCGGCCATGATCGTATTAAATGATGGAACAGGCTCGAGGGGCATATGGCCGACTCCTGCTCCTATTCCTTATGTTCTTATGTTCTTGCGCATGTTCGCCTAATTTGTAATCTGCGCCTGATTTTTTAATATGGAGAACAGGTTTTTTCAGTTCTACAAAAATCTTCACTTGCTACATTCTAACTTAGTTTGGAGGACGTTTTCACTGTGGAAACTTTGAAATCAGGCGTCAGTGGCCGGACATGCCCCCTTTTGAAGAAAAAATTCTGTTCCAAAGTGGAACTGTTCTACCTGACCAGAACTGCAGAAAATATAATGTGTAGAATTGCGATTTCTAAGATAGTCTGTTCTCCACCAGTTGCTCCTAAAAATCAGGCGCAAATCATGTGGAAACTTGGGCCCCATATATGTATCAATAGAATCAATTTCCACCAATCACATAATTTATTTCTAGTGGGCTGGATGGAGTAACATGATCCATGTAAAAAATTGTTATCGTTTTACTTGAACTGAATGCTCATAAAATATTGGAGTGGGAACAAACTGGATAATAGCACTGCTGGCAACATTTTCGGAATATAGTCGTGCAGCCAAAACGCACAATGACAACCTGGAACTGTGCGGCACCGAATACTCGGGGGAAAAACAGTTAAACACTTTGGACCTGGGTGGGCTCGAACCACCAACCTTTGGGTTAACAGCCAAAAGCACTAACCCATTGCGCCACAGAGACTGATGGAAGTACAAGGTGCAACACATCCACAACCAGGGTGTCAGTCAGTTAAAGCTTCAGATTGCTCTGACCGGTATGGAACTTGTCCACTCTCAGTTGTACTTTTCCCAAATAAATGAAGGGACATTCATTGTGGATGCGTGGAAGCAGTCTGGTTCCGCACACTGCAGATACTTCCATATCACCACCAACCAGCTCTCCCACAACTGGTGTGATCAACCTGACAGCCTTCTAGTGCCTTGTTTGTGACAAAGTATTCTGATTGTCCCGAAGCAGGTATTAAGTTTTCATTCCTTTTCAGCTCCTGACTGCGGATATTCCTGTGATTATCCGGGAACTAAATGCTGACAGGGACAGTTGGATTCACCGTTTCTTGCTTGGTGAAATTTCAAAGATTGAAAGCGACGCACATCAACCCCAAACGTCCCGTGAGATGGAAGCCCAGTTGCTGTTTCAAGCTCGAATGCAGGTACAAGCAGAACTTATTCAAAGAAAGTCCAAGTCCCTGAGACGCCTGCTTGTTTGCACCAAACTCTTTGCAAAGAGTTGAGGTTCATATTTGGTGATCTGGGCACATCTTTCCCCAAACTACAACACTTCAAACATAACTCAATAGCTGTAAAGCGCTTTGGGGCATCATGAGTTCCTGAAAGGCGCTGCAGATATGCAAGTCCTTCTTTGCAAAAGTTCGATGCAATTTCAAAATATGCGAGCAATATCAGGGCTCCTCTGGGACCCCTCGTAAATTTCAATGAACAATACCGAAGGGAAATCACAGCCCGAGACCAATGAGCCAACTGTTTGACAAACGTGAAGATAAGGTGTAACCATGATCAAAGCATTTTTTTGTGTGTCGCTATTCAGAACATAAAAACTTAAGAACTAGGAGCAGGAGTAGGCCATATGGCCCCTCGAGCCTGCTCCGCCATTTAATATGGTCATGGCTGATCCGATCATGGACTCAAGTCCACATCCCTGCCCGTTCCCCATAAGCCTTATTCCCTTATCAGTTAAGAAGCTATCTCTGTCTTAAATTTATCAAATGTCGTGGCTTTCTCAGCTCTCTGAGGCAGTGAGTTCGACAGATTTACAACCCTCTGAGAGAAGAAATTCCTTTCATCACAGATTTAAATGGGAGGCCCCTTATTCTGAGATTATGTCCCCAAGTTCTAGTCTCCCCTATCAGTGGAACCATCCTCTCTGCATCCACCTTATCAAGCTCCCTCATTAGCTTATACGTTTCGATAAGATCACCTCTCATTCTTCTGAATTCCATGAGTAGAGGCCCAACCTACTCAACCTTTTCTCATAAGTCAACCCCTCATCTCCGGAGTCAACCCAGTGAACCTTCTCTGAACTGCATCCAAAGCAAGTATATCCTTTCGTAAATATTGCAAGTGTTTGTGATCCTCGCTCAATTGCCAGACGGACGGTTTGAATCGCCCCCACCTTACGAAAGTTCTAGATCCGGGAATTATTATTCAGAGTGTAAATTAAATGAGTCACGGAAAGGGATGCTTCGGTGATAAATCGTAGTATATTTATTTGGTTTAACATACAATGGCTAAAACATGCACTGCTAAACGAAATCACTGTCTCTGTGGAGAATTAAATCCAGGTTACAAACAATATACATACAGTACAGAAATGAGACCTAGTAACACGCAGTAATTCGCTGGTGGATTCTAACCCCACCCCTACCAATGAATTACCCTCCCCAGAATAGCCCTGAAAAGCTTCAATTCTGAGAAAATCCTGAGCCCTTACCCATCTGGTTACTGGCTTGGGACACTCGCGACCATGTTCACCACCACACGCAGCCAGTTTCCTTGCTCAGCTCAGCTGTGGGAAGTCACTGCCTGGTCTTCAGTCTCGGTGGCTTCTTCTGCAGTACTGTGGCCCCTTCCTCTGGTACATCGATCGGTAGACCAAGAGCGAGAGGGAGAGGGGGCTCTCTCTAGACACAAGCTGCAAGCTGCAAGCTCCAAGCTTCACACCAAGCTCCAAGCTAAAAATAAAGTGGAAAGGACCCTGTGTTTCTGGGAGTCTTGCTACCCCTATCTTTCCCGCCAATCTTTAAAACCCCTTTGTTTCTAAGCACGGGTACTTAGTCAGTGATGGGCCATCCCACCCATGCATTGGGCTGATGGCCCTTAGTCTGGGCATCTCTCTGAGCCTTTGTGTTGGGAAAGACCCAGCTCCTCCTTGGCTGGCCAGGCTGGTGGGTTCATTATTCTGTGTCTCCTTCTGAGATGGAAGTGAGAAGTGCTTTTACAAATTAGAGTGGCTTTGTCAGTGGCCCCCCTTCCTGGCCGACAGCTCTTTTGTCAATGGATGACTGACAGGTCTTTTGTCCCAGCTAACTTCCATGCGTTCTCTGGAGTTTTAACAAAACCAGCTTTTTCACATATCTGCGCAGGGTGTCCCCAGCACAGGGAAAATAGCCTCAGAAAAATAAAATCCACAAAATATTCTCGACTGAGTCCATTCTTTAAACAGAAACTTTGCGATCTTTTCATTCTGCTCTGCTAATTATCGATCTTGCCACGTAAAAAGTGCGTTGGCATTGCAATGCATTAATGTAAAATGAATGAAAAGAAAATGCAACGTTTTGTCCAGTGCAAAACATGCAGTGCCTGCATTTCAAAAAGCATTGCTTTTATTCATCCTGCGGAATGCATATTGCACAGATAATCTCAGCACAAATTGTGCAGGCAAAGGCAGCATTAGACAACAACGTGATTTGTCCTCCGCTGATTTGTAGCAGATAACTGACGGTTGAGCAAACAATTTGACAACTAGACTTGTAGATCAAGCATCAATGACAAAGGCAACAAAACTGCCCACCAGCACCAGGTGTCTTTCACTTGTTTGTCCCAACTTTTCAGCAGCTGGGACAACAAGAATTTAGGTTTCACCGAGATTTAAACTCAGATCGCTCGATTTAAAATCAAGAGGGCTCACCATTACACCATGGAACCATCTATGGCAAAACTTTTGAAACATACTTCGTCACAGACAAGGCACTGGACGGCTGGAAAGTAGATCACACCGGTTGTGGGAGAGCTGGTTGGTGGTGACATGGAAGTGTCTGCAGTGTGCGGGACCAGACTGCTTCCACACATCCAAAATGAATGTCCCACCCTTTACTTGGGAAAAGTACAACTGAGAGTGGATAAGTTCCATCCAGGTCGGAGCAACCTGAAGCTTTAACTGACTGACACCCTGGTTTTGCATGTCTTGCAGTGTGTATCTGTGGTGCAATGGTTTAGCGCATTCGGCTGGTAACTGAAAGGTGGGTAATCCAAACCCATCTCCGGGCGAAGCCTTTTAATGTTTTTCCCCGAGGATTCGGTGCCGCACAGTTCCGGGTTGTCATTGTGCATTTTGGCTGCACGAATATATTCCGCAAACATTGCAAGCTGTGCTGTTATCCAGTGAGTTCCCACTCCAATACTTTTATGAGCATTCAGCACAAGTAAAACGATAACAATTTTTTACATGGATCATGTTCCTCCATCCAGCCCACTCAAAATAAATTATGTTATTGGGTTTAAAGGAACTGGTGAAAATTGATTCTATTGATACATATATAGAACTGGAACTTCGGTCTCAAGTGCTCCTCCTATCAAGAATAGACACACACACAATCAATGGCTTTACAACTGAGTCATAAATACTTACAATTTCTCATACAGCATGTAAATGAGATAGGGATAAAAATTCATCACATGTAAAGAGAAAATGAATGATTAAAGATACTACTGTCCCTCAGTAACTATATTATTATTTATTTCATCCTGAAAAAGGTTATCGGTTATTTAACGGTGATTAAATTAATTCTTATTTTTTCATATTAGCTGCATGTCGTCAATTTTATAAGGTTTTGAATTGAAAAAAGCTGTTACAGAAGTTACCGCCATGACCTGGAATCTAAGCTGTTTTTCGGTGGTATAAGGAGTGGTTTTACTCAATCATTTAAAGGTGACTTCAAAGAATCACGTGAAGTTAAATTCAGATCAAGGTTACGATGTGTTTCGGTGTGAAACAAGTGGATTGAAAAGGACAATAATGACACCAAGCATTATGATGCAGCGATGCAGCAATACAGCGTTCCCTGGTGGTCCAGTGATTAGAATTCGGTGCTCTCACCACCGCGGCCCTGGGTCGATTTCCGGCCAGGGTAATTGCACTTCCATCAAAATTAAAAACTTATAAGAAAGAGTTACATGCATCTCATGTGAAAAAAAGATTCATTGATTTAAACATCATTAATTAATCCGTTGTAGAACTTCAATCATTTATTTTGCCCTGAGTATGTGAGGAACTTTTATCCCGATCTCATTGTATTTTAGGAGGATGGTCCAGCCCCGGTATCTCCACCTGTGAAAGCAGGAAACTGCTGGAAATACACAACAGGACGGGTAGCCTTTGACAAACAATTAAACCCAGGTTACAGACTCTCTCCCTTCACCTGCCCTTTGCGGGACACTTGTCCGCGGGAAGCCTCCAACCGGAATTTGTGGGCCAATATTCCCACCCGGATTGTTTTGCAGCCTTACAGTCAATAGTTCAATAACTGAACTGTAATAATTTCAGGAGCTTTCATCATAGATGATATTTTACACGCTATCAGACTTAACACACTCTGAATTTTTGAAATTGGTTTAAAATGTTCATTGCTCAGAAGACAAGTAACCTGGGTTATGCCAGGCCAGTGCACCACAAGGCCAGAACGGTGCCGTACGTGATGTGGGAAAAAATAGAAGGCGAATTGGACCGCCTGCGAGGGAAGGCATCATCTTGCCAGTCGAATTCAGTGACTGGGCGAGCCCGATTGTTCCGATGCTCAAGGCAGATGGGTCGGTCAGGATATATGGTGATTACAAGGCCACCATCAATCGGGTGTCACTCCAAGACCAGTACCCGTTATCGAAAGCGGAGGACCTCTTTGCGACACTATCCGGTGGCAAAGTTTTTTCAAAATTGACCTCAGCTTACATGACCCAGGAGCTGGCGAGTGAGTTGAAGAAGCTGACCACCATCATGACACACAAGGGGTTGATTGCGTACAACAGATGTCCGTTCGGGATTCGCTCGGCCGCCGCGATCTTCCAATGAAATATGGAAAGCCTCCTCAAGTCGATTCCAGGGACGGTGGTTTTTCAGGACGACATCCTCATCACGGGTTACGATACTGAAGAACACCTCCACAACCTGGAGGAGGTGCTACGCAGACTGGACCGGGTAGGGCTGCGACTGAAAAAGGCGAAGTGCATCTTCCTAGCTCCAGAGGTAGAATTCCTGGGGATGAGGGTAGGAGTAGACGGGATGAGCCCTACTGCGTCCAAGACGGAAGCGATCCAGAGAGCACCCAGACCCCGTAACACGACAGAGCTGCGTTTGTTCCTGGGGCTCCCCAACTAATTGGTAACTTTCTTCCCAAATTGAGCACGCTGCTCGAGCCGCTACACATGCTCCTAAGCAAAGGTCGCGAATGGGTCTGGGGGGACAGCCAGGAAAGGGCTTTTAATAGAGCACACAATTTGTTATGTTCCAACAATCTGTTAACGCGATATGACCCATGTAAGAAACTTGTGTTAACGTGCGATGCGTCGTCCTATGGTGTCGGGTGTGTGTTGCAGCATGTCAATGCCAAGTGTCAGTTACAGCCGGTAGCTTATGCCTCCAGAAGTCTGTCCCAGGCAGAAAGGGGCTACGGGATGATAGAAAAGGAGGCGCTCGCATGTGTATATTCGGTAAAGATAATGCACCAATACCTGTTTGGCAGAAATTTGAGCTGGAGGCAGATCACAAACCCCTAACGTCACTTTTGGCCGACAACAAGGCCATAAATGCAAACGCATCGGTCCGCATACAGAGGTGGACACTCACGTCAGCCACCTATGACTACACAATTCGGCACAGACCGGGCACTGAAAACTGCGCCGATGCACTCAGCAGGCTCCCACCAGCCACCACTGAGGGGGCTACCGAGCATGCTGCTGAGAGGGTCATGGCTGTTTAAGCTTTCACAAGCGAAGGCTCACCTGTGGCAGTCCGTCAGATTAAATTCTGGACAAATAGTGACCCGAGTCAAGAAATGTGTCCTGAATGGGGACTGGGCAGCCACGTACAGGGCATGCCCTGAGGAATTTAAACCATTTCACAGGGGCAGGGATGAACTCTCGATTCAGGCCGATTGCCTACTATGGGGAAACCTCGTAGTCTTGCCCCAGATGGGCAGAGAGGTGTTCATCAGAGAACTCCACAATGAGCATCCGGGCATTGTCATGATGAAGGCAATTGCCAGGTCACACGTTTGGTGGCGAGGGATAGATGCAGATGTGGAAGTTTGTGTTCGCAGGTGCAACACGTGTGCCCAGCTGGACAATGCGCCCAGGGAAGCCCCCCTTAGCCCCTGGCCATGGCCCACCAAGCCTTGGTCACGCATCCATGATGACTACGCAGGTCCTTTCATCGGAAAAATGTTTTTGGTTGCATTAGACGCCCACTCCAAATGGATCGAGTGTGACATTTTAAATTCAAGCACATCCTCTGCCATGGTAGAAAGTCTACGGGCAATGTTCGCCGCCCACGGTCGACCGGACATCTTGGTCAGCGACAATGGCCCGTGCTTCACAAGCACTGAATTCCAGGACTTCATGGCAGGCCATAGAATTAACCATGTCAGAAAGGCACAGCTCAAGCCAGCCTCAAACGGCCAGGCAGAGCAAAAAGTGCAGATAATCAAATAAAGGATGCTCAGAATCCAAGGGGGTTCCCTACAAAGCCACTTATCACGCCTCCTGTTGGCCAATAGATCCCGACCACACTCGCTCACAGGGGTTCCACCCGCAGGGCTGCTAATGATAAGGACGCTCAAAACCCGTTATTCCTTATACACCCCACCATGAAAGAAATTGTTGAGAGCAGGCGCCAAT
Organism: Pristiophorus japonicus; assembly: GCF_044704955.1. Taxonomy (NCBI): domain Eukaryota; kingdom Metazoa; phylum Chordata; class Chondrichthyes; family Pristiophoridae; genus Pristiophorus; species Pristiophorus japonicus. The sequence goes on from NW_027250777.1 coordinate 158,366, forward strand.
CACAATATAACTACCATGGCAGGAATGCGAGGGCTCGATATATTGGTGTAAACGATCCTGTTGTTGTCCATAACTACACTGCAGGGCCTAAATGGCTCGCAGGCACTGTGATTGCCAAAGAGGGCCATAGGATTCTGGCAGTTAAACTTACCAATGGACAAATCTGCCGCAAACACGTGGATCTAACAAAAAGGAGGTTCAGTAACCCCATAGAAGAAGCAGAGGAAGAACACGATATAGAGTTCACTCCAGCACAGGTGACCGAACACCGGAACCAAAGGGAGGAGAGCCCAGTCACTGTGGGCAGTCCGGATCGGCCTGAGGCACCGCAAACAGCAGACACACAGGCCAGCGCCCAACAACCGGAGCCCCAACTCAGACGCTCGACAAGAGAGCATAAACCACCAGAAAGACTCAACCTGTGATCCCAATGAGACTTTGGGGTAGAAGGTGATGTCATGTATTCAACCAGCATTGTAACCCATGTATAAACTGACAAGTTGTACACTGTGAGAACAATGACCACTAGGTGGTGAACTTGTGGGAGACACTCCTCACCTGGACCTTCAGGTATAAAAGGGGAAGCTCCACCCACTTCCATCACTTGTGTGCAAAGGAATAAAGGACAGGTCACAGACTGACCTTCTCTCAAGCATGGGCCTCGTGTGCATTTATACTGTAATGTAAGGACATATCACTTATGACTCCAGGAATCCGGTGCAACTTTTGTTAAAATTAACAGGACCGACTATTTCACAGAAAAAATCTTTTCGAACATAATGTTTTTAGATCATGTACTTGTCGAACTTTCTTCGGTGCAAAGTGGATGAACTGACCCTTCCCCACATTGAACCGCAGTAATCACAGTCAAGGGGAGATTTAATAGAGATTTTCAGAATTATGGGGAAACTGTTTCCACGGGCAGGAGTGTCGGTAACCAGAGGATGCAGACATAAGATAATTGGTAAAAGGAATAATCCGGGGCAGGGGATGTGGGGTGAGGAGATGTATTTTTACCTGCTCCTGATCCTTACATGTTTATGATCTTATGACCTTCCACAGGAGAACAAACTCGTCCCTGAGCATGTATGAGGAGAAAGCTCCAGAAAATATTCAATATTCCCACCCGGTGAGCTTTCGCGTGTGAGACGAACGTGTTAACCGCGACACTGCGGAAAAATCTCCACTTTCAGCACCAGGTCAGACGGAAATGTTAAGCGAGCAGGTGAACTGCTGAATCCCACTTTTAAGGAATTGGTCGTGGTGCCAAGCAAATGAGTTTTGCTCAATGACGATAATGAAGAAGTGGGATTTGAACCCATACTTCCAGAAAAAACTGCAAACTGAACACAGCACCTGAGACCGCTCGGCCATCCTGACTATTTAATGCTGTATGTGGCCATCTGCAGGTTGATTTTAAACTTTTGTGTCCTGTCACATGAAATAAATGAGGGCAGCAGGTGTATCTCTGCCTGACACCGGGGAAATAGTGAGACAGACCTTGAAGTGAAATAAAGAGCAATTAAGGAATAAGGGAGCCCTTTGCCAGTAGAATAAATTGCAAATAAAAACAGAAAATGCTGGAAATCTCAGCAGGTCAGGCAGCATTTGCCAGGAGACTAAACTCGCCTCCGATTGTTCCTCTGCAGCAAGTTTAAACATAATGTTCCCGCCCGGTTTTTTTTGCTGAATGGTTACTGAAGGACAGTTGATATTTCAATAACTGAACTGTAATAATTTCAGGAACTTTAATCATAGATGACATTTTACAGCCTATCTGACTTAACACACTCTGTATTTTATGAGATTGGTTTAAAATGTTCATTGCTCAAAAGACAAGGAACCTCGGGTACTTGTGTTCAATTTATTTCACAACAAATATATTCTAAAATTATATTTTTGCCTGGGCTTGAACTTGGGACCTTTTGAGTGTGAGAAACTAAGATGATAACTGCTACACTACAGAAAACCCTGTTTAACTGCCTGCCCAGAGAGAAGTGTTAAGCTAGAAGGGTCATTCTGAATCCCTTTCTGTGAAAAAATCATTACACAAACATTTCTTTGACTGAAGCTGCACAAGTCAAAAATGTTCCTTTCAAAGTCGTTAAACTCCCAACTTTCCGTGCCCCCCGCATCTTCTGAATAAGAAAGCTCTAGTTGTACCGACTCAATCCATAAATAACAAATAAAAACAGAATTTCTGGAAATCTCAGCTGGTCAGACAGCATCAGCGTTTTTACCAGGAGACTAAGCTCGCCTCTGAATGTTCATCCACAGCAAGTTTAAACATAATATAGAATCATGGAACGGTTACAGCACGGAAGTAGTCCGTTCGGCCTGTCCAGCCCGTGCTGACTCTCAGCTAGTCCCACTCCTCCGGCCTTTACCCGTACCCCTGAGGTAATTTTCCTTCAGACACTTATCCAAATCCATTTTGAAAGATAAGGTTAATTCTGCCTCTGCCACCCTTTCAGGCAGCGCATTCCGGATCCGAACCACTCGCTGCCAAATGGCCTCCTCCTGTTCCTGCGTTCCTGTGTATAAAGTCTGGGAAACACACGATCAATTCCTGCCACTCGCACAGCCTTCCGAAATATAGCACCGTCATTCTATTCTCATAAAACCAGCTCCTGAAGTATCGGCCAGCTGTGTTGGTTGGAGCTCTGGTTATGTTCCTTCGACAACATCTACCACTGTGTGTCTGTAGTGTAGTGGTTATCATGTTCCCCAAACACACCAAAGGTCCCCGGGTGGAATCATTTTGAAAAATTTAAAATGGACCGAAAGGCCGACTCCCGTTCCTAATTCTTACGTTCTTATGATCTTATGTCCTTTCACTGGAGAACAATCTCTACCCTGAACATGCATGAGGAGAAAGGTCCAACAAAATATTCCCACCTGGGGAGCTTACCCGTGTGAGGCGAACGTGTTAAACGCTACACTGCGGACACATCTCCACTTGCTGCACCAGGTCAGACGGAAATGTTAGGCGAGCAGCTGAACTGCTGAATCCCACTTTTAAGGACTTTGTCGTGGTGTCAGAACAAATTATGGGTGAGCCTCCATTTGCCGGCGAAGTTTGAACTTGCGGTTCGAACTTTTGCAAAGAATGACTTCCATTTTTACGTGGCCTTTCAACAACTCAGGATATCCCCAAGTGATTTAAAGTCAATGAAGTACCGATGGAGCCTTGTAATGTGGGGAAAGATGGGCCCCAATCACCCCACACACATCTCAACTCTTTCAGAAGCAAGAGAGTGTGTAACCTGGGTCTATAACATAAAGTAATGGGGTCATTAACGATTAAAGCCCATTATTCATCCTCTCACACACCTCAATGATATTTATGCAATGAATTGATGAAAATTTCAATAACTGAACTTTACTGAGTTAAGGAACTAGAATCATTGATGATGTTTTATCCCCTATCTGATTTTACACACACTGTATTTTAGGAGAGTGAGTTAAAATGTTCATCGCTCATGATACAAGGAACCTGGGGCTACTTTTTAAAATGTATTCCACAGAAAAATATTCTCCAAAATAATGTTTCTGTCCATGCTCAAACCGGGGATATTTCACATGTGCAGCGAAGGTGATAACCGTTACTCGACGGAAACCTCTGCCTGCACCTCGAAAAAAAGCATCCTGCAGCGCTGCCTCGCTTCCCAGCAACAGATCAAAGCCGCAAACAAACCCATAGATTATTCCCACTTCCCCATCTCCACAGATACTGCCCGACCTGCTGAGTGTTTCCAGCATTTTCTGTTTTTACTGAATACACAAACACAGGTATTTGTTCAAAACCAAACTGGAGGTGGTCACACACAGATTGAACAGAGCCAGAGAGACAGACAGGATCGGGAAACACCCGGAAATGGGGAAAAACCAACAGGCGCCTGGCTGCAATCACCGACAGGGACATGTGATTTACATAATCCTGGCTAGCTCAGTAGATACAGCATGAGGCTCTTACTCTCACTGTTGTGGGTTTGAGCCCCATGTTGGGCAAATCATTATCGTTAAATTTTATGTCGCTTTCTCGGGCAAACTTCATTAATTAACCGATCAGCTTCTTTTGCACAGTGAAAGTAATGCTCACTGAGAGAGACTCGATAATTGAATAATTGGTTCTGTGCTTTGCATGTTAACTGTTAAACCATATCCCATTTTACACACTGTACTTCAGGCATCTGATTCAGAATGTTCATTGTAACATGAACGTGCCCCTGGGGAAACAGTGAGACAGGTTTTAGAGCAAGGGTCTGGATATTGTGAAACAGCAAACACAATATCAATTCCGGAAGAACAACAGCTAAATTAACTGATTTGAACGCATAGCCTCCTGATCGGGAGTTTGACCCGTAACCTTTGCACCACGATGTCCAGATTCTACAACAGTCCCAGCGGATCGGAAGGTAGAACATGTAACATCGCTATTCAAGAAAGGAGGGAGAGAGAAAACCGGGAACGACAGGACAGTTAGTCTGACATCAGTCATCGGGAAAATGCTGTAATCCATTGTTAAGGAAGTGGTGTCAGGGCACTTCGAAAATTATAACATGATTCGACAGAGTCAACATGGTTTTATGTCAATGTCATGGGCAGGTACAGAAAATAATCAAATAAGACTAATATTAAGCTGGCCTTCATATCTTGCGAACTCGATCACCAGCAAGTGATCAGGAAGGCCAATAGAATCTTGGCCTTTATTGCAAAGAGGATGGAGTATAAAAGCAGGGAAATCTTGCTCCAGTTATACAGGGTATTGGTGAGGCAACACCTCGAATACTGCATGCAGTTTTGTTTTCCATATTTACGAAAGGATATACTTGCTCTGGAGGCAGTTCAGAGAAGGTTCACTGGTCGATTCCGGAGTTGAGGGAGTTGACTTCTGAGGAAAGGTTGTTTAGATTGGGCCTCTACTCATTGGAATTCAGAAGAATGTGTCGTAATCTTATCCAAATGTATAAGATTATGAGGGGGCTCGACAAGTTGGATGCTGAGTGAATGTTTCCACTAGTGGGGGAGACTAGAACCAGATCTTAGAATAAGGGGCCACCCATTTAAAACTGAGATGGGGAGAAATTTCTTCCCTCAGAGGGTTGCAAATCTGTGGAATTCGCTGCCACAGAGAGCTGTGGAAGCTGGGACATTGAATATATTTAAGTCATAAATTGATAATTTCTTAAACGATGAGGGGATAAGGGGTTATGGGGAGCGGGCGGGTAAGTGGAGCTGAGTCAATGATCAGATCAGCCATGATCTTATTAAATGGCGGAGCAGGGTCGAGGGACGGTGTGGCCGACTCCTGCTCCTATTTCTTATGTTCGTTTAACTGGAACACAAGGGGTCAGATGTTGTGTGCAGATATACAATGCCCTGGTTAGACCTCACTTGGGGGACTGTGTTCAGTTCTGGTACCGCACAGGCAGCATCTGCTTTTTTGCCAGCAGACGAAACTCGCCTCCGATTGTTCATCCACAGCAAGTTTAAACATAATGTTCCCGCCTGGGATAGAACCAGGAACTTTTCACATGTAAAGCAAACGTGATAACCGCTACACTACAGAAACCTCTGTTACAAGAAAAATAACAGTGGGGAGTTGAACATTGAGCTCCCTCGGTGCTGATCGGGACCGATGCTGATGTGGAAGCAAGTCATCCTCGACTCCGGGGGACTGCCTCACAAGAAGAGAGGAGGATCAGGAATGTGTTGGCTCACCTTAAACAACTTCTGTCCCACACTGAAAGCTCTCAATCCTTCTCCTCCACTGCCCTTTACAGAAATGTCACGTAATTACACCCACCATGTTCACTTCCACATCCTCACAGTGGGCCACAGAGACTCCTGCCGTCTCCCCGCGATCAGCGAACTCACCCAGTTTGTAAAGTTACACCCGGAACAAGTGTCGCGCAAAGGGCAGGAGAAGCCAGAGAGTCTGTAAACTCAGTGTGTAACAGGAAATAACGGGGTTATTAACGGTGATTACAGCAATTCATCATCATCATCTGCAGTCCCTCGAAATCAAGGAAGGCTTGCTTCCACTCCAAAAGTGAGTTCTCAGGTGACTAAACCGTCCAATACGGGAATTACAGTCTCTGTCACAGGTGGGACAGACAGTGGTTGAAGGAAAGGGTGGTGGAACTGGTTTGCCACACGCTCCTTCCGCTGCCTGTGCATGTGTTCTGCATGCTCTCGGCGATGAGACTGGAGAGACTCCAGATCCTCTTTCTCCACTTAGGGTGGTCTTTATCCAGGGAGTCCCAGGTGTTGGTGGGGATGTTGCATTTTATGAAGTGGCTTTGAGGGTCCTTCAAACGTTTCCTCTGCTCAACTGGGGCTCGCTTGCCGTGCAGGAGTTCCGAGTAGAGCGCTTGCATTTGGAGTCTTGTGTCAGGCATGCGAACAATGTGGCACGTCCAACGGAGCTGGTCAAGTGTGGTCAGTGCTTCGATGCTGGGGATGTTGTCCTGATTGAGGACGCAAATGTTGGTGCATCTGTCCTCCGAGGGGATTTGTTGGATTTTGCAGAAATATCTTTGGTGGTATTTCTCCAGTGACTTGAGGTGCCACTGTATAAGGTCCATGTCTCTGAGCCATACAGGAGGACGGGTATCACTACAACCCTGTAGACCATGAGCTTAGTGGCAGATTTGAGGACCTGATCTTCGAACACTCTCTTCCTCAGGCGGCCGAAGGCTGCACTGGCGCACTGGAGGCAGTGTTGAACCTCGTCGTCGATGCCTGCCCTCGCTGATAATAGGCTCCCGAGGTATGCAATTATTCATCCTCTCACAGACTTCACTTATTTTCATGCGATAAACTGATTGAGAATAGAAAGAGGGTTCGTGCTCGGGATCTTATCCACTCGACCACCAAGGAAAAATTATGATAATGGTATATATTATATATATATATATATATATATTAATAGAATCATAGAATCAGAAAGTTTCAGCACAGAGTGAGTCCATTTCGGCCCATCGTGTCCCCGCCGGCCGACCAAGAGCTATCCAGCCTAATCCCACTTTCCAGCTCTCGGTCCAGAGCTCTGTAGGTTGCGGCACTTTAAGTGCACATCCACGTACTTTTAAATGAGGTGAGGGTCCCTTTCAGGCATTGAGTTCCAGACACCAGCACTCTCTGGGTGATGAAATGTCCCCTCATATCTCCTCTAAACCTCCCCCAATTACTTTAATTCTATGCCCCTTGGTTGTTGACCCCTCTGCCAAGGGAAACAGGACCTTCATATCCATTCTATCTCGGCCCCTCAATTTTATACACCTCAACCAGGTCTCCGCTCAGACGACTCTGTTGCAAAGAAAACAGATTCAGCGTCTCCAAACTGTCCTCATAGACAAAATTCTCCAGACCAGGCAACATTCTAGTAAATCTCCTCTGCACCCTTTCCAGTGAAATCACATTTTTCCTGTAATGTGGTGTCCAGAACTGCACGCAGTACTCCAGCTGTGGTGCAGCCAGTGTTTTGTACAGTTCAAGCATAACCTCCTTGCTCTTGTATTCCATGCCTTGACTAATATCGGCAAGTATTCCATATGCCTTCTTAACCACAATAACTACCTAGCCTGCTACCTTCAGGGATCTGAGGACCTGCACTCCAAGGTCCCTTTATTCCTCTACACTTTTCAGTGTCGTACCATTTAATGTGTATTCCCTTGCCTTGTTAAACCTCCCCAAATGCATTACCTCACACTTATCTGGATTGAATTCCATTTGACACAGTTCTGCCCACCTGACCAGTACATTGATCATCATCATCATAGGCGGTCCCTCGATCGAGCACGATTTGCTTCCATGAGTTCACAGGTGTTTCGATGAAGGACCCGATGTTCCAGTCCTGAATCCAATTGAGGGGGTGGAAGATGCCTTTGTGTGGATTTTTTTAACGTGAGGTGACCGTTGCACCCCAGCCACCACACGGGCTTGACAGAGCTAGGTCTTGGTCCAGTGGCAAGGGTTAACCAAGACGACAGGAGACCAGCTCTGCTGCACGGACCTAGCGTGCAAACATTTCACAGTGTGGGCTGGGCCCGTGCTGCCCCTGGGCCCTCGGCTCTTCTGGGCCCCGTATCCTCACCTGTCGCACCTCCTCCACGATCTGTCGCCGCTCCTCCACCATAAACATTCACCGCATCGCGCCACAAACACTCACCGCTCATCCGCCCCGGCCTTCCCACTCCTCTGCACCTGGGCCCTGCCGATGTTCCTGCTCACGCTCCAAAATGACGACCAGGGTTTTGATGACGTCACTCAGACGCCCATCTCAATAACGTCGGTATTTGTTTAAATACCTAAAAAAATTTCACATATATGTAATAAAGCTTGAAGCACCTCCCGGAATTCCTTCTAAGATGGGATTATGGTTTGTTGATCCAGGTTCCAGAATCCATGGAGAGATGTTACCCGTGGTATAAGGTGGTGTGGCTGGATTCCGATGGACTGCATGGATAGCTTACCAACTTCGCTTGTTGTTTTAGTATCATCGCGCTGGTCCCTCGGAGAACAGTGTGAAGTGGTGGGAGGATCAATGTGGCCAGGATTCGTGTCCTGGTCAATATTTATCCCTCAATCAACATCACAGAGACAGATGATCTGGTCATCATCACACTGCTGCCTATAGGAGCCTGCCATGTGCAAAGTGGCGGCTCTGTCTCCCACACTACAAGAGCGACCGCACTTCGAAAAGTACTTCATTGGCTGCAAAGCGCCTTGAGACATCCATTGATATCTTCCTGTAGTCCGCCACTTTCTTCTTCATTATCAACCACTCAGCCTATTTTAGTGTCATCTGCAAACTTCTTACTCATACCCTCAACATTTCAGTCCAAATCATTGATGTATACCACAAAAAGCAAGGGACCCAGCACTGAGCCCTGCAGAATCCCACTGGATCACAAAATCACCCATCAACCATTACGCTTTGATTCCTGCCTCTGAACAAATTTTGGACCCAACTTGCCACTTTGCCCTTGAATCCCATGGGCTTTTACATTCCTAACCAGTCTGCCAAGTGCGACCTTATCAAAAGCTTTGCTAAAGTGCATATCCATTACATCATACCACTGCCCTCAACAACCCTCCTGGTTACCTCCTCGAAAAATGCAATCAACTTAGTCAGACATGACCTTCCCTTGACAAATTCATGTTGACTATCCTTGATTAATACATTTCTTTCTAAATGAAGATTTATCCTGTCCCTCAGGATTTTTACAAATAATTGTAAAAGGTTCAGCTGACCAGCCTGTATTTACTCAATCCCGTTCTCCCTTTTTAAACAAAGGTATAACGTTAGCAGTGCTCCAATCCTCTGGCCCCGCACCTGTAGCCAGTGAGGATTGGACAATGGTGGTCAGAGCCTCTGCTATTTCCTCTATTGCTGCTCTTATCAGCCTGAGATACATTTCATCCGGGCCTGGGGAATTATCCACTTTCGAAGCTGCTGAACCACCAATACTTCCTCTCTCACTATGTTTATTTCATCTAATATTTCACACTTCTCCACCCTCATTGCAAAGTCCACATCGCCCCTCTCTTTTGTGAAATCAGATGCAAAGTATTCATTAAGAATCCTACCCAAGTCTTCTGCCTCCGCGTACAGATTCCCTTTATGGACTCTAATCGGCCCCACTCTTTCTCTACTTATCATCGTGCTCATAATGTATGTATGTATTGGGGTTTTACCAGATTTAATTGCCAACATTCTCTCATGCTCTCTCTTTGCTTTCCTGATATATTTTTTAATTGCACCTCTGCACCTCGAGAGTTTCTGCAGTATTGGGTTATCGGTATCTGTCATAAGCTTCCCTTTTTTTCGTTAGCTTTCCCTGTATGTCCCCTGACATCCTGGGAGCTCTAGATTTGTTGGTTCCATCTTTGTTTTAAGGGAACATACTTGCTCTGTCCCCTCAGGATCTCCTGCTTGAATGCCTCCCACTGCTCTGACACTGATTTACTAGCAAGTAGCCGTTCTCAGTCCACTTTGGCCAAATTCCATCTCAGCTCAGCAAAATTGGCTTTACCCCAATTGAGAACTTTTATTCCTGGTCCCCTTTGTCCTTTTCTATCAATACCCTAAAGCTTACTGAGTCTGATCACTCGCATCAAAATGCTCTCTCACTGATACCCCTCATACCTGCCCCTCTTCGATCACAAGACCCAGTCCAGAACCGCCCCTCCCTTGATGGGCTTGTTACATACTGGATAAAGAATTTCTACTGAATGCATTTTAGGAATTCTCCACCATCTGTACCATTCACACTCTCATTTTCCCAGTTAATATTCGGGTAGTTAAAATCCTCCACTATTACAGCTCTACAGGTTTTGCACTTCTCAACATTCTGCCCATATACTTGATCTTCTATCTCCCTCGAACTGCCTGGGTGTCTATAGTGCACTCCCAGTAGTGTGATCGCCCCTTTTTTGTTCTTTAATTCAACCCACATGGCCTCGTTTGATGACCCCTCGAACACATCTTTCCTTTTCACAGCTGCAGGATCCATCAATAATCTCTCACAACTCAACTGAAAGCAGCTGGAATGTGCAGCTTTGAGAGGGGCTTTCTGCACCGTCAGGGCTGATTACTGTAGAATTTGAATGTCTACCGAACTGTTCAGAGTATTCAGCAAATATAGCAGGACTGGGAGACATTGTGCTTTGTTAATACTGAACCAGAAATGCACATTATTCAATGCTTCTCATATTTAATTGCGCACGTTTTCAGCTGGTTTTGAAACGGGAACATTTTGCGTGTTTAGCGAATGTGATGACCACTACACTACGGAACACACGCTTTCAAAGCAGACTGCAACCTGAATGCAGCAACATAGACCGCTCGGCCATCCTGACTGCTCAATATTATGTGTGGCCACCTGCAGTTTGAATTTGAACTTTTGTGTCCTGTCACATGAAGTAAATGAGGACAGCAGGCGTATCTCTGCCTGACACCGGGTAAACAGTGAGACAGACCTTGGAGCAAGGGTCTGGTTATTGTGAAACAGCAAAGAAAATATTAATTCTGGAATTACCCAAAGGAACAGGGACCTCAACATGATTTAAACACGCAACTTTCTGATCAAGAGGCAGACACACCACCGCTGCACCACGAGGCCTAAACACTGAGTCTGAGATGTTCGTCTATATGAAGGTTCTGCAATAAAAGGGGCTTTAAAATCCCCGCCCATTCCCACCGGGTGTCAGAAGCAGCGCTCACCTGCCAGTCACCATATGTTTATTTGTTAAACTTTTGTGTTGCTTTCACGGGAAAGCATCATTAATTAACCCATCACCTTCTTTTGCACAATGAAAGAAATGCTAACTGAGGGAGAGTCGATACTTTAATCAATAAATACAGCGAATGCTGGAAATCTCAGCAGGTCAGGCAGTATTTGCTCGGAGACGAAACTCAGCTCTGATTGTTCATCCACAGCAAGTTTAAACATAATGCTCACACTTGGGATCGAACCAGGGACCTTACACGTTTTAAGCAAACGTGATAACTACTACACTACGGAAACCTCTGGCAAAGCAGCCCCAACAGAGGGGAGCTGACCAGTGAGCTCCCTCTGAGCTGATCGGGAATGTGCTGGCTCACCTTAAACAACTTCTGTCCCACACTCAAAGCTCTCAATCCTTCTCCTCCGCTGCCTTTACAGAAATGTCACGGATCACCCAGCCACCGTGTTCACTTCCACATCCTCACAGTGGGGCCACAGAGGCTCCTACCGTCTCCCCGCGATCAGCGAACACACCCAGTTTGTAAAATTAAACCCCGAACACCTGTCCGGCAAAGGGCAGGAGAAGCGGGAGAGTGTGTAAGCTCATTCTGTAACAGATAGTAGCGGCGTTATTAACGGCGATTACAGCAATCATTAATCCTCTCACACACCTCAATTATTTTTCTGCGATGAACTGATTGAGAATGGAAAGAAGTTTAATGCTCGAGATCTTAACCACTCGACCATAGAACAGCTTCGATAATTTGTATAAATATAAAAATATATATTTATTTATGGACCTGAATATCAACGGCTAGCTGCCGAGACCTCATGGCGCGACGGTAGTGCATCTAACTTTGAGCGAGAGAAATTGTTCCACAGTGATACCCATTTCATCTTTTGTTCCCTTTTAAACACTAGAAACTGAGCCAGGGGAATAAATAGAGAAACCAAAGCTCAACGATACAGACAAGAGGAAGAGAGAAGGGGAAATACTGTCCCCACCCAGAACTAATGCAGAAACCCCTCTGCTGCGCTCAGGGTGGCCACCCACAGCCTGGATACACTAACGTCCCAACAGCTCATCGACTGTCGGAGTGGGACCGTGCGGCGCTTCAGAAGACAGGTCGAAAAAGCAAAGTCACTGAATCGATCTCATGTGCTCCTTCTGCCAAGAATAGCTACACACAAAAAATGCTTTTATAAAAGTTACACCTTATCTCCAAGTTTGTCAAAAAGTTAGCTTGTTGGTCAAGGGGTATGATTCTCGTTTTTGGCTTGTTAATTGAAATTTGCGCGAGCTCCCGGCCGAGCCCACTATTCTGCCGCCAATTTTGAAATTACATCGAACTTTTGCAAAGAAGGACTTGCATTTCTGGAACACCTTTCAGGAACTCATGATGCGTTAAAGCGCTTTACAGTCGTTGAGTTATGTTTGAAGTGTTGTAGTGTGGGGAAAGATGTGCCCAAATCACCCCACACGAACCTCAACTCTTTGCGAAGGAGTTCGGTGCAAATTATCAGGGACTTGGACTTTCTTTTAATGAGTTCTGCTTGTACCTGTATTCAAGCTTGAAACAGCAACTAGGCTTCCATCTCACGGGAGCAGCGTGTAGCGGTTCGCGAGTAGGTGACGAGGTTTGGGGTTGATGTGCGTCACTTTCAATCTTTGAAATTTCACCAAGCAAATAAATGATGAATCCAACTGTCCCTGTAATCCTTTTGTTCAGGGTTAATCACAGGAATATCTGCTGTCAGGAGATGAAAAGTAATTAAAACCGACGACTGGCTTTGGGACAATCAGTATACTTTGTCACAGACAAGGCACCGGAAGGCTGGAAGGTAGATCTCACCGGTTGTGGGAGAGCTGGTTGGCGGTGACATGGAAGTGTCTGCAGTGTAAGGGACCAGACTGTTTCCATGCATCCACAATGAATGTCCCTCCCTTTATTTGGGAAAAGTACAACTGAGAATGGACAAGTTCCATCCCGGTCGGAGCAATCTGACGATTTAACTGACTGAAACCCTGGTTTGGGATGTCTTGCAGTTTACATTTAAGTTAGTCTGTGTGGCGCAATGGGTTAGCGCATTCAGCTGTTAACCGAACGGTTGGTGGTTTGAGCCCACCCAGGGACGAAGCCTTTAACTGTTTTCCTCGAGGATTCGGTGCTGCACAGTTCCAGGTTGTCATTGTGCGTTTTGGCTGCACGAATATATTCCGCAAACATTGCCAGCTGTGCTGTTATCCAGTGAGTTCCCACTCCAATACTTTTATGAACATTTAGTTCATGGAAAACGATAACAATTTTTTACATGGACCATGGTCCTCCATCCAGTCCACGAGAAATAAATTACGTTACTGGGTTTAAAGGAACTGGTGGAAATTGTCTGACCGATCGTTATGGCTTTGCTCAGATTCTGAGAGTCAACATTTTGCGAAGAATTATCTCATGGCCAATGCCTAGCATGAAAATGTCTCTCAGCATTTGTTCCAGGAATCCCTCAAATTCGTAATGTCCTGCGAGGCGCCTTAATTCGGCGACATAGCTCGCCACTTCCTGGCCCTCCGACCGTTGGCACGTGTAGAACCGATACCTCGCCATCAGAACGCTTTCTTTGGGATTTAGATGCTCGCAGACCAGCGTACACAATTCTTCATAGGATTTAGTTGTTGGTGTCACCAGAGCTAGAAGATTCTTCATGAGGCCATAGGTTGCTGCCCCACAGACGGTAAGGAGGATCGCCCTTCATTTGGCAGCGTTCTCGTCGCCTTCCAGCTCATTGGCCACGAAGTATTGGTCGAGTATCTCCACAAAGGCTTCGCAATCGTCCACTTCTGAGAACTTCTCCAGGATACCAACTGTTCCTTGCATTTTTGCGTGGTTGTTCATTGTCTCGTCGCCAATTGATACGCTCATAATAAAGGATGAAACTTAGTATTGTGAACACTGAGTAAGTGTGACCTTCGCTCCTTTAATAAGACTCCAGAGTACAGGTACCTCATGGGTGGCCTGCTTACATACCGTGCTCCCAAGGGATACTGGGATCCCTTGGGACTCCGACAGGTAGGCCCTCTGATGATGGTGTGCACAGGTTGTCAAGGGTTAAATACATAACACAAGATGTGAACAGAAATCAACCATCAAAAGCCCTGTCATTAACCGCAAAGGGTTTCCTGCAATTTTCTGATCGCAAAGCGCTTTCAGTCCTTGTCCTTAAAATTGTAGACGTGGAAATTGGGGAGTTTAATGACTTTGAAAGGAGGACATTGTTGTTTGGTGCCGTTCTGGTTAGAGAAATGTTTGTGAAAGGAACTTTTTGCAGAGAGAGGGATTGAGCATTTCAGCTTGTTGCTGAACTCTTCTCTCTGGGCACTGAGCTCAGCAGCAATTTCTGTCGTGTGGAGGTTATCACATTTCCTTCACACGTGAAAAGTTCCCGGTTCAAGCCTGCGCAGAAACATTATTTCTCAAACAAAAACTTGCCTGCAATAAAAACTGCTTTCGATGCGTTGTTGAATGAGCAATGCACATTTAAAACCAGTCTTCTCCAATACAGATTGTGTAAAATCAGATCGGGGATAAAACTTCATTAAGGATTAAAGTTTCATGAGTTATTAAAGTTCACTTTTTGAAGTTTTGACTGTCCCTGTCAGCATTTCATTCATTCTGTGAAACAACACTTTCGGTTTACACCAGCGGATCTCAGCTGCATTTGAAACCCACAAACAACTCATTAATTATTCGCTCTTCCACAGTTCCAGAGCTCAGAGGGTTATTGTCCATCCCTGGGATACAAGCTACCTCGGACCCGGACCAAAGCTCCCCGTACACCGAGCACAGGCTCAGGAAAACCCCGGGGGAGAGGTTATCCCGGTCACTGGGCCTTCCAGCAGCCCTGAACAACCGCCCGGTCTGAAACTTTCCAGAGTAATAACTTGTATCTGGAACATCTAACAGTAAGGACGGCCGAGCGGTCTGAGGCGCTGCTTTCATTATTTGATTAAATTATCAATTCTCCCTCAGTTCGCATTTTTATCATTGTGCAAAAGAAGATCATGGGTTCATTAATGATATTGACCCGCGAAAGCAACACAAAAGTTTAATGAAAATTAATCGCCCAACGTGGGGCTCGAACCCACGACGCTGCGATTAAGAGTTTCATGCTCTACCGACTGAGCTAGCCGGGCTTCTCAACATTTACCCTGTCAATCCCCTTCAGAATATTGTCCGTTTCAATGAGATCACCTCTCATTCTTCCAACCTCCAGAGAGTATCGGCATATTCTACACAATCTCTCACCAAAGGACAGTCCTCTCATCCCAGGAATCGGTCTGGTAAACCTCCATTGTACCACCTCCAAGGCAAGTGAATTCTTCCTCAGAAAAGGAGACCAAAACTGTGCGCACTACTCCAGGTGTGGTCTCACCAGGGCCCTGTACAATTGGAGCAGGATTTCCTTGCTCTTGCACTATGGGCGGAATATTAGGTGCTATGGTCCGAATATCCTGATTTTCTGCTGATTCTACGGTTGTATAAAAAGTTATTGAAATTCGACAGTCACTCGGCAAACATATTTGTATTTCCTTCAGTGTGCAACACTGATGGATGGATTAATGATGATTGAAACAATTATTCAGTATTTCACAGACTTGAATTATATTTGTCAACTTGCTCTGTAAAAATGCTTTCCCTGACCAGGAATCAAACCCAGACCACGGCAGTGAGAGCACCGAATGCTAACCACTAGACTACCAGGGAACACTGCTTGCAGCCTCTGCGATAACTTTAAATATAGTCAGATTACAATCACAGCTGAGAATTGTGCGGTGACACGGGGTGTAACCGGATTTGCTGGGAGCAGCGTGGAGGCCCCAACCTGCGTGAGAACACCAGCGGCAGGTCGGGGCCATAAAAGGAGCGGTGAGCGGCGGCCTGGGAGCAGCGTGGTGGTGTACCACGGCAAGGTACAGTGCGAGCTGGTGCAGGAGGGCGACGGCAGCGAAGAGTGACGTCATCAAAGTCCAGGTCGGTGATTGGAGCGTGGGCAGGTACAGCAGGAGCAGCGAGAGACTGGGGAGGGATGTGATCGGGCCCCAGGGGCAGCGTGAGTTCAGGGCCAGGGGCCCAGGGGCAGCACAGGCCAGCCCACACTGCGATATGTGTGGGCACTGGGTCCGTGCAGCAGAGCTGGTCTCCAGTCGTCTTGGATAACACTTGCCACTGGACCAAGACCTCGCTCTGTCAAGCCCGTGTGATGGCTGGGGTGCAACGGTCACCACACGTTAAAAAAATCCACGCACAGTTATCTTCCATACTTCAACATGCAGTTCTGGACCTGGAATATTAGGTCCATCATTGAAACACCTGTGAACTCATCCGTTTTTGGCGTGGAAGCAAGTCATCCTCGCTTCGAGGGACTGCCTATGATGATGATGCACTGGATTTGCTCCAGTCTGTGGGCAGCAGGTGATGAAAGCGGGCGTGAGAGGGTGAGTGACAGGTGGGCAATGCTTCTGATGCTGTCTGACCCACAGTGGGAGTGGCCGGGGATTTTAAAGCCCTTTCATTGCACCAATGCAGGGTAAATGGAACTGTGTTTCAGGAACCTTCATGTATACAAACATGTGCATCCTGCACTATAGACCTCGTGGTGCAACGGTCGTGTGTCTGACTCCAGATCAGAAGGCTGCCTGTTTATATCACGTCGGGGTCACTGTACTTTTCCATATTGTTCTTCCGGAATTGAGATTTTCTTTGCTGCATCCCAATTTACTTTCCCATCCATCTTTGTACCATCAGCAAACTTGGCTCCATTACACTGGGTCCCTGTATCCCTGGGATAGGGGAGGGAAGACACACCGGAGAAGTGTGAGCTTGTGGACCGGAGAAGTTGCAGCTGCTGGAGCTGTGCGTTTTATCGGGGAGGGACGGGGGGAGAGCCCGCCGAGCGACCGGAGAAGCTGAGAAGCTGCTGTGCTTTTCATCGGGTTTGACACTGTTTAAAAATGGCAGAGTGCCAAGTTTTCTCTCCCTACTGCCCATGCGCGAAGGTGCCGGCAGTGTTTTCGGCGCAGGCATTTGGCTGCGCCCCCCACTTCACCATTGCCACCATGCCAGGACTCCGGAGACTGTACACAGCGTCCAGGATGGGGCGAGTTTTTCCCCGCGCCATTTCCAGCATGCAAAGTCAATGCGCCGACAAAACTGCTTGGGGAAAATCTAGCTCTTAAAGAGTAAGGAG
This sequence comes from Pristiophorus japonicus, assembly GCF_044704955.1. NCBI lineage: Eukaryota > Metazoa > Chordata > Chondrichthyes > Pristiophoridae > Pristiophorus > Pristiophorus japonicus. The sequence continues at coordinate 175,846 of NW_027250777.1, forward strand.
TACACTGAAGGAAATACAAATATGTTTGCCAAGCAACTGTCAAATTTTAATAACTTTTTATACAACCATCGAATCAGCAAAAAACAGGGCACTCGCCCCATAGTACCGAATATATAGCCCACAGTACAAGAGTAAGGAAGTCTTGCTACAATTGTACAGGGCCCTGGTGAGATGAGGACAAACTTCTTCACTCAGAGAGTTGTCAACCTGTGGAATTCTCTGTCGCAGAGTTGTTGATGCCAGTTTGTTAGATATATTCAAGAGGGAGTTAGATGTGGCCCTTATAGCTAAAGGGATCAAGGGGTATGGAGAGAAAGCAGGAAAGGGGTACTGAGCTGAATGATCATCCATGATCTCATTGAATTGTGGTGCAGGCTCGAAGGGCCGAATGGCCTACTACTGCACCTATTTTCTATGTTTCGATGTTTCTCTGTCCTGCTACTGCTTCTTTAATCATGGATTCCAACATTTGCCCAACCACAGATGTTCGGCTAACTGGTCTATAGTTTCTTGCTTTTTGTCTGCCTCCTTTTTTAAATAGGGGCATTACATTTGCAGTTTTCCAAACTGCTGGCTCCTCCCTAGACTCCAGCGAGTGCATGTCCACAGATCCCTGAAAGTAGCAGGCCAGGTCGGTAAGGTGGTTGAGAAGAAATATGGAATGATTGCCTTTATTAACCGAGGCATCGAATACAAGAGATGGGGTCGGTGGGGCAGGTTAGGTCACAGCTGGAGTACTGCGTGCAGTTCTGGTCGCCATATTACAGGAAGGACATGATTGCACTGAAGATGGTGCAGAGGAGATTTACGAGGATGTTGCCGGGAGTGGAGAATCTTCGCCATAAGGACAGATTAGAAAGGCTGGATTTGTTTTCCATGGAACAGAGACTGAGGGGAGACCTCATTGAGATATAATGGATAGAAAGGACCTATTTCCCTTAGCAGAGGGGTCAACAACAAGGAGGCATAAATTTAAAGTAATTGGTCGAAAGTTTAGAGGGGATATTTCTTCACGCAGAGGGTTGTGGGGGTCTGGAACTCACTGCCTGAAAGGGTGGTAGAGGCAGAAACCCTCAACACATTTAAAAAGTGCTTGGATGTGCACCTGAAGTGCCGTAACCTGCAGGGTTATGGACCTTGAGCTGGAAAGTGGGATTAGGCTGGAGAGCCTCTAGTTGGCCGGCGCGGACACGATGGGCCAAAATGGCCTCCTTCCTTGCTGTAAACTTCTTTGATTCTATGAACTCATTTGCAAAGAGTTGAGGTGCGTGTGAGGTGATTAGGGCACATCTTTCCTCACATGACAACATTTCAAAGGTACTTAACGGCAGCACAGCGCTTTGAGGCGTCATGATTTGCTGACAGACGCTGCAGAAATCCAAGTCCTTCTTTGCAAAATTTCAATCCAATCTCAAGGCTGGTCTGGGATTTGAAGCCAGGATCTTTCTGCAAATTTCAAGTAACAACCACGAAGCAAAGATCATACCCCGAGACCAAAAACTACCTGCTTAGCAAATGTGGAGATAAGATGTAACCATTATTGAAGCATTTTTAGTGTATATTCCTATTCTTGATCAGAGGAGCACATGAGACGGAATCAGTGACTTTGCCTTTTCGACATGTTTTCTGCAGCACCGCACGGTCCCACTCCTGCAGTCAATGAGCTGTTGCGACGTTAATGTATCCATCATCATCATCATCATAGGCGGTCCCTCGAAACGAGGATGACTTGCTTCCACGCCGAAAAAGGATGAGTTCACAGGTGTTTCAATGAAGGACCCGAACCACATCCCAAAGGGTGGAAGATGCCTGTGCGTGGATTTTTTAACGTGTGGTGGCCGTTGCACGCCAGCCATCACACGGGCTTGACAGAGCGAGGTCTTGGTCCAGTGACAAGGGTTAAGCAAGACGACAGGCGACCAGCTCTGCTGCACGGACCGAATGCACACACATATCGCAGTGTGGGCTGGCCCGTGCTAACCCTGGGCCCCTGGCCCCAAACTCATACTTCCGCTGGGCCCCGATCAAGTCCCTCTACAGTCTCTCGCCGCTCCTTTGGCCCGATCTCGCCGCTCCTGCTGTATCTGCCCACGCTCCAATCACAGACCTGCACCTTGATGACATCACTCTTCGCTGCCGCCGCCCTCCTGCACCAGCTCGCGCTGCTCCCTGGAGTAGTCTCGCGGGACCTCCAAGCTGCTCCCAGGGCCGCTCGCCGTTCCTTTTATGGCCCCGATCTGCCGCTGGTGTTCTCCCGTTATTGTATCCAGGCTGTGGGTGGCCACCCCGAGCGCAGCAGAGGGGTTTCTGCATTAGTTCTGGGTGGGGACCGTATCTTTCCCCTTCTCTCTTCCTCTTGTCTATATCCCTGTGCTTTTATTTCTCTATTTATTCCCCCTGTCTCAGTTTCTAGCGTTTTAAAGGGAACAAAAGATGAAATGAGTGTCACTGTGGAACAATTTCTCTCACTCAAAGTTAGATGCACTACCGTTGCACCATGAGGTCTAGGTAGCTAGCCGTTGATATTCAGGTTCATATATAAATATATCTAAATATATCTATATGTATCATAACCGTTCCCTGATGGTCGAGGGGTTAAGATCCGGCGCACTAACCTGGTTTCAATTCTCGATCAATTCATCGCATAAAAATAATTGAGGTCTGTGAGACGATTAATAATTGCTGTAATCACCATGAATACCAATACTTTCTGCGACAGACCGAGCTTACAGACTATCTGGCTTCTCCTGCCCTTTGCCGGGCACGTGTTTGGGGTTTAATTTAGTAAACAGGGCGAGTTCGCTGATCGCGGGGAGACGGTAGGAGCCTCGTGGCCCCACTGTGAGGATGTGGCAGTGAACACGGTGGCTGGGTGATCCGTGACATTTCTGTAAAGGGCAGCGGAGGAGAAGGATTGAGAACTTTCAGTGTGGGACAGAAGTTGTTTAAGGTGAGCCAACACATTCCCGATCAGCGAAGAGGGAGCTCACTGGTCAGCTCCCCTCTGTTGGGGCTGCTGTGCCAGAGGTTTCTGTAGTGCAGTGGTTATCACATTTGCTTTGTACGTGAAAAGTACCCGGTTTGATTCTGAGTAGAAACATTATGTTTCAACTTGCTCTAAGGGAACAATCGGAGGAGAGTTTAGTCTCCTGGAAAATGCTGCCTGACCTGCTGAGATTTCCAGCATTTGCTGTCGTTATTAGCTATTTATTCTCCTGGTAGAATGGCTCCCTTATTCTGAATTGCTCTTTATTTAACCAATAAATAGATAACTTTCAGTGCGAGAAAACGGATCCACCGGGGACCTTTCGCGTGTGAGGCCAACATGATATCCGCTACACTGCAGCCCATCAAAGGGTGAGAAACCACTGAATATAAAGGATGAGCTCACAAATATCAGGGGCAGTGCAGTCTGGTCAACGTCAAACTCCCCTTTCGTATTCAGCAGAGGCATGAACGGGAGTCAGATGCCACAAAGTTTAATTAAAGATACAAATACAAGTAAAACTTCCAAATCTTTTCACTGTAAAATTCTTTCACTTTATTTGAAATCCTACTGCGTTGAATCTGAAAATGATCACCATGGGATTTTATCTTCGCTGCTGATTCTATTTTCTCTGCACGGAAGGAATAACCGGTGCTGTTAAATTTGACAAAAGTTGCCCCAGATTCCTGGTGACATCGGCAATACAGTGTGTAAAATGGGTTAACATGCTGAAGAACATAAGGAGAAAAGAAATAGGAGCAGGAGTCGGTCATACGCCCCTCGAGCCTGCTCCGCCTTTTAAAACGATCATGGCCGATGCGATCATGGACTCAGGTCCACTTCCCTGCCCGCTCCGCAAAGCACAGGACAAATGATTGAAGTATCGACTGTCCCTCAGTTAGCATTTCTTTCATTGTGCAAAAGAACGTGACGGGTTAATTAATGATGCTTTTCCGTGAACGCAACACAAAAGTTGAAGAAAAAAACATACGGTGACTGGCAGGTGAGCGTTGCTTCTGACACCTGGTGGGAATGGGCGGGGAATTTCAAGCCCCTTGAATTGTGAAAGCTTCATATAGAGGAACATCTCAAACACATTGTGTCGGCCTCGTGGCGCAACGGTAGCGTGTCTGACTCCAGATCAGAAGGTTGCGTGTTCAAATCACGTCGGGGTCACTGTTCTTTCAGAATTAATATTTTCTTTGCTGTTTGGCAATAACGAGACCCTTGTTCCAAGGTCTGTCTCATTGTTTCCCCAGTGTCAGGCAGAGATACGCCTGCTGCCCTCATTTAATTCATGTGCCAGGACACAAAAGTTCAAAATCAACTTGCAGGTGGCCACACACACCGCCGAGCGGTCGAAGGTGCTGTGATTAGATCGCAGTTTTCTCTGGAGGTGTGGGTTTGAATTCAACTTCTGACATTTCTTGTTTTTAATCATAAAACGAAACTCATTGTTTGACACCACGACCAACTCCTTAAAACTGGGATTCAGCAGTTCACCTGCTCGCTTAACATTTCCGTCTGACCTGGTGCTGAAAGTGGAGATGTTTCCGCAGTGACGCGGTTAACACGTTCGCCTCACACGCGAAAGCTCACCAGGCGTGAATATTTTCTGTAGCTTTCTCCTCATGCATGCTCAGGGGCGAGTTTGTTCTCCTGTGAAAAGTTCATAAGATGATAAGCATGTAAGAATTAGGGGCCGGAGTACGCCATTCGGCCCCTCGAGCCTGGTCCACCATTCAAGAAGATCCTGGCAGTTCCTCGACAGCAAGTTTAAACATCTGGGGCAGAGCCAACAGGCGACTGTCTGTAATCAGTGAGAGAACGGTCTGTTTGGCAGAAGGCTGGCGAGCTCAGTCAGTAAAATATAAGACTTTTAATCTCAGGGTCGTGGTTTCGACACCAACATTGGACATTTACATTTTTCATAGAATTATAGAATGATCGAAGTTTGCAGCATACAAGGTGGGCATTTTGGCCCATCAATTCCACCCCGGCCAACAAGAGGCGATCCAGCTTCATTCCACTTTCCAGCTCTGGGTCCATAACCCTACAGGTTACGGCACTTCAGGTGCACATCCAAATACTTTTTACATGTGGTATCTGCCTCCGCCATTCTTTCAGGCAGTGAGTTCCTGACCCCCACTAACCTCTGCATGAAGAATTTTACCTTCAAATCCTCTTTAAACCTTCTACCAATTACTTTAAATATATGCCCCCTGGTTGTTGACCCCTCTGCTATCCACTATATCTCGGCCCCTCATAATTTTATACATATCAATGTTGTCTCCCCTCAGCCTCCTCTGTTCCAATGAAAACAAACCCAGCCGATCCAATCTGTCCTCATAGCTAAAATTCTCCACGCCTGGCAACATCCTCGTAAATCTCCTCTGTACACTCTCGTACAATCACATAATTCCTGTAATACGGTGACCAGAACTGCACACAGTACTCCAGCTGTGGCCGACCCAGTGTTTTATACATTTCAAGCATAACCAACCTGCTCTTCTATCCCATGCCTCAGCCAATAAAGGTAAGCATTCCGTGCGCCTTCTTACCCACCTTATCCAACTGGCCTGCTACCTTCAGGGATCTGTGGACATGCACTCCAAGGTCCCTTTGTTCTTCCACACTTCTCAATGTCCAACCATTTAATGTGTGTTTCTTTCCTTGTTTGCCCTCCCCAAATGCACAGCCTCACACTTCTCTGGATTAAATTAGTATCACCTGAAAACGTTTTAATCATACCTCCTATATTTAAGTTTTGATCAATGATGTTGCCACTAAAAGCCAGGGACCTAGCACTGAGCCCTGTGGAACCCCACTGGAACCATCCTTCCTGTCCCAAACACTCCCATCAAACATTACCCTTTGCTTCCTGCCTCTGAGCCAATTTTGGATCCAACTTGCCACTTTACCCTGGTCCCATGGGCTTTTACTTTCGTGACCAGTCTTCCATGTGGGAACTTGGTGAAAGCTTTGCTAAAATCCTTATACACTACATCATACGCACTGCCCTCTTCGATCCACTTGGTTACCTCCTCAAAAAATTCAATCAAGTGAGTCAGACAAGACCTTCCCTGAACAAACCCATGCTGACTATCCGTGATTAACCCATGTCTTTCTAAATGCAGAAATTAAATCATTGATAAATTTTATCCTGCTTTCACGGGAAAACACCATTAATTAACTGATGATCTTTGTTGTGCATGTATAAAATAAGTATACATCCTGTACACTCAATGTACAGTTACATAAGACCATTGGATGTATCTTCACACTGTATACACTATGCTTGTACCACCAGAGGGTGCAACTCGTGGAGACCTCGGGGTCACCTGTACACGACAGGTAACCAGGTATAAAAGGGAGCTCACAGTACTGTACCCTCACTCAGGAGCTGCAATAAGTGGACGAAGGTCACCACAGTTCAAGTACAATACCTTACCTCGTGGAGTCATTACTAGAGTGCTTACAAACACAATAACTGGTGACGAGAATACGAATTGCCATGTGACAATGGCTAACCTTGGCACGTTTGAACAATTCGCCGATGGGGAAGATTGGGAGGCCTTTGTGGAAAGGCTCGAACACTTCTTTATTGTGAATGACGTGGGGGGAGACGACCCGACATCGCTGGCTGAAAAGTGCTGAGCTATCCTGCTCAGCAGTTGTGGGCCCACCGTCTATGGCCTTGTCAGGGACCTGCTAGTCCCAGAGAAGACAATAACATATGTGGAGCTCGTTACGCTGATACAGGAACAGCTCAAACCTATAGAGAGCATCCTCACAGCCAGACACCGGTTCTCTCCCCAACGGTGGATCCGAAGGCCAAGAAATCGCAAAATATGCTGCAGACCTGAGACGATTGGCTGCACCATGTGATTTTAGCGATCACCTCACCGAAGTACTAAGGGACATCTTTGTTACTGGAATCGGTCACGAGGGCATTCTCCACAGGCTGCTCTCTGCGGACACCACGGTCACCCTGCAGAAGGCAATTAATGTGAGCCAGGCGTTCATGATCTCGGCCTGCGATTCCAAGTGGATGTCTCACCCCCAGGACTCTAACCCAGCAAGTACTGTGAACCGAAAGTTGCCTTTTAGAGGCAGGGCTGCTGCTAGCAGTCTCACTCAGGGAAGAGAGAACAGAACACCGAGTCCCAGAATCCTGAGTCCGCCACATGGGGCGAACCCGGCCAGCCCATGCTGGCGCTGTGGAGGAAATCACAGGGCCCACCAGTGCCGCTATAAAGACTATACTTGCAAAGGCTGTAACATGAAGGGCCACATCCAGCGAATATGCAAGAGAAATCATACTCACCGAGTCGATGAAGAGTTGGCTGATCATCCGGAGTCCAGCGACGATGAGGTGTACGGAGTATTAACCTGCACCAGCGAGAGTTCCCCGGTGAAAATGGAAGTTGAAGTCAACTATATTCCAGTCACGATGGAGGTGGACACAGGGGCGAGCCAGTCACTGATGAATCAGGCAGCCTTTCAGAAACTCTGGGACAATCCAATCGAACGACCCAAAATGATCCCGATCGAAGTGAAACTGCTGACCTACACAAACGATACATCCCAGTCGTTGGCAGCGTGGATGTCCAGGTGTCCCATGGCGGCGAGATGCACAGGTTACCTTTGTGGATCGTTGCTGGGGATGGTCCAAAGCTATTAGGAAGAAGGTGGATGAAAAAGATTACTTGGAGCTGGGAAAAGCTCCAACCTCCAGCGATCGACATCCCCCATGACCCCGAAGTTGGATCCAGCACAACACCTGAAAAACCAACCGCCCAACTCGACTGTGCGGCGACGACACAGAACGCTCAACCCAACGGTGAGATGATCCAGCCCAAACAACAAGACCTCACCTTCCAGGCTCCAGTGGCAGGACTCCAGAGAAGAACATTCACGCAGAAGATAACTTCCTGTCATCCGTGGCAGAGCCTGGGGAGAAAAGGATCACCGCAGCCTACCCCATGGAGAGAAAGAAGATTGTGTCTGAACCACGAGGTGAAGGGCCTGAAGTCAAGATGGCGGCAGCCACACCACATGGGAGCAACACGTGATGCCGAGCTGCGAACCGGATTGGGGTAAAGATTGAAAGACCCTCTTAAAGGAGACCGGCAACCCATCACAATTAAAGGGACAGTTCCACTCTTTATACAGCGATGATGGTGATACAAATGTAAAAGATGTAACTGACATTTTCAAGTTTGTAAATGTAACTAATCATGATAAGTCGGGCAATTGCGGTCAGAACCAATGTATTGTGAGAGTAAACGAAGTGATGACGTGCGATGCTGGGATTTACAAGCATGCCGACAAAACCAAGGGCAACCTCCCGTCAGCACCCAGGTCCCGCGACCATGTAGCCTGCCCCTCCGGGACCAATGTGATACCCCAGGGAGTGTGGCCACACACAGAGGGAGCATACCAGCTGCAGGGCCAGTGATCAGTGGACGTCAAAGCCACCACGACCGGTACCCTGCCCCCGATCGGCTCTAACTCTCTGGCCACCAGGGCCAGTACTGGGAGCGAGCGGATATCACCCTCCTGCCCTCCCAACGGGACCTGGGATGACCAGGCTCCCACTATCGTTGAAGAGCAGCAGGGAGACACCGCAGCCCTCAAAGGAGGACAAGGAGGCCACACACTCCTGTGGCTCTGCCCATCACTAGGCAACGGCAAAGGCTCTGAGACTCAGCCAGGTGAGCGATCTGAGCCCACCCAGCTGGCAGGGGACACAGCTCCGTCATCAGACATTCTGGACGCAGTCTGGTTACTCTGGAACTAGTGTCCTCACCCACCTGCACCTACACAACCCAGGGGCAAGTCTGTGACACCACGTATGTACCTTACCTGTAAAATGTACTTGTTCCACTTCTGCAGAACCAAACAGTGATGTAACTAATCCGATGTTTTTTTGTTCTTTCTGTCTGTACAGGTCTGCACATGCAGGTGTTGAGCCACACACAGGTTCTATGTATGGGGGAGGGGGAATGGATGTATGTAGCCATGGACACACATGGATCACACCCAGAACCCACACAACCCCCACTGCAACCTCCAACCATCCACTGCTGAACATTTCCCAATGTCGTGGTAATAAGGACTTGGGGGTACACAGGGAGAGAACCAAGCCAAAGCATTGACAAGGTGCAATGGCTTTGGGCACTCAAGTCTCGGACCAGAGAACACAATGCAAAGGCCAGTGGCACAAGACTTAGGGGAGAGTGATGTTGTGTCTGTATAATATAAGTATACTCCCTGTACACTCAATGTACAGTTACATAAGACAACTGGATGTACCTTCACACTGTATACACTATGCCTGTACCACCAGAGGGTGCAACTGTTGGAGACCTACGGGTCACCTGTACACGACAGGTAACCAGGTATAAAACGGAGCTCACCATCCTGTACCCTCACTCAGGAACTGCAATAAATGGACGAAGGTCACCACAGTTCAAGTACAATACCTTGCCTCATGGAGTCATTACTTGAGTGCTTACAGACACAATAGAAAGAGATTAAACATTAAATGGTAGGACATTGAGAATTGTAGAGGAACAAAGCGACCTGGGAGTGCATGTCCACAGATCCCTTAAGGTAGCAGGCAAGGTGGATTAGCTGGTTAAGAAGACATACAGAATGCTGGCCTTTTTTAGCCGAGGCCTACAATAAGAGAGCAGGTGGATTATCCTTGAATATAAAACACTGGTTAGGCCACAGCTGGAGTACTGCGTGCAGTTCTCGTCACCACTTTACAGGAGGAAGACTGTGATTGCACTGGAGACTTACAGAGGAGATTTCGAGGATGTTATCGGGAGTGGAGAATCTTAGCTATGAGGACAGATTGGATAGGCTGGGGTTGTTTTTCTTGGAACAAAGTGGGCTGAGGGGAGGTATCATTGATGTGTATACAATTATGAGGGGCCTTGATATAGTGGACAGAATGGGCCCATTTCCCTTAGCAGAGGGGTCAACAACCATGGGGCATAAATTTTAAGTCATTGGTAGAAAGTGTAGGGGGGATTTGAGGGGAAATTTCTTCACACAGAGGGTTGTGGGGGTCTGGAACTCACTGCCTGAAAGGGTGGGAGAGGCAGAAACTCTCACCACATTTAAAAAGTGCTTGGATGTGCACCTGCAGGGTTATGGACAGAGAGCTGGAAAGTGGGATTAGGCTGGAGAGCCTGTTATTGGCCGGCACGGTCACGATGGGCCGAAATGGCCTCCTTCCGTGCTGTAAACTTCTGATTATATAATTAGATGAAAAATAATCACCAAACGTGGGCTCGCACCTCTGACCCTGAGATTTAGAATCTCATGATCTACTGACTGATTTAGCTGGGCTTCTGCAAAATGCACCTATTTGTCGTTGATTACAGCTCTGCCCCAGATGTTTAAACTTGCTGTCGAGGAACTGCCAGGATCTTCTTGAATGGTGGACCAGGCTCGAGGGGCCGAATGGCCTACTCTGGCCCCTAATCCTTACATGCTTATGATCTTATGACATTTCACAGGAGAACAAACTCGCCCCTGAGCATGCATGAGGAGAAAGCTCCAGAAAATAATCCCGCCTGGTGAGCTTTCACATGTGAGGCGAACGTGTTAACCGCTACACTGCGGAAACATCTCCACTTTCAGCACCAGGTCAGACGGAAGCGTTAAGCGAGCAGGTGGACTGCAAAATCCCACTTTTTAGGCGTTGGTCGTGGTGTTAAACAATGAGTTTCACTTAATGATTAAAAACATGAAGTGTCAGAAGTATGATGTGAACCCACACCGACAGAGGAGACTGCGACCTAAACACAGAACCTTGGACCGCTCGGCCATCCTGACTATTTAGGGCAATATGTGGCCAACTGCAGGTTTATTTTGAACTTTGTGTCCTGTCACATGAAATAAATGATGGCAGCAGGCGTATCTCTGCCTGACATCGGGGAAACAGTGAGACAGACCTTGGAGCAAGGGTCTGGTTATTGCCAAACAGCAAAGAAAATATTAATTCCCGAATTACCCTGAAGAACAGTGACCTCGACGTGATCTGGGGTCAGACACGCTACCGTTGCGCCACGAGGTCGATACAGTACATCGGAAATGTTTGACTATATGAAGGTTTCACAATCCAAGGGGCTTTAAAATCCCCGCCCATTCCCACCGGGTGTCAGAAGCAGCGCTCACCTGCCAGTCACCGTATGTTTTTTTGTTCAACTTTTGTGTTGCTTTCACGGGATTGCACCATTAATTAACCCGTCACCTTCTTTTGCACAATGAAAATAATGCTAACTGTGGCAGAGTCGATACTTCAACCATTTTTTTCTGTGCTTTGCATAGAAACATAGAAACATAAAAAAAAGAAAACAGGTGCAGGATTAGGCCATTCGGCCCTTCGAGCCTGCACCACCATTCAATATGATCATGACTGATCATTCACCTCAGTACCCCTTTCCTGCTTTCTCTCCATACCCTTGATACCTTTAGCCGTAATAGTCACATTTAACTCCCTTTTGAATATATCTAACGAATTGGCCTCAACAACTTTCTATGGTAGAAAATTCCACAGTTTCAGAATTCTCTGATTAAAGAAGTTTCTCCTCATCTCGGTCCTAAATGGCTTACCCCTTGTCCTTAGACTGTGACCCCTGGTTCTGGACTTCCCCAACATCGGGAACATACTTCCTGCCTCTAACCTGTCCAATCCCACCAGACCTGTATATGTTTTCTGCGATCCCTTCTCATTCTTCTAAATTCCAGTGAAGAAAAGTCTAGTTGATCCAGTCTTTCTTTACATGTCAGTCCTGCCCTCCCGGGAATCAGTCTGGTGAACCTTCGCTGCACTCCCTCAATAGCAACAATGTCCTTCCTCAGATTAGGAGACCAAAGCTGTACACAATATTCCAGGTGAGGCCTCACCAAGGCCTGCGTCTGCGCACATACAGAGGCTGAATTCCAGGACATAGTCGACGTATTTACTGAGGCGTATGAAAGCATGGGCCTTACGCTAAACATCCGTAAGACAAAGGTCCTCCACCAGCCTGTCCTCACCGCACAGCACTACCCCCCAGTCATCAAGATCCACGGCGCGGCCCTGGACACCATGGACCACTTCCCATATCTCGGGATCCTCCTATCAACAAGAGCAGGCATCGACGACGAGATTCAACACGGCGTCCATGCGCAAGTTCAGCCTTCGGCCACCTGAGGAAAAGAGTGTTTGAAGACCAGGCCCTCAAAACTGCCACCAGGCTCATGGTCTACAGGGCTTTAGTAATACTTGCCCTCCTGTAAGGCTCAGAGACATGGACCATGTACAGTCGACACCTCAAGTTGCTGAAGAAATATCACCAACGATGTCTCCGCAAGATCCTACAAATCCTCTCGGAGGACAGATGCACCAACATCAACAGCCTTATTCAGGCTAACATCCCCAGCTTTGAAGCACTGACCACACTCGATCAGCTCCGCTGGGCAGGCCACATCGTCCGCATGCCAGACACGAGACTCCCAAAGCAAGTGCTCTACTCGGAACTCCTTCATGGCAAACGAGCCAAAGTGGGCAGCAGAAACTCTACAAGGACACACTCAAAGCCTCCCTGATAAAGTGCAACATCCCCACTGACACCCAGGAGTCCCTGACCCAAGACCACCCTAAGTGGAGAAAGTGCATCCGAGAGGGCGCTGAGCACCTCGAGTCTCAACGCCGAGTGCATGCAGAAATCAAGTGTAGACAGCAGAACCTGTCCCACCCATCCCTTCCCTCAACGACTATCTGTCCCACCTGTGATAGGGTCTGTGGCTCTAGTATTGGGCTGTTCAGCCACCAAAGAACTCACTTTAGGAGAGGAAGCAAGTCTTCCCCGATTCTGAGGGACTGCCAATGTAGATTCCAAAATTCATGAAAACCCCCCAGTGTTTGGACTCACTGAAAAGGAAATTCGATTTAGGCCTATTAAAGATAAAGTTTGGGATTCTAAAAAGCACATGGAGGAAATCTACAATTCTTAACCAAGTTTGGGATTTTAAAAGTCATGTTTGGGCCTGTGGAGAAAAGCTGCAGTGACAGAGGGGTGGGATTTCGAGTTTGGATATTGTAGCTAATCAGTTTGTCTGGGGGAGCTCTTCAACCATAGTCAGGCTCCCAGAAAACATTAGCATTTAAACAATCGACCACGGAAGAAACATTATCCACCCTACCCACAGGACCCAAATGTCACATCCATATTCCAACACCTTTTCAACATGTATAGAAATATCTGGCTCAGCTCAGACTTCCCGAAGCCAAAGCAGTGCTATTACAATGGACAAGAGTTCATCAGTTCATAAAGAAGGAGTATCACCGTCACAAAGTCTATCAACACCAGATTAAAACATTTAATCAAGTCTCAGTTAGCTAGTCCGCCAAAACTTATACAAAGAAGACCACTTAAATCAATGGGCAGCAAAACTTAAACAAAAGAAACGTTAGATTTGGCACGAAGATTAAGCAGCCTCTCAGAGTATAACTGGGGGCCTATCGTACCAAGAGCAACCTATTTTTCTGACTATTACTTTGGAACAACAAGATCAAGATCGAGAGCACACGGCGAGATAACACAGGAAGAGACATCACGACATCAGAGAAAAGAACTTCAAAAAACCAATCAGTGGAACATCAATACCAACTGACTTGGTAACAGGCATCAACCGGACCACCGCGACCGACGGATCCAACCAGGAAAATCAACCACGAGAAAATCGGGGTCCACGCAAGTGTTCCACTCTACAATTTGTGCCTCGACTGTCCAGCTGGTAAAAATTACCGAAACAACTTAAAACCCGATTGATGACAAAGGATACCGGCTTCGGGACAATCAGAATACTTCGTCACAGACAAGGCACCGGAAGGCTGGAAGGTAGATCACACCGGTTGTGGGAGAGCTGGTTGGCGGTGACATGGAAGTGTCTGCAGTGTGCAGGACCAGACTGCTTCCACACATCCACAATGAATGTCCCACCCTTTATTTGGGAAAAGTACAACTGAGAGTGGATAAGTTTCATCCCGGTCAGAGCAATCTGAAGCTTTAACTGACTGACACCCTCGTTTGGGATTGTAATGTCTGTAAGCATGTAATGCTTGTAGCTCCACACTGTGGATGTGGACGTTTTGTGTACTGAAACTGTACAGTTAATCATTAAACAGACCAGGCTCTTTCCGGAGAGTTCCGAGAGAGCAGCCTGCATGTTAGGAAGCTGTGTGTGCTGTGCTCTGTGAAGATATCACAGGGATGTCTCGCAATATGTGCATCTATCAGTCTCTGTGGTGCAATGGATTAGTGCGTTCAGCTATTAACTGCAAGGTTGGTGGATCGGAGACCATTCAGGAACAAAGCCTTTAATTGTTTTTCCCTGAGGATTCTGTGCCGTGCAGTTCCAGGTTGTCATTGTGCGTTTTGGCTGCACGAATATATTCCGCAACCATTGCCAGCTGTGCTGTTATCAAGTTATACCAACTGTTACTTGCATTTTCGCGTGGTTGTTCGTTGTCTCGTCGCCAATTGATACGCTCATAATAAAGAATGAAACTGAGTGTTGTGAACAATGAGTAAGTGTGACATTAGCTCCTTTAATAAGACTCCAGAGTGCTTATATACCATGCTCCCAATGGATGCTGGAATCCCTTGGGACTCCAACAGGTCGGCCCTCTGGTGGTGGTGTGATACAGGTGGCCAAGGGTTAAATACATAACACAAGGTGTGTATGGAAATCAACCATCAAAAGCCCTGTCATTAACCACAGGGGTTTCCGGCAATTTTCTGATCGTAAAGCGCTTTCAGTCCTTGTCCTTAAAATTGCAGATGTGGAAATTGGGGAGTTTAATTACTTTGAAAGGACAATATTGTTGCTTGGTGCAGTTCCGGTCAGAGAATTGTTTGTGAATGGAACTTTTTGCAGAGAGAGGGATTGAGCATTTCAGCTTGTTGCTGAACACTTCTCTCTGGGCACTGAGTTAAGCAGCAGTTTCCGTAGTGTAGCGGTTATCTTGTTTGCCTCACACGCGAAAGGTCTCTGTTGCGAGCCTGGGCGGAAACATTATTTGTGAAGCAAAAGCTTGTCTGCAATAAAATTGAACAAAAGCTGTCCGGGATACATTGTCGCATGAGCAATGGACATTTTGAAACTAATCTACTCAAATACAGAGTGAGTAAAATCAGATTGGGGATAAAACTTCATCAAGGGTTAAAGTTTCACTAATTATTAAAGTTCAGTTGTTGAAATTTCAATTGTCCCTGTTTGCATTTCTTTCATTCTGTGAAACAACACGATCGGTTTCTTCCATCAGATCTAAGTTGCATTTGAAACCCACAAACAGCTCATTAATTATTCGCTCTTCCACAGTTCCAGAGCTCAGAGGGTTATTGTCCATCCCTGGGATGTAAGCTTCCTCAGACCCGGGCCAAAGCTCCCCGTGCACCGAGCACAGGCTCAGGAAAACCCCGGGGGAGAGGATATCCCGGTCACTGGGCCTTCCAGCAACACTGAACAAGCGCCCGGTCTGAAACTTTCCCGAGTAATAACTTGCAACTGAAGCATCAACAGTCAGGATGGCCGAGCGGTCTGAGGCACTGCGTTCAGATCGCAGTCTCCTCTGGAAGCGTAGGTTCAAATCCCACTCCTGACATTCAGTGTTTTTAATTGCAAACTCATATGTTTTGACACCACTCTGAAGTGCTTTGGGACATCCATCTAACATAATAAAATTACTCCACTTCAATTACAAACGGTGATATCAAAGTTACTTCCCAAACCGGGAAACGATCCCGGGTGGCTGTAGCGAAAGGAATGGTTTTGTGAAGCATTGAAAGGTGCCCTGTAAATATCCCGCACTGCTAATTTAAACTCACGGTTATAATTTGTTTCAGTGCAAAAGAAGGCAGGCTCGAAGGGCCAAATGGCCGACTCCTGCTTCTGGTTCTTGTGTTCTTATGCAGAGCACAGAACAGATGATTAAATTATCAGCTCTCCCTCAGTTCGCATTTCTTTCATTGTGCAAAAGAAGAAAATGGGTTCATTAATGATTTGTTCCTGTGAAAGCAACATAAATTTTAAGGAACTGTAATCGACGAACATGGGGCTCAAACCCACGACCCTGAGATTAAGAGTCTACCAACTGAGCTAGCCAGGCTTCTCAACATCTACCCTGTCACCCCCTTCAGAATATTGTCCGTTTCAACGAGATCACCTCCGATTCTTCGAAACCCAAGAGAGAATTGGCATATTCTACACAATCTCTCATCATAGGACAGCCCTCTCATCCCAGGAATCAATCTGTTGAACCTCTGTTGCAACACCTCCAAGGCAAGTGTGTCCTTCCTCAGATAAGAACTATGGGCGAATATCCTGTTTTTCTGCTGATTCTACTTCCTCCTCCTTTGATAGTCCTTCTCTGTACATTCTGTATTCTGCTTGGTTCTCTGCTGAAATATGAGCCTGAAGTTTATCACAAGCTTCCGTTTTTGTGTTTTAGTTGATCTTCATTCATCCACCGAGCTGCAGCTAGCTATCATGCTATTTCTGCACCCTGCATGAGAACGTGTCTAGTCGTTACCCGATCTATCTCCTTTTTGAAAGTCTCCCAATGTGCATTTACTGTTTTACCGAGAAATCTTTGGTTTCAATCTACCTGGGCCGGATCCCTTTCAACTCAAAAAATTAGTCCTCCTACAGTTGGGTATTTTCACACATGATTATACCTTCTCCTTTTCAATAACTACTCTAAACCTAATGATATTGTGATCACTGTTTCCTCAATGCTCCTACACAGAAACATTCTCTACTTAATCCATTTCCGAGATACAGAACTGCTTTCTTCCCCATAGTGCTGGAAACATACTGATGGAGAAAGTTCTAATAAAGATTTCAGGAAATCCTCCCCTGCATTTTCCCTTTGCATGGTTATTTTCCCAGTTTACGTTGAAGTCCCACATTATCACGACAGATCTTGAATCTTTCTGCATTTTATCTAAATTTACACCTCTTTATCCTTCCCACTATTTGGTGGCCGATAACATAATCGCTCATCTAACTTTCTGCAGGCACATTCATTTAAAAAAGAATGTGTCGGATGGGAATAGGGCCACAAATCAATGGACAAGATTAAATCACATGGAGCGAAGGAAAAATTGCATAAATTATGAAATAATTACATTGCCTCTGTATTTACCAGGGACACAGGGCAGGTGGACATGATGGTGGAATAATGTATGGGAAATTATATAACTGCAATAAGTAAAGAGGAGAAATATTAAATGAACGAACCAAATGAAAGGAGGATTGAACCCCTGGTCTGGATGGATTACATCCATACACTTTAAAATAATTCAACGAAGAGATAGCAGGAGAACTATTACAAATATTTCATGATTAGTTTGAAAAATGTGTCGTGTCAGAGGAATGGCGGATAGCTCACGTAATACTTATATTTGAGATGAGAGATAGAACATGTCCGGGGAACTATAGACCAGTCAGTGGAACTTCGGTGGTAGGAAAATAATGGAATCTCTGCTAAAGTAGAGAATAGAAGAATATCTATAAACCAAAAATATAATTATGTATAATCAGTGTGGATTCAAAAGCAAAAGTCTTGCTTGACCAACTTCTTTGATTTCATTGAAGAAGTAACAGGGAGAGTAGACCAGGGCAATGTGGACGATATAATATATTTAATCTCCAAAAAGTCTTTGATGAGGTACCACATATGAGAATAATGAATAAGGTCAGAGCTTGCGGTGTTTGGGGACAAGTCGTGGATACATCCATAAAAAGAAAATGGAGCACCAAGGGTTAATTCAAGACGGATAGTATTGAAAGGAAGTGAAGTTCTGCTGAACTGGTATCAAACCTTCGTTGGACCACACTTGCAGTACACTGTACAATTCTCATCGCCGTGTTATAAGAACATAAGAACATAAGAATTAGGAACAGGAGTAGGCCATCTAGCCCCTCGAGCCTGCTCCGCCATTCAATAAGATCATGGCTGATCTGGTCGTGGACTCAGCTCCACTTACTCGCCCTCTCCCCGTAACCCTTAATTCCCTTATTGGTTAAAAATCTATCTATCTTTGACTTGAAAACATTCAATGAGCTAGCCTCAACTGCTTCCTTGGACAGAGAATTGCACAGATTCACAACCCTCTGGGAGAAGAAATTCTTTCTCAACTCCGTTTTAAATTGGCTCCTCCGTATTTTGAGGCTGTGCCCCCTAGTTTTGGTCTCCCCTACCAGTGGAAACAACCTCTCAACCTCTAACTTGTCTATCCATTTCATGATTTTAAATGTTTCTATAAGATCACCCCTCATCCTTCTGAAATCCAATGAGTAAAGAACCAGTCTACTCAATCTATCATCATAAGGTAACCCCCTCATTTCTGGAATCAGACGAGTGAATCGTCCCTGTACCCCTTCCAAAGCTAGTATCTCCTTCCTTAAGTACTGTGACCAAAACTGCACGCAGTACTCCAGGTGCGGCCTTACCAATACCTTATACAGTTGCAGCAGGAACTCCCTGCTTTTGTACTCCATCCCTCACGCAATGAAGGCCAACATTCCATTCGCCTTCCTGATTACCTGCTGGACCTGAACACTAACCTTTTGGGATTCATGCACAAGGACCCCCAAGTCCCTCTGCATCACAGCATGCTGTAATTTCTCCCCATTCAAATAATATTCACTTTTACTGTTTTTTTTCCCCAAGGTGGATGACCTCACACTTTCCGACATTGTATTCCATCTGCCAAACCTTAGCCCATTCGCTTAACCTATCCAAATCTCCTTGCAGCCTCTCTGAGTCCTCTGCACAACCCGATTTCCCACTAATCTTAGTGTCACCTGCAAATTTTGTTGCACTACACTCTGTCCCCTCTTCTAGGTCATCTATGTATATTGTAAACTTTTGTGGTCCCAGCACTGATCCTTGTGGCACACCACGAACCACTGATTTCCAACCGGAAAAGGACCCATTTATCCCGACTCTCTGCTTTCTGTTAGCCAGCCAATTCTCTATCCATGCTAATACATTTCCACTGACTCCGCATACCTTTATCTTCTGCAGTAACCTTTTGTGTGGCACCTTATCGAATGCCTTTTGGAAATCTAAATACACCACATCACTCGGTACACCTCTATCCACCATGCTCGTTATCTCCTTAAAGAATTCCAATAAATTAGTTAAACATGATTTCCCCTTCATGAATCCATGCTGCGTCTGCTTGATTGCACTATTCCTATCTAGATGTCCCGCTATTTCTTCCTTAATGATAGTTTCAAGCATTTTCCCCACTACAGATGTTAAACTAACCAGCCTATAGTTAGCTGCCTTTTGTCTGCCCCCTTTTTTAAACAGAGCCGTTACATTAGCTGCTTTCCATTCCGCTGGTACCTCCCCAGGGTCCAGAGAAGTTTGGTAGATTATAACGAATGCACCTGCTATAACTTCCGCCATCTCTTTTAATCCCCTGGGATGCATTTCATCAGGACCAGGGGACTTGTCTACCTTCAGTCCCATTAGCCTGTCCAGCACTACCCCCCTAGTGATAGTGATTGTCTCAAGGTCCTCCCTTCCCACATTCCTGTGGCCTGCAAATTTTGGCATGGTTTTTGTGCCTTCCACTCTGAAGACGGAAGCAAAATAATTGTTTAAGGTCTCAGCCATTTCCACATTTCCCATTATTAAATCCCCCTTTTCATCTTCTAAGGGACCAACATTTACTTTAGTCACTCTTTTCCGTTTTATATATCTGTAAAAGCTTTTACAATCTGTTTTTATGTTTTGCGCAAGTTTACCTTCGTAATCTATCTTCCCTTTCTGTATTGCTTTTTTAGTCATTCTTTGCTGTTGCTTAAAATTTTCCCAATCCTCTAGTTTCCCACTAACCTTGGCACCTTATACGCATTGGTCTTTGATTTGATACTTCTTTATTTCCTTGGTTATCCACAGCTGGTTATCCCTTCTCTTACCGCCCTTCTTTTTCACTGGAATATATTTTTGTTGCGCACTATGAAAGAGCTCCTTAAAAGTCCTCCTCTGTTGCTCAATTGTGCCACCGTTTAGTCCTTGCTTCCAGTCTAATTTAGCCAACTCTGCCCTCATCCCACTGTAGTCCCCTTTGTTTAAGCATAGTATGCTCGTTTCTGACACAACTTCCTCATCTTTAATCTGTATTACAAATTCAACCATATTGTGATCACTCATTCCGAGAGGATCTTTCACTCGGAGATCATTTATTTTTCCTGTCGCGTTACACAGGACCAGATCTAAGATGGCTTGCTCCCTTGTAGGTTCTGTTACATACTGTTCTAAGAAACAATCCCGTATGCATTCTATGAATTCCTCCTCCAGTCTACCCCGTGTGATTTGATTTGACCAATCGATATGTCGGTTAAAATCCCCCATGACTACTGCCGTTCCTTTTTCACATGCCTCCATTATTCCCTTGATTATTGCCCGCCCCACCATGAAGTTATTATTTGGGGGTCTATAAACTACGCTGACCAGTGACTTTTTCCCCTTACTATCTCTAATCTGCACCCACAATGATTCAACATTTTGTTCATTGGAGCCAATATCATCCCTCACAACTGCCCTGATAACATATTTTATCAACAGAGCTACCCCACCTCCTTTCCCTTCTTGTCGATCTTTCTGAATCGTCAGATACCCCTGTATGTTTAATTCCCAGTCTTGGCCACCCTGCAACCATGTTTCTGTAATGGCCACCAAATCATACCCATTTGTAATGATTTGTGCCATCATCTCATTTACTTTATTTCGAATGCTGCGTGCATTTAGGTAGAGTGTTTTCATCCTAGTTTTTAAAACATGATTTTTAGTTTTGACCCCTCCTGCAGCCCTTTTATATTCATTGGCCCTTTTTCTTTCTTGCCTTTAAATCCTTATAAAAAGGATATAGAGGCACTGGAGAGGTTGCAAACACGATTTACAAGAATGATACCAGAAATACGACTTTATACCTATCGAAAAGGGTGAAGAGACTGGATCTCTTTTCTTTTGAAAAGCGAAGTCTGAGGTGTGACCTAATTGAGGTGTATAATATGATGAAAGGTTTTGATTGAGTTGACACAGAGAGAGCGTGTTCATGTGTGGGGAAGAACAACACTGGAACTATCAATATAAGAGAGTCACCAAGAAAACAAGTGGGGAATTGAGCAAAAGTGTCATTACACAGAGATTGGTGAGGATGTAGTTGAGGCGAAAAGTATAGATTAATTTAAAGGGAGGCTAGATAAGTAACTGAGGAATCAGGGAATAGAGAGTTGCACTGATAGAGTTAGATGTGAAAAGACATGAGAAGGCTCGAGTGGAATATAAACGCCAAATGGGCTATTTCTGTGATGTATATAATATGTCATTCTATAGGTGACTCACATTCAGAATAATTCTCTAGTGAGAGATAAACCTAGCAATACATGGGCACTGGAGTCTGGTGTTCAACACCGGTTAGTAACCCACATATAATACAATTCTCCAATGTGTAGGGGAGGACGAAAACCCCCTCATTTTACCCAGAAGGAAAAGAGCTGTGGGATCAGTCTGTGCTGTGAATTGAAACCGATGGAAGGAAAACTTTGGGACACAAATGAATTTTAAAAGAGCAGACAAGGCCTGCAGGGGATAAAAGGAGGTGCATTCATGGAGACACCCCCCCGCCCAGTGTTTGGACTCATAGGAAAGGGAATTTAATTTGGAAGTATCTACCTGAAAGTTTGAAATCCTAAAGTGCACATGGAAGAAACTACGAACTTTAATCGAATTTGGGATTTTTTAAAAGGTGTATGTTGGGTCTGCAATAAAAGGGGTGGAGTCAATATCAAAAGGGCCAGTTTGGACATTGGAACTAATCAAATTGTCTGGGAACTGTATACCCTCGAAACTTGCCCCTTGAAAACATTAGCATTTAAACAATGCCACATACATATTCCAACACCTTTTTCATCAGGCATAGAAATATCTGGCTCAGGCCAGACTAGCATAATGGCTACAGGAGGCCAATGCAATCAACACCCACTCAAACCTTGAGTAGGTTAAGATCAGTGGGAAAAAAAACTAAAAACCTTAAACTGCTGCATTTTTCAAAATCAAAAGTCCACCAATGAGAAGAATCGACTTCAGCAGGAGAGGCAGACTGGATAATCTGGCTATAAAAAAGGGGTTTCTGACGTAGTAGCAGGGAGTGATGATTTTCTCTGCCCTCGTGATTCAATAACCACAACCACAAGCCTCTCGACATTGAAGGAAAAACAGTGTCCGAGGACACCGAAGGATAGAAGAAACAAACCATTAGACTGCGGAAGGCACAGTAGTGAGTATAACCTCTGGTCCCCAGAACTCCCAACTCAGTTAGGCCAGGAAAGGTGGGAGGTTGGGCATTGTACTGCTAAACTGGTGTAAAGATTTTCGTTGGGTCTGTTTTAGTGGGATTGAGGGGGATTGTTTTGTTGCTGTATTGCTGTTTGTTGAGTTACACCTTGTCAAATAAATTGGAAGCCTAAAGTTCCTCTTGGAATCACCTTGTCTCAGTTCTATTGTATTACATCTCCTGATCGTGAGTCTTATGTCAGAACCATGTAATGGAAGCTAGGAGCGCCTCGAAAATGCTCAACTGTGTGTCACAGGCTAGGGAAGAAGGGGTTAGGAGTGTTTGACACTCACAGGTGCCTCACAGGCTCGGCATAAGCTGTGGGGACGCACGAGTCTCAAAACCCCCTTCATAAGCTGTGGACACAGTCTCTCCAGGGGTGCTCTTGCAGCACTCAGGGTACCTCACAGGCCAGGCATAAGCTGAGAGGGCAGAAGCTCAGAGAGAGACACCCAAGGCACAATAACAACCCTGTGAAAACCCCTTACAGAACATGGCGACCACGAAGGGACATAAGCAAACAGGAGATGTTAATATAATAGATGAGGTGATAAGAGAGGAAACTAAAATGGAGGAGAGAATTTCCTCATACATTTTTGGCAAGGTGAACCTCACCAAACCTTGGGTGCAAGCCCTCACTCGGGCAGAGCGCCCAGTGGATGCTGCTGAACAGTGGACAGCAGGGAAGGACCACAACCACAGTGTGGAAAAGGCCATCTGGCTTATCTGCCTCACCCGCCAAGTCCGAAAGCTCGACCAGCGGGTGAAGGACTTGGAACAGAGTCTTCAGAAATCAGAGGAGCTCTCTGCTATCCGGGCAGTGGTTGGGGACAACCTGCTGGCCGAATTAGCTGGGGAGCAGCAAAGGAACCGGCAGTTGTAGGAGACCTTCCGAAATAGCCGGGACTATCTTCAGTGTCAGGTCACTGAGGCCAAGGGTAGTGAGGGGTCCCTCCGGGAACAGAATTCTCGGCACACCCAGAAAATTTAGGAACTGTAGAATAAATTAAAAGACGAACAGGCAGCCGATAAAGTGGCCAGTAGCAGTGAGTTTGCAGATCACGGTCCCTGTCAGGAGAGGATTAAAACTCTCACCCACGCTCTATCCCAGGCAAAGGAGATGGTCGCCCTGATAGGATCCGGAGGGTCCACAGGGGACAAAGGAGAGTATTGTGAGGTAGAGGAGAATCCAAAGGCAAGAGGCGCCCGACCACCTCCTGAGACACCGGTGGTTTGTCCGGTGGGGTGCCAGGAGGGGCGGGGCGCGCAGGTAGTAGCATACCCAGGGCTGGGGGCAAGACCAATGTGTCCCGTTTGGCAGCAGGGATGTGAGGCTCCAGCCGAGGGTCAGTTAAGGGCTGGATCAGGCGACCAGGCACTGTCTGCTGCACCGGGTATGGTGGGACAGCCGGAGGTAGAGGGACCAGCGCAGAAAGATCCTGAACCAGGGCAGATGTGCCTGGTCAAGCAGCGCAAGTACGGTCCTCCACAGGCAGGTGGCCAAGGTCGGGGAGCGCTGGAGAGCGACTTTATTATTCCCCATGGAGTTCAATCACTCAGGGCCATGGTGGCCCATTTGGCCAATCTCACTCGCAGCGGGGACCCGTCTATCCACTTCATGGAAGTGATGCAGGCAGGGGAATTTAATGGGTGTGACGAGGAAGAGACAGCCAAGCTGCTGCTCTTCTCTCTGGACAGCAAATTGTACCAGGCCCTACCGGCAGAATGCCGGAGGGGACAGCGTACATTTACTGAGGTCCAGAGGGCAATCCTTGAGGCTATGGGTTTGATGACGCAGTCCTTTCGAACGGGCCTGTGGGGAGCTCCTCGACCGGGCGAATCTTCCCGCGGTACAGACTGGCCGCTGGCTGAGGATGCTGGTGGCAAACTGCTTGCCCCGGCTCAAGGCCAGGGCAGAACTGTGGTTCGATTCCCGGGACCCCAACCTCACAGAGGAAGCAGTGGACAGGCAACTGGCACAGGTCCAACGGAATGGAGGAGGGGAGGAGCAGAAAACCTCCAAAGGTCAGGTAAATGAAGTAAAACCCAACTCGATTCCCAAAAGGGAATGGCACCAGGAGGGTGGCCGCTCGTCTGATACGGAGGGAGTGTGCTACGGGTGCGGGAAAGCAGGCATTTTAAAAGGGATTGCAGGAGCCCAGAAAAGAGATATGGGGGGAGAAATCCTTCAGGAAAAGCCCAGAATGGGGGAAGTGGAGCGAGCTCCTCACCATCCCTTGACCAGATAGTAGCTGCAATGAGGACAGCGCTGGAGGGGACTGGGAAGGTAGCCACGGCAACAGGCAGGGAAGCACCAGCAACCCTGACAGTACAAAGGCCGTGACAAGCCAGACCCAGCCTGCATACCTGTGCCCACTAAAATATGACCCCTGGGGACGACCCTGGGTCAAGATGGAGGTTGAGGGTGTATAGGGTACCTACCTTTTGGACACTGGTGCTTCCAGCACGATAGTCCATTCGGAGGACCCTGCAACCTCACCTCTATCAAACGGGGTGCCGTATCAACGAGTTGGGTTCACAGGTAATGAGAAGTCTGGGTTTTTCTCAGTCCCGCTCGCGGTTCGTTTCGGAGCACTCCAAACACAATGGAAGTGCGTCCTGATGAATTGGGAGCGGGTGGGAAAAGGGATCTTGGGGGCTGATTTTATCATCGCTCGCCAGATCCTAGTAGACTTGAGGAATCACTGTCTATGGGGTACAGTGGGCATGGGAGCAGAGGGAGAAGTCATGGTTATTGATAAGAAACAGGGAAAAGGGACTCTGTGTACAATGAAGCCAAAAGGGGGTTACGACCTGGAGGTTCTGGTCGGTAACACCCCGGCCGAGTACCGGGACTATGTGCAAACAAATCTTGCAGCATTTGCCACCCATAAACACGTCTGTGGGAGAGTCACAGGAGTGGAGGTTAGAATAGATGGGGATCCCATGTCCCGCCCGCAAAAGCAGTATGGCTTTCCCCAAGAGGCAGAAGCAGACTTGGAGACAGCTTTAAGCTCGCTTGTCGAGCAGGGTGTTTTGAGACCCATAGCCACCCATGTCAACTCCCCGCTTTGGCCGGTTAGGAAACCGGATTATTCTTGGAGGGCTACGGTGGATTATAGGGTGCTCAATAAAAACATCCCAGCTTGTGCACCCACAGTAGCGGCGGTTGCGGATCTGATAAGGGAAATCCCTGCATCCGCAACCACGTTCACAGTGTTGGACATATCCAACAGGTTCTGGTCTATCCCTGTACGGAGGGAAGACCAGTACAAGTTTGCCTTCACCTTCCTGGAACAGCAGTATACTTGGAGGTGCCTCCCACAGGGCTTTCATAATAGTCCCAGCATCTTTCACCAATGCATGGCGAACTGCTTAAAAGGCTTCAGCCAGTCACACCAGCTGGTCCAGTATGTGGATGACCTGTTGTTGTTCACAGACAGCAGTGAGAAACACGGTCCACTGCTGGCCGAACTGCTGGTCTTACTGAAGGAAGGGAGTTTTAAAGTTAATCCCAAGAAAGCCCAGATAGGTCGAGGAGAGGTAAAATTACTGGGCCTGACGATAAGAGCAGGAGAAAGGGCCATTGATGAGGCTAGAAGAAAGTCAGTGCCGGAACTCCCTGTCCCTAGGGATATGTCGGGGGTAAGGTCTTTCCTGGGAATCACTGGCTACTGTAGGGACTTCATCGAGGACTGTGCAGCCACTGCCGCCCCTCTGCTCAGACTCCTACATAAGGGGGTCGAGTGGGAATGGGACAAGGGCTGTGAGGCAGCATTTGTCTGTCTTAAGAGAGACCTGCAGGTAGCACCAGCCCTCGGGGCAATTGATGGGGGGGAGGAATTCTTCCTGGAGGTGGCAGCCAGTGGCGACAGCTTAAGTGCAGTGTTGCTCCAGGGGCGAAACGGTCAGCTGAGACCAGTGGTGTACTCCTCCAGGGTCCTCACGGAGGTAGAAAAGGATACTCCAATTGTGAGAGGCACTTGCTTGCCACCCACTGGGCAGTAAAGAGAGCTCAGATCTTTACCGGAATATCCCCCATTACACTCCTCGCCCATCATACCCCGACGCAGATGCTGTTGGACGGGAAGATTAAGGACGGGACAGTGAGCAGTGCTAGAATCACTCGCTGGACCCTCCTCCTCTCCCAAATGACTTTAAAGGTCAAGGGCCTCTGCGAGCCCAGGCTCGCAGCAAATTTAATCTATCCAGGGCAGCCGCATCGATGCTCTGTGGAGGGAGTATGGGACATTAACTTTGGATTTCGGGCAGGGATACACCCCACAGGCCGCGAGATCTACGTTGATGGCTCCAGTTCAGTGTCCACGGGTACAAGACTCACGGGCTGCGGAGTTTGGGATCCCAAGGCAGGAATTGCCTTGGCTCTTAAACTCCCATGCACCCTGAGCGCCCAGCAGGCGGAACTCCCGGCGGTGATGTATGTGGTCACACACCCCGAGGAATTCCCTACCCCATACACGATTTGCTCGGACAGCATGTTCACTTGCAATTCGTGTACAGAATATCTGGCGATTTGGTCATGCCGGGGGTACACCTCTGCAGCTGGGAAGCCCCTTGTGACCAAACCCCTGCTAGAAAAGATCGTGGCTGCAGTGGGAGAAACCGGAGATGTATATATCCATAAGTTAAAGGCCCACTCCAAAACTGAGCCACGGAGGGAAGGTAACCAGCAGGCAGACCTGCTGGCAAGGGAAGGTGCTCGCACAGGTCGCCCATGGGACCCATACGAGGCAGGCAGGATAGCAGTAGCAAGAAGCAAGCCAGAGACACAAGGGAGCGTAGGGGCGGCTGTGACCCCGGACCTTAAAGTAGTCCAGATGCAGGATCCGATCCTGAAGGCTGCCTTGGCTGCTATCAAAAGGGGGGAAAAGGCTGAGGGCCCATAGAGTGCTGTAGATATTGCTGTGCGGGAAGGCATGTTGTTTAAAGGGAACAAATGGGTAGTGCCGCCACAACACCGGAGGGAATTCCTTCAGCTGGCCCATGAGGGTCCAGGTGCGGGACACCCTGCGCCGGAATCTACCTGGCAACGGGTAGACAAGGCAGGATGGTGGCCAGACCTCCGGGAAGACGTCCGCAACTTCTGTGCGGGCTGTCTGATTTGCGCTGCAAACAACCCAGACCCTCAGAAAAGGAAGGCGTCTATGGGACACGTCAGGCGGGTAGAGGGACCATGGCAGTCGATCCAGATCGACTACATCGGATTCCTACCAGCCGCCCAGGGGGGCTATAAATACTGCCTCGTCCTGGTGGATGTGTTTTCCAAGTGGGTGGAAGCCTTCCCTTGCCGAACAGCTACCACGGTGGGGACTGCAAAAATCCTGGTGAGGGAGGTGTTCTCTCGGTGGGGTCTACCTCAAATCGTGGAGTCCGACCGGGGAAGCCACTTCACCGGCCAGGTGATGCAGGCCACCATAAAGGTGCTGGGGATAAGAGCCAAATGGCATGTCGCCTACAACCCTCAGTCCTCAGGCCCCGTAGAACGCCTGAACCGGACCCTAAAGGAAAGGCTGTGCTAGGAGACGGGAGACTCACCTAACAAGTGGGTGGAGGTCTTACCGTTGGTCCTCATGGGAATCCGGGCCAGTCAGTCAAAGAGCACAGGGTACTCACCCCATGAGCTGATGACAGGCCGGATCATGAGAACCCCAGTGCATGTGTTGGCGCCGGTTCTCACCGAAGGGCAGCTCCGAGAGGTGAACCGGGACGGGTTTGTCAGGAACCTGTTTGAACACCTCAAACAGATTCACTGGCAGGCTGCGAGTAACATGGGCAGACAGCATCAGAGTAACCGATTGCTGCTAGAGCCCAGCAAACACCACGATAGGGGACCAGGTCATGGTGAGGAACTATGCTCGGGTCGGGGTTTTTGAATCATTACACATGGGACCATACAGCAGAGTCGACAAGGCTAGCCCTATGGTCTATGCGGTTCGACTGCCTCGCCGGGTGAAGTGGCATCACATTAATCAGTGTAAATTGTTTGACCCCAAAAGAGGTAAAAAAACAGAGGGGACGAGCAAGGGAAGGGAATCAGGCACTGGGGGAGGCACAGGCCCCGGTGGATTTGGAGGCTCCGGAGGAGGCATCGGGTCCCGAACCTCTACAGCCGGGGCTGGTTCACTGCTCCTGTAAGGCTATCCCACCACTAGGTAGAGGGTCCCAGTCCACTAACAGAAGTAGGGAGAAAGGCTCTACCATTAGCAAGGTTCAAGGGGAAGCTGAACCTCCCATGGTGGATCAGCTGGGGCGAGCCCAAGAGGTGGAGGAGATGGCATTGCAGCCCATAACGTGGGACTCTGCACCGACAGTAAGGAGGAGTGACAGAGTGCCACAGCCCAGGGCGCCGTGGTCCCCTGTTGACTTAGCCTCCCGCCCCAGACCGATAAAGCGAAAGACAACAGGGAGGGTGCTCTGTTGCGCTAGCAAGGGTCTCCCACCGATTATCCGGGGCTCGGGAGGACCTTGGAGGGGAGCACAAGACTAATTGGGCCCATGTTTCCACAAGAAAAAAAACGGGCGCCCCTCCGAGCTGGGCGCCCGTTTTTCGCGCCTAAAACGGCGCCTAAAAAAATCCTCGGTATTCTCCACCGACTTACAGGTTCTCTGGCCCTCGGCGCGGCCAGCACGAGCTGTGGGGGGGGTGGAGCCAGGTCCCGGCGCTGAAAACAGTGCCGGGACCTCTGCACATGTGCGCTACAGTGGGCACGCAAGTGCTGTAGCTCCAGGCGCCGAACTGTGTGGGAGGGGCCCGAAGCACGCAGCCCCTAGCCCTGTCCGAATGGCCTCACTGGGGCTGTGTGAATAAGGCTCCTCCCACGGCCAGCTCCTGCTCCCCGCCCCCGACAAGACCCGACACCCGCTCCCCCGCCGACCACACCCGACCCGAGACCCGCGCCCCCCCCCGACTGACCCGACCCGACTTCCGACTCCCGGATTGGATCCGATGCGACCTGACCTCTCCCTTCCCCACCCCCCCCTCTCTCTCTCCCTCCCTCCCCCTCTCTCTCTCTCTCTCCCTCCCTCCCTCCCCCCCTCTCTCTCCCTCCCTCCCTCCCCCCTCTCTCTCCCTCCCTCCCTCTCTCTCTCTCTCTCTCCCTCCATCCCTCTCTCTCTCTCTCTCTCTCTCTCTTCCCCTCCCTTCCCCCCTCTCTCTCCCTCCCTCCCCTCTCTCTCTCTCCCTCCCTCCCTCCCCTCCTCTCTCTCCCTCCCTCCCCCCTCTCTCTCCCTCCCTCCCCCCTCTCTCTCCCTCCCTCCCTCCCCTCCTCTCTCTCTCCCTCCCTCCCCCCTCTCTCTCCCTCCCTCCCCCCTCTCTCTCCCTCCCTCCCCCCTCTCCCTCCCTCCCTCCCTCCCTCCCTCTCTCTCCCTCCCTCCCTCCCTCCCTCCCTCCCTCTCTCTCTCTCTCTCTCTCTCTCCGTCCCTCCCCCTCCCTCCCTCCCCCCTCTCTCTCCCTCCCTCCCCTCTCTCTCTCTTTCCCTCCCTCCCTCCCCTCCTCTCTCTCCCTCCCTCCCCCCGCTCTCTCTCTCTCCCTCCCTCTCTCTCTCTCTCTCTCTCTCTCCCCCTCCCGCTCAGCGACACGAACGGCTGCAGAATTCTCCCTGGCTGAAGCACTTTCACACAGGTAGGAAGATGGTTTATTTAATCTTTTCTTGGTTTATAAATGTTTATTCAGGTTGGATTTATTTGTATAATATTTGTAGAAGTATAAATAAGGATTGATTGTAGAATTTAATGAGTTCCCTTCCGCCCCCCTCGTTCTGGACGCCTAATTTGTAACCTGCGCCTGATTTTTTAATGTGTAGAACAGATTTTTTCAGTTCTACAAAAATCTTCACTGGCTCCATTCTACTTTAGTTTGGAGTACATTTTCACTGTGGAAACTTTCAAGTCAGGCGTCAGTGGCCGGACACGCCCGCTTTTGAAGAAAAAATTCTGTTCTAAACTAGAACTGCTCTACCTGACTAGAACTGCAAAAAAAAAAATGTGGAGAATTGCGATTTCTAAAATAGTCCGTTCTCCACCAGTTGCTCCTAAAAATCAGGCGCGAATCATGTGGAAATTTGGGCCCAGCGGAGGGCATCCTGGTCCCCAGGGTACGGTCAGCCGAGTGGTCGACGACGCCTGTACAGTGACAGGATATAGCCTGGCCACCCGGGGACGGGTGGCGCTGTATATATTTTCCCTTCCTGTTTTGTTATTTTGTGTTGTGAGTATATGTGTTTAGGTAAGGCAGTGACGGTTGGGTACAGCATTTTGTGTTTGGAACATGTTAAGTGGGCCGAGCCTGGAGAGGTCTCTCATGGCAAGGCCACGTTCTTCTTGCCTTTCAGATGTCAACACCTCCCTACTGGACGTTAGTGATGCTGGTATCGCTAAGGATCTGCACCGGGCACAGAGGGGACACCGAGGACTCCCTAGTTTTCGGATGCTCTGGGGGCAGAGCGCCGACAGTGACCACAGGAGAAGGGACTCTGGCGGCGGATGTCCGGGTCACCTACTCCCACGAGGGGAAATGGCCTGGGAGGTTGGGATCTAACTCCACCAAGTACTCCAACCATAAGGACTTTACCTACGGAGAGGCCTCCATCCCCTGCCCGGAGATCACTGTGGCCACTTCCAGAGTGACAGTGACAGAAGGCAGTAAGGTATGCCTAACTTGCCAAGGGGACATACCTCTGGGACGGTGGTGGTGGCTCAGAAAGCTCAAGTGGGACATGGGAGACCGACACTCGGACTGGAAACGTCTGGATAATGATACCTACCGAACCATCATGGGGTCATCTGGCGGGGTAACGGTGTGCTGGGAGAAATGGTGGGTGTACGACCAAGGAATGTATTTGTGTATGTGGGGATCCACTTGCGTGTGTTCAGAGGGGGGTCTCCATTGCTTTTTATAGGTGGTGGCAGGATGTCGGGGATGGGGTGGTATGGGATCGCAGCGGGGAGGCGTGTGTGATCCCCAATCCCCGGGTACCAGTAAATGCCACCGAACTTGTAGTTCGGGAAAGAAAACCCCCACCCACGGCCAAGCCCACCGTCCCACACCAGGGGGCCGGGGAATGGTTTAGTGTTTGTCCCTACCGAGAAACTATTTTATCAGGGGGTACACTACGCAGTGGCATCAGTGGTGCTAAATCTGACAGAAGTCCGCCTACCTACGTGGTGTCCCCTGGAAACCGAGCTGTTATACCAGGCTCTGCTGCGGGAGATGTTCCGGAAGTTCTATGAACTGGACGTCGGGGATGTCAAAGTGACAGACTTGTATAAACAGTGGGATAGGGCCGAACCGGGCAGGCAGAGGCGTGGCACTTTAAATGACATTCTTACGGGGTTTAACACCGGGGCGTCCGCCATAAACAGTTTGGATAACATGCAGCTGGCCCTCCAGATAAATGGGTTAAAGAATCAGCTACGCAAAGTCCTGGGGGACGAGAATACCGTAGTGGAATCCGCGCTCCACGAAGAGGTGGCAATGACAGTTCACTTAAAGGAGATTATCTCTCAATTGGAGGCACAGGCCAGGGCTGTAAACGCCTTGATTCGGGAGGATAGAAACGCCTCCGATCAAGCCGCCCAAAATGAGGTGTGCGTGCTCTATGGGGCCTGGTTGCTGGGAGAGGGATGGAGTAACCTCGAGGATCTGAGACAGGGACAGGTCCCCTCCTGGATCAGCAACCAGCACTTAGCAGCACTGCAACCTTATGATAATGTTTTGAGTCCTTGCCAACTTCGTGTAGCGTCGGAAGCCGACCCGGTACCGGTGGACTGTGGAAAGTCAAACCATACCATCATGGGTGTGGTGGTCAGGATGCCCGTGATGGGGGTGTCCCCACGACCAGCACCCCTGTACCGAGTGGAGAATGTGGGAGTCATTTGTGGAGGGGTGTATGTTCGATTCCAAGAGGTCCCACCTTATGTCACAATGTGGGAGCACACTGTGACAGGTACAGACCTCTCGGGTTGTCGGAACAGGGGAGCACAGGTAATCCTATGCCCCCAGCACTTGAACGTTTTTGCAAGGCCACAATGCGGGTTCAGCACTGCTGGGGCAGAGCCTATCAATTGCACAATGGAGGTAATGGCCCCTAACCACATGCCTCCACAGGTAGCATATGTAGGCGGTGGGACATATTGTGTCACCACAAGTGCCCAACGGTATGAACACGGACCGGGAAGGTGGTGTCCAATACTGTACAGCAGCTTTTGCTTTAAACCCAGGGCAGAGGTTCAAGTGGCACACACCAGAATCACACCCATCCCTGAACCTTCCACGATTCACCTCACGGTACAAAACAACCTCAGCCATCTACAACAATATGTTGCCCAGTTTGGCTATCCCATTGCCCCACTACCTGAGAAACGTACAGCCCTCCTCCAGGCAGTGGATTTGTCTCAAAAACATTTTTACACCATGGAGCAGAAAACTGAAATTCTAGCAGGGGAGATTGCCCAAATTAAACCCCCAGCATGGTGGGATTTGGGAATATGGGCAGACATACCTGCATGGATCCGGGTGGGATCGCATGCCTTAGTAATCGACCAACTCCTGATTGTAGCTTATCTGCTAGTTACAAGCTGTAAGCTCAGGAGAAAAAGAAAAAGAACGCAGTTCCTCAGGCTACTACACAGCCAGGAGAGCCGTTGCTAAACACTCAAGGTGTGTAAACAAAGCTTGACCGCGACACTTAGGTGGTTTTGTTATTTTCAGGGATGACCGCGTTTTTCATACATGGCTCCTGGGGAGTTTGCAGGGCAGGTTTCTTTGTTTTACGTTTGAGACGGAAATGAGACTCAATTTACAATTATTGCTGTAACCTTAAGTACATATATGTATGTTGCTGTCGTGTATTGTAACCTGTTGGATTTCTGTATTTAGTACCACGTTAAAAGGAATTACGATCTAGATCGATGGGATCAGTTTAGAAAGTTGGGCAATTTGGGAGGCCTAGGGTTTTCTCACCACCCTAAACTTTGACACACACGAGTGGTGTCTGACTGTGTCAGATGGGGGATTATGTAGGGGAGGACGAAAACCCCCTCATTTTACCCAGAAGGAAAAGGGCTGTGGGATCAGTCTGTGCTGTGAATTGAAACCGATGGAAGGAAAACTTTGGGACACAAATGAATGGAGACCCCCCCCAGTGTTTTGACTCATAGGAAAGGGAATTTAATTTGGAACTATCTACCAGAAAGTTTGAAATCCTAAAGTGCATAAGGAAGAAACAACGAACTTTAATCGAATTTGGGATTTTTTAAAAGGTGTATGTTGGGTCTGCAAGAAAAGGGGTGGAGTCAATATCAAAAGGGCCAATTTGGACATTGGAACTAATCAAATTGTCTGGGAACTGTATACCCTCGAAACTTGCCACTTGAAAACATCAGCATTTAAACAATGCCACATACATATTCCAACACCTTTTTCATCAGGCATAGAAATATCTGACTCAGGCCAGACTAGCACAAGGGCTACAGGAGGCCAATGCAATCAACACCCACTCAAACCTTGAGTAGGTTAAGATCAGTGGGGAAAAAAAAACCTCAATCTAAAACTGCTGCATTTTTCAAAATCAAAAGTCCACCAATGAGAAGAATCGACTTCAGCAGGAGAGGCGGACTGGATAATCTGGCTATAAAAAAGGGGTTTCTGACGTAGTGAGGAAAGAAGTGATGATTTTCCCTGCCCTCGTGATTCAACAACCACAACCACAAGCCTCTCGACACTGAAGGAAAACCAGTGTCCGAAAACACCGAAGATAGAAGAAACAAACCACCAGACTGCGGAAGGCACAGTAGTGAGTATAACCTCTGGTCCCCAGAACTCCCAACTCAGTTAGGCCAGGAAAGGTGGGAGGTTGGGCATTGTACTGCTAAACTGGTGTAAAGATTTTCGTTGGGTCCGTTTTAGTGGGATTTAGGGGGATTGTTTTGTTGGTGTATTGCTGTTTGTTGAGTTACACCTTGTCAAATAAATTGGAAGCCTAAAGTTCCTCTTGGAATCACCTTGTCTCAGTTCTATTGTATTACATCTCCTGATCGTGAGTCTTATGTCAGAACCGTGTAAGGGAAGCTAGGAGCGCCTCGAAAACGCTCAACTGTGTGTCACAGGCTAGGGATGAAGGGGTTTGGAGTGTGTGACACTCACAGCTGCCTCACAGGCTAGGCATAAGCTGTGGGGACGCACAAGTCTCAAAACCCCCTTCATAAGCTGTGGACACAGTCTCTCCAGGGGTGCTCTTGCAGCACTCAGGGTACCTCACAGGCCAGGCATAAGCTGTGAGGGCAGAAGCCCAGAGAGAGACACCCAAGGTACAACAACCCTGTGAAAACCCCTTACAGCTGTTCAATCCCACCCTTTCCCTTTCCCTTTGCTTTCCTTGAACCTTTGTTGGTTTCTCTCTGTTCCATCACCATTCTCGGTCTTACTGCGTCGGTTAGTGCATAAAATGGTCATGTGACCAAATGCTCTCAGAACTCAACAGGAGCCCGATAATTTCAGCCGAACGTCACGCACTGCTTGTAGCGCAAGATTGTGTGTGTGAGAGCAGTTATATCTTCAGATCCTCAGTGGGATTACTTATGAAGTGCACAGCTCGCAGTCTGGACGCAAACCGCTCATATTTCCGCTCATATTGCCCAGTCAATATCCACCGTGAGTCTCTGTAATATCAAACGTAACATTCCTGAAAGCAAAGAGCTGTTTCCAAAACCGAAAAACATGCAGACCAAATGCACTATTTCTTCTTCACATTTCAGACTGCACTTCCTCAGCGGGGACAATGCAAGAAATACACAGCCATCAACAATTGAATAATCGGTGTTTGTAACACAGTAGGAGGCCATTCTGTCCAGCACATATCTGCCAGCGGTTTGTTGGAGTAATCGAACACTACTCCCTCTGCTCTGCTCTCTCCCTCCATAGTCTTGTGTCTTCATCTGAGTAAAATATTGCTCACTTTTGCCTCAGAAGTTGCAGTGGTGTCTGCCTCAAGTACTTCCTGTAGTCAAGCATTCCACTTCCCCAAAAATTCCTCCTGTAAAAACATCATTTATTATCTCCTCTTACTCTCTTAATGTTTGTATAAACAGTGGAATAGTGTTTCCAGATTATAGAACATAAAAACATAAAAATAGTGGTAGGAGTAGGCCATACGGCCCTCGAGCCTGCTCCGCCATTTAATAAGATCATGGCTGATCCAATCATGGACTCAGCTCCACTTCCCCGCCCGCTCCCCATAACCCCTTATCCCATTATTGTTTAAGAAACTATTTCTGTCTTAAATTTATTCAATGCCCCAGCTTCCACAGCTCTCTGAGTCAGCGAATTCCACAGATTTACAACCCTCTGAGAGAAGAAATTTTTCCTCAGCTCTGTTTTAAATGGGTGGTCCCTTATTCTAAGATCATGGTCTCTAGTTCTAGTCTCCCCCATCAGTGGAAACATCCTCTCTGCATCCACCTTGTCAAGTCCCCTCATAATCTTATACGTTTCAATAAGATCACCTCTCATTCTTCTGAACTCCAATGAGTAAAGGCCCAACCTACTCAACCTTTCCTCATAAGTCAACATAGAAACATAGAAACATAGAAAATAGATGCAGGTGTAGGCCATTCGGCCCTTCGAACTTGCACCACCATTCAATATGATCATGGCTGATCATTCACCTCAGTACCCCTTTCCTGCTTTCTCTCCATACCCCTTGATCCCTTTAGCCATGAGGGCCAAATCTAATTCCCACTTGAATATCTCCAATTAACTGGCACCAACAACTCTCTGCGGTAGGGAATTCCACAGGTTCACAACTCTCTGAGTGAGGACATTTTTCTTCATCTCTGTCCTAAATTGCTTCCCCCTTATCCTTAGACTATGGTTCTGAACTTTCCCAACATCGGGAACATTCTTCTTGCATTTAACCTGTCCTTTCCTGTCAAACCCCTCATCTCCGGAATCAACCTAGTGAACCTTCTCCGAACTGCCTCCAAAGCAAGTATATCCTTTCGTAAATATGGAAACCAAAACTGCACGCAGTCTTCCAGGTGTGGCCTCACCAATACCCTGTATAATTGTTGCAAGACTTTCCTGCTTTTATACTCCATCCCCTTTGTAATAATAGCCAAGATTGCATTGGTCTTCCTGATCACTTGCTGTATCTGCATACTATTCTTTTGTGTTTCATGCACAAGTACCCCCAGGTACCGCTGCATTGCAACATTTTGCAACCTTTCTCCATTTAAATAATAACTTGCTCTTTGATTTTTCAGCCAAAGTGCATGACCTCACACTTTCCGACATTATACTCCATCTGCCAAATTTTTGCCCACTCACTTAGCTTGGGGCAACTGCAGGACCAGACTGCTTCCAGGCATCCACAATGAAGCACGCTTTATTTTAGAAAAGTAAAACTGAGAGTGGACAAGTTCCAACCTGGTCAGAGCAATCTGAAGCTTTCAGTCATTGACACCCTGTTTAAAGATGTCTTGTAACATGTGCCTGCGTCAGTCTCTGTGGCACAATGGGTTAGTGTGTTTGGCTGTTAACTGTTCGAGCCCACCCTAGGAAAAAGCCTTTAACTGTTCATTTTCCCTCCGAGGATTCAATGCCCCACAGTTCCAGGTTGTCAATGTGCATTTTGGCTGCGCGAATATATTCCGCAAACATTGCCAGCTGCGCTGTTATCCAGCGAGTTCCCACTACAATACATTTTGGAGCATTCAGTTCGAGTAAAACGATTAAAAAAATAAACTGATCATGTTCCTGCAGCAAACGCATTGGAAATAAATGTAGTCATTGGGTTTGACGATACTGTTGGAAATTGATTCTATGGATACATATATAGAACTGGAACATGCCATCACACCATGTGACACAATATTTAACTTCTGGCTATTGCACAGATGGTATTCGGGGAAACAATTCAGAACACGCTGGATAATTTTAATGATATTTTACCTGCATCTAATAATGAATATTTGTTGAAGAGAAATGCACCATCTCCGTTTTGTCATTTGATCTCTCCTGCCTTCCACCCTGCCCTCCCCCATTTCCCTGCCTCTGCACTTACTTAAAACCTGTTGCAACTCGAACATTTCCCAGTTCCGGAAGGGAACTTGGGACCTCCAGCAGGAGTTTAAAGATTCTGTAGTGGATATTTATCTCCGTGTGACTTCTGCCGTTTGGAACGGTGAAATGTTTGTTAAAGAGAGTCAGTGCAGAAGATTCATCATTTCACCTTATTCCTGAACATTGCCTTCTTACCTGATTACAAAGCATTTTAAACAGTGCATTCCAGATCGTAACACCTCGCTGAGTAAAAATCTATCTCCTCTCCCCATATCACCCGCCCCGGATTTTTCCTTTTACCAATTATCTTATGTCTGTGTCCTCTGGTTACCGACACTCCTGCCCGTGGAAACAGTTTTCCCATAATTCTGAAAACCTCTATTAAATCTCCCCTTAACTGTGATTACTGGGGTTCAATGTGGGGAAGGGTCAGTTCATCCACTTTGCACCGAAGAATGATCGGCCGGGGCATGATTTAAAAACATTATGTTCGAGAATATTTTTTCTGTGTAGTAGCCGGTCCTGTTAATTTTAACAAAAGTTGCATCGGATTCCTGGAGTCATAAGCACTTAAAATTTAAACCATTCTCCTAAAATACAGTGTGTAAATGAGATAGGGATAAAAGTTCATCACATGTAAAGAGAAAATAAATGATTGAAACCACCACTGTCCCTCAGTAACCACATTATCAATTCTTTCATTCTGCAAAAGAAAGTTATCAGTTAATTGATGGTGATTAAATGAATTCTTACTTGTCTCATTAGCTGCATGTCATCAATGATATACGGTTTTTAGTTTGATAATCGTGTTGTAAATATTATCTCCCTGACCAAGAATCGAACCTGTGTTGCAATGGTGTAAGGGGTGGATTCAGCAAATCATTTGTATATGATCTCAAAGTGGCGTGAATTTATGATTATGGTTACAATTTGTTTTGGTGTGAATCAAGTGGATTGAAAATGACAACAATGTCACCTACTATAACGATGCAGCAATAATACAATTTATAATTTGCTGGTGGTCTCGTGGTAAGGACTTGGTGATCTCACCGCTCTGTCCTGGGTTTGATTCCCACCCTGGGAAGTTGCACCTTTAATTCAAAACGTTATAAAAACAAGATTTCATCTATTTCGCAAATCATGTATAACAAATAAGAATTATCTATTTAAACATTATTAATTAATCTATGAAATTCTTTTGTAAAACTTCAACCATTT
The DNA here is from genome assembly GCF_044704955.1 of Pristiophorus japonicus. Taxonomy (NCBI): domain Eukaryota; kingdom Metazoa; phylum Chordata; class Chondrichthyes; family Pristiophoridae; genus Pristiophorus; species Pristiophorus japonicus. The sequence continues at coordinate 214,556 of NW_027250777.1, forward strand.
ATTTTGCCCTGTGCATGTGAGGAATTTTTATCCCTATCTCATTGGGGTTAATTTGGTACAAATGACGAACCAGGGCACTGGGTGAGGCAAAGGTTTCTGTAGTGTAGCGGTAATCACGTTTGCCTCACACATGAAATGTCCCTGGCGCGTGCTTTATTTTAGAATATATTTGCTGTAAAATAAATTGAACAGAAGTAGCCCCAGGTTCCCTGTCTGATGAGCAATGAACATTTTAAATCTCCGAAAATATCGAGTGTGTAAATTCAGATCGGGAATAAAATTTCATCCTGCAATTATTAAAGTTCAGTTATTGAAGTTTCGACTGTCCTTCAGTCACATTCCGAACTCGAGCTCCCTCTGTGAGCACCTAATCACTAAACGAGCAGGACACATGTTATAGAGTTTAATTCTGGACTTAATATTTTCTTTGCTGTTTCACAATAACCAGATCTATGCTCCAAAACCCATCTCACTGTTTCCCGGTGTCAGGCAGAGAAACATATGGGACTGAATCAGTGACTTTGCTTTTTCGACCTGTCTTCTGAAGTGCCGCACGGTCCCACTCCGACAGTCAATGAGCTGTTGGGACATTAGTGTATCCAGGCTGTGGGTGGCCACAACGAGCGCAGCAGAGGGGTTTCTGCATTAGTTCTGGGTGGGGACAATATTTCCCCTTCCGTCTTCCTCTTGTCTGTATCCCTCTGCTTTGTTTTCTGTATTTATTCTCCGGCCTCATTTTATGTGCTCAAAGCGGAACAAAAGATGAAGTGGGCGACAGTCTGGAACAATTTAGTGAAGTGAAATAAAGAGCAATTAAAGAATAAGGGAGAAGCCACTGTCGCCCTTTTGACAGGAGAATAAACTCACGCATAACTGTTCATCCACAGCAAGTTTAAACATAATCTTCCTGCACGGGATACTTTCGCGTGGAAAGCAAACGTGATAACGGCTCCACTGCAGAAACCGCTCTGACCAGAAGTACAGCAGAGGGCAGCTGACCAGTGAATGCCTTCTGTGCTGATCGGGAATGTGTTGGCTCACCTTAAACAACTTCTGTACCTCACTGACAGCTGTCAATCCTTCTCCTCCGCTGCCCTTTACACAAACATGTCACTGATCCCAGCCACCACCCCACATCCCCATCGTGTTATCTTCCATGTTAACACAGTGGGGCCGCGGAGGCACCTACTCTCTCCCCGCGGTTAGTGAACTCAGTCAGTCTGTAAAATTAAAGGGAAACAAGTGTCCCGCAAAGGGCAGGGGAAGGGAGAGAGTCTGTAACCTGGGTTTAATTGTTTGTCAAAGGCTACCCGACCTGTTGTGTATTTCCAGCAGTTCCCTACTTTCACAGGTGGAGATACCGGGGCTGGACCATGCTCCTAAAATACAATGAGGTCGGGATAAAAGTCTCTCACGTACTCAGGGCAAAATGAATGATTGAAGTTCTACAATGGATTAATTAATGATGTTTAAATCAATGAATCTTTTTTTCCACATGAGATGCATGTAACTCTTTCTTATAAGGTTTTAATTTTGGTGGAAGTGCAATTTCCCTGGCCGGAAATCGACCCAGGGCCGCGGTGGTGAGAGCGCCGAATCCTAATCACTGGACCACCAGGGAATGCTGCATTGCTGCATTGCTGCATCGTAATGCTTGATGTCATTATTGTCCTTTTCTTTAAACATAACTACTTAATTTATTTCTAGTCGGCTGGATGGCAGAACATGATCCAAAAATGTAATTGTTTTACTTGAGCTGAATGCTCAGTAAAGTATTGGAGTGGGAACTCACTGGATAACAGCACAACTGTCAATGTTTGCAGAATATATTCGTGCAGCCAAAACGCACAATGACAACCTGGATCTGTGCAGCACCGAATCCTCGGGGAAAAAACATTTAAAGGCTTCACCCCTGGGTGGGCTCAAACCACCAACCATTCAGATAAAAACCGAATGCACTAACCCATTACATCACAGAGACTGATGGAAGAGCATGTTGCAAGACATGCAAAACCAGGGTGGGTGTCAATCAGTTAAAGCTTTGGATTGCTCCGACCGGGATGGAACTTGTCCACTCTCAGTTGTACTTTTCCCAAATAAAGGGTGGGACATTCATTGTGGATGTGTGGAAGCAGTCTGGTCCCGCACACTGCAGACACTTCCATGTCACCGCCAACCAGCTCTCCCACAACCGGTGTGATCTACCTTCCAGCCTTCCGGTGCCTTGTCTGTGACGAAGTATTCTGATTGTCCCGAAGCTGGTGTTAAGTTTTAATTTCTTTTCTGTTCCTGACTGCGCATAGTCCTGTGATTAAACGTGAACAAAATGCTTGCAGGGACAGTTGGATTCACCATTTCTTTGGTTGGTGAAATTTCAAAGATTGAAAGCGACGCACATCAACCCCAAACCTCGTCACCTACTCGCTAACCGCTACACGCTGCTCCCGTGAGATGGAAGCCCAGTTGCTGTTTCAAATTTGAAAGCAGGTACAAGCAGAACTCATTCAAAGAAAGTCTAAGTTCCTGAGGCATCTGATTATTTGCACCAAACTCCTTCGCAAAGAGTTGAGGTTCGTGTGGGGTGATCTGGGCACATCTTTCCCCACACTACAACACTTCAAACATAACTCAACGGCTGTAAAGCACTTTGGGGCGTCATGACTTCCTGAAAGGCACTGCAGAAATGTAAGTCTTTCTTTGCAAAGGTTCGATACAATTTCAAAATTCACGGCAAAATAATGGGCTCGCCGGGATCGCTCGTGAATTTACAATAATAACCCCGAAGCGAGAATCATACCCCTAGAACAATGAGCCAACTTTTTGAGTAGCACGGCGATAAGGTGTAACTATTATAAGAGCATATTTTGTGTATGTTGCTATTCTTGGTTGGAGGAGCAGTTGAGACTGAATCAGTGACTTTGCTTTTTCGACCTGTCTTCTGAAGCGCCGCACGGTCCCACTCCGACATTCAATGAGCTGTTGGGACGTTAGTGTATCCAGGCTGCGGGTGGCCACCCCGAGCGCAGCAGAGGGGTTTCTGCATTAGTTCTGGGTGGGGACAGTATTTCCCCTTCTCTCTTCCTCTTGCCTATATCCTGTGCTTTTATTTCTCTATTTATTCCCGCTCTCTCAGTTTCTAGTGTTTAAAAGGGAACAAAAGATGAAATGGGTGTCACTGTGGAACAATTTCTCTCACTCAAAGTTAGATGCACTACCGTTTGCCATGAGAGCTAGGCAGCTAGCCGTTGATATTCAGGTTCACATATAAATATATCTAAATATATCGTCAAGTCTCGTTGCTGCTCCCTGGTGGTCGAGTGTTTAAGTCCGGCGCACTAACCTGGTATCGATCAAAGTTAGCATTATTTTCACTGGCAAAAGAAGGTGAGGGGTTAATTAATGATGCTTTCCCGTGAAAGCAACACAAAAGTTTAAGAAAAAGACATGCGGTGACTGTCAGGTGAGCGCTGCTTCTGACACCCGGAGGGAATGGGCGGGGATTTTAAAGTCCCTTGTATTGCAGAACCTTCATATAGACGAACATCTCAGGCTCACTGTGTAGGCCTCGTGGTGCAATGGTCGCGTGTCTGACTCCACATCAGAATTCTGCGTTTCTAAATCACGTTGGAGTCACTGTTCTTTGGGATATTGTTCTTCCAGAATTAATATTTTCGTTGCTGTTTCGCACTAACCAAATGTAGGTGTTAGAAGAAGACTTCTCTTGTTCAAGGTGGACACCTGATATCAGGAATCGACACCTGCCCGTTCCTATAATGACCAAGGAATCACTCAGGCACAATCTTCGGTTCAACCGGTTTATTCAAGCACATGCAAGGGAAGAGTTCAAACGTGAACCTTCCCAGAACAAGGGTTCTCACCCACAATTATACAACAAACCCAAGTGTGTGCCTCTCCAACAAAAACATCGGTTGGTTTACTGCTTATCAGCGAAGTTACATTGATTTGTCATCTCTTATCTGACTGGTTCTGAATGGTGTTTCCCAACTGTCCATCTACCGTCATATGTCAATAGTGTTGTTCAGTGATGTGAACATTGCCTTAGTCCCCATGAGGTGTGAAGTAACTCTGTTCCCAAACACCGGTTTTCTTATCTCTTCCCCGAGAGAACTCGACTCAAAATGTTAAGTATTTTAACAGCTGACCTCAACCGACTTTGTCATGTGTTACTGATGGGGAGAATCACCCTTCTCCTCTTTTAACAAGCCCGGATTCAACAGATGGACACCTTGGATAAGGTTCAATGACTTTAATTCCAACACGTGAAGGGGGAGCATCTCAATTCTGAGCCCCTGAGAAAGGATCTCCAACGAGCTGCTCAAATTGCACAGCAATCATATAGGGTTTAGCACATGGACAGACCTTAACAGTGACGTGATTGGTTGTTCCAACGCATGATCAAATACCAATGTATTCCCTCCTTCCAAGTGTCACTCGCCTTATATTATATTCCTTCCTTGAGCCCGAGGTCAACGAGTGGTCATCTTGTGGCTCTATGCGTATGTGTAGTTTTAATCATACCTTCTGTTCAGCCAGCTCAGGGCCTAAATAAAAGCTTGGATAATTAATCTTGATCTTGCAAGCATCAACGACAAAGGCAACAAAACTGCCCTCCAGCACCAGGTGTCTTTCACTTGTTTGTCCCAAATTTTCAGCATCTGGGACAACAAGAATTCAGTTTCCACCAAGATTTGAACTCAGATCACTGAACGCAGAGCTCAAAGTGCTCACCATTACATCATGGAACCAACAATGCTAAAATCTTCAAAAAATTTCACAAAAACAACAAAATCATCTCCAACATTACACTTTGGCTCGGTTTTTTCTCATCTATCGTGTCAGGTTCCCCTCTTTACGCTCTGCTAATTTTTGATACAGAGCAATTCACACAGATGCCAAAGTCAAGGCTATGTTTTCTCAAGTCGCTGTTTCTGTTTCACACTGTTCACCACAGCTTGTACTTCAGTCTTGCCAGGTAAAAAGTGTGTTGGCATTGCAATGCATTAATGCAAAATGCTTGGCATGAAAATAAAATGCAAAGTTTTATCGAGTTTGTGAGTAGGTGACGAGATTTGGGGTTGATTTCCGTTGCTTTCAATCTTTGAAATTTCGCCAAGCAAAGAAATGATTAATTGAACTGTCCCTGTCAGCATTTTGTTCACGTTTAATCACAGGAATATCCGCAGTCAGGAGCTGAAAAGAAATTAAAACCGAATACCGGCTTCGGGACAATCAGAATACTTCGTCACAGACAAGGCACTGGAAGGCTGGAAGGTAGATCACACCGGTTGTGGGAGAGCTGGTTGGTGGTGACATGGAAGTGTCTGCAATGTGCGGGACCAGACTGCTTCCACACATCCACAATTGATGTCCCACCCTTTATTTGGGAAAAGTGCAACTGAGAGTGGACAAGTTCCATCCCGGTTGGAGCAATCTGAAGCTTTAACTGACTGACACCCTGGTTTGGGATGTCTTGAAGTACGTGTTTTTGTTAGTGTCTGTGGCACAATGGGTTAGTGCGTTCTGCTGTTAACCCAAAGGTTGGTGGTTCAAGCCCATCCAGAAACGAAGCCTTTAACTATTTTACCCCGAGGATTCCGTGCCGCACGGTTCCAGGTTGTTCTTGTGCGTTTTGGCTGTACAAATATATTCCGCAAACATTGCCAGCTGTGCTGTTATCCAGTGAGTTCACACTCCAATACTTTTATGAGCATTCAGTTCATGTAAAGCGATAACAATTTTTTACATGGATCATGGTTCCTCCATCCAGCCCACTCAAAATAAATTATGTTACTGGGTTTAAAGAAACTGGTGGAAATTGCCAGGCTATGGCTTTGATCAGATTCTGAGTTTCAACAGTCAACAGTTTGCAAAGGATTACCTCATGGCCAATGCCAAGCAAAAAAAGTCTCTCAGCATTTGTTCTAGGAATCCCTCACATTCGCAATGTCCTGCGCGGCTCCATAGTTCGGCAACATAGCTCCCCACTTCCTGGCCTTCCGACCGTTGGCACGTGTAGAACCGATACCTCCCCATCAGAACGTTTTCTTTAGGATTTAGGTGCTCCCGGACCAGCCTACACAATTCTTCATAGAATTTAGATGATGGTTTTACCGGAGCTAGAAGATTCTTCATGAAGCCATATGTTGTTGCCCCACAGAAGGTAAGGAGGATTGCCCTTCATTTGGCAGCATTCTCGTCCCCTTTCAGCTCATTGGTCACGAAGTATTGGCCGAGTCTCTCCACGAAGGCCTCCCAATCATCCCCTTCTGAGAACTTCTCCACAATACCAACTGTTCCTTGCATTTTTGCGTGGTTATTCGTTGCCTCGTCGCCAATTGAAAGGCTCATGATAAAGGATGAAACTGAGTCCTGTGAACAATGAGGAAGTGTGACCTTAGCTCCTTTAATAAGATGCAGGGATTCCTTGGGACTCCAACAGGTATGCCCTCTGGTGGTGGTGTGATACAGGTGGCCAAGGGTTAAATACATAACACACGGTGTGTACAGAAATCAACCATCAAAAGCCCTGTCATTAACCACAGGGGTTTCCGGCAATTTTCTGATCGCAAAGCCCTTTCAGTCCTGGTCCTTAAAATTGCAGATGTGGAAATTGGGGAGTTTTATGATTTGAAAGGAGAACATTGTTGTTTGGTGCAGTTCCGGTCAGAGAAATGTTTGTGAAAGGAATTTTTTGCCGAGAGAGGGAATGAGCATTTCAGCTTGTTGCTGAACACTTCTCTCTGGGCACTGAGCTAAGCCACAGTTCCTGTATTGTAGCGGTTATCACATTCGCCTCACGTGTGAAAGGTTCCTGGGTGGAAACATTATTTTTGAAGCAAAAACTTGTTTGCAATAAAATTGAACAAAAGCAGTCCGGGGGACATTGTTGCATAAGCAATGAACATTGAAAACCAGTCTCCTCAAATACAGAGTGTGTAAAATCAGATAGGCAATAAAACTTCATCAAGAATTAAAGTTTCACAAATTATAATGTTCAGTTATTGAAGTTTCGACTGTCCCTGTTAGCATTTTTTTTATTCTGCTAAACAACGCTATCAGTTTGTATTGTGTCCCTAACATAGATGAGACTGCACACGGGGAGGTTAACGTAACAGTGACCTCAGTCTTTATTAAGACACTCCAGAGTGAGGAACAGGCCTAAGGGACCAGCTTATATACACTGCTCCCAAGGGATGCTGGGATCCCTTGGGACTTCACAGGATGAGTTCCCTGGTGGCGGAACATGGGAGTCCATGCTTTACAGATACACAATATCACTCCCCCTCAAAGTCAAAATGAAAACTATTTACAAGGTGAGGCGGTCGGGAGCCTTTCTTTCCCTGGTGGACCGCCTCGGTACAAATGCCTGTTCTGGTGTGTTGGCTGTGCACTCGCTGGGCTGGCGTATTGTTGTCCCTGCAGGGCTGCTAGGTGAGCCTGGCCTTGCTGGGCTGTTGGGTGTGATGAGTTTGATTTCCTGGTCCGGCGTCGTGTCGTTGATCCTTAGGGTGTGTGTTGTGGACTCAAAAAAGGTGCTGTGGGTTGTTCAGGGCAGTCTGTGAACCGCAGCCTCGTTTGGTCCAGGTGCTTTCTGCAAATTTGTCCATTGTCTAGTTTGACTACAAACACCCTATTCCCTTCTTTAGCTATCACCATGCCTGCGATCCACTTCGGACTATGTCCATAGTTTAACACATACACAGGGTCATTCAGATCAATTTCCCGTGACACAGTGGCGTGACCATCGTTTACATTTTGTTGCTGCCGCCTGCTCTCTACCTGATCATGCAGGTTGGGGTGAAACAGCGAGAGTCTGGTTTTAAGTGTCCTTTTCATGAGTAGCTCAGCCGGGGGCACCCCGGTGAGCGAGTAGGGTCTCGTGCGGTAGCTGAGCAGTACTCGGGACAGGCGGGTTTGGAGTGAGCCTTCTGTGAGTCGTTTAAGGCTCTGTTTGATGGTTTGTACTGCCCGCTCTGCCTGCCCATTGGAGGCTGGTTTAAACGGGGCCGAGGTGACATGTTTGATCCCGTTGCGGGTCAGGAATTCTTTAAATTGGGCACTGGTGAAACATGGCCCGTTGTCAATGACCAGTAAGTCAGGCAGGCCGTGGGTGGCAAACATGGCCCTCAGGCTTTCAATGGTGGCGGTGGCGGTGCTTCCCGACTTTATTTCACATTCAATCCATTTTGGAAAAGCATCCACCACCAGCAGGAACATTTTACTGAGAAACGGGCCCGCATAGTCGACATGGATCCTCGACCATGGTCTGGTGGGCCAGGACCACAAACTTAGTGGTGCCTCTCTGGGCGCGTTGTTCAACTGATCACACACGCTGCATTGCCATACACAGGACCACCTGTCTCCCGGGCCACCACACGTGGGATCTGGCTATCACTTTCATCATTAGTATACCCGGGTGTATGCTATGGAGATCTGACATCAATGTCTCCCTGCCCTTTTTGGTTAGCACTACGGCAGTTACCTCACAACAGGCAGTCTGCCTGAATGAACAGCTTGTCCTTTCGCCGCTGGAACGGCTTGATTGGCTCTTGCATTTCAACAGGGATAATGGCCCAGCTCCCATGCAGAACAGTTATTTACTCGGGACAGCAGAGGATTTTGGCTGGTCGTGACAGGTGATTTATCATTTTCAATCGCTTCCATGACCATCAACAAGTCCGCGGGTTTTGCCACCATCAACAAGTTTGCAGGCTGCGCCATTTCCACCCCCGTGGTGGCCAATAGCAGCCGACTGAGAGCATCCGCACAGTTCTCGGTGCTTGGTCTGTGGCGGATGGTATAGTTATACGCTGATAGCGTGAGTGCCCACCTTTGTATGCGGGCTGAGGTATTAGTATGTATCCCCTTGTTTTCAGCGAACAGGGATATGAGGGGCTTGTGATCGGTTTCCAGCTCAGATTTGAGGCCAAACAGGTACTGATGCATTTTCTTTACCCCGAACACACATGCTAATGCTTCTTTCTCAATCATGCTGGAGGCCCTCTTGGCCTTTGACAAGTTCCTGGAGGCATAGGCGACAGTTTGCAACTTCCCCGCAATGTTAGCTTGTTATAATACATACCCAACTCCCTACGATGACGCACCACATGCTAGCACAAGTCTTTTACACGGGTTATACAATACAAGCAGCTTGTTGGAGCATAAAATGTTTCTGGCTTTCTCAAAAGCAATTACTTGTTTTTTTCCCCATACCCAGTTCTCACATTTACGCAATTAACACATGTAGGGGCTCTAAGAGGGTGCTAAACCACGGTTGGAAGTTACCAAAATAATTGAGGAGTCCCAGGAACGACCGCAGCTCTGTGATGTTCTGTGGCCTGGGCACTTTCCTGATAGCCTCTGTCTTGGCGTCTGTCGGCCGAATGCCGTCCACTGCCACCTTTCTCCCCAAAAACTCCACTTCTGTTGCCATGAAGACGTAATTTGACCTCTTCAGCCGCAGCCCTACGCGATTCAGTTGCTGGAGGACCTCCTCCAGGTTTTGTAGGTGCTTGCCAGTGTCCCGATCCGTGACCAATATGTCGTCCTGAAAAACCACCGTGCGTGGTACCGACTTGAGTCGGCTCTCCATGTTTTTCTGTAAGATCGCTGCAGCCGACCGAATTCCAAACGGGCATCTGTTATAATGAACAATCCCTTGTGCGTGCTGATGCAGGTGAGGCCCTTCGAAGACTCCTCCAGCTCCTGCATCATGTAGGCTGAAGTTAGGTCGAGCTTGGTGAATGTCTTGCCTCCTGCCAGCGTCGCAAATAGGTCATCTGCCTTAGGTAGTGGGTATTGGTCCTGTAGCGAAAAATGATCAATAGTTACTTTATAATCGCTGCAAATCCTGACCATGCCATCACTTTTGAGTACTGGAACAATCGGCCCACTCGCTGAATTCCTTTGGGGAGATGATGCCCTTGCGTTGCAGCCTGTCCAGCTCAATTTCCACTCTCTCCCTTATCATGTGAGGTACCACTCGCGCCTTGTGGTGAATGGGTCGTGCCTCTGGGACTAAGTGGATTTGCACCTTCACCCCGGAAAAGTTTCTAATGCCTGGCTCAAAAAGGGAAGGGAATTTGTGAAGAATCTGGGTCCATGAGACCTCATCGACATGTGATAGTGCTCGGATGTCATCCCAGTTCCAGCAGATTTTGCCCAACCAGCTCCTTCCAAGCAGTGTGGGGACATCGCCCGGGACAATCCAAAGTGGCAGTTCGGGCACCATGCCCTCATAGGTGACCTTGATCATGGCGCTGCCCAGGACAGTGATAAGCTCTTTGGTGTACGTTCTCAGTTTCGGGTGGATGGGGCTCAGGGCTGGTCTGAATGCCTTGTTGCACCACAATCTCTCAAACATCTTTTTACTCATGATGGATTGGCTAGCGCTAGTGTCCAGTTTCATGGCTACGGGTAAGCCATTCAATTTTACATTTAGCATTATAGGTGGACATTTCGTCGAAAACGTGTGCACCCCATGTACCTCAGAATCTGCCTCCTCTCTCTGAGGCTTGAGATTGCTTTAATCCACCCTGGACTGATCTTCCTCTGCCACGTAGTGGTTAGCAGGTTTTGCAGAGCTTGCAGCACGTTTGCAAGCTCGTTGGAGGTGCCCCATGCTGGGATACCTTGGGACTTCAGGGACTGCACTCCCTGGTGGCGGAACATGGGAGTGCATGCTTTACAGATACACTACATCTTCCACATCCTCACAGTGGGCCACAGAGACTCCTGCCGTCTCCCCGCGATCAGCGAACTCACCCAGTTTGTAAAGTTACACCCGGAACAAGTGTCCCGCAAAGGGCAGGAGAAGCCAGAGAGTCTGTAAACTCAGTGTGTAACAGAAAGTAACGGGGATATTAACGGTGATTACAGCAATTCATCATCATCATCGGCAGTCCCTCGAAATCGAGGAAGACTTGCTTCCATTCTAAAAGTTAGTTCTCAGGTGACTGAACCTTTCAATATGGGAATTACAGTCTCTGTCACAGGTGGGACAGACAGTGGTTGGAGGAAATGGTGGGTGGGACTGGTTTGCTGCACACTCCTTCCGCTGCCTGCGCTTGTTTTCTGCAAGCTCTCGATGATGAGACTCGAGGTGCTCAGCACCCTCCAGATGCTCTTCCTCCATTTTGGGCAGTCTTTATCCAGGGACTCCCAGGTGTTGGTGGGGATGTTGCATTTTATCAGGGAGGCTTTGAGGGTGTCCTTGAAACCTTTCCTCTGCCCACCTGGGGCTCGCTTGCCGTGTAGGAGTTCAGAGTAGAGAACTTGCATTGGGAGTCTTGTGTCAGGCATGTGAACAATGTGGCCAGCCCAACGGAGCTGGTCGAGTGTGGTCAGTGCTTCGATGCTGGGGATGTTGGCCTGATTGAGGACGGTAACGTTGGTGCGTCTATCCTCCGAGGGGTTTGCAGGATTTTGTAGAAACATCATTGATGGTATTTCTCCAGCGACTTGAGGTGCCCACTGTATAAGGTCCATGTCTCTGAGCCATACAGGAGGACGGGTATCACTACAGCCCTGAAGACCATGAGCTTAGTGGCAGATTTGAGGGCCTGGTCTTCGAACACTCTCTTCCTCAGGCGGCCGAAGGCTGCACTGGCGCACTGGAGGCAGTGTTGAACCTCGTCGTCGATGCCTGCCCTCGCTGATAATAGTCTCCCGAGGTATGCAATTATTCATCCTCTCACAGACCTCAATTATTTTCATGTGATAAACTGATTGAGAATAGAAAGAGGGTTAGTGCTCGGGATCTTAACCACTCGACCACCAAGGAAAAATTACGATAATTGTATATATTATATATATATATATATCTATATTAATAGAATCATATAATCAGAAAGTTTCAGCACAGAGTGAGGCCATTTCGGCCCATCGTGTCCACACCGGCCGACCAAGAGCTATCCAGCCTAATCCCACTTTCCAGCTCTCGGTCCAGAGCTCTGTAGGTTGTGGCACTTTAAGTGCACATCCACGTATCTTTTAACTGTGGTGAGGGTCCCTCCCTCTAGCACCCTTTTAGGCATTGAGTTCCAGACCCCCACCACCCTCTGGGTGATGAAATGTCCCCTCATATCTCCTCAAACCTCATATCTCCTCAAACCTCCCCCAATTACTTTAATTCTATGCACCCTGGCTGTTGACCCCTCTGCCAAAGGAAACAGGACCTTCCTATCCACTCTATCCAGGCCCCTCAATTTTATACACCTCAATCAGGTCTCCGCTCAGACTCCTCTGTTCCAAAGAAAACAGACTCAGCATCTCCAAACTATCCTCATAGCCAAAATTCTCCAGATCAGGCAACATTCCAGTAAATCTCCTCTGCACCCTTTCCAGTGAAATCACATCTTTCCTGTAATGTGGTGACCAGAACTGCACGCAGTACTCCAGCTGTGGTGTAGCCAGTGTTTTGTACAGAACAAGCATAACCTCCTTGCTCTTGTATTCCATGCCTTGACTAATAAAAGCAAGTATTCCATATGCCTTCTTAACCACATTATCGACCTGGCCTGCTACCTTCAGGGATCTGTGGACCTGCACTCCAAGGTCCCTTTGTTCCTCTACACTTTTCAGTGTCGTACCATTTAATGTGTATTCCCTTGCCTTGTTAAACCTCCCCAAATGCATTACCTCACACTTATCCGAATTGAATTCCATTTGCCACAGTTCTGTCCACCTGACCAGTACATTGATATCTTCCTGTAGTTCGCCACTTTCTTCTTCATTATCAACCACACAGCGTATTTTAGTGTCATCTGCAAACTTCTTACTCATAGCCACAACACTTAAGTCCAAGTCATTGATGTATACCACAAAAAGCAAGGGACCCAGCACTGAGCCCTGCGGAACCCCACTGGATCACAAAATCACCCATCAACCATTACGCTTTGATTCCTGCCTCTGAACAAATTTTGGACCCAACTTGTCACTTTGCCCTTGAATGCCATGGGCTTTTACATTCGTAACCAGTCTGCCAAGTGCGACCTTATCAAAAGCTTTGCTAAAGTGCATATATATTACATCATACCACAGCCCTCATCAACCCTCCTGGTTACCTCCTTGAAAAAAGCAATGAACTGAGTCAGACAAATTCCCTTGACAAATTCAGGTTGACTATCCTTGATTAATACATGTCTTTTCAAATGAAGATTTATCCTGTCCCTCAGGATTTTTACAAATAATTGTAAAAGGTTCGGCTGGCAAGCCTGTATTTACTCAATCCCTTTCTCCCTTTTTAAACAAAGGTACAACATTAGCAGTGCTCCAATCCTCTGGCCTCACACCTGTAGCCAGTGAGGATTGGACAATGGTGGTCAGAGCCTCTGCTATTTCCTCTTTTGCTGCTCTTATAAGCCTGGGATACATTTCATCCGGGCCTGGGGATTTATCCACTTTCAAAGCTGCTAAACCACCAATACTTGCTCTCTCACTATATTTATTTCATCTAATATTTCACACTTCTCCATCCTCATTGCAAAGTCCACATCGCCCCTCTCTTTTGTGAAAACAGATGCAAAGTATCCATAAAGAATCCTACCCAAGTCTTCCACCTCCGCGTACAGATTCCCTTTATGGACTCTGATAGGCCCCACTCTTTATCTTGTTATCATCGTGCTCTTAATGTATTTATAAAACATCTTTGGGTTTTCCCAGATTTTAATTGCCAACATTCTCTCATGCTCTCTCTTTGTTTTCATGATATATTTTTTAATTGCACCTCTGCACCTCGAGAGTTTCTGCAGTATTGAGTTATCGGTATCTGTCATAAGCTTCCCTTTTTTTCCCATAACTATCCCTGTATGTCCCCTGACATCCTGGGAGCTCTAGATTTGTTCGTCCCACCTTTGTTTTAAGGGAACATGCTTGCTCTGTCCCCTCAGGATCTCCTCCTTGAATGCCTGCCACTGCTCTGACACTGATTTACCAGCAAGTAGCCGTTCTCAGTCCACTTTGGCGAAATTCCTTCTCAGCTCAGCAAAATTGGCTTTACCCCAATTGAGAACTTTTATTCCTGGTCCCCTTTGTCCTTTTCCTTAACAACACTAAACCTTACAGAGTATGATCACTCGCACCAAAATGCTCTCTCACTGATACCCCTTCTACCTGCCCCGCTTCGATCACAAGACCTAGTCCAGAAACGCCCCTCCCTTGATGGGCTTGTTATATACTGGATAAAGAAGTTCTCCTGAATGCATTTTAGGAATTCTCCACCATCTATCCCATTCACACTATCATTTTCCCAGTTAATATTCAGGTTGAAATCCTCCACTTTTACAGCTCTATAGGTTTTGCACTTCTCAGCAATCTGCCCACATATTTGATCTTCTATCTCCCTCTAACTGCCCGGGGGTCGATAGTGCACTCCCAGTAGTGTGATCGCCCCTTTTTTGTTCTTTAATTCAACCCACATGGCCTCGTTTGATGACCCCTCTAACACATCATTCCTTTTTACAGCTGCAGGATCCGTCAATAATCTCTCACAACTCAACTGAATACAGCCGGAATGTGAAGCTTTGAGAGGGGCTTTCTGCACCGTCAGGGCTGGAAGCTGCAGAGTTTGAATGTGTACCGAACTGTCCAGATTATTCAGCAAATATAGCAGGACTGAGAGACATTGTGCTTTGTTAATACTGAACCAGAAATGCACATTATTCAATGTTTTCATCTTTAATTAAACACATTTTCAGCTGGTTTTGAACCAGGAACTTTTCGTGTGTTAAGCAAATGTGATGACCACGACACTACGGAACCCACGCTTTCAAAGCAGACTGCAACCTGAATGCAGCAACTTAGACCGCTCGGCCATCCTGACTGCTCAATATTATGTGTGGCCACCTGCAGTTTGATTTTGAACTTTTGTGGCCTGTTACATAAAATAAATGAGGACAGCAGGCGTATCTCTGCCTGACACCGGGGAAACAGTGAGACAGACCTTGGAGCAAGGGTCTGGTTATTGTGAAACAGCAAAGAAAATATTAACTCTGGAATTACCCAAAAGGACAGGGACCTCAAATGATTTGAACACACAATCTTCTGATCAGAAAGCAGACTCACTACCACTGCACCACGATACCTACGCAGTGAGCCTCAGATGTTCGTCTATATGAAGGTTCTGCAATACAAGGGGCTTTAAAGTCCCCGCCCATTCCCACCGGGTGTCAGAAGCAGCGCTCACCTGCCAGTCACCGTATGTTTATTTCTTAAACTTTTGTGTTGCTTTCACAGAAAAGCATCATTAATTAACCCATCACTTTCTTTTGCACAATGAAAGAAATGCTAACTGAGGGAGAGTCGATACTTTAATCAATAAAAGCAGCAAATGCTGGAAATCTCAGCAGGTCAGGCAGCATTTGCCAGGAGACTAAACTCAGCTCCGATTGTTCATCCCCAGCAAGTTTAAACATAATGTTCCCACCCGGGATTAAACCGGGGATCTTTCACATAAAAAGCGAACGTGATAACCGCTACACTATGGAAACATCTGTCACAGCAGCCCCAACAGAGGGGAGCTGACCAATGAGCTCCCTCTGTGCTGATCACCACTGATTTTTAATGTGGAAGCAAGTCAGCCTCGACTTCGGGGATTATTTAAGAAGAGAGGAGGATCAGGAATGTGTTGGCTCACCTTAAACAACTTCTGTCCCACACTGAAAGTTCTCAATCCTTCTCCTCTGCTGCCCTTTACATAAATGTCACGGATCACCCAGCAACCGTGTTCACTTCCACATCCTCACAGTGGGGCCACAGAGGCTCCTACCATCTCCCCGCGATCAGCGAACTCGCCCAGTTTGTAAAATTAAACCCCGAACACGTGTCCGGCAAAGGGCAGGAGAAGCAGGAGAATGTGTAAGCTCATTCTGTAACAGATAGTAGTGGGGTTATTAACGGCGATTACAGCAATCATTAATCCTCTCACACACCTCAAAGATGTTTCTGTGATGAACTGATCGAGAATGGAAAGGGTTAATACTCGGGATCTTAACCACTCGACCAGGGAACAGCTTCGATAATTTGTATAAATATAAAAATATATATTTATTTATGGACCTGAATATCAACGGCTAGCTGCCGAGACCTCATGGCGTAACGGTGGTGCATCTAACTTTGAGCGAGAGAAATTGTTCCACAGTGACACCCATTTCATCTTTTGTTCCCTTTTAAACACGAGAAACTGAGTCAGGGGGAATAAATAGAGAAATAAAAGCACAGGGATATCGACAAGAGGAAGAGAGAAGGGGAATAACTGTCCCCAACCAGAACTAATGCAGAAACCCCTCTGCTGCGCTCGGGGTGGCCACCCGCAGCCTGGATACACTAACGTCTCAACAGCTCATTGACTGTCGGAGTGGGACCGTGCGGCGCTTCAGAAGACAGGTCGAAAAAGCAAAGTCACTGATTCGGTCTCATGTGCTTCTCTAATCAAGAGTAGCGACATACAAAAACTTGCTTTTATCATGGTTACACATTATCTTATGATTGTCAAACATTTGGTTTGTTGATCGAACAGCATGATTGTTGCTGATTCGAGATTAAATAAAATTTGCGAAAAATTCTGGGTTCAAATCCCGGCCGGGCCCATTATTCTGCCCCGAATTTTGAAATTGCGTAAAAATTCTCAGACCCAGGGAATCCTCCGAATACCGCCCGGCTTTATCAATTGCTGTCTCCGCTGGGCAACCGAATACCACCATCTGCTGCAGCTTGGATATCCCTTTCTCTCGATCTTGATTACGCTTCTGTTCATCAGCAAGATGCTGATCCAGTGTCAGAACAGTCCTGGCTGTCCCGAGTGCCTGAAATCACCAATTCTCTACTTCTTTACTCACTGCTGTTAGCTGCTCTCTGAGTTCTGAGACTTCCCTATCTCGAGCCTCAGCCTCTTCTCCTAATGTTTGAATCCCCAGTATGAGACACTGCAACACTAACGCTTTTCTCTTTGTATCACTTTTTAAACCAAACCCTTTAATCTTTTTTAACTGGACACCCTCCACTCAGGACTGCCGTGTCTCTCTCCATCCTCCTGTCATTGTTTCCTGTCTTATCCCATAAGTTCCCCCTTTCGACTCAATATACTCATTAAGAAATGACTGGAGCTCAACTGGAATATCCCCTGAGCCTCCCATTACTAACTAAAGATCCCTTTAATCACGACAACTAAGAGAATGCTCACCCCTCGAACTGATGTGTGGGAAACACTTCTTCCAACAACTCAGCCAACTTTCTGCTTCATGTCGGGGGCTTCGAATAAGCCAACGAACTTTCGAAAATCACGTCGGGATCATCAAAATGTTGCAAACGGCTGTCTTGCTCTTTTCGCTTCGTTGCTTTCAATGTCGAATTACCCGCACACACTCCGTTGTAGTAAAGGCAGGATCGGGTCTTTTATTTATACATTCATACTAAACAAACCAAGTATGAAAGTTACTGAGAACACTTCACAAAGGCAGCTTGCTTCGATTTCCGTGGCTGCTTGAGACATACACCTTCCGAATGTCCAGTGTCTCTGCTGTCTGTGTCTCTGCAGTCCATAAATGTCTCATCTTTATACTGAAAAAGCCTTTGAACTCTTATTCTTTGCATTTAGACAATCCTGACTAACTGCTTTCTGAATCTTTTAACAGACAGACTTAATGTTGCTTGTTTAACTTACAGATGTCATTAAATAGGAAGAAGGTTACACTCAAATACTTAACATACAGACATCATCAAATCGTTTAGTTCTGAGTTTCCATTATTCCCACCGTAACAAGGTACTCACATATTTAACATCCAGACAATGACCAGTTACTCATCTCACTGGCTGAAGGCACCACATTGTCTCATAGTCTCTTTACCATCCAAACTTCAATCTTCCTGTGATTTAATCCAAACTTCAGACTGCATGCTGAAGCAAAGAGTTCAGCAATGCGGGACTGTGCTAATACAGAGCACAGGATTTGACAACTAGACTTGTAGATCAAGCATCAATGACAAAGGCAACAAAACTGCCCACCAGCACCAGCTGTCTCTCACTTGTTTGTCCCAAATTGTTAGCAGCTGCGACAGCAAGCATTCAGTTTCCACCGAGATTTAATCTCAGATCGCTGGATTCATGTCCAGAGTGCTCACCATTACACCATGGAACCAACGATGTCAAATTCTTTGAAACATTTCTCAAAAACAAGATCATCTCCAACATTACAATTTGGCTCGGCCTTTCTCATCCACACCGTTAGTTTCCCCACTTTACGCTCTGCTAATTATCGGCGCAGAGCAATTCACACAGATACCGTCGAGGCTATGGGTTCTCAAGTAGCTGTTTCTGTTTCACACTGTTCATCACAGCTTGTACTTCAGTCTTGCCAGGTAAAAAGTGTGTTGGCATTGCAATGCATTAATGTTAAATATTTGGCATGATAAGAAAAAGCAACGTTTTGTTGAGTGCAAAACATGCAGTGCCTGCATTTCAAAAAGTGTTGCTTTTATTCATCCAGCTGAATGCATATTGCACTGATAATCTCAGCACACATTGTGCAGGTAAATGCAGCAACAAACTGATTTGTCCTCCGCTGATTTGTGACAGTTAACTGACGGTTGAGCACACGATTTGACAACTAGACTTGTAGACCAAGCATCAATGATAAAGGCAACAAAACTGCCCACCAGCACCAGGTGTCTTTCACTTGTTTGTCCAAAATTATTAAATTATTGACTTTCATTCAGTTAGCATTTCTTTAATTATGCAAATGAAGATCATCGATTAATTAATGATGTTGTCCAGTGAATGCAGGATAACCTTGAACAAAAAGCCCCAACGCGGGGCTCGAACCAGTGACCCTAAGATTAAGAGTTTCATGCTCTCCCAATTGATCGAGCGGGGCTTCTGCCAAATGTGGGTTTTTGTCGCTGATTGCAGCCAGGCGCCTGTTGGCTCCGCCACAGATGTTTAAACTTGCTGTCGAGGAACTGCCAGGATCTTCCTGAATGGTGGACCAGGCTCGAGGGGCCGAATGGCCGACTCTGGCTCCGAATCCTTACATGTTTATCATCTCATGACTTTTCACAGGAGAACAAACTTGCCCCTGAGCATGCATGAGGAGAAAGCTCCAGAAAATATTCCCACCCGGTGAGCTTTCGCGTGTGAGGCGAACGTGTTAACCGCTACACTGCGGAAACATCTCCACTTTCAGCACCAGGTCAGACGGAAATGTTAAGTGAGCAGGTGAACTGCAGAATGCCACTTTTGAAGAGTTGGTCGAGGTGTCAAACAATGAGTTTCACTTTATGATTGAAAGCAGAAAGTATCAGACATTGGATTTGAACCCACTCCTCCACATGCAATTGCAATCCAAACACAGCACCTTCGACTGCTCAGCCATCCTGACTAGGTGCTGCTGTGTTTGGCCCCTTGCAGGTTGATTTTGAACTTTTGTGTCCTGTCACATGAAATAAATGAGGGCAGCAGGCGTATCTCTGCCTGACACCGGGGAAACAGTGAGACAGACCTTGGAGCAAGGGTCTGGTTATTAAGACACAGTAAAGAAAATATTGATTCCGGAATTATCCCAAACGTCAGGAACCCTGACATGATTTCGATAGCAATGTCCTCATCTCGAGTGAGATGTGTTACCGTTGCACCACTAGCTGTACACAACGAATATGAGATGTTTATCCATATGAACGCTCCTTAAAATAAGGGCTTTAAAATCCCTGCCCATTCCCACTCGGAGTCAGAAGCAGCGCTCACTTGCCAGTCACCGTCCGTTTTTTTGTTGAACTTTTGTTTTTATTTCACGGGAAAGCATCATTACTTAACCCAATGTCATCTTTTGCACAATGAATGAAATGCTGACTGAGGGACAGTCGATACTTCAATCATTTCTTCTGTGTTTTGCATGTTAACTGTTAAACCAGATCCCATTTTACACAATTTTTGTCGGGGATTGTTTCAAAATCTTCATTGCTGATGACACCAGGAATCTGGGGCAACTTTTGTCAAATTTAGCAACACCGGTTAATCCGACCATGCACAGAAAATAGAATCAGTAGTGAAGAAAAAATCCCACGGTGCTCATTTTCAGATTCAACATCGTAGGATTTCAAATAAAGTGAAAGAATTTTACAGTGAAAAGATTTGGAAGTTTTACTTGTATTTGTGTCTTTAATGAAACTTTGTGGCGTCTGACTCCCGTTCATGCCACTGCTGAATAAGAAAGGAGGGTCTGACGTTGACCAGACTGCACTGCCCCTGATATTTGTGAGCTCATCCTTTATATTCAGTGGTTTCTCGCCCTTTGATGGGCTGCAGTGTAGCGGATATCACGTTGGCCTCACACGCGAAAGGTCCCCGGTGGATCCGTTTTCTCTCACTCAAAGTTATCTATTTATTGAAGTGATATAAAGAGCAATTCAGGAATAAGGGAGCCCTTTTGCCGGGAGAATAAATAGCAAATAAAAACAGCAATTGCTGGAAATCTCAGCAGATCAGGCAGCATTTGTCAGGAAACTAAACTCGCTTCGGAGTGTTGCACAATAGCAACTTTAAACATAATGTTTCCGCCCGGGATCTTTCACGCGTAAAGCAAACATGATAACCACTACACTACGGAAACCTCTGGCACAGCGGCCCCAACAGAGGGGAGCTGACCAGTGAGTTCCCTCTGTGCTGATCGGGAATGTGTTGGCTCACCTGAAACAACTTCTGTCCCACACTGAAAGCTCTCCATCCTTCTCCTCCGCTGCCCTTTACAGAAATGTCACGGATCACACAGCCACCGTGTTCACTTCCACATCCTCACAGTGGGGCCACAGAGGCTCCTACCATCTCCCCGCGATCAGCGAACTCAAAATTAAACCCGGAACACGTGTCCAGCAACGGGCAGGAGAAACAAGAGAATCTGTAAGTTCGGTCCGTAGCAGAAAGTAATGGGGTTATTCATGGTGATTACAGCAATTACTAATCATCTCACAGACCTCATTTATATTTATTTGACGAATTGATCGAGTATCGTTCCCAGGTTAGTGCGCCGGATCTTAACCCCTCGACCACCAGGGAACAGTTACGATACATGTAGATATATTTATATATATTTATATATGACCGTGAATATCAACGGCTAGCAGCCTCGACCTCAGGGCGCAACGGTAGCACGTCTAAATTTAAGTGAGAGAAATTCTTTTCGAGAGTGAAACCCATTTCATCGTTTGTTCCCTTTTAAACACTAGAAACTGAGACGAGGAATAAACAGAGAAATCAAAGCACAACGTTATAGACAAGAGGAAGAGAGAAGGGGAAAGATACTGTCCCCACCCAGAACTAATGCAGAAACCCCTCTGCTGCGCTCGGGGTGGCCACCCACAGCCTGGATACACTAACGTCCCAACAGCTCATTGACTGTCGGAGTGGGACCGTGCGGCACTTCAGAAGACAGGTCGAAAAAGCAAAGTCACTGATTCGGTCTCATGTGCTCCGGCTACAAAGAATAGATAGACACAATAACATGCTTTTATAATGGTTACACATTATCGCCATTCTTGTCAAGCAGTCGTTTCGTTGGTCCAGGGGTATGATTCTCACTTCAGGGTTGTTTATGGCAATTTGCGAGAGATTCCGCGTTTAAATACCGAATGAGCCCTTTCAATTTGCATGGAACTTATGCAAACAAGTGTTATTTATGTAAACCTGTAAATACCTTGTTTAACCACCAGAGGGCTCATCCCCTGGAGACCCAAGAGATCCCACAATCCCTTGGGAGCACTTGTACTTAAGGAGGCCTCACAGGCTGGAGAAGCACTCTGGAGACCTGCAAGAAAAGACTACGGTCACAAATTACTTTGAGCTCACAGTATCTGCTCAGACTCTTTATTCGTGCACTACAACTGGCGATGAGATACAGATGACGAACCCCACCGCAACGATGCAGAGACCAATGGGCATCGTGGAGAAATTTTCAGAGGGAGATGATTGGGAAAGCTTAGTGGAGCGACTCGACCAATACTTCGTGGCCAGCGAGCTGGAAGGAGAAGCGAATGCTGCCAAAGGAAGGGCGATTCACCTCACTGTTTGCGGGGCACCATTTATGGCCTCATGCAAAAGCTGCTTGCTCCAGCGAAATGCACAGAGAAATCGTATGTTGATTTGTGCACACTGGTCCGGGAGCATCTTAACCTGAAGGAAAGCGTTCTGATGACGAGGTTCCGGTTCTACATGTGCAAAAGTTCTGAAGGCCAGGAAGTGGTGAGCTATGTCGTCGAGCAAAGACACCTTGCAGGCATTTGGAATTTGAAGGACATTTGGAGCACATGCTCAGGGACTTCTTTGTACTTGGCATTGGCCATGAAGTAATACTTCGTAAACTAATTTTGACAGTCGAGACCCCAACCTTGAGTAAAGCCATAGCGATAGCCCAAGCGTTCATCGCCATCAGTGACAATACCAAACAAATCTCTCAGCACACGAGTGCTGTACAAGTACTGTGAACAAAGTAATGTTGTTTTCAAATCGTTACGTGCAGGGCAGGCCTCACATGCCTGTAGCTTTACGTCTGCAGATGTCTCAGAGCTCACCATCAAGGGTGATGAATGCTATGCCATTAACACTTTGTTGGCGCTTTGTTGGTGATCATCGTTTCCATTCATGCCGCTTCAAAGGATACGTTTGCAAGGGTTGTGGAACAATGGGACACCTGCAACGAATGTGCAGGCAAGCTGAAAACCCTGCTAATCCTGCAAACCACTATGTTGCAGAGGAGGGGAGATCCACGGCAGATCACAACGAACCAGAGCATCAGACCGAGCAGGTAGAGGTATATGGGGTGCATACATTTACCACAAAGTGCCCCCGATAATGCTGAAGGTTGAATTAAATGGACTCCCAGTGTCAACGGAGCAAGACATGGGCGCGAGGCAGTCCATTATGAGCAGAAAGACTTGATAAATTGTGGTGCAGCAAGGCCTCAAGGCCAGTCCTGACTCCCATTCGCACTAAACTGAGAACTTACACAAATGAACTGATTCCCGAAATCGGCAGTGCTACTGTAAAGGTCTCCTACGATGGAGCGATACACAAGTTACCACTCTGGGTGGTACCGGGCGATGGCCCCACGCTGCTCGGCAGGAGCTGGCTGGGGAATATACGCTGGAACTGGAACAACATCCGTGTGCTCACGCCCGTCGACAACATTCCGTCTGCCCAGGTCTTAAACAAATTTCCCTCCTTGTTCGAACCAGGCATCGTGAAGTTCCAAGCAGCAAAAGTGCAGATCCACCTAATTCCCGGGGCGCGACCTATCCATCACTAAGCGAGAGCAGTACCGTACATGATGACAGAGAGGGTGGATATCGAGCTGGACAGGCTGCAACGAGAGGGCATCATTTTGCTGAACATATTCAACGAGCGGACCAGTCCGATTGTTCCAGTCCTCAAGGGAGAGGGCACCGTCAGATTCTGTGGCGATTACAAAATAACTATCAAATGTTTCTCCCTTCAGGATAAATGCCCACGACCAAAGGCAGACAACCTTTTTGCGACGGTGGTGGAGGAAAGATGTTCACGAAGCTGGACTTGACCTCGGCCTACATGACGCAGGAGCTGGAGGAATCATCGAAGGGCCTCACCTGCATGAACACGCACAAAGGTCTCTTCATTCACAACAGATGCCCATTTGGGATTCGATCAGCTGCGGCAATATTCCAGAGAAACATGGAAAGCTTACTGAATTCGGTCCCGCACACCGTGGTCTTCCAGGACAACATCTTGGTTACAGGTCGGAACACAGATGAGCATCTGCAGAACCTGGAGGAGGTTCTTAGTCGGCTTAATCGCGTGGGGCAAAGGTTAAAATGCTCAAAGTGCGTTGTCCTGGCGCCCGAAGTGGAGTTCCTGTGGAGAAGAATTGCGGCGGACGGCATCAGGCCCACCGATTCGTCGATGGAGGCAATCGACAACGCACCAAGGCCACAGAACGTGACGGAGCTGCGGTCGTTTCTAGGACACCTGAACTACTTTCGTATCTTCGTACCGGGCCTCAGAACACTGTTCGAACCACTGCACGCTTTATTGCATAAAGAAAACGAATGGGTATGGGGTAAAAGCCAAGAAAATGCCGTTGTAAAAGCTAGAAAACTGTTATACTCAACCAAATTGCTTGTGCTGTATGATGCATGTAAGCCTTTCGTGCGAACATGTGATGCGTCGTCATACGATGTTGAGTGTGTATTGCATCAAGCTCATGAATCTGGGAAATTGCAACTTGTTATTTCTACATCCAGGAGTCTGTCTAAGGCTGAGAGGGCCTACAGCATGATCGAAAAAGAAGTGTTAGCATGTGTTTATGGAGTAAAAAAAATGCATCAATATCTGTTTGGGCTCAAATTTGAATTGGAAACTGACCATAAGCCACTTATATCCCTCTTTTCTGAAAGTAAGGGGATAAATACAGATGCATCGGCCCGCATCCAGAGATGGGCGCCCACATTGTCCGCATACAACTACGCCATCCGCCACAGACCAGGCACAGAAAACTGTGCCGATGCTCTCAGTAGGCTGCCATTGCCCACCACAGGGGTGGATATGGCACAGCCCCCAGATTTAGTTATGGTAATGGAAGCATTCGAGAGTGAGCAATCACCTGTTACCGCCCGACAGATTAGAACCTCGATGAGCCCGGATCCCTCATTGTCCTTCGTAAAAAACGATGTGCTCCACGGGAGTTGGTCTAGTGTTCCGTTAGAGATGCAGGAAGAAATAAAGCCGCACCAGCGGCGCAGAGATAAAATGTCCATACAGGCAGACTGTATCAAGTAGTGGTGCCGAAAAAGGGCAGGGACACTTTCATTAGTGATCTCCACAGTACCCACCCAGGCATTGTAATGATGCAAGCGATAGCCAGATCCCACATGTGGTGGCCCGGTATCGATGCGGACTTAGAGTCCTGCGTTCACAGATGTAATACATGCTCGCAGTTAAGCAATGTACCCAGGGAGGCGCTGCTAAGTTTTTGGTCTTGGCCCTCCAAACCGTGGTCTAGGGCACACGTTGACTATGCAGGCCCGTTCTTGGGTAAAATGTTCCTTGTGGTTGTAGATGTGTACTCCAAGTGGATTGAATGTGAGATGATATCCGCTATCACCACTGAAAGCTTGCGGATCATGTTTGCCATGCACGGCCTGCCTAACGTTCTTGTCATGACAATGGGCTGTGCTTCACCAGTGCTGAGTTCAAAGAGTTCATGACACGCAATGGGATCAAACATGTCACATCTGCCCCGTTTAAACCAACGTCCAATGGTCAGACAGAGAGAGCAGTGCAGCAATCAAGCAGAGCTTGAAGAGGGTAACTGAGGGCTCACGGCAGAGTCACCTATCCCGAGTCCTGCTTAGTTACCGCACAAGACCCCACTCGCTCACTGGGGTTCCCTCCGCGGAACTGCTCATGAAAAGGGCACTTAAGACAAGGCTCTCATTAGTCCACCCTGATCGATACAAACAGGTAGAGAGTAGGCGGCTTCAATAGAATACATATCATGATCAAGCAAATGTGTCACACGAAATCGAGATGAATGAACCTGTATTTATGTTGAACTATGGACAAGGTCCCAAGTGGCTTCCCAGCACTGTCGTGGCCAAAGAGGGGAGTAGGGTGTTCCTGGTCAAACTTTCATATGGACTCACCTGCAGGAAACACTTGGACCAAACCAAACTCAGATTCATGGACTATCCAGAACTATCCACAATAGACTCTACCTTTTTCACTCCAACAACACACACACAAGTGGCAATCAACCCAGCGGTTGACCACGAAGCAGAACCCATCACCCGCAGCAGCCCAGCAGGACTCACCACGCCCAGCAGGCCAGCGAGGGCCCAACAAATGACTCACCAAAACCAACATTTGCACCGAGAAGTTCAACCAGGGAAAGGAAGGCCACAGATTGACTCAAATTGTAAATAGTTACACTACTGACTTTGGGGAGGCTGGGGGGAGCGGTGCCGGGGGAGTGTTGTTACATATATAAACCTGTAAATACCTTGTTTAACCATCAGAGGGCTCATCCACTGGAGTCCCAAGGGATCCCACAATCCATCAGGAGGCCTCACAGGTTGGCGAGACACACTGGAGACTTGTAATAAAGGACGACGGTCACACCTTACTTTCAGTTTGCAGTATCTGGTCAGATTCTTTATTCAAGACATAACACTCTGTATTTAGGAGGCTGGTTTAAAATGTTTATTGCTCATGTGACAAGGAATCTGGGGCGACTTTTGTTCAATTTATTTCACGGCAAAAATAGTCTCAAAAATCACCTTCCGCCCTGGATCCTTTCGCGTGTGAAGCGAACGTGATAACAACGACGCTACGGAAACACTGCGGACAAAATGATGTTGGGAACATAACCAGATGTTTAAACTTGCTGTTGAGGAACTGCGAGCATCTTCTTCAAGAGTGGACCAGGCTTGTGGGGCCGAATGGCCTACTCAGGCCCCTAATCCTTCCATGCTTATGATCTTATGACCTTTCACAGGAGAACAAACTCGCCCCTGACATGCTTGAGGAGAAAGCTACAGAAAATATTCCCGCCCAGTGAGCTTTCACTTGTGAGGCGAACGTGTTAACCGCTACACTGCGGAAACATCTTCACTTTCAGCACCAGGTCAGACGGAAATGTGAAGTGAGCAGGTGAACTGCTGAATCCCAGTTTTTAGGAGTTAGTCGTGGTGTCAAACAATGAGTTTCACTTAATGATTAAAAATAAGAAATGTCAGATTCAAATCCACATCTCCAGAGGAGACTGCGAACAGAACACAGCACCTTAGACCGCGCGGCCATCCTGACGATTCAGTGCTGGGTGTGGCCACCTCCAGGGTGATTTTGAACTGTTGTGTCCTGTCACATGAAATAAATGAGGGCAGCAGGCATATCTCTGTCTGACACCGGGGAAACAGGGAGACAGACCTTGGAGCAAGGGTCTGGTTATTGCCAAACAGCGAAGAAAATATTAATTCTGGAAGAACAATTTCCAAAAATACAGTGACCCCGACGTGATTTGAACACGCAACCTTCTGATCTGGAGTCAGACACGCTACCATTGCGCCTACACAGGTCTACACAGGAAATGTGGGATGTTCGTCTATATGAAGGTTTCACAATACAAGTGGCTTTAAAATCCCTGCCCATTCCCACCAGGTGTCAGAAGCAACACTCACCTGCCAGTCACCGTATGTTTTTTTCTGAAACATTTGTGTTGCTTTCACGGGAAAGCATCATTAATTAACCCCTCACCTTTTTTTGCACAATGAAAGAAATGCTCACTGAGGGACAGTCGATACTTCAATCATTTGTCCTGTGCTTTGGGGAGCGGGCAGGAAAGTGGACCTGAGTCCATGATCGCATCGGCCATGATCGTATTAAATGGCGGAGCAGGCTCGAGGGGCGTATGGCCGACTCCTGCTCCTATTTCTTATGTTCTTATGTTCTTATGCATGTTGACCCATTTTACACACTGTATTTTAGGAGTCTGGTTCAAAACCTTCATTGCCGATAACACCAGGAATCTGGGGCAACTTTTGTCAAATTTAACAGCACCGGTTAATCCTACCGTGCACAGAAAATAGAATCAGTAGTGAGGATAAAATCCCATGGTGCACATTTTCAGATTCAATGCAGTAGGATTTCAAATAAAGTGAAAGAATTTTACAGTGAAAAGATTTGGAAGTGTTACTTGTATTTATGTCTTTAATTAAACTTTGTGGCGTCTGACTCCCGTTCATGCCACTGCTGAATAAGAAAGGAGGGTTTGACGTTGAGCAGACTGCACTGCCCCTGATATTTGTGAGCTCATCCTTTATATTCAGTGGTTTCTCGCCCTTTGATGGGCTGCAGTGTAGCGGATATCACGTTGGCCTCACACGCGAAAGGTCCTCGGTGGATCCGTTTTCTCTCACTGAAAGTTATCTATTTATTGAAGTGAAATAAAGAGCAATTAAGGAATAAGGGAGCCCTTTTGCCAGGAGAATAAATAGAAAATAAAAACAGCAAATGCTGGAAATCTCAGCAGGTCAGGCAGTATTTGCCAGGAGAATAAACTCGCCTCCGATTGTTCATCCACAGCAAGTTTAAACATAAAGTTCGTGGCCAGGATTGTACCAGGGACCTGTCACATGTAAAGAAAACATGATAACCTCTGCACTACAGAAACCTCTGGCACAGCAGCCCCAACAAAGGGGAGCTGACCAGTGAGCTCCCTCTGTGCTGATCGGGAATGTGTTGGCTCACCTTAAACAACTTCTGTCCCACACTGAAAGTTCTCAATCCTTCTCCTCCGCTGCCCTTTACAGAAATGTCACGGATCACCCAGCCACCGTGTTCACTTCCACATCCTCACAGTGGGGCCACAGAGGCTCCTACCGTCTCCCCGGGATCAGTGAACTCACCCAGTTGACAAAACTAAACCCCGAACACGTGCCCGGCAAAGGGCAGGTGAAGCCAGATAGTCTGTAAGCTCGGTGTATCACAGAAAGTATTGGTATTCATGGTGATTACAGCAATTATTAATTGTCTCACAGTCCTCAATTATTTTAATGCAATGAACAGATCGAAGATCGAAACCAGATTAGTTCACCGGATCTTAACCCCGCGACCACCAGGGAACGGTTATGATACATGCAGATATATTTATATATATTTATATATGAACCTGAATATCAACGGCTAGCTACCTAGACCTCATGGTGCAACGGTAGTGCGTCTAACTTTGAGTGAGCGAAGTTGTTCCACAGAAACACCAATTTCATCTTTTGTTCCCTTTTAAACACTAGAAACTGAGACAGGGGGAATAAATAGGGAAATAAAAGCACAGGGATGCAGACAAGAGGAAGAGAGAAGGGGAAAGATATTGTCCCCACCCAGAACTAATGCAGAAACCCCTCTGCTGCGCTCGGGGTGGCCACCCACAGCCTGGATACACGAACGGGAGAACACCAGCGGCAGGTCGGGGCCATAAAAGGAACGGCGAGCGGCCCTGGGAGCAGCTTGGAGGTCCCGGGAGACTACTCCAGGGAGCAGCGCGAGCTGGTGCAGGAGGGCGGCGGCAGCGAAGAGAGATGTCATCAAGGTCCAGGTCGGTGATTGGAGTGTGGGCAGATACAGCAGCAGCGGCGAGATCGGGGCGAAGGAGTGGTGAGAGACTGGAGAGGGATGTGATCGGGGCCCAGGGGAGGCATGGGTTCAGGGTCAGGGGCCCAGGCGCAGCACGGGCCAGCCCACACTGCGATATGTGTGTGCACTAGGTCCGTGCAGCAGAGCTGGTCTCCAGTTGTCTTGGTTAACCCTTGCCACTGGACCAAGACCTCGCTCTGTCAAGCCCGTGTGATGGCTGGGATGCAACGGCCACCACACATTAAAAAAATCCATGCACAGTCATATTCCACCCTTCGGGATGTAGTTTGGGTCTTTCATTTAAACACCTGTGAACTCATCCTTTTTCGGCGTGGAAGCAAGTCATCCTCGTTTCGTGGAACCGCCTATGATGATGATGATGACGGATACATTAACGTCCCAACAGCTCATTGACTGCAGGAGTGGGACCGTGTGGCACTTCAGAAGACATGTCGAAAAGACAAAGTCACTGATTCCGTCTCATGTGCTCCTCCAATCAAGAATAGCAACACACACTAAAAATGCTTCAATAATGGTTAACCCTTATCTCCACATTTGCTAAACAGTTGGCTTGTTGGTTTATGAGTATGCTTGCAGCTTTGGGGTTCTTAATTGAAATTTGCGAGTGTTTCTGGGTTCAAATCCCGCATGAACCCTCAATTTGCCGCAAATTTTGAATTTGCGTCAAACTTTTGCAAAGAAGGACTTGCATTTCTGCAGTGCCTGTCAGGAACTCATGACGCCCCAAAGCGCTTTACAGCTATGGAGTTACCTTTGAAGTGTTGCCATGTGAGGAAAGATGTACCCAAATCACCCCATACGAACCTCAACTATTTGCGAAGGAGTTCATAGAATCATTGAAGTTTACAGTACAGAAGGAGGCCATTTCGGCCCATCATGTCCGCGCCGGCCAACAAGAGACTATCCAGCCTAATCCCAATTTCCAGCTCTAGGTCCATAACCCTGCAGGTTACGGCACTTCAGGTGCACATCCAAGCACTTTTTAAATGTGGTGAGGGTTTCTGCCTCTACCAACCTTTCAGGCAGTGAGTTCCAGACCCCCACCACCCTCTGCGTGAAGAAATTTATTCTCTAAATTTTCTACCAATAACTTTAAATTTATGCCTCCTTATTGTTGACCCCCTCTGCTAAGGGAAATAGGCCCTTTCTATCCACTATATCTAGGCCCCTCATAATTTTATACACCTCAGTGAGGCCTCCTCTCAGCCTCCTCTGTTCCAGGGAAAACAAACCCAGCCTATCGAATCTGTCCTGATCGACAGGATTCTCCACTCCCGGCAACATCCTCGTAAATCTCCTCTGTGCCCTCTTCAGTGCAATCACGTACTTCCTGTAATACAGCGAAGAGAGCTGCACACAGTACTCCAGCTGTGGCCTAACCTGTGTTTTATACAGTACAAGTATAAATCCCCACCCCATCTCTTGTAATCTATGCCTCGGCTAATAAAGGCAAGCATTCCATATTCCTTCTTAACCACCTTATCTACCTGGCCTGCTACTTTCAGGGATCTGTGGACATGCACTCCCTGGATTCTGTGAGGACCCAGTTGATTGGAAAACTGCAAATATAACGCCCCTATTTAAAAAAGGAGGCAGACAAAAAGCAGGAAGCTATAGACCAGTTAGTCTAACACCTGTGGTTGGGAAAATGTTGGAGTCCATTATTAAAGAAGCAGCAGAAGAACAGTTGGAAAAAATAATTCAATCAGACAGAGTCAGCAGGGATTTATGTAAGGAAGTCATGTTTGACAAATTTGCTGGAATTCTTTAAGGATGTAATAAACAGGTTGGATGAAGATAAACCCGTGGATGTGATGTATTTTGACTTCTAGAAGGCATTTTCCTAATAGCTTTGGACCATCCCCAGCAACGATCCACAAATGTAACCTGTGCATCGCGCTGCCATGGGACACCTGGACATCCACGCTGCCAACGACTGGGATGTATCGTTTGTGTAGTTCAGCAGTTTCACTTCGATCAGGATCATTTTAGGTCGTTCGATTGGATTGTCCCAGAGTTTCTCAAAGGCTGCCTGATTCATCAGTGACTGGCTCACCCCTGTGTCCACCTCCATCGTGACTGGAACATAGTTGACTTCAACTTCCATTTTCAACGGGGAACTCTCGGTGGTGCAGGTAAACACTCCGTACACCTCATCGTCGCTGGACTCCGGATGATCAGCCAACTCTTCATCGACTCGGTGAGTACAATTTCTCTTGCATATTCGCTGGAGGTGGCCCTTCATGTTACAGCCTTTGCAAGTATAGTCTTTATTGCGGCACTGGTGGGCCCTGTGATTTCCTCCACAGCGCCAGCATGGGGTTGGCCGGTTGGCCCCATGTGGCGGACTCAGGATTCTGGGACTCGGGGTTCTGTTCTCTCTTCCCTGAGAGAGACTGCTAGCAGCAGCCCTGCCTCTAAAAGGCACCTTTCGGTTCACAGTACTTGCTGGGTTAGAGTCCTGGGGGTGGGACATCCACTTGGAATCGCAGGCCGAGATCATGAACGCCTGGCTCACGTTAATTGTCATCTGCAGGGTGACCGTGGTGTCCGCAGAGAGCAGTTTGTGGAGAAGGCCCTCGTGACCGATTCCAATAACAAAGATGTCCCTTAGTGGTGAAGTGAGGTGATTGCTAAAATCACGTGGTACAGCCAATCGTCTCAGGTCTGCAGCATATTTTGCAATTTCTTGGCCTTCGGATCCACCGGTGGGGAGAGAACCGGTGTCTGGCTGTGAGGATGCTCTCTATCGGTTTGAGCTGTTCCTGTATCAGCGTTACGAGCTCCAGATATGTTATTGTCTTCTCTGGGACTAGCAGGTCCCTGACAAGGAAATAGATGGTGGGCCCAAAACTGCTGAGCAGGATAGCTCTGCACTTATCAGCCAGCGAGGTCGGGTCGTCTCCCCCCACGTCATTCGCAATAAAGAAGTGTTCGAGCCTTTCCACAAAGGCCTCCCAATCTTCCCCATCGGCGAATTGTTCGAACGTGCCAAGGTTAGCCATTGTCACATGGAAATTCGTATTCTCGTCACCAGTTATTGTGTCTGTAAGCACTCTCGTAATGACTCCACGAGGTAAGGTATTGTACTTGAACTGTGGTGACCTTGGTCCACTTATTGCAGCTCCTGAGTGAGGGTACAATACTGTGAGCTCCCTTTTATACCTGGTTACCTGTCGTGTAAAGGTGACCCCGAGGTCTCCACCAGTTGCACCCTCTGGTGGTACAAGCATAGTGTGTGTACAGTGTGAAGATACATCCAGTGGTCTTATGTAACTGTACATTGAGTGTACAGGGTGTATACTTATTTTATACATACACAACAAAGATCATCGGTTAATTCATGGTGTTTTCCCGTGAAAGCAGGATAAAATTTATCGATGATTTACTTTCTGCATTTAGAAAGACATGGGTTAATCACGGATAGTCAGCATGGATTTGTTCAGGGAAGGTTTAGTCTGACTCACTTGATTGAATTTTTTGAGGAGGTAACCAAGTGGATTGATGAGGGCAGTGCGTATGATGTAGTGTTTCAGGATTTTAGCAAAGCTTTCGCCAAGTTCCCACCTGGAAGACTGGTCACGAAAGTAAAAGCCCATGGGATCCAGGGCAATGTGGCAAGTTGGATCCAAAATTGGCTCAGAGGCAGGACAAAGGGTAATGTTTGATGGGAGTGTTTGGGACTGGAAGGATTGTTCTCGTGGGGTTCCACAGGGCTCATGCTGGTTCCCTGGCTTTTAGTGGCAACATCAATGATCTAAACTTAAATATAGGAGGTCTGATTAAAACGTTTTCAGGTGTTTCTAATTTAATCCAGATAAGTGTGAGGCTGTGCATTTGGGGAGGGCAAACAAGGAAAGAAACACACATTAAATGGTCCGACATTGAGAAGTGTGGAAGAACAAAGGGACCTTGGAGTGTATGTCCACAGATCCCTGAAGGTAGCAGGCCAGTTGGATAAGGTGGGTAAGAAGACACACGGAATGCTTACCTTTATTGGCTGAGGCATGGGATAGAAGAGCAGGTTGGTTATGCTTGAAATGTATAAAACACTGGTTCGGCCACAGCTGGAGTATTGCATGTAGTTCTGGTCACCGTATTACAGGAATTACGTGATTGTATGAGAGGGTACAGAGGAGATTTACGAGGATGTTGCCAGGCGTGGAGAATCTTAGCTATGAGGACAGATTGGATCGGCTGGGTTTGTTTTCATTGGAACAGAGGAGGCTGAGGGGAGACAACATTGAGATGTATAAAATTATGAGGGGCCTAGATAGAGTGAATAGCAGAGGGGTCAACAACACAGGGGCATATATTTAAAGTAATTGGTAGAAGGTTTAAAGAGGATTTGAAGGTAAAATTCTTATGCAGAGGTTTGTGGGGGTCAGGAACTCGCTGCCTGAAAGAATGGCGGAGGCAGATACCACATGTAAAAAGTATTTGGATGTGCACCTGAAGTGCCGTAACCTGCAGGGTTATGGACCCAGAGCTGGAAAGTGGGATGAAGCTGGATCGCCTCTTGTTGGCCGGGGTGGAAGTGATGGGCCAAAATGGCCTCCTTCTGTGCTGCAAACTTCTGTCATTCTATAATTCTATGAAAAATTTAAATGTCCAAAGTGGGTGTCGAAACCACGACCCTGAGATTAAAAGTCTTATATTCCACCGACTGAGCTCGCCAGGCTTCTGCCAAACATACCGTTCTCTCACTGATTGCAGACAGGAGCCTGTTGGCTCCGCCCCAGATGTTTAAACTTGCTGTCGAGGAACTGCCAGGATCTTCTTGAATGGAGGACCAGGCTCGAGGGGCCGAATGGCGTACTCCGGCCCCTAATTCGTACATCTTATGAACTTTTCACAGGAGAACCAATTTGCCCCTGAGCACGCATGAGGAGAAAGCTATAGAAAATATTCCCGCCTGGTGAGCTTTCGCGTGTGTGGCGAATGTGTTAACCGCGACACTGCGGAAACATCTCCACTTTCAGCACCAGGTCAGACGGAAATGTTAAGCGAGCAGGTGAGCTGCTGAATCCCAGTTTTAAGGAGTTGGTCGTGGTGTCAAACAATGAGTTTCACTTAATGATTAAAAATAAGAAATGTCAGAAGTTGGATTCAAACCCACATCTCCAGAGAAAACTGCGATCTAATCACCGCACCTCAGACCGCTCGGCGGTGTGTGTGGCCACCTGCAAGTTGATTTTGAACTGTTGTGTCCTGTCACATGAATTAAATGAGGGCAGCAGGCGTATCTCTGCCTGACACCGGGGAAATAATGAGACAGACCTTGGAACAAAGGTCTGGTTATTGCCAAACAGCAAAGAAAATATTAATTCTGAAAGAACAGTGACCCCGACGTGATTTGAACACGCAACCTTCTGATCTGGAGTCAGACACGCTACCGTTGCGCCACGAGGCCTACACAATGTGTTTGAGATGTTCCTCTATATGAAGCTTTCACAATTCAAGGGGCTTTAAATTCCCCGCCCATTCCCACCAGGTGTCAGAAGCAACGCTCACCTGCCAGTCACCGTATGTTTTTTTCTTAAACGTTTGTGTTGCGTTCATGGAAAAGCATCATTAATTAACCCGTCACCTTCTTTTGCACAATGAAAGAAATGCTAACTGAGGGACAGTCGATACTTCAATCATTTGTCCTGTGCTTTGGGGAGCAGGCAGGGAGGTGGACCTGAGTCCATGATCGCATCGACCATGATCGTATTAAATGGTGGAGCAGACTCGAGGGGCGTATGACCGACTCCTGCTCTTATTTCTTTTGTTCTTATGTTCTTCAGCATGTTAACCCATTTTACAGACTGTATTGCCGATGTCACCAGCAATCCGGGGCAACTTTTGTCAAATTTAACAGCTTCGGTTATTCCTTCCGTGCACAGAAAATAGAATCAGTGGTGAAGATGAAATCCCACGGTGCTCATTTTCAGATTCAACGCAGTAGGATTTCAAATAAAGTGAAAGAATGTTACAGTGAAAAGATTTGGAAGTGTTACTTGTATTTGTATCTTTAATTAAACTTTGTGGCGTCTGACTCCCGTTCATGCCATTGATGAATAAGAAAGGTGGGTTTGACGTTGACCAGACTGCACTGCCCCTGATATTTGTGAGCTCATCCTTTATATTCAGTGGTTTCTCGCCCTTTGATGGGCTGCAGTGTGGCGGATATCACGTTGGCCTCACATGCGAAAGGTCCCCGGTGGATCCGTTTTCTCTCACTGAAAGTTATCTATTTATTGGTTAAATAAAGAGCAATTCAGGAATAAGGGAGCCATTTTACCAGGAGAATAAATAGCAAATAACGACAGCAAATGCTGGAAATCTCAGCAGGTCAGGCAGCATTTTCCAGGAGACTAAACTCTCCTCCGATTGTTCCCTTATAGCAAGTTTAAACATCATGTTTTTACCCAGAATCAAACCGGGTACTTTTCACGTGTAAAACAAATGTGATAACCACTACACTACAGAAACCTCTGGCACAGCAGCCGCAACAGAGCGGAGCTGACCATTGTGCTCCCTCTGTGCTGATCGGGAATGTGTTGGCTCACCTCAAACAACTTCTGTCCCACACTGAAAGTTCTCAATCCTTCTCCTCTGCTGCCCTTTACAGAAATGTCACGGATCACCCAGCCACCGTGTACACTTCCACATCCTCACAGTGGGGCCACAGAGGCTCCTACCGTCTCCCCGCGATCAGCGAACTCGCCCAGTTTACTAAATTAAACCCCGAACACGTGCTCGGCAATGGGCAGGAGAAGTCAGATAGTCTGTAAGCTCGGTCTATCGCAGAAAGTATTGGTATTCATGGTGATAACAGCAATTATTAATCGTCTCGCAGACCTCAATTATTTTTATGCGATGAATTGATCGAGAATTGAAACCAGTTTAGTGTGCCGGATCTTAACCCCCGACCACCAGGGAACAGTTATGATACATGCAGATATATTTATATATATTTATATATGAACCTGAATATCAACGGCTAGCTACCTAGACCTCATAGTGCAACGGTAATGCGTCTATCTTTGAGTGAGAGAAATTGTTCCACAGTGATACCCATTTCATCTTTTGTTCCCTTTTAAACACGAGAAACTGAGACAGGGGGAATAAATAGAGAAATAAAAGCCCAGGGATACAGACAAGAGGAAGAGAGAAGGGGAAAGATACTGTCCCCACCCAGAACTAATGCAGAAACCCCTCTGCTGCGCTCGGGGTGTCCACCTATAGCCTGGATACACTAACGGGAGAACACCAGCGGCAGGTCGGGGCCATAAAAGGAACGGCGAGCGGCCCTGGGAGCAGCTTGGAGGTCCCGGGAGAATACTCCAGGGAGCAGCGCGAGCTGGTGCAGGAGGGCGGCGGCAGCGAAGAGTGACGTCATCAAGGTCCAGGTCGGTGATAGGAGGGTGGGCAGATACAGCAGGAGCGGCGAGATCGGGGCGAAGGAGCGGCGAGAGACTGTAGAGGGAAGTGATCGGGGCCCAGCGGAGGCATGAGTTTCGGACCAGGTGCCCAGGGTTAGCACGGGCCAGCCCACACTGCGACATGTGTGTGCACTAGGTCCGTGCGGCAGAGCTGGTCGCCTGTCGTCTTGGTTAACCCTTGCCACTGGACCAAGACCTCGCTCTGTCAAGCCCGTGTGATGGCTGGGGTGCAACGGCCAACACACGTTAAAAAAATCCACGCACAGGCATCTTCCACCCTTCGGGATGTCGTTCGGGCCCTTCATTGAAACACCTGTGAACTCATCCTTTTTCGGCGTGGAAGCAAGTCATCCTCGTTTCGAGGGACCGCCTATGATGATGATGATGATGGATACATTAACGTTCCAACAGCTCATTGACTGCAGGAGTGGGACCGTGTGGCGCTTCAGAAGACATGTCGAAAAGGCAAAGTCACTGATTCCGTCTCATGTGCTCCTCCGATCAAGAACAGCAACGCACGCTAAAAATGCTTCAATAATGGTTACATCTTATCTCCACATCAGCTAAGCCGGTAGTTTGTTGGTCTAGGGGTATGATTCTTGTTTCGTGGTTGTTACTTGAAATTTGCAGAAAGATCCTGGCTTCAAATCCCAGACCAGCCTTGAGTTTGCATTGAACGTTTGCAAAGAAGGACTTGCATGTCTGTCAGGAACTCATTCCGACCCAAAGCGCTTTACAGCCGTTGAGTTGCCTTTGAAATGTTGTCATGTGAGGAAAGATGTGCCCAAATCACCTCAACTCTTTGCAAACGAGTTCATAGAATCAAAGAAGTTTGCAGCATGGAAGGAGGCCATTTCGGCCCATCGTGTCCGTGCCGGCCAACAAGAGGCTATCCAGCCTAATCCCACTTTCCAGCTCGAGGTCCATAAACCTGCAGGTTACGGCACTTCAGGTGCACATCCAACACTTTTTACATGTGGTGAGGGTTTCTGCCTCTACCACCCTTTCAGGCAGTGAGTTCCAGACCCCCACATCCCTCTGCGTGAAGAAATATCCCCTCTAAACTTTCTCCCAATTACTTTAAATTTATGCCTCCTTGTTG
Source organism: Pristiophorus japonicus (assembly GCF_044704955.1). Taxonomy (NCBI): domain Eukaryota; kingdom Metazoa; phylum Chordata; class Chondrichthyes; family Pristiophoridae; genus Pristiophorus; species Pristiophorus japonicus. The sequence continues at coordinate 252,273 of NW_027250777.1, forward strand.
TTGATCCCTCTGTTAAGGGAAATAGGTCCTTTCTATCCACTATATCTCGAACCCTCATAATTTTATACACCTCAATGAGATCTCCCCTCAGGCTCTGTTCCATGGAAAACAAATCCAGCCTATCTAATCTGTCCTCATGGCGAAGATTCTCCACTCCCGGCAACATCCTCGTAAATCTCCTCTGCACCATTTTCAGTGCAATCATGTCCTTCCTGTAATATGGCGACCAGAACTGCAAGCAGTACTCCAGCTGTGACCAAACCTGCCCCACCGACCCCATCTCTTGTATTCTATGCCCCGGCTAATAAAGGCAAGCATTCCATATTCCTTCTCAACCACCTTATCTACCTGGCCTGCTACTTTCAGGGATCTGTGGACATGCACTGCCTGGATTCTGGGGAGGACCCAGCAGATTGGAAAACTGCAAATGTAATGCTCCGATTTAAAAAAGGAGGCTGACAAAAAGCAGGAAACTATAGACCAGTTAGCCTATCATCTGTGGTTGGGCAAATGTTGGAATCCATTATTAAAGAAGCAGTAGCAGGACATAGAAACATCGAAACATAGAAAATAGGTGCAGGAGTAGGCCATTCGGCCCTTCGAGCCTGCACCACCATTCAATAAGATCATGGATGATCATTCAGCTCAGTACCCCTTTCCTGCTTTCTCTCCATACCCCTTGATCCCTTTAGCGAGAAGGGCCACATCTAACTCCCTCTTGAATATATCTAACAAACTGGCATCAACAACTCTGCGGCAGAGAATTCCACAGGTTAACAAATCTCTGAGTGAAGAAGCTTCTCCTCATCTCAGTCCTAAATGGCTTACCGCTTATCCCTTAGACTCCGACCCCTGGTTCTGGGCTTCCCCATCATCGGGACCTGTCCAGTCCCGTCAGAATTTTATATGTTTCCATGAGATCCCCTCTCATTCTTCCAAACTCCAGTGATCTCTCGATCCCTTGATTCCCCGAGACTCGAAAAATCTATCTAACGCAGCCTTGAATATATTCAGAGACTCAGCATCCACAGGTCTGTGGGGCAGAAAATTCCAAAGATGCATATCCCTCTGAATGAAAAAATTACTCCTCATCTCTGTCTTAAATGGCCGATCCCTTAACCTGAGACTGTACCCCCTGGTTGTAGACACTCCAGCCCGGGGGATACAACCTCTCAGCATCTACCCTGTTAATCCTATTCAGAATATTGTGTGTTTCAATGAGATTACCTCTCATTCTTCTAAACCCCGGAGAGTATCGGCCCATTCTACACAATCTCTCAACTTAAGACAGTCCTCTCATCCCAGGAATCAATCTGGTGAACCTCTGTTGTACCTCCTCCCAGGCAAATATTTCCTTCCTCAAATAAGGAGACCAAAACTGTGTGCAGTACTCCAGGTGTGGTCTCACCAGGGCCTTGTACAACTGTAGCAAGACTTCCTTACTCTTGTACTGTGGGCTATATATTAGGTACTATGGGCCGAGTGCCCTGTTTTTTTGCTGTTTCGATGGATGCATAAAAAGTTATTAAAATTTGACAGTTGCTAGGCAAACATATTTGTATTTCCTTCAGTGTACTCCTTGCTCTTCAAGGGCTAGATTTTCCCCAAGCAGTTTTGTCGGCGCACTGACCTCAAGCGCACCGACTTTGCGCGCTGGAAACGGCGCGGGGAAAAACTCGCCCCATCCTCGCCGCTGTGTACAGTCCCCGGAGTCCTGGCGTGGTGTCGATGGTGAAGTGGGGGGCGGAGCCAAATGCCTGCGCCGAAAACACTGCCGGCACCTTCGCGCATGGGCAGTAGGGAGAGAAAAGTTGGCACTCTGCCATTTTTAAACAGTGTCAAACCCGATGAAAAGCACAGCAGCTTCTCAGCTTCTCCGGTCGCTCGGCGGGCTCTCCCCCCGTCCCGCCCCGATGAAACGCACAGCTCCAGCAGCTGCAACTTCTCCGGTCCACAAGCTCACACTTCTCCGGTGTGTAGAGGCAGTATTTCCCCTTCTCTCTTCCACTTGTCTCGATCCCTCGGCTTTGTTTTCTGGATTTATTCCCCCGGCCTCATTTTATGTGTTTAAAAGGGAACAAGAGATGAAGTGTGCGACACTCTGGAACAATTTCTCTCACTCAAATGTATCTATTTAGTGAAGTGAAATAAAGAGCAATTAGAAACATAGAAACTTAGAAAATAGGTGCAGGAGCAGGCCATTCAGTCCTTCTTGCCTGCACCACCATTCAATGAGTTCATGGCTGAACATGAAACTTCAGTGCCCCCTTCCTGCTTTCTCGCCATAACCCTTGATCCCCCGAGTAGTAAGGACTTCATCTAACTCCCTTTTGAATATATTTAGTGAATTGGCCTCAACTACTTTCTGTGGTAGAGAATTCCACAGGTTCACCACTCTCTGGGTGAAGAAGTTTCTCCTCATCTCGGTCCTAAATGGCTTACCCCTTATCCTCAGACTGTGACTCCTGGTTCTGGAATTCCCCAACATTGGGAACATTCTTCCTGCATCTAATCTGTCTAAACCCGTCAGAATTTTAAACGTTTCTATGAGGTCCCCTCTCATTCTTCTGAACGCCAGTGAATACAAGCCCAGTTGATCCAGTCTTTCTTGATAGGTCAGTCCCGCCATCCCGGGAATCAGTCTGGTGAATCTTCGCTGCACTCCCTCAATAGCAAGAATGTCCTTCCTCAAGTTAGGAGACCAAAACTGTACACAATACTCCAGGTGTGGCCTCACCAAGGCCCTGTACAACTGTAGCAACACCTCCCTGCCCCTGTATTCAAATCCCCTCGCTATGAAGGCCAACATGCCATTTGCTTTCTTAACCGCCTGCTGTACCTGCATGCTAACCTTCAATGACTGATGTACCATGACACCCAGGTCTCGTTGCACCTTCCCTTTTCCTAATCTGTCACCATTCAGATAATTGTCTTTCTCTCTGTTTTTACCACCAAAGTGGATAACCTCACATTTATCCACATTATACTTCATCTGCCATGCATTTGCCCACTCACCTAACCTATCCAAGTCACTCTGCAGCCTAATAGCATCCTCCTCGCAGCTCACACTGCCACCCAACTTAGTGTCATCCGAAAATTAGGAGATACTGCATTTAATCCCCTCGTCTAAATCATTAATGTACAATGTAAACAGCTGGGGCCCCAGCACAGAACCTTGCGGCACCCCACTAGTCACTGCCTGCCATTCTGAAAAGTACCCGTTTACTCCTACTCTTTGCTTCCTGTCTGCCAACCAGTTCTCAATCCACGTCAGCACAATACCCCCAATCCCATGTGATTTAACTTTGCACATTAATCTCTTGTGTGGGACCTTGTCGAAAGCCTTCTGAAAGTCCAAATATACCACATCAACTGGTTCTCCTTTGTCCACTTTACTGGAAACATCCTCAAAAAATTCCAGAAGATTTGTCAAGCATGATTTCCCTTTCACAAATCCATGCTGACTTGGACCTATCATGTCACCATTTTCCAGATGCACTGCTATGATATCCTTAATAATTGATTCCATCATTTTACCCACTACTGAGGTCAGGCTGACCGGTCTATAATTCCCTGTTTTCTCTCTCCCTCCTTTTTTAAAAAGTGGGGTTACATTGGCTACCCTCCACTCCATAGGAACTGATCCAGAGTCAATGGAATGTTGGAAAATGACTGTCAATGCATCCGCTATTTCCAAGGCCACCTCCTCAAGTACTCTGGGATGCAGTCCATCAGCTCCTGGGGATTTATCGGCCTTCAATCCCATCAATTTCCCCAACACAATTTCCCGACTAATAAAGATTTCCTTCAGTTCCCCCTCCTTACTAGACCCTCTGACCCCTTTTATATCCGGAAGGTTGTTTGTATCCTCCTTAGTGAATACCGAACCTAAGTACTTGTTCAATTGGTCTGCCATTTCTTTGTTCCCCGTTATGACTTCCCCTGATTCTGACTGCAGGGGACCTACGTTTGTCTTTACTAACCTTTTTCTCTTTACATACCTATAGAAACTTTTGCAATCCACCTTAATGTTCCCTGCAAGCTTCTTCTCGTACTCCATTTTCCCTGCCCTAATCAAACCCTTTGTCCTCCTCTGCTGAGTTCTAAATTTCTCCCAGTCCCCAGGTTCGCTGCTATTTCAGGCCAATTTGTATGCCACTTCCTTGGCTTTAATACTATCCCTGATTTCCCTAGATAGCCACGGTTGAGCCACCTTCCCTTTTTTATTTTTACACCAGACAGGAATGTACAATTGTTGTTATTCATCCATGCGGTCTCTAAATGTCTGCCATTGCCCATCCACAGTCAACCCCCTAAGTATCATTCGCCAATCGACCCTAGCCAATTCACGCCTCATACCTTCAAAGTTACCCTTCTTTAAGTTCTGGACCATGGTCTCTGAATTTACTGTTTCATTCTCCATCCTAATGCAGAATTCCACCATATTATGGTCACTCTTCCCCAAGGGGCCTCGCACAATGAGATTGCTAATTAATCCTCTCTCATTACACAACACCCAGTCTAAGATGGCCTCCCCCCTAGTTGCTTCCTCAACATATTGGTCTAGAAAACCATCCCTTATGCACTCCAGGAAATCCTCCTCCACCGTATTGTTTCCAGTTTGGCTACCCCAATCTATGTGCATATTAAAGTCACCCATTATAACTGCTGCACCTTTATTGCATGCACCCCTAATTTCCTGTTTGATGCCCTCCCCATCATCCCTATTACTGTTTGGAGGACTGTACACAACTCCTACTCACGTTTTTTGCCCTTTCGTGTTCTGCAGCTCTACCCATATAGATACCACATCATCCAAGCTAATGTCTTTCCTAACTATTGCATTAATCTCCTCTTTAACCAACAATGCTACCCCACCTCCTTTTCCTTTTGTTCTATTCTTCCTGAATGTTGAATACCCCTGAATGTTGAGTTCCCAGCCCTGATCATCCTGGAGCCACGTCTCCGTAATCCCAATCACATCATATTTATTAACATCTATTTGCACAATTAATTCATCCACCTTATTGCGGATACTCCTTGCATTAAGACACAACGCCTTCAGGCTTGTTTTTATAACACCCTTTGTCCTTTTAGAATTTTGCTGTACAGTGGCCCTCTTTGTTCTTTGCCTTGGGTTTCTCCGCCCTCCACTTTTCCTCATCTCCTTTCTGTCGTTTGCTTTTGCCTCCTTTTTGTTTCCCTCTGTCTCCCTGCATTGGTTCCCATCCCCCTGCCATATTAGTTTAAATCCTCCCCAACAGCACTAGCAAACACTCCCCCTAGGACAGTGGTTCCGGTCCTGCCCAGGTGCAGACCGTCCGGTTTGTACTAGTCCCACCTCGCCCAGAACCGGTCCCAATGCCCCAGGAAGTTGAATCCCTCCCTGCTGCACCACTGCTCAAGCCACGTATTCATCTGCGCTATCCTGCGATTCCTACTCTGACTATCACGTGGCACTGGTAGCAATCCCGAGATTACTACTTTTGAGGTCCTACTTTTTAATTTAGCTCCTAGCTCCTTAAATTCGTTTCGTAGCACCTCATCCCTTTTTTTACCTATGTCGTTGGTACCAATGTGCACCACGACAACTGGCTGTTCTCCCTCCCATTTCAGAATGTCCTGCACCCGCTCCGAGACATCCTTCACCCTTGCACCAGGGAGGCAACATACCATCCTGGAGTCTCGGTCGCGGCCGCAGAAACGCCTATCTATTCCCCTCACCATTGAATCCCCTATCATTATTGCTGTCCCACTCTTTTTCTTGCCCTCCTGTGCAGCAGAGCCAGCCACGGTGCCATGAACTTGGCTGCTGCTGCCCTCCCCTGATGAGTCATCCCCCTCAACAGTACTCAAAATAAAAGAATAAGGGAGAAGCCACTGTCGCCCTTTTGACAGGAGAATAAAACTCGCCCATGGCTGTTCATCCACAGCAAGTTTAAACATAATCTTCCTGCACGGGATCCTTTCACGTGGAAAGCAAACGTGATAACGGCTCCACTGCGGAAACCCCTCTGACCAGAAGTACAGCAGAGGGCAGCTGACCAGTGAATGCCTTCTGTGCTGATCGTGAATGTGTTGGCTCACCTTAAACAACTTCTGTCCCTCACTGACAGCTGTCAATCCTTCTCCTCCGCTGCCCTTTACACAAACATGTCACTGATCCCCACCCACCACCCCACATCACCATCGTGTTATCTTCCATGTTAGCACAGTGGGGCCGCGGAGGCACCTACTCTCTCCCCGCGGTTAGTGAACTCAGTCAGTCTGTAAAATTAAAGGGGAACAAGTGTCCCGCAAAGGGCAGGGGAAGGAAGAGAGTCTGTAACCTGGGTTTAATTGTTTGTCAAAGGCTACACGTCCTGTTGTGTCTTTCCAGCAGTTTCCTACTTTCACAGGTGGAGATACTGGGGCTGGACCATACTCCTAAAATACAATGAGGTCGGGATAAAAGTTCCTCACATATCAGGGCAAAATAAATGATTGAAGTTCTACAATGGATTAATTAATGATGTTTAAATCAATGAATCTTTTTTTCCACATGAGATGCATGTAACTCTTTCTTTCTAAGGTTTTAATTTTGATGGAAGTGCAATTTCCCTGGCCGGAAATTGACCCAGGGCCGCGGTGGTGAGAGCGCCGAATCCTAATCACTGGACCACCAGGGAACGCTGCATTGCTGCATCGCTGCATCGTAATGCTTGGTGTCATTATTGTCCTTTTCAATCCACTTGTTTCACACCGAAACATATCGTAACCTTGATCTGAATTTAACTTCACGTGATTCTTTTGAAATCACCATTAAATGATTAGGTAAAACCACTCCTTATACCACCGAAAAAGAGCTTCGATTCCAGGTCAGGGCGGTAACTTCTGTAACAGCTTTTTTCAATTCAAAACCTTATAAAATTGACGACATGCAGCTAATATGAAAACATAAGAATTCATTTAATCACCATTAAATAATCGATCACCTTTTTCAGGATGAAATAAATAATAATATAGTTACTGAGGGACAGTATTATCTTTAATCATTCATTTTCTCTTTACATGTGCTGAATTTTTATCCCTATCTCATTTGCATGCTGTCTGAGAAATTGTCAGTGTTTATGACTCAGTTGTAAAACCATTGATTGTGTGTGTGTCTATTCTTGATAGGAGGAGCAATTGAGACCGAAGTTCCAGTTCGATATATGCATCAATAGAATCAATTTTCACCAGTTTCTTTAAACCCAATAACATAATTTATTTTGATTGGAATGGATGGAGGAACTTGATCCATGTAAAAAATTGTAATCGTTTTATTTGTGCTGAAAGCTCATAAAAGTATTGGAGTGGGAACTCACTGGATAACAGCAAAGCTGGCAATGTTTGCGGAATATATTCGTGCAGCCAAAATGCACAATGACAACCCGGAACTGTGCGGCACCGAATCCTCGGGGAAAAACATTAAAAGGCTTCGCCCGGAGATGGGTTTGGATTACCCACCTTTCAGTTACCAGCCGAATACGCTAAAACATTGTGCCACAGATACACACTGCAAGACATGCAAAACCAGGGTGTCAGTCAGTTAAAGCTTCAGATGGCTCCGACCGGGATGGAACTTATCCACTCTCAGTTGTACTTTTCCCAAGTAAAGGCTGGGACATTCATTGTGGATGTGTGGAAGCAGTCTGGTCCCGCACACTGCAGACACTTCCATGTCACCGCCAACCAGCTCTCCCACAACCGGTGTGATCTACCTTCCAGCCTTCCAGTGCCTTGTCTGTGACGAAGTATGTTTCAAAAGTTTTGGAATAGTTGGTTCCATGGTGTAATGGTGAGCCCTCTTGATTTTAAATCTAGCGATCTGAGTTTAAATCTCGGTGAAATCTAAATTCTTGTTGTCCCAGCTGCTGAAAATTTGGGCAAACAAGTGAAAGATACCTGGTGCTGGTGGGCAGTTTTGTTGCCTTTTTCATTGATGCTTGATCTACAAGTCTAGTTGTCAAATTGTGTGCTCAACCGTCAGTTATCTGCGACAAATCAGCGGAGGACAAATCACTTTGTTGTCTAATGCTGCCTTTGCCTGCACAATATGTGCTGAGATTATCTGTGCAATATGCATTCTGCAGGATGAATAAAAGCAATGCTTTTTGAAATGCAGTCACTGCATGTTTTGCACTCGACAAAACGTTGCATTTTCTTTTCATTAATTTTACATTAATGCAATGCAATGCCAACGCACTTTTTACGTGGCAAGATCGATAATTAGCAGAGCAGAATGAAGAGATCGCAAAGTTTCTGTTTAAAGAATGGACTCAGTCGAGAATATTTTGTGGATTTTATTTTTCTGAGGCTATCTTCCCTGTGCTGGGAACACCCTGCGCAGATATGTGAAAAAGCTGTTTTTTTTAAAACTCCAGAGACCGAATGGCAGTTAGCTGGGACAAAAGAGCTGTCAGTCATCCATTGACAAAAGAGCTGTCGGCCAGGAAGGGGGGCCACTGACAAAGCCACTCTAATTTGTAAAAGCACTTCTCACCTCCATCTCAGAAGGAGACACAGAACAATGAACCCACCAGCCTGGCCAGCCAAGGAGGAGCTGGGTCTTTCCCAACACAAAGGCTCAGAGAGATGCCCAGACTAAGGGCCATCAGCCCAATGCATGGGTGGGATGGCCTATCACTGACTAAGTACCCGTGCTTAGAAACAAAGGGGTTTTAAAGATTGGTGGGAAAGATAGGGGTAGCAAGACTCCCAGATAGACAGGGTCCTTTCCACTTTATTTTTAGCTTGGAGCTTGGTGTGAAGCTTGGAGCTTGCAGCTTGTGTCTAGAGAGAGCCCCCTCTCCCTCTCGCTCTCGCTCCACCGATCGATGTACCAGAGGAAGGGGCCGCAGTACTGCAGAAGAAGCCACCGAGACTGAAGACCAGGCAGTGACTTCCCACAGCTGAGCTGAGCAAGGAAACGGGCTGCGTGTGGTGGTGCACATGGTCGCGAGTGTCCCAAGCCAGTAACCAGATATCCCAGGCCAGCTGGGTAAGGGCTCAGGCTTTTCTCAGAAGTGAAGCTTTTCAGGGCTATTCTGGGGAGGGTAATTCATTGGTAGGGGTGGGGTTAGAATCCACCAGGGAATTACTGCGTATTACTAGGTTCATTTCTGTACTGTATGTATGTTGTTTGTAACCGGGATTTTATTCTCCACAGAGACAGTGATTTAGTTTAGCAGTGCATGTTTTAGACAGAGTATGTTAGACCAAATAAATATACTACAATTTATCACTGAAGCATCCCTTTCCGTGACTCATTTAATTTACGCTCTGAATAATAATTCCCAGATCTAGAACTTTCGTAAGGTGGGGGCGATTCAAACCGTCCGTCTGGCAATTGGGCGAGGATCACAAACACTTACAATATTTACGAAAGGATATACTTGCTTTGGAGGCAGTTCAGAGAAGGTTCACTGGGTTGACTCCGGAGATGAGGGGTTGACTTATGAGAAAAGGTTGAGTAGGTTGGGCCTCTACTCATTGGAATTCAGAAGAATGAGAGGTTATCTTAGCGAAACGTATAAGGTAATGAGGGAGCTTGATAAGGTGGATGCAGAGAGGATGGTTCCACTGATAGCGGAGACTAGAACTAGGGGGCATAATCTCAGAATAAGGGGCCGCCCATTTAAATCTGTGATGAGGAGGAATTTCTTCTCTCAGAGGGTTGTAAATCTGCCGAACTCACTGCCTCAGAGAGCTGAGAAAGCCACGACATTAAATAAATTTAAGACAGAGGTAGCTTCTTCACTGATAAGGGAATAAGGCTTATGGGGAACTGGCAGGGATGTGGACCTGAGTCCATGATCGGATCAGCCATGATCATATTAAATGGCGGAGCAGGCTCGAGTGGCCATATGGCCTCCTCCTGCTCCTAGTTCTTAAGTTCTTATGTTCTGAATAGCGACCCAAAAAAATGCTTTGATCATGGTTACATCTTATCTTCACGTTTGTCAAACAGTTGGCTCGTTGGTCTCAGGCTGTGATTTCCCTTCGGAGTTGTTCATTGAAATTTATGTGGGGTCCCAGAGGAGCCCTGATATTGCTCGCATATTTTGAAATTGCATCGAACTTTTGCAAAGAAGGACTTGCATATCTGCAGCGCCTTTCAGGAACTCATGATGCCCCAAAGCGCTTTACAACTATTGAGTTATGTTTGAAGTGTTGTAGTTTGGGGAAAGATGTGCCCAGATCACCAAACATGAACCTCAACTCTTTGCGAAGGAGTTCGGTGCAAATAATCAGGTGCCTCAGGGACTTGGACTTTCTTTGAATAAGTTCTGCTTGTACCTGCATTCAAACTTGAAACAGCAACTGGGCTTTCATCTCACGGGAGGTTTGGGGTTGATGTGTGTCGCTTTCAATCATTGAAATTTCACCAAGCAAAGAAAGGGTGAATCCAACTGTCCCCGTAAGCATTTAGTTCCCGTTTAATCACAGGAATATCCGCAGTCAGGAGCTGAAAAGGAATTCAAACCTAATACCGGTTTTGGGACAATCAGAATACTTTGTCACAGACAAGGCACCGGAAGGCTGGAAGGTAGATCACACCGGTTGTGGGAGAGCTGGTTGGTGGTGACATGGAAGTGTCTGCAGTGTGCGGAACCAGACTGCTTCCACGCATCCACAATGAATGTCCCTCCATTTATTTGGGAAAAGTACAACTGAGAGTGGACAAGTTCCATTCTGGTCAGAGCAATCTGAAGCTTTAACTGACTGACCCCCTGGTTTGGGTTGTTTTGCACCTTATACATCCATCAATCTCTGTGGCGCAATGGGTTAGCGCGGTCGGCTGTTAACCGAAAGGTTGGTGGTTCGAGCCCACCCAGGGACGAAGCCTTTAACTGTTTTTCCTCGAGTATTCGGTGCAGCACAGTCCACGGTTTTCATTGTGCGTTTTGGCTGCACGAATCTATTCCACAAATGTTGCCATCTGTGCTGTTATCCGGTTAGTTACCACTCCAATATTTTATGAGCATTCAGTTCAAGTAAAACGATAAAAAAAATTTACATGGATCATGTTCCTCCATCCAGCCCATTGGAAATAAATTGTGTTATTGGGTTTGAAGAAACTGGTGGAAATTGATTCTATTGTTACATATATAGAACTGGAACTTCGGTCTCAAGTGCTCCTCCTATCAAGTATAGACACACACACAATCAATGGTTTTACAACTGAGTCATAAACACTTTCAATTTTAAACCATTCTCATACAGCGTGTAAATGAGATAGGGATAAAACTTCATCACATGTAAAGAGAAAATGAATGATTGAGGATAGCACTGTTCCTCAGTAATTATATTATTATTTATTTCATTCTGAAGAAGGTTATCGGCAAATTAACGGTGATTAAAAGAATTCTTACTTTTGCACGTTGGCTGCAAGTCGTCAATTTTATAAGGTTTTGAATTTAAAAATGGGTTACAATGTTGGTTGAATACATGACATCACCTCCTACCCCAAAGTCTTTTTGGGATCACAGGTTGAGTTTCTCTGGTGGTTTACGCTCTCTTGTAGAGCACCTGAGTTGGGGCTCCGTTTGTTGGGCGCTGGCCTGTGTGTCTGCTGTTTGCGGTGCCTCAGGCCTATCCGGACTGCCCACAGTGACTGGGCTCTCCTCCCTTTGGTTCCGGTGTTCGGTCACCTGTGCTGGAGTGAACTCTATATCATGTTCTCCTCTGCTTCTACTATGGGGTTGCTGAACCTCCTTTTTGTTTGATCCATGTGTTTGCGGCAGATTTGTCCATTGGTAAGTTTAACTACCAGAATCCTATTGCCCTCTTTGGCAATCACAGTCCCTGCGAGCCATTTAGGCCCTGCAGTGTAGTTGTGGACAACAACAGGGTCGTTTACACCAATATATCGTGCTCTCGCATTCCTGTCATGGTAGTTATATTGTGATTGGCGCCTGCTCTCAACAATTTCTTTCATGGTGGGGTGTATAAGGGATAACGGGTTTTGAGCATCCTTATCATTAGCAGCCCTGCGGGTGGAACCCCTGTGAGCGAGTGTGGTCGAGATCTATTCGCCAACAGGAGGCGTGATAAGTGGCTTTGTAGGGAACCCCCTTGGATTCTGAGCATCCCCTGTTTCATTATCTGCACTTTTCGTTCTGCCTGGCCGTTTGAGGCTGGCTTGAACGGTGCCTTTCTGACATGGTTAATTCCATTGCCTGCCATGAAGTCCTGGAATTCAGTGCTTGTGAAGCACGGGCCATTGTCGCTGACCAAGATGTCCGGTAGACCGTGGGCGGCGAACATTGCCCGTAGACTTTCTACCGTGGCAGAGGATGTGCTTGAATTTAAAATGTCACACTCGATCCATTTGGAGTGGGCGTCTACTACAACCAAAAACATTTTTCCGATGAAAGGACCTGCGTAGTCATCATGGATGCGTGACCAAGGCTTGGCAGGCCATGGCCAGGGGCTAAGGGGGGCTTCCCTGGGCTCATTGCCCAGCTGGGCACACGTGTTGCACCTGCGAACACAAACTTCCAGATCTGCATCTATCCCTGGCCACCAAACGTGTGACCTGGCAATTGCCTTCATCATGACAATGCCCGGATGCTCATTGTGGAGTTCTCTGATGAACACCTCTCTGCCCATCTGGGGCATGACTACGCGGTTTCCCCACAGTAGGCAATCGGCCTGAATCGAGAGTTCATCCCTGCCCCTGTGAAATGGTTTAAATTCCTCAGGGCATGCCCTGTACGTGGCTGCCCAGTCCCCATTCAGGACACATTTCTTGACTAGAGACAATAGCGGGTCTCTATTTGACCAGACTTTAATCTGACGGGCTGTCGCGGGTGAGCCTTCGCTTCCGAAAGCTTCAACAGCCATGACCATCTCAGCGGCATGCTCGGTAGCCCTCTCAGTGGTGGCTAGTGGGGCCTGCTGAGTGCATCGGCGCAGTTTTCAGTGCCCGGTCTATGGCGAATTGTGTAGTCATAGGTGGCTGACGTGAGTGGCCACCTCTGTATGCGGACCGATGCGTTTGCATTTATGGCCTTGTTGTCGGCCAAAAGGGACGTTAGGGGTTTGTGAACTGTCTCCAGCTCAAATTTCCTGCCAAACAGGTACTGGTGCATTTTCTTTACCGAATATACACATGCGAGCGCCTCCTTTTCTATCATCCCGTAGCCCCTCTCTGCCTGGGACAGACTTCTGGAGGCATAAGCTATCGGCTGTAACTGACCCTTGGCATTGAACTGCTGCAACACACACCCAACACCATAGGACGACGCATCGCACGTTAACACAAGTTTCTTACATGGGTCATATCGCGTTAACAGATTGTTGGAACAGAACAAATTTTGTGCTCTATTAAAAGCCCTTTCCTGGCTGTCCCCCCAGACCCATTCGCGACCTTTGCTTAGGAGCACGTGTAGCGGCTCGAGCAGCGTGCTCAATTTGGGAAGAAAGTTACCAAATAGTTGGGGAGCCCCAGGAACAAACGCAGCTCCGTCGTGTTACGGGGTCTGGGTGCTCTCTGGATCGCTTCCGTCTTGGACGCAGTAGGGCTCATCCCGTCTACTCCTACCCTCATCCTCAGGAATTCTACCTCTGGAGCTAGGAAGATGCACTTCGCCTTTTTCAGTCGCAGCCCTACCCGGTCCAGTCTGCGTAGCACCTCCTCCAGGTTGTGGAGGTGTTCTTCAGTCTCGTAACCCGTGATGAGGATGTCATCCTGAAAAACCACCATCCCTGGAATCGAATTGAGGAGGCTTTCCATATTTCGTTGGAAGATCGCGGCGGCCGAGCGAATCCCGAACGGACATCTGTTGTACTCAAACAACCCCTTGTGTGTCGTGATGATGGTCAGCTTCTTCAACTCTCTCGCCAGCTCCTGGGTCATGTAAGCTGAGGTCACGTCCAATTTTGAAAAAAGTTTGCCACCGGATAGCATCGCAAAGAGGTCCTCCACTCTCGGTAGCGGGTACTGGTCTTGTGGAAAGTATTTTTATCTAAGCTGACACCATACGGTATTTGTGTGCCTTTTGATTAAAATGGAGTCCTGGCCCTTCCAGAACTTTCTGCATTTTAGCAGTCAGCTTGCATAAACAGCTAAACCTGCTGTGAGATGGCTGATGGCCATCAGACAGCGAGGAGACAAGTCATGCTGAGACAAGTAACCCCCATGGTGCTCTCCTATTGTCTACACTACAGGAGTTCCATATCACCCACCCTAATCTTCTTTCCATTATCTCTTTCCTTTACCTCATCCATTTGATGCAAACAGATACACTGACCAGGAAATTGAAACAATCCTGACACAATACAAGACACGTGATAGCCCATTACCTATGACTCATGGAGTAATGGCCGTTTGGCTTTCTGATAACCCTGACAAAAGGAAATATCTGGACACCATATCAGGACCAGGATATAGCAATTAACTCTTTATCTGTATTCACTGACTGTGAGACAGAGCAATACACAGGGAGAGGCCAGAACTTTGGTTTTACTGTATAAATATCTTGTTAAACTGAACCATTTCGGAGGTGTTCATTTAGCCCTTGACTGAGTGAAACCTACCCCTTGCGAGCAAGTAAATTAAAAAGGAAACTTCGACCGGAGCTGTAAGCGTCGGAGTCATTCTTTTCGGAGGTCGAGATTTCGACAGTTATTGGAGGTTCCACCGAGATGCATACTCTCTGTCCTGTGAGTGAAACGGATACAGGCATAGTGCCTCTCCAGTGAAAGGCTTCGGTGGCCAAACAAGGTGAGCCTTTGCTCACAAGAGGTTTCTTCACTGTTGAATCGCAGATGTAATCTGTTGTCCACAGCTGAGGTACTGCATCTACAAGACTCGGCATTTAAAAGTTAAAGATATTTTTTTTATAACCATTTCTTTCTCAACTCGCCAGCAGAAGAGAACAGGTTCTGAAAAAAGACCTCGAGACAGCCCGGGGAAGGTTTCTGTAGGTAAGGGAGCGCTCGTCGATCGAAAAGGGTTGCAGGTTCTTATGTGATAAGATTTTTATTGTTTTTAATTCGGAAGGGGTTCTTATGTGATAAGACTATTAAAAAAAAAAAGAAAAAAGAAAGCGCTAATCGATCGAAGGTTCTTATGTGATAAGATTTTTATTGTTTTTAATTCGGAAGGGGTTCTTATGTGATAAGACTATGAAAAAAAAGAGCGCAATCGATCAAAGATTTTGGGTGCGGAACCTTAAGTTTTATCAGCTGTTATTAGGATAAATTAAGGACTCGGTCTGTAGTGGCGAACAACGCAGACTGATAATTTGTTTAGAGATTATGATTTGTGTACTCACGGGAATATTGTTTGTTGTCCTTGTATTACTGTTGGGTGCAATACCTTTATGAGTCATTGCCATGAGAGAAACGGGAAGAGTCACTCGGGAAAGTTGTGATTCGAAAAAAAAAACACAAGGATTGATTAAGAAAGAAACAGTGACTGATTGATCAACTACGATTGGTTCGTGCCAACATATCTCACACACCCAGACTGAGCCCGAATTAAGAGCCTTTTCAGGCCACGTAACGGCCAGGAGAAGTGGGCGTAGAGAACTTGGTTGGCCGAAAGGATTGTGAGATCAGAAACTGTGGAAAATCTTAATCATCCAGAATAGGTGCCGGAGCAAGTTAAAACACCACAAAAGGCACACCAGCCTATGTCATGCTCCAGAATTGTGGTCAGTCTTCAATTGACCACCTAAGAGAATGGGTAAAATGGACTAAGGGTGAAAACAGGCCATTTCCACCCGATGGTTCATTCAATTTAGAGAGAATAACCTGTCGAGAAGAATGCCTTATAGACAGAGACCCAGGTAGAAGAGGAAAAAAAAAAGTGAATTGGTCCAAAATTATGGAAACTACACAAAGAAAGGAGGAGGATGTTGAGGATTATGTAGAAAGAGTGCGAGAGATCATGAACCAATGTTCAGGCATGAAAATGGAGGAGGTAGAAGCTCCTATGATCAGCGCCGTGGTAAACGGGCTACGGCCCGAACTCAGAGATCCCTTTAAACTAGTTTGTCTCGGATGGCGACAGGAATCGCTATCCAAGGTTGTATCTATGTTAAAGGACATACAAGAGCGAAATCGAGAATCTAGAAGCAAGGTCACCATGTTTTTGGTGATTGGGATTACGGAGACGTGGCTCCAGGATGAGCAGGGCTGGGAACTCAACATCCAGGGGTATTCAACATTCAGGAAGGATAGAATAAAAGGAAAAGGAGGTGGGGTAGCATTGCTGGTTAAGGAGGAGATTAAGGCAATAGTTAGGAAGGACATTAGCTTGGATGATGTGGAATCTATATGGGTAGAGCTGCAGAACACCAAAGGGCAAAAAACGTTAGTGGGAGTTGTGTACAGACCTCCAAACAGTAGTAGTGATGTTGGGGAGGGCATCAAACAGGAAATTAGGGGTGCGTGCAATAAAGGTGCAGCAGTTATAATGGGTGACTTTAATATGCACATAGATTGGGCTAACCAAACTGGAAGCTATACGGTGGAGGAGGATTTTCTGGAGTGCATAAGGGATGGTTTTTTAGACCAATATGTCGAGGAACCAACTAGGGGGGAGGCCATCTTAGACTGGGTGTTATGTAATGAGAAAGGATTAATTAGCAATCTCGTTGTGCGAGGCCCCTTGGGGAAGAGTGACCATAATATGGTGGAATTCTGCATTAGGATGGAGAATGAAACAGTTAATTCAGAGACCATGGTCCAGAACTTAAAGAAGGCTAACTTTGAAGGTATGAGGCGTGAATTGGCTGAGATGGATTGGCGAATGATACTTAAGGGGTTGACTGTGGATGGGCAATGGCAGACATTTAGAGACCGCATGGATGAACTACAACAATTGTACATTCCTGTCTGGCATAGAAATAAAAAAGGGAAGGTGGCTCAACCGTGGCTATCAAGGGAAATCAGGGATAGTATTAAAGCCAAGGAAGTGGCATACAAATTGGCCAGAAATAGCAGCGAACCTGGGGACTGGGAGAAATTTAGAACTCAGCAGAGGAGGACAAAGGGTTTGATTAGGGCAGGGAAAATGGAGTATGAGAGGAAGCTTGCAGGGAACATTAAGACGGATTGCAAAAGTTTCTATAGATATGTAAAGAGAAAAAGGTTAGTAAAGACAAACGTAGGTCCCCTGCAGTCAGAATCAGGGGAAGTCATAACGGGGAACAAAGAAATGGCGGACCAATTGAACAAGTACTTTGGTTCGGTATTCACAAAGGAGGACACGAACAACCTTCCGGTTATAAAAGGGGTCGGGGGGTCTAGTAAGGAGGAGGAACTGAGGGAAATCCTTATTAGCCGGGAAATTGTGTTGGGGAAATTGATGGGATTGAAGGCCGATAAATCCCCAGGGCCTGATGGACTGCATCCCAGAGTACTTAAGGAGGTGGCCTTGGAAATAGTGGATGCGTTGACAGTCATTTTCCAACATTCAATTGACTCTGGATCAGTTCCTATGGAGTGGGGGGTAGCCAATGTAACCCCACTTTTTAAAAAAGGAGGGAGAGAGAAAACAGGGAATTATAGACCGGTCAGCCTGACATCGGTAGTGGGTAAAATGATGGAATCAATTATTAAGGATGTCATAGCAGTGCATTTGGAAAGAGGTGACATGATAGGTCCAAGTCAGCATGGATTTGTGAAAGGGAAATCATGCTTGACAAATCTTCTGGAATTTTTTGAGGATGTTTCCAGTAGAGTGGATAAGGGAGAACCAGTTGATGTGGTATATTTGGACTTTCAGAAGGCGTTTGACAAGGTCCCACACAAGAGATTGATGTGCAAAGTTAGAGCACATGGGATTGGGGGTAGTGTACTGACATGGATTGAGAACTGGTTGTCAGACAGGAAGCAAAGAGTAGGAGTAAATGGGTACTTTTCAGAATGGCAGGCAGTGACTAGTGGGGTACCGCAAGGTTCTGTGCTGGGGCCCCAGCTGTTTACACTGTACATTAATGATTTAGATGAGGGGATTAAATGTAGTATCTCCAAATTTGCGGATGACACTAAGTTGGGTGGCAGTGTGAGCTGCGAGGAGGATGCTGTGAGGCTGCAGAGCGACTTGGATAGGTTAGGTGAGTGGGCAAATGCATGGCAGATGAAGTATAATGTGGATAAATGTGAGGTTATCCACTTTGGTGGTAAAAACAGAGAGACAGACTATTATCTGAATGGTGACAGATTAGGAAAAGGGGAGGTGCAAAGAGACCTGGGTGTCATGGTACATCAGTCATTGAAGGTTGGCATGCAGGTGCAGCAGGCGGTTAAGAAAGCAAATGGCATGTTGGCCTTCATAGCAAGGGGATTTGAGTACAGGGGCAGGGAGGTGTTGCTACAGTTGTACAGGGCATTGGTGAGGCCACACCTGGAGTATTGTGTACAGTTTTGGTCTCCTAACCTGAGGAAGGACATTCTTGCTATTGAGGGAGTGCAGCGAAGGTTCACCAGACTGATTCCCGGGATGGCAGGACTGACTTATCAAGAAAGACTGGATCAACTGGGCTTGTATTCACTGGAGTTCAGAAGAATGAGAGGGGACCTCATAGAAACATATAAAATTCTGACGGGGTTAGACAGGTTAGATGCAGGAAGAATGTTCCCAATGTTGGGGAAGTCCAGAACCAGGGGTCACAGTCTAAGGATAAGGGGTAAGCCATTTAGGACCGAGATACGGAGGAACTTCTTCACCCAAAGAGTGGTGAACCTGTGGAATTCTCTACCACAGAAAGTTGTTGAGGCCAATTCACTAAATATATTCAAAAAGGAGTTAGATGAGGTCCTTACTGCTTGGGGGATCAAGGGGTATGGCGAGAAAGCAGGAATGGGGTACTGAAGTTGAATGTTCAGCCATGAACTCATTGAATGGCGGTGCAGGCTAGAAGGGCCGAATGGCCTACTCCTGCACCTATTTTCTATGTTTCTATGTTTCTATGTTTGTAGGACAAGCAGCTCCAATAACACCCACCCCGGTGACACCGTCCTACGCCCCCCCCCCCAGGGTAGAGGAAGAGGGCGAGCCAGAGGAGGATATTACAGGGGAAGAGGGAGAGGAGGTGCAGGGCAGGAACAATATGATACCTGTCACAATTGTGTAGAGATTGGACACTGGGCTAGAACTTGCCGGGCAAAACAGCAACAAGCAAATCATGATTGGACTCAACAGGCAGGTAACAGAGCACACCCTCCCCCTTCAGTACCCAACCCGTATGCGACCCAATCCAGGTACATGCTAGACCTCAGACTAATTTCTCTGTGCAAGATCCATTTGGATCACAGAATCAAAAGCAATTCGGCCAACCACCAAATTGCCCGTATAATGATCAATGACACCCAATCCCAGACCCGAGTGCTGCGAACAAACATCTACCCGTCGTTTCGTTAAATGCCACAGGAGAACCTGAAGTAAAAATACGAATACAAGGAAAGGATGTCCCATTCCTAGTGGATACTGGTGCCACCTATTCGGTCCTTTCAAGGGAGGATACAAGGGGAATTCCCACTTCCACTAATCAAACCTCAGTGATTGGACTATCTGGACATGCACAGCAAATGTTTTTCTCCAACCCTATCAATGTACAATTAGAGGATTACGAAGATAGTCATTCATTCCTACTGTCTAAGGAGGTTCCAGTGAATCTGTGTGGACGTGACCTGTTATGTAAAATGAATGCCACGATCCTCTGTTCCCCAGCTGGTATGGAGGTTCGAGTCCCCATAGATAAATGTGGCGCATATCCACTACTTCAACCCACAACTCCCATATTGTATGCCTGGGAAAATTTGGACCCCACACTAAGCAAAACCCTACCCTATTTGGTTGGTTCATATTGGTGTGTAACAAGGTTAATCACAGACTACCTCAAATCGCAAACCTTGGGCAAGTGGTACGAAACATCACACTGCACAGCATATTGTGACAACACGGGATCAGACGCTACTGCACAAATCTTTTATCTACCATTCCTGCACCAGAAACATCAATTGATGATCGAAAAAATCTTTATCGGACCCGAAGGGATAGCGGCAGGGGTTGAATTATCCTCCCACAGTCAGAGCTTGTTTAGGGTTAAAGGGAGCGTTCCACACTGCACCCTTGCGGTTGCAGGCACACATAAACCCCAGGATTTCGGACGAATGGTTAAAAGAATGCAAGGATCCCCAGTACAAGAGAAATGGCACACACGTAATGGAACTTTGGGGCAACATGAAAGGGGGGGAGGCTATTCGGTCAAGTTGAATGGGAAAATATACTTCGATGCTGTCTTAGAAGAAAGGATGCTCTCAGCCACTAGCTTCCCAGTACGACAAAGCACAGCAGAGCTTCTTGCTAAAGTTCCAGAACAACTATGGTCTACACACGCTAATGAAGTAGGAAGGATGCTCACTGCACAACCCTATAAGGTAGCGATCAATTCAACCGCCCCGCTCCCCAAGAAGCCTAAATACCCCTTGTCCCCAGCCGCAGAACAAGGTATTGAGCCAGTCATTAAGTCCCTGCAGGCCCAGGGAGTAATCGTTCCAACTAGAAGTCCATGTAACACACCGATCTTTCCGGTGCAGAAGCCCAATAGTGACAAATGGAGATTTGTCCAAGACCTACGAGCCGTGAATCATTCGGTATTCCCAACTTATCCAGTGGTACCCAACCCGGCAATTATACTTGCCAGTATTCCGGCATCATCAACGTATTACACAGTAGTTGATCTGTGTTCAGCATTTTTCTCAATACCCATTCACCCAGAGTCCCAATTCCTGTTTGCCTTCACGTATAAAGGACGCCAATATACGTGGACAAGACTCCCGCAGGGATTTACCGAGAGCCCTACCATATTCTCACAATGCCTAAAGAGGGATCTGGAAGATGTAATTTTACCAGCAGGTTCTACACTTGTGCAGTATGTTGACGACTTATTGCTTGCCTCACCCTCCAAATTGACCTGCGAAACAGACTCCCTTGTGTTATTAAAAGCTCTGGCCTCGAAAGGACACAAGGTGTCAAAGACAAAGTTATAATTTGTCTCAGAAAAGGTTCGGTATCGAGGGCACGAATTGGTCAGAGATACGAGACAATTGACAGAAGACTGAGTAAAAGCAATATGCTCTGCCCCACTACCAGTAACCAAGAGAGAAATGAAACACCTCCTCGGCATGACAGGATACTGCCGGCAATGGGATATGAGTTATTCTGAGATTGTTAATCCACTGTTAGACATGTCCATGCCCGCACTACCAGAGAAGTTGATTTGGAATGAGGTATCCCGGAATGCTTTTCAGAACCTTAAACAGTCCCTCACTTCAGCACCCGCCTTGGGATTACCAGATTACACTAAGCTATTCAACTTATTTGTGCATCACAAGTCGGGTTTTGCACAATCTGTTTAAACTCAGTTACATGGGGACAGGCAGCGACCGGTAGCGTATTTCAGTACCTAACTAGACCCAGTGGCACGCGGACTACCAGGATATCTTCCTTCGTTGGCAGCAGCTTATTATGCTATGCAACAGGCTCAGACAATCAAAAATGCAGAACAAGTGGAAAATCTCCTGCGAGCCATTCAATGCCCTTTGAAACTTGCCATTATCAAATCCCAAGCACATACAGGCCAGTCGAATGAGGTGGCACTTGGGAATGCCAGAGCTGATAATGCAGCTAAGTCAGCAGCTCTGTCGAAAGGGGGGATGCAGGTGTCATTGTTCCCACTGAGGAAAAATAATTGCTCAGACCCGCCACCCACTGTTAATGACGTGCTGGCCTTTCAGACACAGGCCAGTACGGAGGAGGTGGTGACCTGGACGAAGGATCAATGTTATAAAAATCCAGAAGGAATATGGGTTCACCATGACGGCCGCGTGGTGGCCCCTAGATCCTTACTCCATGGATTGCCCGATGTGTTCATACATTCACACATGCAGGCAAAGGGGGATTGGCAGATTATATTTTGGCAACTTAGTATGCACCAGGTATTTCGGCAATTGCAAAACAAATCTGTGAAAATTGTGTTACCTGTCAGACAATGAATCCGGGTAAGACGGAAAAAGTAGAATCTGCCTCCCACCCAAATCCAGTCGGACCTTTTGCACATTTACAAATGGATTTTATTGAATTACCTATGTGTATGGGATTCAAGTATGGATGAGTTATTGTAGATGTGTTCTCTAGATGGATTGAAGCCTTTCCATGTAAAAAGGCCGATGCCACTACTGTTGCTAAATGTTTGTTAAAAGAAATTGTACCGCGCTTCGGAATCCCTGCTAAGCTTTCCAGTGATAACGGGTCACATTTCACGGGAACAGTTATAAGAGAAATGTGTAAAGCTTTACAGATTAATCAACGTTTTCATTGCAGTTATCATCCACAATCAGCTGGACTTGTTGAAAGATATAATGGAATGCTTAAAAATAAGCTGGCAAAACTATGCAATGAAACTGGACTGAAATGGACAGAACTGCTGCCCTTAGCTTTGATGGTAATGCGATCTGCAACCAACAGAACAACAGGCCTGTCACCGCATGAGATAGTTATGGGACGTCCCCAACGACTACCTTTTACAGCACCATTTACTGCAAAACAGATGGACATCCACAAAATGGAGGAACATATGTTGAATTATTGTGCACTAACAAAATGTATTTCCAGCTTTCAATCACAGGTCAAGGAAGCCCAAGTCAAGCCAGCGGAAGGGAAGTGTCATAACCTGGAGCCAGGGGAATTCGTTTACATCAAGATTTTTAAAAGAAAAAGCAGTCTACAGCCAAGATTCGAAGGACCATACCAGGTCTTGCTGGCGACCAATACTGCAATCAAGGTAAAGGAAAGACCAACATGGATCCACGCATCCCATTGCAAACGGGCACCCGACCAGGAGGAAGGGACGAAGGAATCAGAGGAACAGAAAAAGGAAGACTGAATAAGGAACTGTATGGACTATGGGGACTGATGGTGCTGGGCTTGACAGGGTTTTACTTCACATTATTGATTACACCAGGGGTACAGACCCGCCACTGAAGGGAATTGCACGTAAACGTATTTATGGCTCTGAGTCATAGGTATGCTCAAGAAAGAAACTTGTCGAGTTGTTCGTTATGTTCCCATGTACCTGTCCACTCCAGGGGGGGTATTCCCCTGAGATCTGTCCCCTTTAACGAATCAGAAATGGTAGAATGGTTGACAGTGCAAAACAGGACAAAACTAACTAAGGGGCCAGAAACGAAGGAGCAAACAGAATGGAGGTCGGCAGAGTATAAACTTACAGCCTTGCAGGGATGGTACCAGCCCAATTATGATAATAACCATCAGCCTCCCTTCCTAAGCATTACTCCCAGAATAGGAAATCCTGAAGGTATAATATGCCTAGTGAGTAATGAAACTAAAGGACCAGAAATGGGACGCAGCAAGTGTTCCCAAATGATTAAATGGCAAGCCACAACTAATCCCACTGAGAGAAAGATAGCAACCGTTGGCTGGACAACGGTCCATAACAAAGCCCCAGGTAAAGGGTGGGAAGGTGAGACCACTCGAGTAGGGACAGTGCGAAAGGACCAGGAGCTGACGTCCTATAATTGCACCTACTTTTTTTGTGGCCATAAAGCCTACCCATGGTTACCAGCCAACTGGACAGAGTCCTGTTACTAAGGATATGTGGTACCCCTTATCAGATCAGTCAGGACTCTAAGGGAGGCCTATGGAAGCCACAGATTTAAACGGGATTTGAGGTGGCTAAACGGAATATTCAAGGTAATGGTGCCACCCTATGGAATAGCATTGACCGAATGGCAGTTACGGGAACTGGCTAACTTAGTAGAATCAGTAGACAACGCAACTTCCCAAGCCTTTGAAGGGATAAATGACGAAATGGTAGCTATTCGAACAGTGGCTCTCCAAAATCGTATGGCCTTAGATTATCTCCTAGCCAAGGAGGGAGGAACATGCGCATTAATAGGTGAAGAATGCTGTACGTATATCCCAGATAAATCAGAAGATATCGGCAGTCTAGCTGAAAACATCAGGATGGTTGGGAGCCCAGGGGAAATATGTGGTACAGGGTTTGATCATATTCCTGCTGATAGTCTTCGCCCTGTATCTATTATTTGTCATCGTTAAGTGTTGCTGTGCCAGGGTGGGAGAAACTATGTTACCTACCGAGACCACGGCTAGAGTTATGGTAGCAACAACTGCTGAAGGCTCTTGTGTGGAAATGGAAATGGAGAGACTGTACAACATCAGAATGGATTGAGTTGTCCTTGTGAAGGACAAAATGGGGGAATGTGGAAAGTATTTTTATCGAAGCTGATACCATACGGTATTTGTGTGCCTTTTGATTAAAATGGAGTCCTGGCCCTTCCAGAACTTTCTGCATTTTAGCAGTCAGCTTGCATAAACAGCTAAACCTGCTGTGAGATGGCTGATGGCCATCAGACAGCTAGGAGACAACTCATGCTGAGACAAGTAACCCCCCCATGGTGCTCTCCTATTGTCTACACTACAGGAGTTCCATGTCACCCCACCCTTATCTTCTAGCCATTATCTCTTTCCGAGACCTCATCCATTTGATGCAAACAGATAAACTGACCAGGAAATTGAAACAATCCTGACACAATACAAGACAGGTGATAGCCCATTACTTATGACTCATGGAGTAATGGCCGTTTGGCTTCCTGATTACCCTGACAAAAGGAAATATCTGTAAACCATGTCAGGACCAGGATATAGTAATTAACTCTTTATCTGTATTCACTGACTGTGAGACAGCAATACACAGGGAGAGGCCAGAACTTTGGTTTTACTGTATAAATATCTTGTTAAACTGAACCATTTCGGAGGTGTTCACTTAGCCCTTGACTGAGTGAAACCTACCCCTTGCGAGCAAGTAAATTAAAAAGGAAACTTCTACCGGAGCTGTAAGTGTCGGAGTCATTCTTTTCGGAGGTCGAGATTTCGACATGGGAGAACAAGAATTTAGGTTTCACTGAGATTTGAACTCAAATCAGTAGATTTAAAGTCAAGAGGGCTCACCATTACACCATGGAACCAACTATTCCAAAACATTTGAAACATACTTCTTCACAGGCAAGCCACTGGAAGGCTGGACGGTAGATCACACCGGTTGTGGGAGAGCTGGTTGGTGGTGACATGGAAGTGTCTGCAGTTTGCGGGACCAGACTGCTTCCACACATCCACAATGAATGCACCACCCTTTATTTGGGAAAAGTACAACTGAGAGTGGATAAGTTCCATCCCGGTCGGAGAAATCTGAAGCTTTAACTGACTGACACCCTGGTTTTGCATGTCTTGCAGTGTGTATCTGTGGCGCAATGGTTTAGCGCATTCGGCTGGTAACTGAAAGGTAGGTAATCCAAACCCATCTCCGGGCGAAGCCTTTTAATGTTTTTCCCCGAGGATTCGGTGCCGCACAGTTCCGGGTTGTCATTGTGCATTTTGGCTGCACAAATATATTCCGCAAACATTGAAAGCTTTGCTGTTATCCAGTGAGTTCCCACTCCAATACTTTTATGAGCATTCAGCACAAGTAAAACGATAACAATTTGTTACATGGATCATGTTCCTCCATCCAGTCCAATCAAAATAAATTATGTTATTGGGTTTAAAGGAACTGCTGAAAATTGATTCTATTGATGCATATATCGAACTGGAACTTCGGTCTCAAGTGCTCCTCCTATCAAGAATAGACACACACACAATCAATGGTTTTACAACTGAGTCATAAACACTTACAATTTCTCATACAGCATGTAAATTTGATAGGGATAAAAATTCATCACATGTAAAGAGAAAATGAATGACTAAAGATACTACTGTCCCTCAGTAACTATATTATTATTTATTTCATCCTGAAAAAGGTTATCGGTTATTTAACGGTGATTAAATGAATTCTTATTTTTTCATATTAGCTGCATGTCGTCAATTTTATAAGGTTTTGAATTGAAAAAAGCTGTTACAGAAGTTACCGCCCTGACCTGGAATCGAAGCTGTTTTTCGGTGGCAGAAGGAGTGGTTTTACCAAATCATTTAATGGTGATTTCAAAAGAATCACGTGAAGTTAAATTCAGATCAAGGTTACGATGTGTTTCGGTGTGAAACAAGTGGATTGAAAAGGACAATAATGACACCAAGCATTACGATGCAGCGATGCAGCAATGCAGCGTTCCCTGGTGGTCCAGTGATTAGGATTCGGCGCTCTCACCACCGCGGCCCTGGGTCGATTTCCGGCCAGGGAAATTGCATTTCCATCAAAATTAAAACCTTAGAAGAAAGAGTTACATGCATCTCATGTGGAAAAAAAGATTCATTGATTTAAACATCATTAATTAATCCATTGTAGAACTTCAATCATTTAATTTGCCCTGAGTATGTGAGGAACTTTTATCCTGACCTCATTGTATTTTAGGAGCATGGTCCAGCCCTGGTATCTCCACCTGTGAAAGTAGGAAACTGCTGGAAATACACAACAGGACGGTAGCCTTTGACAAACAATTAAACCCAGGTTACAGACTCTCTTCTTTCCCGTGTCCTTTGCGGGACACTTGTTCCCCTTTAATTTTACAGACTGACTGAGTTCACTAACCGCGGGGAGAGAGTAGGTGTCTCCGCGGCCCCACTGTGCTAACATGGAAGATAACACGATACGGATGTGGGATAGTGGGTGGGGATCAGTGACATGTTTGTGTAAAGGGCAGCGGAGGAGAAGGATTGACAGCTGTCAGTGAGGGACAGAAGTTGTTTAAGGTGAGCCAACACATTCCCGATCAGCACAGAAGGCATTCACTGGTCAGCTGCCCTCTGCTGTACTTCTGGTCAGAGCGGTTTCCGCAGTGGAGCCCTTATCACGTTTGCTTTCCACGTGAAAGCATCCCGTGCAGGAAGATTATGTTTAAACTTGCTGTGGATGAACAGTCATGGGCGAGTTTATTCTCCTGTCAAAAGAGCGACAGTGGCTTCTCCCTTATTCTTTAATTGCTCTTTATTTCACTTCACTAAATAGATATATTTGAGTGAGAGAAATTGTTCCAGAGTGTCGCACACTTCATCTTTTGTTCCATTTTAAACACATAAAATGAGGCCGGGGGAATAAATCCAGAAAACAAAGCCGAGGGATATAGACAAGAGGAAGAGAGAAGGGGAAATACTGCCTCCACCCAGAACTAATGCAGAAACTCCTCTGCTGCGCTCGGGGTAGCCACCCGCAGCCTGGATACACTAACGTCCCAACAGTTCATTGACTGTCGGAGTGGGACCGTTCGGCGCTTCAGAAGACAGGTTGAAAAAGCAAAGTCACTGATTCAGTCCCATGTGCTTCTCTGACTGACACCGGGGAAACGGTGAGACAGATTTTGGAGCATAGGTCTGGTTATTGTGAAACAGCAAAGAAAATATGAAGCCTGGAATTAAATTATTGAATGTGTATCCTGCTCGTTTAGTGGTGAGGCAATCACAGAGGGAGCCCGAGTTCGGAAAGTAACTTTTAAATTAAAATTTTTTTCAAATAATTACATGCAATTAATTAAACTCTGTGGGAGGTGGGGTGATTAAAACATCACCGATCGGAAGGGAATTGTCCGCGGGAAGCCTCCAACCGGAATTTTTGGGCCAATATTCCCACCCAGATTGTTTTGCAGACTTACACTCAATACTTCAATAACTGAACTGTAATAATTTCAGGAGCTTTCATCATATATGATATTTTACACCCGATCTGACTTGACACACTCTGAATTTTTGAAATTGGTTTCAAATGTTCATTGCTCAGAAGACAAGGAACGTGGGGTACTTTTTTCAATTTATTTCACAGCAAATATATTCTAAAATGATGTTTCGGCCCGGGTTTGAACCGGGGCCGTTTCGTGTGTGAGACGAACGTGATAACCACTACACTACAGAAACCACTACTGAACTTAATGCCCAGAGAGAAGTGTTAAGCCAGAAGGTGTAATTCTGAATCCCTTTCTGTGAAAAAATCTTTTCACAAACATTTCTCTGACCGAAGCTGCACAAGTCAAAAATGTTCCTTTCAAAGTCGTTAAACTCCCATATTAACGCACCCCCCGAATCTTCTGGATCAGAAAGCTCTAGTTGTGCCGACTCAATCCTTAAATCTGACTTTACTCACCCTGTATTTTAGGAGATTGGTTTAAAATGTTCATTGCTCATAAGACACGGAACCTGGGGCTACTTTTGTTCAATGTATTTCACAGCAAATATATTCTAAAATAAAGCACGCGCCCAGGCTCAAACCAGGGACATTTCATGTGGGAGGTGAACATGATAATGGCTGCACTACGTAAACCTTTCCTGAACCCAGCCCCCGGTTCGTCATTTGTACCACAATTAAACCCAATGAGATCGGAAAAAATTTCCTCACAGGCTTATGGCAAAATAAATGGTAAAAGATTTACAAAATAATTTATGTATTAATTAATGATGTTCAAGTCAATGATTCTTATTTTTTATACATGATTTGCATATAGATCTGTAAAATAAATGAACTCTTTTTTTTATAAGGTTTTGAATTAAAAGTACAACTTCCCAGGGTGGGAATTGAATCCAGGACACAACGTTGAGAGTATTGAATCCTTACCACTCGACAACCAGGGACCGATAGACCGTTTTACTGCTGCATCATTATAGTTCATGACATTATTGTCATTTTCAGTTCACTTGATTCACACCGAAAAAGATTGTAACTGTTGTGTATGCATGCCTGTTTACTGTGTGATGTCTGTAACACTGCTATGCAACACTGAATCGACTCTTGCACTCTACACACCTTACCTGCACCAGAGGGTGATGCTGCTTGAGACTGAAAGGTTACCTGCAACCCAGTATATAAAGGAGCTCACAGCTTGGTGTCCTCACTCGAGGAGCTTCAAATAAATGACAACAGGTCTACACAGTTTAAGTATCATACCCTGCCTTGTGGAGTCATTACGCAAGGTGCCTACATACACTACAGTAAACGCCACTTGAAATCACATTCAAATGATTCACTGAATCCACCCCTTGTACCACCGCAACACAGGTTCGATTCTTGGTCATGGAGATACTATTTACAACACAGTTTTCAAACTAATAGCCCTATATAAATGTCAACATACAGCTAATGTGAAAAAATTAATTCATTTAATCATGTTCAATGAACCGATAACTTTCTTTTGCAGAATTAAAGAAATGATAATATGGTTACTGAGGGATAGTGGTACATAAGAACATAAGAACAGAAGAATTAGGAACAGGAGTCGGCCATCTAGCCCCTCGAGCCTGCTCCGCCATTCAACAAGATCATGGCTGATCTGGCCGTGGACTCAGCTCCACTTATCCGCCCGCTCCTCATAACCCTTAATTCCCTTATTGGTTAAAAATCTATCTATCTGTGACTTGAATACATTCAATGCGCTAGCCTCAACTGCTTCCTTGGGCAGAGAATTCCACAGATTCACAACCCTCTGGGAGAAGGCATTCCTTCTCAACTCGGTTTTAAATTGTCTCCCCCGTATTTTGAGGCTGTGCCCCCAAGTTCTAGTCTCCCCGACCAGTGGAAACAATCTCTCTGCCTTTATCTTGTCTATCCCTTTCATTATTTTAAATGTTTCTACAAGATCACCCCTCATCCTTCTGAACTCCAACGAGTAAAGACCCAGTCTACTCAATCTATCATCATAAGGTAACCCACTCATCTCCGGAATCAGCCGAGTGAATTGTCTCTGTACCCTCTCCAAAGCTAGTATATCCTTACTTAAGTAAGGTGACCAAAACTGCACGCAGTACTCCAGGTGCGTCCTCACCAATACCCTATACAGTTGCAGCAGGACCTCCCTGCTTTTGTACTCCATGCCTCTCGCAATGAAGGCCAACATTCCATTCGGCTTCCTGATTACCTGTTGCACCTGCAAACTAACTTTTTGGGATTCATGCACAAGGATCCCCAGGTCCCTCTGCACCGCAGCATGTTGCAATTTCTCCCCATTCAAATAATATTCCCTTTTTACTGTTTTTTTTTCCCAAGGTGGATGACCTCACACTTTCCGACATTGTATTCCATCTGCCAAACCTTAGCCCATTCATTTAACCTATCTAAATCTCTTTGCAGCCTCTCTGTCCTCTACACAACCTGCTTTCCCACTAATCTTTGTGTCATCTGCAAATTTTGTTGCACTACACTCTGTCCCCTCTTCCAGGTCATCTATGTATATTGTAAACAGTTGTGGTCCCAGCACCGATTCCTGTGGCACACCACTAACCACCGATTTCCAACCCGAAAAGGGCACATTTATCCCGACTCTCTGCTTTCTGTTAGCCAGCCAATTCTCTATCCATGCTAATACATTTCCACTGACTCCGCGTATCTTTATCTTCTGCAGTAACCTTTTGTGTGGTACCTTATCGAATGCCTTTTGAAAATCTAAATACACCACATCCATCGGTACACATCCAACATGCTCGTTATATCCTCAAAGAATTCCAATAAATTAGTTAAACATGATTTCCCCTTCATGAATCCAAGCTGCGTCTGCTTGATTGCACTATTCCTATCTTGATGTCCCACTATTTCTTCCTTCATGATAGTTTCAAGCATTTTCCCTACTACAGATGTTAAACTAACCAGCCTATAGTTATCTGCCTTTTGTCTGCCCCCTTTTTTAAACAGAGGCGTTATATTAGCTGCTTTCCAATCCGCTGGTACCTCCGCAGAGTCCAGAGAATTTTTGTAGATTATAACGAATGCATCTGCTATAACTTCCGGCATCTCTTTTAATACCGGCATTTCATCAGGACCAGGGGACTTGTCTACATTGAGTCCCATTAGCCTGTCCAGCACTAACCCCGAGTGACAGTGATTGTTTCAAGGTCCTCTCTTCCCACATTCCTGTGACCAGCAATTTCTGGCATGGTTTCTGTGTCTTCCATTGTGAAGACCGAAGCAAAATAATTGTTTAAGGTCTCAGCCATTTCCACATTTAGAAACATAGAAACATAGAAAATAGGTGCAGGAGTAGGCCATTCGGCCCTTCTAGCCTGCACCACCATTCAATGAGTTCCTGGCTGAACATGTAACTTCAGTACCCCATTCCTGCTTTCTCACCATACGCCTTGATTCCCCTAGTAGTAAGGACTTCATCTACTCCTTTTTGAATATATTTAGTGAATTGGCATCAAAAACTTTCTGTGGTAGAGAATTCCACAGGTTCACCACACTCTGGGTGAAGAAATTCTTCCTCCTCTCGTTCCTAAATGGCTTCCCCCTTATCATTAGACTGTGTCCCCTGGTTCTGGACTTCCCCAACATTGGGAAGATTCTTCCTGCATCTAATCTGTCTAACCCCGTCAGAATTTTAAACGTTTCTATGAGGTCCCCTCTCATTCTTCTGAACTCCAGTGAATACAAGCCCAGTTGATCCAATCTTTCTTGATAGGTCAGTCCCGCCATCCCGGGAATCAGTCTGGTGAACCTTCGCTGCACTCCCTCAATAGCAAGAATGTCCTTCCTCAGGTTAGGAGACCAAAACTGTACACAATACTCCAGGTGTGGCCTCACCAAGGCCCTGTACAATTGTAGCAACATCTCCCTGCCCCTATACTCAAATCCCCTCGCTATGAAGGCCAACATGCCATTTGCTTTCTTAACCGCCTGCTGTACCTGCATGCCAACCTTCAATGACTGATGTACCATGACACCCAGGTCTCTTTGCATCTCTCCTTTTCCTAATCTGTCACCATTCAGATAATAGTCTGTCTCTCTGTTTTTACCACCAAAGTGAATAACCTCACATTTATCCACATTATGCTTCATCTGCCATGCATTTGCCCACGCACCCACCCTATCCAAGTCGCGCTGCAGCCTCATAGCATCCTCCTCGCAGTTCACACTGCCACCCTACTTAGTGTCATCCGCAAATTTGGAGATACTACATTTAATCCCCTCGTCTAAATCATTAATGTACAGTGTAAACAGCTGGGGCCCCAGCACAGAACCTTGCGGTACCTCACTAGTCACTGCCTGCCATTCTGAAATGTCCCCATTTACTCCTAATCTTTGCTTCCTGTCTGACAACCAGTTCTCAATCCATGTCAGCACACTACCCTCAATCCCATGTGCTTTAAATTTGCACATTAATCTCTTGTGTGGGACCTTGTCGAAAGCCTTCTGAAAGTCCAAATATACCACATCAACTGGCTCTCCCTTGTCCACTCTGCTGGAAACATCCTCAAAAAATTCCAGAAGATTTGTCAAGCATGATTTCCCTTTCACAAATCCATGCTGACTTGGACCTATCATATTACCTCTTTCCAAATGCACTGCTATGACATCCTTAATAATTGATTCCATCATTTTACCCAGTACCGATGTCAGGCTGACCGGTCTATAATTCCCTGTTTTCTCTCTCCCTCCTTTTTTAAAAAGTGGGGTTACATTGGCTACCCTCCACTCCATAGGAACTGATCCAGAGTCAATGGAATGTTGGAAAATGACTGTCAATGCATCCGCTATTTCCAAGGCCACCTCCTTAAGTACTCTGGGATGCAGTCCATCAGGCCCTGGGGATTTATCGGCCTTCAATCCCATCAATTTCCCCAACACAATTTCCCGACTAATAAGGATTTCCCTCAGTTCCTCCTCCTTACTAGACCCTCCGACCCCTTTTATATCCGAAAGGTTGTTTGTGTCCTCCTCAGTGATTACCAAACCAAAATACTTGTTCAATTGGTCTGCCATTTCTTTGTTCCCCGTTATGACTTCCCCTGATTCTGACTGCAGGGGACCTACGTTTGTCTTTACTAACCTTTTTCTCTTTACAGATCTATAGAAACTTTTGCAATCCGTCTTAATGTTCCCTGCAAGCTTCTTCTCGTACTCCATTTTCCCTGCCCTAATCAAACCCTTTGTCCTCCTCTGCTGAGTTCTAAATTTTTCCCAGTCCCTGGGTTCGCTGCTATTTCTGGCCAATTTGTATGCCACTTCCTTGGCTTTAATGCTATCCCTGATTTCCCTTGATAGCCACGGTTGAGCCACCTTCCCTTTTTTATTTTTATGCCAGACAGGAATGTACAATTGTTGCAGTTCATCCATGCGGTCTCTAAATGTCTGCCATTGCCAATCCACAGTCAACCCCTTCAGTATCATTCGCCAATCTATCCTAGCCAATTCACGCCTCATACCTTCAAAGTTACCCTTCTTTAAGTTCTGGACCATGGTCTCTGAATTAACTGTTTCATTCTCCATCCTAATGCAGAATTCCACCATATTATGGTCACTCTTCCCCAAGGAGCCTCGCACAACGAGATTGCTAATGAATCCTCTCTCATTACACAACACCCAGTCTAAGATGACCTCCCCCCTAGTTGGTTCCTCGACATATTGGTCTAAAAAAACATCCCTTATGCACTCCAGGAAATCCTCCTCCACCGTATTACTTCCAGTTTGGTTAACCCAATCTATGTGCATATTAAAGTCACCCATTATAACTGCTGCACCTTTATTGCACGCACCTCTAATTTCATGTTTGATGCCCTCCCCAACATCACTACTACTGTTTGGAGGTCTGTACACAACTCCCACTAACGTTTTTTGCCCTTTGGTATTCTGCAGCTCTACCCATATAGATTCCCATTATTAAATCCCCCTTCTCATCTTCTAAGTGACCAACATTTACTTTAGTCACTCTTTTCCGTGTTATATATCGGTAAAAGCTTTAACTATCCATTTTTATGCTTTGCACAAGTTTACCTTTGTAATCTATCTTTCCTTTCTTTATTGCTTTCTTAGTCATTCTTTGCTGTCGTTTAAAATTTTCCCAATCTTCTAATTTCTCACTAACCTTGGCCACCTTATACGCATTGGTTTTTAATTTGATACTCTCCTTTATTTCCTTGGTTATCCACGACTGGTTATCCCTTCTCTTACCGCCCTTCTTTTTCACTGGAATATATTTTTGTTGAGCACTATGAAAGAACCCCTTAAAAGTCCTCCACTGTTCCTCAATTGTGCCACCGTTTCGTCTGTGTTTCCAGTCTACTTTAGCCAACTCTGCCCTCATCCCACTGTAGTCCCCTTTGTTTAAGCATAGTACGCTCGTTTGAGACACTACTTCCTCACCCTCAATCTGTATTAAAATAAGTGATCACTTATTCCGAGAGGATCTTTTACTAGCTTCAATCATTAATTTTCTCTTTACATGTGATGAACTTTTATCCCTATCTCGTTTACACACTGTATTTTAGGAGAATGGTTTAAAATTTTAAGTGCTTATTGTCATGTATTCAACCAACATTGTAACCCATATATAATCTGACCTCAGTTGTACACTGTGAGAACAATGACCACTAGGGGGTGAACTTGTGGGAGACACTTCTAACCTGGACCTTCAGGTATAAAAGGGGAAGCTCCACCCACTTTCATCACTTGAGTGCTCAGGAATAAAGGACAGGCCACAGACTGACCTTCTCTCAAGCCTGGGCCTCGTGTGCATTTCTGCTGTATAGTAAGGATGTATCAATGGCGACGAGAAACTGGGATTTAAACCATGTGAGCATGGCCGCTAGCAGAATAGACGAGAGATACTGTGTTAAGGAATGGTTGGGACAGAGAATCAACATTGTTGAAGCAGCACACAGTTCTCCAAGCAGACAAGGGCAATCGGGTATGCCCCAACATGTAGTCGAACCCAGAGGGGGAGTTCGACAGAGATAATGGCAAGCAGAACGGCGATTCACACCATTCCAAGGGACAATGTGGCCAGTAATGGGGCCATCAACACCTGTTAATGGCACACTCAAGGACAGTCACAGGGGTAGTCAGGGACGATTGACTAGCAACGGATCTTTTGTTTCCAACAACAGCTCATGTTGGAGGCATGGAGGCACAAACTGAGACGGAGATTGCAGAGATGAGCAAAATACCTACAGAAATTGCAGAAATGAACGCTGGGGGAAATCGCTGGAAGCTGAAGTTCAGTGAGTTCATGTGGAGCACGTATACAGTTCATACACCAGGATGCCACCGATAATGATGAAAGTGCTCCTCAGTGGCATCCCAGTATCAATGGAGCTAGACACGGGGGCTAGCCAGTCCCTGATGGGTAACAAAGAGTTTGAAAAGTTGTGGGCGTCCAAGGCCAGTAGGGCCAAAATTATCACCGATTGACGCACAGCTATGAACATACACCAAGGAGATCATTCCGGTGCTTGGCGGCACCACAGTAATCGTGACTCACAAAGATTCGGAGAACAGGTTGCCACTCTGGGTTGTCCCGGGGGATGGTCCCGCACTACTGTGGAGGAGTTGGCTTGCTATCATGAACTGGAAATGGGGCAATGTTAATGCTATTTCCTCTGTGGAGCGAGTTTCATGCTCACAGATCCTGCACAAATTTGACTCATTATTTCAACCCGGCATTGGCACTTTCATGGGGGCCAAGGTAGTGATTCACATAAACCCGGAAGCCAGGCCAGGACACCACAAGGCCAGAGCGGTGCCGTACGTGATGTGGGAAAAGATAGAAGGTGAATTGAACCGCCTGCTGAGGGAAGGTATCATTTTGCCAGTCGAATTCAGTGACCGGTGTTCAAGGCGGATGGGTCGGTCAGGATATATGGTGATTACAAGGCCACCATCAATCGGGTGTCACTCCAAGACCAGTATCCGCTACCGAGAGCGGAGGACCTCTTTGCGATGCTATCCGGTGGCAAACTTTTTTCAAAATTGGACGTGACCTCAGCTTACATGACCCAGGAGCTGGCGAGAGAGTTGAAGAAGCTGACCACCATCACGACACACAAGGTTTGTTTGAGTACAACAGATGTCCGTTCGGGATTCGCTCGGCCGCCGCGATCTTCCAACGAAATATGGAAAGCCTCCTCATGTCGATTCCAGGGACGGTGGTTTTTCAGGACGACATCCTCATCACGGGTTACGAGACTGAAGAACACCTCCACAACCTGGAGGAGGTGCTACGCAGACTGGACCGGGTAGGGCTGCGACTGAAAAAGGCGAAGTGCATCTTCCTAGCTCCAGAGGTAGAATTACTGAGGATGAGGGTAGTAGTAGACGGGATGAGCCCTACTGCGTCCAAGACGGAAGCGATGCAGAGAGCACCCAGACCCCGTAACACGACGGACCTGCGTTTGTTCCTGGGGCTCGCGAACTATTTGGTAACTTTCTTCCCAAATTGAGCACGCTGCTAGAGTCGCTCCACGTGCTCCTAAGCAAAGGTCTCGAATGGGTCTGAGGGGACAGCCAGGAAAGGGCTTTTAATAGAGCACACAATTTGTTATGTTCCAACAAACTGTTAACGCGATATGACCCATGTAAGAAACTTGTGTTAACGTGCGATGCGTCGTCCTATGGTGTCGGGTGTGTGTTGCAGCATGTCAATGCCAAGGGTCAGTTACAGCCGGTAGCTTATGCCTCCAGAAGTCTGTCCCAGGCAGAAAGGGGCTACGGGATGATAGAAAAGGAGGCGCTCGCATGTGTATATTCGGTAAACAAAATGCACCAGTACCTGTTTGGCAGGAAATTTGAGCTGGAGACAGATCACAAACCCCTCACGTCCCTTTTGGCCGTCAAAAAGGCCATAAATGTAGACGCATCGGTCCGCATACAGAGGTGGTCACTCACGTCAGCCACCTATGACTGCACAATTCGGCACAGACCGGGCACTGAAAACTGCGCCGATGCACTCAGCAGGCTCCCACCAGCCACCACTGAGGGGGCTACCTAGCATGCCGCTGAGATGGTCATGGCTGTTGAAGCTTTCGCAAGCTATGGCTCACCCGTGACAGCCCGTCACACTAAAGTCTGGACAAAGAGAGACCCGCCATTGTCTCTAGTCAAAAAATGTGTCCTGAATGGGGACTGGGCAGCCACGTACAGGGCATGCCCTGAGGAATTTAAACCATTTCACAGGGGCAGGGATGAACTCTCGATTCAGGCCGATTGCCTACTGTGGGGAAACCGCGTAGTCATGCCCCAGATGGGCAGAGAGGTGTTCATCAGAGTACTCCACAATGAGCATCCGGGCATTGTCATGATGAAGGCAATTGCCAGGTCACATGTTTGGTGGCCAGGGATAGATGCAGATCTGGAAGTTTGTGTTCGCAGGTACAACATGTGTGCCCAGCTGGGCAATGCGCCCAGGGAAGCCCCCATTAGCCCCTGGCCATGGCCCGCCAAGCCTTGGTCACGCATCCATGATGACTACACAGGTCCTTTCATCGGAAAAATGTTTTTGGTTGTAGTAGACGCTCACTCCAAATGGATCGAGTGTGACATTTTAAATTCAAGCACATCCTCTGCCACGGTAGAAAGTCTACAGGCAATGTTCGCCGCCCACGGTCTACCGGACATCTTGGTCAGCGACAATGGCCTGTGCTTCACAAGCACTGAATTCCAGGACTTCATGGCAGGCAATGGAATTAACCATGTCAGAAAGGCACCGTTCAAGCCAGCCTCAAACGGCCAGGCAGAACGAAAAGTGCAGATAATCAAACAGGGGATGCTCAGAATCCAAGGGGGTTCCCTACAAAGCCACTTATCACGCCTCCTGTTGGCCAATAGATCCCGACCACACTCGCTCACAGGGGTTCCACCCGCAGGGCTGCGAATGATAAGGATGCTCAAATGCCGTTATCCCTTATACACCACACCATGAAAGAAATTGTTGAGAGCAGGCGCCAATCACAATATAACTACCATGACAGGAATGCGGGGGCATGATATATTGGTGTAAACGACTCTGTTGTTGTCCACAACTATACTGCAGGGCCTAAATGTCTCGCAGGCACTGTGATTGCCAAAGAGGGCAATAGGATTCTGGTAGTTAAACTAACCAATGGACAAATCTGCCGCAAACATGTGGATCAAACAAAAAGGAGGTTAAGCAACCCCATAGAGGAAGCAGAGGAAGAACATGATACAGAGTTCACTCCAGCACAGGTGACCGAACACCGGAACCAAAGGGAGGAGAGTCCAGTCACTGTGGGCATTCCGGATCGGCCTGAGGCACCGCAAACAGCAGACACACAGGCCAGCGCCCAACAACCGGAGC
Source organism: Pristiophorus japonicus (assembly GCF_044704955.1). Taxonomy (NCBI): domain Eukaryota; kingdom Metazoa; phylum Chordata; class Chondrichthyes; family Pristiophoridae; genus Pristiophorus; species Pristiophorus japonicus. The sequence continues at coordinate 290,349 of NW_027250777.1, forward strand.
CCCAACTCAGGCGCTCTACAAGAGAGCGTAAACCACCAGAGAGACTCAACCTGTGATCCCAAAAAGACTTTGGGGTCATGTATTCAACCAGCATTGTAACCCATTTTTAAATTCAAAACCTTATAAAATTGACGACATGCAGCCAACGTGCAAAAGTAAGAATTATTTTAATCACCGTTAATTAGCCGATAACCTTCTTCAGAATGAAATAAATAATAATATAATTACTGAGGAACAGTGGTATCCTCAATCATTCATTTTCTCTTTCCATGTGATGAAGATTTATCCCTATCTCATTTACACGCTGTATGAGAATGGTTTAAAATTGTAAGTGTTTATGACTCAGTTGTAAAACCATTGATTGTGTGTGTGTCTATACTTGATAGGAGGAGCACTTGAGACCGAAGTTGCAGTTCTATATATGTACCAATAGAATCAATTTCCACCAGTTTCTTTAAACCCAATAACATAATTTATTTCTAATGGGCTGGATGGAACATGATCCATGTAAAAAATTGTTCTCGTTTTACTTGAACTGAATGCTCATAAAATATTGGAGTGGGAACTAATTGGACAACAGCACTGCTGGCAACATTTGCGGAATAGATTCGTGCAGCCAAAACGCACAATGACAACCTGGGACTGTGCGGCACCGAATACTCGGGGAAAAACAGTTAAACACTTCGTTTCTGGGTGGGCTCGAACCACCAACCTTTCGGTTAACAGACGAACGCGCTAACCCATTGCGCCACAGAGACTGATGGAAGTCGAAGGCGCAAGACATCCAAAACCAGGGTGTCAGTCAGTTAAAGCTTCAGATTGCTCCGACCGGGATGGAACTTGTCCACTCTCAGTTGTACTTTTCCCAAATAAATGGAGGGACATTCATTGTGGATGTATGGAAGCAGTCTGGTCCCGCACACTGCAGACACTTCCATATCACCGCCAACCAGCTCTCCCACAACCGGTGTGATCTACCTTCCAGCCTTCCGGTGCCTTGTCTGTGACAAAGTATTCTGATTATCCCGAAGCCGGTATTAGGTTTGAATTCATTTTCAGCTCCTGACTGCGGATATTCCTGTGATTAAACGGGAACTAAATGCTTACAGGGACAGTTGGATTCACCGTTTCTTTGCTTGGTGAAATTTCAAAGATTGAAAGCAACGCACATCAACCCCAAACGTCCCGTGAGATGGAAGCCCAGTTGCTGTTTCAAGCTTGAATGCAGGTACAAGCAGAACTTATTTAAAGAAAGTCCAAGTCCCTGAGACGCCTGATTATTTGCACCAAACTCTTTGCAAAGAGTTGAGGTACATGTTTGGTGATCTGGGCACATCTTTCCCCAAACTACAACACTTCAAACATAACTCAATGGCTGTAAAGCGCTTTGGGGCGTCAAGAGTTCCTGAAAGGCGCTGCAGATATGCAAGTTCTTCTTTGCAAAAGTTCGATGCAATTTCAAAATATGCGAGCAATATCAGGGCTCCTCTGGGCCCCCTCGTAAATTTCAATTAACAATTCCGAAGGGAAATCACAGCCCGAGACCAACGAGCCAACTGTTTGACAAACGTGAAGATAAGGTGTAACCATGATCAAAGCATTTTTTTGTGTGTCGCTATTCAGAACATAAGAACTTAAGAACTAGGAGCAGGAGTAGGCCATATGGCCCCTCGAGCCTGCTCCACCATTTAATCTGATCATGGCTGATCCGATCATGGACTCAAGTCCACAACCCTGCCCGTTCCCCATAAGCCTTATTCCCTTATCAGTTAAGATGCTATCTCTGTCTTAAATTTATTAAATGTCGTGGCTTTCTCAGCTCTCTGATGCAGTGAGTTCGACAGATTTACAACCCTCTGAGAGAAGAAATTCCTCCTCATCACAGATATAAATGGGCAGCCCCTTATTCTGAGATTATGCCCCCTAGTTCTAGTCTCCCCTATCAGTGGAACCATCCTCTCTGCATCCACCTTATCAAGCTCCCTCATTACTTTATACGTTTCGATAAGATCACCTCTCATTCTTCTGAATTCCAATGAGGAGAGGCCCCACCTACTCAACCTTTTCTCATAAGTCAACCCCCACATCTCCGGAGTCAACCCAGTGAACCTTCTCTGAACTGCCTCCAAAGCAAGTATATCCTTTCGTAAATATTGTAAGTGTTTGTGATCCTCGCCCAATTGCCAGATGGACGGATTGAATCGCCCCCACCTTACGAAAGTTCTAGATCCGGGAATTATTATTCAGAGTGTAAATTAAATGAGTCACGGAAAGGGATGCTTCAGTGATAAATTGTAGTCTATTTATTTGGTCTAACATACACTGTCTAAAACATGCACTGCTAAACAAAATCACTGTCTCTGTGGAGAAACACGCAGTAATTCCCTGGTGGATTCTAACCCCACCCCTACCAATGAATTACCCTCCCCAGAATAGCCCTGGAAAGCTTCACTTCTGAGAATACCCTGAGCCCTTACCCAGCTGGCCTGGGATATCTGGTTACTGGCTCGGGACACACGCGACCATGTTCACCACCACACGCAGCCCGTTTCCTTGCTCAACTCAGCTGTAGGAAGTCACTGCCTGGTCTTCAGTCTCAGTGGCATCTTCTGTAGTACTGCAGCCCCTTCCTCTGGTACATCGATCGGTGGAGCGAGAGCGAGAGGGAGAGGGGGCTCTCTCTAGACACAAGCTGCAAGCTGCAAGCTCCAAGCTTCACACCAAGCTCCAAGCTAAAAATAAAGTGGAAAGGACCCTGTCTTTCTGGGAGTCTTGCTACCCCTATCTTTCCCGCCAATCTTTAAAACCCCTTTGTTTCTAAGCACGGGTACTTAGTCAGTGATGGGCCATCCCACCCATGCATTGGGCTGATGGCCCTTCGTCTGGGCATCTCTCTGAGCCTTTGTGTTGGGAAAGTACCAGCTCCTCCTTGGCTGGCCAGGCTGGTGGGTTCATTGTTCTGTGTCTCCTTCTGAGATGGAGGTGAGAAGTGCTTTTACAAATTAGAGTGGCTTTGTCAGTGGCCCCCCTTCCTGGCCGACAGCTCTTTTGTCAATGGATGACTGACAGCTCTTTTGTCCCAGCGAACTGCCATGCGGTCTCTGGAGTTTTAACAAAACCAGCTTTTTCACATATCTGCGCAGGGTGTTCCCAGCACAGGGAAAATAGCCTCAGAAAAATAAAATCCACAAAATATTCTCGACTGAGTCCATTCTTTAAAAAGAAACTTTGCGATGTCTTCATTACGCTCTGCAAATTATCGATCTTGCCACGTAAAAAGTGCGTTGGCATTGCAATGCATTAATGTAAAATTAATGAAAAGAAAATGCAACGTTTTGTCGAGTGCAAAACATGCAGTGCCTGCATTTCAAAAAGCATTGCTTTTATTCATCCTGCGGAATGCATATTGCACAGATAATCTCAGCACACATTGTGCAAGCAAAGGCAGCATTAGACAAAAAAGTGATTTGTCCTCCGCTGATTTGTAGCAGATAACTGACGGTTGAGCACACAATTTGACAACTAGACTTGTAGATCAAGCATCAATGAAAAAGGCAACAAAACTGCCCACCAGCACCAGGTGTCTTTCACTTGTTTGTCCCAAATTTTCAGCAGCTGGGACAACAAGAATTTAGGTTTCACCGAGATTTAAACTCAGATCGCTAGATTTAAAATCAAGAGGGCTCACCATTACACCATGGAACCAACTATTCCAAAACTTTTGAAACATACTTCGTCACAGACAAGGCACTGGAAGGCTGGAATGTAGATCACACCGGTTGTGGGAGAGCTGGTTGGTGGTGACATGGAAGTGTCTGCAGTGTGCGGGACCAGACTGCTTCCACATATCCACAATGAATGTCCCAGCCTTTACTTGGGAAAAGTACAACTGAGAGTGGATAAGTTCCATCCCGATCGGAGCAATCGGAAGCTTTAACTGACTGACACCCTGGTTTTGCATGTCTTGCATTGTGTATCTGTGGTGCAATGGTTTAGCGCATTCGGCTGGTAACTGAAAGGTGGGTAATCCAAACCCATCTCCGGGCGAAGCCTTTTAATGTTTTTCCCCGAGGATTCGGTGCCGCACAGTTCCGGTTTGTCATTGTGCATTTTGGCTGCACGAATATATTCCGCAAACATTGCAAGCTTTTCTGTTATCCAGTGAGTTCCCACTCCAATACTTTTATGAGCATTCAGCACAAGTAAAACGATAAAAAAAATTTACATGGATCATGTTCTTCCATCCAGTCCAATCAAAATAAATTATGTTATTGGGTTTAAAGGAACTGCTGAAAATTGATTCTATTGATGCATATATCGAACTGGAACTTCGGTCTCAAGTGCTCCTCCTATCAAGAATAGACACACACACAATCAATGGTTTTTCAACTGAGTCATAAACACTTACAATTTCTCATACAGCATGTAAATGAGATCGGGATAAAAATTCATCACATGTAAAGAGAAAATGAATGATTAAAGATACTACTGTCCCTCAGTAGCTATATTAATATTTATTTCATCCTGAAAAAGGTTATCGGTTATTTAACTGTGATTTAATTAATTCTTATTTTTTCTTATTAGCTGCATGTCTTCAATTTTATAAGGTTTTGAATTGAAAAAACTGTTACAGAAGTTACCGCCCTGACCTGGAATCGAAGCTGTTTTTCGGTGGTACAAGGAGTGGTTTTACCCAATCATTTAAAGGTGATTTCAAAGAATGACGAAGCGTTAAATTCAGATCACGGTTACAATGTGTTTCGTTGTGAAACAAGTGGATTGAAAAGGACAATAATGACACCAAGCATTACGATGCAGCGATGCAGCAATGCAGCGTTCCCTGGTGGTCCACTGATGAGGATTCGGCGCTCTCACCACCGCGGCCCTGGGTCGATTTCCGGCCAGGGAAATTGCACTTCCATCAAAATTAACACCTTAGAAGAAAGAGTTACATGCATCTCATGTGGAAAAAAAGATTCATTGATTTAAGCATCATTAATTAATCCATTGTAGAACTTCAATCATTTAATTTGCCCTGAGTATGTGAGGAACTTTTATCCCGACCTCATTGTATTTTAGGAGCATGGTCCAGCCCCGGTATCTCCACCTGTGAAAGTAGGAAACTGCTGGAAATACACAACAGGACGGGTAGCCTTTGACAAACAATTAAACCCAGGTTACAGACTCTCTTCCTTCCCCTGCCCTTTGCGGGACACTTGTTCCCCTTTAATTTTACAGACTGACTGAGTTCACTAACCGTGGGGAGAGAGTAGGTGTCTCCGCGGCCCCACTGTGCTAACATGGAAGATAACACGATGGGGATGTGGGGTGGTGGGTGGGGATCAGTGACATGTTTGTGTAAAGGGCAGCGGAGGAGAAGGATTGACAGCTGTCAGTGAGGGACAGAAGTTGTTTAAGGTGAGCCAACACATTCCCGATCAGCACAGAAGGCATTCACTGGTCAGCTGCCCTCTGGTCAGAGCGGTTTCCGCAGTGGAGCCGTTATCACGTTTGCTTTCCGCGCGGAAGGATCCCGTGCAGGAAGATTATGTTTAAACTTTCTGTGGATGAACAGCCATGGGCGAGTTTATTCTCCTGTCAGAAGGGTGACAGTGGCTTCTCCCTTATTCTTTAATTGCTCTTTATTTCACTTCACTAAATAGATATATTTGAGTGAGAGAAATTGTTCCAGAGTGTCACACACTTCATCTTTTGTTCCCTTTTAAACACATAAAATGAGGCCGGGTGAATAAATCCAGAAAACAAAGCCGAGGGATATAGACAAGAGGAAGAGAGAAGGGGAAATACTGCCTCTACACACTGGAGAAGTGTGAGCTTGTGGACCGGAGAAGTTGCAGCTGCTGGAGCTGTGCGTTTTATCGGGGAGGGACGGGGGGAGAGCATGCCGAGTGACCGGAGAAGCTGAGAAGCTGCTGTGATTTTCATCGGGTCTGACACTGTTTAAAAATGGCAGAGTGCCAAGTTTTCTCTCCCTACTGCCCATGCTCGAAGGTGCCGGCAGTGTTTTCAGCGCAGGCATTTGGCTCCGCCCCCCACTTCACCATCGACACCACGCCAGGACTCCGGGGACTGTACACAGCGGCCAGGATGGGGCAAGTTTTTCCCCGCGCTGTTTCCAGCGCGCAAAGTCGGTGCGCTTGAGGTCAGTGCGCCGACAAAACTGCTTGGGGAAAATCTAGCCCTTGAAGAGTAAGGAGTACACTGAAGGAAATACAAATATGTTTCCCGAGCAACTGTCAAATTTTAATAACTTTTTATTCAACCGTCGAATCAGCAAAAAAACAGGGCACTCGGGCCATAGTACCTAATATATAGCCCACAGTACAAGAGTAAGGAAGTCTTGCTACAATTATACAGGGCCCTGGTGAGACCACACCTGGAGTACTGCGCACGGTTTTGGTCTCCTTATTTAAGGAAGGAAATATTTGCCTGGGTGGAGGTACAACAGAGATTCACTAGATTGATTCCTGGGGTGAGAGGACTGTCTTAAGTTGAGAGATTGTGCAGAATGGGCCGATACTCTCCGGAGTTTAGAAGAATGAGAGGTGATCTCATTGAAGCACACAATATTCTGAAGGGGATTGACAGGGCAGATGCTGAGAGGTTGTTTCCCCCGGGCTGGAGTGTCTAGAACCAGGGGGAACAGTCTCAGGTTCAGGGGTCGACCATTTAAGACAGAGATGAGAAGGAATTTCTTCACTCAGAGGGATATGAATCTGTGGAATTCTCTGCCCCACAGGCCTGTGGATGCTGAGTCTCTGAATATATTCAAGGCTGCGTAAGATAGATTTTTGGAGTCTCGGGGAATCAAGGGATCGGGAGATCGAGCGGGGAACGTTGAGTTGAGATCAACGATCAGTCATGATCTTATTGAATGGTGGAGCAGGCTTGAGGGGCCGTATGGCCTACTACTACTCTGATTTCTTATGTTGTTACCTGTGCTGGCTCTGTGAAAGAAATTTCCAATTAGTCCCATTCCCCAGCACCCTGCAAATGTTTCTTTTTCAACGATATTTCCCTTTGGAAAGTTAATATTAAATCTGCTTCCAAAACACTGTCAGGCAGAAAAATATTCATATTAAATTTATACAGGCCCATTTTAAAAAGGCTTTGCATGTCATGAATTATTATCCCTTCCCATTTTACACATAGCATTTTAAGACCTTGCTTTAAAATATTTGGTGCCTGTGACACCAGCCATTGTTAGAGTTAGTCACACACCATCCTGACTTGGAAATATATCGGTCGTTCCTTCATCGTCACTGGGTTAAAAGCCTAGAACTCCCTCCCTAACAGCTCTGTGGGAGCATCTTCACCACACGGACTGCAGCGGTTCAAGATGGTGCTCATCACTATTGTGTTCCTCACACAGATGAGGCTGCACACAGAGAGATTAAAGTAACAGTGACCTCAGTCTTTACTAAGACATTCCAGTGTGAGGAACAGGCCTCAGGGGCCGGCTTATATATAGTGCTCCCAAGGGATGCTGGGATCCCTTGGGACTTCAGGGGATGAGCTCCCTGGTGGCGGAACATGGGAGTGCATGCTTTACAGATACACAACATCACTCCGCGCAAAGTCAACGTGAAAAGTATTTACAAGGTGAGGCGGTCGGGAGCCTTTCTTTCTCTAGTGGACGGCCTCGATACAAATGTCTGTTCTGGTGTGCTGGCTGTGCCCTCGCTGGGCTGGCGTGTTGTTAGCCCTGCAGGTCTGCTGGGTGAGCCTGGCCTTCCTGCGCCATGTAAACCGAAGTCAGGTCGAGCTTGGTGAACGTCTATCCTCCTGCCAGCGTCGCAATTAGGTCGTCTGCCTTAGGTAGCGGGTATTGGTCCTGTAGCGAGAAACGATTAATAGTTACTTTATAATCGCCGCAAATTCTGACTGTGCCATCACTTTTGAGTACTGGAACAATCGGGCTGGCCCACTCGCTGAATTCCACTGGGGAGATGATGCCCTCGAGTTGCAGCCTGTCCAGCTCCATTTCCACTCTCTTCCTCATCATGTGAGGTACTGCTCGCGCCTTGTGGTGAATGGGTCATGCCTCTGGGACCAAGTGGATCCGCAACTTCGCCCCGGAAAAGTTTCCAAATCCTGGCTCAAAAAGGGAAGGAAATGTTTGAAGAACCTGGATACATGAGGCCTCATCGACATGTGATAGCGCTCGGATGTCATCCCAGTTCCAGCGGATTTTGCCCAGCCAGCTCCTTCCAAGCACTGTGGGGTCATCGCCCAGGACAATCCAGAGTGCCAGTTCATGCACCATGCCCTCGTAGGTGACCTTGACCATGGCGCTGCCCAGGACAGTGATAAGCTCTTTGGTGTATGTTCTCAGTTTCGTGTGGATGGGGCTCAGGGCTGAACTGAATGGCTTGTTGCATCACAGTCTCTCAAACATCTTTTTACTCATGATGGATTGGCTGACGCCAGTGTCCAGTTCCATGGCTACGGCTAAGGCATTCAATTTTACGTGCAGCATAATAGGTGGACATTTCGTCGAAAATGTGTGCACCCCGTGTACTTCAGCATCTGCCTCCTCTCTCGAAGGCTCTAAATTGCTTTGATCCACCATGGACCGATCTTCCTCCGCCACGTGGTGGTTAGCAGGTTTTGCGGAGCTTGCAGCTCGTTTGCAAACTCATTCGAGGTGCTCCATTGTTCTACAGCACTTGCAAACATACCCTTTGAAGCGTCATGAATAGGCTGAATGGAAGCCTCCACAAGCTGTGAATTGCCTTGCATTTATTCTTTGTTGGGGACTCTGAGTCATCTGGATCACCTGAGGCCTGCTGGAAGTTACAAACTCGTGGCTTCTGCCCTGTACATTTCTGCTTGCAAACACAGTTCCAGTTAATTTATGAACATTGCTAGCACTTGTGTGCTGAGAGATTTGTTGGGTGTTATCACTGGTGGACATAAACTCCTGTACTGTTGCAATGGCCTTATTGAGGTTCGGTGTCTCTACAGTCAAAATTTTTCGCAGGCAGGTCTCTTGGCCAATGCTCAGTACAAAAAAGTCTTTGAGCATTTGCTCCGGGCAGCCATCAAACTCACATTGTCCTGCAAGTTGCATGAGCTCGGCGACGTAGCTCGCCACTTCCTGACCGTCAGATCGCTGGCACGTGTAGAACCGATACCTCTGCATCAGCACGCTCTCCCTCGGGTTAAGATGCTCCCGAACCACTGTACACAGCTCCTCATATGACTTATCTGTGGGTTCCACCGGAGCCAGAAAATTCTTCATGAGGCTGTAGGTCGGTGCCCCACAGACTGTGAGGAGGACCGCTCTCCTTTTTGCAACGCTTCCTTCTCCATCCAGCTCGTTGGCTACAAAGTACTGGTCTAGCCGTTCGACATAAGCTTCCTCCGAGCTTGCTACCTCCGAGAACTTCTCCAGGATGCCCACAGTTTGCTGCATCTTTGCGTTGGATTCGTATTCTCGTCGCCAGTTATTGTGTTCCTAACACTGATGAGGCTGCACACAGGGAGGTTAAAGTAACTGTAACCTCAGTCTTTAATAAGACACTCCAGAGTGAGGAGCAGGCCTTGGGGGCCGGCTTATATACAGTGCTCCAAAGGGATGCTGAGATCCCGTGGGACTTCAAGGGATGAGCTCCCTAGTGGCAGAACATGGGAGTGCATGCTTTACAGATACACAACAACCACCAGCTTCTCAAGGGCAATTAAGGTTGGTCAATAAATTCTGGCCTTGCCAGTGACACCCAGATCCTGTGAACTCATATAAAAAAACACTATTTTAGGAGTCTGGTTCAAAATATTCATTGCTGACGACACCAGGAATCTGGGGCAACTTTTGTCAAATTGGGCTCAAAACTGGAGCGGTAATTCCGACCGTGCACAGATAATGGAATCAGTATTGAAGGTAAAATCACATGGTGCTCATTTTCAGAATCAACGCAGTAAGATTTGAAATAAAGTGAAGGAATTTTATGGTGAAAGGATTTGGAAATTAAATGTGACTTGTACTTCGCTCTTTAATTAAACTTTGTGGCGTCTGTCTGCCATTCATGTCTCTGTTGAATAAGGAAGGAGGGGTTTGACATTGACCAGACTGCACTGCTCCTGATATTTGTGAGCTCATCCGTTATAATGAGATGTTTGTACCCATTGGTCAGTGCCAACTTTAGCTCAGCTGTTACTTTGTGATACCAACTTTGTGAAAAGTTTGAATTGGTCTTAATGCAGTCACTGCCTGGTGTTTTTGTTGTCATTGCAATCCCCTTCTTTCACACTGAAACAAATCGTAACCGTGTTTTTAAATTAGCAGTGTGAGATTTTTAGAGAGCATCTTCAAATGCTTCACAAAACCATTTCGATCCCTTCAGCTTCCCTGGTTTGATTCCCAGTTAGGGAAATCATTTTGCGACCACCGTTTTTAATTGAAGTGACGTAATTTAACTAAATTACATAGATGACCCAAAGCACTTCAGAGTGGTATCAAAATAAATGAGTTAATAATTAGAAATAAGGAATGTCAGAAGTTGGACTTGAGTTTCTGGGATGGAGTATAAATAACCCTCTGTGCACTGGAACTGGGAAGGGTGAATAATGAATGACTTGTTTCCGGGTTTGAAATGCGGCTTAAATCTGCTGGTATTAACCGATAGCATTGTTGAGCAGAATGAAAGAAATGCTAACATGATCACTGAGGGTCAGTCGAAACTTCAACAACTTCATTTTAATAATTTGTGAAACTTTAATCATTGAGGAAGTTTTATTCCCTCTCTGATTTTACACACTCTGTATTTTAGGAGACTGGTTTTAAATGTTCTTCATGGAATCAGAGAAGTTTGCAGCACAGAAGGAGGCCATTGTCACATGAGCAATGAACATTTAAAATCAGTTTTTGTTTCAAAAATAATGTTTCCGCCCAGGCTTGAACCGGGGACCTTTCGCGTGATAACCGCTACACTACGGAAACTGCTGCCTAGTGCAATGCCCAGAGAGAAGTGTTCAGCGACAAGCTGAAATGCTGAATCCCTTTCAGAAACATTTCTCTGACCGAAACGGCACAAAACAAAAATGTTCCTTTCAAATGTGCCAATTATTTTCGTTAAACTTTTATTTTGCTTTCATGGGATAACATAATTAATGATTCGATAATTTTCTTTTGCACAATGAAAGAAATACTAACTGAGGGAGAGTCAATACGTCAATAATTTGTTCTGTGCTCTGCATGTTTGTAATGTCGCCAAGTTTGCTGATGATACAAAGATAGGTGGGAAAGCAAGTTGTGAGGAGGACGCAAACTATCTGCAAAGCGATATTGATAGGCTCAGTGGGTGGGCAGAAATTTGTCAGATGGAGTATAATGTGGGAAATATGAGGTTATCTACTGTGGTAGCAATAATAAAATCAAATAATTATTTAAATGGGGAGAGATTACGAAATGCTGCGGTGCAGAGGGACCTGGGGGTCCTTGTACATGTAACACAAAAGGTTAGTATGCAGAAACATCCTCTCTGCATCCACCTTGTCAAGCCCCCTCATAATCTTACACGTTTCCAGAAGATCACCTCTCAATCTTCTGAATTCCAATGAGTAGAGGCACAACCTACTCAACCTTTTCTCATAAGTTAGCCCCCTCATCTCCGGAATCAACCTAGTGAACCTTCTCTGAACTGCCTCCAAAGCATCTATATCCTTTCTTAAATATGGAAACCAAAACTGCACGCAGTGTTCCAGGTCTGGCCTCACCAATACCATGTATAACTGCAGCAAGACTTCTTTGTTTTATACTCCATCCCCTTTGCAATAAAGGCCAAGATTCCATTGGCCTTCCTGATCACTTGCTGTACCTGCATACTAACCTTTTGTGTTTCATGCACAAGTGCTCCCAGGTCCCGCTGTACTGCAGCACTGTGCAATTTTTCTCCTTTTAACTAATAACTTGTTCTTTGAATTTTTTCTGCCAAAATGCATAACCTTGCACTTTCCAACATTATACACCATCTGCCAAATTTTTCCCCACTCACTTAACCTGGCTATGTCTTTTTGCAGATTTTTTGTGTCCTCCTCACACATTGCTTTTCCTCCCATCTTTGTATCATCAGCAAACTTGGCTACATTACACTCAGTCCCTTCATCCAAGCCGTTAATATAGATTGTAAACAGTTGGGGTCCCAGCACTGATCCCTGCAGCACCCCACTAGTTACTGATTGCCAACCAGAGAATGAACCATTTATTCCGACTCTCTGTTTTCTGTTCGTTAGCCAATCCTCTCTCCATGCTAATATATTACCCCCAACCCCGGGAACTTTTATCTTGTGCAGTAAACTTTTATGTGGTACCTTGTCAAAATGCCTTCTGGAAGTCCAAGTACACCACATCCACTGGTTCCCCTTTATCCACCCTGCTCATTACACCCTCAAAGAATTCCAGCAAATTTGTCAAACATGACTTCCCTTTCATAAATCTATGCAGACTCTGCCTGACTGAATTTTTTTTTACCAAAAGTCGGAGGAGCAGTGACCGGAGGAGGTGTGAGCAGCGGCCTATAAAGGCCCAGCGGGAGTCCGGGGATCGGCGGCAGTCGGAGGAGCAGCGGCTGGAGGAGCAGCGAGCAGCGAGCTACAGCTGGTGCAGGGTCAAAAGTAAGAAAGAAGTCAACAGTAATCAAAGGGTGACATCACAGCCAAGAGGGTAAGTGATTGGCTGGTTGAGTGGTGAGTAGTTTTGTGTTTCTTTGATTTCTTCTTGTTCTTAGCAGCAAAGAAACTTTGGAATTGTTGCCAAATTAAGTAAATCTAATGGTTAAGTCATAGCAGGAGAGCTCAGACACATGTCATGCTCCTCCTGTGCTGTGTGGGAAGTCAGGGACGCTTCCAGTGTCCCTGCTGACTACATTTGCAGCAAGTGTATCCATCTGCAGCTCCTGACAGGCCTCATTGCGGCACTGGAGCTGCGCACGGATTCATCCGCAATGCTGAGGATGTCGTGAATTGAACACACCGTAGGTAAAGGTTACTCAGGCAGAGAGGGAATGGGTAAACATCAGGAAGAGCAGTGGAAGGAAGACAGTGCAGGAGTCCCCTCCGGTCATCTCCCTGCAAAACAGATACACAACCTTGGGTACTGTTGAGGGAGATGAATTACCAGCGGAAGGCAGTAGCAGCCAAGTCCATGGCACCATGGGTGGCTCTGCTGCACAGGAGGGCAGGAAAAAGAGTGGGAGAGCTATAGTTATAGGGGATTCTATTGTAAGGGAAATAGATAGATGTTTCTGCGGCTGCAATCGAGACTCCAGAATGGTACGTTGCCTCCTTGGTGCAAAGGTCAAGAATGTCTCGGAGTGGCTGCAGCGCATTCTGGAGGGGGAGGGCGAATAGCCAGCTGCCGTGGTGTATATAGGCACCAATGATATAGGGAAAAATGGGATGAGTTCCTACAAGCTGAGTTTAGGGAGCTAGGAATTAAATTAAAAGGTAGTAATCTCAGAATTGCTACCAGTGCCACGAGCTAGTCAGAATAGGAAATGCAGGATAGCTCAGATGAATATATGGTTTGATGAGTAGTGCAGGAGGGTGGGATTCAAATTCCTGGGACATTGGAACCGGTTCTGGGGGAGATAGGACAAGTACAAATCGGGCGGTCTGCACCTGGTCAGGACCGGAACCAATGTCTAGGGGAATGTTTGCTCGTGCTGTTGGGGAGGGGTTAAACTAATATGGCAGGGGGATGGGAACCTATGCAGGGAGATAGAAAGAAGTAAAATGGGGGCAGAAGCAAAAGATAGAAAGAAGAAAAGTAAAAGTGGAGGGCAGAGAAACACAAGGCAAAAATCAAAAAGGGCCACATTACAGCAAAATTCTACAGGGACAAAGTGTATTAAAAAGACAAGCCTGAAGTCTCTGTGCCTCAATGCGAGGATTATTCGTAATAAGGTGGATGAATTCACTCAGTGGCAGCAATCACGAATATGTTATAATTGGGATTCCAGAGACATGGCTCCAGGGTGACCAAGGCTGGGAACTCAATATCCTGAGGTATTCAACATTCAAGAAGGATAGGCAGAAAGGAAAAGGAGGTCGGGGAACGATGTTGGTTAAAGAGGAAATTAACGCAATATTAAAGAAGGACATTAGCTTGGATGGTGTGGACTCTGTATGGATAGAGCTGCGGAATACCAAAGGGCAGAAAACACGAGTGGGAGTTGTGCACAGACCACCAAACAGTAGTAGTGAGTTTGGGGACAGTATCAAACAAGAAATTATAGATGCGTGCAATAAAGATACAGCAGTTATCATGGGCGACTTTAATCTGCATATAGATTGGGGTAACCAAACTGGTAGAAATACGGTGGAGGAGGATTTCCTGGAGTGTATTAGGGATGGTTTTCTAGACCAATATATCGAGGAACCAACTTGAGGGCTGGCTATCCTAGACTCGGTGATGTGTAATGAAAAAGGACTAATTAGCAATCTTGTTGTGCGAGGCCCCTTGGAGAAGAGTGACCATAATATGGTAGAATTCTTTATTAAGATGGAGATTGAAACATTTAATTCAGAGACCAGAGACCTGAATTTAAGGAAAGGTAACTTCGATTGCATGAGATGTGAATTGGCTAGAATAGATTGGCAAATGAGACTTAAAAGATTGACGCTGGATAGGCAATGGCAAACATTTAAAGATCACATGGATGAACTTCAACAATTGTACATCCCTGTCCAGAGAAAAAATAAAATGGGGAAGGTGGCTCAACCGTGGCTAATAATGGAAATTAGGGATCGTGTTAAATGCAAGGAAGAGGCCTATAAATATGCCAGAAAAAGCAGCAAACCTGAGGACTGGAAGAAATTTAGAATTCAGGAGAGGAGGACAAAGGGTTTAATAAGGAGTGGGAAAATAGAGTATGAGAGGAAGTATGCTGGGAACATAAAAACTGACTGCGAAAGCTTCTATAGATATGTGAAGAGAAAAAGATCAGTAAAGACAAACGTTGGTCACTTGCAGTCAGAATCAGGTGAATTTATAATGGAGAACAAAGAAATGGCGGACCAGTTAAACAGATACTTTGGTTCTGATTTCACGAAGGAAGACACAAATAATCTTCCTAATGTACTCAGGGACCGAGGGTCCAGCGAGAAGGAGGAACTGAAGGAAATCTTTATTAGTCAGGAAATTGTGTTCAGGAAATTGTTGGGATTGAAGGCTGATAAATCCCAGGGCCAGATAGTCTGCATCCCAGAGTAGTTAAGGAAGTAACCCTCGAAATAGTGGATGCATTGGTGATCATTTTCTAACAGTCGATCGACTCTGGATCAGTTCCTATGGACTGGAGGGTAGCTAATATAACACCACTTTTTAAAAAAGATGGAAGAGAGAAAACGGGTAATTATCGACCGGTTAGCCTGACATCAGTAGTGGGAAAAATGCTGGAATCAATTATTATGGATGAAACAGCATAGCATTTGGAAAGCAGTGACAAAATCGGTCCAAGTGAGCATAGAT
Organism: Pristiophorus japonicus; assembly: GCF_044704955.1. Classification (NCBI taxonomy): domain Eukaryota; kingdom Metazoa; phylum Chordata; class Chondrichthyes; family Pristiophoridae; genus Pristiophorus; species Pristiophorus japonicus. Next base: position 305,842 of record NW_027250777.1, read on the forward strand.
TTAGGAAAGGGAAATCATGCTTGGCAAATCATCTAGAATTTTTTGAGGATGGAACAAGGAGAGTGGACAAGGGAAAACCAGTGGATGTAATGCATTTGGACTTTCAAAAGGCCTTTGACAAGGTCCCACACAAGAGATTAGTGTGCAAAATTAAAGCACATTGTATTGGGGGTAATGTATTGACATGGATAGAGAACTGGTTGGCAGACAGGTAGCAGAGAGTCGGGATAAATGGGTCCTTCTCAGAATGACAGGAAGTGACTAGTGGGGTGCTGCAGGGCTCAGTGCTGGGACCTCAGCTATTTACAATATACATCAATGATTTCGATGAAGAAATTGAGTGTTATATCTCCAAGTTTGCAGGTGACTCTAAGCTGCGTGACGGTGTGAGCTGTGAGGAGGATGCTAAGAGGCTGAAGAGTGACTTGGAAAGGATAGGTGAGTGGGCAAATACATGGCAGATGCACTTTAATGTGGATAAATGTGATGTTATCCACTTTGGTGGCAAAAACGTGAAGGCAGATTATTATCTGAATGGCGGCAGATTAGGAAAAGGGGAGGTGCAACGAGACCTGGGTGTCATGGTACATCAGTCATTGAAAGTTGGCATGCAGGTACAGCAGGCGGTGAAGAAGGCAAATGGCATGTTGGCCTTCATAGCTGGGGGATTTGAGTATTGGAGCAGGAAGGTCTTACTGCAGTTGTACAGGGCCTAAGTGAGGCCTCACCTGGAATATTGTGTTCAGGTTTGGTCTCCTAATCTGAGGAAGGATGTTCTTGCTACTGAGAGAGTGCAGAGAAGGTTCACTAGACTGATTCCCTGGATGGCAGGACTGACATATGAGGAGAGAATGGATTGACTGGGCCTGTATTCACTGGAGTTTAGAAGAATGAGAGGGGATCTCAAAGAAACATATAAAATTCTGACGGGACTGGAAAGGTTAGAGGCAGGAAGAATGTGCCCGATGTTGGGGAAGTCCAGAACCAGGGGTCAGAGCCTCAGGGATAAGGGGTACGCCATTTAGGACCGAGATGAGGAGAAACTTCTTCACTCAGAGAGTTGTTAACCTGTGGAATTCTCTGCCGCAGAGAATTGTTGATGCCAGTTCATTTGAAATATTCCAGAGGGAATTAGCTGTGACCTTTATGGCAAAAGGGCTCAAGGGGTATGAAGAGAAAGTAGGAAAGGGGTACTGAGGTGAATGATCAGCCATAATCTTATTGGAATGTAGAAACATAGAAAATAGGTGCAGGAGTAGGCCATTCGGCCCTTCTAGCCTGCACCACCATTCAATGAGTTTATGGTTGAACATGCAACTTCAGTAGCCCACTCCTGCTTTCTCGCCATACCCCTTGATCCCCCGAGTAGTAAGGGCTACGTCTAACTCCTTTTTCAATATATTTAGTGAATTGGCCTCATCAACTTCCTGTGGTAAAGAATTCCACAGGTTCACCACTCTCTGGGTGAAGAAGTTTCTCCTCATCACGGTCCTAAATGGCTTACCCCTTATCCTAAGACTGTGAGCCCTGGTTCTGGACTGCCCCAACATTGGGAACATTCTTCCTGCATCTAACCTGTCTAAACCCGCCAGAATTTTAAACGTTTCTATGAGATCCCCTCTCATTTGTCTGAACTCCAGTGAATCCAGTCTTTCTTGATATGTCAGGCCCGCCATACTGGGAATCAGTCTGGTGAACCTTCGCTGCACTTCCTCAATAGCAAGAACATCCTTCCTCAAGTTAGGAGACCAAAACTGTACACAATACACCAGGTGTGGCCTCACCAAGGCCCTGTACAACTGTAGTAACACCTCCCTGCCCCTATACTCAAATCCCCTCGCTATGATGGCCAACATGCCATTTGCATTCGTAACTGCCTGCTGTACCTGCATGCCAACCTTCAATGACTGATGTACCATGGCAGCCAGGTCTCGTTGCACCTCCCCTTTTCCTAATCTGTCACCATTCAGATAATAGTCTGTCTCTCTGTTTTTCAACCGAAGTGGATAACCTCACCTTTATCCACATTATACTTCATCTGCCATGCATTTGCCCACTCACCTAACCTATCCAAGTCACTCTGCAGCCTCATAACATACTCTTCGCAGCTCACACTGCCACCCAACTTAGTGTCATCTGCAAATTTGGAGACACTACATTTAGTCCTCTCGTCTAAATCATTAATGTACAATGTAAACAGCTAGGGCCCTTGCGGTACCACACTAGTCACTGCCTGCCATTCTGAAAAGTACCCATTTACTCCAACTCTTTGCTCCCTGTCTGCCAACTAATTTTCAATCCACGTCAACACACTACCCCCAAACCCATGTGCATTAACTTTGCACACTAATCTCTTGTGTGGGACCTTGTCGAAAGCCTTCTGAAAGTCCAAATACACCACATCAACTGGTTCTCCCTTGTCCACTCTACTGGAAACATCCTCAACAAATTCCAGAAGATTTGTCAAGCATGATTTCCCTTTCACAAATCCATGCTGACTTGGACCTATCATGTCACCTCTGTCCAAATGCGCTGCTATGACAGCCTTAATAATTGATTCCATCAATTTCACCACTACTGATGTCAGGCTGACCGGTCTATAATTCCCTGCTTTCTCTCTCCCTCCTTTTTTTAAAAGTGGGGTTACATTGGCTATCCTCCACTCCATCGGAACTGATCCAGAATCTATGGGGTGTTGGAAAATGACTGTCAATGCATCCGCTATTTCCAAGGCCACCTCCTTAAGTGCTCTGGGATGCAGACCATCAGGCCTGGGAATATATCGGCCTTCAATCCCATCAGTTTCCCCAACACAATTTCCCGACTAATAAGGATTTCCCTCAGTTCCTCCTTCTTACTAGAATCTCTGACCCCTTTTATATCCGGAAGATTGTTTGTGTCCTCCTTAGTGAATACCGAACCAAAGTACTTGTTCAATTGGTCTGCCATTTCTTTGTTCCCAGTTATGACTTCCCCTGATTCTGACTGCAGGGGACCTACGTTTGTCTTTACTAACCTTTTTTTCTTTACATATCTATAGAAGCTTTTGCAGTACATTTTAATGTTCCCTGCAAGCTTCCTCTCGTACTCTATTTTCCCTGCCCTAATCAAACCCAGTGCCCGGGTTCGCTGCTATTTCTGGCCTATTTGTATGCCACTTCCTTGGCTTCAATACTGTCCCTGATTTCCGTTGATAGCCACGGTTGAGCAACCTTCCCTTTTTTATTTTTACACCAGACAGGGATGTACAATTGTTGCAGTTCATCCATGCGGTCTGTAAATGTCTGCCATTGCCCATCCACTGTCAACCCCTTAAGTATCATTCGCCAATCTATCCTAGCCAATTCATGCATCACACCTTCAAAGTTACCCTTCTTTAAGTTCTGGACCACGGTCTCTGAATTAACTGTTTCATTCTCCGTGGTGGTGCGGCTCGAAGGGCCGAATGGCCTTCGCCTGCACCTATTTATTTCTGCACACAGAGGGTTGTGGGGGTCTGGAACTCACTGCCTGAAAGGGTGGTAGAGGAAGAAAAACTCACCACATTTTACAAGTGCTTGGATGTGACCTGAAGTGTTGTAACCTGAAGGGTTATGGACCTAGAGCTGGAAAGTGGGATTCGGCTGGATAGCCTCTTGTTGGCCGGCATGGACACGATGGGGCGAATTGGCCTCCTTCCGTGCTGTAAACTTCTTTGATTCTATGAACTCCTTCACAAAGAGTTGAGATGCGTGTGGGGTGATTTGGGCACATCTTTACTCAAGTGACAACATTTCAAAGGTAACTCAACGGCTGTAAAGCGCTTTGGGGCGTTATGAGTTCCTGACAGACGCTGCAGAAATGCAAGTGCTTCTTTGCAAAAGTTCGATGCAAATTCAAAATTCACGGCAAAAAAGGGCTCGCCCGGGATCTCTCGCAAATTTCAAGTAACAACCCCAAAGTGAGAATCATACAACTAGACCAACGAGCCAACTGCTTAGCAAATATGGAGATAAAGGCCTTACGAAGTGCTATCTGTTAATAAACCTCCAGTCAAATCTTCTCAGATTCTTAAAAGCATTGCCAAAGGAAAAGAATGAGTTTTACCCTCTATCTCAAGGCATATCTTGGTGACTGCAATCAAGAGTTGCCACAACAAAGTAGCACAAATAGAACTTTGATGGGAAGAATGTATTCACACTACCGTTGTGGTGTCTTTAGACTGTAGAGGCTGCACGGAGATAAAGTGTAACCATCATTGAAGCATTTTTAGTGTGTGTTGTTATTCTTGATCGGAGGAGCAAATGAGACGGATTCAGTGACTTTGCCTTTTCGACATGTATTCTGAAGCGCCGCACGAGGATGACTTGCTTCCACGCCGAAAAAGGATGAGTTCACAGGTGTTTTAATGAAGGACCCGAACTACATCCCGAACGGTGGAAGATGCCTGTGCGTGGATTTTTTTTAGTTGTGATGGCCGTTGCACCCCAGCCATCAAAAGGCCTTGACAGAGCTTGGTCTTGGTCCAGTGGCAAGGGTTAAGCAGGTCGACTGGAGACCAGTTCTGCTGCACGGAACCAGTGCACACATATATCGCAGTGTGGGCTGGCCCGTGCTGCCCCTGGGCCACTGGCCCCGAACTCATGCCTCCCCGGGCCCTGATCACGTCGCTCTACAGTCTCTCACTGCTCCTTCGTCCCGATCTCGCCGCTCCTGCTGTATCTGCCCACGCTCCAATCATCGACCTGGACCTTGATGATGCCACTCCTCGCTGCTGCCGCAATCCTGCACCAGCTCGCGCTGCTCCCTGGAGTAGTCTCCCGGGACCTCCAAGCTGCTCCCAGGGCCGCCCGCCGTTCCTTTTATGGCCCCGACCTGCCGCTGGTGTTCTCCCGTTAGTGTATCCAGGCTGTGGGTGGCCACCCCGAGCGCAGCAGAGGGGTTTCTGCATTAGTTCTGGGTGGGGCCAATATCCATCACCTTCTCTCTTCCTCTTGTCTATATCCCTGTGCTTTTAGTTCTCTATTTATTCCCCCTGTCTCAGTTTCCAGTGTTTAAAAGGGAACAAAAGATGAAATGGGTGTCACTGTGGAACAATTTCTCTCACTCAAAGTTAGACGCACTACTGTTGCACCATGAGGTCTAGGCAGCCAATTACTGATATTCCGGTTCATATATAAATATATATATAAATATATCGACATGTATCATAACTGTTCCCTGGTGGTCGAGGGGTTAAGATCCGGTGCACTAACCTGGTTTCAATTGTCGATCAATTCATTGCGTAAAAATAATTGAGTTCTGTGAGACGATTAATAATTGCTGTAGTCACCATGAATACCAATACTTTCTGTCATAGACCGATCTTACAGACGATCTGGCTTCTCCTGCCCTTTGCCGAGCACGTGTTCTGGGTTTAATTTAGTAAACAGGGCGAGTTCGCTGATCGCGGGGAGATGGTAGGAGCCTCTGTGGCCCCACTGTGAGGATGTGGAAGTGATCACGGTGGCTGGGTGATCCGTGACATTTCTGCAAAGGGCAGCGGAGAAGAAGGATTGAGAACTTTCAGTGTGGGACAGAAGTTTTTTCAGGTGAGCCAACACATTCCTGATCAGCACAGAGGGAGCTCACTGGTCAGCTCCCCTCTGTTGTGCCAGCTGTGCCAGAGGTTTCTGTAGTGTAGTGGTTATCACGTGTGCTTATCACGTTTGCATTACACATGAAAGGTATGAGGTTCCATCCCGGGAAGGACCATTATGTTTAAAGTTGCTATAGAGGAACAATCAGAGGCGAGTTTCGTCTCCTGGCAAATACTGCCTGACCTGCTGAGATTTCCAGCATTTGCTGTTTTTATTTGCTATTTATTCTCCTGGCAAATGTGATCCCTTATTCCTTAAGTGCTCATTATTTCACTTCAATAAATAGATAACTTTGAGTGAGAGAAAACGGATTCACCGGGTACATTTCGCGTGTGACGCCAACGTGATATCCGCTACACTGCAGCCCATCAAAGGGCGAGAAACGACTGAATATAAAGGATGAGCTCACATATATCAGGGGCAGTGCAGTCTGGTCAACGTCAAACCCTCCTTTCTTATTCAGCAGAGGCATGAACGGGAGTCAGACGCCACAAAGTTTAATTACAGACACAAATGCAATAACACTTCCAAATCATTTCACTGTAAAATTCTTAAAATTTATTTGAAATCCTACTGCGTTGAATCTGAAAATGAGCACCATGGGCTTTTATCTTCACTACTGATTCTATTTTCTGTGCCTGGTCGGAATAACCGGTGCTGTTAAATTTGACAAAAGTTGCCCCAGATTCCTGATGTCATCGGCAATGAAGATTTTGAACCAGATCGTAGAATACAGTGTGTAAAATGGGTCAACATGCAGAATAACATAAGAACATAAGAAATAGGAGCAGGAGTCGGCCATACGCCCCTCGAGCCTGCTCCGACATTTAATACGATCATGGTCGATGTGATCATGGATTCAGGTCCACTTCCCTGCCCGCTCCACAAAGCACAGGACAAATGATTGAAGTATCGACTGTCCCTCAGTTAGCATTTCTTTCATTGTGCAAAAGAAGGTGATGGGTTAATTAATGATGCTTTCCCGTGAAAGCAACACAAAAGTTTGAGAAAAAAACATACAGTGACTGGGAGGTGAGCGCTGCTTCTGACACCAGGTGGGAATGGGCGGAGATTTTAAAGCTCCTTGTATTGTGACACCTTCATATAGACGAACATCTGAGTCTTATGACGTAGTCCTCGTGGCGCAATGATAGCGTGACTGATTTCAGTTCCGAAGGTAGCGTGTTTAAATCACATCAGGGTGACTGTACTTTTAGATATTGTTCTTCCAGAATTAATATATTCTTTGCTGTTTGGCAATAACCAGACCCTTGCTCCAAGGTTTATCTCACTGTTTCCCCGGTGTCAGACAGAGATACGCCTACTGCCCTCATTTATTTCATGTGACAGGATACAAAAGTTGAAAATCAACCTGCAGATGGCCACATACAGCATTAAATAGTCAGGATCGCCGAGCGGTCTCAGGTGCTGTGTTCAGGTTGCAGTCTTCTCTCGAGGTCTGTGTTTAAATCTGACATTTCTTATTTTTAATCATTAAGTGAAACTCATTGTTTCACACCACGATCAACTCCTTCAAAGTGGGATTCAGCAGTTCACCTGCTCGCTTAACATTTCCGTCTGACCGGGTGCTGAAAGTGGAGATGTTTGCGCAGTGTAGCGGTTAACACGTTCGTCTCACACGCGAAAGCTCACCGGGTGGGAATATTTTCTGGAGCTTTCTCCTCATGCATGCTCAGGGGCGAGTTTGTTCTCCTGTGAAAGGTCATAAGGTCATAAACATGTAAGGATTAGGGGCCGGAGTAGGCCATTCGGCCCCTCGAGCCTGGTTCACCATTCAAGAAGATCCTGGCAGTTCCTTGACAGCAAGTTTAAACATCTGGGGCGGAGCCAACAGGCACCTGGCTGCAATCAACGACAAAAACGTCTATTTGGTAGAAGCCCCGTGAGATCAATCGGTCGAGCATGAGAATTTTAATCTCGAATTTGGGGGTTCGAGCCCCACGTTAACTGTTAAAGCATGTCCCAATTTGCACAGTGTGTTTTCGGTGTCTGGTTGAAAATGTTCATTGCTGGTACATCAACAGGAGACTGGGCAACCAGTGAGAAAGACTTTAGAGCAAATGTCTGGTTATTGTGAAACACCAAAGGAAATATAAATTCAAGAAACATAGAAAACATAGAAAATAGGTGCAGAGGTAGGCCATTCGGCCCTTTGAGCCTGCACCGCCATTCAATGAGTTCATGGCTGAACATGCAACTTCAATACCCCATTCCTGCTTTCCCACCATAGCCCTTGATCCCCCTAGTCTGAAGGACTACATCTAACTCCTTTTTGAGAAGAATAACCTCGAAAAGAAATGTGACCCCGACACCCAGGAAGAAGTGTTAAGGCAGAAGATTAAATGCTGCATTCCTCTGTTCAAAAAATTCCTTTCACAAACATTTCTCTGACCGTAACTGCACAAAACAAAAATGTTCCTTTCAAAGTCATTAAACTTCCGAATTTCCATGCCCCCCGAATCTCCTGAATCAGATGCCTCTAGTTTTGCCGACTCAATCCATGTCCCTTTGAAATGTTCTGCTTCGACCCACACTATGAAATGTGCCACTAACTTATAGAATCATGGAATGGTTACAGCACGGAAGGCCATTCGGCCCGTCGAGCCCGTGCCGACTCTCAGCGAGTCTGTATACACTCAAACTGAATGCTCATAAAAGTATTGGAGTGGGAACTCACTGGATAACAGCACAGCTGGCAATGTTTTTGGAATATATTCGCGTTGCCAAAACGCACAATGACAACCTGGAATCGTGCAGCACCGAATCCTCGGGGAAAAACAGTTAAATGCTTCGTCCCTGGGTGGTCTCGAACCACCAACCTTTCGGTTAACAGCCGAACGTGCTAACCCATTGCGCCACAGAGACTGACGCAATTGCATCCTGCAAGACATCCCAAACCAGGGTGTCAGTCAGTTAAAGCTTCAGATTGCTCTGACCGGGATGGAACTTGTCCACTCTCAGTTGTACTTTTCCCAAGTAAAGGGTGGGACATTCATTGTGGATGTGTGGAAGCCAAACATTTTAATCTTTTTTAACTGGACGCTCTCCACTAAGGACTGCCGTCTCTCTCCATCCTCCTGTCATTGTTTCCTGTCTTATCCCATAAGTTCCCCCTTTCAACTCAATCCACTCATTAAGAAATGACCGGACTTCAACTGGAATATCCCCTGAGCCTCCCATTACTAACTGAAGATCCCTTTAATCACGACAATTAAGAGAATGCTCACCCCACGAACTGATGTGTGGGAAACACTTCTTCCAACAACTCAGCCAACTTTCTGCTTCATGTCGGGGGCTTCGAATGAGCTAACGAACTTTTGAAAATCACGTCGGGGTCACTAAAATGTTGTAAACGGCTGTCTTGCTCTTTTCACTTCGTTGCTTTTAACGTCGAATTACCCGCGCACACTCCGTTGTAGTAAAGGCAGGATCGGGTCTTTTATTTAAACATTCATACTCAGCAAACCAAATATGAAAGTACTGAGAACACTTCACAAAGGCAGCATGCTTCGATTTCCGTGGCTGCTTGAGACACACACCTTCCAAATATCCAGTGTCTCTGATGTCTGTGTCTCTGCAGTCCATACTGCAGTCATCTTTATACTGAAAAAGCCTTTGAACTCTTATTCTTTGCATTTAGACAATCCAGACGAACTGCTTTCTGAATCGTTAAACAGACAGACTTAATATTGCTTGTTTAACCTACAGATCTCATTATATAGTAACAAGTTTAAACTCAAATACAGAACATACAGACATCGTCAAATCGTTTAGTCCTGAATTTCCATTATTCCCACCGTAACAAGGTACTCAAATATATAACATCCAGACAATGACCAGTTGCTCATCTCACTGGCTGAAGGCACCACATTGTCGAACAGTCTCTTTTCCATCCAAACTTCAATCTTCCTGTTTTTTAATCCAAACTTCAGACTGCGTGCTGAATCAAAGAGTTCAGCAATGCGGGACTGTGCTCCCCCAGAGCACAGGATTTGACAACGAGACTTGTCGATCAAGCATCAATAATAAAGGCAATAAAATTGCCCACCAGCACCAGGTATCTTTTACTTGTTTGTCCCAAATTTTCAGCAGCTGGGACAACAAGAATTGAGGTCCTACTGAGATTTGAACTCAGATTGCTGGATTCAAAGTCCAGAGTGCTCACCATTACACCATGGAACCAACCACACAAAAATCTTTGAAAAAATTCTCAAAAACAACAAAATCATTGCCACCATTACACTTTGGATCGGCCTTTTCTCATGTCTCGCCTCAGTTTCCCCTCGTTACGCTCTGCTAATTATCGATGCAGAGCAATTCATACAGATGCCGTCGAGGCTATGGTTTCTCAAGTAGCTGTTTCTGTTTCACACTGTTCATCACAGCTTGTACTTCAGTCTTGCCAGGTCAAAAGTGCGTTTGCATTGCAATGCATTAATGTAAAATGCTTGGCATGAAAAGATAACGTTTTGTCGAGTGCGAAGGTTCACTAGACTGATTCCCGGGATGGCAGGACCGACATATGAGGAGAGACTGGATCGACTGTGCCTTTATTCACTGGCGTTTAGAAAGATGAGATGGGATCTCATAAAAACATATAAAATTCTGATGGGACTGGACAGGTTAGATGCAGGAAGAATGTTCCCAATGTTGGGGAAGTCCAGAACCATGGAACACAGTTTAAGCGATTTAGGACCAAGATGAGAAGAACCTTCTTCATTCAGAGAGTTGTTAACCTGTGCAATTCACTACTGCAGAGAGTTTTTGATGACAGTTCGTTGGATATATTCAAGAGGGAGTTAGATTTGGCCCTTACGGCTAAAGGGATCAAGGGGTATGGAGACAAAGCAGGAAATGGGTACTGAGGTAAATGATCAGCCATGATCTTATTGAGTGATGGTGCAGGCTCGAAGGGTCGAATGGCCTACCCCTGCAAGTATTTTCTGTGTTTCTTTGTTTCTATGCCGTGCCTGCATTTCAAACAGCATTGCAATTATTGATCCTGCGGAATGCATATTGCACAGATAATCTCAGCACACATTGTGCAGACAAAGGCAGCATTAGACAACAAAGTGATTTGTCCTCCGCTGATTTGTAGCAGATAACTGACGGTTGAACACACGATTTGACAACTAGACTTGTAGATCAAGCATCAATGACAAAGGCAACAAAACTGCCCACCAGCACCAGGTGTCTTTCACTTGTTTGTCCCAAATTTTCAGCAGCTGGGACAACAAGCATTCAGGTTCGACTGAGATTAGAACTCAGATCATTAAATTTAGAGTCCAGAGTGCTCACCATTACACCATGGCAACAACCATGACAAAATCTTTGAAACATTTCTCAAAAACAACAAAACCATCTGCAACATTACAATTTGGCTCGGCCTTTTCTCATCCACACCGTCAGTTTCCTCTCTTTCCGCTCTGCTAATTATTGATGCAGAGCGATTCACACAGATACCGTCGAGGCTATGGGTTCTCAAGTAGCTGTTTCTGTTTCACACTGTTCATCACAGCTTGTACTTCAGTCTTGCCAGGTAAAAAGTGCATTGGCATTGCAATGCATTAATGTAAAATGCTTGGCATGAAAAGAAAATGCAAATTCTTTCGAGTACAAAACATGCAGTGCCTGCATTTCAAAAGCGTTGCTTTTATTCATCCTGCTGAATGCATATTGCACACATAATCTCAGCACACATCGTGCAGGTAAAGGCAGCATTAGATAAAAAACTGGTTTCTCCTCCGCTGATTTGTAACAGGTAACTGATGGTTCAACACGTGATTTCACAACTAGACCAGGCAACACTGGCAAAGGCAACAAAACTGCCCACCAGCACCAGGTGTCTTTCACTTGTTTGTCCCAAATTATCAGCAGCTGGGACAGCAAGAATTGAGGTTCCACCACAATTTGAACTCAGATCACTGGTTTACTGAGTCCAGAATGCTCACCATTACACCATGGAACCAATCATGCCAAAGTTTTTGAAACATAGAAACATCGAAACATAGAAACATAGAAAATAGGTGCAGGAGTAGGATGGCAAAAATTCGTGGGACAACCTCCCCTGTGTTTGGACTCATTGGAAAGGAAATTTAATTTAGAACTATCAACCAGAAAGTTTGGGATCCTAACTGGAAGAAACTACGAGTTTTAATCGAATTTGGGATTTTACAAGGCAGATTGGGTCCGTGTGGACAGGGCTGAGAACTAAAGGATCGTTCAAAGAAACCAGTTTGGGTATTGAAACTGTCTGGGATATTGAAGCTGAACAACTTGTCTGGGGAATTGTGTAAACTCGAAAAACCATCTCCCCGGGAGACATTAACATAGCAACAATCAACCCAGAGATAGCCAGCCATCACTCAGAGCAGGAAACCCATCCAGCGTATACATAATGACAATGGCCCATCCAGCCCGCATGGAAAATCCAGGCTGAGACTGACATTGAAAATACCAAAAATCTAATTTTCCCGATCAAGAAACAAATTCAAAAGATCGACACATCCGAGACAGGTTACCATTAATGGGCCCGCCAAAATATAACAAAGAGATATCAAGCCCGCCAAAATTAAAATCAAAGAATCGGGGCTCATTTGGCGCGCAGATTAGAACGGCTCTCAAAGTATAACTGGGGCCCTGTTTTTTAACGAAAGAAGGAGAAGGGGAACGAGGGAAAAAGAAGAGAGACCACTGCAGCAGTTTGTAATAAGCCTTCCAGAGAGCTTGCTACACAGCCTCCTATGCAGGTCTTCTGAGCTCCAACATCTTCAGCCTCGACGACACTCCTGGACTACACTGCCCTGCTACCGAAGGAGAAGAAGGAACATCATCACAGCAGAGAAAGCAGTTCCCAGTAACTTCCGACATCATCATTGCAGCAGCAACTGACCACAGCCAACGTGGTAACATCGAAAACACCGCGACCAACAAATTCTAAGATAAACAGTCCTCAAGAAGAAACCAAAGATTCGAAAGTTTCCCCTCTACAATCTGTTCCTCGATACCAACAGGTGAAACATTACCCAAAAGAACTTTAAAACCAATTTCTGACAGAAGAACGTGGGTACTTACCCATAAATCCAATACGCGCCCTGCCGCATCAGCGGACACCACCCAACTGAAGACTACGCAGCAAGAAGTCTTTCACAACATTCAGGGTATGGCAAGCAGAACTTACAGACTCCAGTGAACCCCAAAATTGCGAACCACCGCCAACTGATAATAAGAGGATTGGTGAGCATAATCGCTGTTTGCCCGAGTGTTTCACCTAGTCAGAGTTAGGCATTGGGATGTGGGAGGTGTATTATTATTCTGTAACCCCATGAATGTTTGGTAAAGTGTTTTTTTATTCTAGTAATTACAAGCTTGACATTGTACATTCTTACCCTTGTTAAAATTGAGGTTCTTTGCAACAAAACTAGTTGTCTCTTGTTCTTTGTCACATCGCCAAATAAATCTAAAGTCTAGAACGCAGGAAGTGCGAGCGATTCAATCCGCTCAGAATGTCAGAGGTGAACCTGATCCCACACACCACCCCCAAGAGAATGGCGACCACGGCAGGACTTTGGTGTAAAGGATGTGATGCAGAGATTGCTGTTTTGGATGAAAGAACCAAGATGACAGAAAGGATTTCCTCCGATGTGTATAAGAAAGTGAATGTCACTCATCAATGCTTGAAACTATCATTAAGGAAGAAATAGCGGGACATCTAGATAGGAAGAGTGCAATCAAGCAGACGCAGCATGGATGCATGAAGGGGAAATCATGTTTAACTAATTTACTGGAATTCTTTGAGGATATAATGAGCATGGTGGATAGAGGTGTACCGATGGATGTGGTGTATTTAGATTTCCAAAAGGCATTCGATAAGGTGCCACACAAAGGTTACTGCAGAAGATAAAGGTACGTGGAGTCAAAGGAAATGTATTAGCATGGATAGAGAATTGGCTGGCTAACAGAAAGGAGAGAGTCGGGATAAATGGGTCCTTTTCGCGTTGGAAATCGGTGGTTAGTGATGTGCCACAGGGATCGGTGCTGGGACCACAACTGTGCACAATATACATAGATGACCTGGAGGAGGGGACAGAGTGTAGTGGAACAAAATTTGCAGATGACACAAAGATTACTGGGAAGAAAGCGGGTTGTGTAGAGGACACAGAGAGGCTGCAAAGAGATTTAGATAGGTTAAGCGAATGGGCTAAGGTTTGGCAGATGGAATACAATGTCGGAAAATGTGAGGTCATCCACCTTGGGGAAAAAAACAGTAAAAGGGAATATTATTTGAATGGGGAGAAATTACAACATGCTGTGGTGCAGAGGGACCTGGGGGTCCTTGTTCATGAATCCCAAAAAGTTCGTTTGCAGGTGCAGCAGGTAATCAGGAAGGCGAATGGAATGTTGGCCTTCATTGCGAGAGGGATGGAGTACAAAAGCAGGGAGGTCCTGCTGCAACTGTATAGGGTATTAGTGAGGCTGCACTTGGAGAACTGCGCGCAGTTTTGGACACCTTACTACAGGAAGGATATACTAGCTTTGGAGGGGGTACAGAGACGATTCACTAGGCTGATTCCGGAGATGAGGGGGTTACCTTATGATGATAGATTGAGTAGACTGGGACTTTTCTCGTTGGAGTTCAGAAGGATGAGGGGTGATCTTATAGAAACATTTAAAATCATGAAAGGGATAGACAAGATAGAGGCAGAGAGATTGTTTCCACTGGTCTGGGAGACTAGAACTAGGGGGCACAGCCTCAAAATATGGGGGAGCCAATTTAAAAGCAAGTTGAGAAGGAATTTCTTCTCCAAGAGGCTTGTGAATCTATGGAATTCTCTGCGCAAGGAAGCATTTGAGGCTAGCTCATTGAATGTATTCAAGTCACAGATAGATAGATTTTTAACCAATAAGGGAATTAAGGGTTATGGGGAGCGGGCGGATAAGTGGAGCTGAGTCCACGGCCAGATCAGCCATGATCTTGTTGAATGGCAGAGCAGGCTCGAGGGGCTAGATGGCCTACTCCTGTTCCTAATTCTTTTGTTCTTATTTAATGGGTGCTTGATCTGTTGCGCGCTGAGCATCCAGGATACGCTGCGGCCCTGGACACCCAGCAAGGACCATAAGGAATCAGTAGAAAAGGCAATTTGGTTGGCCTGCCTGCAGCGACAGGTCCAACTCCTAGATAAGAACATCGAGTCACTGCAGGCAGAACGATGTGAATGTGCAGAAGCATCACATGACAGGGCTATGGCAGAAGAAAGGTGTGGGGGGAACTCCGTAATCTAAAACATGGAAAGACACAGCGAATGGAAAGGTTCAAAAACAGCCAGAACTATTTACAGTGTCAGGTTACCGAGGCTAAGAATAATGAAAAGATACTGTGGGAGGAAAACACTCGCCTCACCCTTCAAGTAAAAGAGTTGGAGGAGAAGTTAAGAGACGTACAGCAGCTTATAAAGTAGCCAGCACTATTGAGTCAGGAGACCACGGTCCCTGCCAGCAACAAATCAAAAGTTTAACCCTTGCTCTGTCCAAGGCAAAAGGCAATGTATTCCTAATAAACCCGGGTACGGCCCGGGTAAACCTGGAAGAGAAGGAGGAAACTGTTCAACCACCACCTGTGGTGCCGGTGACTATACCGGTTCGGCAGCAGGAGGGGTGAACGAGTTGTTGGGCGGACAGGGACAGCGGACCACCACCACCTGTGGCACCGAGTTTCAGCTTGGCTTGGCAGCAGGGAGGAGGGGCAGGCGAGCCAGAACAGGAAGGGCCAGAACCAGGGCCAATGTGCCCGGTCCGGCAACAAACGTTTGGCCCGCCCACCGGTGCTGGGGGTCTGGGGCCCCTGGAAAGTCAGTTTGTGGTTCCCCACACGACCCAACAGCTTAGGGCTATGATAAGTCACCTGGGAAAGCTCACCCCAAAGGGGGACACCTCGGTCCACTTTATGCAAGTGGAACAGGCAGGGGATATTAACGCGTGTGATGATGCCGAGATAGCAAAGATGCACCTCCTCTCACTGGACAGCAAGCTGTACAGGTTCCTCTCTGCCGAGAGTAAAAGGGGGCAGAGGACATGTGCTGCTGTCCAGGAAGATATTCGAGAAGCCATGGGCTGTAATGACGGGAGTCCCTTCTCCAGACCCATGGAAGAGTAGCGCAGGGAAGAGTTCTCCTGCCCCTGCCCAAAAGACCGATACTGAGAAGCCAGCCCCTCCCCACCCGTTTGATACATTTCTGACTGAGCTGCGAACAATGCTGGATGGCTCTGGGAGGGTAGCCACTGCCACCGGTACCGAAATCCCATCTGCCCCATCCCAGCCAAAACAGTGACTAGAACAGACACAGCCTGTCCACCTGTGTTCCCTCGAGTACGATGCGTGGGGGAGACCGACCGTTCAGATGGAGGTGGAAAAGGTGAAAGGGACTGACCTGCTGGATACCGGTGCATCAAGCACCCTTGTCTATGTAAATAACCGCGCCGCCTCACCTCTGTCTAGTGGGGTCCCCTAGAGCTTGGTGGGTTTCCCAGGCACCGAGAAGGTTGGCTCTTTCTCCGTTCCGTTCTCTATTCGTTTCGGAACACTCCACACCAAATGGACTTGTGTCCTGATGAAGTGGGAACAGGAAGGGAGAGGGATCCTGGAGGCTGACTTCATTCGAGGCCATGGGATCCTCGTGGATTTAAGAAACCACTGTCTTTCGGGGTCAGTATGTATGGGACAGGAGAGTGATGTGATGGTTATCCCAGAAAAATGGGGAAAAGGGAAGGTGTGTACCATGAAGCCAAGGAGTGTTACGACCTTGAATCACAGGTCAGTAACACTCCGATGCAGTACCAAGAGTATGTGAGGTCAAACCTTGCAGCTTTTGCCACTCACAAACATGACTGTGGGAGGATAAACGGGGTTGAGGTTAGCATAGATGGTGACCCTATGACCCGACCGTAGAAACAGTATAACTTCCCCAGGGTGGCGGAGGCTGACATGGAAACAGCCTTGGGTTCTTTAGTGAAACAGGGGTATTGAGACCAATAGCTACCCATGTGAACTCTCCGTTTTGGCCGGTTAACAAACGGGACAACACCTGGAGAGCCACGGTGGATTATCGAATACTCAACCGTAACATCCCCGCCTGTGCACCCACGGTTGCTGCCGTTGGATGACCTCATTGGACGTATCCCAGCCTCCGCGACCAACTTCACGGTGCTGGATATTTCCAACGGGTTCTGGTCCATACCTTTAAGAAGAGAAGGTCAGTACAAGTTTGCTTTTACCTTTAAAGGACAGCAATACACTTGGAACTGTCTCCCTCAGGGCTTCCACAACAGCCCCAGTATTTTCCATCAATGTATGGCCAACTGTTTAAAGAGCTTCAGCAGACCCCAGCAGCTGGTACAGTATGTGGATGACCTGCTCCTGTTCACCGATGAGGGGGAGGAGCATGGTCCACTGCTGGCTGAACTGCTGGAGCTGCTGAAAGAAGAAGGGTTTAAAGTGAATCCCACAAAGGCACAGATCGGCCTGAAGGAAGTAAAATTCCTGGGACTGGCTGTGCGCGCTGGGGAAAGGGCCATTGACAAAGCTAGAAGGGAAGCAGTGCAGAAGTTACCAGCTCCCGACACAGTGACAGGAGTAAGATCTTTTCTCGGGCTAACCGGGTACTGCAGTGATCTCATTGAGGATTATGCAGCCACAGCAGCCCCTCTGCTCCGACTCCGACACAAGGCAGTGGAGTGGGAATGGGACGAAGGTTGCGAGGCAGCATTTATCCAACTCAAGAAAGACCTGCAGATCGCACCAGCTCTCGGGGCTATTGTTGGGGGTAAAAGAGTTTTCCTGTAGGTAGCAGCCAGTGGGGACAGCCTGAGTGCAGTACTGTTCCAAGAGCGGCACTGCCGGCTGAGACCAGTGGTCTACTCCTCCAGGATACTCACGGATGTGGAGAAGGGATACTCAAACTTTGAGAGGCACCTCCTAGCCACTCACTGGGCTGTGAAAAGATCACTGATCTTCACAGGGGATCCCCTATCACACTCCTTACCTACCATACGCCCATCCAAATGCTCCTGGACGGTAGGATCAAGGACGGGACAGAGAGCAGTGCCCGCATTGCTCGCTGGACCCTACTCCTCTCCCAGATGGACTTAAGGGGTAAGAGTCTCTGCGAGCCAAGACTCGCAGCCAACATGATCTATCCTGGGACCGCCCACCGGTGTTCCATAGAAGGGGTATGGGAAATTAGCATAGGTTTTCGGGCTGGGTAATATCCGTCAAGCCGAGAGATCTTTGTGGACGGTTCAAGCACGCATCTGCAGGTGAACGACTCACAGGCTGCGGAGTTTATGACCCAGAGGCAGGCATTGCCCTGGCGATTAAACTCCCCAGTACGATGAGTGCCCAGCACGTTGAACTGTCAGCGGTGGTATATGTAGTCACACACCCCGAAGAATTCCCCACCCGACACACGATTTTCTCGGACAGTATGTTCACATGCAATTCGTGCCTGGAGTACTTGGCTATCTGGTCCCGTCGCGGATACACATCTGCAGACGGAAGACCCCTGGCAATTAAGCCCCGACTGGAAAAGATCATGACAGCCGTGGGGGAGGAAGGGAAGATCTATATACATAAAGTGAAGGCACATTCCACCACTGAACCCCGTAGCGAGGGAAACCAGCAGGCTGACATGTTGGCCAAGCAAGGTGCGCGCACGGGCAAGCTCTAGGATCCGTACAACCCAGGCCCCATCGCAGCAGTCAGGGGCAGGATTGGGATGACAGGGAGGGTAGGGGTAGCATTGTCCCCGGACCTAAAAACGGTTCAGATCCAAGACCCCGTCCCTAAAACTGTCCTGAACACGCTAGAAAAAGGGGAAAGGGTAGACGGCCCGTACAGAAGGCATGCTGTTCAGGGGGGAGCAATGGGTAGTACCCCAACAACAGCGGAGAGAATTCCTCCAGCTGGCCCACGAGGGTCCAGGAGCAGGACCTCCTGGACCTGAGACCACTTGGCAATGGGTGGTACAGGCAGGGTGGTGGCCAGGACTCAGGGAAGACGTCCGCGAGTTCTGTGCCAGCTGTCTGGTGTGCGCTGCCAACAACCCCGACCCCCAGTAAAGGAAGGTGTCTATGGGACATATCAGGAGGGTAGAGGGATCCTGGCAGTCGATCCAGGTCGATTACATTGTGCCTCGACCCACCGCCCAGGGAGGTTACCAGTACTGTCTAGTGTTGGTGGATATATTCACCAAATGGGTGGAAGCCTTCCCATGCCGAACAGCCACTGCCCTGGGAACAGCCAGGATCCTGGTCAGGGAGGTGTTCTCCCGATGGGGACTACCCCAGTACGTGGATTCGGACCAGGGGAGCCACTTCACCAGGCAGGTGATGCAGGAGTCCATTAAGGTGCTCAGCATCAAAGAGAAATGGCATGTCGCCCACAACCTGCAGTCATCCGGGCCCGTGGAGCATTTAAACCGCAACATCAAAGAAAGACTGCGAAAAGAGACAGGGGACTCACCCAAGAGGTGGGTAGAGGTCCGACAACTGGTCCTCATAGGGATCCGGGCCAGCCAGTCAAAGATCACGGGGTACTCCACGTATGAGCTCATGACCGGCAGAGCCAGGTGAACCCCCACCCACGTATTAGCCCTGGTACTCACGGAAGGTCAGCTTAGGGAAGCGAGCCGGGACAGCTTTGTCAGGAACCTGTTTGAACACATTAAACAGATTCACTGGCAGGCTGCTGACAATATGGGAAAACAGCATCGGAGCAACTGACTGCTGTTAGATCCCCGCGAACACCACGAATGGGAGATAGGGGACCAGGTTATGGTAAGGAACTACGCTCGAGCAGGGGTTTATGGAGCACTGTACATGGGGCCGTACCACATTGTCGACAAGGCAAGCCCCATGATCTGTGCCGTGAAAATGCCTCGCCGTACAAAGTGGTTCCACATAAACCAGTGCAAACTTTTCAACCCCGGGACAGCAGCGAAACGTAAGGGACAGCCAGGAACAGGGAACTGTGCTAAAGGCAGGGTCCCTCAGCAAGCAGCCCCCGACTGTGGAAATCCCACAGGGGACGTGGCAGACCCACAGACTGTACCCAGAGGGGCGATGGACTGAGTTACTGGAGGAGCTATCCCCCCAATCATTTGGGACTTGGACGCACCCCCAGGGGTCAAAACCCTGAGAAGGACTCTCCGCACGCCACGGCCGAAGGCACCGTGGTCACCAGCGCCCCAATTTAAGTGGTTCAGCCCCGGGAGAGGGACCTGCCGTGAAAGGGTACCTAAGATCAGGGACCAGCCAACGAGCAGGGACACCCAGCCGGTAGCCTCGGGCGACGAGGGAGCCCCAGAAGAGATAGTGGTGGACCAGCCACTAATTGGGGGTCCCCAGCCCACGGCCCTCAACAAGGCAGAACCCCCAGGGGAAAAAATGAACCAGGCAGCCACCCCCAAAGGAGCGGTGTGCTGTATCACCGGAGGGGACATTCCCCCAATAGTGTGGGACTCAGACCCACCTCCGGTCAGGACACTCCAGGTCCTGTGGTACAGTCCGACCTACTACCGGCCCCGCTGGAAACCCAGAGGCCAGAGATGAAAAGAGAAGGACAGGAATTAACCTGGCCACCTGGAGATGGGTGGCAGATGTACATAAATAATACGATATGTGTTAAGGTATGTTTAGTAAGAATCTAGCGTAGTGTAGATGATGCGTGTAATGATTTCAGGGCACCACAACCGAAAAGAAACCACACGTATGGAAGGTGTGAAACGAGTAGAATAGGATCAGGATCTTTATATGAATATAGAAGTTAAGAGTTTCAGCCGACAGCCGGTGACAAAATAGTGACATATGTATTGGGGAAAGGAAAAGACCCCACCTTGTCGGCAGTAAAAGAGGCACTACAAGATCGATAACAACATGAACAGGGTCCTGTTCCTGCTCATCCTGATAAGGATGAGCAGTGACAGCTGAGGAGACGTGGAAGAATCCCCCATTTATGGTCTCAGGAGAGAGAGCACCGATCGTGACTGCAGGGGGTGGCACCCCGGGTGTGGAAGAGCTCACCGTGTACGCACACGAGGGAAGGTGGCCAGGGTGGATGGGGTCTCATTCCACCCACTACTCCAGCCAGGAAGGGTTTACCTCTGGGGAGGCCTCCGTTCCATGCCCCAGGATACGGGTCGTTGCTGCGTGGGGCAGTGTCACGGAGGGAAAACGTGTATGTTTGACTTGTAAAGGAAATATTCCCCTGGGTAGATGGTGCTGGCTCAGGAAGCTGAGCAAGGATGTGGGGGATCAGCACTCTGACTGGGAAAGACTCGGGAATGACACGTCCCGTACCATCACGGGGACACGGGGAGGAGTGAAGGTGTGTTAGAACAAGTGGTGGGAGTCTGAACAGGGAATTTACGTCTGCATGTGGTGGTCAGAGGAGATCTGTCCTGCAGGCATATCAATCGCCTTTGCCAGGCAATGGCAAGATGAGGGGGAAGGGATGGGGTGGGATTCCAGCCTACACGGGTGTGTGGTCCCACACTCCCCACTCCCAATTAACACCACCGAACTTATAGCACACATTAAGAAACCCCTGCCCACGACCCCGCCAGTGAGAACAATAATAGAAAGGTGTCCGACCACCACCAAGTGACTCGGGAATGGATTAGTATTGGTACCAACCGAAATGGTGTTATACCAGGGGCTACATTATGCAGTAGCTTCAGTTATTTTAAACTTTACCGAGGTGCATATACCTGACTGGTGCCCGAAGTAAATAGAGCAGCTATACCAGGCCCTACTCAGAGAAATGTTCAAGAACTTTTATGAGTTAGAATTTGAGAATGTAGACAAAACAGATATATACATCCTATACGCTAGGGACACCATGGGCACGGGAAGACCTAGAAGGGGCACCTTGAACGACATTTTAACTGCATATCATGCAGGATCCTCTGTGATAAATAGCCTGGAAGATATAGAACTACACATGCAGATAAATGGTCTAAAGAACCAACTGAGAAACATCATGAAAGAAGAAAACACAGGAGAAGGCTCAGAGCTACACGAGGACCAGGCTATGATGATCCATTGAAAGGAAATCGTGGCTGAGCTGGAAAAACATGCACAGACAGGGAATGCACACATACGGGAGGATAGGAATGCTTCTGACCAGGTTGCACAGAACGAGGTGTGTGTGCTGTACGGGGCATGGTTGTTGGGCGAGGGCCGCAACAACCTGGAGGATTTAAAACAAGGTTTAGTCCCCTACTGGATCAGTA
This sequence comes from Pristiophorus japonicus, assembly GCF_044704955.1. Lineage (NCBI taxonomy): Eukaryota > Metazoa > Chordata > Chondrichthyes > Pristiophoridae > Pristiophorus > Pristiophorus japonicus. The sequence goes on from NW_027250777.1 coordinate 327,767, forward strand.
ACAACAACCTCGCAGCCCTCCACCCGTACAGTAACTCATTAAGCCCGTGCCAGCTCGGCCTAGCTTCTGAAACTTACCCTGTCCCAGTCGATCGCGATGTTCTAATCACACCATCATGGGGACAGTACTAAGGATGTCGGTCATGGGTGGGACAGCCCTTCCCACACTGTATACAGGGTGGAGAACATTGGAGTCATTCAAGGAGCTGCACATGTTCATTTCACAGCAGTCCCACCCTATGTCATAAAGTGGGAACACGCTGTGACGGGTACTGACCTCTCCGGGTGCACACATAATACTGTGTCCCCAGCACTTGAACACCTATTCTAAACCACAGTGTGGGTTTAAAGCTGCTGGTGCACAGTCTATCAACTGTACCATGGAGGTAATGGCACAAAACCATGTCCCTCCACAGGGAGCATACATCGGGGGTGGGACATATTGTGTCACCACCAGTGCGCCCCACTACCAACATGGACACTTCTGGTGTCCGGTCAGTGACAGCAGTTTTTGCTTTAAACCCGAGGCAGAAGTTCAAGTGTCCCAGGAACGGATTTTCCCCATTCCTGAACCCTCCACTGTTCACCTCACTGTGAGAGAAAACATCACAAACCTGCAGGATTATGTTGTACATTTGGCGATGAAATTCCCCCACTACCCGAACAACTTACTGCTCTGCTAGCAGCTGCAGTAATCTCAAAAAAACATTTCGATTCTCGAGAACAGAAAACAATTGAGATAGGGAGAAAGATTCTAGAGATCACAATTCCACCTTGGTGGGACATTTTCAGAAATATAGAAGTTCCTGCCGGGATCAGAATAGCTTCCCACTTTTTGGTTGTCTGTCAACTCGCGATTATTCTTTACTTATGGTGTCTCACTTGTTGAGTGAAACGCAGAGGCCGTCAGGTCAGGCTGTACGGACCCTGGCCAAACTTGGGAATCGCACAGGGAGGAGTAACACAACACTACCATGAACTCATCCTTTTTTGGCGTGGAAGCAAGTCATCCTCATTTCGAGGGACCGCCTATGATGATGATGATGATGGATACATTAACGTCCCGACAGCTCATTGACTGCAGGAGTGGGACCGTGTGGCGCTTCAGAAGACATGTCAAAAAGTCAAAGTCACTGATTCCGTCTCATGTGCTCCTCCAATCAGGAATAGCAACAAACTAAAAATGCTTAATAATGGTTACACCTTATCTCCAAATAAACTACATAGTTGGCTTGTTGGTCTAGAGGTATGATTCTCGCTTCGGGGTTGTTATTTGAAATATGCGAGAGGTCACGGGTTCAAATCCCGGACGAGCCCTCATTTTGCCGCGAATTTTGAATTTGCATCGAACTTTTGCAAAGAAGGACTTGCATTTCTGCAGCGTCTGTCCTGAACTCATGATGCCCCAAAGTGCTTTACAGTTGTTGAGTTGCCTTTGAAATGTTGTCACGTGAGGAAAGATGTGCCCAAGTCACCTCACACGCACCTCAACTCTTTGTAAAGGAGATCATAGAATCATAGAAGTTTACAGCACGGCAGGAGGCCATTTCGGCCCATCGTGTCCGCGTCGGCCAACAAGAGGCTTTCCAGCCTAATCCCACTTTCCAGCTCTAGTTCCATAACCCTGCAGGTTATGGCACTTCAGGTGCACATCCAAGCACTTTTAAAATGTGGTGAGGGTTTCTGCCTCTACCACCCTTTCATGCAGTGAGTTCCAGACCCCCACAACCCTCTGCTTGAAGAAATTTCCCCTCTAAACTTTCTACCAATTACTTTAAATTTATGCCTCCTTGTTGATGACCCCTCTGCTAAGAGAAATAGGCCCTTTCTATCCACTATATCTAGGCCCCTCATAACTTTATACACCTCAATGAAGTCTCCCCTCAGGCTCTGTTCCATGGAAAACAAACCCAGCCTATCCAATCTGTCCTCATGGCTAAGATTCTCCACTCCGGGCAACAGACTCGTAAATCTCCTCTGTACCCTCTTCAGTGCAATAATGTCCTTCCTGTAATATGGCGACCAGTACTGCACGCAGTACTCCAGCAGTGGCCAAACCTGCCCCACCAACCACATCTCTTGTATTCTATTCCTCGGATAATAAAGGCAAGCATTCCATATTCCTTCTTAACCACCTTATCGACCTGGCCTGCTACTTTCAGGGATCTGTGGACATGCACTGCCTGGATTCTGGGGAGGACCCAGCAGATTGGAAAACTGCAAATGTAATGCCCCTATTTAAAAAAGGAGCAAGACAAAAAGCAGGAAACTATAGACCAGTTAGCCTAACGTCTGTGCTTGGGAAAATGTTGGCGTCCATTATTAAAAAAGCAGTAGCAGGACATAGAAACATAGAAACGTAGAAAATAGGTGCAGGAGAAGGCCATTCGGCCCTTCGAGCTTGCACCACCATTCAATAAGATCATGGCTGATCATTCAGCTCAGTACCCCTTTCCTGCTTTCTATTCATACCTCTTGATCCCTTTAGCCTTAAGCGCCACATCTAACTCCCTCTTGAATATATCTAACGAACTGGCATCAACAACTCTCTGTGGCAAAGAATTCCACAGGTTAACAACTCTCTGAGTGAAGACGTTTCTCCACATCTCGGTCCTAAATGGCTTCCCCCTTATCCCTTAGACTCTGACCCCTGGTTCTGGACTTCCCCAAACATCGGGAACATTCTTCCTGACTCTAACCTGCCTGGTACCATCAGAATTTTATATGTTTCTATGACATCCGCTCTCATTCTTCTAGACTCCAGTGAATACAAGCCCAGTCGATCCAGTCTCTCCTCATATGTCAGTCCTGCCATCCCGTGAATAAGTCTGGTGAACCTTCGCCGCACTCCCTCAATAGCAAGAACATCCTTCCTCAGATTAGGAGACCAAAACTGCTACACAATATTCCAGGTGACGCCTCATCAAGGCCCTTTAAATCTGCAGTAAGACCTACCTGCTCCAATACTCAAATTCCCCAGCTATGAAGGCCAACATGCCATGTGCCTTCTTCACCGCCTTCTGTACCTGCATGCCAACTTTCAATGATTGATGTACCATGACAATCAGGTCACGTTGCACCTCCCCTTTTCCTAATCTGTCACCATTCAGATAATATTCTGCCTTCACGTTTTTGCCACCAAAGTGGATAACCTCACATTTATCTACACTATACTGCATCTGCCATGTATTTGCCCACTTACCGAACCTGTGCAAGTCACCCTACAGCCTATTAGCATCCTCCTCACAGCTCACACCGCCACCCAGCTTAGAGTCACCTGCAAACTTGGAGATATTACAATCAATTCCGTTGATTCCATCTAAATCGTTGATGTATATTGTAAATAGCTGGGGTCCCAACACTGAGTCCAGTGGCATCCCACTAGTCACTGCCTGCGATACTGAGAAGGACCCATTTATCCCTGCTCCCTGCTACCTGTCTGCCAACCAGTTCTCTACCCACATCAATACATTACCACCAATACCATATGCTTTAATTTTGCGAACTAATCTCTCGTGTGGGACCTTGTCAAAAGCCTTTTGAATGTACAAACACATTACATCCACTGGTTTTCCCTTGTCCACTCTGCTAGTTGCATCCTAAAATAATTCTCGAACAATTGTCAAGCATGATTTCCCTTTCATAAATCCTTGCTGACTTGGACAGATCTTGTCACTGCTTTCCAAATGTGCTGCTATTTCATTTTTAATAATTGATTCCAGCATTTTCCCCACTACTGATGTCAGGCTAATCGGTCTATAATTATACATTTTCTCTCTCCCTCCTTTTTTAAAAAGTGTTGTTACATTAGTTCCCCTCCAGTCCATAGGAACTGATCCAGAGTCGATAGACTGTTGGAAAATGATCACCAATGCATCCACTATTTCTAGGGCTACTTCCTTAAATACTCTGGGATGAAGACTATCAGGCGCTGTGGATTTATTGGCCTTCAATCCCATCAATTTGCTTAACACAATTTCCTGACTAATAAAGATTTCCTTCAGTTCCTACTTCTCGCTAGACCCTCGGTTTCCAAGTATTTCCGGAAGGTTATATGTATCTTCCTTCGTGAAAACAGAAATAAAGTATTTGTTCAATTGGTCTGCCATTTCTTTGTTCCCCATTATAAAGTCACCTGATTCTGACTGCAAGTGACCTACGTTTGTCTTCACTAATCTTTTTCTCTTCACATATCTACAGAAGCTTTTGCAGTCAGTTTTTATGTTCCCTGCAAGCTTCCTCTTATACTCTATTTTTACGCTCCTAATTAAACCCTTTGTCCTCCTCGACTGATTTTTAAATTTCTCCCAGTCCTCAGGTTTGCTGTTTTTTCTGGCCAATTTATATGCCTCTCCTTGGAATTAACACTATCCCTAATTTCCCTTCTGAGCCACGGTTGAGCCACATTCCCCGTTTCATTTTTTTTTCTCCAGACAGGGATGTACAATTGTTGAAGTTCATCCATATGATCTTTAAATGTTTGCCATTGCCTATCCACCGTCAACCCTTTAAGTCTCATTTGCCAGTCTATTCTAGCCAATTCACATCTCATACAATTTAAGTTACCTTTCCTCAAGTTCAGGATTCTCGTCTCTGAATTAACTGTGCCACTCTCCATCTTAATAAAGAATTGTACCATATTGTGGTCACTCTTCCCCAAGAGGCCTCGCACAACAAGATTGCGATTAGTCCTTTCTCATTCCACATCACCGAGTCTAGGATAGCCAGCAGTCTAGTTGGTTCCTCGACATATTGGTCAAGAAAACCATTCCTAATACACTCCAGGAAATCCTCCTCCACTGTATTTAGAAACATAGAAACATAGAAAATAGGTGCAGGAGTAGGCCATTCAGACCTTCTAGCCTGCACCACCATTCAATGAGTTCATGGCTGAACATGCACCTTCAGTACCCCATTCCTGCTTTCTCAACATACCCCTTGATTCCACTAGTATAAAGGACTTCATCTAACTCCTTTTTGAATATATTTAGTGAATTGGCCTCAACAACTTTCTGTGGTAGAGAATTGCACAGATTCCCCACTCTCTGGGTGAAGAAATTCCTCCTCATCTCGGTCCTAAATGGCTTACCCCTTATCCTTAGACTGTGTCCCCTGGTTCTGGATTTCCCAAACATTGGGAACATTCTTCTTGCATCTAACCTGTCTAACCCCGTCAGAATTTTAAACGTTTCTATGAGGTCCCCTCTCATTCTTCTGAACTCCTGTGAATACAAACCCAGTTGATCCAGTCTTTCTTGATCGGTCAGTCCCGCCGTCCCGGGAATCAGTCTGGTGATCCTTCGCTGCACTCCCTCAATAGCACGAATGTCCTTCCGCAGGTTAGGAGACCAAAATTGTACACAATACTCCAGGTGTGGCCTCACCAGGGCCCTGTACAACTGTAGTAACACCTCCCTGCCCCTATACTCAAATCCCCTCGCTATGATGGCCAACATGCCATTTGCTTTCTTAACCGCCTGCTGTACCTGCATGCCAACCTTCAATGACTGATGTACCATGGCAGCCAGGTGTCGTTGCACCTCCCCTTTTCCTAATCTGTCGCCATTCAGATAATAGTCTGTCTCTCTGTTTTTACCACCAAAGTGGATAACCTCACATTTATCCATATTATACTTCTTCTGCCATGCATTTGCCCACTCACCTAACCTATCCAAGTCGCTCTGCAGCCTCATAGCATCCTCCTCGCAGTTCACACTGACACCCAACTTAGTGTCATCCGCAAATTTGGAGATACTACATTTAATCCCCTCGTCTAAATCATTAATATACAGTGTAAACAGCTGGGGGCCCAGCACAGAACCTTGCGGTACCCCACTAGTCACTGCCTGCCATTCTGAAAAGTCCCCATTTACTCCGACTCTTTGCTTCCTGTCTGACAACCAGTTCTCAATTCATGTCAGCACACTACCCCCAATCCCATGTGCTTTAACGTTGCACATTAATCTCTTGTGTGGGACCTTGTCGAAAGCCTTCTGAAAGTCCAAATATACCACTTCAACTGGTTCTCCCTTGTCCATTCTACTGGAAACATCCTCAAAAAATTCCAGAAGATTTGTCAAGCATGATTACCCTTTCACAAATCCATGCTGACTTGGACCTATCATATCACCTCTTTCCAAATGCTCTGCTATGACATCCTTAATAATTGATTCCATCATTTTACCCACTACCGATGTCAGGCTGACCGGTCTATAATTCCCTGTTATCTCTCCCTCCTTTTTTAAAAAGTGGGGTTGCATTGGCTACCCTCCACTCGATAGGAACTGATCCAGAGTCAATGGAATATTGGAAAATGACTGTTAATGCATCCACTATTTCCAAGGCCACCTCCTTAAGTACTCTGGGATGCAGTCCATCAGGCCCTGGGGATTTATCGGCCTTCAATCCCATCAATTTCCCCAACACAATTTCCCGACTAATAAGGATTTCCCTCAGTTCCCCCTCCTTACTAGACCCTCCGACCCCTTTTATATCCGGAAGGTTGTTTGTGTCCTCCTCAGTGAATACCAAACCAAAGTACTTGTTCAATTGTTCTGCCATTTCTTTGTTCCCCGTTATGACTTCCCCTGATTAGACTGCAGGGGACCTACATTTGTCTTTACTAACCTTTTTCTCATTACATATCTATAGCAACTTTTGCAATCCGTCTTAATGTTCCCTGCAAGCTTCTTCTCGTACTCCATTTTCCCTGCCCTAATCAAACCCTTTGTCCTCCTCTGCTGAGTTCTAAATATCTCCCAGTCCCCAGGTTCGCTGCTATTTCTGGCCAATTTGTATGCCACTTCCTTGGCTTTAATACTATCCCTGATTTCCCTTGATAGCCACGGTTGAGGCGCCTTCCCTTTTTTATTTTTACGCCAGACAGGCTTGTACAATTGTTGTAGTTCATCCATGCAGTCTCTAAATGTCTGCCATTGCCCATCCACAGTCAACCCCTTCAGTATCATTCGCCAATCTATCCTAGCCAATTCACGCCTCATACGTTCAAAGTTACCCTTCTTTAAGTTCTGGACCATGGTCTCTGAATTAACTGTTTCATTCTCCATCCTAATGCACAATTCCACCATATTATGGTCACTCTTCCCCAAGGGGTCTCGCACAACGAGATTGCTAATTAATCCTCTCTCATTTCACAACACCCAGTCTAAGATGGCCTCCCCCCTAGTTGGTTCCTCGACATATTGGTCTAAAAAACCATCCCTTATGCACTCCAGGAAATCCTCCTCCACCGTATTGCTTCCGTTTTGGTTAACCCAATCTATGTGCATATTAAAGTCACCCATTATAACTGCTGTACCTTTATTGCACGCACCCCTAATTTCATGTTTGATGCCCTCCCCAACATCACTATTACCGTTTGGAGGTCTGTACACAACTCCCACTAACGTTTTTTGCTCTTTGGTATTCTGCACCTCTACCCATATAGATTCCACATCATCCAAGCTAATGTCCTTCCAAACTATTGCCTTAATTTCCTCCTTAACCAGCAATGCTACCCCACCTCCTTTTCCTTTTATTCTATCTTTCCTGAATGTTTAATACCCTTGGATGTTGAGTTCCCAGCCCTGATCATACTGGAGCCACGTCTCCATAATCCCAATCACATCATATTTGTTAACATCTATTTGCACAGTTAATTCATCCACCTTATTGCGGATACTCCTTGCATTCAGACACAAAACATTCAGGCTTGTTTTTTTAACACCCTTTGTCCTTTTAGAATTTTGCTGTACAGTGGCCCTTTTTGTTCTTTGCCTTGGGTTTCTCTGCCCTCCGCTTTTCCTCATCACCTTTCTGTCTTTTGCTGTTGCCTCCTTTTTGTTTCCCTCTGTATCCCTGCATTGTTTCCCATCCCCCTGCCATATTAGTTTAAATCCTCCCCAACAGCACTAGCAAACACTCGCCCTAGGACATTGGTTCCGGTCCTGCCCAGGTGCAGACCGTCCGGTTTGTACTGGTCCCACCTCCCCCAGAACCGGTTCCAATGCCCCAGGAATTTGAATCCCTCCCTGCTGCACCACTGCTCAAGCCACGTATTCATCTGCGCTATCCTGCGATTCCTACTCTGACTATCCCGTGGCACTGTTAGCAATCCCGAGATTACTACTTTTGAGGTCCTTCTTTTTAATTTAGCTCCTAGCTCCTTAAATTCGTTTTGTAGGACCTCATCCCTTTTTTTACCTATGTCGTTGGTACCAATGTGCACCACGACAACTGGCTGATCTCCCTCCCTTTTTAGAATGTCCTGCACCCGCTCCGAGACATCCTTGATCCTTGCACCAGGGAGGCAACATACCATCCTGGAGTCTCGGTTGCGGCTGCAGAAACGCTTATCTATTCCTCTCACCATCGAATCCCCTATCACTATCGCTCTCCCACTCTTTTTCCTGCCCTCCTGTGCAACAGAGCCAGCCACGGTGCCATGAACTAGGCTGCTGCTGCCCTCCCCTGATGAGTCATCCCCCTCAACAGTACCCAAAGCAGTGTATCTGTTTTGCAGGGGGATGACCACAGGGGACTCCTGCACTACCTTCCTTGCACTACTCTTCCTGCTGGTCTTCCATTCCCTAGCTGGCTGTGGACCCTTCTCCTGCGGTAAGACCAACTCGCTACATGTGATACTCACGTCATTCTCAGCATCGTGGATGCTCCAGAGTGAATCCACCCTCAGCTCCAATTCCGCAACGCAGACCGTCAGGAGCTTGAGGTGGATACACTTTCTGCAGATATAGTCGTCAGGGACACTGGAGTCGTCCCTGAGTTCCCACATGGTACAGGAGGAGCATAACACCCGACCGAGCTCTCCTGCCATGACTTAACCCTTAGATACACTTAAATTGGCAACAACAAGGTTAAAAGTTACTCACTGATATAGAAGAGAAAAAAGAAAAGAGAAAAACTACTCACCAATCACTCACCCTCTTGGCTGTAACGTCACCTTTTGATTTCTTTCTACTTCTTTTTTGCCTTCTCTCCCCGCTGCAGCTGCACAGGTACACCTCTCGGACTGCCGCCGCCTCTCGCTGCCGCTGGGTCTTTCTAGACCTCACCAACCACGCACTCCCGCCTCTCGGACTGCCGCCGCCTCTCGCTGCCGTTGGGTCTTTATAGGCCTCACCAACCATGCACTCCCGCCTCTCGGACTGGCGCCGCCTCTCGCTGCCGCTGGGTCTTTATAGGCCTCACCAACCACGCACTCCCGCCTCTCGGACTGCCGCCGCCTCTCGCTGCCGTTGGGTCTTTATAGGCCTCACCAACCATGCACTCCCGCCTCTCGGACTGCCGCCGCCTCTCGCTGCCGCTGGGCCTTTTATAGGCCTCACCAACCATGCACTCCCGCCTCTCGGACTGCCGCCGCCTCTCGCTGCCGCTGGGACTTTTACAGGCCTCACCAACCATGCACTCCCGCCTCTCGGACTGCCGCCGCCTCTCGCTGCCGCTGGGCCTTTTATAGCCCTCACCAAGCACGCACTCCCGCCTCTCGGTTTGGTTAGCCCAATGTCTATGCAGATTAAAGTTGCCCATCATAACTGCTGTACCTTTACGCATCCATAATTTCTTGTTTGATACTGTCCCCAAACTCACTACTACTGTTTGGTTGTCTGTGCACAACTCCCATGAGTGTTTTCTGCCCTATGGTATTCCGCAGCTCTATCCATACAGATTCCACACCATCCAAGCTAATATCCTTCCTTACGATTGCGTTAATTTCCTCTTTAACCAGCAACGTTACCCGACCTCCTTTTCCTTTCTGTCTATCCTTCTTGAATGTTGAATACCTCTGGATGTTGAGTTCCCAGCCTTGGTGACCCTGGAGCCATGTCTCTGTAATCCCAATTATATCATATTTGTTAATTGCTGTTGATGCAGTTAATTTGTCCATCTTATTACGAATACTCATCGCAGAGAGGCACAGAGCCATCAGGCTTGTCTTTTTAATATACTTTCTCCCTTTAGAATTTTGCTGTAATGTGGTCCTTTTTGATTTTTGCCTTGTGTTTCTCTGCCCTCCACTTTTATTTTTCTTCTTTCTATCTTTTGCTTCTGCACGCATTTTACTTCCTTCTATCTCCCTGCATAGGTTCCCATCCCCCTGCCATATTAGTTTAACACCTCCTTAACAGCACAAGCAAACACTCCCCTAGACATTGGTTCGGTTCTGACCAGGTGCAGACCGTCCAGTTTGTACTGGTCCCACCTCCCCCAGAACCGGTTCCCATGTCCCAGGAATTTGAATCCCTCCCCCCTGCACTAATCATCAAGCCACATAGTCATCTGAGCTCTCCTGCAATTTCTACTCTGACTAGCACGTGGCACTGGTTGCAATCCTGTGATTACTACCTTTGAGATCCTTCTTTTTAATTTAACTCCTAGCTCCCTAAACTCAGCTTGTAGGACCTCATCCCGTTTTTTCCTATATCGTTGGTACCTATATGTACCACGACAGCTGGCTGTTCACCCTTCCCCTCCAGAATACACTGCAGCCGCTCCGAGACATCCTTGACTTTTGCACCAGGGAGGCAACATACCATTCTGGAGTCTCGATTGCAGCCGCAGAAACATCTATCTATTCCCCTTACAATAGAATCCCCTATCACTATAGTTCTCCCATTCTTTTTCCTGCACTCCTGTGCAGCAGAGCCACCCCAGGTGCCATGGACTTGGCTGCTGCTGCCTTCCCCTGATGAGTCATCTCCTCCAACAGTACCCAAGATGGTGTATCTGTTTTGCAGGGGGATGACAACAGGGTACTCCTGCACTACCTTCCTTCCACTGTTCTTCCTGATGGTCATCCATTCCCTATCTGCCTGAGTAACCTTTACCCGCGGAGTGACCAACTCACTAAACGTGCTATTCACGACATCCTCAGCATCGCGGATGCTCCAAAGTGACACCATGCGCAGCTCCAGCGCCGCAATGCGGCCTGTTATGTGCTGCAGCTGAATACACTTCCTGCACATGTAGTCATCAGGAACACTGGAAGCGCCCCTGACTTCCCACATAGCACAGGAGGAGCATGACACGTGTCCGAGCTCTCCTGCCATGATTTAACCATTAAATTACTTAATTTGGCAACATGCCAAAGGTTTCTTGCTGTTAAGAACAAGAAGAAAGACAAAGAAACAGAAAACTACTCACCACTCAACCAGCCAATCACTTACCCTCTTGGCTGTGACGTCACCCTTTGATTACTTGTGACTTCTTTCTTACTTTTGACCCTGCACCAGCTGTAGCTCGCTGCTCGCTGCTCCTCCAGCCGCTGCTCCTCCGACTGCCGCCGATCCCCGGACTCCCGCTGGGCCTTTATAGGCCGCTGCTCACACCTCCTCCGGTCACTGCTCCTCCGGCTTTTGGAAAAAAATAATTCAGTCAGGCAGAGTCTGCATGGATTTATGAAAGGGAAGTCATGTTTGACAAATTTGCTGGAATTCTTTGAGGATGTAATGAACAGTGTGGATAAAGGGGAACCAGGGGATGTGGTGTATTTGGACTTCCAGAAGTCATTTTGACAAGGTGCCACATAAAAGATTACTGCACAAGATAAAAGTTCACGGGGTTGGGGGTAATATATTAGCATGGATAGAGGATTGGCTAACTAACAGATAACAGAAAGTCGGGATAAATGGTTCATTCTCTGGTTGGTAAACAGTAACTAGTGGGGTGCTGCAGGGATCAGTGCTGGGACCCCAACTATTTATAATCTATATTAACGACTTGGAAAAAGGGACCGAGTGTAACGTAGTCAAAGATTGGAGGAAAAGCAATGTGTGAGGAGGACACAATAAATCTGCAAAACAACATAGCCAGGCTTAGTGAATGGGCAAAAATTTGGCAGATGGAGTATAATGTTGGAAAGTACAAGGTTATGCACTTTGGCAGAAAAAATCAAAGACAAGTTATTATTTAAATGGAGAAATTTGCACAGTGCTGCAGTAACAGCGGGACCTGCGGGTACTTGTGCATGAAACACAAAAGGTTAGCATGCAGGTACAGCAATTGATCAGAAGGCCAATGGAATCTTGGCCTTTATTGCAAAGGGGATGGAGTAGAAAGGCAGAGAAGTCTTGTTGCAGTTATAAAGGAGATTGGTAAGGCAAGACCTGGAATACTGCGTGCAGTTTTGGTTTCCATATTTAATACTGCTTTACTTGCTTTGGAGATGTAGAATTTACCAATATTTCGCAAAGATTCCTTATACCTGTTCCCCTGCAGAGGAGAAGAATCCCTTTCTGGACTTTTAAAATGGAAGGACAAACTTAGGGACACAAATGAGTTTAAAGAGGAAGACGAGGCCTGCAGGGCATAAAAGGGGATGCATTCATGGAGCCCCCACAGTGTTTTATCTCATAAGAAAGAGAATTTAATTTGTACCTAAATTAAAAGAAGCCTGAGATCCCTAAACATCTCTGGGAAGCAGCATATCAATTTTAAGATTCTACAACATATTGGCAGCGAAAAAAGAGTTACCGAATACATGACATGGGGCTAACCTCTGTGAAGCAAATTCGTGTATTAAGGATCCCAGACTGTCTGGGGGAACTATGCAACACCAATTCACCCCCTAATAGATAATCAAATTACCAACCATTATCATAAATGACACAACTCAATCAAATTACTGCTGAACAAGCCCGACAAATTCTGACAAAGAAGAGAGCTCAAAACTAATGAGCAGCTCCCTTGAAACAAAGAGCTGGGCCAGATTTGGTGGGAGATAAGGAAGCCTTTTTGGGATATATCTATTCCCAGTTTTACAAGGAAAAGAATACAAGCAGCCGGAGGTGGGGAGTGAAGAAATGGAGTCGTGGAGAAAAGTGTAAGAAATCATCAAGGACCGACCGAGCAGGCAAACAGCACGAGGCCCACGAAACGGAAGGTTGTCAGCAACCAAATTGACAATCCGGGTCACCACAACCAGTGAAACAACCAACCGAAACCAACTCAGCAAAAACCGAAGAATCGACATGTATTTCCACTCTACAATCTACTTCTGAACAACCAACGGGTGAGAAATTACCAAAAAGGACTAACTAAATCTATTCCTAACCAAAGAAAGTGGGTACTTACCGCATACATCCAAAACGCAACTGAGCATATCAACGGACGCACCCCAACCGAAGGCTACGCAGTCCGAAGTCCTCTCCTCCGTCCGGGATACGGCTTGCCTAGAAGGCCAAGTGCAGTGAACCCCGAAACCGCGATTTACCGGCAACTGTCAAAAGCTATTGGTGAGCATAGCTCCTGAACCCCCAGAGCTATAACTTAGTTAGTCAGGGGAATTGAGAGCGGGGGAGGCTGGGATAACTCGTGTAAATGTATCTGCATTCTCCTCTTTACCCCATTTAGAGTTTAAGCTGTATTCTTTTCCCCATAGGCTGTATGTTGACAATTTATTCAACGTGTTGTACCCCTTAGTGTCTATTGCTATTACTATTCTGTGTGTGTTGTTAAAGATGTGCCTTTTACTTCCTTTTAAACACAATAAAGCCATACTTGCTTCCTATCTTGAAACCGATTGTTTGCCCAAGCCTGTCACAGCCCCTTTATAATTCAAGTGTCTAGAACCAAGGGTGTGGGAGCGATTCATTTAAGGGCAGAAGGGAAAGCTGACCCTCCGAAAACCACCCCTTACATAATGGTGACCACCAAGGGCCTCTGGGGCAAGGGACGTGATAAGAGAGAGAGTGGTTTCATGAAAAGAAGCAAAAAGGAAGAGGAAATTTCCTCTTATGTGTTTAAGAGGGTAAATGTGGCGAAGGAGTGGGGACTCGATCTATTGTATGCTGAGCGTCCAGAAGATGCTGCAGCTCAATGGACCGAGAGCAAGGACCATAAAAAGTCAATAGAGAAGGCCATTTGGCTAATTTGCCTTCAGCGACAGATCTGGCTTCTAGATGAGGAGAATGAGAAATTAAAGGGAGTATTGAGGTAGGCAGAAGAGAGGTCCAGTGCAAGGGACACAGTCGGGGAAAGGCTGTGGACTGAGGTGGGACAGTGAAAGGAAAGTAGAGAGCTCACTAAAGAAAGGCACAAAACCCAACTGGACCTTTTAAAGTGTCAGATTATTGAAGCCAAGAATAGCGAACTTGCATTGCGGGAATATAATTCCTGCCTCGCCAAGCAAGTTAAAGATTATGGGGAGAGGGTGAAAGACATTCAGGTAGCCTATAAGGTAGCCAGTACCAGGGAATTTGAGGCTGGTGACCATGGCCCCTGCCAGCAGCTGATCCAAGGCTTGAACCTTGCTCTATCCCGGGCTAAAGGCATGGTGTGCCAGATAAACCCGGGTTTAGCCCAGGAACACCTGGTAGAGCAAGGAGAAACGCCGCAGTCACCGCCTGCAGCTCCCGGGAACAGCCCAGAGCAGCGGGGGTGTCAACCAGAGTGCAGGGCAGGTAACGATTGCGAACTATCAACAACGGCGGCCCCGAGTTTTAAATCGGTTTGGTAGCAGGGGGAAGCAGGCAAGCCAATACAAGGAGGGCTGGAGCCAGGGCCAATGCACTCGGTCCGGCAGCAGACGTTTGACCCACCTGGTGCAAATGGGGCAGCAGGATCCCTAGTGAGCAATTTCATAGCCCCCATGACACCCAAAAACTGAGCGCTATGATAGGCCACCTAATTAAGCTCACCCAACAGGGGGGATCCCTCGGTACACATCCTGGAAGTGGAACACAGGGGATATTAACGGGTGCAATGATTCAGAGCAGGCTAAGCTGTTGCTCCTCTCACGGGACACCAAGCTGTGCCATTCGATCTCTGCGGACAGCAGAAAGGGGCGAAACACGTACGCTACGTTTAAGGAGGAGGTTCCAGAGGCCATGGGTATGAACGACGGGAGTCATTTCTCCCGAGTGGAGAAGACAGTGCAGCTCCATGGGGAGACTCCACAGGCTTTCGCCGACAGGTTGTGGCCGGTCTACGAAAGGGCCTGTAGTGGGGTTCTTGACCGGGCCCACCTGACCCCTAACCAGCTGGCTCACTGGCTCCGCAGCCTGGTGGCAAACAGCTTACCTGGAACAAAGGCAAAAGCCCAGGTCTGGTTCGATCCAAGAGATCCCAGAACCACCGAGGAGACAGTGGTCAGACAGTTGACACTGGCTTACCGGAACGGGAAGGTCCATCAGATTAAACCCAGCCAAGGCAAGAGAGAGTGGCATCAGGAAGGTGGGAACCCTCCCCACAAAGGGGGTGAATGTTTTGGGTGTGGGAAAAGTGGGCACTGGAGGAAGGACTGTAGGAACCCATGGAAAGAGACTCAGGGAAAGGCCACTTCAGACCCAGCCCGTAAGGCCGGGGCAGGAACACCCGACTCATATGAGACACTCGTAGCCACCCTACAGACACTTATAAATGGACTGGGAGCAGTAGCTACTGCAACCGGTAGAGTAGCTGGTACGGTAAATTCCTCTGCTCCAACCCACCCATGTGTATGACTATAGCCAGCGCAGCCTGTGTACCTGTGTTCCCTAGAGTACGATGCCTGGAAGAGACCGTGCGTTACAATGGAGGTGGAGAAAGTGAACGGGACCTACCTGCTAGATACTGGTGCTTCCTGCACCCTTATACATGCAGATAACCCGGCTACCTCACCTCTATCGAACGGGGTCCCGTACAGTCTAGTGGGGTTCACAGGCAACGAGCAAACTGGTTCGTTTCCCATCCCGCTCACCATTCAGTTAGGGACACTCAAAACCAAATGGAAGTGTGTCCTGATGAAATGGGAGCAGGAGGGAAAATGTATCCTGGGGGCTGATTTTATCATTAGCCACTAGATCCGTTTGGATCTGAGGAACCACTGTCGATGGGGAGCCATAGGGACAGACAGGGAACGTGAGGTGGCGGTGATCCCAGAAAAAGAGGCCAAGGGAACGTTGTGTACCGTGAAGCCAAAGGAGGGTTATGACTTGGAATTACTGATCACTAACACCCCAGTGGAGTACCAGGCATATGTACGGGCACACCTTGCATCATTCGCCACCCACAAACATGACTGTGGCAGGGTAACGGGGGTGGAAGTTAGTATAGAAGGGGACCCCATGACCCAACCACAAAAGCAATATAACTTCCCCAGGGAGGCAGAGGTAGTCCTGACAACGGCGCTGGGATCACTGGTAGAGCAAGAGGTGTTAAGACCGATAGCAACCCATGTGACCTCTCCACTGTGGCCGGTGAAGAAACCGGACAACTCATGGAGGGCCACCGTGGACTATCGAGTGCTAAATAAGAATATCCCTGCCTGTGCACACACTGTAGCAGCCGTAGCGGACCTCAGAGGGAGTATTCCAGCATCCGCGACCACTTTCACGGTGTTGGACATTTCAAATGGGTTCTGGTCCATTCTTTTAAATCGGGAGGACCAGTACAAGTTCGCCTTTACCTTTAAGGGCCTACAATACACGTGGAACTGTCTTTCCCAGGGCTTCCACAACAGCCCAGCATTTTTCACCAATGCATGGCGAACTGTTTAAAGGGCTTTAGCAGACCCCAGCAGTTGGTGCAGTATGTGGATGACCTGCTCCTGTTTACCGATCAGGGGGAGGAGCATGGCCCACTGCTGGCTGAGCTGCTGGAGCTGCTAAAAGAAGAAGGGTTTAAATTAAACCCGAATAAGGCACAGATCGGCCAGAAGGAAGTCAAATTCCTGGGGCTGACTGTGCGCGCTGGGGAAAGGGCCATAGACAAGGCTAGAAGGGAGGCAGTACAGGAGTTACCAGCCCCAAACACAGTGACAGGGGTAAGATCCTTTCTAGTGCTCACCGGGTACTGCAGAGACTTCATTGAGGATTATGCAGCCACCGCAGCCCCTCTGCTCAGGCTCCTACACAAGGGGCTAGAGTGGGACTGGGATGAGGGTTTGTGAGGCAGCATTTAATCAGCTCAAGAAGGACTTGCAGACCGCGCCAGCCTTAGGAGCGATAGATGTAGGAAAGGAGTTTTTCCTTGAGGTGGCAGCCAGCGGGGACAGTTTGAGCTCAGTGCTGCTTCAAGAGCGGCATGGCCAGCTGAGACTGGTGGTTTACTCCTCCAGGATCCTCACAGATGTGGAGTAGGGGTACTCCAACTGTGAGAGACACTTACTCGCCACACATTGGGCAGTGAAAAGATCCTTGATCTTCACGGGAGGGTCTCCTCTTACATTCCTAACCCACCACACACCTACTCAGATGCTCCTGGATGGGATGATTAAGGACGGGACGGTGAGCAGTGCCCGCATTGCTCGCTGTACCCTGCTCCTCTCCCAGATGGACCTCAGAGTAGAAGGCCCCCATGAGCCAAGGCTCGCAGCCAACCTAATCTACCCAGGGAAAGCCCACAGGTGCGCCGTAGAAGGGGTATGGGAGGTGAGCATTTGCCTTCAGGCTGGGTTACACCCTACAGGCCGGGACATCTACGTGGACGGGTCCAGCATGGTATCTGCTGGCAAACGACTCACTGAGTGCGGAGCCTATGACCCAAGGTCAGGTATTGCCCGGGTAATCAAGCTCCACAGTTTCATGAGTGCCCAGCATGCTGAACTGTCCGCCGTAATGTACGTGGTGTCCCACACCGAGGAATTCCCTACCCCGTACACGATTTGCTCGGAGAGTATGTTCACCTGCAATTCGTGTACAGAGTACCTGGCTATATGGTCCCTTCGCGGATACACGTCCGCTGACAGGAGACCCCTGGCAATCAAGCCCCTGCTGGAGAAAATCATGACAGCGGTGGGGGAAGAAGGAAAGGTCTACATACATAAGGTGAAGGCCCATTCAAAAACCGAACCCCGTGCAGAGGGAAACCAACAGGCTGACAAACTGGCCAAAGAAGGTGCCCGCACGGGAAAGTTCTGGGACCCCTATGACACCGGCCGCATAGCAGCGGTCAAGAATAAGAACAGGGCAGCAGAGAGTACAGGGATAGCTTTGGCCCCGGACTTAAAAACAGTTCAGGCACAGGACCCGGTCCTGAAAGTTGTCCTGAACGTGCTAGCTGGAGGAGAGAGAGTAGAAGGTCCGTCCGGCACAGCAGCCATTACCGTTAAGGAAAGCATGCTGTTTGAAGAGGGACAATGGGTCGTGCCACAGCAGCACCAGAGGGAATTCCTAAAACTGGCCCATGAGGGTCCAGGAGTGGGACACCCCGGGCCTGAGACCACCTGGCAACGGGTGAAACAGGCAGGATGGTGGCCGGGACTCAGGGAGGATGTCCGTGGGTTCTGTGCGAACTGCCTGGTTTGTCTGCGAGCAACCCAACCCCCAGAAAAGGAAGGTGTCCCTAGGACACGTCAGGAGGGTAGAGGGACCATGGCAGTCAATCCAAATTGACTACATCGGGCCCCTACCCACCGCCCAGGGAGGCTACAAATACTGCCTAGTCCTGGTGGACGTGTTCTGAAAATGGGTTGCAGCCTTCAACTGCCGAACAGCCACCGCACGAGGGACAGCTAAGATTCTCGTGAGGGAAGTGTTCTCCCGGTGGGGACTCCCACAGTATGTGGAGTCGGACCAGGGGAGCCATTTCACCGGGCAGTTATTGCAGGCAACCCTTAACGTGCTCGGCATTGAGGGGAAATGGCACATTGCCCACAATCCACAGTCATCGGGTAATGTGGAGCTTTTAAACTACACCATTAAAGAAAGGCTGCGGAAGGAGACAGGAGACTCACCCCAAAAGTGGGTGGAGGTCTTACCGTTGGTCCTAATGTGGATCAGAGCCAGCCAGTCAAAGAGTACGGGGTATTCCCCATGCGAGCTCATGACTGGCCGGATCATGTGGACCCCCACCCATGTCCTAGCCCCGGTGCTCACAGAAGGTCAGCTCAGAGAGGTGAACTGGGACTGGTTTGTCAGGAACCTGTTTGAACACCTCAAACAGATTCACTGGCAGGCTGCTCGTAACATGGGCAGACAGCATCAGAGTAACCGATTGCTGCTAGAACCCAGCAAACACCACGAATGGGAGATTGCAGGCCAGGTCATGGTGAGGAACCATGCTCGGATCGGGGTTTGTGAAGCATTATATATGGGGCCATACAGCATTGTGGACAAGGCAAGCCCGATGGTCTATGCCATAAAGCTGCCCCGCTGTACTAAGTGGTTCCACATCAACCAGTGCAAGCTCTACAACCCAGGGTCAGCCAAGCACAGAGGGCAGCCGGGAGGGGTGAACCGTCCTCAGGACAGGGACCCTCCGTTGGCCGCCCCCGACGGTGGAGGGCCCACAGGGAATGTGGCAGGCTCAGAAACCGTGCCTATAGGGACGGTGAATTGCAGTACTGGAGGGGCTACCCCACCCATCGTTTGGGATTCGGACGCACCCCCAGTAACCCAAGCCCTGAGAAGGACCCTCCGTACAGCACGGCCAAAGATACCGTGGTCACCGGCATCTGAGCCTCAGCGATTCTACCCTAGGAGAAGGGCAGCCTGACAGGAAAGGCCGAAGGTCAGAAGTACAGAGGCCACTCAGAGTAGGGAGCCCCAGCCAGCCGCCTCCAGCGGTGAGGGTCTCACAGGAGCAGTAGCATCGAGCTGTCCCAGAGACAAGGGTCTCCAGCTCACCGGCTGCGGGGAAACCAGGCGGCTATCAGACCGCACCAGGCATGGGCCTGACAGGGACTAACCAGGCCACCCGGAGACGGGTGGCGGCTGTACATCGCTCTATTTTTTAGTCTAAGGTAGCTGACTGCACCATTTTACATTTTAAGGTTTAGTTTAGAATCGAGGGTAATGTTGCAGTAATGTTTAGGTGATTGTTTTGACTTTGTCTTGTATGTCAGCCAGCCTGAGAGCAGTTCTCAAGGGCAGGATCCAGACATTACCAGGTGATGGACAAACCTCAGGAGACCAATTGATGTTGTTTAATTTTAATCTATGTTCTTCCTTCAGTAATGTGGTTGTACGTTGACTACATGCTGGTGAATATAATGTAATTGAAATGAAATGTAACTGTGCAGAAATGCAATTGTAGCGATGGAACCCCCTCCAAGCTGGGAGGGTGTAAACGTAAAAAGCTTGTACCTGTAAAGGGAAAAGTGTGTATCTGTGGTGATGTTGCATAAGTGTAATGCATATTTTGGTATTAGTTTAGTTAATTTACGGGGAAGGTTATTTCTTGAGAGCCAGGAACTTTGCTCACGTGTAAGATGATACCATAAATGACATGGTATCACAGCGGGGGAATGTAGAATTTACCAATATCTCGCAAAGATTCCTGGTACCTTTCCCCTGCAGAGGAGAAGAATTCCTTTCTGTGCTTTTAAAATGAGTTTAAAGGGGCAGTCGACGCCTGCAGGGGATAAAAAGGGAATGCATTCATCGAGACCCCTCCCCCCCCCGCCCCCCACCACAGTGTTTGGACTCATAGGAAATGGAATTCAAAATGGACCTAAATTTCAGAAGCCTGACATCCCCTAAACATCTATGGAAAGGAGCAGATCAATTTTAAGATTCTACAACATTTTCGCTGCGAAAAAGAGTTACCGAGTACAGAAGGTGGGGCTAAACTCTGTGAAGCACATTCATGTATTAAGGATCCCAGACTGTCTGGGGGGAACTATTCACCCACTAAGAGATAATCGAATTACCCAATCAAGCACAATGGAAATCATGGTCAGGAAACTGGACAATCCTCAAACAATGCAAAACCAGTGATCGCACATTCTCACACCCTAATCGAGTTACTGCCGACAAAGGAGACATTTGAAAATCAATGGACAGAACAGTTTAAACAGAGCCCAAGAGATTTGATGGGAGATAACAAAGCCTTTTTTGGGGGATATATCTATCCCCCAGTTTTACAAGGAAAATCTAACAGAACACAGATTGGAACTCGCACTGACACGAACAAGGACATAGACTGGAACACAGACACAGACACAAGCAGCCTGCTTCCTCTGCAGTGAAGAAATGGAACAGTGAAGGAAACTACCAGAACTCATCAAGAACTGACCGAGCACGAGGCCCACGAAACGGAAGGTTGTCAGCAACCAAATTGACAATCACTCTACAATCTACTTCTGAACGACCCAACGGGGGAGAAATTACCAAAAGGGACTAACTAAAACTATTCCTAACCAAAGAAAGTGGGTACTTACCCTATACATCCAAAACGCAACTTAGCATATCAACGGACGCACCCCAACCGAAGACTACGCAGTCCGAAGTCCTCTCCTCTGTCCGGCTCGCCGAGAAGGCCAAGTGCAGTGAACCCCGAAACCGCGAATCACCGGCAACTGTCTAAAGGGATTGGTGAGCATAGCCCCTGAACCCTAAGAGCTATAACTTAGTTAGTTTGGGGAATTGGGAGGTGGGAGGCTGGGATAACTTGTGTAAATGTATCTGCATTCTCCTCTTTACTCCATTTAGAGTTTAAGCTGTATTCTTTTCCCCACAGGCTGTAATTTGACAATTTATTCAATGTGTTGTACCCCTCAGTGTGTATTGGTCTGTGTGTGTTATTAAAGGTGTGCCTTTTACTTCTTTATAAACACAATAAAGCCATACCTTCTTCCTACCTTGAAACCGATTGTCTGTCCAAGTCTTTTACAGTCCCTTCATAATTCCAGTGTCGAGAACCAAGGGTCAGCGAGCGATTCGGAACCACTCATATAAGGTCAGAAGGGAAAGCTGACCCCCTGAAAACCACCCCTTACACTGCCGGCCACAACTCCTTCATGACCGATCTTATTCCTCTCACTACTTCTTTACCCATGGATTACTCGTGAGGTTGTGGTGACCTGAAATTTCTAAAATCTTAATTTAAAACTAGAACTCTTCAACATTCTTAAACTCATATCGTGCTATTATATACATCTGCCACCCGTCTCCGACTGGCCAAGTTAATCCCTGTTCTTCTCCTTCCCTTATTCAGCCTCTGGTTTGCCTGTGTGGCCGGCGGTAAGGCGGTCTGTACCGCAGGACCCAGAGTGTTCTGACTGGAGGTGTGCCTGAGTCCCACATTATCCGGGGAATGGCCCCTCTGGGGCAACAACACAATTCCCCTTTAGGTGTGGCTGCTGAGTTCATTTCATTAACTGAGGATTCTGCACAGCCGGGGGCTGTAGGCTGGGTATCTCAGTTCGTGGCTGGTCCACCACGACCTGTCCTGTGAGTCCCTCAACGCCGAAGGCTGCCGGCTGGGGATCCTTGTCCATAGACTGATCCATGATCTTGGGTATTCTCTAACGGATGGCCAACCTCCCGGGGCTGACCCACTGAAACTGGGGCACTGGTGACCACGGTGTCTCCGGGAAGCGAGCCGGGACAGCTTTGTCAGGAATCTGTTTGAACATCTTAAACAGATTCACTGGCAGGCTGCTAACAACATGGGCAATGAACTCAGCACTTTAGCTTGAGTGTTCAGGACTGAACGCGCCCCTGAGCATGTATGAGGAAAAAGCTCCAGAAAATATTCTCGGCCAGGGAGCTTTCGCTTGTGAGGTGAACGTGTTAAGCGCGACACTGCGGAAACATCTCCACTTTCAGCACCAGGTCAGACAGAAATGTGAAGTGAGCAGGTGGACTGCAGAATCCCACTTTTAAGGAGTTGGTCGTAATGTCAAACAAAGAGTTTCACTAAATGATTAAAAATAAGAAATGTCAAAGTCGAACATGCATCTCCAGAGGAGACTGAGATCTGAACACAGCACCTTAAACCACTCCGCCACCCTGAGTATTCAATGCTAGATGTGGCCACCTGCAGATTGATTTTGAACTTTTGTGTCCTGACACATGAAATAAATGAGGGCAGCAGGCGTATCTCTGCCTGACACCGGGGAAACAGTGAGACAGATCTTGGAGCAAGCGTCTGGTTATTGCCAAACAGCAAAGAAAATATTTTCTGGAAGAACAATGTTGAAAATAATTGCAACCCCAACATGATTAGAACACACAACTTTTCGATTTGGAGTCAGGCATGCTACCATTGCCTGACAAGGTCCACACATGAAGTCTGAGATGTTCGGCGATATGAAGGTTTCACAATACAAGGGGCTTTAAAATCCCCGCCCATTCCCACCAGGTGTCCGAAGCAGCGCTCACCTGCCAGTCACCGTATGTTTTTTTCTTAAACTTTTGTATTGTTTTCACGGGAAAGCATCATTAATTAACCCCTCACCTTCTTTTGCACAATGAAAGAAATGCTAACTGAGGGAGAGTCGATACTTCAATCATTTGTCCTGTGCTTTGGGGAGTGGGCAGGGAAGTGGACCTGAGTCCATGATTCCATCGGCCATGATCGTATTAAATGTCGGAGCAGGCTCGAGGCGCATTTGGTCGACTACTGCTCCTATTTCTTATCTTCTTATGTTCTTATGCATGTTGACCCATTTTACTCACTGTAT
Source organism: Pristiophorus japonicus (assembly GCF_044704955.1). NCBI lineage: Eukaryota > Metazoa > Chordata > Chondrichthyes > Pristiophoridae > Pristiophorus > Pristiophorus japonicus. The sequence continues at coordinate 351,110 of NW_027250777.1, forward strand.
TTTAGGAGTCTGGTTCAAAATCTTCATTGCTGATGACACCAGGAATCTGGGGCAACTTTTGTCAAATTTAACAGCACCGGTTATTCCGACCGTGCACAGAAAATAGAATCAGTAGTGAAGATAAAATCCTAGGGTGCTCATTTTCAGATTCAATGCAGCAGGATTTCAAATAAAGTAAAAGAATTTTACAGTGAAAAGATTTAGAAGTGTTACTTGTATTTATGTCTTTAATTAAACTTTGTGGCGTCTGACTCCCGTTCATGCCACTGCTGAATAAGAAAGGAGGGTTTGACGTTGACCAGACTGCACTGCCCCTGATATTTGTGAGCTCATCCTTTATATTCAGAGGTTTCTCACCCTTTGATGGGCTGCAGTGTAGCGGATATCACGTTGGCCTCACACGCGAAAGGTCCCCGGTGGATCCGTTTTCTCTCACTGAAAGTTATCTATTTATTGGTTAAATAAAGAGCAATTCAGGAATAAGGGAGCCCTTTTGCCAGGAGAATAAATAGCAAATAAAAACAGCAAATTCTGCAAATCTCAGCAAATAAGGCAGCATTTGCCAGGAGACTCAACTCGCCTCCGATTGTTCCCATTTGGCAAGTTCAAACAAAATGTTTATGCCTGGGATCGAACCAGGGACTTTTTGCTTGTAAAGCAAACATGATAACCACTACACTACAGAAACCACTGGTATAATAGCCCCAAAAGAGGGGAGCTGACCAGTGAGCTCTCTCTGTGCTGATCGGGAATGAGGAGGCTCACCTGAAACAACTTCTGTCCCACACTGCAAGTTCTCAATCCTTCTCCTCCACTGCCCTTTACAGAAATGTCACGGATCACCCAGCCACCGTGTTCACTTCCACATCCTCACAGTGGGGCCACAGAGCCTCCTACCGTCTCCCCGCGATCAGTGAACACACCCAGTTTGTAAAATTAAACCCGGAACACGTGCCCGGCAAAGGGCAGGAGAAGCCAGATAGTCTGTAAGCTCGGTCTATCACAGAAAGTAATGGTATTCATGGTGATTACAGCAATTATTAATCGTCTCACAGACCTCAATTATTTTTATGCGATGAATTGATCGAGTATCGTTACCACGTAAGTGCGGCGGATCTTAACCCCTCGACCACCAGGGAACAGTTATGATAGATGTTGATATATTTATATATATTTATATAAGAACCTGAATATCAACGGCTAGCTACCTTGACCTCATGGCGAACAGCAGTGCAACTAACTTTGAGTGAAGTAAATTGTTCCACAATGACACCCATTTCATCTTTTGTTCCCTTTTAAACACTAGAGACTGAGACAGGTGGAACAAATAGAGAAATAAAAGCACAGGGATAGAGACAAGAGGAAGAGAGAAGGGGAAAGATACTGCCCCCACCCAGAACTAATGCAGAAACCCCTCTGCTGCGCTCGGGGTGGCCACCCACAGCCTGGATACACTAACGGGAGAACACCAGCGGCAGGTCGGGGCCATAAAAGGAACGGCGAGCGGCCCTGGGAGCAGCTTGAAGGTCCCGGGAGACTACTCCAGGGAGCAGCGCGAGCTGGTGCAGGAGGGCGGCGGCAGCGAAGAGTGACGTCATCAAGGTCCAGGTCAGTGATTGGAGCGTGGGCAGATACAGCAGGAGCGGCGAGATCGGGGCGAAGGAGCGGCGAGAGACAGTGGAGGGATGTGATCGGGGCCCAGGGGAGGCATGAGTTCAGGGCCAGGGGCCCAGGGGCAGCACAGCAGCGTACACTGAGATATGTGTGCACACTGGGTCCGTGCAGCAGAGCTCGTCTCCAGTCGTCTTGTTTAACCCTTGCCACTGGACGAATACCTCGCTCTGTCAAGCCCGTGTGATGACTGAAGCCGGATAAATCACCTGGACCTGTTGGCTTGCATCCTTGAGTCTTAAGAGAAGCAACGGCAGGGATAGTGGATGCATTGGTTGTAATTTACCAAAATTCCCTGGATTTTGAGGAGGTCCCAGCAGATTGGAAAACTGCAAATGTAACGACCCTATTTAAAAAAGGAGGCAAAAAGCAGGAAACTGTAGACCAGTTAGCCTAACATCTGTGGTTGGGAAAATGTTAGAGTCCATTATTATTAAAGAAGCAGTAGCAGCACATTTGGAAAAGCAAAATTTGGTCAGGCAGAGTCAGCATGGATTTATGAAAGAAAAGTCATGTTTGACAAATTTGCTGTAATTCTTTGAGGATGTAACAAACAGGGTGGATAAAGGGGAACCAGTGGATGTGGTGTATTTGGACTTCCAGAAGGCATTTGACAAAGTGCCACAAAAAAGGTTACTGCACAAGATAAAAGTTCCAGGGGTTGAGGTAATATATTAGCATGGATAGAGGATTGGCTAATTAACAGAAAACAGTGTCGGGATAAATGGTTCATTCTCTGGTTGACAACCAGTAACTAATGGGGTGCCGCAGGGATCAGTGCTGGGACCCCAACTATTTACAATCGACATTAACGACTTGGAAGAAGGGACCGAGTGTAATGTAGCCAAGTTTGCTGACGATACAAAGATGGGAGGAAAAGCAATGTGTGAGGAGGACACAAAAAATCTGCAAAAGGATATAGACAGGCTAAGTGAGTGGGCAAAAATTTGTGTTACAATATTGGAAGTGTGAGGTCATGCACTTTGTCAGAAAAAAATCAAAGAGCAAGTTATTATTTAAATGGAGTACAGCAGGACCTGGCATGAAACACAAAAGGATAGTATGCAGGTACAGCAAGTGATCAGGAAGGCCAATGGAATCTTGGCCTTTATTGCAAAGGGAATGGAGTATAAAAGCAAGGAAGTCTTGCTACAGCTATACAGGGTATTGGTGAGGCCACACCTGTAATACTGCATGAAGTTTTGGTTTCTATATTTACAAAAGGATATACTTGCTTTGGAGGCAGTTCAGAGAAGGTTCACTAGGATGATTCCAGAGATGAAGGGGTTGACTTATGAGGAAAGGTTGAGAAGGTTGAGCCTCTACTCATTGGCATTCAGAAGAATGAGAGGGGATCTTTCTTAGAAATGTAAACTTGTATGTACCTTGTACAGCCACAAGAGGGCTCATCCCCTGGAGTCCCAAGGGAGCATAGGTACTTAAGGAGGGCTCACAGGCCGGAGACGGACTCTGGAGACCTGCAATAAAATACTGTCACACTTTACTTTGAGCTCACAGTATCCACTCAGACTCTTTATTCATACACAACAACTGGCGACGAGATACAGATGTCGAACCCAACGATGCAGAGAACAGTGGGCATCCTGGAGAAATTCTCGGAGGGAGATGATTGGGAATTGGAGCGACTCGACCAATACTTCGTGGCCAACGAGCTGGAAGGAGAAGCGAACGCTGCTAAACGAAGGGCAATTCGCCTCACTGTCTGCGGGGCACCAACGTATGTTCTCATGAAAAATCTGCTTCCTCCAGAACCCACAGAGAAATCGTACAATGATTTGTGCACACTGGTCCGGGAGCATCTGAACCCGAAGGAAAGCATTCTGATGGCGAGGTATTGGTTCTACACCTATAATAAGACCTTGGGAGAGTTTGGTCATGTATCTCACATTACTGTATATAACTGTATCTTACCATGCTATACATGACTGTAACTAGATATGACCTGTAACCACAAGCATACGTTACCACCAGGGGTGCACTTGCAGGAGACACTGCATACCTGTTCCACACTGGTATATAAAGGCAGGTCTCAGGCAAGTGTGGCACTTGAGAGCTGTGAAATAAAGGTGCAGGTCCAGAGTGACCTTGACTTCAGCATGTGCCTCGTCTGAGTCTGTACTGCAGGGTCAGGACTTTACACTTACAAGCGAAAGCTCAGCGGGTGGTAATATTTTCTGGAGCTTTCTCCTCATGCATGCTCAGGGGCGAGTTTGTTCTCCTGTGAAAGGTTATAAGATCATAAACATGTCAGGATTCGGAGCCGGAGTAGGCCTTTCGGCCCCTCGAGCCTGGTCCACCATTCAAGAGGATCCTGGCAGTTCCTCGACAGTAAGTTTAAACATCTGGGGCGGAGCCAACAGGCGCCTGGCTGCAATCAGCCACAAAAAGGTGCATTTGGCAGAAGCCCGGCTACGTCAATCGGTCGAGCATGAGAATCTTAATCTTGGATTCAGGGGTGTGAGCCTCACGTTAATTGTTAAAACATGTCCCATTTTACACACAGTGCTTTAGGGATCTGATTCAAAATGTTCATTGCTGGTAACATCAACAGGAGACTGGGGAAACAGTGCGACTGACATTAGAGCAAGTGTCTGGTTGTTGTGAAACATCAATTCTGGAAGAATGACATCGAAAAGAAATGTGACCCCGACACACAGAAAGAAGTGTTAAGGCAGAAGATTAAATGCTGCATTCCTCTGTGCAAAAAATTCCTTTCACAAACATTTCTCTGACCAAAACTGCACAAAACAAAAATGTTCCTTTCAAATTCATTAAACTCCCGAATTTCCACACCCCCCGAATCTCCTGAATCAGATGCATTTTGTTTTGCCGACTCAATCCATGTCCCTTTGCAATGTTCTGCTTCCAGCCACACTATGAAATGTGCCACTAACTTATAGAATCATGGAATGGTTATAGCACGGAAGGCCATTCGGCCCGTCGAGCCCGTGCCGACTCTCTGCTAGTCCCACTCCCCCGCTCTTTCCCCTGAGGCCTGCAATTGTTTTTCCTTCAGACATTTATCCAACTCCTGTTTGAAAGATAAGATTGAGTCTGCCTCCAGTACATTCCAGATCCTAACCACTCGCTGCTAAATAGCCAGCTCCTGTTCCTATGTGTAAAGTCTGGGAAACACTGGATCAATGACTACCACACTCACAGCCTTCCTAAATATAGCACCGTCATTCTATTCTCGTAAAACCAGCTCCTGAAATATAGTCCAGCTGTGTAGGTTAAAGCTCTGGTTATGTTCCTAACATTACTTCAAATGCAGTGTTTCCGTAGTGTAGTGGTTGTCACATTTGCCTCACACGCGAAAAGTTCCTGGTTCAAAATTGGGTGGAAACATTTTGAAAACTTGCTCAATTAAATATTGGAAAAAATGGATTGATTCATATTCGTGGTTCAATATTAACAAAACACCATGTCCCACAACCTTGTAAAATTTTCTGATATCACTGTACAGTTCTGTATACACTCAAACTCTACACTTGAACTGAATGCTCATAAAAGTATTGGAGTGGGAACTCACTGGATAACAGCACAGCTGGTAATGTTTGCGGAATATGTTTGTGCAGTCAAAACGCACAATGACAAACTGGAACCGCGCGGCACCGAATCCTCGGGGAAAACACAGTTAAAAACTTCGCCTCTGGTTGGGCTCGAACCACCAACTTTTAGGTTAATAGCCCAACGCGCTAAACCATTGCGTCACAGAGACTGACGCAAGTGCACACTGCACGACATCCAAAACCAGGGTGTCAGTCAGTTAAACCTTCAGATTGCTCCTTCCAGGATGGAACTTGTCCACTCTCAGTTGTACTTTTTCAAAATAAAGGGTGGACATTCAGTGTGGATGTGTGGAAGCAGTCTGGTCCCGTACACTGCAGACACTTCCATGTCACTGCCAACCAGCTCTCCCACAACCGGTGTGATCTACCTTCCAACCTTCCGGTGCCTTGTCTGTGACGAAGTATTCTGATTGTCCCGAAAACGGTATTCGGTTTTAATTCCTTTTCTGCTCCCGACTGCAGATATTCCTGTGAATAAACGCGAACAAAGTGCTTACAGGGTCAGTTCGATTGACCGTTTCTTTGCTTGGTGAAATTTAAAAGATTGAAAGCGACGCACATCAACCCCAGAAAATGCTGGAAACACTCAGCAGGTCGGGCAGTATCTGTGGAGGTGGGGAAGTGGGAATAATCGATGGGTTTGTTTGTGGCTTTGATCTGCTGCTGGGAAGTGAGGCAGCGCTGCAGGATGCTTTTTTTCGAGGTGTAAGCAGAGGTTTCTGTCGTGTAACGGTTATCACGTTCGCCACACATGTGAAATATCCTCGGTTTGAGCACGGACAGAAACATTGTTTTGGAGAATATTTTTCTGTGGAATACATTTTTTAAAAGTAGCCCCAGGTTCCTTGTATCATGAGCGATGGGCATTTTAACTCACTCTCCTAAAATACAGTGTGTGTAAAATCAGATAGGGGCTAAAACTGCATCAATGATTAAAGTTCCTTAACTCATTAAAGTTCAGTTCTTGAAGTTTCCATCAATTCATTTCATAAACATAATTGAAGTGTGTGAGAGAATTAATAATGGGCTTTAATCGTTAAGGACCCCATTACTTTATGTTATAGACCCAGGTTACACACTCTCTTGCTTCTGAAAGAGTTGAGGTCCATGTGGGGGTGATTTGGGCACATCTTTCCCCACATTACAAATGTGTCAGGAAATCAACCACCCAAAGTACTTTCATTAACAAACAGGGGTTCCCGCAATTGTCTGGTCTCAAAGCGGTTTTAGTAATTGTCAATATCTCTTGTCCATTTCCGATGTTTCCTGATTCTGTCGGTCTCCCTGGCTCTCTGCAATGTGTGTGTGGCCACCTGCAGATTGGATGTCAATGAATACCTGTGTTTGTGTTTTCAATGCAACAGAAAATGTTTCTTATATATTTCTTATGTTCTCTCCAAATCCTCGATATCCTTCCTAAATTGTGGTGCCCAGAACTGTAAACAGGATCCAACTGAGGCCTAAGCAGGGATTTATAAAGCTTTGGTGTAAATTCCTCACCGGTGTAATCTATTTCACGTTATAAAGCCAAGAGTCCTGTATTCGTTTTTAATAACCTTATCAACTTGTCTACCCACCTTCAAATATTGCTGTGTGTAAATCTCTCGGTCACTCTGTTTCTGCATCCCCTTTAAAACAACACCATTTAGTTGAAGTTTCCACAGATCACCACCGTGTGTTTCCTAGACCTTACACAGAGGGACATAGGAACAGGAGGAGGCCATTTAGCCCCTCGAGCCTGTTCCACCATTCAGTGAGATCATGGCTGATCTGATCTTGGCCTCAGCTCCACTTCCCTACCATCTCCGCCTAACCCTTGACTCCCATATCGTTCAAAAATCTGTCTACCTCCACCTTAAATATATTCAATGACCGAGCCTTCACACCTCTCAGGGGTAGAAATACAAAGATTCACGCCCCTCTGAGGGAAGAAATTCCTCCTCATCCCCATTTTAAATGGGCAACCCCTTATTCTGAAACTATGTCCCCTCGTTCTAGATTCCCCCACGAGGGGAAACATCCGCTCTGCATCTACCCTGTCTAGCCCCCTCAGAATCTTACACCTTTCAAAGATATCATCTCTCACTCTGCTAATCTCCAATAGGTAGATCCCAACCTGTTCAACCATTCTTCATAAGACAACCTTGTGAACCTTCTGTGAAATGCCCGCAATGTAAGTTTATCCCTCCTGAAATGAGGAGAGCAAAATTGTACGCTGTACTCCAGGTGTGGTTTCACCTCTGCTCTGTACAGTTGTAGCAGGACTTCCGTACTTTTATATTCCATCCCCCTTGAAATAAAGGCCAACTTTCCATTTGCCTTCCTAATTACTTGCTGTATCTGCATGCTAAATTTTTGTGATCAGGAAGGCCAATGGTATCTTGGCCTTTATTGCAAAGGGGATGGAGTATAAAAGCAGGGAAGTCCTGCGACAGCTGTATAACGTATTGGTGAGGCCACACCTGGAATACTGCATGCAGTTTTGTTTTCCATATTTATGAAATGCTATACTTGCATTGGAGGCAGTTCAGAGAAGGTTCACTAATTTGATTCTGGAGATGAGGGGGTTGACTTATGAGGAAAGGTTGAGTAGGTTGGGCCTCTACTCATTGGAATTCAAAAGAATGAGAGGTGATCTTATCAAAACGTGTAAGATTATGAGGGGGCTTGAGAAGGTGGATGCAGAGAGGATATTTCCACTGATGGGGAGACTAGAACTAGAGGGCATGATCTTAGAATAAGGGGCCACCCATTTAAAACTGAGATGAGGAGAAATTTCTTCTCTCAGAGGGTTGTAAAACTGTGGAATTCCCTGCCTCAGTGAGCTGTGGAAGCTGGGACATTGAATAAATTTAAGAGAGAAATTGACAGCTTTTTAAATGATAAGGGGATAAGGGGTTATGGGGAGTGGGCAGTGAAGTGGAGCTGAGTCCATGATCGGATAAGCCATGATCTTATTGAATGGCGGAGCAGGCTCGAGGGGCCGTATGGCCTACTCCTGCTCCTATTTCTTATGTTCTTCTGTAAAAGGACTCCCAGATCCCTCTGCTCCACAGCATTTTGTAATCTCTCCCCATTTAAGTAATTATTAGCTTTTTTTGTTTTACCTACCAAAGTGGATAACCTCATATTTCCCACATTATACTGCAGCTGCCAATTTTTTGCTCACTCACTGACCCTATCTATATCGCTTTGCAGATTGTTTGCGTCCTCCTCACAACTTGCTTTCCCATCTTCTCTTTGTATCAGCAGCAAATTTGTCTACATTACAAACATGCAGAGCCCAGAACAAATTATTTTGCACCCTGGCGATGTTTTCCCATTGCCTTTGAAGGCGTATATCGCAGATTACCCAGAATGAAACCGTACATTTAAGATTTATACTGTGAGGGAAAATTGCACCTTATTTTATTAGTTCGAGGTGTTTCATTAATTGATTTGACATGCTGTATTTGTTTGAGGTGCTGTGGAAAAATGGATCCTTACTCATTGCTGACTCTAAGTTAGAACAAATGAGTGTTCGACAGTAAAATGAGCACTGCACTTTAATTGAGAATTACATATCCAGAGTTATAGTAGGCAGCCGCATACCGCAGTGAAGTAGAGCAGACCCGAGAGACTCAGCTAACATTTGGATAGTAATCACTGAATTAGCACAGAAGAGTGCAAAACATTCATCAGAACAATATACAATCAATACAATGTGTCTGATTGTGTTTGAAGGAAAACGGCCATTGGAGAGAGAGCATCGTTTCCAATTACATTATATAATAAGTCTGATCAACATTTTCCAGTTTTGGGACGTTTAGCTTCAATTTCGGAATTTTGCATTTAAACATATTCTATGTCATGAGGGACTCAAATCAGCGGCCGTAATGTGTTTGTTCAAACAACTGAAACTAATTTCAACTCTGTTGCATCTTGACTGCCCAGTGGGGAGCCCACAGGATATAATTGAAAGGCTCCGGGAATATTTCAGAGTTTAATTCAGAGAGATTGCCTGAAGCATGAAGAGGCAGCATCGCTTAACACAGAAAATGCCTGATACGTCCTTACTACACAGTATAAACGAGGCCCCTGCTTGAGAGAAGGTCAGTCTGTGACCTGTCCTTTATTCCATAGCACTCAAGTGATGAAGGTGGGTGGAGCTTCCCCTTTTATACCTGAAGGTCCAGGTTAGGAGTATCTCCCACCTAGTGGTCAGTGTTCTCACGGTGTACAACTTAGGTCAGTTTATACATGGGTTACAATGCTGGTTGAATACATGACATCACCTCCTACCCCAAAGTCTTATTGGGATCACAGGTTGAGTCTCTCTGGTAGTTTATGCTCCCTTGTAGAGCGCCTGAGTTGGGGCTCCAGTTGTTGGGCGCTGGCCTGAGTGTCTGCTGTTTGCAGTGCTCAGGCCTGTCCGGACTGCCCACAGTGACTGGGCTCTCCTCCCTTTGGTTCCGGTGTTCGGTCACATGTGGTGGAGTGAACTCTATATCGTTCTCTTCCTCTGCTTCTTCTATGGGGTTGCTGCACCTCCTTTTTGTTTGATCCACATTTTTGCAGCAGATTTGCCCATTGGTAAGTTTAACTACCAGAAACCTATTTCCCTCTTTGGCAACCACAGTGCCTGCGAGCCATTTGGGCCCTGCAGCGTAGTTGAGGACAAAAACAGTATCATTTACATCAATACATCATGCCCTCGCAGTTCTTTCATGGTAGTAATATTGTGACTGGCGCCTGCTCTCGACAATTTCTTTCATGGTGGGGTGTATAAGGGAGAATCGGGTTTTGAGCGTCCGTTTCATTAGTAGCTCTGCGGGTGGAATCCCTGTGAACGAGTGTGGTTGGGATCTATAGGCCAACAAGAGGCGTGATAAGCGGGTTTATAGGGAACCCCCTTGGAATCTGAGCATCCCCTGTTTGATTATCTGCACTGCTCGTTCTGCCTGGCTGTTTGAGGCCGGCTTGAACAGTGCCGTTCTAACATGGTAAATTCCATTGCCTGCCATGAAGTCCTGGAATTCAGTGCTTGTGAAGCACGGGCCATTGTCACTGACCAAGATGTCCGCTAGACTGTGGGCGGCGAACATTGCCCGTAGACTTTCTACCGTGGCAGAGGATGTGCTTGAATTTAAAATGTCACACTCGATCCATTTGCAGTAGGCGTCTACTACAACCAAAAACATTTTCCCCATGAAAGGACCTGCGTAGTCCACATGGATGCGTGACCAAGGCTTGGCCAGGGGCTAAGGGGGGCTTCCCTGGGCGCATGGCCCAGCTGGGCACATGTGTTGCACCTGCGAACACAAAGTTCCAGATCTGCATCTATCCCTGGCCACCAAACGTGTGACCTGGCAATTGCCTTCATCGTGACAATGCCCGGGTGCCCATTGTGGAGTTCTCTGATGAACACCTCTCTGCCCATCTGGGGCATGACTACGCGGTTTCCCCACAGTAGGCAATCGGCTTGAATCGAGAGTTCATCCCTGCCCCTGTGAAATGGTTTAAATTCCTCAGGGCATGCCCTGTACGTGGCTGCCCAGTCCGCATTCAGGACACATTTCTTGACTAGAGACAATAGCGGGTCTCTATTTGTCCAGACTTTAATCTGACGGGCTGTCACTGGTGAGCCTTCGCTTCCGAATGCTTCAACAGCCATGACCATCTCAGCACCATGCTAGGTAGCCCCCTCAGTGGTGGCTAGTGGGAGCCTGCTGAGTGCATCGGCGCAGTTTTCAGTGCCCGGTCTGTGCCGAATTGTGTAGTCATAGGCAGCTAAAGTGAGTGCCCACCTCTGTATGCGGACCGATGCGTTTGCATTTATAGCCTTGTTGTCGGCCAAAAGGGACGTTAGGGGTTTGTGATCTGTCTCCAGCTCAAATTTTCTGCCAAACGGGTACTGGTGCATTTTCTTTACCACATATACACATGCGAGCGCCTCCTTTTCTACCATCCCGTAGCCCCTTTCTGCCTAGGACAGACTTCTGGAGGCATAAGCTATCGGCGTAACTGACCCTTGGTATTGACATGCTGCAACACACACCCGACACCATAGGACGACAGATCGCACGTTAACACAAGTTTCTTACATGGGTCATATAGCGTTAACAGATTGTTGGAACATAACAAATTGCGTGCTCTCTTAAAAGCCCTTTCCTGGCTGTCCCCCCAGACACATTCACGACCTTTGCATAGGAGCATGTGCAGCGGCTCCAGCAGCGTGGTCAATTTGGGAAGAAAGTTGCCAAAATAATTCAAGAGCCCCAGGAACGAACGCAGTTCCGTCGTGTTACGGGTTCTGGGTGCTCTCTGGATCGCTTCCATCTGGGATGCAGTTGGGCTGATCCCGTCTGCTGCTACCCTCATCCCCAGGAATTCTACCTCTGGAGCTAGGAAGACGCACTTCGCAGTTTTCAGGCGCAGACCTACCCGGTCCAGTCTGCGTCGCACCTCCTCCAGGTGGTGGAGGTGTTCTTCAGTATCGTAACCCGTAATGAGGATGTCGTCCTGAAAAACCACCGTCCCTGGAATCGACTTGAGGAGGTTTTCCATATTTCGTTGGAAGAGCGCGGCGGCCGAGCGAATCCCAAACGGACATCTGTTGTACTCAAACAACCCCTTGTGTGTCGTGATGGTGGTCAGCTTCTTCGACTCACTCGCCTGCTCCTGGGTCATGTAAGCGGAGGTCAGGTCCAATTTTGAAAAAAGTTTGCCACCGGATAGCGTCGCAAAGAGGTCCTCCGCTCTCGGTAGTGGGTACTGGTCTTGGAGTGACACCCGATTGATGGTGGCCTTGTAATCGCCACATATCCTGACTGACCCATCCGCCTTGAGCACCGGCACAATCGGGCTCGCCCAGTCACTGAATTCGACTGGCGAGATGATGCATTCCCTCAGGAGGCGGTCCAATTCGCCTTCTAGCTTTTTCCGCATCACGTACGGCACCGCTCTGGCCTTGTGGTGTACTGGTCTGGCGTCCGGGTTTATGTGAATCACTACCTTGGCCCCCATGAAAGTGCCAATGCCGGGTTGAAATAATGAGTCAAATTTGTCCAGGACATGTGAGCATGGTACTCGCTCCACAGAGGAAATTGCATTGACATCGCCCCATTTCCAGTTCATGACAGCAAGCCAACTCCTCCCCAGTAGTGCGGGACCGTCCCATGGGACAATCCAGAGTGGCAACCTGTTCTCTGAATCTTTGTGGGTCACGACTACCGTGGCGCTGCCAAGCACCGGAATGATCTCCTTGGTGTAAGTCCGTAGCTGTGCGTCAATCGCCGATAACTTTGGCCTCCTGGCCTTGGATGCCCACAACTTTTTGAACTGTTTGACACCCATCAGGGACTGGCTGGCACTCGTGTCTAACTCCATTGATACTTGGATGCCATTGAGGAGCACTTTCATCATTATTGGTGGCGTCCTGGTGTATGAACTGTATACGTGCTCCACATGAACTCACTGAACTTCAGCTTCCAGCGATTTCAGCCAGTGTCCATTTCTGCAATTTCTGCAGGCATTTTGCTCATCTCTGCAAAATCCGGCTGAACGTATGCCTCCACGCCTCCAGCATGAGTTACGGTTTGAAACAAAAGGTCCCTTGCCAGTCGATCGTCCATGACTGCCCCTGTTATTGTCCTTGAGTGCACGATTAACAGGTGCTGATGGCCCCATTACTGGCCGCATTGTCCCTTGCAATGGCATGAATCGCTGTTTAGCTTGCCATTGTCTCTGTCGAACTCCCCCTCTGGGTTTGACTACATGTTGGGGCATGCCTGATTGCCCTTGTCTGCCTGGAGAACTGTGTGCTGCTTTAACAATGTTGAATCTCTGTCCCAACCATTCCTTAACACAGTACCTCTTGTCTGTTCTGCTAGTGGCCATGCTCGCGTGGTTTAAATCCCAGTTTCTTGTCGCCATTGATACGTCCTTACTTCACAGTATAAATGCACACAAGGCCTATGCTTGAGAGAAGGTCAGTCTGTGACCTGTCCTTTATTCCATAGCACTCAAGTGATGAAGGTGGGTGGAGCTTCTCCTTTTATACCTGAAGGTCCAGGTTAGGAGTGTATCCCACCTAGTGGTCAGTGTTCTCACGGTGTACAACTTAGGTCAGTTTATACATGGGTTACAATGCTGGTTGAATATATGACAATGCCTGCGACATTTTCCATCATTGATAAAATATTCTACGTGATCCTTGCAGTCACTGCTCTTCCTGGTCAGTGATTATAGTCATTGAGGTTGTGTAACTCTGTGTGTGATCCATATTTGGCCTTGTTCTGTATCTGACAATGTAGTGATGACCATTAAATGATAGGGGCAGTGACATAATTTCAATAAATCGGAAGTCCACATTAGCCAAATTCCCACTGCTCATTTATGCCGTTCCTTTAACAGAAACCGTAACTCTGTACTCTGCAGACACGCAAATGATGAAGTTATTGCTGTTGTTGGAACACTTTGTATACTTGCACCTGCCCTCGGCACTAAAAGCTCTCTAAAGTTTGTTTCTTACTGGGATTCGCTGTCACAATAGAGTTGTGAAAGCTGAGAGGCACTGGGCAGACTGCAATATCTGACCGGACTGAATATGTATTACTGGGACTATCTGTCATTGTACAACTGTATTGAGTGTCTTTCATTGACTGGGGTCGAACATTTGACCATAGTGGCCATGTAATTACTGGAATTCTTTGAGGATACAACGAGCATGGTGGATAGAGGTGTACCGATGGATGTGGTGTATTTAGATTTCCAAAAGGCATTCGATAACGTGCCTCACAAAAGGTTACTGCAGAAGATAAAGATACGCGGAGTCAGAGGAAATGTATTAGCATGGATAGAGAATTGGCTGGCGAACAGAAAGCAGAGAGTCAGGATAAATGGGTCTTTTTCCGGTTGGAAATCAGTGGTTAGTGGTGTGCCACAGGGATCAGTGCTGGGACCACAACTGTTTACAAGATACATAGATGACCTAGAAGAGGCGACAGAGTGTCGTGCAACAACATTTGCAGATGACACTAAGATTAGTGTGAAAGCGGTTTGTGTCGCGGACTCAGAGAGGCTGCAAGGAGATTTGGATAGGTTAAGCGAATGGGCTAAGGTTTGGCAGATGGAATACAATGTCGGAAAGTGTGAGGTCATCCACCTTGGGGGAAAAAAACAGTAAAAGGGAATATTATTTGAATGGGGAGAAATTACAACATGCTGTGGTGCAGAGGGACCTGGGGGTCCTTGTGCATGAATCCCAAAAGGTTAGTGTGCAGGTGCAGCAGGTAATCAGGAATGCGAAAAGAATGTTGGCCTTCATTGTGAAAGGGATGGAGTACAAAAGCAGGGAGGTGTTGCTGCAACTGTATAAGGTATTGGTAAGAGCGCACCAGGAGTACTGCGTGCAGATTTGGTCACCTTACTTAAGGAAGGATATACTAGTTTTGGAAGGGGTACAGAGACGATTCACTAGGCTGATTCGAGAAATGAGGGGGTTACCTTATGATGATAGATTGAGTAGACTGGGTCTTTACACCTTTGAGTTCAGAAGGATGAGGGGTGATCTTATAGAAACATTTAAAATCATGAAAGGGATAGACAAGATAGAGGCAGAAAGGTTGTTTCCATTGGTGGGGGAGACTAGAACTAGGGGGCACAGCCTCAAAATACGGAGGAGCCAATTTAAAACCGAGTTGAGAAAGAATTTTTTCTCCCAGAGGGTTGTGAATCTGTGGAATTCTCTGCCCAAGGAAGCAGTTGAGGCTGGCTCATTGAATGTTTTCAAGTCAAAGATAGATAGATTTTTAAGAAATAAGGGAATTAAGGGTTACGGGGAGAGTGCGGGTAAGTGGAGCTGAGGCCACGACCAGATCAGCCATGATCTTATTGAATGGCGGAGCAGGCTCGAGGGGCTCGATGGCCGACTCCTGTTCCTAATTCTTATGTTCTTATGTTCTTATGTAATATTGGAAGTTTCTGCCATTGTTGAATTGTACTGAGTGTGGGTCACGAACTGAAGTGGAACCCCTGATTCCATTGGCGATGTATTAGTGGAGGTATCTGTCATTGGAGAATTGTTCTGAATGTGAGTCACATATAGAATGACATATTATATACAGCACAGCAATAGCCCATTTGGTGTTTATATTCCACTCGAGCCTCCTCATGTCTTTTCACATCTAACTCTATCAGTGTAACTCTCTATTCCCTTATTCCTCAGTTACTTATCTAGCCTCCCCTTAAATTAATCTATACTTTTCGCCTCAACTACTTCCTCAACAATCTCTGTGTAATGACACTTTTGCTGAATTCCCCACTTGGTTTCTTGGTGACTCTCTTATATTGATAGTTCCAGTGTTGTTCTTCCCCACAGATGAACACGCTCTCTCTGTGTCAACTCAATCAAAACCTTTCATCATATTATACACCTCAATTAGGTCACACCTCAGACTTCACTTTTCAAAAGAAAACAGATCCTGTCTCTTCATCCCTTTCTGATAGGTATAAAGTCGTATTTCTGGTATCATTCTTGTAAATCGTGTTTGCAACCTCTCCAGTGCCTCTATATCCTTTTTATAAGGATATAAAGGCAAGAAACAAAAAGGGCCACTGTATATGAAAGGGCTGCAGGAGGGGTCAAAACTAAAAATCATGGTTTAAAAATTAGGATGAAAACACTCTATCTAAATGCACGCAGCATTCAAAATAAAGTAAATGAGATGATGGCACAAATCATTACAAATGGGTATGATTTGGTGGCCATTACAGAAACATGGTTGCAGGGTGACCAAGACTGGGAATTAAACATACAGTGGTATCTGACGATTCAGAAAGATAGACAAGAAGGGAAAGAAGGTGGGGTAGCTCTGTTAATAAAAGATGATATCAGGGCAGTTGTGAGGGATGATATTGGCTCCAATGAACAAAATGTTGAATCATTGTGGGTGCAGACTAGAGACAGTAAAGGGAAAATGTCACTGGTCAGCGTAGTTTATAGGCCCCCAAATAATAACTTCACGGTGGGGCGGGCAATAATCAAGGGAATAATGGAGGCATGTGAAAAAGGAACGGCAGTAGTCATGGGGGATTTTAACCTACATATCGATTGGTTAAATCAAATCGCACGGGGTAGCCTGGAGGAGGAATTCATAGAATGCATACGGGATTGTTTCTTAGAACAGTATGTAACAGAACCTACAAGGGAGCAAGCCATCTTAGATCTGGTCCTGTGTAACGCGACAGGAAAAATAAATGATCTCCAAGTAAAAGGTCCTCTCGGAATGAGTGATCACTACATGGTTGAATTTGTAATACAGATTGAAGATGAGGAAGTTGTGTCAGAAACGAGCATACTATGCTTAAACAAAGGGGACTACAGTGGGATGAGGGCAGAGTTGGCTAAAGTAGACTGGAAGCAAGGACTAAACGGTGGCACAATTGAGGAACAGTGGAGGACTTTTAAGGAGCTCTTTCATAGTGCGCAACAAAAATACATTCCAGTGAAAAAGAAGGGCGGCAAGAGAAGGGATAACCAGCCGTGGATAACCAAGGAAATAAAGGAAAGTATCAAATCAAAGACCAATGCGTATAAGGTGGTCAAGGTTAGTGGGAAACTAGAGGATTGGGAAAATTTTAAGCAACAACAAAGAATGACTAAAAAAGCAATAAAGAAAGGGAAGATAGATTACGAAGGTAAACTTGCGCAAAACATAAAAACAGATAGTAAAAGCTTTTACAGATTTATAAAACGGAAAAGAGTGACTAAAGTAAATGTTGGTCCCTTAGAAGATGAAAAGGGGGATTTAATAATGGGAAATCTGGAAATGGCTGAGATCTTAAACAATTATTTTGCTTCCGTCTTCACAGTGGAAGACACAAAAACCATGCCAAAATTTGCAGGCCACAGGAATGTGGGAAGGGAGGATCTTGAGGCAATCACTATCACTCTGGGGGTAGTGCTGGACAGGCTAATGGGACTGAAGGTAGACAAGTCCCCTGGTCCTGATGAAATGCATCCCAGGGTATTAAAAGAGATGGCGGAAGTTATAGCAGATGCATTCGTATAATCTACCAAAATTCTCTGGACTCTGGGGAGGTACCAGCGGATTGGAAAGCAGCTAATGTAACGCCTCTGTTTAAAAAAGGGGGCAGGCAAAAGGCAGGTGACGATAGGCCAGTTAGTTTAACATCTGTAGTGGGGAAAATGCTTCAAACTATCATTAAGGAAGAAATAGCTGGACATCTAGATCGGAATAGTGCAATCAAGCAGACGCAGCATGGATTCATGAAGGGGAATTCATGTTGAACTAACTTATTGCAATTCTTTGAGGATATAACGAGCATGGTGGATCGAGGTGTACCGATGGATGTGATGTATTTAGATTTCCAAAAGGCATTCGATAAGGTGCCACACAAAAGGTTACTGCAGAAGATAAAGGTACGCGGAGTCAGTGGAAATGTATTAGCATGGATAGAGAATTGGCTGGCTAACAGAGTCGGGATAAATGGGTGGAAATCAGTGGTTAGTGGTGTGCCACAAGGATAAGTGCTGGGACCACAACTGTTTACAAGATACATAGATGACCTAGAAGAGGGGACAGATTGTAGTGCAACAAAATTTGCAGATGATACTAAGATTAGTGGGAAAGCGGGTTGTGTAGAGGACTCAGAGAGGCTGCAAGGAGATTTGGATAGGTTAAGCGAATGAGCTAAGGTTTGGCAGATGGAATACAATGTCGGAAAGTGTGAGGTCATCCACCTTGGGGAAAAAAAACAGTAAAAGGGAATATTATTTGAATAGGGAGAAATTACAACATGCTGTGGTGCAGAGGGACCTGGGGGTCCTTGTGCATGAATCCCAAAAGGTTAGTTTGTAGGTGCAGCAGGTAATCAGGAAGGCGAATGGAATGTTGGCCTTCATTGCGAGAGGGATGGAGTACAAAAGCAGGGAGGTCTTGCTGCAACTGTATAAGGTATTAGTAAGGCCGCACCTGGAGTACTGCGTGCAGTTTTGGTCACCTTACTTAAGGAAGGATATACTAGCTTTGGAAGGGGTACAGAGACGATTCACTAGGCTGATTCCAGAAATGAGGGGGTTACCTTATGATGATTGATTGAGTAGACTGGGTCTTTACTCGTTGGAGTTCAGAAGGATGAGGGGTTATCTTATAGAAACATTTAAAATAATGAAAGGGATAGACAAGATAGTGGCAGAGAGGTTGTTTCCACTGGTAGGGGAGACTAGAACTAGGGGGCACGGCCTCAAAATACGGAGGAGCCAATTTAAAACCGAGTTGAGAAGGAATTTCTTCTCCCAGAGGGTTGTGAATCTGTGGAATTCTCTGCCCAAGGAAGCAGTTGAGGCTAGCTCATTGAATGTTTTCAAGTCAAAGATAGATAGATTTTCAACCAATAAGGGAATTAAGGGTTACGGGAAGAGGGCGGGTAAGTGGAGCTGAGTCCACGACTAGATCAGCCATGATCTGATTGAATGGCGGAGCAGGCTCGAGGGGCTAGATGGCCTACTCCTGTTCCTAATTCTTATGTTCTTATGTTCTTATGTTCTTATAACACGGCGATAAGAATTGTACAGTGTACTGCAAGTGTGGTCCAAAGAAAGTTTGATACCAGTTCAACAGTACTTCACTACTTTTCAACACTATCCATCTTGAATTAACCCTTGGTGCTCCATTTTCTTTTTATGCATGTAAAACCCGCATCACGACCTTTACTGTTTATTTGTATTTCTACTCTGAGATCCCTTTGCTCCTCGACCTCACTTAGATTCTTATTCTCACGTAGTATTTGACCTCCTTCTCTTTCTTACCAAAGTACATGACCTCACTCTGTCTGTGTTGGATTGCATTTGCCAATTCAATGTCCAGTCTACAAGATTATTAATGTCTTGTTGTAGTTTGTTGCAGTCCTCCTCAATAATGTCTATCAGCCCCACACCAATTTGGCCTCATCTGAAAGTGTAGAAATTGTTTTTTTGATTCCAAAGTCTAAATGGACAATTTAAATTGTGAACAGCATTGGTCCCACACTGATCCTCATGGGAGCCCACTTTACACCTTCTGCACTCAGAATAACAGTCCTTTACTTCTGCTTTCTGTCTTGGGGTCAGCTCGCTATACATTCCACGACTTGTCCACTAACACCGCAGCTCTGACCTTATTCATTATCCTAATATGTGGTACCTCATCAAAGACTTTTTGGAAATTTAAGTATATTATATCGACCACATTACCCTGGTCTACTCTCCCTGTTACTTCTTCAATGAAATCAAAGAAGTTGGTCAAGCAAGACTTTTGCTTTTGAATCCACGCTGATTATACACAATTGTATTTTTGGTTTATAGATATTCTTCTATTCTCTACTTTAGAAGGGATTCCATTATTTTCCTACCACCGAAGTTCCACTGACTGGTCTATAGTTCCCCGGACATGTTCTATCTCCCATCTCAAATATAATATTACGTTAGCTATCCGCCATTCCTCTGACACTACACATTTTTCAAACTAATCATTAAATTTTTGAAAGAGTGCTCCTGCTATCTCTTCGCTGAATTATTTTAAAGTGTATGGATGTAATCCATCCAGACCAGGGGTTCAATCCTCCTTTCATTTGGTTCATTCATTTAATATTTCTCCTCTTTACTTATTGCAGTTATATAATTTCCCATACATTATTCCACCATCATGTCCATCTGCCCTGTGTCCCTGGTAAATACAGAGGCAAAGTAATTATTTCATATTTTATGTAATTTTTCCATCGCTTCATGTGATTTAATATTGTCCATCGATTTGTGGCCCTATTCCCATCCGACATTCTTTTTTAAATGAATGTGCCTGTAGAAAGTTAGATGAGCGATTATGTTATCGGCCACCTACTAGTGGGAAGGATAAAGAGGTGTAAATTTAGGTAAAATGCAGAAAGATTCAAGATCTGTCGTGATAATGTGGTACTTCAACGTAAACTGGGAAAATAATCATGCAAAGGGAAAATGCAGGTGAGGATTTCCTGAAATCTGTATTAGAACTTTCTCCATCAGTATGTTTCCAGCACGATGCGGAAGAAAGCAGGTCTGGATCTCGGAAATGGATTAAGTAGAGCATGTTTCTGTGGAGGAGCATTGAGGAAACAGTGATCACAATATCATTAGGTTTAGAGTAGTTATGGAAAAGGAGAAGGTATAATCAAGTGTGAAAATACCCAACTGTAGGAGGACTAATTTTATGAGTTGAAAGGGATCCGGCCCAGGTAGATTGAAACCAATGATTTCTCGGTAAAACAGTAAATGCACATTGGGAGACTTTCAAAAAGGAGATAGATCGGGTAACGACTAGACACGTTCTCATGCAGGGTGCAGAAATAGCATGATAGCTAGCTACAGCTCGGTGGATGAATGAAGATCAACTAAAACACAAAAACGGAAGCTTGTGATAAACTTCAGGCTCATATTTCAGTAGAGAACCAAGCAGAATACAGAATGTACAGAGAAGGACTATCAAAGGAAGAGGAAGTAGAATCAGCAGAAAAACAGGATATTCGCCCATAGTACTTATCTGAGGAAGGACACACTTGCCTTGGAGGTGGTGCAACAGAGGTTCAACAGATTGATTCCTGGGATGAGAGGGCTGTCCTATGATGAGAGATTGTGTAGAATATACCGATTCTCTCTTGGGTTTCGAAGAATCGGAGGTGATCTCGTTGAAACGGACAATATTCTGAAGGGGATTGACAGGGTAGATGTTGAGAAGCCTGGCTAGCTCAGTCGGTAGAGCATGAGACTCTTAATCTCAGGATCGTGGGTTTGAGCCCTATGTTAGTCGATTACAGTTCCTTAAAATTTATGTTGCTGTCGCAGGAAAACATCATTAATGAACCCATTTTCTTCTTTTGCACAATGAAAGAAATACGAACTGAGGGAGAGCTGATAATTTAATCATCTGTTCTGTGCTCTGCATAAGAACACAAGAACCAGGAGCAGGAGTCGGCCATTTGGCCCTTCGAGCCTGCCTTCTTTTGCACTGAAACAAATTATAACCGTAAGTTTAAATTAGCAGTGCGGGATATTTACAGGGCACCTTTCAATGCTTCACAAAACCATTCCTTTCGCTACAGCCACCCAGGATCGTTTCCCGGTTTGGGAAGTAACTTTGATATCACCGTTTGTAATTGAAGTGGAGTAATTTTATTATGTTAGATGGATGTCCCAAAGCACTTCAGAGTGGTGTCAAAACAAATGAGTTTGCAATTAAAAACATTAAATATCAGGAGTGGGATTTTAACCCACGCCTCCAGAGGAGACTGCGACCTGAACGCAGCACCTTAGACCGCTCGGCCATCCTGACTGTTGATGCTTCAGTTGCAAGTTATTACTCGGGAAAGTTTCAGACCGGGTGCTTGTTCAGTGTTGCTGGAAGGCCCAGTGATCGGGATATCCTCTCCCCCGGGGTTCTCCTGAGCCTGTGATCGGTGCACGGGGAGGTTTGGCCCGGGTCTGAGGTAGCTTGCATCCCAGGGATGGACAATAACACTCTGAGCTCTGGCACTGGGGAAAAGCGAATAATTAATGAGCCGTTTGTGGGTTTCAAATGCAACATAGATCTGATGGAAGAAACCGATAGTGTTGTTTCACAGAATGAAAGAAATGCAAACAGGGACAATCGAAATTTCAATAACTGAACTTTAATAATTAGTGAAACTTTAACCCTTGATGAAGTTTTATCTCCGATCTGATTTTACACACTCTGTATTTGAGTAGATTAGTTTTAAAATGTTCATTGCTCATGCGACAATGTACCCTTAACTGCTTTTGTTCAATTTTCTTGCAGGCAAGTTTTTGCTTCACAAATAATGTTTCCGCCCAGGCTCGCAACAGAGACCTTTCGCGTGTGAGGCAAACATGATATCCGCTACACTACGGAAACTGCTGCTTAGCTCAGTGCCCAGAGAGAAGTGTTCAGCAACAAGCTGAAATGCTCAATCCCTCTCTCTGCAAAACGTTCCTTTCACAAACATTTCTCTGACCAGAACTGCACCAAACAACAATGTTCTCCTTTCAAAGTCATTCAACTCCCCAATTTCTACATCTGCAATTTTAAGGTCAAGGACTGAAAGCGCTTTGCGATCAGAAAATTGCCGGAAACCCCTGTGGTTAATGACAGGGCTTTTGATGGTTGATTTCCGTACACACCTTGTGTTATGTATTGATCCCTTGGCCACCTGTATCACACCACCACCAGAGGGCCGACCTGTTGGAGTCCCAAGGGATTCCAGCATCCATTGGGAGCATGGTATATAAGCACTCTGGAGTCTTATTAAAGGAGCTAATGTCACACTTACTCATTGTTCACAGTACTCAGTTTCATTCTTTATTATGAGCATATCAATTCGCGACGAGACAATGAACAACCACGCGAAAATGCAAGTAACAGTTGGTATAACTTGATTACAGCACAGCTGGCAATGGTTGCGGAATATATTCGTGCAGCCAAAACGCACAATGACAACCTGGAACTGCACGAACAGAATCCTCAGGGAAAAACAATTAAAGGCTTTGTCCCTGAATGGGCTACTTTCCACCAACCTTGCAGTTAATAGCTGAATGCACATATCCATTGCACCACAGAGGCTGATAGATGCACATATTGCAAGACATCCCTGTGATACCTTCACAGAGCACAGCACACACAGCTTCCTAACATGCAGACTGCTCTCTCGGAACTCTCCGGAAAGAGCCTGTTCTGTTTAATGATTAACTGTACAGTTGCAGTACACAATACGTCCACATCCACAGTGTGGAGCTACAAGCATGACATGCTTACAGACATTACAATCCCAAACTAGGGTGTCAGTCAGTTAAAGCTTCAGATTGCTCTGACCGGGATGGAACCTGTTCACTCTCAGTTGTAGTTTTCCCAAATAAAGGGTGGGACATTCATTGTGGATGTGTGGAAGCAGTCTGGTCCCGCACACTGCAGACACTTCCATGTCACCACCAACCAGCTCTCCCACAACCGGTGTGATCTACCTTCCAGCCTTCCGGTGCCATGTCTGTGACGAAGTATTCTGACTGTCCCGAAGCCGGTATCCTTTGTCATCAATCGGGTTTTAAGTTGTTTCGGTAATTTTTACCTGCAGGATAGTCGAGGCACAAATTGTAGAGTGGAAAACTTGCGTGGACCCCGGTTTTCTAGTGGTTGATTTTCCTGGTTGGGTCCGTCGGTCGCGGTGGTCCGGTTGATGCCTGTTACCAAGTCAGTTGGTATTGATTTTCCACTGATTGGTTTTTTGAAGTTCTTTTCTCCGATGTCGTGATGTCTCTTCCTGTGTTATCTCGCCGTTTCCTCTCGATCTTGATCTTGTTGTTCCAAAGTAATGGTCAGAAAAATAGGTTGCTCTTGGTACGATAGGCTCCCAGTTATACTCTGAGAGGCTGCTTAATCTTCGTGCTAAATCTAACGTTTCTTTTGTTTAAGTTTTGCTGCCCATTGATTTAAGTGGTCTTCTTTGTATAAGTTTTGGCGGACTAGCTAACTGAGACTTGATTAAATGTTTTAATCTGGTGTTGATAGACTTTGGGATGGTGATACTCCTTATTTATGAACTGATGAACTCTTGTCCATTGTAATAGCACTGCTTTGGCTTCGGGAAGTCTGAGCTGAGCCAGATATTTCTATACATGTTGAAAAGGTGTTGGAATATGGATGTGATATTTGGGTCCTGTGGGTGGGGTGGATAATGTTTCTTCCGTGGTCGATTGTTTAAATGCTAATGTTTTCTGGGAGCCTGACTATGGTTGAAGAGCTCCCCTAGACAAACTGATTAGCTACAATATCCAAACTCTAAATCCCACCCCTCAATCACTGCAGCTTTTCACAACAGGCCCAAACATGCCTTTTAAAATCCCAAACTTGGTTAAGAATTGTACATTTCCTCCATATGCTTTTTAGAATCCCAAAATTTATGTTTAATAGTACTAAATCGAATTTCCTTTTCAGTGAGTCCAAACACTGGGGGGTTTCCATTAATTTTGGAATCTACATTGGCAGTCCCTCGGAATCGAGGAAGACTTGCTTCCACTCCTAAAGTGAGTTCTTTGGTGGCTGAACAGTCCAATACTAGAGCCACAGACCCTATCACAGGTTGGACTAATAGTCGTTGAGGGAAGGGATGGGTGGGACAGGTTTGCCGAACGCTCTTTCTGCTGTCTACACTTGATTTCTGCATGCACTCGGCATTGAGACTCGAGTTGCTCAGCGCCCTCTCGGATGCACTTTCTCCAATTAGGGTGGTCTTGAGTTAGGGACGCCTGGGTGTCAGTGGGGATGTTGCACTTTATCAGGGAGGCTTTGAGTGTGTCCTTGTAGAGTTTCTGCTGCCCACTTTGGCTCGTTTGCCATGAAGGAGTTCCGAGTAGAGCACTTGCTTTGGGAGTCTCGTGTCTGGCATGCGGACTATGTGGCCTGCCCAGCGGAGCTGATCGAGTGTGGTCAGTGCTTCAAAGCTGGGGATGTTAGCCTGAATAAGGCTGTTGATGTTGGTGCATCTGTCCTCCGAGGGGATTTGTAGGATCTTGCGGAGACATCATTGCTGATATTTCTTCAGCAACTTGAGGTGTCGACTGTACATGGTCCATGTCTCTGAGCCTTACAGGAGGGCAGGTATGACTACAGCCCTGTAGACCATGAGCCTGGTGGCAGTTTTGAGGGCCTGGTCTTCAAACACTCTTTTCCTCAGGCGGCCGAAGGCTGCACTGGCGCATGTAGGCCGTGTTGAATCTCGTCGTCGATGCCTGCTCTTGT
This sequence comes from Pristiophorus japonicus, assembly GCF_044704955.1. Classification (NCBI taxonomy): domain Eukaryota; kingdom Metazoa; phylum Chordata; class Chondrichthyes; family Pristiophoridae; genus Pristiophorus; species Pristiophorus japonicus. The sequence goes on from NW_027250777.1 coordinate 376,173, forward strand.
TGATAGGAGGCTCCCGTGATATGGGAAGTGGTCCATGGTGTCCAGGGCCGCGACGTGGATCTTGATGACTGGGGGGTAGTGCTGTGCGGCGAGGACAGGCTGGTGGAGGACCTTTGTCTTACAGATGTTTAGCGTAAGGCCCATGCTTTCATACGCCTCAGTAAATACGTCGACTATGTCCTGGAATTCAGCCTCTGTATGTGCGCGGACGCAGGCCTTGGTGAGGCCTCACCTGGAATATTGTGTACAGTTTTGGTCTCCTAATCTGAGGAAGGACAATCTTGCTATTGAGGGAGTGCAGCGAAGGTTCACCAGACTGATTCCCAGGAGGGCAGGACTGACATGTAAAGAAAGACTGGATTAACTAGACTTTTCTTCACTGGGATTTAGAAGAATGAGAATGGATTGCAGAGAAACATATACAGGTCTGATGGGATTGGACAGGTTAGAGGCAGGAAGTATGTTCCCGATGTTGGGGAAGTCCAGAACCAGGGGTCACAGTCTAAGGACAAGGGGTAAGCCATTTAGGACCGAGATGAGGAGAAACTTCTTCACTCAGAGAATTCTGAACCTGTGGAATTCTCTACCACAGAAAGTTGTTGAGGCCAATTCGTTTGATATATTCAAAAGGGAGTTAAATGTGGCCATTACGGCTAAAGGTATCAAGGGTATGGAGAGAAAGCAGGAAAGGAGTACTGAGGTGAATGATCAGTCATGATCATATTGAATGGTGGTGCAGGCTCGAAGGGCCGAATGGCCGAATCCTGCACCTGTTTTCTATGTTTTTATGTTTCTATGTTTCTATGCAAAGCACAGAAAAAAATGGTTGAAGTATCGACTCTGCCTCAGTTAGCATTTCTTTCATTGTGCAAAAGAAGGTGACGGGTTAATTAATGATGCAATCCCGTGAAAGCAACACAAAAGTTGAACAAAAAAACATACGGTGACTGGCAGGTGAGCGCTGCTTCTGACACCCGGTGGGAATGGGCGGGGATTTTAAAGCCGCTTGTATTGTGAAACCTTCAGATTGTCAAACATTTCCGATGTGCTGTATCGACCTCGTAGCGCAACGGTAGCGTGTCTGACCCCAGATCACGTCGAGGTCACTGTTCTTCAGGGTAATTCGGGAATTAAAATTTTCTTTGCTGTTTGGCAATAACCAGACCCTTGCTCCAAGGTCTGTCTCACTGTTTCCCCGGTGTCAGGCAGAGATACGCCTGCTGCCCTCATTTATTTCATGTGACAGGACACAAAAGTTGAAAATAAACCTGCAGTTGGCCACATATTGCCCTAAATAGTCAGGATGGCCGAGCGGTCCAAGGTTCTGTGTTTAGGTCGCAGTATCGACTGGAGGTGTGGGTTCACATCACACTTCTGACACTTCCTGTTTTTAATCATTAAGTGAAACTCATTGTTTGACACCACGACCAACGCCAAAAAAATGGTATTTTGCAGTCCACCTGCTCGCTTAACACTTCCGTCTGACCTGGTGCTGAAAGTGGAGATGTTTCCGCAGTGTAGCGGTTAACGCGTTCGCCTCACACGCGAAAGCTCACCAGGCGGGATTATTTTCTGGAGCTTTCTCCTCATGCATGGTCAGGGGCGAGTTTGTTCTCCTGTGAAATGTCATAAGATCATAAGCATGTAAGGATTAGGGGCCAGAGTAGGCCATTCGGCCCCTCGAGCCTGGTCCACCATTCAAGAAGATCCTGGCAGTTCCTCGACAGCAAGTTTAAATATCTGGGGCGGAGCTGTAATCAACGACAAAAAGGTGCATTGTGCAGAAGCCCAGCTAAATCAGTCAGTAGATCATGAGATACTAAATCTCAGGGTCAGAGGTGCGAGACCACGTTTGGTGATTATTTTTCATCGAATTATATAATCAGAAGTTTACAGCACAGAAGGAGGCCATTTCGGCCCATCGTGACCGTGCCGGCCAATAACAGGCTCTCCAGCCGAATCCCACTTTCCAGCTCTCGGTCCATAACCCTGCAGGTTACGACACTTCAGGTGCACATCCAAGCACTTTTTAAATGTGGTGAGAGTTTCTGCCTCTCCCACCCTTTCAGGCAGTGAGTTCCAGACCCCCACAACCCTCTGCGTGAAGAAATGTCCCCTCAAATCCTCCCTACACTTTCTACCAATGACTTAAAATTTATGCCCCATGGTTGTTGACCCCTCTGCTTAGGGAAATGGGCCCATTCTATCCATTATATCAAAGACCCTCATAATTGTATACACTTCAATGATGCCTCCCCTCAGCCCACTTTGTTCCAAGAAAAACAACCCCAGCCTATCCAATCTGTCCTCATAGCTAAGATTCTCCACTCCCGATAACATCCTCGAAATCTCCTCTGTAAGTCTCCAGTGCAATCACAGTCTTCTTCCTGTAAAGTGGTGACGAGAACTGCACGCAGTACTCCAGCTGTGGCAAAACCAGTGTTTTATATTCAAGCATAATCCACCTGCTCTCTTATTCTAGGCCTCGGCTAATAAAGGCCAGCATTCTGCATGTCTTCTTAACCAGCTAATCCACCTTGCCTGCTACCTTAAGGGATCTGTGGACATGCACTCCCAGGTCGCTTTGTTCCTCTACAATTCTCAATGTCCGACCATTTAATGTTTAATTTCTTTCTATTGTGTCTGTAAGCACTCAAGTAATGACTCCATGAGGCAAGGTATTGTACTTGAACTGTGGTGACCTTAGTCCATTTATTGCAACTCCTGAGTGAGGGTACAGGATGGTGAGCTCCGTTTTATACCTGGTTACCTGTCGTGTACCGGTGATCCCGAGGACTCCACCAGTTGCACCCTCTGGTGGTACAGGCATCGTGTATTTAGTGTGAAGGTACATCCAGTAGTCTTATGTAACTGTACATTGAGTGTACAGGGAGTATACTTATATTATACAGACACAACATCACTCTCCCCTAAGTCTTGTGCCACTGGCCTATGCATTGTGTGCTCTGGCCCGAGACTTGAGTGCCCAAAGCCCTTGCACCTTGTCAATGCTTTGGCTTGGTTCTCTCTCTGTGGTCCCCCAAGTCCTTATTGCCACAACATTGGGAAATGTTCAGCAGTGGATGGTTGGAGGTTGCAGTGGGGGTTGAGTGGGTTCTGGGTGTGATCCATGTGTGTCCATGGCTACATACATCCATTCCCACCCCCGTCACCCCCCCCCCATACATAGACCCTGTGTGTGGCTCAACACCTGCATGTGCAGACCTGTACAGACAGAAAGAACAAAAAAACATCGGATTAGTTACATCACTGTTTGGGTTCTGCAGTAGTGGAACAAGTACATTTTACAGGTAAGGTACATACGTGGTATCACAGTCTTGCCCCTAGGTTGAGTAGGTGCAGGTGGGTGAGGACACTAGTTCCAGAGTAACCAGACTGTGTCCAGGTTGTCTGATGGCGACGCTGTGTCCCCTGCCAGCTGGGTGGGCTCAGATCGCTCACCTGGCTGAGTCTCAGAGCCTTTGCCGTTGCCGAGTGATGGGCAGAGCCACAGGGGTGTGTGGCCTCCTTGTCCTCCTTTGAGGGCTGCGGTGTCTCCCTGCTGCTCTTCAACGATAGTGCGAGCCTGGTCATCCCAGGTCCCGTTGGGAGGGCAGGAGGGTGATATCCGCTCGCTCCCAGTACTGGCCCTGGTGGCCAGAGAGTTAGAGCCGATCGGGGGCAGGGTACCGGTCGTGGTGCATTTGCCGTCCGCTGATCACTGGCCCTGCAGCTGGTATGCTCCCTCTGTGTGTGGCCACACTCCCTGGGGTATCACATTGGTCCCGGAGGGGCAGGCTACATGGTCGCGGGACCTGGGTGCTGACGGGAGGTTGCCCTTGGTTTTGTCGGCATGCTTGTAAATCCCAGCTTCGCACGTCATCACTTCGTTTACTCTCACAATACATTGGTTCTGATCGCAAGTGCCCGACTTATCATGGTTAGTTACATTTACAAACTTGAAATTGTCAGTTACATCTTTTACATTTGTATCACCATCATCGCTGTATAAAGAGTGGAACTGTCCCTTTAATTGTGATGGGTTGCCGGTCTCCTTTAAGAGGGTCTTTCAATCTTTACCCCAATCCGGTTCGCCGCTCGGCATCACGTCTTGCTCCCTTGTGGTCTGGCTGCCGCCATCTTGACTTCAGGCCCTTCATCTCGTGGTTCAGACGCAATCTTCTTTCTCTCCATGAGGTAGGCTGCGGTGATCCTTTTCTCCCCAGGCTCTGCCACGGATGACAGGAAGTTGTCTTCTGCGTGAATTTTCTTCTCCGGAGTCCTGCCACTGGAGCCTGGAAGGTGAGGTCTGGTTGTTTGGGCTGGATCATCTCGCCGTTGGGTTGAGCGGTCTGTGTCGTTACCTCACAGTCGAGTTGGATGGTTGGTTTTTCAGGTGTTGTGCTGGATCCAACTTCGGGGTCATGGGGGATGTCGATCGCTGGAGGTTGGAGCTATTCCCAGCTTCAAGTGATCTTTTTCATCCACCTTCTTCCTAATAGCTTTGGACCATCCCCAGCAATGATCCACAAAGGTAAGCTGTGCATCTCGCCGCCATGGGACACCTGGACATCCACGCTGCCAACGACTGGGATGTATCGTTTGTGTAGGTCAGCAGTTTCACTACGATGGGGATCATTTTAGGTCGTTCGATTGGATTGTCCCAGAGTTTCTCAAAAGCTGCCTGATTCATCAGTGACTGGCTCGCCCCTGTGTTCACCTCCATCGTGACTGGAACATAGTTGACTTCAACTTCCATTTTCACCGGGGAACTCTCGGTGGTGCAGGTTAACACTCCGTACACCTCATCGTCGCTGGACTCCGGATGATCAGCCAACTCTTCATCGACTCGGTGAGTATGATTTCTCTTGCATATTCGCTGGAGGTTGCCCTTCATGTTACAGCCTTTGCAAGTATAGTCTTTATAGCGGCACTGGTGGGCCCTGTGATTTCCTCCACAGCGCCAGCATGGGGTTGGCCGGTTGGCCACATGTGGCGGACTCAGGATTGTGGGACTCGGGGTTCTGTTCTCTCTTCCCTGAGAGAGACTGCTAGCAGCAGCCCTGCCTCTAAAAGGCACCTTTCGGTTCACAGTACTTGCCGGGTTAGAGATCTGGGGGTGAGACATCCACTTGGAATCGCAGGCCGAGATCATGAACACCTGGCTCACGTTAATTGTCTTCTGCAGGGTGACCGTGGTGTCCGCAGAGAGCAGCCTGTGGAGAAGGCCCTTGTGACCGATTCCAATAACAAAGATGTCCCTTAGTGGTTCGGTGAGGTGATCACTAAAATCACATTGTGGAGCCAATCGTCTCAGGTCTGCAGCATATTTTGCGATTTCTTGGCCTTCGGATCCACCGGTGGGGAGAGAACCGGTGTCTGGCTGTGAGGATGCTCTCTTTAGGTTTGAGCTGTTCCTGTACCAGCGTTACGAGCTCAAGTTATGTTATTGTCTTCTCTGGGACTAGCAGGTCGCTGACAAGGCCATAGACGGTGGGCCCACAACTACTGAGCAGGATAGCTCTGCACTTATCAGCCAGCGAGGTCGGGTCGTCTCCCCCCATGTCATTTGCAATAAAGAAGTGTTCGAGCCTTTCCACAAAGGCCTTCCAATCTTCCCCATCGGCGAATTGTTCAAACGTGCCAAGGTTAGCCATTGTCACATGGAAATTCGTATTCTCGTCACCAGTTATTGTGTCTGTAAGCTAGTAATGACTCCACGAGGTAAGGTATTGTACTTGAACTGTGGTGACCTTAGTCCACTTATTGCAGCTCCTGAGTGAGGGTACAGTACTGTGAGCTCCCTTTTATACCTGGTTACCTGTTGTGTGCAGGTGACCCCGAGGTCTCCACCAATTGCACCCTCTGGTGGTACAAGCATAGTGCATACAGTGTGAAGATACATCCAGTGGTCTTATGTAACTGTACATTGAGTGTACAGGGTGTGTACATATTTTATACATGCACAACAAAGATCATCGGTTAATTAATGGTGTTTTAGCGTGAAAGCAGGATAAAATTTAACAATGATTTAATTTCTGCATTTAGAAAGACATGGGTTAATCACTGATAGTCAGCATGGATTTGTTCAGGGAAGGTTTTGTCTGACTCACTTGATTGAATTTTTTGAGGAGGTAACCAAGTGGATCGATGAGGGCAGTGCGTATGATGTAGTGTATAAGGATTTTTGCAAAGCTTTCGCCAAGTTCCCACATGGAAGACTGGTCACGAAAGTAAAAGCCCATGGGATCCAGGGCAAAGTGGCAAGTTGGATCCAAAATTGGCTCAGAGGCAGGAAGCAAATGGTAATGTTTGATGGGAGTGTTTGGGACTGGAAGGATGGTTCCAGTGGGGTTCCACAGGGCTCAGTGCTAGGTCCCTGACCTTTAGTGGTAACATCAATGATCTAAACTTAAATATAGGAGGTATGATTAAAACGTTTTCAGGTGACACTAATTTAATCCAGAGAAGTGTGAGGCTGTGCATTTGGGGAGGGCAAACAAGGAAAGAAACACACATTAAATGGTCGGACATTGAGAAGTTTGGAAGAACAAAGGGACCTTGGAGTGCATGTCCACAGATCCCTGAAGGTAGCAGGCCAGTTGGATAAGGTGGGTAAGAAGACATACGGAATGCTGGCCTTTATTGGCTGAGGCATTGGATAGAAGAGCAGGTTGGTTATGCTTGAAATGTATAAAACACTAGTTCGGCCACAGCTGGAGTATTGCATGTAGTTCTGGTCACTGTATTACAGGAATTATGTGATTGTACGAGAGGGTACAGAGGAGATTTACGAGGATGTTGCCAGGTGTGGAGAATCTTAGCTATGAGGACAGATTGGATCGGCTGGGTTTGTTTTCATTGGAACAGAGGAGGCTGAGGGGAGACAACATTGAGATGTATAAAATTATGAGGGCGTAGATATAGTGGATAGCAGAGGGGTCAAAAATCAGGGGGCATATAATGAAAGTAATTGGTAGAAGGTTTAAAGAGGATTTGAAGGTAAAATTCTTCATGCAGAGGTTTGTGGGGATCAGGAACTCGCTGCCTGAAAGAATGGCGGAGGTAGATACCACAAGTAAAAAGTATTTTGATGTGCACCTGAAGTGCCGTAACCTGCAGGGTTATGGACCCAGAGCTGGAAAGTGGGATGAAGCTGGATCGCCTCTTGTTGGCCGGGGTGGAAGTGATTGGCCAAAATGGCCTCCTGATGTGCTGCAAACTTCTATCATTCTATGAAAAATGTAAATGTCCAATGTGGGTGTCGAAACCACGACCCTGAGATTAAAAGTCTTATGTTTCACTGACTGATCTCGCCAGGCTTCTGCCAAACATACCGTTCGCTCACTGATTGCAGACAGTCGCGTGTTGGCTCTGCCCCAAATGTTTAAACTTGCTGTCGAGGAACTGCCAGGATCTTCTTGAATGGTGGACCAGGCTCGAGCGGCCGAATGGCCTATTCCGGCCCCTAATTCTTACATGCTTATCATCTTATGAACTTTTCACAGGAGAACAAACTCGCCCCTGAGCATGCATGAGGAGAAAGCTACAGAAAATATTCCCGTCTGGTGAGCTTTCGCGTGTGAGGCGAACGTGTTAACCGCGACACTGCGGAAACATCTGCACTTTCAGCACCAGGTCAGACGGAGATGTTAAGCGAGCAGGTGAACTGCTGAATTCCAGTTTTAAGGAGTTGGTCGTGGTGTCAAACAATGAGTTTCCCTTAATGATTAAAAATAAGAAATGTCAGAAGTTGGATTCAAACCCACACCTCCAGAGAAAACTGCGATCTAATCACAGCACCTCAGACCGCTCGGCGGTGTGTGTGGCCACCTGCAAGTTGATTTTGAACTTGTGTGTCCTGTCACATGAATTAAATGAGGGCAGCAGGCGTATCTCTGCCTGACAAGGGGGGAAACAGTGAGACAGACCTTGGAACAAGGGTCTGGTTATTGCCAAACAGCAAAGAAAATAATAATTCTGAAAGAACAGTGACCCCGACGTGATTTGAACACGCAACCTTCTGATCTGGAGTCAGACGCGCTACCGTTGCGCCACGAGGCCTACACAATGTGTTTGAGATGTTCCTCTATATGAAGCTTTCACAACACAAGGGGCTTTAAAATCCCCGCCCATTCCCACCAGGTGTCAAAGCAGCGCTCACCTGCCAGTCACCGTATGTTTTTTTCTTAAACTTTTGTGTTGCGTTTATGGAAAAGCATTATTAATTAACCCGTCACCTTCTTTTGCACAATGAAAGAAATGCTAACTGAGGGACAGTCGATACTTCAAACATTTGTCCTGTGCTTTGGGGAGCGGGCAGGGAAGTGGACCTGAGTCCATGATCGCATCGATCATGATCGTATTAAATGGTGGAGCAGGCTCGAGGGGCGTATGACCGACTCCTGCTCCTATTTCTTTTCTTCTGATGTTCTTCAGCATGTTGACCCATTTTACACACTGTATTGTCGATGTCACCAGGAATCTGGGGCAACTTTTGTCAAATTTAACAGCACCGGTTATTCCTTCCGTGCAGATAAATTAGAATCAGTAGAGAAGATAAAATCCCATGGTGATGCTTTTCAGATTCAACGCAGTCGGATTTCAAATAAAGTGAAAGAATTTTACAGTGAAACGATTTGGAAGTTTTACTTGTATTTGTATGTTTAATGAAACTTTGTGGCATCTGACTCCCGTTCATGCCACTGCTGAATAAGAAAGGAGGATTTGACGTTGACCAGACTGCACTGCCCCTGATATTTGTGAGCTCATCCTTTATATTCAGTGGTTTCTCACCCTTTGATGGGCTGCAGTGTAGCGGATATCACGTTGGCCTCACACGCGAAAGGTCCCCGGTGGATCCGTTTTCTCTCACTCAAAGTTATCTATTTATTGGTTAAATAAAGAGCAATTCAGGAATAAGGGAGCCTTTCTACCAGGAGAATAAATAGCTAATAAAAACAGCAAATGCTGGAAATCTCAGCAGGTCAGGCAGCATTTTCCAGGAGACTAAACTATCCTCCGATTGTTCCCTTATAGCAAGTTTAAACATCACGTTTCTACCCAGAATCAAACCGGGTACTTTTCACATATAAAGCAAATGTGATAACCACTACACTACAGAAACCTCTGGCACAACAGCCCCAACAGAGGGGAGCTGACCAGTGAGCTCCCTCTGTGCTGATCGGGAATGTGTTGGCTCACCTAAAACAACTTCTGTCCCACACTGAAAGTTCTCAATCCTTCTACTCTGCTGCCCTTTACAGAAATGTCACGGATCACCCAGACACCGTGTTCACTTCCACATCCTCACAGTGGGGCCACAGAGGCTCCTACCGTCTCCCCGCGATCAGCGAACTCACCCAGTTTGTAAAATTAAACCCCGAACACGTGCCCGGCAAAGGGCAGGAGAAGCCAGATAGTCTGTAAGCTCGGTCTATCGCAGAAAGTATAGGTATTCATGGTGATTACAGCAATTATTAATTGTCTCACAAACCTCAATTATTTTTATGCGATGAATTGATCGAGAATTGAAACCAGTTTAGTGCGCCGGATCTTAACCCCTCGACCACCAGGGAACGGTTATGATACATATAGATATATTTATATGTATTTATATATGAACCTGAATATCAATGGCTAGCTACCTAGACCTCATGGTGCAACTGTAGTGCGTCTAACTTTGAGTGAGAGAAATTGTTCCACAATGATACACATTTCATCTTTTGTTCCCTTTTAAACGCTAGAAACTGAGACAGGGGGAATAAATAGAGAAATAAAAGCACAGGGATAAAGACAAGAGGAAGAGAGAAGGGGAAAGATGCTGCCCCCACCCAGAGCTAATGCAGAAACCCCTCTGCTGCGCTCGGGGTGGCCACCCACAGCCTGGATACACTAACGGGAGAACACCAGCGGCAGGTCGGGGCCATAAAAGGAACGGCGAGCGGCCCTGGGAGCAGCTTGGAGATCCCGGGAGACTACTCCAGGGAGCAGCGCGAGCTGATGCAGCAGGGCGGCGGCAGCGAAGTGTGACGTCATCAAGGTTCAGGTCGGTGATTGGAACGTGGGCAGATGCAGCAGGAGCGGCGAGATCGGGTCAAAGGAGCGGCGAGAGACTGCAGAGGGAATTGATCGGTGCCCATCAGAGGCATGAGTTCAGGGCCAGGGGCCCAGGGTTAGCACAGGTCAGCCCACACTGCGATATGTGTGTGCACTAGGTCCGCGCAGCAGAGCTGGTCGCCTGTCGTCTTGCTTAACCCTTGCCACTGGACCAAGACCTCGCTCTGTCAAGCCCGTGTGATGGCTGGGGTGCAACGGCCACCACACGTTTAAAAAATCCACGCACAGGCATCTTCCACCCTTCGGGATGTCGTTCGGATCCTTCATTGAAACACCTGTGAATTCATCATTTTTGAGCGTGGAAGCAAGTCATCCTCGTTTCGAGGGACCGCCTATGATGAAGATGATGATGGATACATTAACGTCCCAACAGCTCATTGACTGCAGGAGTGGAACCGTGCGGCGCTTCAGAAGACATGTCGAAAAGGCCAAGTCACTAATTTCGTCTCATGTGCTCCTCCGGTCAAGAATAGCAACACACACTAAAAATGCTTCAATAATGGTTACATCTTATCTCCACATTTGCTCAGCAGCTGGTTTGTTGGTCTCGGGGTATGAATCGTTGGTTGTTACTTGAAATTTGCAGAAAGATCCTGGCTTCAAATCCCAGACCAGCCTTGAGATTGCATTGAAATTTTGCAAAGAAGGACTTGTATTTCTGCAGCGTTTGTCAGGATCTCATGATGCCCCAAAGCGCTTTGCAGCCGTTGAGTTGCCTTTGAAATGTTGTCATGTGAAGAAAGATGTGCCCAAATCACCTCAACTCTTTGCAAACGAGTTCATAGAATCCAAGAAGTTTACAGCATGGAAGGAGGCTATTTCGGTCCATCGTGTCCGCGCCGGCCAACTCGAGGCTATCCAGCCTAATCCCACTTTGCAGCTCGAGGTCCATAACCCTGCAGGTTACGGCACTTCAGGTGCACATCCAAGCACTTTTTAAATGTGGTTAGGGTTTTTGCCTCTACCACCCTTTCAGGCAGTGAGTTCCAGACCCCCACAGTCCTCTGCATGAAGACATTTCCCCTCTAAACTTTCGGCCAATTACTTTAAATTTATGCCTCCTTGTTTCTCTCTGCTAATGGAAATAGGTCCTTTCTATCCACTATATCTCGGAACCTCATCATTTTATACACCTCAATGAGGTCTCCCCTCAAGCTCTGTTCCATGGAAAACAAACCCAGCCTATCTAATCTGTCGTCATGGCTAAGATTCTCCACTCCCAGCAACATCCTCATAAATCTCCTCTGCACCATCTTCAGTGCAATCATGTCCTTCCTGTAATATGGCGAACAGAACTGCACGCAGTAGTCCAGCTGTGGCCTAACCTGCCCCACCGACCCCATCTCTTGTATTCTATGCCTCGGCTAATAAAGGCAACCATTCCATATTCCTTCTCAACCACCTTAGCTACCTGGCCTGCTACTTTCAATGATCTGTGGACATGCACTCGCTGGATTCTGGGGAGGACCCAGCAGATTGGAAAACTGCAAATGTAATGCCCCTATTTAAAAAAGGAGGCAGACAAAAAGCAGGAAACTATAGACCAGTTCGCCTAACATCTGTGGTTGGGAAAATGTTGGAATCCATTATTAAAGAAGCAGTAGCAGGATATAGAAACATCGAAACATAGAAAATAGGTGCAGGAGTAGGCCATTCGGCACTTCGAGCCTGCACCACCCTTCAATAAGATCATGGATGATCATTCAGCTCAGTACCCCTTTCCTGCTTTCTCTCCATACCCCTTGATCTCTTTAGCAATCAGGGCCACATCTCCCTCTTGAATATATCTAACAAACTGTCATCAACAACTCTGCGGCAGAGAATTCCACGGTTAACAACTCTCTGAGCGAAGATGTTTCTCCTCATCTCAGTCCTAAATGGCTTACTCATTATCCCTTAGACTCCGACCCCTGGTTCTGGGCTTCCCCAACATCGGGACCTGTCCAGTCCAGTCAGAATTTTATATGTTTCCATGAGATGCCCTCTCAGTCTTCCAAACTCCAGTGATCTCTCGATCCCTTGATTCCCCGAGACTCGAAAAATCTATCTAACGCAGCCTTGAATATATTCAGAGACTCAGCATTCACAAGCATGTGGGGCAGAAAATTCCAAAGTTTCATATCCCTCTGAGTGAAGAAATTCCTCCGCATCTCTGTCTTAAATGGCCGACCCCTTAACCTGAGACTGTGGCCCCTGGTTCTTGACGCTCCAGCCCGGGGGAAACAACCTCTCAGCATCTACCTTGTCAATCCCCTTCAGAATATTGTGTGTTTCAATGAGATCACTTCTCATTCTTCTAAACTCTGGAGAGTATCGGCCCATTCTACACAATCTCTCAACTTAAGACAGTCCTCTCATCCCAGGAATCAATCTGGTGAACCTCTGTTGTACCACCTCCCAGGCAATTATTTCCTTCCTCAAATAAGGAGACCAAAACTGTGCGCAGTACTCCAGGTGTGGTCTCACCAGGGCCCTGTACAATTGTAGCAAGACTTCCTTACTCTTGTACTGTGGGCTATATATTAGGTACTATGGGCCGAGGGCCTTGTTTTTTGGCTGTTTCGATGGTTGTATAAAAAGTTATTAAAATTGACAGTTGCTCGGGAAATATATTTGTATTTCCTTCAGTGTACTCCTTACTCTTCAAGGGCTAGATTTTCCCCAAGCAGTTTTGTCGGCGCACTGACCTCAAGCGCATCGACTTTGCGCGCTGGAAATGGCTCGGGGAAAAACTCGCCCATCCTGGCCGCTGTGTACAGTCCCCGGAGTCCTGGCGTGGCGTCGATGGTGAAGTAGGGGGCGGAGCCAAATGCCTGCGCCGAAACCACTGCTGACACCTTCGCACATGGGCAGTAGGGAGAGAAAACTTGGCACTCTGCCATTTTTAAACAGTGTCAAACCCGATGAAAAGCACAGCAGCTTCTCAGCTTCTCCGGTCGCTCGGCGGGCTCTCCCCCCGTCCCTCCCCGATAAAACGCACAGCTCCAGCAGCTGCAACTTCTCCGGTCCACAAGCTCACACTTCTCCGGTGTGTAGAGGCAGTATTTCCCCTTCTCTCTTCCTCTTGTCTATATCCTTCGGCTTTGTTTTCTGGATTTATTCCCCCGGCCTCATTTTATGTGTTTAAAAGGGAACAAAAGATGAAGTGTGTGACACTCTGGAACAATTTCTCTCACTCAAATATATCTATTTAGTGAAGTGAAATAAAGAGCAATTAAAGAATAAGGGAGAAGCCATGATCACCCTTTTGACAGGAGAATAAACTCGCCCATGGCTGTTCATCCACAGAAAGTTTAAACATAATCTTCCTGCATGGGATCCTTCCGCGTGGAAAGCAAACGTGATAACGGCTCCACTGCGGAAACCGCTCTGACCAGAAGTACAGCAGAGGGCAGCTGACCAGTGAATGCCTTCTGTGCTGATCGGGAATGTGTTGGCTCACCTTAAACAACTTCTGTCCCTCAATGACAGCTGTCAATCCTTCTCCTCTGCTGCCCTTTACACAAACATGTCACTGATCCCCACCCACCACCCCACATCCCCATCGTGTTATCTTCCATGTTAGCACAGTGGGGCCGCGGAGGCACCTACTCTCTCCCCGCGGTTAGTGAACTCAGTCAGTCTGTAAAATTAAAGGGGAACAAGTGTCCCGCAAAGGGCAGGGGAAGGGAGAGAGGCTGTAACCTGGGCTTAATTGTTTGTCAAAGGCTACCCGTCCTGTTGTGTATTTCCAGCAGTTTCCTACTTTCACAGTTGGAGATACCGGGGCTGGACCATGCTCCTAAAATACAATGAGGTCGGGATAAAAGTTCCTCACATACTCAGGGCAAATTAAATGATTGAAGTTCGACAATGGATTAATTAATGATGTTTAAATCAATGAATCTTTTTTTCCACATGAGATGCATGTAACTCTTTCTTCTAAGGTTTTAATTTTGATGGAAATGCAATTTCCCTGGCTGGAAATCGACCCAGGGCCGCGGTGGTGAGAGCGCCGAATCCTAATCACTGGACCACCAGGGAACGCTGCATTGCTGCATCGCTGCATCGTAATGCTTCGTGTCATTATTGTCCTTTTCAATCCACTTGTTTCACAATGAAACACATTGTAACCGTGATCTGAATTTAACGCCACCTCATTCTTTGAAATCACCTTTAAATGATTGGGTAAAACCACTCCTTGTACCACCGAAAAACAGCTTCGATTCCAGGTCAGGGCGGTAACTTCTGTAACAGCTTTTTTCAATTCAAAACCTTATAAAATTGAAGACATGCAGCTAATAAGAAAAAATAAGAATTAATTAAATCACAGTTAAATAACCGATAACCTTTTTCAGGATGAAATAAATATTAATATAGCTACTGAGGGACAGTAGTATCTTTAATCATTCATTTTCTCTTTACATGTGATGAATTTTTATCCCGATCTCATTTAAACGCTGTATGAGAAATTGTAAGTGTTTATGACTCAGTTGTAAAACCATTGATTGTGTGTGTGTCTATTCTTGATAGGAGGAGCACTTGAGACCGAAGTTCCAGTTCAATATATGCATCAATAGAATCAATTTTCACCAGTTCCTTTAAACACAATAACATAATTTATTTTGATTGGACTGGATGGAAGAACATGATCCATGTAAAAAATTGTTATCGTTTTACTTGAACTGAATGCTCATAAAAGTATTGGAGTGGGAACTCACTGGATAACAGCAAAGCTTGCAATGTTTGCGGAATATATTCTTGCAGCCAAAATGCACAATGACAACCCGGAACTGTGCGGCACCGAATCCTCGGGGAAAAACATTAAAAGGCTTCGCCCGGAGATGGATTTGGATTACCCACCATTCTGTTACCAGCCGAATGCGCTAAACCATTGAAACACAGATACACACTGCAAGACATGCAAAACCAGGGTGTCAGTCAGTTAAAGCTTCAGATTGCTCCGACCGGGATCGAACTTATCCACTCTCAGTTGTACTTTTCCCAAGTAAAGTGTGGGACATTCATTGTGGATGTGTGGAAGCAGTCTGGTCCCGCACACTGCAGACACTTCCATGTCACCACCAACCAGCTCTCCCACAACCGGTGTGATCTACTTTCCAGCCTTCCAGTGCCTTGTCTGTGACGAAGTATGTTTCAAAAGTTTTGGAATAGTTGGTTCCAAGGTGTAATGGTGAGCCCTCTTGATTTTAAATCTAGCGATCTGAGTTTAAATCTCGGTGAAACCTAAATTCTTGTTGTCCCAGCTGCTGAATATTTGGAACAAACAAGTGAAAGACACCTGGTGCTGGTGGGCAGTTTTGTTGCCTTTTTCATTGATTCTTGATCTACAAGTCTAGTTGTCAAATTGTGTGCTCAACCGTCAGTTATCTGCTGCAAATCAGCGGAGGACAAATCACTTTGTTATCTAATGCTGCCTTTGCCTGCACAATGTGTGCTGAGATTATCTGTACAATATGCATTCCGCAGGATGAATAAAAGCAATGCTTTTTGAAATGCAGGCACTGCATGTTTTTCACTCGATAAAACGTTGCATTTTCTTTTCATTAATTTTACATTAATGCATTGCAATGCCAACGCACTATTTACGTGGCAAGATCGATAATTAGCAGAGCGTAATGAAGACATCGCAAAGTTTCTGTTTAAAGAATGGACTCAGTCGAGAATATTTTGTGGATTTTATTTTTCTGAGGCTATTTTCCCTGTGCTGGGGTCGCCCTGCGCAGATATGTGAAAAAGCTGGTTTTGTTAAAACTCCAGAGACCGCATGGCAGTTCGCTGGGACAAAAGAGCTGTCAGTCATCCATTGACAAAAGAGCTGTCGGCCAGGAAGTGGGGCCACTGACAAAGCCACTCTAATTTGTAAAAGCACTTCTCACCTCCATCTCAGAAGGAGACACAGAACAATGAACCCACCAGCCTGGCCAGCCAAGGAGGAGCTGGGTCTTTCCCAACACAAAGGCTCAGAGAGATGCCCAGACTAAGGGCCATCAGCCCAATGCATGGGTGGGATGGCCCATCACTGACTAAGTACCCGTGCTTAGAAACAAAGGGGTTTTAAAGATTGGCGGGAAAGATAGGGGTAGCAAGACTCCCAGAAAGACAGGGTCCTTTCCACTTTATTTTTAGCTTGGAGCTTGGTGTGAAGCTTGGAGCTTGCAGCTTGCAGCTTGTGTCTAGAGAGAGCCACCTCTCCCTCTCGCTCTCGCTCCACCGATCGATGTACCAGAGGAAGGGGCCGCAGTACTGCAGAAGAAGCCACCAAGACTGAAGACCAGGCAGTGACTTCCCACAGCTGAGCTGAGCAAGGAAACGGGCTGCGTGTGGTGGTGAACATGTTCGCGAGTGTCCCAAGCCAGTAACCAGATATCCCAGGCCAGCTGGGTAAGGGCTCAGGGTATTCTCAGAAGTGAAGCTTTCCAGGGCTATTCTGGGGAGGGTAATTCATTGGTAGGGGTGGGGTTAGAATCCACCAGGGAATTACTGCCTGTTACTAGGTTCATTTCTGTACTGTATGTATGTTGTTTGTAACCGGGATTTTATTCTCCACAGAGACAGTGATTTTGTTTAGCAGTGCATGTTTTAGACAGTGTATGTTAGACCAAATAAATATACTACGATTTATCACTGAAGCATCCCTTTCCGTGACTCATTTAATTTACACTCTGAATAATAATTCTCGGATCTAGAACTTTCGTAAGGTGGGGGCGATTCAAACCGTCCGTCTGGCAATTGGGCGAGGATCACAAACACTTAAAATATTTACGAAAGGATATACTTGCTTTGGAGGCAGTTCAGAGAAGGTTGACTGGGTTGACTCCGGAGATGAGGGGGTTGACTTATGAGAAAACTTTGAGTAGGTTGGGCCTCTACTCATTTGAATTCAGAAGAATGAGAGGTGATCTTATCGAAACGTATAAGGTAATGAGGGAGCTTGATAAGGTGGATGCAGAGAGGATGGTTCCACTGATAGGGGAGACTAGAATTAGGGGGCATAATCTCAGAATAAGGGGCTGCCCATTTAAATCTGTGATGAGGAGGAATTTCTTCTCTCAGAGGGTTGTAAATCTGTCGAACTCACTGCATCAGAGAGCTGAGAAAGCCACGACATTTAATAAATTTAAGACAGAGATAGCTTCTTAACTGATAAGGGAATAAGGCTTATGGGGAACGGGCAGGGATGTGGACTTGAGTCAATGATCGGATCAGCCATGATCATATTAAATGGTGGAGCAGGCTCGAGGGGCCATATGGCCTACTCCTGCTCCTAGTTCTTAAGTTCTTATGTTCTGAATAGCGACACACAAAAAAATGCTTTGATCATGGTTACACCTTATCATCACGTTTGTCAAACAGTTGGCTTGTTGGTCTCGGGCTGTGATTTCCCTTCGGAGTTGTTAATTGAAATTTACGAGGGGTCCCAGAGGAGCCCTGATATTGCTCGCATATTTTGAAATTGCATCGAACTTTTGCAAAGAAGTACTTGCATATCTGCAGCGCCTTTCAGGAACTCATGACGCTCCAAAGCGCTTTACAGCCATTGAGTTATGTTTGAAGTGTTGTAGTTTGGGGAAAGATGTGCCCAGATCACCAAACATGTACCTCAACTCTTTGCAAAGAGTTTGGTGCAAATAATCAGGCGTCTCAGGGACTTGGACTTTCTTTGAATAAGTTCTGCTTGTACCTGCATTCAAGCTTGAAACAGCAACTGGGTTTCCATCTCACGGGACGTTTGTGGTTGATATGCGTTGCTTTCAATCTTTGAAATTTCACCAAGCAAAGAAACGGTGAATCCAACTGTCCCTGTAAGCATTTAGTTCCCGTTTAATCACAGGAATATCCGCAGTCAGGAGCTGAAAAGGAATTCAAACCTAATACCGGCTTCGGGACAATCAGAATACTTTGTCACAGACAAGGCACCGGAAGGCTGGAAGGTAGATCACACCGGTTGTGGGAGAGCTGGTTGGTGGTGACATGGAAGTGTCTGCAGTGTGCGGGACCAGACTGCTTCCACACATCCACAATGAATGTCCCTCCATTTATTTGGGAAAAGTACAACTGAGAGTGGACAAGTTCCATCCCGGTCGGAGCAATCTGAAGCTTTAACTGACTGACACCCTGGTTTTGGATGTCTTGCACCTTATACGTCCATCAGTCTCTGTGGCGCAATGGGTTAGCGCGTTCGGCTGTTATCCGAAAGGTTGGTGGTTCGAGCCCACCCAGGGACGAAGTGTTTAACTGTTTTTCCCCGAGTATTCGGTGCCGCACAATCCCAGGTTGTCATTGTGCGTTTTGGCTGCACGAATCTATTCCGCAAATGTTGCCAGCAGTGCTGTTATCCAATTAGTTCCCACTCCAATATTTTATGAGCATTCAGTTCAAGTAAAACGATAACAATTTTTTACATGGATCATGTTCCATCCAGCCCATTAGAAATAAATTATGTTACTGGGTTTAAAGAAACTGGTGGATATGATTCTATTGGTACATATATAGAACTGGAACTTCGGTCTCAAGTGCTCCTCCTATCAAGTATAGACACACAAACAATCAATGGTTTTACAACTGAGTCATAAACACTTACAATTTTAAACCATTCTCATACAGCATGTAAATGAGATAGGGATAAAATTTCATCACATGTAAAGAGAATATGAATGATTGAGGATACCACTGTTCCTCAGTAATTATATTATTATTTATTTCATTCTGAAGAAGGTTATCGGCTAATTAACGGTGATTAAAAGAATTCTTACTTTTGCACGTTGGCTGCGTGTCGTCAATTTTATCAGGTTTTGAATTTAAAAATGGGTTACAATGCTGGTTGAATACATGACCCAAAAGTCTTTTTGGGATCACAGGTTGAGTCTCTCTGGTGGTTTACGCTCTCTTGTAGAGCGCCTGAGTTGGGGCTCCGGTTGTTGGGCGCTGGCCTGTGTGTCTGCTGTTTGCGGTGCCTCAGGCCTATCCGGACTGCCCACAGTGACTGGGCTCTCCTCCCTTTGGTTCTGGTGTTCGGTCACCTGTGGTGGAGTGAACTCTATATCGTGTTCTTCCTCTGCTTCTTCTACGGGATTGCTGAACCTCATTTTTGTTTGATCCACGTGTTTGCGGCAGATTTGTCCATTAGTAAGTTTAACTACCAGAATCCTATTCTCCCCATTTTGCAATCACAGTGCCTGTGATCCATTTGAGCCCTGTAGGGTAGTTGAGGACAAAGACAGGGTCAATTACATCAATACATCGCGCCCTCGCATTCCTGTCATGGTAGTCGCATTGTGACTGGCGCCTGCTCTCGACAATTTCTTTCATGGTCGGGTGTATAAGGGATAACCTGGTTTTGAGCGACCTTTTTATTAGCAGCTCTGTGGCTGGAACCCCTGTGAGCGAGTGTGTTCGGGATCTGTAAGCCAACAGGAAGCGTGATAAGCGGCTTTATCGGGAACCCTCTTGGATTCCGAGTATCCCCTGTTTGATTATCTGCACTGCTCGTTCTGCCTGGCCGTATGAGGCCGGTTTGAATGGTGCCATTCTGACATGGTTAATTCCATTGCCTGCCATGAAGTTCTGGAATTCAGTGCTTGTGAAGCACGAGCCATTGTTGCTGACCAAGACATCCAGTAGACTATGGGCGGCGAACATTGCCCATAGACTTTCTAGTGTGGCAGATGATGTGCTTGAATTTAAAATGTAACACTTGAACCATTTGGAGTAGGCGTCTACTGCAACCAAAAACATTTTTCCCATGAAAGGACCTGCGTAGTCCACATGGATGCGTGACCAAGGCTTGACGGGCCAGCAGCAGGGGCTAAGGGAGGCTTCCCTGGGCACATTGCCCAGCTGGGCACACGTGTTGCACCTGCAAACACAAAGTTCCAGATCTGCGTCTATCCCTGGCAACCAAACATGTGAACCTGGCAATTGCCTTCATCATGTCAATGCCCGGGTGCTTATTGTGGAGTTCCCTGATGAACACCTCTCTGCCCATCTAGAGCATGACTACGCGGTTTCCCCACAGTAGGCAATCGGCCTGAATCGAGGGTTCATTCCTGCACCTGTGAAATGGTTTAAATTCCTCAGGGCATGTCCTGTACGTGGCTGCCCAGTCCCCATTCAGGACACATTTCTTGAATAAAGGTAATAGCGGGTTTAATCTGACGGGCTGTCACAGGTGAGCCTTTGCATCCGAAAGCTTCAACAGACATGACCATCTCAGCAGCATGCTCGGTGGCCCCCTCAGCGGTGGCTAGTGGGAGCCTGCTGAGTGCATCGGCGCAGTTTTCAGTGCCCGGTCTGAGCCGAAATGTATAGTCACAGGCGGCTAACGTGAGTGCCCACCTCTGTATGCGGGCCGATGCGATTACATTTATGGCCTTGTTGTCGGCCAAAAGGGACGTTGGGGGTTTGTGATCTGTCTCCAGCTCAAATTTCCTGCCAAACAGGTACTGGTGCATTTTCTTTACCACATATACACATGCAAGCACCTCCTTTTCTGCCATCCCGTAGCCCCTTTCTGCCTGGGACAGACTTCTGGAGGCCGAAGCTATCGGCTGTAACTGACCCTTGGCATTGACATGCTGCAACACACACCCGACACCATAGGACGACGCATCACACGTTAGCACAAGTTTCTTACATGGGTCATATAGTGTTAACAGATTGTTGGAACATAACAAATTGTGTGCTCTATTAAAAGCCCTTTCCTGGCTGTCCCCACAGACCATTTGCGACCTTTGCTTAGGAGCACGTGTAGCGGCTCTAGCAGCGTGCTCAATTTGGGAAGAAAGTTACCAAATATTTCGGGAGCCCCAGGAACAAATGCAGCTCCGTCGTGTTACGGGGTCTGGGTGCTCTCTGGATCGCTTCCGTCTTGGACGCAGTAGGGCTGATCCCGTCTACTCCTAGCCTCATCCCCAGGAATTCTACCTCTGGAGCTAGGAAGATGCACTTCGCCTTTCCCTGTCGCAGCCCTACCCGGTCCAGTCTGCGTAGCACCTCCTCCAGGTTGTGGAGGTGTTCTTCAGTATCGTAACCCGTGATGAGGATGTCGCCCTGAAAAACCACCGTCCCTGGAATCGACTTGAGGAGGCTTTCCATATTTCGTTGGAAGATCGCGGCGGTGGAGCGAATCCCGAACGGACATCTGTTGTACTCAAACAACCCCTTGTGTGTCGTGATGGTGGTCAGCTTCTTCGACTCACTCGCCAGCTCCTGGGTCATGTAAGCTGAGATCAGGTCCAATTTTGAAAAAGGTTTGCCACCGGATAGCGTCGCAATGAGGTCCTCCTCTCTCGGTAGTGGGTACTGGTCTTGGAGTGATACCCGATTGTAATCACCACAAAGCGTGGCCGACCCATCCGCCTTCACCACCGGCACAATCGGGCTCGCCCAGTCAATGAATTCGATGGGCGAGATGATGTCTTCCCTCAGCAGGCGGCCCTATTCACCTTCTATCTTTTCCCGCATCACGTATGGCACCGCTCGGGCCTTGTGGTGTACTGGCCTGGCGTCCGGGATTATGTGAATCACTACCGTGGCCCCCATGGAAGTGCCAATGCTGGGTTGAAACAGTGAGTCAAATTTGTCCAGGATCTGTGAGCATGAAACGCGATCCACAAAGGAAATTGCAGAGACATCGTACCATTTCCAGTTCGTGACAGCAAGCCAACTCCTCCCCAGTAGTGCGGGACCGACCCCCAGGACAATCTAGAGTGGCAACCTGTTCTCCGAACCTTTGTGGGTCATGACTACCGTGGCGCTGCCTAGCACCTGAATGATCTCCTTTGTGTAAGTCCGTAGCTATGCGTCAATCGGCGATAATTTTGGCCTCCTGGCCTTGGATGCCCACAATTTTTCGAACTGTTTGATACTCATCAGGGACTGGCTGGCCCCCGTGTCTAGCTCCATTGATACTGGGATGCCAATGGAGGAGCACTTTCATCATTATCGGTGGCGTCCTGCTGTATGAACTGTATATGTGCTCCACATGAACATGCTGAACTTCAGCTTCCACCGATTTCCACAGCATTCATTTCTGCAGGTATTTTGCTCATCTCTGCAAACTCCGGCTGAGTGTGCGCCTCCACACCTCCAACATGAGCTGTTGTTGGAAACAAAAGGCCCCTTGCCAGTCGATCGTCTCTGACTGCCTCTGTGACTGTCCTTAAGTGCGCCATTAACAGGTGTTGATGGCTCCATTACTGGCCGCATTGTCCCTTGCAATGGCGTGAATCGCCATTCGGTGAGCCATTGTCTCTGTCAAACTCTCCCTCTGGGCTCGACTACATGTTGGGGCATGCCCAATTGCCCTTGTCTGCCTGGAGAACTGCGTGCTGCTTTGACAATGTTGATTCTCTGTCCCAAACATTCCATAACACTCTTGTTCTGCTCGTGGCCATGCTCGCGTGGTTTAAATCCCAGTTTCTTGTCGCCATTGATACGTCCTTACTATACAGTATAGTATCGAGAGAAGATCAGTCTGTGACCTGTCCTTTATTCCACAGCACTCAAGTGATGGAGGTGAGTGGAGCTTCCCCTTTTATACCTGATTGTCCAGGTTAGGAGTGTCTCCCATCAGTTCATCAACTAGTGGTCATTGTTCTCACAGTGTACAACTTGTCAGTTTCTACATGGGTTACAATGCTGGTTGAATACATGACAGTTATCTTGCCGTTCCTTTCACCCAGTCAACACTCACATTCTCGGCCACATGCCTCCGATGAACACATACGACTCAAGCTTTGCCTTAAAACTCCCATCTGCTGCTGTAAGACGGTGGGTTGGAGGTATCTAATGCCAAAAGGTAACAGAGATAAGTGGATGCATTCTGCAGCGTAATAATTGTACCTGAAACTTCAGTCCAAACCATCAGAAGTATAAGGATGAGTTTCTCTAAGTCAGGGTCGAATCTCACCGCCCGGCATTTCCCGAGGCTGTGCTGCCATATATGTCCCACGCACTGCCCACTTGCACGGTTAAAGCCACACAGGGCGAACTCTGGTGGGAATAATCTTCAGGTGTGAGGTTCATGCCGCAGTAATGGGTCCTGTCCCACGATTAAACTAATATCTGCACTTTCAGTTTCACTTCTTTCACATCCTCTGCCTCATCTTCTGGAGCCCTGGACTGTACCAACTCTGGCAGTTATATCCATGGACTGCAGCAACTCTGGCAGTAATATCCATGGACTGTACCAACTCTGGCAGTAATATCCATGGACTGTACCAACTCTGGCAGTAATATCCATGGACTGTACCAACTCTGGCAGTAATATCCATGGACCGCATCAACTCTGGCAGTAATATCCATGGACTGCAGCAACTCTGGCAGTAATATCCATGGACTGCACCAACTCTGGCAGTAATATCCATGGACTGTACCAACTCTGGCAGTAATATCCATGGACTGCAGCAACTCTGGCAGTAATATCCATGGACTGTACCAACTCTGGCAGTAATATCCATGGACTGTACCAACTCTGGCAGTAATATCCACGGACTGCACCAACTCTGGCAGCAATATCCACGGACTGCACCAACTCTGGCAGTAATATCCACGGACTGCACCAACTCTGGCAGTAATATCCATGGACTGTACCAACTCTGGCAGTAATATCCATGGACTGTACCAACTCTGGCAGTAATATCCATGGACTGCACCAACTCTGGCAGTAATATGCATGGACTGTACTAAATCTGGCAGCAATATCCACGGACTGCACCAACTCTGGCAGTAATATCCATGGACTGTACCAACTCTGGCAGTAATATCCATGGACTGCACCAACTCTGGCAGTAATATCCATGGACTGTACTAACTCTGGCAGCAATATCCATGGACTGCACCAACTCTGACAGTAATATCCACGGACTGCACCAACTCTGGCAGTAATATCCATGGACTGCACCAACTCTGGCAGTAATATCCATGGACTGCACCAACTCTGGCAGTAATATCCACGGACTGCACCAACTCTGGCAGTAATATCCATGGACTGCACCAACTCTGGCAGTAATATCCTGGCAATGGCTGCTTTAAATTTCATCCTCTGCCCAAACACAGGAACCACACGTGGGGATAAGAGGAATCATCCGGCTTTGGATTGTTGGTCGACAGGGAAGGGACAGAAATGGAACATATTTTGCCCCGGTCTCTCTCTCTCTCTCTCTCTCTCACTTTCTTTCTCTCTGTTGCGGACGCAGCGAGAACCAATGGAGGGGCCGATTACTGATAAAACCAGCAACTGAACAGAAACTTGAATAGAGGATTCTTCGTCCCGACGGATTAATGCGCTCTGCCTAATTGGTCATGGTCTTTGAATGATGAACCCAATACAATAATCACGACATTAGTCGCCAGCACTTGGATGTTTCCTGGAAGAACAGGATGAATGAAAGTGGATGATTACGGTGGTAAACCCGTGATCACTGTTTGGGGAATTATGAGGTGATCCTCTAATCTGTTTGATTTACTTTCCACAACCCGCTGCTGTTTAATGGCATGGACCCATTTAACAATCCGGGTATTGCCCCATTTAAAGGCTGGATATTCGCACATTGAACACTCCGGTTATTCACCAATTTAACACAAGCTTTGAAAGGCATGTGGTTTTAAATAACCGGCCGAGTATCATGTGTTACTGGACTATTGACAACAGCAGCAATGGTTCAGTTTTTGCACCAATAATATCATCAAAGGTAGAATGCTTGTCTCCCAGGTTGGGTTAAATTGATGAGAACTTAAAATGACCATAATCGTGGTTTATCATTAGTTTGGTCGATATGCCACGATGGGTTTATATAAAGTATAACCCTTATCAAACACAGTAAAATATGAACAATTAGAAACTGCTGAGCATGTCTACTCCGGTTCAGTTCAAGCAAACACTCCCATAAGGGTCTGGTCCCCGCTTTCTCCAGATGTGGATTCCCAGCGGTTTTCTTATTATCCGTACTGTACGTGGATTCGGGATTCTGCTGGACCGGGAACTTGGAATGTCCTGTAACTGGAGCCGGGAGTGTGCTGTACCAGGATCAGTGAATGTGCTTTCATGGTAGACGGGAGTGTGATATATCAGGCCCAGTGAGTGAGCTTTCACGGTACATGGGAGTGTGATGTACCAGGACCAGTGAGTCTTCTTTCATGGTACACAGGAGTGTGATGTACCAAGACCAGTGAGTGTGCTTTCATGGTACACGGGAGTGTGATGTAACTGGACCAGTGAGTGTGCTTTCATGGTACACAGGAGTGTGATGTAACTGGACCAGTGAGTGTGCTTTCATGGTGCACGGGAGTGTGATGTACCAAGACGAGTGAGTATGCTTTCATGGTACACGGGAGTGTGATGTACCAGGATGAGTGAGTGTGCTTTCATGGTACACGGGAGTATGTTGTAACTGGACCATTGAGTGTGCTTTCATGGTACATGGGAGTGTGCTGTACCAGGACCAGTGAGTGTGCTTTCATGGTGCACAGGAGTGCACTGTAACAGGACCAGTGAGTGAGGTTTCATGGTACACGGGAGTGTGATGTACCAGGACCAGTGAGTGTGCTTTCATGGTACACGGGAGTGCGCTGTACCAGGACCAGTGAGTGTGCTTTCATGGTACACGGGAGTGTGATGTACCAGGACGAGTGAGTGAGGTTTCATGGTACACGGCAGAGAAACAGAGTATCCAATCGTCTCAATATAGAATAGACCATGAACACCACCCATAACAATATGAAATTCCCCGATATAACAAACTAGTGAGTGAGGTTTCATGGTACATGTGCTGATTTCTGGATTCTTTTACCTCAATCTGGTTCAGCAAAATTACTGAAACGAATACCGTTTGTGCTTTAAACAAAGCAAGCTTTTATTTAAAAAACAAATCCCGATCGGGGACTTTATCAGACAGAAGGAATGCAAGTCTGTTCGAACGCACCCACTTCCTACGGACAAAGTGACGTTACATTGTAAAGGGACGATGATTGTACATTTTCGGCAAAAGATAATAAGATAGGGCTAGAGTGACATCCTATCCAGCCTATCTCTTTTGATCCCTCTTTCCCTTTGTCCACTCATAAGCCGACCTATGTATGGTCTGATTTTAAACAAAGACCTTCTGTTAAAGTTTCAGGTTAATAACATGATTTAATAAGACCTTGAGGTTTTTCTGCAAGCTGTGGGTTTTGTTTCAATACATGTTAGTGTTGTAACATTTCGCAGTCTCGAGGCTGAGATGTCATGGCTATTCCTCCATGAATTCTTTGTTAGCTTATACTGTCCCTATACAATTCCCACGTTCTCAACTTCAATGTCTTTATACATTTTTAAACATTCACATTCCCCCCTTTTATCATTCCATGATAACACTTAGGATCATTCTAGGAGTATCCGTTCACACTCTATTTCCTGAATCATATTGTTGTTCGTGTCCAGTAGTTCTTTAGTTCGTTGGGTCATAACTCGGGAGCCCTTGACCACAAGAGGTTTTGCTAACCTTGCCATCATTACTTTACAACAAAGGTTAAGGCAACCAACAATTAGATAGGATCTCCAAGATCCATCTGATAGCCAATCAAACCAGCTAGATCCTTCTGCTGGTGTGGATAACTTCTTCACCTCCCTTCTTATGTGATCAGCGAGATTGGTTATGTTTTCTGAACTATCAGGAATGTAATTGCAACATTCAGATCCTATCAGGGCACACGTTCCCCCTTTCTCAGCTAACAGGTAATTGAGGGCCATTCGGTTTTGTAATGCTACGGTCCTTATTGCTACCATTTCAGCTGTGATGCCCTCCAGAGCTTCAGCAGTATTGTATTGGCCCCCCTCCTCTCGTGATAATTTGGCTCTGACTCCATCTGACAGTCTCAGTTAGGGTTAGTGGAACGGGGCGCAAAGGAATTCCCCCTTTGGAATGTATAAGGAATGTATAGGGAATGTGAACACACCCAAAATCTAGAAAAGTTCCCATTTTGCGCATAAACATAAGACATGTACAAAAAGGTGTTTACATGGAGCTCTCGTCTCTGTCTCCCCTCCCATGCGCCAAAACTGTCATATGTCAACACTATTATACAGACTGTGGCATACAGACAGTTTCATCTTGTGGCTCAGGATTCAGATAAATAGTCCAATTATTTTGCTGATTAAAAGAGTTCGGTTCTCCCGTCTCTCTTCTTAGGTCACCGTCGGTGTAGCTGGCTGTCTATCACTACGGGTAAAAGTTCAAACTGGTCCACGTTCCAATTAGGATGCCAACGGCCTTGTTCAGTTATGGAGAAGAGGAAGTCTGGAACAGAAACAGGAATTAGGATAACCAGTAAAATAGGTTCGTTAGAGGGTGGTGAGTTAGTAGTGGTGCAGGTGAACCCAGGCACCCCTCCCCTCAACCTTGGCTGCAGTGGGGGTAGTGAGTAACACCTGAAAAGGCCCCTCCCATTGTGGCTCTAATCCCTTCCAAATCCATACTTCCCTGGTGCCACGAGGGACAATTCGGGTAAAATTGGTAGGTCGAGGTGAGCATCTTGAACCTGGGTGTGAGCTAGTCGCAGAGCCTGAGTCAGAGAAAGAACATAGGTGGTCATCAGTCGAGCTGAGATACCATATCTAGGAACAATTTCCCTCATTAACACCTTAACAACAGTTTGAGCCTTATTGTCCAGGTTAGGGTAGGCTTCAATCCATCTGCTAAATACATCTACTATTACTAACACATATTTGTAACACTGAACTTTTTGCAACTCAATGTAGTCCAACTGAAATGTCTCAAAGGCACCTTCGGGTAGGGGTGTTTTATCCCAATCACACGGGACTCCCTTCCCTGGATTATGTTGCTGGCAAACCAGGCAACGACTACTGATGTTCTGGGCGAGCGCCTGGAGTCAAGGGTGCCACCAAGTAGCCAAAAGTGTATCACTCGTGGTTCTTGCTCCACAATGAGTAGCAAAATGCATACAGTCAATAACCCATAGAGCCAACTCGTCAGACATGCAAGTCTGTTCCGCGGGAGTGGTCCAGAGTTTAGAAACATTGTCATAAGTACATCCATAATATTTCCACAACAGTTTATCTTTGTCAGGAGCGTCCTCCTGTGCTTTTATAACATCTTGGATGGTTGGCATTGGTTTTTCCAAGGCTAACTTATCCTTCGCAGGATTTCTAGTCTGACTCATAATTTTGGGCACTACCATCTGTTGGTCACGAGAGGCCTGTTTAGCCTCTTTGTCAGCACAGTGGTTCCCTATATCAACCGGCGATTTTCCGGTGGTGTGGGCGGTACATTTAACAATGGCAAAGTGCTTGGGGAGCATGAGGGCTTGCAACAAATCAGACACTAGTTGCTTTTGGGATATCTCATTCCCCTGTAAGGTTAGGAATCCCCTATTTTTCCATAATTGTCCGAAATCATGGGCCAACCCAAAGGCATACCTAGAGTCGGTATAGATATTGATTTTGAGATCTTTGGCCAAGATACAGGCTCGCGTGAGGGCGAATAGTTCAGCTTGTTGGGCAGAATAGGCGGTTTCAAAAGTGGCAGATTCCAAGACCTGATTCTTCTGGTTTACTATGGCATATCCTGAGATTCGTGTACCTTCTGGATTAATAGAAGAACTTCCGTCAACATACATAATACAGTCTGGATCTTCCATTGGTACATCAACTAAATCTTCCCTGACTGAGTTAGCTTCTTGAATTAAAGTTAAATAGTCATGACTCGGTTCTTCCTCATCTTGGGGCGGCTCAGTAAGAAAACAGGCTGGATTAATGGCAGTACAGTGCCGAAAGGTCAGTTTAGGATTGCCTGTGATTTCAGTAGGTTCTGTCGGATAGAGGGCCAGTCCACATTGCCCTGCACTGGGATCTCAATGGATCAATGGGAGTATAACCCACTTGGGAGGGGTCCTCTGCCCACACATGAGGATCCACATAGTCAGGTATGCCAGAGCCAGTATGATGCTGCAGAGTCGTTAAGACCTTCTCGGGGTCCCCGTGGAATTGGACTGTTCGGCCATGTTTTACAATTTGCACATCCCGGCTGGTAAGGTCAGCCTCGTCTATAGCCTGGCGCACCATAACTTCCAAATCTTTAGCGTGGTGGGGCTCTTTTTTCAACCACGTTGCCCCTCGCTGCAGCAGGAACGCCATCTTGCCTCTGTCCTCGAGGTCGACTGCCTTGATCCTTCTCTCGCGCGATTCTGCCACAACCGCTGGAAGGGTACCTATGGAATTGATCTTCTTCCCCAGGAGTCCTGCCACTGGAGCTGGGAAGGTATTTTTAGATCGTTCCAGTCAGATCATTGCCACGCAGTCGTGATGGATGGTCTGTGCCTCAGGTGCTGCACTGGTCTGTTCTCTGGTGCCTGGCCCAAGCAAAGTTGAGGTTTTGCTCTGCCTCTGAGCATGGGGGACATCGATTGCTGGAGTGAAGTGGTCTTCCCATTTCCACTGGGATCATATGCTAGGGTCACGTGACAGGGTGCCTGCGGCAGGTCCAGAGACCACCACTGAGGGGTTCTAGTGGTAAACTGCAGCTTAAGGGTTCCCTGTTTTACAATAATCCCATCATCTCCACACTCCAAATGCAACTGGAATTTGCAGAGGAGGTCTCTAGCCATCAAGTTACAGTCCAGATTGGTTGTGATAACAAATCGATGTTCCACCGAATCTTCCTGGTAACCCATTTTAACCGGTTCTGACACCGGGAATGTAGAGACTTGTCCCAGGAATCCTGACAGTCCCTGTGTTTCAGTGAAGGCGGGGAGTTTAAGCTTTGATTGTACAGAAGACGTGAAGGCTCCCGTATCTATCAAGAAGGGTTGCCACTCATTCCGAATTTTTAACAATATCATCGGTTCATCATCCAGGGAGGGTCCCTGCGTAGTCAATACGAATCGGGGGACGGTTGGCCAAAGGTGTTGTTCTGGGAGAAGTTAGTGTAAGATCCCCGTCCTCACCCCCTTGCCCCCCTCCTCTTCCTCCTCTTCCTTTTTCATGCTGACGGGAGGGACAATTTCTATTCCAATGTTTTTCTTGCCCACAAATAAAGCATCCATCTCGTCTTTCCCAGCCCCGACCTCTTCCCATACCAGGCTGAGGACAGTAGAGAGGTTTATTAGCAGGGCTCGGCCCGTTTGGTTCTTCAGTATAACCGGATGCTTGCTGATCCATCCAATCCTGTATGCAACACTGCGGTTCTATTGGTCCTTCCTCCCGAGAATGCTCTTCCTTTCTAGTCACGTATTCAGTCTTGACCCGGGTTGGGGCGCACCTCCCCCCTCCCCTTTCTTTTCCTGCCAATAATACCTAACCGCCCTTTCCATCTGGGCTTTACTGTTATCTGCCCAATTCATATTATTTGTCCGGATAGCGTGAGCAATCGAATAGGGCAGGCACTGAAGTAGGATAGCACAGAATTGAGGAGAATCCTCTCCTGCCCTGAAGGCATTATCTCCTGATTGACTTCCGTATATTTCAATAAATCTTTCCATGAATTCATCGGCAGTTTCTTCTCGTTTGGGTTTAGTTTCTAATACTGCGGCCATACTGATGGGCTTCTGAAGGGTCGTGGTGAGAGCATTAAAGATAGCATTTAGGTGATCCTGGACATCGTTAGGGTGAGCAACCAACAATATATCATGAGTAGCACGTCCTAGGTGAGTTAGAAATCGGGCATGCTCAGTTGGGCTCAGGGTTTGCTTTACCAGGGCCCACAGGTCCCTTGATTCTGCATTATAAACTGAAATAGTTGTTCGAAGATCACATAGACATCTATAGTGGGGTGGTCTGCAGCTTGTTGTGCATCAGGGTTTGGCATTGGTCTGACCGGGAATTGGTGTCGGGACTTTGGGATCTTGGAAATCATTTCTAGGTCGGAGGATGTTTCGGAGCTGTCTGACTGCTTGACAGTTCTGCGTCTCGATCGGCGGGGGTGTTTGCTATGTCTTTTACAACTTGGACTGGTAGATTGACTAGAAGATTTACGGGACTGTCTGTGATATCGAGATATAGTTCTGCCCTTACGAGTGTGAGATCTGGTCCTTTCGGCTATATTGCTTGTGAACTGGGGATCCGAATCGCTATCAGAGGATGAGGAGTCTGTCTGGGTTTGTTGCTTTGGTGTTATGGGGTTATTTTTAACTCCTCTCGCTGGAGTGTAAGGTGGATGGTGTTGGGAAGAGGACTGGAGCAAGGGGCCAGGGGGTGCGGGAGACGCCGTTGGGCGCTGAGTCAGTGACCACTCATCAATTTCATCATCAGCCTCGGTTAACACAAAGCCAGCCATTTGACTACGTCGTCGGTCAATACCTTTCTTAGAGGTCCCAGAGGATGTCTTAGTAAGTTTCTCGTGCGCACATTTTTTTTTAAAGACGTCTACAGTTTTAACATGTGTTCTCTCTGTCAATGAGAGTCCTAATTTAATCGCACTTATTTGGCAACTTGACAGAAGTGATGCATCTTTTAATTTTTGACAGTCCCTGTGATTTTTGTGCTACCTCTATGCTTCTAGTGCCACCTAGAGGCCACTGGTCATCTCCGAATAATTTATTCAGGGCTCCTGATAATTTTCTAAAGTCTTCAGCTCTTTCAGGGAATTCCTCACTTAACTTTTGTAGCGGACTATCCGCATCCGTTGTTTTATCCAACTGATTACCCATTTTCACGCTGCCCCTCATATTTAAACTGACTCTAATTACCGTGTCGTTGCGCGTTCGTGTCGTCGTGCGATATAAACAAACTTAAAATAAACACAGACTTTACTGAAACGAACACTGACTTTGAACAAACACAAAATAAACAGACTTTAAAAAATCTAACACTGATTTCCACGTCGCCCCGCGGTTCGCGTCGCCGCGCGATTTGAAACACTTAGAATAAACAAGGACTCCCGCGTCGCCCCCCGGTTCGCGTCGCCGCACGATTTGAAACACTTAAAATAAACAGACTTTACTAAAGCTAACACTGATTTCCGCATCGCCCCGCGGTTCGCGTCGCCGCGCGATTTGAAACACTTAGAATAAACAAGGACTCCCGCGTCGCCCCCCGGTTCGCGTCGCCGCACGATTTGAAACACTTAAAATAAACAGACTTTACTAAAGCTAACACTGATTTCCGCATCGCCCCGCGATTTGCGTTGCCACGCGATTTGAAACATTTAGAGTAAACAGACTTTACTAAAGCTAACACTGATTTCCACGCTGCCCCATGGTTCGCATCACCGCGCGATTTGAAACACTTAGAATAAACACTGACTCCCGTGTTGCCCCGCGGTTCACGTCACCGCGTGATTTAACAAACTTAAAATAAACACAGACTTACTGAAACCAGCACTGACTTTGGCACCACCCCACGGTTTGCGTTGCTGCATGTTCACGTCGGCCCACGTTCACTCTGCCGCGCACTCGCGCCGCCGCACGTCCGACGCCGCGAAGCGTTTCATGCTGCTGCGCGTCTGCGTTGGCCCACGTTCACTCGGCCACGCACTCGCGCTGCCGCACGTCCCACGCCGCTGCGCGTTCGCACCGCCGCACGCTGATCTAGCCCTATCTTTAAAGTTGCTGCGTGATTTAAATTCAATCAGTTTCTTGACGGGCCAAGTGATATAAGAGGTCGACGTCACACCTGACTTGAACACCTATCCTCTATTTAATTCCCCATAAGCCTTACTTAATTCCCTGTGAGCCTAATTTTCTAAATTTGATTTCTTATGAGCCTTATTTAATTTATTTTCGTCTCCAAATTTCCCTATCCTTTCGCGACACTGTGCAGTTTAAATCCAATCAGTCAATGAAAGCCCTAATTTAATGGAGTTTTTCTGCCAAATGGACAGGAGTGATTTTTTTTAGACTGAAGTGGAATTTTTCTCATAACTTAAAATGTCAGAATTTTTTTTTTCAGCACCTATTTAGTACGTTACTTTTCTTTTCCATAACTAGAGAGAAGTCTGGCACGTAGGCTGTGGACTGCTTTTCGTTATCTCAATTGTTCCAGACTCAAGGTCGTGTTATTTAATATAATATATATTTTTTAATCCTTTTGAATCCATCTCAGTTGTTTTGCTGTGCCTTCTCTGAATGTTTTCGTTCAACAAGTAAGTGAGCATGTTAAATCCTTTTTTTTTAACCACCGGGACCATGTATTTTTTCTTTTTTTTTACTCAACAAACCTATCCTTTGTGCATTTCCTGGCTCCGTAATTATCATCCGAATATACGTAATTCAATAAGGTTCACACTCTTAAACTTCCCACATACAGGACAACACTACGAAGGGTTAAAAAAACTTTCATTCTGTTTGAAAAAGTAGGTGGAGCTAAAACAAACCACAACTCCCCGGCTTTTTTTTTTACAGTAAAAATCACAGAAGCATTTCTCATTTAAACAGATGTTCACAAGGGTCTCTTTTCTTTCCTATTAATTTTTGGATCCATGATTAATCATCTATCACTATCTAGCTCTAACTATAACCTATCTTTCCAAGTCGCCGCTTGGTTTGCATCACCGCGCAATTTCCCTATCTCTATCCCTATTCTAAGTTTGAAAGGTATTCACCAGATTGTCCTGGATCTCGTTCAGACACTACCTGAGAACCAGCGAGTGGCTAAACTTTCCTCAGACTTTTGAAACCGGGGGAAACTGGAGCAGTATTGAAATCATACACACTCCAGTGGCCACTTTACCCTCGTCTCATCCAAGGCTAGTTTGGCTCTTAATTCACAAGTTTTCAGCAGTCATCCGTTGAGATCCCACTTCTGACACCAAATGTTGATTTCTGGATTCTTTTACCTCAATCTGGTTCAGCACAATTACTGAAACGAATACCGTTTGTGCTTTAAACAAAGCAAGCTTTTATTTAAAAAGCAAATCCCAATCGGGGACTTTATCAGACAGAAGGAATGCAAGTCTGTTCGAACGTACCCACTTCCTACGGACAAAGTGGCGTTACATTGTAAAGGGACGATGGTTATACATTTTCGGCAAAAGATAACAAGATAGGACTACAGTGACACCCTAGTCCAGCCTATCTCTTTTGATCCCTCTTTCCCTTTGTCCACTCATAAGCCGACCTAAGTATGGTCTGATTTTAAACAAAGAACTTCTGTTAATGTTTCAGGTTAATAACATGATTTAATAAGACCTTGAGGTTTTTCTGCAAGCTGTGGGTTTTGTTTCAATACATGTTAGTGTTGTAACATTTCGCAGTCTCGAGTCTGAGATGTCATGGCTATTCCTCCATGAATTCTTTGCTGGCTTATACTGTCCCTATACAATTCCCACGTTCTCAATTCAATGTCTCTATACATTTTTAAACATTCACACATGGGATTGTGCTGTATCGGGACACGGGAGTGTGATGTACCGGGACAGGGGAGAGTGATGTACCAGGATCAGTGAGTGAGTTACACCAGTATCAGTGAGTGAGCTGTATCGGGATCAGTGAGTGAGCTGTACCGGGATCAGTGAATGAGTTGTACCGGGATCAGTGAGTGAGTTGTACCGGGATCAGTGAGTGAGTTACACCAGTATCAGTGAGTGAGCTGTATCGGGATCAGTGAGTGAGCTGTACCAGGATCAGTGAGTGAGCTGTACCGGGATCAGTGAGTGAGTTGTACCAGTATCAATGAGTGAGCTGCATCGGGATCAGTGAGTGGGCTGTATCGGGACCAGTGAGTGTGCTGTACCAATATCAGTGAGTGAGCTGTACCGGGATCAATGAGTGAGCTGTACCGAGATCAGTGAGTGAGCTGTACCAGGATCAGTGAGTGAGCTGTACCAGGATCAGTGAGTGAGCTGTCCCGTGATCAGTGAGTGAGCTGTCCCAGGATCAGTGAGTGAGCTGTACCGGGATCAGTGAGTGTGCTGTACCAGTATCAGTGAGTGAGCTGTACCGGGACTAATGAGTGAGATGTACCAGGATCAGTGAGTGAACTGTACCAGGATCAGTGAGTGAGCTGTACCGGGATCAGTGAGTGAGCTGTACTGGGATCAGTGAGTGAACTGTACCGGGATCAGTGAGTGAGCTGTACCAGGATCAGTGAGTGAGCTGTACCGGGATCAGTGAGCGAGCTGTACTGGGATCAGTGAGTGAGCTGTACCAGGATCAGTGAGTGAGCTGTACCGGGATCAGTGAGCGAGCTGTACTGGGATCAGTGAGTGAGCTGTACCAGGATCAGTGAGTGAGCTGTACCGGGATCAGTGAGCGAGCTGTACTGGGATCAGTGAGTGAGCTGTACCAGGATCAGTGAGTGAGCTGTACCGGGATCAGTGAGTGAGCTGTACCAGGATCAGTGAGCGAGCTGTACTGGGATCAGTGAGTGAGCTGTACCAGGATCAGTGAGTGAGCTGTACCGGGAGACGGGAGAGTGCTGTACCGGGAGCAGGATTGCAGCAATGACATTACCTTCTGATCGGGCCGAGAAGCCTTAGGGACTATCTAACGCTGGACGAATGTATCACTGGGCAAAGTGTTTTTTTGTTCGATGTACAATCTGCTTTATTGCACAATAGGTGAAACATACAGAATACTGAGAGGGATAGAGTCCAGTGTAAGCAGTTCAACATCAGTTTAAACTGTCACTAAAATAAAGATTACAAGTTGAAGTCCATACATTGATTCTGTTTCTGTATCTATCCCAGTGAGGATGCAGAGATTAATCTCCTTCACAGTCTTCTTCCGCCTTGATTTTTTTCTGGTGTATGACCTGATTTTCAAAAAAGTCTTTCTTCAAAGATTAGCAGAGATCCGAGAAAGTTTCCAACACTGAGAAACTGTATTCCCCCTGACTGAGGGGAAATGGTGAACTAATGGTCTAATGTATAAAATAATGGCACAAGGCTCCCATTGCCAATATACCCCTGGATACCGAGCTCAGCCCCTGACTGTCTGAGGCATCAAATCGCTCTTGGGTAAAGTGCTGCCCTGGGGGAACACATGTCTGCAAGGACCCTACTATGATATTAACTTACTGTTAAGATTCAAACAGCTTGAGATATGTTTCATAAAATATAAATTACATAAAGCCGACAGTGAAATTAACAGAATATTACATAACAATATATGATATGAGAAAATATGAAACCTTCTCATCGAATTAACTTGAGCATCATTGTGAAAGGATATGTGACTACATTCCTCAAATCCTCTCTGAATTTCTTCTGGGTCACTGCGTAAATAAAAGTGTTCGTGCAGCAACTCAGGAGCTGGAGCATGAAGCTGATTTCCGATACAAACGTGGGCAGAGAAACAGAGTATCCCAAGTCATCCAATCGTCTCAAGATAGAACAGACCATGAACACCACCCATAACAGTATGAAATTCCCCGATATAACAAACAGTACAATCATCAATTTCCTTCGGTTCTCCATCTCTGGGTCACTGGGGCTCTCGCCACTGCTCCGACCCCGGAGTCTACTGCGGGCTCTGCTGGACACTAAAATGTGTCTGACCGTTAAAGCATTGAACAGTAGAATCAAAATAAATAGAATAAAAGGTGTAAAATGTAATGCATTAATTCAACGATAGTCCAGACCAGCGAACAAGATACACCAATTGTCACACTGCAAAACCATGGACTGTTGGACAGCCAATATTCACTTGTATACAGAAAATACCAGAAAATGTTCCGCAGACAGCTCAGCACTGTCACTGTTCCTAGAACCACAGTCGCTGTTTGCTCTGTGCAATATTTCAATTTCAGCTTCTGGCAACAAATGGCCACAAATCAATCGAAGGTGAACGTGACCGTGAACCAGACAGAACAATCTGTGGCTACATAAAGCAGGATAGCGTGGATATTACACATTCTAACGTGCAACAGAAAAAGAAATTGATCCCGATAAACAATAGGAATCTGCCTCAGTATCAGATCGATGATCACGACCAGTAGATCACCGCTGCGATGGCCACCAGGTAGTGAGTGACACATTTGGAGAGACCGCACTTTCCCCGAGACAGGATCACAATCGTCACCACGTTAACTGTGAGCAAGAGGAAAATAGGGACATTATTCACAAACAGCGGATACATACAGTAGTTTGCTGTGTTTCCAAAGACATGACGGAGTCGGATCTATAACAGGGATAATATCGTTCTTCACAATAACATGAGATGCACCAAGAATTTTGCTGCTTGGCATTTCATCAAGTGATGGAACCATTTCATATTATCGGTGATGGAGATACGTGGAGATTTGTAATCAGAGGAATCGGTAAATTATCGCAAAATACGAGAAACAATGGGACCAAATGAAACACGGTTCAAACCAGAACCTGATTTTAGAACAAACCCTAAAATAATGAATGGAGAAGTGTGAGCTTCACCGACATGTGAGCCAGCGGGAGAATGAAATGGGGGGTATTTGCAGGATTGAATTGCAGAGTGTACGAGTTAGTTGTTGGAGTGATACAGCTGAACTTACTGTCCCAAGGTGGGGATGGGATAGAAGAGGCCTGGCAGTAAGAGGAATGGGACAATTGATGGTGCCCTTAGGATGGGATTGTAAGCTAACAACACCCACTCTCTGTGCTCATAGATCGACAATGGTCATTGGTTCAAGGCATTGAACGCACCTGTACAATGTCACAACCCAAACCTGGCTATCAAATGTTTGTAATCTACGCAATAGCATCATAGGAGTTACTGGATGAATAAAAATACTACAGTTCATCTAATTCACCTTGTAGCTTCCGGGTTGTCGCACGATGTAATGATGATTGCGTCGTTGTCTAATCAGAGCAATCAATCGCTGCCAACAGTGTACAATCGAGCCAGGCATGAGTGGAAGAGAAGACCCCTGGTGGCGAGCATTGGGAAGTACAGATCCAACGTCATGTGTCCCCTCTCAGCAGCTACTTTTACCACATGACATGTCTCCAATTACAACTGCAGCAACAATATATTTATATCTCGTCTTTAACACAGTGAAGCTTTCCAATGTGCTCCGCAGGTGTATTATAATACAAAAAAATAATGCCCAGACACATAAGGATAAATTGCAGCAGACGACCAAAGCTTAGTCAAAAAGGTCGGTTTGAAGGAGCGTCTTAAAGGTGGAAATCGAGGAAGAGAGGCGGAGAGGGTTCGGCAGTGAATTCCAGAGCTTAGGGCCCAGGTAACAGAACGCACGGCCACCAATGTTTGAGCGATTAAAATCAGGGATGCTCAAGAGTGCAGAATTAGAGGAGTGCAGATATCTTGGGGGGTTGTAGGACTGGGGAAGTTTACAGAGATAGGGAGAGGCGAAGCCTTGCATGGATTTAACAACAATATTTTGAAATAGAGGCGTTACTGAATGGGGAGACAATTTAGGTCAGCAAGTACAGGGGGATGGGTGAACTGGGTGCGAGTTCTGACAGGGCTGCCGAGTTTTGGATCAGCTCAAATTTACATAGGGTAGAATGTGGCTGGGCAGGGGTGCATTGGAACAGTCAATTGTACAGGTAACAAAGGAATGAGTGAGGGTTTCAGCAGCAGTTGAGCTGAGGCAGGAGTGGAGACGGGTGATGTTACGGAGATGGAAAAAAGCAGTATTAGTTATGGAACGGTATATGTTCAGAAGCTCATCTCAGGGTCACATATACCAGCAAGGTTGCAAACATTGTGATTGAGCCTCAGACAGAAGGTGGGGAGAGTGATGGTGTAAGTGGCTGGAGAACGCAGTTTGTGGCAGGGACCAAAGGCAACAGCTTCCCAATATTTTATGGGAGAAATTGTCTGCTCATCCAGAACTGGATGTCGGACCACAGTCTGAAAATTTAGAGTCTTTGGAGGGGTCAGTGGAAGTGGTGGTGACTTCGAGCTGAGTGTCATCAGCGTACATGGGGAAACTGACGCTGTGTTTTCGGATGATATCGCCAAGGGGTAGCATGCAGATGAGAAATAGGAGGGGGCCAAGGATAAATCCATGGAGGACACCAGATGTCACGAAGTGGGAGTGGGAAGAGAAGCCTTTGCAGGTGATTCTTTGGCTAAGATTAGAAAGATAAGAATGAACAAGCTGAGTGCAGTCCCCCCCAGCTGGATGACTTTGGAGTGGCGTTGAAGGAGAATGGAGTGGTCAGCAGTGTGAAAGAATGCAGATATGTCAAGACGGACGAGGAGGGATACCTTATCTTTGTCACAGTCATGTAGGATGACATTTCTGACCATGATAAGCTGTTTCGGTAATGTGGCATGGGCAGAAACCTGAGTGGACAGAATCGAACATGGAGGTGGGAAAGATGCACACGGATTTGCGAGGCGACAACACATTCAAGGACATTGGCGAGGAAAGGGCGGATGGACACGGGGTGGCAGTTTCCAAGGATAGAGTGGTCAAGCGGTTTGCTTTTTTGAGGCGAGGGTTGATCACAGCAGGTTTGAAGGAGAGGGGGATAGAGCGCGAGGAGAGAGAACCATTAACTGTGTCCATTAACAGGGGAGGCAGGAAGGAATGTTGGGTGGTAAGCAGTTTGGTGGTAATAGGGTCGAGGGAGCAGGAAGTGATACATGAACAATTTCAGCACAGATAAGTCATGAGGGGAGATTGGAGAGAAAGTGGAAACATATGCAAGTCCCGGGCTAGGGCAGGGCGATCCTTAGAGGAAGTTTGTCACGGTGGCCTAGGGGAAGGAAGCAAAGTGGCAGAGGCAGCTGATTGGATGGTCTCAATCTTAGAGACAAAGAAGTGCATGAGCGCCTAATATTGTTGTGGGAGGTGAGGATGAAGGAGACTGGGGAGAGGGTTTAAGAAGATGGTTAGCACTAGACAATGGAAGCCGGGTTGATCTTTGCATTCCAGAATGATTCTGGAGTAGGGAGCAATTTTGTCAGACAGGAGCAGGACCCAATAATACATTATTATTGGCGGTGAATAGCTAAACCAGTTGTCCACCATATCCGTTTAAGTCTGTGTCTCTTGGACTTAAGGGAGTGAAGTTGGGTACTGCACCAGGGGGAACAGCCAGTGTGAGAGAGAGACTGATTGTTTTAATCGGGACTTGGCCAACAAATGTGGTGGTGAGGGTGTAGTTGAGCAGATCGGTAGCTTCAGAAATATCGTGGTGAATGGAGGGCCGAAGGCTGGACAGTTGGGATCTCGTAAGTGCAGTTGTAAGAGAGTCGGGAGAGAGAGTGTTCCAGGGCGGTCACAGAAGGACGTAGGGTTAGTGTGGGGCTAGGGGAAAGACACAGATACTCTATCCTGGAAAGGTAATTTTTGAAGCATATTTATCGAACTTGCCTCTGAATGATTCAACTCTCACTGCTTCCACCATCTCCCCAGCGAGCCTGTCGCATATACATTTAAAATTACAACTAGTTTACATCATCTCATGTAGAAATATTGTTCCACATTTGTGCTCCTAATACAAAATGTTCAATCTGAATTGATGTTTATTTTGGATATTAGATGTGATTCCAATTCTGATGCTTTGCCCTTGGATTCCCGATGGATTAACATTCGAGGAGCCGAGTAACTGACATCCTATGCTCTTCTGAAGGAAACAACATCTCGGGCTCAGGGGAAAGGGTGGGGAGTGGGAATAGCTGAAGTGCCCTTGCAGAGATCTGGCACAGGCTAGACTGGCCGCATGTCCTCCTTCTGTGCTGTAACCATTCTCTGATTCTACACTCGGCAATTTGAAATTCATGTTCACGTGTCATGTACTGCACCAAGAATACAACGGCGGAGAATGACCCCTTAATATCATTCATTTTACCCCACAATTTCTCAATTACCTTACAGGTTACAGTTGGAACAATGCTGCTCTTACTGTAAATAGTGGAATAATATGATTCAAACTATAATCGCCCAGATTTTGCGGTCAGTGCTCACCGCTGTCCTCGAACAATGCTGCCCACAAAGATCCAGTGATTCCTGTGGCATCAATATCACCCCGCTGATAGTAACTTGCATTTGAGGGCAAGTATAGGGGATCTCCAGACTCCAGCAACAGTGATATCATGAAGCTGGCTCAGCAGCCAATCACATTGAACAATTCACAGATTGCAAATTGGGAAGTAAAATGCACTGATTATCCTTCACGTTTTAATTATTTTACAGAGAGCGAAATAAAGATTGGGACATTTACAGGAATAATGTAGAAACTAAAATAATATAAGGAAACATGTTTTTTCAGTTATAAATAACCACGGAATTTTTATCATTGTGGAAGATTTTGACATAACGTCGGTATAAAATTAGATGTTTAGTGCCAGGATGACGGTTCAGCAGTAATTAGAATGTAATACACCATCAAAAACACAGTTACGTCTCTTTCAACAAAGCTTGACTATTTCCGGGGCTTTTAAGAGAGTTATAACAGTAAAAAAGTTTAATTTCTGTCAGCGAGTTGAATTGATTGCCGGCTGTGGGGAGTTTAACAGCGAGTCCTGGGGAGGAACAAGGAATGACTGGCAACTCCTGGATTTCCGCCTGTAACTGCGCATGTGCTTACTCCGGACATTGCTCTCAGATTCACAGTTGTAATGATGGCAAATGCTGAGAGCAAATACCGGGCCATTACTCCAAAACTGGGTTTCAGAAGTGAGAATCGTAGAATCGTAGAATAGTAGAGAACAGGAGGAGGCCAATCGGTGCATCGGATCTGTGCCGGTAAATATTTCCATTCTATTCAAACACTGTGACTCTTGGTCTTTTCCTCATGTGGCGGGAGTGCACTCGGCTTTTAATTCAAAAATGAATAAATCACAATCCAATAACGAATGGTGTCACTAACAAAACACGACGCTGCAATGACTATACATTCGATCAGCGATATGATGAACTGTATCAGGCAGGCACGGGATTCAATTGATAATGCGGATTCAGTCTCAGTAATCAAGCCATTAAATGTGCTGCATAATAATAAACCGGGATCAAAATTAGAACTGTAATTTAACTATTCAGAAACAGTGACATAACTTAAAACAGGAAATGATGGAAAGTGCGGCAGCTGAATCAGATTGTATTATCAATGATTCTGTCAGTTAACTGTTCTGACTCATTTGTACAATTAAATAATCAACTGTATAATGCAGAAATTGTCTAATTTGTGTGAGATCATGGAACAGTTTCTCAGCCGAAACTCGGACTCAGAATTTACAACAAAGTATCCCCTTTAAAGTGAGAGAATAAGTAGTATGGCTGGTCCCATCGCCCAACAGAAGAGTCAGATCTAAATACGACTGCTGAAATGGAACTAATAATGACAAATGAAAGACACAGCATCCATTGAACTGCTAGCAATGATTGGGAGTTCACGTCAGTGCAGCATGGACCAGAATCAAACACACACAGGAGCGATTCACAAAACAACAGAGAGGCAGGAGAAAGGAAGGAAGAAAGAGTACTGAAGGAAGTGGCCCTAGAAATAGTGGATGCATTGGTGGTCATTTTCCAACAGTCTATCGATTCTGGATCAGTTCCGATGGACTGGAGGGGAACTAATGTAACACCACTTTTTAAAAAAGGAGGGAGAGAGAAAACAGGTAATTATAGACCGGTTAGTCTGACATCAGTCATGGGGAAAATGTTGGAATCAATCATTAAGGACGAAATAGCAACGCATCTGGAAAGCAGTGATAGGATCGGTCCAAGTCAGCATGGATTAATGATGAATGACGAATCTTCTGGAATTTTTTGAGGAAGTAACTAGCAGAGTGAACAAGGGAGAACCAGTGGATGTGGTGTATTTGGACTTTCAAAAAACTTTTCACAAGGTCCCACCCAAGAGATTATTGTGCAAAATCAAAGATCATGGTATTGGGTGTAATGCCCTTATGTGGATAGAGAACTCGTTGGCAGACAGGAAGCAGAGAGTAGGGATAAACGGGTCCTTTTCAGAATGGCAGGCAGTGACGAATGGAGTGCCGCAGGGCTCAGTGCTGGAACCCCAGCTCATTTAATATACATCAACGATTTAGATGAAGGAATTGAGTTTAATATCTCCAAGTTTGCAGATGACACTAAACTGGGTGGCGGTGTGAGCTGTGAGGGGGATGCTTAAAGGCTGCAGGGTGACTTGGACAGGTTAGGTGAGTGGGAAAATGCATGGCAGATAAATGTGAGGTTATCCACTTTGGGGGTAAAAACACGAAGGCAGAATATTATCTGAATGGCAGCAGATTAGGAAAAGGGGAGGTGCAATGAGACCTGGTTCATCAGTCATTGAAAGTTGGCATGCAGGTACAGCAGGCGGTGAAGAAGGCAAATGGTATGTTGGCCCTCATAGCTAGGGGATTTGAGTACAGGAGCAGGAAGGTCTTGCTGCCATTGTACAGGGTCTTGGTGAAGCCTCAACTGGAATATTGTCTTCAATTTTGGTCTCCTAACCTAAGGAAGGACGTTCTTGCTATTGAGGGAGTGCAGCGAAGGTTCTGCAGACTGATTCCCGGGATGGCTGGACTGACATTTGAGGACAGACAAGATCAACTGGGCCTTTATACACTCGAGTTTAGAAGGATGAGAGGGGATCTCATAGAAACATATAAGATTCTGACGGGACTGGGCAGGTTAGATGCGGGAAGAATGGTCCCGATGTTGGGGAAGTCCAGAACCAGGGGACACAATCTTAGGATAAGGGGTAGGACATTTAGCACTGAGATGAGGAGAAACTTGTTCACTCAGAGAGTTGTTAACCTGTGGAATTCTGTATCGCAGAGAGTTGTTGAGGCCAGTTCATTGGATATATTCAAGAGGGAGTTAGATATGGCCCTTACGGCTAAAGGAATCAAGGGATATGGGGAGAAAGCAGGAAAGGGTACTGAGGGAATGATCAGCCATGATCTCATTGAATGGCGGTGCAGACTCGAAGGGCCGAATGGCCTACTCCTGCATCTATTTTCTATGTTTCTATGTTTCTATGAATGAATGAATGAATGAATTGCCGGAGTGCAGCACCTTTCATGACCACAGGATGCCCCAAAGTGTTTTCAGACATCGATGCATTTTTAAAGTTTATTC
Source organism: Pristiophorus japonicus (assembly GCF_044704955.1). NCBI lineage: Eukaryota > Metazoa > Chordata > Chondrichthyes > Pristiophoridae > Pristiophorus > Pristiophorus japonicus. Next base: position 420,220 of record NW_027250777.1, read on the forward strand.
GTTGCTATACTGCAAGGAAAGTAATTGAATAAAAAGCTGGACACAGGGACTAAGAAGCCATTTACTGTTAATCTCGGGTTATTGAAATACCGGCTGAAAGGAGGAACATACCAGGGACACCCACTGCAGCCAGCAGAGGATAATAAATCTTTTGGACATCAAAAATTGCCCATAGAATCTGGAGCTTGATGAGAAAACCAAGAGACATTTTCCCTTGCAATTAGAATCGATGAATCGATGGTTGTTATTAACGCTGGGAGCAATTCACCGATTGAGACAATGAGAAGATTCCTCTTATTTATAGGCGAGAGAATCCATCCAGTTATAACATCGCCCCTGCTGACTGGGTTTAGTTACAGTTACTGAACAAACAGATGATATCAACAACTTTCACAGCAAGACTTTTAATAACATGAGCACAATTCCCAATCAGATAAAGCCCAGAAGACCCGGAGACAAAAGTCTCACATTCCTAAAAGAATGACATAATTTCCTTTTCTTAAAAAACTTATAAGGAAATACTGGGAATGGTAGAATCATAGAAAGTTACAGCACAGAGAGCAGCCATTGGGCCCACCGTGTCTATGTGGGCTGAAAAGGAGCTCTCCAGCCTAATCCCACTTTCCAGCTCTTGGTCCGTAGCCGTGTCGGTTACAGCACTTCACGTGTATAACCAAACACTTTGTAAATACGATGCGGCTTTCTGCATTTACTACCATTCAGGCAGTGACCTCCAAACCCACACTAGTGTTTGGGTTCAGAAGTGTTCTTCACTAATCCTCTCCAATCCTTCAAATCTTTATTTAATTCTCTCCCGCTTGGTAATTTCCATCTCTGCTGAGGGAATTAGTTCCATCCTAACCCACTCTATCTGGGCCCCACATCATTTCATGCACTGCAATCAAGTCTCCCCCTCCGCATTCTCTGTTCCACAGTAAACAACCGCGGCCTATCCAATCTTGACTCATGGCTAAAATTGTCCGGTCCTGGCAACATCCTCGTGAATCTCCCTTCTACCCTTTGCAGTTCAATTAACATTTCCTGTGATTTGGTGACCAGAACAGTGCTCAGTACTCTCGCCTTGGCCTAACGACAGTTTTAAACAGTTCAAGCATAATAGAAACATAGAAACATAGAAAATAGGTGCAGGCCCTCGAGCCTTCACCACCATCCAATATGATCATTGCTGATCATGCAACTTCAGTTCCCCATTCCTGCTTTCTCTCCACACCACTTGATCCCTTTAGCCGTAACGGCCGCATCTAACTCCCCTTTGAACACATCTAACGAACTGGCCTCAACAACTTTCTGTGGTGGAGAATTCCATAGGTTCACAATTCTCTAAGTGAAGAAGTCTCTCCTCATCTCAGTCCTAACTGGCTTACCCCTTATCCTTAGATTGTGTCTCCTAGTTCTGGACTTCCCCAACATTGGGAATATTCTTCCTGCATCTAACCTGTCCAATCCCATCAGAATTTTATATGTTCCTATGAGATCCCCTCTCATGCTTCTAAATTCCAGTGAATATAAGCCTAGTCGATCCAGTCTGAAATCTCTGGAATAGGTACACGTTAATTGTTTCCCCATCTCCCTCCTGCCATCTTGGGAATCAGTCCGGTGAACCTTCGCTGCACTCTCTCAACAGCCCTTCATCAGATTAGGAGATCAAAGGTGTATTAGGAGATCAAAAGTGTGTCCTCACAAAGGCCCTGTACAACTGCAGTAAGACCTCCCTGCTCCTATACTCAAATCCTCTCGCTCTGAAGGCCAACATGCCATTTAACTTCTTCACTCCCTGCTATACCTGCATGCCAACTTTCAATGACTGATGTTCCATGACACCCAGGTCTCATTGCACCTCCCCTTTTCCTAATCTCTCACAATCCAGGTAATATTCTGCCTTCCTGTTTTTGCCACCAAAGTGGATAACCTCACATTTATCCACATTATACTGCATCTGCCATGCATTTGCCGACTCACCTAACCTGGCCAATTCACCCTGCCGCCTCTTAGTTTCCTCCTCACAGCTCACACTGCCACCCAGCTTAGTGTCATCTGCAAACTTGGAGATATTACATTCAATTCCTTCGTCTAAATTCTTAATGTGTATTTTAAAGAGCTGGGGTCCCAGAACTAAACCTTGCGATACCCCACTAATCACTGCCTGCCATTTTGAAAATAACCTGTTTATTCCTGCTCTTTGCTTCCTGTCTGCCAACCAGTTCTCTATGAACAGCAATACATTACCCCAATACCATTTATTTAATTTTGCACATTAATCTCTTGTGTGGGACCTTGTCAAAAGCTGTTTGAAAGTCCACACCCAAATCCACTAGTTCTTCTTTGTCCACTCTAAATGTTACATCCTCAAAAAATTCTCGAAGATTTGTCAAGCATGATTTCCAGTTCATAAATCCATGCTGACTTGGATGGATCCTGTCACTGCCTTCCCGATGCGCTGCTATTACATCTTTAATAATTGATTCCAGCATTTTCCCCACTACCGATGTCAGGCTAACCAGTCTATAATTCCGTTTTCTCTCTCCCTCCTTTCTTAAAAAGTGGGGTTATATCAGCGACCCTCTAATCCATAGGAACTGATCCAGAGTGTATAGAATGTTGGAAAATGATCATCAATGCATCCACTATTTCTAGGGCCACTTCCTTAAGTACTCTGGGTGCAGACTATCAGGCCCTGGGGATTTATTGGCCGTCAATCGCATTTATTTTGCTAACACAATTTCCTGACTAATAAGGATTTCCTTCAGTTCCTCCTTCTCGCAAGACGCTCGGTCCTCTAGTATTTCCGGAAGGTTATATGTGTCTTCCTTCATGAAGACGGAACCAAAGTATTTGTTCAATTGGTCTGCCATTTCCTTGTTCTCCATTATAAATTCACATTATTCTGATTGCAAGGGACATAGAAACATAAAATCATAGAAAATTGAAAATAGGTGCAGGAGTAGGCCATCCGGCCCTTCAAGCCTGCACCACCATTCAATAAGATCTTGGCTGATCATTTCTCAATACCCCTTGATCCCTTTCGCCGCAAGGACCATATCTACCTCCGTCTTGACTTCACTAATCTTTTTCGCTTCACATATCTATGGAAGCTTTTGCAGTCAGTTTTTATGTTCCCAGCAAGCTTCCTCTCATACTCTTATTTTCCCCTTCCTAATTAAATCCTTGTCCTCCTCTGCGGAATTCTAAATTTCTCTCAGTTCTCAGGTTTGCTGCTTTTTCTGGCCAACTTATATGCCCCTTCCGTGGATTTAACACTATTCCTAATTTCCCTTGTTAGTCACGGTTGAGCCACCTTCTCCATTTTATTTTTACTCCAGTCAGGGATGTACAATTGTTGAAATTCATCCATGTGATCTTTAAATGTTTGCCATTGTCTATCAACTGTCAACTCTTTAAGTATCATTCGCCAGTCTATTCTCGCCAATTCATGCCTCATACCATCGAAGTTACCTTTCCTTAAGTTCAGGACCTGAATCTCTGAATTAACTGTGTCACTCTCCATCTTAATAAAAATTCTACCATATTATGATCACTCTTCCCCAAGGGGCCTCGCACAACAAGATTGCTAATTAGTCCTTTCTCATAACACATCACCCAGTCGAGGATGGCCAGCCCTCGAGTTGGTTCCTCGACATATTAATCTAGAAAACCATCTCTAATACACTCCACGAAATGCTCCACCACCGTATTTCTACCAGTTTGGTTTGCCCAATCTATATGCAGATTAAAGTCGCCCATGATTGCACGCAGCCCTAATTTCTTGTTTGATGCTGTCCCCAACCTCACTACTGCTGTTTGCTGGTCTGTACACAACTCCCACTCGCGTTTTCTGCCCTTTGGTATTCCGTAGCTCTACCTATACAGATTCCACATCATCCAAGTTAATGTCCTTCCTTACTACTGCATTAATTTCCTCTTTATCCAGCAACGCTACCCCACCTCCTTTTCCTTTCTGTCTATCCTTCCTGAATATTGAATACCTATGGATGTTGAGCTCCCAACCTTGATCAACCTGGAATCATGTCTCCATAATCTCAATTATATCATATTCATTAATAGCTGCCTGCGCAGTTAATTCGCCCACCTTATTACGAATACTCCTCGCATTGAGGCACAGAGCCTTCAGGTTATCGTTTTAACACACTTTGTCTCTTTAGACTTTTACTGTAATGTAGCCCTTTTTGATTTTTGTCTTGGGTTTCTCTGTCCTCCACTTTTACTTTTCTTCTTTCTATCTTTTGCTTCTGCCCCATTTTACTTCCCTCTGTGTCCCTCCAAAGGTTCCCATCCCCCTGCCATATTAGTTTAAACTCTTCCCAATAGCACTATCAAAAACTGCCCCTAGGACATTTGTTCCAATCCTGCCCAGGTGCAGACTGTCTGGTTTGTACTGGTCCTACCTCCCCCAGAACCAGCTCCAATGTCCTAGGAATTTGAATCCCTCTCTTCTGCACCACTCCTCAAGCCACGTATTCATCTGAGCTATCCTGCAATTCCTACTCTGACTAGCACATGGCACTGGTAGCAATCGTGACATTACTACCTTTGATGTCCTACTCTTTAATTTAACCCTAGATCCCTAAACTGAGCTTGTAGGACCTCATCCCATTTTTCTGTCTATATCGTGGGTACCTATATGCACCATGACAGCTGGCTGTTCGCCCTGCCCCTCCAGAATGCTCTTTGGCTGCTCCAAGACATACTTGACTTTTGCACCAGGGAGGCAACATACCATCCTGGAGTCTCGTTTGCGCCCGCAGAAACGCCTAACTATTCCCCTTACAATAGAATCCCCTATCACTATAGTTCTCCCACTCTTTTTCCTGCCCTCCTGTGCAGCAGAGCCAACCCTGGTGCCATGGATGGCTGCTGCTGCCTTTCCCTGATGAGTCATCTCCCCCAACAGTACCCAAGGTGGTGTATCTGTTTTGGAGGGAGATGGCTGCAGGGGATACCTGCAGTACCTTCCTTCCACTGCTCTTCCTTTTGGTCATCCATTCCCTATCTGCCTGAGTAACCTTTACCTGTTGTATGACCAACTCACTAAACGTACTCTTCACGACTTCCTCAGCATCGCGGATGCTCCAGAGTGAATCCATGTGCAGCTCCAGTGCCACAATGTGGTCTGTCAGGAGCTGCAGCTGGATACACTCGCTGCACACTCGGGTGGAGCATGACACAGGTCTGGCCTCTCCTGCCATGAATGAACCCTTAAATTAGTTAATTTTTCAACAATGACAAGGTTTCTTACTGCTAAGAACAAGAAGAAAGAAAAACGAAAGGAAAACTACACACCACTCAACCAGCCAATCACTTGCCCTCTTGGTTGTGACGTCACCCTTCGATTACTTTAAACTTCTTTCTTACTTTTGATCCTGCACCAGCTGTAGCTCGCTGCTCGCTGCTCCTCCTCCAGCTGCACCTCCGACTGCGGCCGATCCCCGACTCCTGCTGGGCCTTTATAGGGCCCTGCTCGCTCCACCTCCCCGCCGTTCGAACGCCCAGACAACTGGAGACCAGCTCTGCTGCACGGATCTGGTGTACACACATATCGCAGTGTGGGCTGGCCCGTGCTGCCCCTGGACTCCCGGCCCTGAAGTCACGCCGCCCCTGGGACCCGATCACATCCCTCCACAGTCTCTCGCTGTTCCTGCTGTACCTGCCCACGCTCCAATCACCGACCTGGACTTTGATGACGTCACTCTTCGCTGCCGCCGCCCTCCTGCACCAGCTCGCGCTGTACCTTGCCGTGGTACACCACCACGCTGCTCCCAGGCCGCCGCTCACCGCTCCTCTTATGGCCCCGACCTGCCGCTGGTGTTCTCAAGCAGGTCGGGGCCTCCACGCTGCTCCCAGCAAATCCAGTTACACCCCGTGTCACCGCACAATTCTCAGCTGTGATTGTAAGCTGCCTATATTTAAAGCTATCACAGAGGCTACAAGCAGTATTCCCTGGTAGTCTAGTGGTTAGTATTCGGTGCTCTCACTGCCGTGGTCTGGGTTTGATTCCTGGTCACAGAAAGCATTTTTACAGAGCAAGTTGACAAAAATAATTGAAGTCTGTGAGATACTGAATAATTGTTTCAATCATCATTAATCCACCCACATGTGTTGCACACTGAAGGAAATACAAATAAGTGACTGTCATATTTTAATAAATTTTTATACAACCGTAGAATCAGCAGAAAAACAGGATATTCAGCCTATAGTACCTAATAAATAGCCCATAGTACAAGAGTAAGGAAGTCTTGCTACAATTGTACAGGGCTCTGGTGAGACCACACCTGGAGTACTGCACACAGTTTTGGTCTCCTTATCTGAGGAAGGATATATTTGCCTGGGAGGTGGTGCAACAGAGGTTCACCAGATTGATTCCTGGGATGTGAGGACTGTCCTATGATGAGAGATTGTGTAGAATATGCCGATACTCTCTGGAGTTTGGAAGAATGAGAGGTGATCTCATTGAAACGGACAATATTCTGAAGGGGATTGACAGAGTAGCTGTAGACAAGCCCGGCTAGCTCAGTCGGTAGAGCATGAGACCCATAATCTCAGGGTCGTGGGTTCGAGCCCCACGTTGGGTGATTAATTTTCCTTAAATCTTATGTTGTTTTCACGGGAAAACATTATTAATGAGCCCATAATCTTCTTTTGCACAATGAAAGAAATGCGAACTGAGGGAGAGTTGATAATTTAATCATTTGTTCTGTGCTCTGCATAAGAACACAAGAACCAGGAGCAGGAGTCGGACATTTGGCCCTTCGAACCTGCCTTCTTTTGCACTGAAACAACTTATAACCGTGTTTTTAAATTAGCAGTGCCAGATATTTCGAGGGCACCTTTCAATACTTCACATAACCATTGCTTTCGCGACAGCCACCCGGGATCGAGGCTGTTTCTGAAGTAACTTTGATATTACCGTTTGGAATTGAAGTGGAATAATTTTATGAAGTTAGATGGATGTCCCAATGCACTTCAGAGTGGTATCAAAACAAATGAGTTTGTAATTAAATACAATTAATGGTAGGAGGGGGTTTTAAACTCATGCCTCAAGAGGAAACTACAACCTGAACGCCGCGCCTTAGACCGCTCGGCCATCCTGACTGGTGAATGCGCCAGTTGCAAGTTATTACTCTGGAAAGTTTCAGACCGGGCGCTTGTACAGTGTTGCTGGAAGGCCCAGTGACCAGGATATCCTCTCCTCCGGGGTTTTCCTGAGCGTGTGCTCGGTGTACGGGGAGCTTTGGCCCGGGTCCGAAGTAGCTTGCATCATGCGACAATGTGACCCGGACTGCTTTTGTTCAATTTTATCGCACCCAAGTTTTTGTTTCAAAAACAATATTTCTGCCTGGGATCAAACTAAGGTCGTTTCGCATGTGAGACAAACGTGATAACTACTACACTACAGAAACGACTGCTTAGCTCAGTGCCCAGAGAGAAGTATTCAGCAACAAGCTGAAATGCTCAATCCCTCTCTCTGCAAAAAGTTCCTTTTACAAACATTTCTCTGAACGGAACTGCACCAAACAACAATGTTCTCCTTTCAATGTCATTAAGCTCCCCATTTTCCGCCTCTGCAATTTTCTGGACAAGGACAAGGACTGAAAGTGCTTTGCGATCAGAAAATTGCCGGAACCCCTGTGGTTAATGACAGGACTTTTGGTGGTTGATTTCCGTACACACCTTGGAATTCAGGAGAACCTGTTTCGTGGTTTAAAGTTCGAGATAAACGCACGGGGTGGAGCCAACAGGAGCCTGGCAGCAATCAGTGACAGGAACATGCAACTTAAGCAGGCCAGGCTATCAACGTCATAGCCATCACCGAACCCCGCACCATCAACATCCTGGGGGTCACTATTGACCAGAAACCTGACGGCATCTGTGTGAATTGCTCTAAATCGATATTTAGCAGAGCCTAAAGAGGGGAAACTGACGCTGTGGATGAGAAAAGGCCGAGCCGAAGTGTAATTTTTGGAGATGATTTTGTTGTTTTTGAGAACTGTTTCAAAGACTTTGGTATGGTCAGTTCCATGGTGTAATGTTCAGCACTCTAGCCTCTGAATACAGTGATCCGAGTTCAAATCTTGTTGTCCCAGCTGCTGAGATTTTGAGACAAACAAATGAAAGACACCTGGTGCTGGTGGGCAGTTTTGTTGCCTTTGTCATTGATGCTTGATCGACAAGTCTAGTTGTCAAATCGTGTGCTTCACCGTCAGTTACCTGTGTAAAACTCGAGTTCTCTCAAAATTCACAGATTCCCCCTCTGTACAAAGAAACTCTAAGGAAGGCTCATTTTGGAATCGCTTAAAATGAACTTTGGGATTTTAAAGGTTGCTTGAGTCTGCAAGGGAAAAGGACTGCAAATGTTCCAGGGGAACAGTTATCTCTTAAAAGACCAGTCTTTGGGTATTGGAGCTGTCTGGGATATTCGAGCTAAAACAAATCGTATGCGGAACTGTGTAAACTCCAAAACTCTGCTCCCGAGGAGACATTAACATAGCAACAATTGACCCAGAGATAGCCAGCGATAGCTCCAAGAATGAAACCCATCCACACATGCATAATGTTAATCACCTTCCGGCCTGCATGGAAAACCCAGGCCTAGGCAGACAACGTAAACACCGAATATAATTTGTATAATTACGATTCGAATTCAACCTATCGACATATCCTAAAACACGTTACCGTTACCGAGCCCGCCAAAATCCAACAAAGAATTACCAATCCAAAATTAAGACAAAGAATTGGGTTTGATTTGGCGCGCACATTCGCAAGGCTCTCAAGGTATAATTGAGGCCCTGTTTTACAGTGAAGTAGCCAACTTTGCTCCTACACCAGCTTCATATACTTCAGACCTGGCAGACTTCAAGATCAGCACACCAGCTTTCATTAACCTGGTATCTTCAGAACATTGACCAAGACAGCATCGCAAACAGATCAGCCATGTTCTTTTTGAATGGCGGAGCAGGCTCAAGGGGCTAGATGGCCTACTCCTGTTTCTAATTCTTATGTTATCTTATTTTTAACAACCAGGACACCAAGCATGCCGCGGCAGCAAGAGGCTCAAGAAACAACCAACAAGATATTACCAGCAACCAAATTGGCAATATTGAGCCACTGCGAACAACGACTTCCAAACTGAAGTCAACTCGACGAAAACCCGAATATTCGCAAGCTGTTTTCACTCTACAAGCTATCCCTGAGCAGCCAACTGGTAAATCATTACCGAAAGGAACTTTACAACCCACTCCTACCAGAGCAAAGTGGATACTCACCCCATAAATCCAAAACACGCCCTACTGCATCAGCGGACTCCACCCAACTGAAGACTATGCAGTAAGAAATCTTCTACGATGTTCGGGGTTCGACAAGCAGAACCTACAGAGTCCAGCGAACCCTGAAACCGTGATCCACCGCTAACTGTCAATAAGAGGATTGGTGAGCATTATCCCCGTTGCCCTAGAGTTTAACCGAGTCAGATTTAGGTATTGGGAGGAGGGAGGTGTATTATTTTCTGTAACCCCTTTTGCATGTGTAATAAAGTGTTCCTTATTCCAGAGATTGTATGTTTTGACATTGTACTTATCTTTCCTGAATAAAATTAAAGTTTCTTGCACTAAACCAGTTGTCTCTTGCACTTTGTCACATCCCCAAAAAATCCAAAGTCGAGAACTCAGGGAATGGGAGCAATTCGAACCGCTCAGAAGGTCAGAGGTGAACGTGACCTCCGAGACCACCCCCTACACCTGTTACAAGTCAGCGGAGGAGAAATCAGTTTGTCGTCTAATGCTGCTTTTGCCTGCACAGTGTGTGCTGAGATTATCTGTGCAATATGCAATCAGCAGGATGAATATGCACTCGACAAAACGTTGCATTTTCTTTTCATGCCAAGCATTTTACATTAATGCATTGCAATGCCAACGCACTTTTTACCTGGCAAGACTGAAGTACAAGCTGTGATGAACAGTGTGAAACAAAAACAGCTACTTGAGAACCCATAGCCTCGACGGCATCTGTCTGAATTGCTCTGCATCAATAATTAGCAGAGCGTAAAGAGGGGAAACTGACGGTTTGGATGAGAAAAGGCCGAGCCAAAGTGTAATGTTGGAGATGGTTTTGTTGTTTTGGGAAATGTTTCCCAATTTTTGCCATGGTTGGTTCCATGGTGTAATGGTCAGCACTTTGGATTCTGAATCCAGTGATTCAAGTACAAATCTCGGGGGATCTGAATTCATGTTGTCCCAGCTGCTGAAAATTTGGGATCAACAAGTGAGAGACACCTGATGCTGGTGGCCAGTTTTGTTGCCTTTGTCAATGAGGCTTGATCAACAAGTCTAGTTGTCAAATCGTGTGCTCAACCGACAGTTACCTGTTACAAATCAGTGGAGGAGAAATGAGTTTGTTGTCTAATGCTGCGTTTATCTGCAGAGCATAAAGAGGGGAAACTGACACATCCTGTGAAGATGCCCCACTTTCGAACATTCATTTGATGAATATTGTCTAAACTCACACTGATGATGCTGATGATTGCCCCCACAATGCCAACAGGGTGAAATCTGGTTCGAAGCAGTTGGCGGGCTCTGAGCAGCGGCAGGTTTCGTGTAAGCAGCTCTGTCTGAAAACGGCGCCATCTTGTTTACAGTACTTGCCGTGGAACTCTGACTCATCGATAATATCTGCCTCAAATTATCATCCGTCTTCATGCAAGCCTGGGCAGTCGCGATGGCCTTTTTCACATCCAGCATCTCTGCAGCCAACAGCTTCCTGAGGATCGCATCATGGCTGATGCCCAGCACGAAGACATCACGCAGCATGTCTTCCAGCATGTTCCTGAACTTACACGGCTCAGCAAGACGTCGCAGGTCAGCAATAAATCCCAACACATCCTCACCCTCAGCACGAACATGTGTGTAGAAACGGTAGCGTGATATGATGATCCCCTCTGTGGCTTCAGATGGTTACCCACCAACGTACACAATTCTTCATACACTTTTTCCACCGAAAGTATAGGCGAGAGAAGATTCTTTATGAGGCCATAAATTTTCAGACCACAAACGGTGAGGAGAACTGCCCTGTGCTTAACTGTGTAGGTCTCTGCCTCCATGCCGTTGGCCACAAAATACTGATCCAGGCGGTCTACAAAATCCGTCCAATTCTCACCCTTCACAAATCTCTCCAGGATTTCCAATGTGCCCGTTGTGCATGCGAAGGGTCTTAAATTACCTCGTCGCCAATTGTAATGACTCAAGAGTCTTGTTGCTGTAAACTCACTCAGGTGCAATCTGATCCATCTTTATTCCAGCCCGAGAGTGTCTGCGTGACAAAGACACCCAGCTTAGAAACAGATGACCAAGCACGCATGCCACATGTGTAAACCCCCATGACCTCCGACTGCGGCGCCCTCTGGTGTCTGGTGACCCCCAAACATTAATATGTATCAACACCTCGAGCCGATTCCTCCAGTGAATGAGATTGTGGCTGATCTGTGTCCTCACGCCTTGGCTCCATATCCTGTAATACCCTTGGCAAGAAAACCTTCATCTACCTCAGATTTAAAATAATTAATTGAGATAGCATCTGCTGCATTTTGTGGGAGAGAGCTCCTCACTTCTACCACCCTTTGAGTGAAGAAGTGTTTCCCAACGTTTCTCCCGAATGGCCAGATTGGGATTTTAAGGTTGTGTTCCCTTGTCTTAGAGTCCTCCGCCAGCGGAAAGTGTGTCTCTCCATCTACCCTTCAATTCCTTTCCAAGTCCAATACACCCAATGAAATCGCTCCCTAACCTGCTGTATTCCAAGGACCAGAAGCCTAGTTTATTTAATCTATCCTCACAGTTTAACACGGAGCCCTGGTAACATTCTCCACGGCCAATATATCATTTCTAAGGTGCGGTGCCCAGAACTGTGCACAATACTGCAGATATGATGTAATCAGGGCTTTTTATAGTTTAGTAATACATTCTCTTCTTTATATTCCAGCACTGTAGATCTAAAGACTAAAATTATTTTAGCCTTTGTGAATGTATTTTGCACCTGACTACTATATTTTAGTGTATGTACATGGACCCCGAAATCTACCCACGGCTCCCAGCTTTATACCACTCAAAAAATACTCGATCTATTTCTCTCAGGTTCAAAATGGATCAAGTCACGCTTGTGTGTTTTATAATCCATCTGCCACAGCCTTGTTCGCTCACTTAATCTATCAATTTATCTTTGTAATGTTGTGCCTATATCTACACTACTTACTATATCTACACGACTTACATTGTACCATCGGCAAACTTAGATATTTGGCTCTCTGTAATGTTGTCCATGTCATTAATAAATAGAGTGTATAGTTGATCCTCCAGCACAGATCCTTGTGGGACACCACTAGTTCGACATTCCAATTCGAATATATTCACATTATCCCTACTCCCTGTCTTCGACCATCTAAACAATCTTCTAACCACTCCAATAATTTGCCTTCAATTTCACTCATTTTAGCTAACAGTCTCTTTTGTGGAATCTTGTGCATTTCGCAGCCACCGACTCCTTCCCTTTCCCTGCCACATGTCTGAGGCTGAACCAAACTGTTTGCAACCTTGGTGCAATATTGGACCCTGAGGTGAGCTTCTGACCACATATCCGTGGCATCACTAAGACTGCCTATTTCCAGCTCCATAACATCACCTGACCCTGCTCCTGCTTCAGGTCATCTGCTGCTGAAATCCTCATCCATGCATTTGTTACCTCTAGACTTGCCGTGGCTGGCTTCCACGGTGTACCTTATGTAAAGGTGAGGTCATCCAAGACTCTGCTGCCCATGTCCTAACACAGAATAAGTCTCATTCACCCATCACCACTGTGCTCACTGACCGACACTGTTTCCTGCTTAAGCAATGCCTTGATTTAAAAATTATATTCCTTAATTTTTCAAACCCCTCCATGGTGGCGCTCCTCCCTATCTCTGTAATTTCCTCCAGCCCCACAACTCCCCAAGATATCTGCGCTCCTCATACTGGCCCCTTGAGCGTCCCCGATTTTAAAGGCAAATGTAACGGCCCTATTAAATAAAGGAGGAAGACAGAAAGCGGTAAACTATAGATCAGTTATGCTGGAGTCCAATAGTATCAGGCCATTTAGAGAATCATAATATAATCAAACAGAGTCAGCATGGTTTTATAAAAGTGAAATCGTGTTTGACAAATTTGCTATAGAGTTCTTTGAGGATGCAACGAGCAGGGTGGTTAACGGGGAACAAGGAGATGTAATGTATTTGGATTTCCAGGGAACATGCGATAAGCTGCCACATAGAAGGTTACTGCACATGATAAGTGATCGGGGGTTGGGGGTCATATATTAGCATGGATCGACGATTGGTTAACTAACAAATAACAGAGAGGTGGCAAACTGTAACTGGAGGGGTGCCACAGAGATCAGTGTTTGTCCTCAATTATTTACCAGCTATATAAATGACTTTGATGAATGGACCGGGTGTACTGTAGCCAAATTTGCTGAGGATACAAAGATAGGTGGGAAAAAAAGTTGTGAGGAGGATGCAAATAATATGCAAAACTATATAGATAGGTTAAGATCTGGGGGTTAATATGCATGGAAAAAACATAGCATGCAGGAAGGCAAATGGAATGTTAGTCTTTATTGCAAGGGGGATGGAGTAGAAAAGTAGGGAAGTCCTGCTACAACTGTACAGGGCATTGGTGAGACCACACCTGGAGTACTGCGTGCAGGTTGGTCTCCTTATTTAAGGAGGGATATATTGCATTGGAGGCATTTCAGTGGAGGTGCATGAGGTTGATTGCTGAGATGAAGGGGTTGCCTTATGAAGAAATATTGAGCTGGTTGGGCATATACTCATTGGCGTTTGGAGGAATGAGATGTGATCTTACTGCAAATTATAACATTCTGAGGGGGCTTGACACGGATGATGCAGTTAGGACGTTTCCACTCGAGGGGGAATCTCGAACCCGGAGGCATAGTTCCAGAATAAGGGGTTGCCCATTTAAAATGGTAATGAGGATGAATTTATTCTCTCAGATGGTCATGAATCTTTGGAACTCTTGTACCCAGAGAGCTCTGGCGGGTGGGCCATTGAATATATTTAAGGTGGAGGTAGATGAATATTTGAATGATAACCAAGTCAAGGGATATGGAAAGTGGGCAGGGAAATGGAATTGAGGCCAAGATCAGATCAGCCATGATACTACTTAATGGCGGAGTAGGCTCAAGGGGCAAAATTGCTCCGATTTCTTGTGTTCTCATGTATAAAGCCCGGCGTCCCATATGCTTTGCTAACTGCTTTATTAGCTTATCCAACACCTTCAAAGATTTGTGCACAAACACTCCCAGATCTGTCTGTTCTTGCTCCCCCTTTAAAATTGTACCATTGAGTTTGTACGGTCTCTTTTCATTCTTGCTACAACACGTATCACCTCACAATTCTCTGCACTGAATTCCATCGGCCCTTTGTCCGCGCATGCCACCAGCCGGTCTATGACTTCTTGAAGTCTATTGCTACCTTCCTCACTTTTCGCCACGCTTCCAAGTTTCGTGCTTTCGGCAAATTGTAAACTTGCCCCTGCACCCCCAAGTCCAATTCATTAATGTCTATCAAAGCCAGCAGTGGTCCGAGGACTGAACCTTGAACGTCACTGTACACCCTCCGCCAGTCTGAAACACAGCCATTCACCACAACTCTCTGCTTGTTGTCCCTTTGCCAATAATGTATCCATGCTGCCCTTTTATCCCACGTCATTCAATATTGTTAACACGCCTCGTATGTGGTACGTCATCAAACGGCAGCTCATGGTTATCATATTGCTCAGTTAGTCATAAATTAAGGATATTCTTGTTTTATTTATCCGCGGAATGTGGGTGTCACTGTAAGTTGGACATTTATTGCCCATCACGGATTGCACTTTCGGAGGTGATGGTGAGCCACATTCTTGAACCTCTGCCGTCCGTGTGGTGAAGGTCCTCCCACAGTGCTGTTCGGGAGGGAGTTCCACGATTTTGACCCAGCGACAATGAAGGAATGCCGATATATTTCTAAGTCAGAATGGTGTGTGACTTGGGTGGGAACCTTGAGGTGCTGATATTACTGTGCACCTGCTGCCCTTGACCTTCTGGGTGTTAGAGGTGGCAGATTTGGGTGGTGCTGTCGCAGAAACAAAATAGATGAATTACTAGTGCAAACAGAACTTAATAGATTTGATCTAACAGACATTACAGAGACATGGTTGCAAAGTGACCATGGTTGGGAACTAAATATTCCATGATATTTAACTTTTAGAAGGGATAGGCGAAATGAAAAAGGAGGAGGGATATCTGATAATGAAGACATTAGCGAAAGGATCTTAGCTCTAAAAACCAAGAAGTAGAATCAGTTTGGGTGGTGCAAAGAAACAGCAAGAGGCAGAAGCCTTTGCTGGGAGTTGTTTATAGGACCTCGAACAGAAGTGGTAATGTAGGGCACAGTATAACTCCACAAAATTAGAGGTGCATGTAACGAGAGTAATACAGAAATCCTGGGGGAGATTAACCGACATATAGGCTGAGCAAACCAAACTTGCAATAATAGTGTGAAGGACGAATTCATGGAATGTGTACAAGATGGTTTTCGAAATCATAAGTTATGGCACCAACTGGAGAACAGGCCATTTTGGATCGAGTATTTTGCAATGAGAAAGAGTTAATTAATAACCTTGTAATAAAGCGGCCCTTGGGAAGAGTGACCATAATATGATAGAATTTTACATTAAGTTTGAAAGTGATTTATTTAAATCTGAAACTAGAGTCTTGAATCTAAACAAAGAAACTATGTATGTATACATGAGGGGATAGATGGCTAAGTTAGATTGGAAAACTACGTTAAAATGTCTGACGATAGACAAGCAATGGCCAGCATTTAAGGAATTAATACATAATTTACAATAACCATACATTCATTTAAGGCACACAAGCCCCACAAGAAAAGTGCTCCAACCGTGGCTAACAAGAGAAGTTTAAATTAGTATTAAATCGAAGGAAGAGGCTTATAATTTTTCCAAATAGAGCAGTAAGCCGGAGGATTGAGAGGATTTCAGAATTTAGCAAAGGAGGACCAAGAAACTGAAAAGGAAAGGGAAAATAGAAAATGAGAGAATAAAAGCTTTAACAGGTATGTAAAAAGGAAACGATTAGCCAAAGTCAATGTGGGCCCCCTACAGGCTGAGACAGGAGAAATTATAATGGGGAATAAGGGAATGGAGGAGAAATTTAAAAAATACTTTGTATATGTCTTCATGGAAGAAGACACAAAAAACCTCCAGGAAATAATGGAGTACCAAGGGTCTAGCGAGAATTAGGATCTGAAAGAAATTAGTATTCGTAAAAAAAAGAAGAACTGGAGAAATTAATGGGACTGAAATCCAATAAATCCCCTGGACCTGACGGCCTACATCCTAGGGTGTCGAAATTGGTGGCTATAGCGATAGTGGATGCGTTGGTTGTCATCTTCCAAAATTCCATAGATTCTATAACGGTTCCCGCAGACTGGAAGGTAGCGAATATAACCCTGCTATTTAATAAATGAGGGAGTGAGAAAATGGGGAACTACAGACCAGTTAGCCTGATATCAGTAGTATGGAAAATGCGATAATCTGTCATTAGCCCCCAGCTATTCATAATCTCGATCAATGATTTGGATGAGGGGAGCAGGTGTGATATGTCCAAGTTTGCTGATGACACAAAGCTAGTTCGGGATGTAAATTGTGAGGAGGATGCAAAGAGACTTGAAGAGAATGTAGACAGGCTATGTGAGAGGGCAAGAACCACAGCAAATGGAATAACATGTGGAGAAATGTGAAGTTATCCACATTGGTAGGAAAAATAGAAAAGCAGAGTATTATTTAAATGGTGAGAGATGGGGAAATGTTGGTGATTAGACGGATCTGGGTGTCCCTGTGCACCAATCACTGAACGTTAATATGCAGGTACAGCAAGCAATTAGGAAAGCAAATGGAATGTCGTCCTTTATTATAAAAGGATTTGAGGTAAAGAAATTTTACTGTAATTATGTAGAGCCTTGTTGAGACCAAACCTGGACTCCTGTGTATAGTTTTGGTCTTACCTGAGGAAGGATATACAGGGCACAGAGAGCATGCAACGAAGGTTCACCAGACTGAATCCTGGGATGGAGGCAGGAGGGGAGATTCGGTCCTATGAAGATAGATTGAGTAGAATAGGCCTAGAGTAGAGAGGTGATCTCATTGAAACATACAAAACTCTGACAGGGCTTGACAAGGAAATGCAGGGAGGATGTTTCCCCTGGTTGGGGAGTCTAGAACCAGGGGTTGCAGTCTTGGAATAAGGTGCTGGCCACTTAGGATTGAGATGAGGAGACATGTCTTCATTCAGAGGGTGGGGAATCGTTTGAATTCCCTACCCCGGGGTCTGTGCCTGCTCAGTCATTGAGTATATTCAAGATAGAGATCGATAGATTTTTGCATGTTAAGGGACAATGGCTATGGGGATAGCACAGGACAGTGTTGAGGTAGAAGTTCAGCCATGATGTTATTGAATGGCGCAGCAGGCTCAAGGATCTGATTGGCCTACTCCAGCTCCTATTTCTTATTATCATGTGTCCATTACAGACTTCGAGCACAGAGTGCCTGTGGGGAATGGGGAAGTGAACAAAACTTGTGCAGGTTGGGCCTATACTCACTGGAGTTTAGACGAATGAGAGGTGATCTTATTGAAACCGAAGATTCTATGGGGGCTCGACAGGTTCGATGCAGAGAGGATGTATCCCCTAGTGGAGTAATCTAGAACTAGGGGACATAGTTTCAAAATAAGGGGTCGCATATTTAAAACAGAGGTGAGAAGGATTTTCTTCTCCAAGAGGGTCGTGAGTCTTCGGGATTCTCTACCACATAGAGCTTTTGAGGCAGGGTCATTGAATATATTTAAGGTGGAGATAGACAGATTTTTCAATGATAGGGGAGTAGAGGGTTATGGGGAGCAGGCATAAAATTGGAGTTGAGGACAAGATCATATCAGCCATGATCTTATTGAATGGCAGAGCAGGCTCGAGGGGCCGATTGGCCGACTCCTGCTCCTATTTCTTATGTTCGTATATGGAGACCAGCAGAAATCCCCACTGGGAGCACATGTCCATCTAATCTCCATTTTTATGTTGATTAGTTTTGATGGGCTTTCTGGAAAATAATTTTCAACCATTTTAAACATCAACCCACATCTACACGACTGGGTCAATGATTACATCATCAGCACCAGTGATGTCGTCAGCTGGGACAGTGGGCTTTTGAAATAAAGTTATTGGCTGCTTGAAAACACAACAGTTAAACTTGTGTTGACCAAAAAGACGCTAGCGAGAGATTTACAGAACAAAATCAACTCAATCCTTCAACGAAATAGTTCCAAATCCATCAAAATAGAACTCCTGTGCGGAAAAGTCAAGTTATTATTGAGAAATCTGTTGCGAGAATTTCATTGGACCGCAGGGAAATCAGGCGAAGAAAACGAGTAAATCGACACCAGAGAACAAGTCAACAAGAAAACTTCATTAACTCTTATGAAGACCACGGATTAAAAGCTGCGAGCTCTGTGCTCGAGCAGACCCTGAGTTTATCAATAGGGGATATTGTCTGCAAATGGCAATCTATTCACAACCGAATTACTTCTTTTCTTCTTTTCTTATCAGTAGGAAACCTTTGGCATTGTTGCCAAATTAAGTCAATCTAAGGGTTAAGTCATGACAGGAGAGCCCAGACCCACGTCATGCTCCTCCTGTGCTATGTGGGAAGTCAGGGACACTTCCAGTATCCCTGGCTACTATGTGTGCAGGAAATCTGTTCAGCTGCAGCTCCTGTCAGACCGCATTGCAGCACTGGAACTGCGCATGAATTCACTCTGGAGCATCCGTGATGCTGAGGATATCGTGAATAGCACATTTCGTGAGTTGGTCACACCGCATGTAAAGGTTACTCAGGCAGATAGGGAATGGGTGACCAGCAGGCAGAGCAGTGGAAGGAAGGTAGTGCAGGGGTCCCCTGCGGTCACCTCCCTCCAAAAGAGATATACTGTTGAGGGAGGTGGATCATGAGGGGAATGCAGCAGCAGCCAAGTTCATGGCACCGTGGGTGGCTCTGCTTCACAGAAGGCCAGGAAAAAGAGTGGGAGAGTGATAGTGGTAGGGGAATCAATTGTAAGGGGAATAGCTAGGTATTCCTGCGGCCGCAAAGGAGACTCCAGAATGATATGTGGCCTCCCTGGTGCAAGGATCAAAAGATGTCTCGGAGCGGCTGCAGGGCATTCTGGAGGGGTGGAGTGAACAGCCAGCTGTCATGGTGCAGAAAGGTACCAACAATATAGGTAAAAAACGGGATGAGGTCCTGCAAGCTGAATTTAGGGAGCTAGGAGTTACATTAAAAAGTAGGACCTCAAAGGTGGAAATCTCTGGATTTCTACCAGTGCCACGTGCTAGTCAGAGTAGGAATAGCAGGATAGTTTCGAGAAATACCTGGTTTGAGGAATGGTGCAAGGGGGAGGGATTCAAATTCCTGGGACATTGGAACCGGTTCTGGGGGAGGTGGGACAAGTACAAACCGGACAGTCTGCACCTGGGCAGGACCGAAACTGATGTCCTTGGCAGAGTGTTTGCAAGTGCTGTTGGGGAGGATTTAAACTAATATGGCAGGGGGATGGGAATTTATGCAGGGAGGCAGAGGGAAGTAAAAAGGGGGCAGAAGCAAAAGATAGGAAGGAGAAAAGAAAAATGGAGGGCAGAGAAATTAAGGGCAAAAATCTAAAAGGGCCACATTCCAACATAATTCTAAAAAAAACAAGTCTGAAGGCTCTGAGTCTCAATGCGAGGAACATTCGTAATAAGCTGGATGAATTAACTGCACAGATAGCTGTTAGCAGATATGATGTAATTGGGATTACGGAGACATGGCTCCAGGGTGACCAAGGCTGGGAAGTCAACATCCAGGGGTATTCAACATTCAGGAAAGATAGGCAGAAAGGAAAAGGAGGTGTGGTAGCGTTGCTTGTTAAAGAGGAGATAACGCAATAGTAAGGAAGGACATTAGCTTGGCTGATGTGGAATATATATGGGTGGGGCTGCGAAACACCAAAGGGCAGAAGCCTTAAGTGGGGGTTGTGTACAGACCACTAAACAGTAGTAGTGAGGTTGGGGATGGCATCACACAGGAAATTAGGGATGCGTGCAATAAAGGTACAGCAGTTATCATGGGTGACTTTATTCTTCATATAGATTGGGCTAACCAAACTGGTAGCAATACTGTGGTGAAAGATTTCCTGGAGTGTATAAGGGATGGTTTTCAAGACCAATATGTCGAGGAACCAACTCGAGAGCAGGCCATCCTAGGCTGGGTCTTGTGTAATGAGAGAGGATTAATTAGCAATCTTGTTGCACGAGGCCCCTTGGGGAAGAGTGACCATAATAGGGTCATTACGATGGAGAATGACACAGTTAATTCAGAGACTAGGGTCCTGAACTTAAAGAAAGGTAACTTCAATGGTATAAGATGTGAATTGGCAAGGATAGACTGGCGAATGCTACTTAAAGGGTTGACGGTAGATAGACAATGGCAGACATTTAAAGATTACATGGATGTACTTCAACAATTGTACATCCCTGTGTGGCATAAAAATAAAACGGAGAAGGTGGCTCAACCGTGACTAACAAGGGAAATTAGGAATAGTGTTAAATCCATGGACGTGGCATATAAATTTTCCAGAAAAAGCAGCAAACCTGAGGACTGGGAGAAATTTATAATTCAGCAGAGGTGGACAAAGGGATTAATTAGAACGGGTAAAATAGAGTATGAGAGTAAGCTTGCAGGGAACATAAAAACTGACTGCAAAATCTTTTATAGATATGGAAAGACAAAAATATTAGTGA
Source organism: Pristiophorus japonicus (assembly GCF_044704955.1). Lineage (NCBI taxonomy): Eukaryota > Metazoa > Chordata > Chondrichthyes > Pristiophoridae > Pristiophorus > Pristiophorus japonicus. The sequence goes on from NW_027250777.1 coordinate 441,176, forward strand.
AGACTAATGTAGATGCCTTGCAGACAGAATCAGGTGAATTCATAATGGGGACAATGGAAATGGCAGACCAATTGAACAAATATTTTGGTTCAGTCTTCACTCAGGAAGACACAAAAAACCTCCCGAAAATACTAGAGGACTGAGGGTCTCGCGAGAAGGGGCAATTGAGGGAAATCCCTCTTTGTCAGGAAATGGTGTTCGGGAAATTGATGGGATTGAAGGCCGATAATTCCGCAAGGCCTGAAAGTCTGCATCCCAGAGTACTGAAGGAAGTGGCCCCAGAAATAGTAGGTGCATTGTGGTCATTTTCTCACATTCTACAGACTCTGGATCAGTTCCTATGGATTCGAGGGTTGCGAATGTAACCCCACTTTTTAAAAAAGGAGAGAGAGAGAAAACAGAGAATTCTCGACCGGTTAGCCTGGCATCAGTAGTGGGGAAAATGCTGGAATCAATTATTAAAGATATAATAGCAGCGCATTTGGAAAGTAGTGACAGGATTGGTCCAAGTCAGCATGGATTTATGAAAGGGAAATCAATCTTGACAAATCTTCTCGAATTTTTTGAAGTTGTAACTAGTAGAGTGAACAAGGGAGAACCAGTGAATGTGGTGTATTTGGACTTTCAAAAGGCTTTTGACACGGTCCCACACCAGAAATTAGCGTGTAAGATTAAGGCACATGGGATTGGGGGTAATGTATTGACATGGATAGAGAACTGGTTGGCAGACAAAAAGCAAAGAGTGGGAATAAATGGGTCCTTTTCATATGGCAGGCAGTGACTAGTGGAGTACTGCAAGGTTCAGTGCTGGGACCCCAGCTATTTACAATATATATTAATGATTTAGACAAAGGAATTAAATGTAATACCTCCAAGTTTGCAGATGGCACAAAGCTGGGTGGCAGTGTGAGCTGTGAGCAGGAAGCTAAGAGGCTGCAGGGTGACTTGGACAGGTTAGGTGAGTGGGCAAATGCATAGTAGATGCAGTATAATGTGGATAAGTGTTTGGTTATCCACTTTGGTGGCAAAAACAGGAAGGCAGATTATTATCAGAATGGTGACAGATTAGTAAAATGGGAGCTGCAACGAGACCTGGGTGTCATGGTACATCATTCATTGAAAGTAGACATGCAGGTACAGCAGGCAGTTAAGAAAGCAAATGGTATGTTGGCCTTCATAGCTGGAGGATTTGAATATAGGAACAGGGAGGTCTTGCTGCAGTTGTACAGGGCCTCGATGAGACCACACCTTGAGTATAGTGTGCAGTTTTGGTCTCCGAAACTGAGGATGGATATTCTTGCTATTGAGGGAGTGCAGCGAAGGTTCACCAGATGGATTTCCGGGATGGCAGGACTGACATACGAAGAAGGACTGGATCGACTGAGCTTGTATTCACTGGAATTTAGAAGGATGAGAGGGGATCTCGTAGAATCATTTAAAATTCTGACGGGATTGGATAGGATAGATGCAGGAAGAATGTTCCTGATATTGGGGAAGTCCAGAACCGGGGTCTCAGTCGAAGGATAAGGGGTAAGACATATAAACCTGAGATGAGGAGAAACTTCTTCACTCAGAGAATTGTGAACCTGTGGAATTCTCTTCCACAGAAAGTTGTTGAGGCCAGTTCGTTGGATATATTCAAAAGGGAGTTTGATGTGGCCCTTACGGCTAAAGGGATCAAGGGGTATGGAGAGAAGGCAGGAGTGGGCTACTGAGGTGAATGATCAGCCGTGATCTTATTGAATGGTGGTGCAGGCTCGAAGGGCCGAATGGTCTCCTCCTGCACCTATTTTCTATATTTCTATGTATGTTTCCCTGTTGTAGTTTTTTTTAAGGTGATGTTTGTTGAGATATTGAATTGAAAAGATAGAATTACAGTGACGATGAATTGATAATCAAAGAACAAACTTCTACTTTGGAGAAATAAACAACACTGGATTGTCAGGAAGAGAAAGAAGAGGAACATTAAATTACTGACAGGAACTGGAATGAAACTCGAGGGATGGAGCATAGAGAGAGTGAACTGCTCGACACTGTGAATTACCAGCAGGAAAATGTCTTTAAAACAGGGATTTGGTGAGAGGGGGGATTCGGTGCAGAGAGGGAAGGAGGTGAGAAGTAATTTAAACCGGGGCGGGGGGGACAAGAGCAAAATACAGGAGGGAGGAGAGAAGCACTCGATGTAAAAAGAACTTTAACATCACTAACGGTTAATGTCAGTAAAATGATGGGAGAGCCGAGACCCATTGCCTGAACATTATGTTCAATGTGGGAACTCGAGGACACTTCGTGTCTCCTGGATACCACGGGCACAAGAAGTGCCTCTGCTGTTGGAGCTCGAGCTCAGGGTCTCTGAGCTTGTGGAGCACCAGGTGTCACCGCTGGGAATATGTGAGGCTGAGATTTCCCGAGAGCACACGTTCCAGGAGGTGGCCAGCGTGCAGCACAGAGAGTTCAGGAGGACAGTACGTGGGTGGCCATCCGAAATGGGAGGAATACGAGGCAGGCAGTGCAGCAATCTGCCGGGAGTGTGGCACTCAGAAACTGGTTGTCTTAGCGGGTAGCAGCACCTCGGGCGCATTACAGTCGAGAGCACATTGACGGCACTGTGGGGCAAAGGACTACATGGGGGCACAGGAAAGGGTAGAAATGCCGAGTTCACAGTAGATTGAATAGTGAGGGGGATAGACATGTGCTTCTGTAACTCTCGGTGTGAGTCACACATGAAGTGTTCCCTCCCTGGTGCCATATTAACAGATGACGTGGAACAGAAACATTCTGTGGGGCAGGGGAACAGTCAGAAGTCGTGGTCCATGTTGGAACTAATGATATCGGATGGAAAAGGCTTGGCGCCCAACAGACAACTCTTGGCCAGTTAGGGAGGGGCTGGAAGAGAAGGACCTCGAAGGTGACAATCCCTGGATTATTGACACTGCCGCGCACTGGTACATCGATTACATACAATATGCAGCAAAGAATCAGACCATTCGGCCAACCAGTCCATGTCGGCGGTTATGTTCAACTGGAGCCTCCTCCTGTCCTTCCTCATCTAAATCTATCAGCATAACCCTCTACATCCACCCCCCTCATCGGCTTATCTAGCCTCCCCTTAAATACATCGATAGTACAGTAATAACAAGATAAATCAGGTTAATGCGTGGCTGGTGATATGGTGCGAGAGGGAGGCTTTACATTCCTGGAACATTGGGACCAATCCTGCGGCAGGAGAAACCTGTTCAAGATGGAGGGATGCACATGGACCGGGCTGAGGCAAATGTCCTCACAGGGAGGTTAACTCGTACTATGGGGGAGGGTGGAAACTAATTTGGCAGTTGTTGGGAATCAGGATGATGCATCAGAGAGGAGGCACAAGGTGTACAGAGGACGGCAGTGACAAGCAGCATCAGAATTACAAGTAGTTCAAAAAGAGGGATCAGACGGGGGAGAAATGCAAAGGCCAGTTTGGAGAACATGTGCGTAATTCATCATCATCATAGACAGTCACTCGGAATCGAGGAAGATTTGCTTCCACTCCTGAAGTGAGTTCTTTGGTGGCTGAACAGTCCAATACGAGAGCCACAGTCCCTGTCAGAGGTGGGACAGATAGTCGTTGAGGGAAGGGGTGGGTGGGACAGGTTTGCCGCATGCTCTGTCCGCTGTCTGTGCTTGATTTCTGCATGCTCTTGGCGACGAGACTCGAGATGCTCAGCGCCCTCTCAGGATGCACTTCCTCCACGTAGGGCGGTCTTGGACCAGGGACTCCCAGGTGTCAGTGGGGATGTTACACTTTATCAGGGAGGCTTTGAGGGTGTCCTTCTAACATTTCCTCTGCCCACCTTTGGCTCATTTGCTGTGAAGTAGCTCCGAGTAGAGCACTTGCTTTGGGAGTCTCGTGTCTGGCGTACGGACTATGTGGCCTGCCCAGCGGAGCTGATCGAGTGTGGTCAGTGCTTCAATGCTGGGGATCTTAGCTTGAATAAGGACACTGATGTTGGTGCGCCTGTCCTCCCAGGGGTTTTGTAGGATCTTGCAGAGACATCGTTGGTGATATTTCTCCAGCGACTTGAGGTGTCTGCTGCACATGGTCCATGTCTCTAAACCTTACAGGAGGGCGGGTATTACTACAGCCCTCTAGACCATGAGCTTGGTGGCAGTTTTGAGGACCTGGTCTTCAAACACTCTTTTCCTCAGGCGGCCGAAGGCTGCACTGGTGCACTGGAGGCGGTGTTGGGTCTCGTCATCAATGCCTGCTCTTGTTGATAGGAGACTCCCGAGATATGGGAAGTGTCCACGTTGTCCAGGGCCGTGCCGTGGATCTTGATGTATGGGGGCAGTGCTGTGCGATAAGGGCAGGCTGGTGGAGGTCCTTTGCCTTACGGATGTTTAGCGTAAGGCCCATGCTTTCGTACGCCTCAGTAAATACGTCGACTATGTCCAGGAGTTCAGCCTCTGTATGTGCGCAGATGCAGGCCTTATCCGTGTACTGTATCTCAACGACAGAGGTTGGGGTGGTCTTGGATCTGGCCTGGAGACGGCGCAATCTCTTTGCTATTAACCACTGGGAAAGTCATTGCTATAGTCCTCCTCAACCACCTTCTTCCCTTGGCCGAGGAGCTCCTCCCGGAGTCACAGTGCGGATTTAGTCCCCTACGGGGCACAACGGACATGATCTTTGCAGCGCGGCAGCTGCAGGAAAAATGCCGGGAACAGCGTCAGCCCTTATACATGGCCTTCTCTTACCTTACAAAGGCCTTTTACACAGTTAACCGCAAGGGTCTATGGAGCGTCATCCTCCGTTTCAGATGCCCCCAAATCTTCATCACCATCCTCCGTCTGCTCCATGACGACATGCAGGCCGTGATCCTTACCAACGGATCCATCACAAACCCAATCCATGTCCGGACCGGGGTCAAACAGGGCTGTGTCATTGCCCCAACCCTCTTCTCAATCTTCCTCGCCACCGTGCTCCACCTCACAGTCAACAAGCTCCCCGCTGGAGTGGAACAAACTACAGAACCAGTGGGACCTGTTCACCCTCTGTAAATGCACGGCTGTATTGAATGAGGTTGTCACATGGGGTTATGATATAATAGTAATAAGGAGAACAAGCCCAGCTTCTGCAGTCTATCCATGTAACTGAAGTCCCTCATCCTTGGAATAACTCTCACCAATATTTTCTGACCCTCTCTGAGGCCGTCACATCTTTCCTGAAGTGCGATGCCCAGAATTGGACCCAGTATTCCAGTTGGGGCCGAACCAGGATTTTACATAGGTTTATCATCAGTTCCACACTTTTCCACTCTATACCTCTGTTTATGAAGCCCATGATCCTGTACGCTTTATAACCGCTATATCGACCTGTCCTGCCAGCTTCAACGATTTACGCACACATACCCCCAGCTATCTTCTGTTTGAACACCCACTTTAGTGTTGTGCCATTTAGTTTATATGTGCTCCCCTCATTATTTCTACCAAAATGCATCACTTCACACGTTTCTGCATTAAATTTCAGCTGCCATCTCTGTCTTCCTGAAGACAATTACCATCCTCCTCACTACACTTCCAGTTTCCTCAACTGAACAGTGTGAAATTGTGCCCTGGAAAGCCACGTCCAAGACATCAATACATACCAAGAAAAGCTGTGGTCCCAGAGCGACCCTGGGGAAGACCACCTTCCTCCAGACCGAAGAACAACCATTCCCCACTCCTCTTTGTTTCCTGTAACTGAGACCATTTTCTATCCAGGCTACTGGTCCTTATATTCCAGGGGCTTCAATTTTGCTGGCAAGCCTACTATGTGGAACTTTTTCAAATGCTTTTTGCAAATCCATGTACACTACGTCAACTGCATCACCCTCATCAATCCTCTCTGTTACCTCATCACAAATACTCCATCAAGTTGGTTAAACACGATTTTCCTTTAACAAATCCATGCATGCTTTCTTTCATTAATCTACTCCTATCCAAGTGACTGTGAATTATGTCCCTGATTGTGGTTTCTCACATCTTTCTCACTACCGAGGTAAAACTTACTGGCCTGTAGTTGCTGGGTTAATTGTTACTCCCTTTCCTGAACAATCGTGTAACATTTGCAATTCTCCATTCCTCTGGCAGTACCCCTGTAGCTATGGAGGATTGGGATATTGTGGCCAGTACCTCCACCATTTCCACCCTCAATTTCCTCAGTATCCGCTCCTAGTGATGTATCTGCTTTAAGTACAGCCAGCCTTCTTAAAGCCTCTTTATCAATGTTTATCCATTTGTCTCCACTACCCTCTCCTTCACTATGTCTATGGCAGCATCCTCTCCCTTGGTGAAGACAGATACAAACACTCATTTAATACCTGAAAGGTAGGAGGTAAAAGGGTGGGTGTTGTCTCTCCTGCCCTTGCACGGGAAGGTGCCGTGGGAAATAGTGGGGCTGCTGGAGGTGACTGCAGAAGGCACCAGCTTGTCGGGGAGGGAGTGGGCCCTTTGGAATGCTGAGAGGGGAGGGAAGAGGAAGATGTGATTGATGGTGGGACCAGGCTGGAGATGGAGGAAATGGCGGAGGATGTCCGTAAAATGTGGAGGCTGGTTGGTTGGAAGGTGAGGACAAGTGGGACCCTGTTGTGGTTCTGAGAGGGAGGGGAAGGGGTGAGAGCAGAGGTGCAGGAAAGAGAACAGACACGGTCGTGGGCCATGTTAACTATGGTGGGGGGAAATCCACTGTGAGGTAAAAGGAAGACACGTCAGAGGCACTCATGTGAATGGTGGCATCGTAAGAGCAGATGCGACGGAGATGGATAAATTGGGAAAATGGAATGGAGTCCATCCAGGATGCGGGATATTAGGGAGTATAGTCCAGCGAGCTGTGGGAGTCAGTGGCCGAAAGCCTATCGCTAGAAATGGAGACAGAGAATTTGAGGACGTGAAGGGAAGAGTCAGAGATGGACCATGTGAAGTTGAGGGAATGGTGGACATTGGATGCAAAGTGAATGACATTTTCGAGTTCAAGGCGAGAGCAGGAACCTGCACCAATACAGTCATCAATGTTCCCGAAAAAGAGGTGAGGGAGGGGACCCAAGAAGGACAGACACAAAGAATGGCAGATTCATAATACAGCGGATAATGAAACAGAATACAGAAAGTGCAGAGGGGAAATGTAAAGAATAAATAAGGTGGGAATATAGAGTCTATGAGAATAGATTAGCTGGTAACATAAAAGGGAACACAAAGTATTTTATAAATGTACAAATAGTAAAAGGATAGACCGAGGAAGAGTGGGGCCAATTATGGAACAAAAAGTAAATAAACTTGTTAATGCAGAGGGCTGCGACACTAAATGATGACTTTGCATCTGTTGTTACAAAAGCAGAGAATGCTGCCAATGTCACAGTAATGCTGGAGTTAGTGGAGACATTCGATCGGTAAAAAAATTAAGAGGGAATATTTAGAAGGTTGGCAGTGCTCAAAGTAGAAAAGTCAACTGGTCCAGATGGGATGCATCCTGGGTTACTGAGGGAAGTACGGGGAGAAATAGCAAAGGCTCTGGCCAAAATCTTTGAATCCTCCTTAATTTGGGACAGGTGCGCGAACACTGGAGGGTTGCAAATGTTACACCGCTGTTGAAAAAATATTAGAAAATGAGGGGTTAATAAATGATAGCCAGTATGGAATTGTGAACGGAAAATCCTGTCTGACAAACTTGAAGGAGATCTTTGGTGAACAAATGGAGAGGGTTGATGAGGGTATTGTGGTAGATTTTGTATATCTGGACTTCCAAAAAGCATTTGATAAAGTACACACAAGGGACAGAAAGCAGAAAGTTGTGGTGAACGGTTGTTTCTCAGACTGGAGGGAAGTATAAAGTATAAAGTGGGATCTGCATTAGGACCACTGCTCTTTTCCATATATAATAATGACGTGAACTTGTGTATACTGGGAATAATTTCAACGTTGGCAGACTTCACCAAACTCAGAAATGTTGTAAACAATGAGGAGGATAGTAACAGACTACAGGAGGACAGACAGGAGAAATTGGCAGACACATGGCGGATGCAATTTATTGCAGGGACGTGTGAAGTCATACAATTTGCAAGGCAGAATGAGGAGAGGCAATATGAACTACATTTTAAAGGGATACAGTATCAGAAAGACCTGGCGTTTACATACACAAATCAGTGAAGTTGGCCGGACACATTAAGCAGGTTGTTAAATAAAGCATACACTATCCTTGGATTTATAAACACAGGTCGAATACAAATGGAAGGAAGTTGTGCTCAATAATTACACATCACTGGTTTGGCATTAGATGGAGTATTGTGTCCAATTCTGGGCACCACATCAAATCATGGCAGAGCTTTGGAAATGGTGCCGAGGAGATTTCCAAGAATGGAGCCAGGAATGAGGGAATTAATACCGGGGTTTATGAGGCTTTTGAGTAAAATTGGAGAAAGTGTTTCCACTGGCTGCAGGGGCGGTATCCAGGGGAGACACATTTAATATAATTGGCAAAAGAACCAGAGGCGAGCCGAGGAGACATGTTTGTCGCAGCGGGTTGTTACATTCTGGAATGCGATGCCTGAATGAGAGATGGATACTGATTCAATAATATTATTCATAAAGGGAATTTGATCAATACTTGAAGGGGGGAAATTTTCAGGGCTACGGGGAGAGGCTGGGGAGTGGGACTAATTGGATCGCTCTTTCAAAGAGCCAGTCCAGTGATTATGGGCCAAATGGCTTCCCTCTGTGCTGCATTCTATCGTGAGTCAAATCAGGAAGGATACAATTACACAAATTATTGCAGAAAGCAGTAACTCTCTCCACCAAGAGACTGTGCATGTTAATAGGCCGTTTCACAGGACAGTTAAGGGTCACCCACATTGCTGTGGGTCTGGAGTCACATGTGGCCAGATCAGGTAAGGACGGCAGATTTCCTTCCACAGTCGTGCACGGGATGGGTTTTGACGACAATCTGGTGGTTCCATGGTCACCATTACTGATACTGGCCTTTTACTGCAGCTTTAGTTAGTTAATAAATTTAAATTCCCCAGCTGCCCAGGTGGTATTAAGGACTTACGTCTCCAGATGATTAATGCAGTCCTCAGGATTACTCAGCCAGTAACATAACCACTATGCAAGCTTTCCCTTAGCCCTCGGCTTGCGTTCCCTTCCGAGGGGCTGGATGGTCTTCTCCTGTCCCTATGGTCTATATTGCTCAATATGGGGCACGATGACAAGTGAAAGGCCTGAGAATGATTCCACAATAAAAAGTGTTTGTGCTAGAGGAGCACTTCCGGGATTGTATGCCAAGCTGAGCCCCTGCAGTTTCGCCAAGAGCTGCCTTCCTGCAATAACAGACAGGGAGGAGTGATTGGGGCAGGCATGGCTAGCTCAGGTGGGAGAGCAGGAGTCTCTGAATCTCAGCATTGTGGGTTCTAGCAGTTTGTCTTTCACTTCTCACACTGGGGGACAGATGGTTCCAGGAGCAATCTCTTGGCTTCAGTCCATGGAACCCAGTTATAAAAATGGCCACAACGCTGAGCGGCATGAAAGGAACCCGCTTGCGGTGTCGAATATCCAGTCCGCTCCCATTGTACTCTCTCATTCCTTCCACGTGTGACACGGCACATTAGCTGTTCAATTCAGTTTGATTTGTTGCTGTTATTAACGATGTTATATAGAAAATATAATATTTAGATGTTGCCAACTCATTAGACTATCTGACATCTCCTGAGCGAGCCGTCCCCTGTTTGATTCTCCCTGAACACCTTATTGTCTCTGATGTGCTCTGTCTCTTACCCTCTTATTCTGAGAATTGTCTTTATTCCATTATTCCTTTATTTTTTGCCATTATAACTAAGTTGTTATTTAGAACAAGTAATGTTGAGAAGCTGCAATGTTTAGAATATAACATGGGTCCATTAGCCTCTCTGATATCATCGGAGCTTCCCTTACCCTCACTGATTCTCCCTGGGCTCTTCTATCTTCTCCGATGCACTCTGTCTCTTACCTTCTCCGATATGCTCTGAAAATCTCTCATCCGCTTTGATGCCTGATCCGTATTCTTTACGCTCTCCAGTGCCCCTGAAAGCTCCTTCCCCATGATACGTTGACTTCACCCTCTCCGATGCCCTCAGAATCGCCTCTGCTTCTCTCTGCTTGATCCCCCTTAACTGTGGTACCTCCTGAGCCCCTTACACTCTCTCATACCTTCTTGGTCACACTGCCCTCGCTGAGACCTTCTGAGAGGCCCGGACTCCTTGCCACCCCCTTGGATTCTGTTACAGCCTCTGAGAACACCATGCACTTATAATCCCCACAAAAAATCCCTTAGCCTCCCTGATACTCTCTCTGAGGCCATTATCCCCTCTGATACCCAAGTAATATGGAATTACACATGTGTAACTACCTTCCAACATTAACGGTGAGATCAAATCTTTGTTCAGTCCCACTCCTCCCGGGGCTGCGCTCATCTTTCAAGAATCGAGTTGGGATGGAAGCATTTTTACTAGCCATGAAACACAAGGGTGTGAGAACGGCGTCAGACATTTATCAGACTTACACTTGTCGGAGGCCTTCGCTCAACAACCTCCTGCAGCCACCCATCCAAAAAGCACAGCGCCCTCTACAGGGCATCTGGGACCTGTGTGAACAGGGAAGCAACTGTCTCTCCTCAACCAATCAGACTGAAGCATCGTTAATGAGCAGCGCAGAGTCTGACCAGGAAGTCTCAGTTGGAACATTAAATTCAGACCGAAACCACGCACTGAAAGAAAAATAAGGAGAGGGAAAGAAACATTGGATTAAGAGAGAAATATTTATTAAAAAACTCCACCAATAACTAAAAACTGAAGGAATGAGACTCCACAATTGGAAAAGTTAATTTTCAGTGCCGGGTAGTTTGTTTGGCAGTAATTAACATTTACCCGGCCGTTACAAGGGTACTTACACTGGAACGGGCATGTGTAAATCATTTTTGGTGAGTTTCTTATCTACAATGTCATTACAGCAACTTGACGCCATTTACTCCCTTTAAATGCTGAGTCAGATGGTGAAATGGTTTTACGAGGAAGCTTTGTGAGGAGCTGGGTATCTTAAACAGGAACTTCCAGATTTCCACATTGAACAGCAGGGTCCCTGAATGTTGCTGTCCGATTTGCTCACAAACGAAGGTGGGCACTGGAAGCCTCACCATTAATTAGAACAAAATTCGATCCATGACATCAGTAAATGGAATGTTCGGACTCTACATCCTGGCAATATTGATCAACAAACTATAAGTAAAAAGTTTGACACTGAACCACATAAGGAGAAATCAGGGCAGGTGACCAAAAGCTTGGTCAGAGGTTTTTTTTAAGGAGTGTCCTGAAGAGGAAAGAGAGGTAGAGATGCGGAGAGATTTAGGCAGGGAATTCCAGAGCTTATGACATCGGCAATAGAAGGCAAGGCCATCAATCTTTGAGCGATTATAATCAGCGATGGTCAAGAGGACAGAATTAGAGGAGTGCAGATGTCTCCTGGGGGGTTGTGGGGCTGGAGAAGTTTACAGAGATAGTTGGCGAAGCCATGGAGGGATTTGAAAATAGGAATGAGAATTTTGAAATTGAGGCGCTGCTTAAGCGAGAGCCAATGTAGGTCAGCGAGCACAGTGGTTGATGGGTGAGTGGGACTTGGTGCAAGATAGGACACGGGGAGCTGAGATTTGGATCACCTAGTTTATGTAGAATGTGGGATGCCAGCGAGGAGTACGTTGGAACAGTCAAGTCCAGAGGTAACAAAGGCATGGGTGAGGGCTTCGGCTGTGGATGAGCTGAGGTAAGGGCGGAGTGGGCGATGTTACAGAGATAGTAATAAGCGGTCTTAGTTATGCTGTCAATAGGTGGTCGAAAGATCAACTCTGGGTCAAGTATGACACCAAATTTGCGAACATATTGTTCAGCCTCAGATAGAAGTGGGGGAGTGGGATGGAGTCAGTAAGAGGGAATAGAGTTTGTGGCAAGTCCTAAAACATTGGCTCCGGTCTTCCCAATATTCAATTGGAGAACATTTGTGCCCATCCAGAATGGGATGTGGGACAAGGAGTCTGACCAATTCGAGACCATGGAGAGGTGAAGCTGGGTGTCATCAGCGGACATGTGGAAACTGAGATGATGTTGCCAAGGGGCAACATGTAGATGCGAAATAGGAGGGGGCCAAGGAGAGATCCTTGGGGAACGATGCGGGGGTGGGAAGAGAAGCCGATGCAGCTGATTCTTTGGCTACGATTAGATGAGAATGGAACCAGGCGCACGTAGTCCCACCCAGTTGTCTATGATGGAGAGACGTTGGAGAAGGATAGAGTAGGCAACCGTAGCAAAGGGCTGCAGACAGGTCAAGAGGGACCAGGAGGGATTGTTCTCCTTTGGCACAGTCACAAAGGATGCCATTTGTAACTTTGATGAGAGAAGTTTCAGTCCTGTGGCAGGCGCAGAAATCGGATTTGCGGGATTCAAACATGGAATTGTGGGAAAGATGGGCACGGATTCGGGAGGCGACAACGCATTGAAGAGGTTTCGAGAGAAGAGGGATGTTGGAGATGGGACAGTAGTTAACACGGACGGAGGGGTCGAGGGTTGATTTTTGAGCAGAGGGGTGATGACGGCTGATCAGAGGGACAGGGGGAACGTACATGAGGAGAGACAACCGTTAACAATATTAGCTAACATGGGAGCCTGAAAAGGAAGTTGGGTGGTCAACAGTTTGTTGGGAATAGGGTAAAGGGAGAAGGAAATGGGTCTCATGGACAGGATGTGCTCAGAGAGGTCATGGGGGGAGATGGGAGATAAAGTGGAGAAGGTGTGAGCTCAGGGCTCGGGCAGTTGGACTTTAGAATAAGTTTGTCCCGGTGGGCGAGTGAAAGGAAGGGAAGAGGCAGAGGTGGCCGAACGAATGGTCACAATCTGAGAGACAAAGAAGTCCATGATCTCCTCACACTTAGTGTCGGAGGGTGGAGACATGGGAGAGGGGTTTAAAAAGATGGTTAACTGTGGAGAATACAAGCCACATTTTATATTGACAAGCCAGAATGATTGTGGAATAGTGAGCAATGTTTGCAGACGGGAGCAGGACCCAATAATGCTTTATGTGATCTAGCCAGATCTGGTGGTGAATGACTAAACCAGTTATCCTCCAGATCCAAATAATGTTGGTGAGCTGCAGGTGAAAATATCCACATGGGGATATGATGCATGCGGGCTTAGACTGCTTCAGTATCTGAAGAGTTGCTCATGGACATAAGAACATAAGAACATAAGAAATAGGAACAGGAGTAGGCCATACGGCCCCTCGAGCCTGCTCCACCATTCAATAAGATCATGGCTGATCTGATCATGGACTCAGCTCCACTTCCCTGCCCACTTCCCATAACAGCTTATCCCCTTATCGATTAAAAAACCGTCTATTTCTGTCTTAAATTTATTCAATGACCCAGCTTCCACAGCTCTCAGAGGCAGCGAATTCCACAGATTTACAACCCTCTGAGAGAAGAAATTTCTCCTCATCTCTGTTTTAATTGGGTGGCCCCTTATTCTAAGATCATGCCCTCTCGTTCTAGTCTCCCCCATCAGTGGAAACATCCTCTCTGCATCCACCCTGTCAATCCCCCTCATAATCTTATACGTTTCGATAAGATCACCTCTCATTCTTCTGAATTCCAATCAGTAGAGGCCTCTAGAAGCGCCCATGGTGTTTCTTTCCTTCAATATTCAATATCTGACATTGTAATCCCAGGTACACGTGAAGCGATACCCTTACCCAACAAACTTATAACGAGCTCAGGATAGAAAATGATTTTGAGTCACATTCCTTACCCGGTAAGAGAGGAGAACAGGAAGGAAATGGAGCTCGAGAGGCAGAGGGCATTAAAGATGAAGACTGACAGGGAGAAATCTACCAGACAAGGAACTCGGGATTGTGTGAAAGGGGTCTGGACAATGAGAGTGACAGTACGAGGGGGAGTGACTGAAACAATGTGACCGAGATTTTGCTAAAGGCCATAGTCGGGCGATAGAAGGAACAACAGGGCTGGATTGGGATCTGCAGTACAGGAGATTCAAGTAAAAATGGCACTTTAATCCGCAATATATCCTTTTATTTTACGCCGTGTGCTTCTGGTTACATTTGCCATGGGATATATGAAACTTAACAATCGTGGTTCTGTCATTGTGCATTTCATTGTTCCAAAAGATACTCAGTTGGACAATGTGTAATGTTGCATCAGCTTAATGAGTGTTATAGATAAACGTCACATGGGACCAAAACCTGTTTGTTCAAGAGTCTGTAAGTAATGTCAGTGGGGATGTGATCTAATTGTCCCACTAGGGGTTTGCTCGAACGATATTAACCCAAAACGTTATCTTCATGAACTGGCTATTGGAATCTGAACAGCTCTTTACAGCACAAAAACAAGTCATCTTCAAAAATAAATGTTTTTTTATCGAATTACGGAGATCGAATTGGTGTATTACCCTATCCTGGCAGCAATTGGAGTACCTGGTGGGTCATTATCCACACCTCTTTTGTCAGTAACAGAACATTTGCTGTTTGTGCTGTGAGGCTGGTAGAAGTAGAATGTTGTTCTTCAAATTTAATTACATTGAGAGCCTTCCATTCTTGTCTGGATGGTAAATGCACAGAGTAACTCATCCTCGCTCTGTGCTGAACTGTCGAGTCCAGACACCAAATGTGTCCTTGGTGCTCCCAGGCCAGGCCAGGGTAAAACACGCAGGGTGCCACTGCTGGGTGTAATCCATTGATTCCTGGTGGAAAGCTCGCCTGTTGTGGAGATCGGGTTAGGAAGGGCAGGGTGGGATTGTCGTGTTTCCCAAAGTCAGACCACCTGCAGTCCCGGAGAGTGGATTGTGGCTGTGTGTCCCAGGGTGTGTCTCAGGGAGAGAGGATTGAGTCTGTGTATCCAGCGTGTGTCTCAGGGAGAGAGGATTGAGTCTGTGTATCCAGCGTGTGTCTCAGGGAGAGAGGATTGAGTCTGTGTATCCCAGCGTGAGTCTCAGGGAGAGAGGATTGAGTCTGTGTGTCCCAGCATGTGTCTCAGGGAGAGAGGATTGAGTCTGTGTATCCAGCATGTGTCTCAGGGAGAGAGGATTGAGTCTGTGTATCCAGGGTGTGTCTCAGTGAGAGAGGATTGAGTCTGTGTGTCCCAGCGTGTGTCTCAGGGAGAGAGGATTGAGTCTGTGTATCCCAGCGTGTGTATCAGGGAGATAGGATTGAGTCTGTGTATCCAGCATGTGTCTCAGGGAGAGAGGATTGAGTCTGTGTATCCAGCGTGTGTCTCAGGGAGAGAGGATTGAGTCTGTGTATCCAGCATGTGTCTCAGGGAGAGAGGATTGAGTCTGTGTATACCAGCATGTATCTCAGGGAGAGAGGATTGAGTCTGTGTGTCCAGCGTGTGTCTCAGGGAGAGAGGATTGAGTCTGTGTATCCAGCGTGTGTCTCAGGGAGAGAGGATTGAGTCTGTGTGTCCAGAGTGTGTCTCAGGGAGAGAGGATTGAGTCTGTGTATCCAGCGTGTGTCTCAGGGAGAGAGGATTGAGTCTGTGTGTCTAGCATGTGTCTCAGGAAGAGAGGATTGAGTCTGTGTGTCCCAGCTTGTGTCTCAGGGAGACAGGATTGAGTCTGTGTATCCCAGCGTGTGTCTCAGGGAGAGAGGATTGAGTCTGTGTATACCAGCATGTGTCTCAGGGAGAGAGGATTGAGTCTGTGTATCCCAGCTTGTGTCTCAGGGAGAGAGGATTGAGTCTGTGTATCCAGCGTGTGTCTCAGGGAGAGAGGATTGAATCTGTGTATCCAGCATGTATCTCAGGGAGAGAGGATTGAGACTGTGTATCCAGCATGTGTCTCAGGGAGAGAGGATTGAGTCTGTGTATCCAGCGTGTGTCTCAGGGAGAGAGGATTGAGTCTGTGTATCCAGCATGTGTCTCAGGGAGAGAGGATTGAGTCTGTGTATCCAGCATGTGTCTCAGGGAGAGAGGATTGAGTCTGTGTATCCAGCATGTGTCTCAGGGAGAGAGGATTGAGTCTGTGTATCCAGTGTGTGTCTCAGGGAGAGAGGATTGAGTCTGTGTGTCCCAGCGTGTGTCTCAGGGAGAGAGGATTGAGTCTGTGTATCCAGCGTGTGTCTCAGGGAGAGAGGATTGAGTCTGTGTATACCAGCATGTGTCTCAGGGAGAGTGGATTGAGTCTGTGTGTCCCAGCAGGAGCCAGTGCCTTCAGGAGCACAGGCGACACACAGAAGGCGCATCAGATGAGCAAAACATGGAGCAGAAACTGTCCTCCTGACTTAAAGGTAAATTTGTGGGTTCCTCTCAAATGTTCAATTCAGATCATTATTATGATTTTGGAAAATGGCTTTTGTCGACATGTTTTGTGTTTGATGTTTAAAGTATGTTGAGGACCAGTGGGAAAAAGATGACGGCTTGCTTCAGTCCATGTGTGTTATTGTGGAGACGGTGCTCAGTCTGTGCAATACGGTTCGGGAGGAGTTTATCTGGAGGACATGAGTGAGAGCTCACGGTGATCTATTCTTACACAGCGCGGATTGTGAGATTTATCTTATTCCCAGGTGCCCACTGCCCCGTGTTTTGCTCGAGCCTTGTGCTGAGATATGAAGCCTGGATCTGGTTATAACTGGAGCATGCTGCTGCATTACATTCCTTGACATATTGTGTCATAATGCATTCACATTGCTCCACTGGAAAGCTAATCTCATTAATAACTTATAGATCGCGGGCAACAACTCAACACCAGGCTCGTGTTCCCAATGTATTTGCTGCAATCAAAATCTCTGGCATTGTGTGGGTCAAGTCATTCGCTTTTTTAAGTACATTAGCATTTAAGTCAAATTTCGTGTCACTTAACCTGTACTTCCTGATTTAACTGGTCTTGTAGCCTTTCGCTTTTAAATTTGGCGATGTCCTGCCCCGCAAACCTCGCAGTGTCAGAATCGACAAATAAATGTAATTTCCAGGATCCCAAGTGAAGACTCAGCTGTTGGATGAGGGGTCACGGAGCCAACGCTACCAGAAATGAAACCCCGGCATGAGCCCCTTCGTATGAGGAGACAAGGGGCGAAATAACGAAATAAAGCCACTCACAGCCCGTGTACATCGGTTAAACTGATCGGTGGTTTCTCAGCCTGGTTAGTGATTTCACTGTTTCTTTATCTCTCCTTCTCGCAGTGAACCTGATGGCGATTGTGATCCTGTCCCGGGGAAAGTGCGGTCTCTCCAAATGCATCACTCGCTACCTGGTGGCCATGGCGACGGCGGATCTGACGGTGATTGTCTTTAATGTGATATTACTTCGGATGTCTGTGCTGTATTGGTGGAACACTTTCCTGTACTACACTCCTGTGTGCAGATTCATTCACTTCCTGGCTCAGACTGCCACAGACAGTTCTGTTTGGTTCACGGTCGCTTTTACCTTTGATCGGTTTCGAGCCATTTGTTGTCAGAAGCTGAAAACCAAATATTGCACCGAGAGAACCGCAGCTGTGGTTATAGTGACTTTGAGCGCACTGTTCTGTTTGAAGAATGTCCCTTGGCCCTTCGTGTATGCTCCTTATTTTACAGCTAATCACATACCGCGGGGTTGCCGTGTATCAGTACAGTTTTATGCTGCACCCACATGGAGAGCTTTCTCTTGGTTTGAACAGCTGTTAACCCCAGTGCTTCCCTTCTGTGTGATTTTATTGTTGAATGCTCTCACCGTCAGACGCATTTTAGTGGCCAGTCGGGCCCGAAGGAACCTCCGGGAAGGCAGCGATGGTGGGAATGACCAGGACCCTGAGATGAGGAACCGCAGAAAGTCCATCGTTTTACTATTCGCAATATCCGGCAGTTTCATCCTGCTCTGGATGACAACGGTTGTATATTTCTTATTGTATCGTATCCTAGGCATCTTTAATTACAGAACGTTTTATAACCCTTTGGCAACCTTTGAACACGCGGGAACTATGCTTCAGCTCCTGAGTTCCTGCACGAACACGGCCATTTACACAGTGACCCAGAGTAAGTTCAGGGAGGAGATGATCAATGCACTCAAATATCCCTTTACACTAATTGGTAAATTAGTAAAATAAAGCAAACGGTTGCTGTGAAACCGGACCTGATTCCCCGATTATCACAACTCATCTCCAGATGAGAATTACCATCTATATATACAAAAGGGCCTCGGCAACAGGGCCAACAATATATATTTTACATTACTGTCTTGTCTTAAATTATAGCAACAGTTAATTTAAAAATATTTGAGCATAATAATACCAGCAACCGATTAGCATTATTAATACATATTCCTGTTTCCTAGCATGTTTACAAACCGGCCTTGGAGAAACCGGGCCTCAACGCAATGAACCCGCAGCAAGGGCTGCCAATTAGTGACGGGATATTTGTTTGCACCGCAAAATGATTCTTTCCAGTGAGAAAGCAGATTGCTTGTTTCCGTGAACATTTCACCTTTCATCCTCGCTCTCCCTCTATACCAATTCGCTGAATCACTGGGATGTTTTTCCATATTCAAATCAGCTCGATTCAACATTCTATCTGAGCGCTAGGTTTAAGGTTCAATTAAAGTTCAATTAAAAAAGGCATTTGAGATTTTGTTTCACACAGTGGAGATGAAATAGTTCTTCCATACTGCTGAGAAACTTGCTCAATTTCGAATTATTTAAAATGTTACTGTTAAAACTCAGTTATGCTGAAATAAAATACAAAAGTTGCTTTTGTGTGTTCCTTGTTAAACTGTCCGCCGACGGAGGAAGATTTACTCGCATTACAATTGCTAGAATAATCAATTTGAGGTATTGGTTGGGGGAAGAATATTGGCTGGAAAACCTGGGAGAACTTCCCAGCTCTTGTTGAATAATGTCATATTTCACAGACAGCTGAGCGGAGGTATAAGGCCTCGGTTTTTCTCATCTCCGTGCTGCCCCTTGGCGATATCCTCCGAAAACACAATGCCAGGTTCCACATGTACGCTGACGGCACCCAGCTCTCCCTCACCACCATCTGTTTCCTCTCCCCCATTGACTCAGATTGGTCACACTACTTGTCCCACATCCAGTACAAAATGAGCAGAAATTTCCTGCAACAAAATATTGGGAAGACTGAAGCCATTGTCTTCGGTCTGCATCACCAACTCTGTTCCCTCGCCACCGACTCCATCCCTCTCCCTGGCAACTGTCGAAGGCTGAACCAGGCCGCTCACAACCTTGGTGTTGTATTTGGCCCCAGATGGGTTTCTGACCACATATCTACTGCTTCACCAGACCGCCGACTTCCATCTCCATAATATCGCTCGACTCCACCCTGTCTCAGCTGGTCTGCTGCCCAAACTCTCATCCATGCCTTTGTTACCTCCAGACTTGACAATTCTAACATTCTCCTGCCCAGCCTCCCATCATCCACCCTCCATCAACTTGAACTGATCCAAAACTCTGCTGCCCATAGTGTAACTCACACCAAGTCCCGGTCACTCATCACCTCTGTGCTCGCCGACCTACATTGGCTCCCAGTCCGAAAACCAAAAAGCACCTCAGAGAACATAGGCCGCAGTACAGCAATTAAATGTCAGCCGAGATGATGTGAAAATTCCCACGTGTGGATATTTGAAACCGCAGCCTTTTGACTCTGTTGTGCAATTTCTAGCACTGAGCCAGAGCTGGCACTTGGTAAGGTGATGGTGGGACTTCAACTTAGTGCTGCGCAGGCCAATTTAGAGCACAGTTCAGCAGCAGGCTGTACTCGAGCCGAATATAAAGACGATGTATTACCTTCCCTAATGGTAAACCAGTTGGGCTTTTACAGCAATCCAACAGCTTCATGTCACATTAAAGGAGGAGGCACTCTGCTATTTCCCATCTGCATGCTGCCCCTCAGCGACATCATCTGAAAACACAACCTCAGCTTCCACACGTATACGTCAATTGTAAAATGATCCTTCTTGTTTTCCAATCCCCCGTCTGTCCCAACTCTCTAACCACCTCATACTAGATAGCTTCGAGCTCTCTGTGCTTCTCCAATTCAGGTCTCCTGCACATCACCGGTTACAGTTGCTCCATCATTAGTGGTTGTGCCTTCAGCTGCTGAGGCCTGAAAGCTCTGGAATTCCCTCTGGAAACCTCTCCGCCTCTCTACCCCTCCCCCTTCATTTAAGGTACACCTTCAAATCTACCTCTTTTACCAAGCTTTCCGACTTTATCCTTACGTTGCTCGGTGACAAATCTTGTTTGATAATCACTCTCGCAAAGCGCCTTAGGACGTTTTACTACAATAAAGGCGCTGTATAAATGCAAGTTGTTGAGGTAGTAGAGACATTGTACCGGATAAAATAGATAAAAAGGAGGGGATAAAACATTTGTCAGCCTTCAATGTGGAACAATCATCGGCTGGGCTGCATCCCAGGGTTTGCTCAGTGAAGTAAGGGTGGAGGTTCCAGAGGCTCTTGTCACCATCTTCCAATGATCCTGGAACAAAGGAACTAAATTCCAGGTGTCAAAACTATTCACCGTATTTATTAACAACTTCAAGGATGGCACAGCAAGTCATATCTCCAAATGTGTCGTTGGCAAAAAGTTCGGCAACTTTGTTGGCAGTGTTGATGGAAGCATTAAATTGCTCGGGGCCATCGATAGATGAAGTGAATGCGCTAAACTGTGGCAAATGGATCTGAATGTAATAGGAGGCCACCCACTTTGGGCCTAAATAAGATAGAAAAGGGCATTTTCTAAATGGTGAAAAGCTGAGAATAGTGGCAGTCCAAAAAGATCTGCGGGTCCATTGATATAGATCATTAGAGAGTCATGGACAGTGCAGAAAATAATCAACAAGGCTAATGCGATGCTGGCCTTTATATCTAGAGGCCTAGAGTACAAGGGAACAGAAGTTATACTGCAGCTACACTAAACCCTGGTTAGACCACAGCTGGAGCACTGCCAGCCATTCTGGGCATCACACCTTAGGAAGGATATATTGGCTTTGGAGGGAGTGCAGCGTAGGTTTAGCACAATGATACCCTCACCCCATGTTTTACATTCCAAGGATAGATTACACAAATGAGGTTGTACAGACCGGAATGTGCAGGATATTAAGGGGAACTTATAGGGGTAGATTGAGATAAAATATTTCCGCTGGTTGGGGATTCTAGGGCTGGGGGAATGGAGTAAAAATGAGAGCCAGATATTTCGAGAGTGACATTAGGAAACAATTCAACACACAGTGTGCTCGCTGTTTAGAACTCTTCCGCAAATGGCAAATGCTGTTCGGTCAATTGTTAAATTTAAACCTGAGATTGATAGAGTTTTGTTAAGAAAACATATTAAGGGATCTGGGCCAGAATGCGGGTACATGGAGTAAGGTCACAGGTCAGCAATGGGCTCATTGAATCGTGGATCAGGCTGTCGGAGCTGAATGGCCTTCTCCTGTTGTCGCGTTCTCGAGGAGAGATGAGAGTGACTGTCTTTGCCATCACGGCAGCATTTGACCGAGTGTAGTATAAAACTTGAGTTAGGCCACAGCTAGAGTACTGCGTGCAGTTCTGGTCACTGCATTAGAGGAAAGATGTGATCGCACTGGAGATGGTACTGAGGTGATTTACGGAGTTGTTACCCTGGACTGGAGCATTGTAGCGATGAGGAAAGCTTGGATAGGCTAGGTTTGTTTTCGTTGGAACGGAGGAGACGTTATTGAGGTGCGTCAAATTATGAGGAGCCTCGGTCGAGTGGTTAGGAGGGATCTATTTCCCGTAACAGAGGCGTCAACAATAAATGGCATAGATTTAAAGTAATTGGTAGGAGGTTTAGAGGGGATTTAAGGGGAATTTTCTTCACCCAGACGGTGGTGGGGGTCTGGAACACTCTGCCTGAAAGGGTGGAAGAGGCAGAAACCCTCACCACATTTTCAAAGAGCTTGGATGTGCACTTGAAGTGCCGTAACCTACAAGACTACGGATCAAGAGCTGGAAAGTGGATGTAGGCTGGATGGCTCTTTGTCGGTCGGTGCGGACATGATGGCCTCCTTGCGAGCTGTAAATTTCGATGAATCTATGAATGATCAAGGAGCCCCAGTAAAACTGAAGTCAATGGGGATCAGGGGTAAAACGATCCCCTGGCTGGAGTCATACCTTGCACAAAGGAAGATGATTGTGGTTGTTCGAGTCCAATCATCTCAGCCACAGGACAGCGCTGCAGGAGTTCGTCGGGCAGTTTCCTTGGCCCAACCATCTTCAGTTGCTTCATCAATGACCTTCCCTCCATCATAAGGTCAGAAATGGGGATGTTAAGAAAATAAGAATTAGAAGCAGGAGTAGACCATTTGGCCCCTCAGCAACTGGGCTTCCATCTCACGGGAGCAGCGTGTAGCGGTTAGCGAGTAGGTGACGAGGTTTGGGGTTGATGTGTGTCGCTTTCAATCTTTAAAATTTCCCCAAGCAAAGAAATGGTGAATCCAACAGTTTGCGAAGGATTACCTCATGGCCAATGCCAAGCACAAAAAAGTCTCTCAGCATTTGTTCTAGGAATCCCTCAAATTTGCAATGTACTGTGAGACGTCTTAATTCGGCGACATAGCTCGCCACTTCCTTACCCTCCGACCGTTGGCACGTGTAGAACCGATACCTCGACATCAGAACGCTTTCTTTAGGATTTAGATACTCCCGTACCAGCGTACACATTCTTCATAGGATTTAGTTGTTGGTTTCACCAGAGCTAGAAGATTCTTCATGAGGCCATTGTTTGTTGCCCCACAAACGGTAAGAAGGGTCGCCCTTTATTTGGCAGCGTTCTCATCCCCTTCCAGCTCATTGGCCACGAAGTATTGGTCGAATCTCTCCACGAAGGCTTCGAAATCATCCACTTCTGAGAACTTCTCCATGATACCAACTGTTCCTTGCATTTTTGCGTGCTTGTTCATTGTCTCGTCGCCAATTGATACGCTCATAATAAAGGATGAAACTGAGTACTGTGATCAGTGAGTAAGTGTGAACTTAGCTCCTTTAATAAGACTCCAGAGTGCAGGTACCTCACGGAAGACATGCTTATATACCGTGTTCCCAAGGGATGCTGGGATCCCTTACGACTCCAATAGGTAGGCCCTCTGGTGGTGGTGTGATACAGGTGGCCAAGGGTTAAATACATCACACAAGGTGTGTACAGAAATCAACCATCAAAAGCCCTTTCATTAACCACAGGGGTTTCCTGCAATTTTCTGATCGCAAAGTTTTTTCAGTCTTTGTCCTTAAAATTGCAGACGCGGAAATTGGGGAGTTTAATGATTTTGAAAGGAGAACATTGTTGTTTCGTGCATTTCTGGTCAGAGAAATATTTGTGAAAGGAACTTTTTGCAGAGAGAGGGATTGAGCATTTCAGCTTGTTGCTGAACACTTCTCTCTGGGCACTGAGCTAAGCAGCAGTTTTGTCGTGTAGTGGATATCACATTTCCCTCACACGTGAAAAGTTCCTGGTTCAAATCTGGGCAGAAACATTATTTCTCAAGCAAAAACTTGTCTGCAATAAAATTGAATAAAAGCTGTTTTGAATACCTTGTTGCATGAGCAATGAACATTTAAAACCAGTCTTCTCAAATACAGATTGTGTAAAATCAGATCGGGGATAAAACTTCATCAAGGATTAAAATTTCATGAATTATTAAAGTTCAGTTATTGAAGTTTTGACTGTCCCTGTGAGCATTTCATTCATTCTGTGAAACAATGCTCTCAGTTTACACCAGCAGATCTAAGCTGCTTTTGAAACCACAAACAACTCATTAATTATTCGCTTTTCCCCAGTTCCAGAGCTCAGAGGGTTATTGTCCATCCCTGGGATGCAAGCTATCTCAGACCCGGGCCAAAGGTCCCCGTGCACCGAGCACAGGCTCAGGAAAACCCCGGGGGAGAGGATATCCCGGTCACTGGGCCTTCCAGCAACACTGAACAAGCGCCCGGTCTGAAACTTTCCAGAGTAATAACTTGTAACTGGAGCATCGAACAGTAAGGACGGCCGAGTGGTCAAAGGCGCTGCTTTCATTATTTGATTAAATTATCAACTCTCCCTCAGTTCACAATTTTATCATTGTGCAAAAGAAGGTCATGGGTTCATTAACGATGTTTACCCACGAAAGCAACATAAAAGTTTAAGGAAAAGTAATCACCCAACGTGGGGCTCGAACACATGACCCTGATTTTAAAAATCTCATACTCCACCGACTGAGCTAGCCGGGCTTTGCCACATCTACCCTGTCAATCCCCTGCAGAATATTGTCCATTTCAATGCGATCACCTCTCATTCTTCTGAACTGCAGAGAGTATACAGCCCATTCTACACAATCTCTCAACTTAAGACAGTCCTCTCATCCCAGGAATCAATCTGGTGAACCTCTGTTGTACCACCTCCAAGGCAAGTATATCCTTCCTCAGATAATGAGACCAAAACTGTGCGCAGTACTCCAGGTGTGGTCTCACCAGGGCCCTGTACAATTGTAGCAAGACTTCCTTACTCTTGTACTATGGGCTGTATATTCGGTACTGTGGGCCGAATATCCTGTTTCTCTGCTGATTCTACGGTTGTATAAAAAGTTATTGAATTTTAACAGTCAATCAGCAAACATATTTGTATTTCCTTCAGTGTGCAACACATGTGGGTGGATTAATGATGATTGAAACAATTATTCAGTATCTCACAGACTTGAATTATTTTTGTCAACTTGCTCTGTAAAAATGCTTTCTCTAACCAGGAATCAGACCCAGACCACGGCAGTGAGAGCACTGAATACTAACCACTAGACTACCAGGGAACACTGCTTGCAGCCTCTGCGATAGCTTTAAATATAGTCAGCTTACAATCACAGCTGAAAATTGTGCGGTGACACGGGGTGCAACTGGATTTGCTGGGAGCAGCGTGGAGGCCCCGACCTGCGTGAGAACACCAGCGGCAGGTCGGGGCCATAAAAGGAGCGGTGAGCGGCGGCCTGGGAGCAACGTGGTGGTGTACCACGGCAAGGTACAGCGCGAGCTGTTGCAGGAGGGCGACGGCAGCGAAGAGTGATGTCATCAAAGTACAGGTCGGTGATTGGAGCGTGGGCAGGAACAGCAGGAGCAGCGAGAGACTGTGGAGGGATGTGATCGAGGCCCAGGGGCGGCGTGAGTTCAGGGCCAGTGGTCCAGGGGCAGCACGGGCCAGCCCACACTGTGATATGTGTGGGCACTGGGTCCATGCAGCAGAGCTGGTCTCCAGTCGTCTTGGATAACCCTTGCCACTGTACCAAGACCTCGCTCTGTCAAGCCTGTGTGATGGCTGGTGTGCAACGGCCACCACACATTAAAAAAATCCATGCACAGGCATCTACCACACTTCAACCTGCAGTTCGGGACCTGGAATATTAGGTCCATCATTGAAACACCAGTGAACTCATCCTTTTTTGGCGTGGAAGCAAGTCATCCTCGCTTCGAGGGACTGCCTATGATGATGATGAACTGATTTGCGGCAATCCGCGGGCAGCAGGTGATGAAAGCGGGCGTGAGAGGGTGAGTGACAGGTGGGCACTGCTTCTGATGCTGTCTGACCCACGGTGGGTGTGGCCGGGGATTTTAAAGCCCTTTCATTGCACCAATGCAGGGTAAATGGAACTGTGTTTCAGGAACCTTCATGTATACAAACATGGGCACTCTGCACTGTTGACCTCGTGGTGCAACGGTAGTGTGTCTGACTCTAGATCAGAAGGCTGCGTGTTTGTCGGGGTCAATGTACTTTTCCATATTGTTCTTCCGTAATTGAGATTTACTTTGCTGTATCACAATTTACTTTCCCACCCATCTTTGTATCATCAGCAAACTTGGCTCCATTACACTGGGTCCCTGTATCCCTGGGATAGGGAAGGGAAGACACACCGGAGAAGTGTGAGCTTGTGGACCGGAGAAGTTGCAGCTGCTGGAGCTGTGCGTGTTATCGGGGAGGGACGGGGGGAGAGCCCGCCGAGCGACCGGAGAAGCTGAGAAGCTGCTGTGCTTTTCATCGGGTTTGACACTGTTTAAAAATGGCAGAGTGCCAAGTTTTCTTTCCCTACTGCCCATGCGCGAAGGTGCCGGCAGTGTTTTCGGCACAGGCATTTGGCTCCGCCCCCCACTTCACCATCGATACCACGCCAGGACTCCGGGTACTGTACACAGCGGCCAGGATGGGGCGAGTTTTTCCCCGAGCCGTTTCCAGCGAGCAAAGTCGGTGCGCTTGAGGTCAGTGCGCCGACAAAACTGCTTGGAGAAAATCTAGTCCTTGAAGAGTAAGGAGTACACTGAAGGAAATACAAATATGTTTGCCGAGCAACTGTCAAATTTTAATAACATTTTATACAACCGTCAAATCAGCAAAAAAACAGGGCACTTGCCCCAGAGTACCTAATAAAAAACCCACAGTACAAGAGTAAGGAAGTCTTGCTACAATTGTACAGGGCCATGGTGAGACCACACCTGGAGTACTGCACACAGTTTTGGTCTCCTTATCTAAGGAAGGATACACTTGTCTGGGAGGTGGTACAACAGAGGTTCACCAGATTTATTCGTGGGATCAGAGGACTGTCTTAAGTTGAGAGATTGTGTAGAATGGGCCGATACTCTCCGGAGTTTAGAAGAATGAGAGGTGATCTAATTGAAACACACAATATTCTGAAGGGGATTGACAGGGTAGATGCTGAGAGGTTGTTTCCCCCGGGCTGGAGTGTCTAGAACCAGGGGGCACAGTCTCAGATTAAGGGGTCGGCCATTTAAGACAGAGATGAGGAGGAATTTCTTCACTCAGAGGGTTATGAATCTGGAATTCTCTGCCCCATAGGCCTGTGGATGCTGAGTCTCTGAATATATTCAAGGCTGCGTTAGATAGATTTTTGGAGTCTCGGGGAATCAAGGGATCGGGAGATCGAGCGGGAAAGTGGAGTTGAGATCAACGATCAGTCATGATCTTATTGAATGTTGGAGCAGGCTTGAGGGGCCGTATGGCCTACTACTGCTCCGATTTCTGATGTTGTTACCTGTGCTGGCTCTGTGAAAGAAATTTCCAGTTCGTCCCATTCCTCAGCACCCTGCAAAAGATTCTTTTTCAACAATATTTCCCTTTGGAAAGTTAATATTAAATCTGCTTCCAAAACCCTGTCAGGCAGAAAAATATTCACATTAATTTTATACAGTCCCATTTTAAACAGGCTTTGCAAGTCATGAATTATTATCCATTCTCATTTTACAAACAGCATTTTAGGACATTGATTTAAAATGTTTGGTGCCTGTGACACCAGCCATTGATAGATTTAGTCACACACCATCCGACTTGGAAATATATCAGTCGTTCCTTCATCGTCACTGGGTTAAAAGCCGAGAACTCCCTCCCGAAAAGCTCTGTGGGAGCATCTTCACCACACGGACTGCAGCGGTTCAAGATGGTGCTCACCACTATTGTGTTCCTCACACAGATGAGGCTGCACACAGAGAGATTAAAGTAACAGTGACCTCAGTCTTTAATAAGACATTCCAGTGTGAGGAACAGGCCTCAGGGGCCGGCTTAGAAATAGTGCTCCCAAGGGATGCTGGGATCCCTTGGGACTTCAGGGGATGAGCTCCCTGATGGTGGAACATGGGAGTGCATGCTTTACAGATACACAACATCACTCCCCCGCAAATTCAAATGAAAACTATTTTCAAGGTGAGGCGGTCGGGAGCCTTTCTTTCCCTGGTGGACCGCCTCGGTACAAATGTCTGTTCTGGTGTGTTGGCTGCGCCCTCGCTGGGCTGGCATGTTGTTATCCCTGCAGGTCTGCTGGGTGAGCCTGGCCTTGCTGGTCTGTTGGGCGTGATGGGTTCGATTTCCTGGTCCGGCGTGGTGTTGTTGATCCTTTGGGTGTGTGTTGTGGGCTCGAAAAAGGTGGTGTCTGCTGTGGGTTGTTCAGGGCAGTCTGTTAACCGCAGCCTCATTTGTTCCAGGTGCTTTCTGCAAATTTGTCCATCGTCCAGTTTAACGACAAACACCCTATTCCCTTCTTTCGCTATCACCATGCCTGCGATCCACTTGGGACCATGTCCATCGTTTAGCAAAAACACAGGGTCATTCAGATCAATTTCTCGTGACACAGTGGCGCGACCATCGTTTACATTTTGCTGCTGCCACCTGCTCTCTACCTGATCATGCAGGTTGGAGTGAACCAGCGAGAGTCTGGTTTTAAGTGTCCTTTTCATGAATAACTCAGCCGGGGGCACCCCTGTGAACGAGTGGGGTCTCGTGCGGTAGCTGAGCAGTTCTCGCGACATGCGGGTTTGGAGTGAGCCTTCTGTGACTTGTTTAAGGCTCTGTTTGATGGTTTGGACTGCCCACTCTGCCTGCGCATTGCAGGCTGGTTTAAGCGGGGCCGAGGTGACATGTTTGATCCCGTTGCGTGTCATGAATTATTTAAATTTGACACTGGTGAAACATGGACTGTTGTCAATGACCAGTAGGTCAGGCAGTCCGTGGGTGGCAAACATGGGCCTCAGGCTTTCAATGGTGGCGATGGCGGTGCTTCCCGACATTATTTCACATTTAATCCATTTTGAAAAAGCATCCACTACCACCAGGAACATTTTACTGAGAAACGGGCCCGCATAGTCGACATGGATCCTCGACCATGGTCTCGAGGGCCAGGACCACAAACTTAGTGGTGCCTCTCTGGGCGCGTTGTTCAACTGAGCACATATGCTGCATTGCCATACACAGGATTCTAAGTCAGAGTCGATACCGGGCCACCACACGTGGGATCTGACTATCGCTTTCATCAATACTATACCCGGGTGTGTGCTGTGGAGATCCGAGATGAATGTTCCCTGCCCTTTTTTGGAGGCACTACGCGGTTACCCAACAACAGGCAATCTGCCTGAATGGACAGCTCGTCCTTTCGCCGCTGGAACGGCTTGATTAGCTCTTGCATTTCAACGGGGATGCTGGCCCTGCTCCCATGCGGTACACAGTTCTTTATTAGGGACAGCAGAGAACCTTGGCGGGTTGTGACAGGTGATTTATAATTTCCAAACGCTGCCATGACCATCAACACGTCTGCGGGCTACGCCACCATCAACAAGTATGCAGGCAGCACCATTTCCACCCCTGTGATGGGCAATAGTAGCCGACTGACAGCATTCTCACAGTTCTTGGTGCCTGGCCTGTGGCGGATGGTATAGTTAGAGGCTGATAGCACGAGTGCCCACCTTTGTATGCGGGCTGAGGCATTAGTATTTATCCCCTTGTTTTCAGTGAACAGGGATGTGAGGGGCTTGTGATCGGTTTCCAGCTCAAATTTGAGGCCAAACAGATACGGATGCATTTTCTTTTCCACCAACACACACACTAACGCCCTTTTCTCAATCAAACTATAGGCCCTCTCGGCCTTAGACAAGCTCCTGGAATAATAGGCGACAGGTTGCAACTTCCCCGCAACATTAGCTTGTTGTAATACACACCCGAATCCGTACGACGCTTCACTTGCTTGCACAAGTCTTTTACACCGGTTATACAATACAAGCAGCTTGTTGGAGCATAAAATGTTTCTGGCTTTCTCAAAAGCAGTTACTTGTCTTTTTCCCCATACCCAGTTCTCACCTTTGCGCAATAACACATGTAGGAGCTCTAAAAGGGTGCTTAACCCTGGTAGGAAGTTACCAAAATAGTTGAGGAGGCCCAGAAACGGCCGCAGCTCCATGACGTTCTGTGGCCTGGACGCATTCCTGATAGCCTCTGCCTTGGCATCTGTGGGCTGAATGCCATCTGCTGCGATCTTTCTCTCCAAATACTCCACTTCTGATGCCATGAAGACACATTTCAACCTCTTCAGCCACAGCCCTTCGCGATCCAGTCGCTGGAGGACCTCCTCCAGGGTTTGTAGGTGCTCAGCAGTGTCCCGGCCCCTGACCAATATGTTGTCCTGAAAGACCACTGTGCGTGATACGGACTTGAGTAGGCTCTCCATGTTTCTCTGGAAGATCGCTGCAGCCGACCGAATTCCAAACGGGCATCTGTAGATGAACAGTACCTTGTGCAGGTGAGGCTCTTCGAAGACTCCTCCAGCTCCTGCGTCATGTAAACCGAAGTCAGGTCGAGCTTGGTGAATGTCTTGCCTCCTGCCAGCGTCGCAATTAGGTCGTCTGCCTTAGGTAGCGGGTATTGGTCCTGGAGCGAGAAACGATTAATAGTTACTTTATAATCGCCGCAAATCCTGACTGTGCCATCACTTTTGAGTACTGGAACAATCGGGCTGGCCCACTCGCTGAATTCCACTGGGGAAATGATGCCCTCGAGTTGCATCCTGTCCAGCTCGATTTCCACTCTCTTCCTCATCATGTGAGGTACTGCTTGCTCCTTGTGGTGAATGGGTCGTGCCTCTGGGACCAAGTGGATCCGCAACTTTGCCCAGGAAAAGTTTCCAAATCCTGGCTCAAAAAGGGAAGGAAATGTTTTAAGAACCTGGATACATGAGGCCTCATCGACATGTGATAGCGCTCAGATGTCATCCCAGTTCCAGTGGATTTTGCCTAGCCAGCTCCTTCCAAGCACTGTGGGGTCATCGCCCGGGACAATCCAGAGTGGCAGTACATGCACCATACCCTCGAAGGTGACTTTGACTATGGCGCTGCCCAGGACAGTGATAAGCTCTTTGGTGTATGTTCTCAGTTTCGTGTGGATGGGGCTCAGGGCTGAACTGAATGCCTTGTTGCATCACAATCTCTCAAACATATTTTTACTCATGATGGATTGGCTGGCGCCAGTGTGCAGTTCCATGGCTACGGCTAAGCCATTCAATTATACGTGCAGCATAATAGTTGGACATTTCGTCGAAAATGTGTGCACCACGTGTACTTCAGCATCTGCCTCCTCTCTCGAAGGCTCTAAATTGCTTTGATCCACCATGGACCGATCTTCCTCCGCCACATGGTGGTTAGCAGGTTTTGCAGAGCTTGCAGCTCATTTGCAAGCTCATTGGAGGTGCTCCATTGTTCCACAGCACTTGCAAACATACCCTTTGAAGCGTCATGAATATGCTGAATGGAAGCCTCCACAACGCCAACAAGCTGTGAATTGCCTTGCATTTATTCTTTGTTGGGGACTCTGAGTCATCTGGATCACCTGAGCCCTGCTGGCAGTTACAAACTCGTGGGTTCTGCCCTGTACATTTCTGCTCGCAAACACAGTTCCAGTTAATTTATGAACATTGCTAGCACTTGTGTGCTGAGAGATTTGTTGGGTGTTATCACTGGTGGACATAAACACCTGTACTGTCGCAATGGCCTTATTGAGGGTCGGTGTCTCTCCAGTCAAAATTTTTCATAGGATGCTCTCTTGGCCAATGCCCAGTACAAAAAAGTCTCTGAGCATTTACTTCGGGCAGCCATCAAACTCACATTGTCCTGCAAGTTGCATGAGCTCGGCGACGTAGCCCGCCACTTCCTGACCGTCAGATCGCTGGCACGTATAGAACCGATACCGCTCCATCAGCAAGCTCTCCCTCGGGTGAAGATGCTCCCGAACCACGGTACACAGCTCCTCATATGACTTATCTGTGGATTTCACCGGAGCCAGAAGATTCATCATGAGGCTGCAGGTCGGTGCCCCACAGACTGTGAGGAGGATCGCTCTCCTTTTTGCAGCGCTTCCTTCTCCATCCAGCTCGTTGGCTACAAAGTACTGGTCTAGCCGTTCGACATCGGCTTCCCAGTCCTCACCCTCCGAGAACTTCTCCAGGATGCCCACAGTTTGCTGCATCCTTGCGTTGGATTCGTATTCTCGTCGCCAGGTATTGTGTTCCTAACACAGATGAGGCTGCACACAGGGAGGTTAAAGTAACAGTGACCTCAGTCTTTAATAAGACACTCCAGAGTGAGGAACAGGCCTTGGGGGCGGGGTTATATACAGTGCTCCAAAGGGATGCTGAGATCCCTTGGGACTTCAAGGGATGAGCTCCCTGGTAGCGGAACATGGGAGTGCATGCTTTACAGATACACAACAACTACCAGCTTCTCAAGGGCAATTAAGGTTGGGCAATAAATTCTGGCCTTGCCAGTGACACCTTGATCCTGTGAACTCATATAAAAAAACACTATTTTAGGATTCTGGTTCGAAATATTCATTGCTGACGACACCAGGAATCTGGGGCAACTTTTGTCAAATTGGGCTCAAAACTGGAGCGGTAATTCCTTCCGTGCACAGATAATAGAATCAGTATTGAAGGTAAAATCACATGGTGCTCATTTTCAGAATCAACGCAGTAAGATTTGAAATAAAGTGAAGGAATTTTATGGTGAAAGGATTTGGAAATTAAATGTGACTTGTACTTCGGTCTTTAATTAAACTTTGTGGCGTCTGTCTGCCGTTCATGTCTCTGTTGAATAAGGAAGGAGGGGTTTGACATTGACCAGACTGCACTGCTCCTGATATTTGTGAGCTCATCGGTTATAATGAGATGTTTTTACCCATTGGTCAGTGCCAACTTTAGCTCAGCTGTTACTTCGTGATACCAACTTTGTGAAAAGTTTGAATTGGTCTTAATGCATTCACTGCCTGGTGTTTTTGTTGTCATTGCAATCCCCTTCTTTCACACTGAAACAAATCGTAACCGTGTTTTTAAATTAGCAGTGTGAGACTTTTAGAGAGCATCTTTAAATGCTTCACAAAACCATTCCGATCCCTTCAGCTTCCTGAGTTCGATTCCCAGTGAGGGAAGTAATTTTGCTCCCACCGTTTTTAATTAAAGTGAAGTAATTTAACTAAATTACATAGATGACCTAAAGCACTTCAGAGTGGTGTCAAAACAAATGAGTTAGTAATTAGAAATAAGGAATGTCAGAAGTTCGACTTGAGTTTCTGGATGGAGTATAAATAACCCTCTGTGCACTGGAACTGGGAAGGGTGAATAATGAATGAGTTGTTTCCGGGTTTGAAATGCGGCTTTGATCTGCTGGTATTAACCGACAGCATTGTTGAGCAGAATGAAAGAAATGCTAACATGATCACTGAGGGTCAGTCGAAACTTCAACAACTTCATTTTAATAATTTGTGAAACTTTAATCATTGAGGAAGTTTTATTCCCTTTCTGATTTTACACAGTCTGTATTTTAGGAGACTGGTTTTAAATGTTCTTCATGGAATCAGAGAAGTTTACAGCACAGAAGGAGGCCATTGTTGTATGAGCAATGAACATTTAAAACCAGTTTTTGTTTCAAAAATAATGTTTCCGCCCGGGCTTGAACAGGGGACTTTTCGCGTGTGAGGCAAACGTGATGACCGCTACACTACGGAAACTGCTGCCTAGTGCAGTGCCCAGAGAGAAGTGCTCAGTGACAAGCTGAAATGCTGAATCCCTTTTTCTGAAAAAATTCCTTTCACAAACATTTCTCTGACCGAAACGGCACAAAACAAAAATGTTCCTTTCAAATGTGCCAATTATTTTCGTTAAACATTTATTTTGCTTTCATGGGATAACATGATTAATGATTCGATAATTTTCTTTTGCACAATGAAAGAAATACTAACTGAGGGAAAGTCACTACGTCAATAATTTGTTCTGTGCTCTGCTTGTTTGTAATGTCGCCAAGTTTGCTGATGATACAAAGATAGGTGGGAAAGCAAGTTGTGAGGAGGATGCAACCAATCTGCAAAGCGATATTGATAGGCTCAGTGGGTGGGCAGAAATTTGTCAGATGGAGTATAATGTGGGAAATATGAGGTTATCCACTGTGGTAGCAATAATAAAAAAGCAAATGATTATTTAAATGGGGAGAGATTACAAAATGCTGCGGTGCAGAGGGACCTGGGGGTCCTTGTACATGAAACACAAAAGGTTAGTATGCAGAAACATCCTCTCTGCATCCACCTTGTCAAGTCCCATCATAATCTTACACGTTTCCATAAGATCACCTCTCAATCTTCTGAATTCCAATGAGTAGAGGCACAACCTACTCAACCTTTTCTCATAAGTTAGCCCCCTCATCTCCGGAATCAACCGAGTGAACCTTCTCTGAACTGCCTCCAAAGCATCTATATCCTTTCTTAAATATGGAAACCAAAACTGCACGCAGTGTTCCAGGTCTGGCCTCACCAATACCCTGTATAACTGCAGCAAGACTTCTTTGTTTTATACTCCATCCCTTTTGCATTAAAGGCCAAGATTCCATTGGCCTTCCTGATCACTTGCTGTACCTGCATACTAACCTTTTGTGTTTCATGCACAAGTACGCGCAGCTCCTGCTGTACTGCAGCTCTGTGAAATTTTTCTCCATTTAAATAACAACTTGTTCCTTAATTTTTTTTGCCAAAATGCATAACCTTGCTCTTTCCAACATTATACTCCATCTGCCAAATTTTTCACCACTCAATTAGCCTGGCTATGTCTTTTTGCAGATTTTTTGTGTCCTCCTCACACATTGCTTTTCCTCCCATCTTTGTATCATCAGCAAACTTGGCTATGTTACACTCAGTCCCTTCATCCAAGTCGTTAATATAGATTGTAAACAGTTGGGGTCCCAGCACTGATCATTGCAGCACCCCACTAGTTACTGATTGCCAACCAGAGAATGAACCATTTATTCCGACTCTCTGTTTTCTGTTCGTTAGCCAATCCTCTACCCATGCTAATATATTACCCCCAACCCCGGGAACTTTTATCTTGTGCAGTAATCTTTTACGTGGCACCTTGTCAAAATGCCTTCTGGAGGTCCAAATACACCACATCCCCTGGTTCCCCTTTATCCACCCTGTTAATTACATCCTCTAAGAATTCCAGCAAATTTGTCAACCATGACTTCCCTTTCATAAATCCATGCAGATTCTGCCTGACTGAATTATTTTTTTCCAAACGTCGGAGGAGCAGTGACCGGAGGAGGTGTGAGCAGCGGCCTATAAAGGCCCAGCGGGAGTCCGGGGATCGGCGGCAGTCGGAGGAGCAGCGGCTGGAGGAGCAGCGAGCAGCGAGCTACAGCTGGTGCAGGGTCAAAAGTAAGAAAGAGGTCAAAAGTAATCAAAGGGTGACGTCACAGCCAAGAGGGTAAGTGATTGGCTGGTTGAGTGGTGAGCAGTTTTCTGTTTCTTTGATTTCTTCTTGTTCTTAGCAGCAAGGAAACTTTGAAATTGTTGCCAAATTAAGTAAAGTTAATGGTTAAGTCATAGCACGAGAGTTCGGACACATGTCATGCTCCTCCTGTGCGATGTGGGAAGTCAGGGACGCTTCCAGTGTCCCTGATGACTACATGTGCAGCAAGTGTATCCATCTGCAGCTCCTGACAGGCCACATTGGGGCACTGGAGCTGCACACGGATTCACTCTGGAGCATCCGCAATGCTGAGGATGTCGTGAATAGCACGGTGAGTGAGTTGATCAAACCGTAGGGAAAGGTTATTCAGGCAGAGAGGGAATGGGTAAACATCAGGAAGAGCAGTGGAAGGAAGACAGTGCAGGAGTCCCCTGCGGTCATCCCCCTGCAAAACAGACACATCACCTTGGGTACTGTTGGAGCAGATGACTCATCTGGGGAGGGCAGCAGCAGCCAAGTCCATGGCACCAGGGGTGGCTCTGCTGCACAGGAGGGCAGGAAAAAGCGTGGGAGAGCTATAGTGATAGGGGATTCTATTATAAGGGGAATAGATAGATGTTTCTGCGGCCTCAATCGAGACTCCAGAATGGTATGTTGCCTCCCTGGTGCAAAGGTCAAGATTATCTCGGAACGGCTGCAGCGCATTCTGGAGGAGGACGGTGAATAGCCAGCTGTCGTGGTGTATATGCTACCAACGATATAGGGAAAAATGGGATGAGGTCCAATAGCTGAGTTTAGGGAGCTAGGAATTAAATTAAAAGGTAGTAATCTCAGAATTGCTACCAGTGCCACGAGCTAGTCAGAATAGGAAATGCAGGATAGCTCAGATGAATATATGGTTTGATGAGTAGTGCAGGAGGGTGGGATTCAAATTCCTGGGACATTGGAACCGGTTCTGGGGGAGTTGGGACCAGTACAAATCGGGCGGTCTGCACCTGGTCAGGACCGGAACCAATGTCTAGGGGAATGTTTGCTCGTGCTGTTGGGGAGGGGTTAAAATAATATGGCAGGGGAATGGGAAACTATGCAGGGAGATAGAAAGAAGTAAAATGGGGGCAGAAGCAAAAGATAGAAAGAAGAAAAGTAAAAGTGGAGGGCAGAGAAACACAAGGCAAAATTTAAAAAGGGCCACATTACAGCAAAATTCTAAAGGGACAAAGTGTATTAAAAAGACAAGCCTGAAGTCTCTGTGCCTCAATGCGAGGATTATTCGTAATAAGGTGGATGAATTCACTCAGAGGCAGCAATTCACGAATATGTTATAACTGTGATTCCAGAGACATGTCTCCAGGGTGACCAAGGCTGGGAACTCAACATCCTGAGGTATTCAACATTCAAGAAGGACAGACAGAAAGGAAAAGGAGGTCGGGGAACGATGCTGGTTAAAGAGGAAATTAACGCAATATTAAGGAAGGATATTAGCTTGGATGGTGTCGACTCTGTATGGATAGAGCTGCAGAACACCAAAGGGCAGAAAACAGGAGTGGGAGTTGTGCACAGACCACCAAACAGTCGTTGTGAGTTTGGGGACAGTTCAAACAAGAAATTATGGCTGCGTGCAATAAAGATACAGCAGTTATCATGGGCGACTTTAATCTACAGAAAGATTGGGGTAACCAAACTGGTAGAAATACGGTGGAGGAGGATTTCTTGGAGTGTATTAGGGATGGATTTCTAGACCAATATGTCAAGGAACCAACTTGAGGGCTGGCTATCCTAGACTCGGTGATGTGTAATGAAAAAGGACTAATTAGCAATCTTGTTGTGCGAGGCCCCTTGGAGAAGAGTGACCATAATATGGTAGAATTCTTTATTAAGATGGAGATTGAAACATTTAATTCAGAGACTAGGGACCTGAACTTAAGGAAAGGTAACTTCGATTGCAT
Organism: Pristiophorus japonicus; assembly: GCF_044704955.1. Lineage (NCBI taxonomy): Eukaryota > Metazoa > Chordata > Chondrichthyes > Pristiophoridae > Pristiophorus > Pristiophorus japonicus. The sequence goes on from NW_027250777.1 coordinate 478,181, forward strand.
GAGATGTGAATTGGCTAGAATAGACTGGCAAATGAGACTTAAAAGGTTGACGCTGGATAGGCAATGGCAAACATTTAAAGATCACATGCATGAACTTCAACAATTGTACATTCCTGTCTGGAGAAAAAATAAAACAGGGAAGGTGGCTCAACCGTGGCTAATAAGGGAAATTAAGGATAGTGTTAAATGCAAGGAAACGGCCTATAAATTTGCCAGAAAAAGCAGCAAACCTGAGGACTGGAAGAAATTTAGAATTCAGTAGAGGAGGACAAAGGGTTTAATAAGGAGTGGGAAAATAGAGTATGAGAGGAAGCTTGCTGGGAACATAAAAACTGACTGCGACAACTTCTATAGATATGTGAAGAGAAAAGGCTTAGTGAAGACAAACGTCGGTCACTTGCAGTCAGAATCAGGTGAATTTATAATGGAGAACAAAGAAATGGCGGACCAGTTAAACAGATACTTTGGTTCTGTCTTCACGAAGGAAGACACAAATAACCTTCCTAATGTACTCAGGGACCGAGGGTCCAGCGAGAAGGAGGAACTGAAGGAAATCTTTATTAGTCAGGAAATTGTGTTCGGGAAATTGTTGGGATTGAAGGTTGATAAATCCCAGGGCCAGATAGTCTGCATCCCAGAGTAGTTAAGGAAGTAACCCTTGAAATAGTGGATGCATTGGTGATCATTTTCCAACAGTCTATCGACTTTGGATCAGTTCCTATGGACTGGAGGGTAGCTAATATAACACCACTTTTTTAACAAGAAGGAAGAGAGAAAATGGGTAATTATTGACCGGTTAGCCTGACATCAGTAGTGGGGAAAATGCTGGAATCAATTATTATGGATGAAATAGCATAGCATTTGGAAAGCAGTGACAAGATCGGTCCAAGTGAGCATGGATTTAGTAAAGGGAAATCATGCTTGACAAATCTTCGAGAATTTTTTGAGGATGGAACTCGGAGAGTGGACAAGGGAAAACCAGTGGATGTAATGTATTTGGACTTTCAAAAGGCTTTTGACAAGGTCCCACAAAAGAGATTAGTGTGCAAAATTAAAGCACATGGTATTGGGGGTAATGTATTGACATGAATAGAGAACTGGTTGGCAGACAGGGAGAAACATAGAAATATAAAAACATAGAAAATAGGTGCAGGAGTAGGCCATTCGGCCATTCTAGACTGCACCGCCATTCAATGAGTTCATGGCTGAACATTCAACTTCAGTACCCCATTCCTGCTTTCTCGCCATACCCCTTGATCCCCCTAGTAGTAAGGACCTCATCTAACTCCTTTTTCAATATATTTAGTGAATTGGCCTCAACAACTTTCTGTAGTAGAGAATTCCACAGGTTCACCACTCTCTGGTTGAAGAAGTTCCTCCGCATCTCGGTCGCAAATGGCCTACCCCCCTTCCCTAAACTGTGACCTCTGGTTCTGGACTTCCCCAACACTGGGAACATTCTTCCTGCATCCAACCTGTCTAACCCCGTCAGAATTTTAAATGTTTCTATGAGGTCCCCTCTCATTCCGCTGAACTCCAGTGAATACAAGCCCAGTTGATCCAGTCTTTCTTGATAGGTCAGTCCCGCCATCCCGGGACTCAGTCTGGTGAACCTTCTCTGCACTCCCTCAATAGCAAGAATGTCCTTCCTCAGGTTAGGAGACCAAAACTGTACACAATACTCCAGGTGTGGCCTCACCAATGCCCCGCACAACTGTAGCAACACCTCCCTGCCCCTGTTCTCAAATCCCCTTGCTGTGAAGGCCAACATGCCATTTGCAGAGAGTAGGGATAAATGGGTCCTTCTCAGAATGACAGGAAGTGACTAGTGGGGTGCTGCAGGGCTCAGTGCTGGGACCTCAGCTATTTACAATATACATCAATGATTTCGATTAAGAAATTGAGTGTTATATCTCCAAGTTTGCAGGTGACTCTAAGCTGCGTGACGGTGTGAGCTGTGAGGAGGATACTAAGAGGCTGAAGAGTGACTTGGAAAGGTTAGTTGAGTGGGCAAATACATGGCAGATGCACTATAATGTGGATAAATGTGATGTTATCCAGTTTGGTGGCAAAAACTTGAAGCCAGATTATTATCTGAATGGCGGCAGATTAGGAAAAGGGGAGGTGCAACGAGACCTGGGTGTCATGGTACATCAGTCATTGAAAGTTGGCATGCAGCTACAGCAGGCGGTGAAGAAGGCAAATGGCATGTTGGCCTTCATAGCTGGGGGATTTGAGTATTGGAGCAGGAAGGTCTTACTGCAGTTGTACAGGGCCTTGGTGAGGCCTCACCTAGAATATTGTGTTCAGTTTTGGTCTCCAAATCTGAGGAAGGATGTTCTTGCTACAGAGAGTGCAGAGAAGGTTCACTAGACTGATTCCGTGGATGGCAGGACTGACATATGAGGAGAGACTGGATTGACTGTGCCTGTATTCACCGGAGTTTAGAAGAATGAGAGGTGATCTCAAAGAAACATATAAAATTCTGACGGGACTGGACAGGTTAGAGGCAGGAAGAATGTGCCCGATGTTGGGGAAGTCCAGAACCAGTGTTCAGCGTCTAAGGGATAAGGGGTAAGCCATTTAGGACCGAGATGAGGAGAAACTTCTTCACTCAGAGACTTGTTAACCTGTGGAATTCTCTGCCGCAGGGAGTTGTTGATGCCAATTCATTTGATATATTCCAGAGGGAATTAGCTGTGGCCTTTATGGCTAAAAGGCTCAAGGGGTATGAAGAGAAAGTCGGAAAGGGGTACTGAGGTGAATGATCAGCCATGATCTTATTGGAATGTAGAAACATAGAAAATAGGTGCAGGAGTAGGCCATTCGGCCCTTCGAGCCTGCACCACCAATCAATTAGTTTATGGTTGAACATGCAACTTCAGTACCCCATTCCTGCTTTCTCGCCATACCCCTTGATCCCCCGAGTCGTAAGGGCTACGTCTAACTCATTTTTGAATATATTTAGTTAATTGGCTTCAACACCTTCCTGTGGTAGAGAATTCCACAGGTTCACCACTCTCGGGGTGAAGAAGTTTCTCCTCATCACGGTCCTAAATGGCTTACCCCTTATCCTTCGACTGTGACCCCTGGTTCTGGACTTCCCCAACATTGGGAACATTCTCCTGCATCTAACCTGTCTAAACACGCCAGAATTTTAAACGTTTCTATGAGATACCCTCTCATTTGTCTGAACTCCAGTGAATCCAGTCATTCTTGATATGTCAGTCCCGCCATCCCTGGAATCAGTCTGGTAAACCTTCGCTGCACTCCCTCAATAGCAAGAACGTCCTTCCTCAAGTTAGGAGACCAAAACTGTACACAATACTCCAGGTGTGGCCTCACCAAGGCCCTCTACAACTGTAGTAACACCTCCCTGCCCCTATACTCAAATTCCCTCGCTATAATGGCTAACATGCCATTTTCTTTCTTAACCGCCTGCTGTACCTGCATGCCAACCTTCAATGACTGATGTACCATGACACCCAGGTCTCGTTGCACCTTCCCTTTTCCTAATCTGTCACCATTCAGATAATAGTCTGTCTCTCTGTTTTTCAACCGAAGTGGAAACCTCACCTTTATCCACATGATACTTCATCTGCCATGCATTTGCCCACTCACCTCACCTATCCAAGTCACTCTGCAACCTCATAGCATTCTCTTCGCAGCTCACACTGCCACCCAACTTAGTGTCATCTGCAAATTTGGAGACACTACATTTAGTCCCCTCGTCTAAATCATTAATGTACAATGTGAACAGCTAGGGCCCTTGCGGTACCCCACTAGTCACTGCCTGCCATTCTGAAAAGTACCAATTTACTCCTACTCTTTGCTTCCTGTCTGCCAACCAGTTTTCAATCCACGTCAGCACACTACCCCCAATCCCATGTGCATTAACTTTGCACACTGATCTCTTATGTGGGACCTTGTCGAAAGCCTTCTGAAAGTCCAAATACACCACATCAACTGGTTCTCCCTTGTCCATTCTACTGGAAACATCCTCAACAAATTCCAGAAGATTTGTCAAGCATGATTTGCCTTTCACAAATCCATGCTGACTTGGACCTATCATGTCATCTCTTTCCAAATGTGCTGCTATGACATCCTTAATAATTGATTCCATCAATTTCACCACTACTGATGTCAGGCTGACCGGTCTATAATTCCTTGTTTTCTGTCTCCCTCCTTTTTTAAAAAGTGGGGTTACATTGGCTATCCTCCACTCCATAGGAACTGGTCCAGAATCTATGGAGTGTTGGAAAATGACTGTCAATGCATCCGCTATTTCCAAGGCCACCTCCTTAAGTACTCTGGGATGCAGACCATCAGGCCTGGGGATATATCGGCCTTCAATCCCATCAGTTTCCACAACACAATTTCCCGACTAATAAGGATTTCCCTCAGTTCCTCCTTCTTACCAGAACCGGAAGATTGTTTGTGTCCTCCTTAGTGAATACCGAACCAAAGTACTTTTTCAATTGGTCTGCCATTTCTTTGTTCCCAGTTATGACTTCCCCTGATTCTGACTGCAGGGGACCTACATTTGTCTTTACTAACCTTTTTTTCTTTACATATCTATAGAAGCTTTTGCAGTCCATTTTAATGTTCCCTGCAAGCTTCCTCTCGTACTCTATTTTCCCTAATCAAACACTTTGTCCTCCTTTGCTAAGTTCCAAATGTCTCCCAGTCCCCGGGTTCGCTGCTATTTCTGGCCAATTTGTATGCCACTTCCTTGGCTTTAATACTATCCCTGATTTCCGTTGATAACCACGGTTGAGCAACCTTCCCTTTTTTATTTTTACACCAGAGAGGGATGTACAATTGTTGCAGTTCATCCATGCGGTCTGTAAATGTCTGCCATTGCCCATCCACTGTCAACCCCTTAAGTATCATTCGCCAATCTATCCTCGCCAATTCACGACTCATACCTTCAAAGTTAGCCTTCTTTAAGTTCTGGACCACGGTCTCTGAATTAACTGTTTCATTCTCCGTGGTGGTGCGGCTCGAAGGGCCGAATGGCCTTTGCCTGCACCTATTTATTTCTGCACGCAGAGGGTTGTGGGCGTCTGGAACTCACTGCCTGAAAGGGTGGTAGAGGCAGAAACACTCACCACATTTAACAAGTGCTTGGATGTGACCTGAAGTGCTGTAACCTGCAGAGTTATGGACCTCGAGCTGGAAAGTGGGATTAGGCTGGATAGCCTCTTGTTGGCCGGCGTCGACATGATGGGCCGAATTGGCCTCCTTCCGTGCTGTAAACTTCTGTGATTCTATGAACTCCTTCACAAAGAGTTGAGGTGCGTGTGGGGTGATTTTGGCACATCTTTACTCACGTGACAACATTTCAAAGGTAACTCAACAGTTGTAAAGCGCTTTGGGGCGTTATGAGCTCCTGACAGACGCTGCAGAAATGCAAGTCCTTCTTTGCAAAAGTTCGATGCAAATTCAAAATTCACGGCAAAAAAAGGGCTCGCCCGGGATCTCTCGCAAATTTCAAGTAACAACCCCAAAGTGTGAATCATACAACTAGACCAACGAGCCAACTGCTTAGCAAATATGGAGATAAAGGCCTTACGAAGTACTATCTGTTAATAAACCTCCAGTCAAATCTTCTCAGATTATTAAAAGCATTGCCAAAGGAAAAGCATGAGTTTTACCCGAGATCTCAAGGGATTATCTTGGTGACTGCAATCAAGAGTTGCCACAACAAAGTAGCACAAATAGAACTTTGATGGGAAGAATGTATTCGCACTACCGTTGTGGTGTCTTCAGACTGTAGAGCCTGCACGGAGATAAAGTGTTACCATTATTGAAGCATTGTTAGTGTGTGTTGTTACTCTTGATCGGAGGAGCACATGAGGCGGAATCAGTGACTTTGCCTTTCGACATGTTTTCTGAAGTGACGCACGGTCCCACTCCTGCAGTCAATGAGCTGTTGGGACGTTAATGTATCCATCATCATCATCATCATAGGCGGTTCCTCGAAACGAGGATGACTTGCTTCCACGCCGAAAATGGATGAGTTCACAGGTGTTTCAATAAAGGACCCGAACGACAACCCGAAGGGTGGAAGATATCTGTGCGTGAATTTCTTTCAGTTGTGATGGCCGTTGCACCCCAGCCATCAAACGGGCTTGACAGAGCGAGGTCTTGGTCCAGTGGCAAGGGTTAAGCAGGTCGACTGGAGACCAGTTCTGCTGCACGGACCCAGTGCACACATATCGCAGTGTGGGCTGGCCCGTGCTAACCCTGGGCCCCTGGCCCTGAACTCATGCTTCCCCTGGGCCCTGATCATATCCCTCCACAGTCTCTCGCCGCTCCTTCGCCCCGATCTCGCCGCTCCTGCTGTACCTGCCCACGCTCCAATCACTGACCTGGACCTTGATGACGTCACTCTTCGCTGCCGCCGCCCTCCTGCACCAGCTCGCGCTGCTCCCTGGAGTAGTCTCCCGGGACCTCCAAGCTGCTCCCAGGGCCGCTCGCCGTTCCATTTATGGCCCCGACCTGCCGCTGGTGTTCTCCCGTTAGTGTATCCAGGCTGTGGGTGGCCACCCCGAGCACAGCAGAGGGGTTTCTGCATTAGTTCTGGGTGGGGGCAGTATCTATCAACTTCTCTCTTCCTCTTGTCTTTATCCCTGTGCTTTTATTTCTCTATTTATTCCCTCTGTCTCAGTTTCTAGTGTTTAAAAGGGAACAAAAGATGAAATGGGTGTCACTGTGGAACAATTTCTCTCATTCAAAGTTAGACGCACTACCGTTGCACCATGAGGTCTAGGTAGCTAGCCATTGATATTCAGGTTCATATATAAATATATATAAATATATCTACATGTATCATAACCGTTCCCTGGTGGTCGAGTGGTTAAGATCCGGCGCACTAACCTGGTTTCAATTGTCGATCAATTCATCGCATAAAAATAATTGAGGTCTGTGAGACGATTAATAATTGCTGTAATCACCATGAATACCAATACTTTCTGCGATAGACCGAGCTCACAGACTATCTGGCTTCTCCTGCCCTTTGCCGGGCACGTGTTCCGGGTTTAATTTTGTAAACTGGGCGAGTTCGCTGATCGCGGGGAGACGGTAGGAGCCTCTGTGGCCCCACTGTGAGGATGTGGAAGTGAACACGGTGGCTGGGTGATCCGTGACATTTCTGTAAAGGGCAGCGGAGGAGAAGGATTGAGAACTTTCAGTGTGGGACAGAAGTTGTTTCAGGTGAGCCGACACATTCCTGATCAGCACAGAGAGAGCTCACTGGTCAGCTCCCCTCTGTTGTGCCAGCTGTGCCAGAGGTTTCTGTCGTGTAGTGGTTATCACGTGTGCTTATCACGTTTGCATTACTTATGAAAGGTATGAGGTTCGATCCCGGGAAGGAGCATTATGTTTAAACTTGCTGTAGAGGAACAATCAGAGGCGAGTTTCGTCTCCTGGCAAATGCTGCCTGACCTGCTGAGATTTCCAGCATTTGCTGTTTTTATTTGCTATTTATTCTCCTGGCAAAAGTGATCCCTTATTCCTTAAGTGCTCTTTATTTCACTTCAATAAATAGATAACTTTCAGTGAGAGATAACGGATTCACCGGGGACATTTCACGTGTGACGCCAATGTGATATCCGCTACACTGCAGCCCATCAAAAGGCCAGGAACCACTGAATATAAAGGATGAGCTCACAAATATCAGGGGCAGTGCAGTCTGGTCAACGTCAAACTCTCCTTTCTTATTCAGCAGTGGCATGAACGGGAGTCAGACGCCACAAAATTTAATTAAAGACACAAATACAAGTAACACTTGCAAATCTTTTCACTGTAAAATTCTTAAACTTTATTTGAAATCCTACTGCGTTGAATCTGAAAATGAGCACCATGGGCTTTTATCTTCACTACTGATTCTATTTTCTGTGCATGGTCGGAATAACCGGTGCTGTTAAATTTGACAAATGTTGCCCCAGATTCCTGATGTCATCAGCAATGAAGATTTTGAACCAGACTCCTAAAATACAGTGTGTAAAATGGGTTAATATGCATAAGAACATAAGAACATAAGAAATAGGAGCAGGTGTCGGCCATACGCCCCTCGAGCCTGCTCCGCCATTTAATACGATCATGGCTGATCCGATCATGGACTCAGGTCCATTTCCCTGCCCGCTCCCCAATAAACAGGACAAATGATTGAAGTATCGACTGTCCCTCAGTTAGCATTTCGTTCATTGTGCAAAAGAAGGTGAGGGGTTAATTAATGATGCTTTCCCGTGAAAGCAACACAAAAGTTTAAGAAAAAAACATACAGTGACTGGGAGGTGAGCGCTGCTTCTGACACCAGGTGGGAATGGGCGGAGATTTTAAAGCTCCTTGTATTGTGACACCTTCATATAGACGAACATCTGAGTCTTATGATGTAGACCTCGTGGCGCAATGGTAGCGTGACTGATTTCAGTTCCGAAGGTAGCGTGTTTAATCACATCAGGGTTACTGTACTTTTAGATATTGTTCTTCCAGAATTAATATATTCTTTGCTGTTTGGCAATAACCAGACCCTTGCTCCAAGGTTTGTCTCACTGTTTCCCCGGTGTCAGACAGAGATACGCCTGCTGCCCTCATTTATTTCATGTGACAGGACACAAAAGTTCAAAATCAACCTGCAGATGGCCACATACAGCATTAAATAGTCAGGATGGCCGAGCGGTCTCAGGTGCTGTGTTCAGGTTGCAGTCTTCTCTCGAGGTCTGTGTTTAAATCTGACATTTCTTATTTTTAATCATTAAGTGAAACTCATTGTTTGACACCACGATCAACTCCTTCAAAGTGGGATTCAGCAGTTCACCTGCTCGCTTAACATTTCCGTCTGACCGGGTGCTGAAAGTGGAGATGTTTCCGCAGTGTAGCGGTTAACACGTTCGTCTCACACGCGGAAGCTCACCGGGTGGGAATATTTTCTGGAGCTATCTCCTCATGTATGCTCAGGGGCGAGTTTGTTCTCCTGTGAAAGGTCATAAGGTCATAAACATGTAAGGATTAGGGGCCGGAGTAGGACATTTGGCCCCTCGAGCCTGGTCCACCATTCAAGAAGATCCTGTCAGTTCCTTGACAGCAAGTTTAAACATCTGGGGCGGAGCCAACAGGCACCTGGCTGCAATCAACGACAAAAACGTCTATTTAGTAGAAGCCCCGTGAGATCAATCGGTCGAGCATGAGAATTTTAATCTCGAATTTGGGGGTTCGAGCCCCACGTTTACTGTTAAAGCATGTCCCATTTTGCACAGTGTGTTTTTGGTATCTGGTGCAAAATGTTCATTGCTGGTAACATCAACAGGAGACTGGGGAAACAGTGAGAAAGACTTTAGAGCAAAGGTCTGGTTATTGTGAAACACCAAAGGAAATATAAATTCAAGAAACATAGAAAACATATAAAATAGGTGCAGGGGTAGGCCATTCGGCCCTTTGAGCCTGCACCGCCATTCAATGAGTTCATGGCTGAACATGCAACTTCAATACCCCATTCCTGCTTTCTCACCATAGCCCTTGATCCCCCTAGTCTGAAGGACTACATCTAGCTCCTTTTTGAGAAGAATAACCTCGAAAAGAAATGTGACCGCGACACCCAGGAAGAAGTGTTAAGGCAGAAGATTAAATGCTGCATTCCTCTGTTCAAAAAATTCCTTTCACAAACATTTCTCTGACCATAACTGCACAAAACAAAAATGTTCCTTTCAAAGTCATTAAACTTCCGAATTTCCGCGCCCCCCGAATCTCCTGAATCAGATGCCTCTAGTGTTGCCGACTCAATCCATGTCCCTTTGCAATGTTCTGCGTCAACCCACGCTATGAAATGTGCCACTAACTTATAGAATCATGGAATGGTTACAGCACGGAAGGCCATTCGGCCCGTCGAGCCCGTACCGACTCTCAGCGAGTCCCACTCCCCCGCCCTTTCCCTGTCGCCCTGCAATTGTTTTTCCTTCAGACACTGATCCAGCTCCCGTTTGAAAGATAAGATTGAGTCTGCCTCCACCATCCTTTCAAGCAGTGCATTCCAGATCCTAACCACTCGCTGCTAAATGGCCACCTCCTGTTCCTATGTGTAAAGTCTGGGAAACACTCGATCAATTCCTGCCACACTCACAGCCTTCCTAAATATAGCACCGTCATTCTATTCTCATAAAACCAGCTCCTGAAATATAGGCCAGCTGTGCAGGTTATGCTCTGGTAATGTTCTGAACATTGCTGAAGTGTTTCCGTAATGTAGTGGTTATTAGATTCACCTCACACGCGAAATGTCCCTGGTTCAAAACTGCGCAGAAACATCTTGAAAACATGTTCAATTAAATATTTGAAGAAATGGATTTATTCATATTAGTGGTTCAATATTAACAAAAAACAATGTCCCACAACCTTGTTAAATTTTCTGATATCTCTGTTCAGTTCTGTATACACTCAAACTGAATGCTCATAAAAGTATTGGAGTGGGAACTCACTGGATAACAGCACAGCTGGCAATGTTTGTGGAATATATTCGCGCAGCCAAAACGCACAATGATAACCTGGAATCGTGCAGCACCGAATTCACGGGGAAAAACAGTTAAATGCATTGTCTCTGGGTGGGCTCGAACCACCAATCTTTCGGTTAACAGCCGAACGCGCTAACCCATTGCGCCACAGAGACTGACATAGCTGCACACTGCAAGACATCCCAAACCATGGTGTCAGTCAGTTAAAGCTTCAGATTGCTCTGACCGGGATGGAACTTCTCCACTCTCAGTTGTACTTTTCCCAAGTAAAGGGTGGGACATTCATTGTGGATGTGTGGAAGCAGTCTGGTCCCGCACACTGCAGACACTTCCATGTCACCACCAACCAGCTCTCCCACAACCGGTGTGATCGACCTTCCAGCCTTCCGGTGCCTTGTCTGTGACGAAGTATTCTGATTGTCCCGAAGCCGGTATTAGGTATGCATTCCTTTTCAGCTCGTGACTGCGGATATTGCTGTGATTAAATGCGAACACAATGCTAACAGGGGCAGTTCAATTCACCGTTTCTTTGCTTGGTGAAATTTCAAAGATTGAAAGCGACGTACATCAGCCCCAAACCTCGTCACCTACTCGCTAACTCGACAAAACTTTGCATTTTCTTTCCATGCCAAGCATTTTATATCAATACATTGCAATGCCAACGCACTTTTTACCTGGCAAGACTGAAGTACAAGCTGTGATGAACAGTGTGAAACAGAAACAGCTACTTGAAAAACCATAGCCTCGATGGCATCTGTGTGAATTGTTCTGCATCGATAATTAGCAGAGAGCAAAGAGGAAACTGATGGTGTGGATGAGAAAAGGCCGAGACAAAGTGTACTGTTGGAGATGATTTTGTTGTTTTTGAGAATTGTTTCAAATATTTTACCACGGTTGGTTCCATAGTGTAATGGTGAGCACTCTGGGATCTGAGTTCAAATCTCGGTGGAACCTGATTCCTTGTTGTCCCAGCTGCTGAAAAGTTGGGACAAACAAGGGAAAGACACCTGGTACTGGTGGGCAGTTTTGTTGCCTTTGTCATTGATGCTTGATCTACAAGTCTAGTTATCAAATCGTGTGCTCAACCATCAGTTACCTGTTACAAAATGGTTTAAACAGCTGTCTTGCTCTTTTTACTTCGTTGCTTTTAACCTCGAATTACCCGCACACACTCCGTTGTAGTAAAGGCAGGATCGGGTCTTTTATTTAAACATTCATACCAAACAAACCAAGTATGAAAGTTACTGAGAACACTTCACAAAGGCAGCTTGCTTTGATTTCCGTGGCTGCTTGAGACACACACCTTCCGAATGTTCAGTGTCTCTTGTGTCTGCGTGTGTGAGTCTTATCTTTATACTCTTATTTCTTTGCATTTAGACAATCACGGCTAACTGATTTGTGAATTGTTTAACATACAGACTTAATATTGCTTGTTTAACCTACAGATGTCATTAAATAGTAACAAAGGTACAATCAAATATTTAACATACAGACAATGACCAGTTACTCATCTCACTGGCTGAAGGCACCACATTGTCTAACAGTCTCTTTCCATCCAAACTTCAATCTTCCTATTTTTTAATCCAAACGTCAGACTGCGTGCTGAAGCAAAGAGTTCAGCAATGCTCCCACATTCCCCCACTTCTTCTCCTCGCCTCTCTGCAGGTCTTATCTGGGTAACATACATTTGCATGGTGGCTCGAGCTCGTTCAACAGCATTGTCCAGTTGTTGTCCTTGTTTTCCAACACAACATCCGCAGTAAATCAAAATGACCAGCATGATCAGCTGAACCAGCACCAGCATAAGGGCAGGGTGTATCATTGTGTTCATCACACCTGTTGCCGTCGGGCTCCATCCCACCAATGACTCCCACCAGCTCACATGTTCAATCTGGTCCAAAGTTGTGTGCACCTTCTCGACTTCCGCAGTGTGATGGTTAATGTCCACAACGATTGCTTGATTCAAACTCTGTAGCTGTTGAAATGTTGTATTCCAATTCCGTATTTCCTTCTTCCAAATACAGCATGCTTCGGGTCAAAGTAGGGTTCTTGTCGATTCAGATTCTCAGGATGCTATTGTAAAATCCGTTGGTCTGTGATCACCATATCCATTTTTACTTAAAAGTCAATTTTCAATTTTTGATGTTTCCAACTGAATTCCATGCTGTTTACATTCAGAAATGTAAACTCGCAATCGGTGTCTTCGACTAAGTCTGTTACCCTCTGCACAGGTTTTAACAATTTCCTCTGCTTTGTGGGAGAAGTGTAACAACATCGAGTAAAGGTTGACGGAAATGCTGAATAGTCAGTCGAGAGACCCAGTCCTTCCCTCAGTTCACCCTTCGGAACTGCTGTAATTCACTCTCTCGACATTTGCAACAATCCAACTTCTATTTCACATCATTTAAGATCATGTTTGTAACTCCCACATTTGAGCTTTTCACTGAACATCTCATCAGTTCTGAGACAGCCCATTCCTGCAGACACTTTAAATGTTTCTGAACAAGCTTCTCCCACTGCTTTCATCTGTGACTGTTCAGTAACTGCTCCTCGTGTATCTGGGGTGTTGGGGAACTGTCTCTGAAGAGGGGAATCCCCTTCCTCCAGGAGCACCTTCATTTGTCCGGCAGACCCTGTGTCCATTTCCCGCTGCCCTTCCACACAAGCCTCGATAAGGGTATGGCCACCCCTATGCTGAAGTAAGGGTCCTAAAGGAACGACATGTGTGGTTGAGGCACGGCATCCCTATCGGGATCCTCCCTCACCTGCGGAATCTACCCCCGACCTCAGCAACTGAACCGAGGTATCATTCCTGTCTGTGTCTCCAGCTTCTCTTTCCTGATTCTTCAACTTTTCTTTTAACTTTTCTAATTCTTTAGCCAGTCTATCCCTGTCCTCTATCAACTGACGGCCACCTCCTGGTCCTGCTCCTTTTATGTGACTCCTCGCGGGATTCATCCACTCAGGCCCTTCTGCCTTCCATCGCTGTAACCACTGTCTCACTTCCATGACTGAAATTCCTGCAGCTCCCTGATACAAGCTTTCTACCCTTGCCAACTATTTATCAAAACGTTTGTCCCCACCCCAGGCATCTACTTCCAGAACTACTGACGGGGGTAGGAGAGTCAAAATGATCTCTCTCTGTGTACCATCCCCGTAATGACTGATATCAATCCAATTACTTCCCAAACTTTTACACAACTGGAATATACGTTCCCCAGCTTCCCTGGGTCCTTCCCCTGGTAATAATACAAGCCGCTTTATTAACTGTGGCCCTGAGTGAGTAACAAAGATTGCAGCGATTATTCTACCAAGCATGAGACCTGGAAGTTGTTTCAAAACCTACTACCTTTCCCCCGTGATTCCCTAACGCGCGCAGAACCATGTGAACCCTTGGTTTCTCTGATATGTTCCCTGACTGTCACCATCCCAGAATATTACACCACCACTGGGCAAATTTATTAAGATCCTGAAGGCGTGTGGGTCCCACTTCACTAAGGATAGCTCTCATGTCCTGTAACTGTACCCCTCCTCGCTCATACCAGGTATCCCCAAAACCACTTAAGGTCGTGTTCCCTTCACGAGCTCCACAGGGAGTAGAGGAATCATGATCCTGCTCTCGCCTTGTCCGCTCGAGCGTGCTTCCCCCACTCTCCACATTACCGGAAGGTCGTGTGTAATGTTGTGGGGTGTTAAGCGTCTGAGTAACCGAAGAGGCATCTAACTGCTCCGCCTCCGATCCTAACGTTGCCACGTGAACCACACGGGTTCGAGGCTCCGAAGGCAGAGAAGACAAAGGAGCTGTGGATGGGAACGGTGGGCATTCTCTCTGTCCCTTAATCCCCTTTTCAACTCTCAGACCCGGGGAATCCTCCGAATACCACCCAGCTTTATCAATTGCTGTCTCCGCTGGCCAACCTAATACCACCATCTGCTGGAGCTTAAATATTCCTTTCTCTAGATCTTGATTACGCTTCTGTTCATCAGCAAGATGCTGATTCAGTGTCAGAACAGTCCTGGCTGCCCCGAGTGCCTGAAATCACCAATTCTCTACTTCTTTACTCACTGCTGTTAGCTGCTCTCTGAGTTCTGAGACTTCCCTATCTCGAGCCTCAGCCTCTTCTCCTAACGTTTGAATCCCCAGCATGAGACACTGCAACACTAACGCTTTTCTCTTTTTATCACTTTTTAACCCAAACACTTTAATCTTTTTTAACTGGACACTCTCCACTAAGGACTGCCGTGTCTCCCTCCATCCTCCTGTCATTGTTTCCTCTCTTATCCCATAAGTTCTCCCTTTCGACTCAATCCACTCATTAAGAAATGACAGGACTTCAACTGGAATATCCCCTGAGCCTCCCATTACTAACTGAAGATCCCTTTAAGTCACGACAACTAAGAGAATGCTCACCCCTCGAACTGATGTGTGGGAAACACTTCTTCGAACAACTCAGCCAACTTTCTGCTTCATGTCGGGGACTTCGAATAAGCTAACGAACTTTTGAAAATCATGTCGGGGTCAACAAAATGTTGTAAACAGCTATCTTGCTCTTTTCGCTTCGTTGCTTTTAACGTCGAATTACCCGCACACTCTCCGTTGTAGTAAAGGCAGGATCGGGTCTTTTAGTTAATCATTCATACTAAACAAACCAAGTATGAAAGTTACTGAGAACACTTCACAAAGGCAGCTTGCTTCGATTTCCGTGGCTGCTTGAGACACACACCTTCCGAATGTTCAGGGTCTCTGCTGTCTGTGTCTCTACAGTCCATAAAAGTCTCATCTTTATACTGAAAAAGCCTTTGAACTCTTATTCTTTCCATTTAGACAATCCTGACTAACTGCTTTCTGAATCGTTTAACAGACAGACTTAATATTGCTTGTTTAACCTGCAGATGTGATTAAATAGTAACAAGGTTACACTCAAATACTGAACATGCAGACATCATCAAATCGTTTAGTCCTGAGTTTCCATTATTCCCACCGTAACAAGGTACTCAAATATTTAACATCCAGACAATGACCAGTTACTCATCTCACTGGCTGAAGGCACAACATTGTCCAACAGTCTCTTTACCATCCAAACTTCAATCTTCCTGTTATTTAATCCAAACTTCAGACTGCATGCTGAATCAAAGAGTTCAGCAATGCGGGACTGTGCTAACACTGAGCACAAGATTTGACAACGAGACTTGTAGATCAAGCATCAATGACAAAGGCAACAAAACTGCCCACCAGCACCATGTGTCTCTCACTTGTTTGTCCCAAATTTTTAGCAGCTGCGACAGCAAGCATTCAGTTTCCACCGAGATTTAAACTCAGATCGCTAGATTCATGTCCAGAGTGCTCACCATTACACCATGGAACCAACGATGCCAAATTCTTTGAAACATTTCTCAAAAACAAGATCATCTCCAACATTACACTTTGGCTCGGCCTTTTCTCATCCACACCGTCAGTTTCCCCACTTTACGCTCTGCTAATTATCGATGCATAGCAATTCACACAGATACCTTCGAGGCTATGGGTTCTCAAGTAGCTGTTTCTGTTTCATACTGTATATCACAGCTTGTACTTCAGTCTTGCCAGGTAAAACGTGCGTTGGCATTGCAATGCACTAATGTGAAATACTTGGCATGAAAAGAAAATGCACCTTTTTATTGAGTGCAAAACATGCATTGCCTGCATTTCAAAAAGCGTTGCTTTTATTCATCCTGTGGAATGCATATTGCACAGATAATCTCAGCACACATTGTGCAGGTAAATGCAGCAACAAACTGATTTCTCCTCCGCTGATTTGTAACAGGTAACTGACGGTTGAGCACACGATTTGATAACTCGACTTGTAGATCAAGCATCAATGACATTGGCAACAAAACTGCCCACCAGCACCAGGTGTCTTTCACTTGTTTGTCCAAAATTATTAAATTATTGACTCTCATTCAGTTAGCATTTCTTTAATTGTGCAAATGAAGATCATCGGTTAATTAATGATGTTTTCCGGTGAATGCAGGATAACATTTCACAAAAAGCCCCAACGTGGGGCTCGAACCACCGACCCTAAGCTTCAGAGTTTCATGCTCTCCCAATTGATGAAGCGGGGCTTCTTCCAAATGCGGGTTTTTGTCGCTGATTGCAGCCAGGCGCCTGTTGGCTCCGCCCCAGATGTTTAAACTTGCTTTCGAGGAACTGCCAGGATCTTCTTGAATGGTGGACCAGGCTCGATGGGCTGAATGGCCTACTCCATCCCCTAATCCTTGCATGTTTATCATCTCATGACTTTTCACAGGAGAACAAACTTGCCCCTGAGCATGCATGAGGAGAAAGCTACAGAACATATTCCCACCCGGTGAGCTTTCGCATGTGAGGTGAACGTGTTAACCGCGACACTGCGGAAACATCTCCACTTTCAGCACCCGGTCAGACGGAAATGTTAAGCGAGCAGGTGAACTGCAGAATGCCACTTTTGAAGAGTTGGTCGAGGTGTCAAACAATGAGTTTCGCTAAATGATTAAAAACAGAAAATGTCAGACATTGGATTTGAACTCACTCCTCCACATGCAATTGCAATTCAAACACAGCACCTTTGACCGCTCAGCCATCCTGACTAGGTGCTGCTGTGTTTGGCCACCTGCAGGTTGATTTTGAACTTCTGTGTCCTGTCACATGAAATAAATGAGGGCAGCAGGCGTGTCTCTGTCTGACACCGGGGAAACAGTGAGACAAGGGTCTGGTTATTGCCAAAGAGCAAAGAAAATATCAATTCTGGAAGAACAATTTCCAAATATACAGTGACATCAACATGATTTGAATACGCAACCTTCTGATCTGGAGTCAGACGCGCTAGCGTTGCACCACGAGGTCTACACAGGGCGTGTGGGATGTTCGTTTATATGAAGCTTTCACAATACAAGTAGCTTTAAAATCCCTGCCCATTCCCACCAGGTGTCAGAAGCAACGCTCACCTGCCAGTCACCGTCTGTTTTTTTCTGAAACATTTGTGTTGCTTTCATGGGAAAGCATCATTAATTAACCCCTCACCTTCTTTTGCAAAATGAAAGAAATGCTGAGCGACAGTCGGATACTTCAATCATTTGTCCTGTGCTTTGGGGAGCGGGCAGGCAAGTGGACCTTAGTCCATGATCGGATCGGCCATGATCGTATTAAATGGCGGAGCAGGCTCGAGAGGCGTATGACCGACTCATACTCCTATTTCTTATGTTCTTATGATCTTGTACATATTTACCCATTTTACACACTGTATTTTAGGAGTCTGGTTCAAAACCTTCATTGCCGATAACACCAGGAATCTGGGGCAACTTTTGTCAAATTTAACAGCACCGGTTATTCCGACCGTGCACAGAAAATAGAATCAGTAGTGAGGATAAAATCCCACGGTGCTCATTTTCAGATTCAATGCAGCAGGATTTCAAATAAAGTAAAAGAATTTTACAGTGAAAAGCTTTGGAAGTGTTACTTGTATTTGTGTCTTTAATTAAACTTTGTGGCATCTGACTCCCGTTCATGCCACTGCTGAATAAGAAAGGAGGGTTTGACGTTGACCAGACTGCACTGCCCCTGATATTTGTGAGCTCGTCCTTTATATTCAGTGGTTTCTCGCCCTTTGATGGGCAGCAGTGTAGCGGATATCACGTTGGCCTCACACGCGAAAGGTCCCCGGTGGATCCGTTTTCTCTCACTCAAAGTTATCTATTTATTGAAGTGAAATAAAGAGCAATTCAGGAATAAGGGAGCCCTTTTGCCAGGAGAATAAATAGCAAATAAAAACAGCAAATCCTGGAAATCTCAGCAGGTCAGGCAGCATTTGCCAGGAGAATAAACTCGCCTCTGATTGTTCATCCACAGCAAGTTTAAACATAAAGTTCGTGGCCAGGATTGAACCAGGGACCTGTCACATGTAAAGAAAACGTGATAACCGCTGTACTACAGAAACCTCTGGCACAGCAGCCCCAACAAAGGGGAGCTGACCAGTGAGCTCCCTCTGTGCTGATCAGGAATGTGTTGGCTCACCTTAAACAACTTCTGTCCCACACTGAAAGTTCTCAATCCTTCTCCTCCGCTGCCCTTTACAGAAATGTCACGGAACACCCAGCCACCGTGTTCACTTCCACATCCTCACAGTGGGGTCACAGAGGCTCCTACCGTCTCCCCGCGATCAGCGAACTCGCCCAGTTGACAAAATTAAACCCGGAACACGTGCCCGGCAAAGGGCAGGAGAAGCTAGATAGTCTGGAGCTCGGTCTAGCAAAGAAAGTATTGGTATTCATGGTGATTACAGCAATTATTAATCGTCTCACAGTGCTCAATTATTTTAATGCAATGAACTGCTCGAGGATTGAAACCAGATTAGTTCACCGGATCTTAACCCCTTGACCACCAGGGAACAGTTATGATACATGTAGATACATTTATATATATTTATATATGAACCTGAATATCAGTCGCTAGCTACCTAGACCTCATGACGCAACGGTAGCGCATCTAACTTTGAGTGAGAGAAGTTGTTCCACAGTGATACCCATTTCATCTTTTGTTCCCTTTTAAACACTAGAAACTGAGACAGGGGGAATAAATAGAGAAATAAAAGCCCAGGGATATAGAGAAGAGAAAGAGTTCCTATGGAGTGGAGGGTAGCCAATGTAACCCCACTTTTTAAAAAAGGAGGGAGAGAGAAAACAGGGAATTATAGACCGGTCAGCCTGACCTCAGTCGTGGGTAAAATGATGGAATCAATTATTAAGGATGTCATAGCAGTGCATTTGGAAAATGGTGACATGATAGGTTCACGTCAGCATGGATTTGTGAAAGGGAAATCATGCTTGACAAATCTTCTGGAATTTTTTGAGGATGTTTCCAGTAAAGTGGACAAAGGAGAACCAGTTGATGTGGTATATTTGGACTTTCAGAAGGCTTTCGACAATGTCCCACACAAGAGATTAATGTGCAAAGTTAAAGCACATGGGATTGGGGGTAGTGTGCTGACGTGGATTGAGAACTGGTTGTCAGACAGGAAGCAAAGAGTAGGAGTAAACGGGTACTTTTCAGAATGGCAGGCAGTGACTAGTGGAGTGCCGCAAGGTTCTGTGCTGGGGCCCCAGCTGTTTACATTGTACATTAATGATTTAGACGAGGGGATTAAATGCAGTATCTCCAAATTTGCGGATGATACTAAGTTGGGTGGCAGTGTGAGCTGCGAGGAGGATGCTATTAGGCTGCAGAGTGACTTGGATAGGTTAGGGGAGTGGGCAAATGCATGGCAGATGAAGTATAACGTGGATAAATGTGAGGTTATCCACTTTGGTGGTAAAAACAGAGAGACAGACTATTATCTGAATGGTGACAGATTAGGAAAAGGGAAGGTGCAACGAGACCTAGGTGTCATGGTACATCAGTCATTGAAGGTTAGCATGAAGGTACTGCAGGCGGTTAAGAAAGCAAATGGCATGTTGGCCTTCATAGCGAGGGGATTTGAATACAGGGGCAGGGAGGTGTTGCTAGAGTTGTACAGGGCCTTGGTGAGGCCACACCTGGAGTATTGTGTACAGTTTTGGTTCCTAACTTGAGGAAGGACATTCTTGCTATTGAGGGAGTGCAGCGAAGGTTCACCAGACTGATTCCCGGGATGGCGGGACTGACCTATCAAGAAAGATTGGATCAACTGGGCTTGTATTCATTGGCGTTCAGAAGAATGAGAGGAGACCTCATAGAAACGTTTAAAATTCTGACGGGTTTAGACAGGTTAGATGCAGAAAGAATGTTCCCAATGTTGGGGAAGTCCAGAACCAGGGGTCACAGTCTGAGGATAAGGGGTAAGCCATTTAGGACCGAGATGAGGAGAAACTTCTTCACCCAGAGAGTGGTGAACCTGTGGAATTCTCTACCACAGAAAGTAGTTGAGGCCTATTCACTAAATATATAAAAGGAAGTTAGATGAAGTCCTTACTACTCGGGGGATCAAGGGTTATGGCGAGAAAGCAGGAAGGGGGTACTGAAGTTTCATGTTCAGCCATGAACTCTTTGAATGGCGGTGCAGGCTAGAAGGGCTGAATGGCCTGCTCCTGCACCTATTTTCTATGTTTCTATGTTTCTAAGTGGAAAGATACTGCCCCCACCCAGAACTAATGCAGAAACCCCTCTGCTGCGCTCGGGGTGGCCACCCACAGCCTGGATACACTAACGGGAGAACACCAGCGGCAGGTCGGGGCCATAAAAGGAACGGCGAGCGGCCCTGAGAGCAGCTTGGAGATCCCGGGAGACTACTCCAGGGAGCAGCGCGAGCTGGTGCAGGAGGGCGGCGGCAGCGAAGAGTGACATCATCAAGGTCCAGGTCGGTGATTGGAGCGTGGGCAGATACAGCAGGAGCGGAGAGATCGGGGTGAAGGAGCGGTGAGAGACTGTGGAGGGATGTGATCAGGGCCCAGGGGAGGCATGAGTTCAGGGCCAGGGGCCCAGGGGCAGCACGGGCCAGCCCACACTGCGATATGTGTGTGGACTAGGTCCATGCAGCAGAGCTGGTCTCCAGTCGTCTTGGTTAACCCTTGCCCCTGGACCAAGACCTCGCTCTGTCAAGTCCGTGTGATGGCTGGGGTGCAACGGCTACCACACATTAAAAAAATCCACGCACAGGCATCTTCCACCCTTCGGGATGTAATTCGGGTCCTTCATTGAAACACCTGTGAACTCATCCTTTTTCGGCGTGGAAGCAAGTCATCCTCATTTCGAGGGACCGCCTATGATGATGATGATGATGGATACATTAACGTCCCCACAGCTCATTGACTGCAGGAGTGGGACCGTGCGGCGCTTCAGAAAACATGTCAAAAAGGCAAAGTCGCTGATTCCGTCTCATGTGCTCCTCCGATCAAGAACAGCAAAACACACCAGAAATGCTTCAATAATGGTTACACCTTATCTCCACATTTGCAAAGCAGTTGGTTCGTTGGTTATGGAGTATGCTTGTAGTTTTAAGGTTGTTACTTGAAATTTGTGAGAGTTTCTGGGTTCAAATCTCGCACGAGCCCTCAATTTGTCGTAAATTTTGAATTTGCGTCAAACTTTTGCAAAGAAGGACATGCATTTCTGCAGCACCTGTCAGGAACTCATGACGCCCCAAAGCGCTTTACAGCCATGGTGTTACCTTTGAAGTGTTGCCATGTGAGGAAAGATGTGCCCAAATCACCCCACACGAACCTCAACTCTTTGCGAAGGAGTTCATAGAATCATAGAAGTTTACAGCACGGAAGGAGGCTGTTTCGACACATCCTGTCCACGCTGGCCAACTAGAGGCTATCGAGCCTAATCCCACTTTCCAGCTCCAGGTCCATAACCCTGCAGGTTACAGCACTTCAGGTGCACATCCAAGCACTTTTTAAATGTGGTGAGGATTTCTGCCTCTACCACCCTTTCAGGCAGTGAGTTCCAGACCCCCACCACCCTCTGCGTGAAGAAATTTCTTCTCTAAACTTTCTACCAATTACTTTAAATTTATGCCTCCTGGGTGTTGCCCCCTCTGCTAAGGGAAATAGGCCCGTTCTATCCACTGTATCTAGGCCCCTCATAATTTTATACACCTCAATAAGGCCTCCCCTCAGCCTCCTCTGTTCCAGGGAAAACAAACTCAGCCTGTCGAATCTGTCCTCATCGATAAGATTCTCCACTCCCAGCAACATCCTTGTAAATCTCCTCTGTACCCTCTTCAGTGCAATCACGTACTTCCTGTAATACGGCGAACAGAACTGCACGCAGTACTCCAGCTGTGTCCTAACCAGTGTTTTATACAGTACAAGTATAAATCCCCACCCCATCTCTTGTAATCTGTGCCTCGGCTAATAAAGGGAAGCATTCCATATTCCTTCTTAACCACCTTATCGACCTGGCCTGCTACTTTCAGGGATCTGTCGACATGCACTCCCTGGATTCTGTGAGGACCCAGCTGATTGGAAAACTGCAAATATAACGCCCCTATTTAAAAAAGGAGGCAGACAAAAAGCAGGAAACTATAGACCAGTTAGTCTAACACCTGTGGTTGGGAAAATGTTGGAGTCCATTATTAAAGAAGCAGTATCAGGACAGTTGGAACAAATAATTCAATCAAACAGAGTCAGCAGGGATTTATGAAGGTGAAGTCATGTTTGACAAATTTGTTGGAATTCTTTGAGGATGTAATGAACAGGGCGGATAAAGGGGAACCCGTGGATGTGATGTATTTTGACTTCTCGAAGGCATTTTGACAAGGTGCCACATAAAAGGTTACTGCACAAGATAAATGTTCACGGGGTTGGGGGTAATATATTAGCATGGATGGAGGATTGGCTAACTAAAGAATACAGAGAGTTGGGTTAAATGGTTTATTCTCGGTTTGGCAATCAGTAATTAGTTGGATGCCGCAGGGATAGATGCTGGGGCCCCAACTATTTACAATCTATATCAATGACTTGGATAAAGGGATCGAGTGTAACATAGCCAAGTATGCTGATGATACAAAGATGGCAGGAAAAGCAATGTGTGAAGAGGATACAAAACATCTGCAAAAGGACATAAACAGGCTAAGTGAGTGGGCAAAAATTTGGCAGATGTATTATAATGTTGGAAAGTGTGAGGTTATGAACATTGGCAGAAAAAATCAAAGAGCAAATTATTATTTAAATGGAGAAAGATTGCAAAGTGCTGCAGTACAGCGGGACCTGGGGTAATTTGGCATGAAACACAAAAGGTTAGTATGCAGGTACAGCAAGTGATAAGAACATAACATAAGAAATAGGAGCAGGAGTAGGCTATACGGCCCCTCGAGCCTGCTCCTCCATTTAATACGATCATGGCTGATCCGAACATGGGCTCAGGTCCACTTCTCTGCCCGCTCCACATAACCGCTTATTCCCTTATCAGTTAAGAAACTGACTATCTCTGTCTTAAATTAAATTTATGATCAGGAAACCCAATGGAATCTTGGCCTTTATTGCAAAGGGGATGGAGTATAAAAGCAGGGAAGTCTTGCTGCAGTTATACAGGGTATTGGTGAGGCCACACCTGGAATACTGGGTGCAGTTTTGGTTTCCATATTTACGAAAGGTTATGCTTGCTTTGGAGGCAGTTCAGAGAAGGTTCACTAGGTTGATTCCGGACATGAGGGGGTTGACTTATGAGGAAAGGTTAAGTAGGTTGGGCCTCTACTCATTGGAATTCAGAAGAATGAAAGGTGACCTTATCGAAACGTATAAGATTATGAGGGTGCTTGACAAGATGGATGCATAGAGGATGTTTCCACTGATCGGGGAGACTAGAACTAGGAGGCATGATCTTAGAATAAGGGGCGGCCCATTGAAAACTGAAATGAGGAGAAATTTCTTTCTCAGAGGGTTGTAAATCTGTGGAATTCGCTGCCCCAGAGAGCTGTGGAAGCTGGGTCGTAGAATAAATTTAAGACAGATACAGACAATTTCTTAAACGATAAGGGAATAAGGGGTTATGTGGAGCGGGCAGGTAAGTGGACCCAGTTCATGATCGGAGCAGCCATGATCATATTAAATGGCGGAGCAGGCTCGAGGGGCCGTATGGCCTACTCCTGCTCCTATTTCTTATGTTCTTATGTTCTTATGTCCCTTTGTTCCTCGACACTTCTCAGTTTCCTACCATTTAATGTGTATTCCCTTTCCTTGTTAGCCCTTCCAAAATGCATGACCTCACACTTCTCCGGATTAAATGCCATTTGCCACTGTTCTGCCCACCTGACCAGTTGCTTGATTTCCTCCTGCATTCTGCAGCTTTCTTCTTCATTATTAACCACACAGCAGATTTTAGTATCAACTGCAAACTTCTTAATCATAACCCCTATATTCAAGTGTAGATCATTGATGTAAATCACAAAAAGCAAGGGTCCGAGTACTGAGCCCTGCGGAACCCCACTGGAAACATCTTTCCAGTCGCAAAAACACCCATCAACCATTACCCTTTGCTTCCTGCCTCCGAGCCAGTTTTGGATCCAACTTGCCACTTTGCCCTGGATTCCATGGGCTTTTACTTTTGTGACCAGTCTGCCATGTGGGACCTTATCAAAAGCTTTGGTACAATCCATATACACTACATCACATGCTTTGCCTTCATCGACCCTCCTGGTTACCTCCCCAAAAAATTCAATCAAGTTTGTCAGACACGACCTTCCCTTAACAAATCTGTACTGACTGTCGTTGATTAATCCGTGTCTTTCTAAGTGAAGATTTATCCTGTCCTTTAGGTTTTTTCCAATAATTTTCCCACCACCGAGGTTAGCCTGACTGGCCTGTAATTACTCGGTCTATCCCTTTCTTCCTTCTTAAACAAAGGTACAACGTTAGCAGTCCTCCAGTCCTCTGGCACCATACCTGAAGCCAGAGAGGATTGAAAAATGATGGTCAAAGCCTCTGCTATTTCCTCTTTTGCTTCATTTAACAGCCTGGGATGCATTTCATCCGGGCCTGGGGTTATCCACTTTCAAAGCTGCTAAACCCCTTAATACCTCATCTCTCACTATGTTTATTTCATCTAATATTTCACACTTCTTCTCCTCGATAGTAGTGTCTGCATCGCCCCTCTCTTTTGTGAAAACAGACGCCATATATTCATTAAGAACCATCTCCACATCTTCCGCCTCCACACACCGATTACCCTTGTGGTATCTAATAGACCAACCCTTTCTTTAGTTATCCTCTTGCTCTTAATATATTTATAAAACATCGTGCATATGCTGGAGAAATAAAGAGCTGATGTTGAATTAAGACCTACTCGACTCGACTATTAGAAGAACCAGAGGTGGTCTCGGTCGAAAACCAACTGAGACAGTGCGGGCACATTTCACCCGGACGAGGTCCGGTCTTTGAAGTGTGACATCAACAGTCCCTCTCTTTTGTGA
The DNA here is from genome assembly GCF_044704955.1 of Pristiophorus japonicus. Lineage (NCBI taxonomy): Eukaryota > Metazoa > Chordata > Chondrichthyes > Pristiophoridae > Pristiophorus > Pristiophorus japonicus. The sequence continues at coordinate 503,592 of NW_027250777.1, forward strand.
AAAAGAGGCAAAGTATTGATTAAGAATCATAGCCACGTCTTCTGCCTTCACACACAGATTTCCTTTGTGGTCTCTAATAGGCTCCACTCTTTCTCCAGTTATCCTCTTACACTTCATGTCTTTGTGTTTGTGTTTTTCCTGATTTTACTTGTCAACATTTTTTCCTGCTCTCTCTTTGCCTTCCTGATATATTTTTTAATTGCATCCCTGCACTTCTTATATTCCTTTAGAGTTTCTGCACTTGGTGGTCGCACAATTGTACAGTTGTAGCAGGATTTCCCTGCTATTATACTCCATCCACCTTGTCATAAAGACTAACATTCCATTTGCCTTCCTAATTACTTGCTGTACCTGCATACTAACCTTATGTGTTTCATGTACAAGGACCCCCAGGTCCCTCTGCACCACAGCATTTCGTAATCTCTCCCCATTTAAATAATTATTTGCTTTTTTATTATTGCTACCACAGTGGATAACCTCATATTTCCCACATTATACTCCATCTGACAAATTTCTGCCCACCCAGTGAGACTGGCAATATCGCTTTGCAGATTGTTTGCGTCCTCCTCACAACTTGCTTTCCCACCTATCTTTGTATCATCAGCAAACTTGGCGACATTGCAAACATGCAGAGCACAGAACAAATTATTGACGGATTGACTTTCTCTCAGTTAGCATTTCTTTCATTGTGTAAAAGAAGATTATCGATTCATTAATTATATTATCCCATGAAAACAAAATAAAAGCACAACAAAAATAATTGGCACATTTGAAAGGAACATTTTTGTTTTGTGCAGTTTCGGTCAGAGAAATGTTTGTGAAAGGAATTTTTTGCAGAAACGGATTCAGCATTTCAGCTTGTCGCTGAACACTTCTCTCTGGGTACTGCACAAAGCAGTAGTTTCTTTAGTGTAGCGGTTATCATGTTCGCCTCACCCGCGAAAAATCCCTGGTTCGAGCCCAAATGAAAATGTTATTTTTGTAAAAAAACTAATTTTAATTGTTCATTCCCTCCTTCCGTCCTGTAAACTTCTCTGATTCCATGATGAGCAATGACCATTTAAAACCAGCCTCCTAAAATACAGACTGTGTAAAATCAGAAAGGGAATAAAACTTCCTCAATGATTAAGGTTTCACAAATTATTAAAATGAAGTTGTTGAAGTTTCGACTGACCCTCAGTGATCATGTTAGCATTTCTTTCATTCTGCTCAACAATGCTATCGGTTAATACCAGCAGTTCTAAGCCGCATTGCAAACCCGGAAACAACTCATTCATTATTCACCCTTCCCAGTTCCAGTGCACAGAGGGTTATTTATACTCCATCCCAGAAACTCAAGTACAACTTCTGACATTCCTTCTTTCTAATTATCAACGCATTTGTTTTGACACCAGTCTGAAGTGCTTTGGGTCATCTGTGTAATTTAATTGAATTACTTCACTTAGTGGTCGCAAAATTACTTCCCTAACTGGGAATCGAATCCTGGTAACTGAAGTTATTGGAAAGGTTTTGTGAAGCATTTCAATATGCCCTGCAAAAATCTCGCACTGCTAATTTAAAAACACGGTTACACTTTGTTTCAGTGCGAAAGAAGGGCATTGAAAATGACAACAAAAACACCAGGCAGCAAGTGCATTAAGACAAATTCAAACTTTTCACAAAGTTCGTACTCCGAATCAACGGCTGAGCTAAAGTGGGCACTGACCAATAGTTAAGAAACATCTCATTATAAACGATGAGCCCACAAATATCAGGAACAGTGCAGTCTGGTCAATATCAAACCCCTCCTTCCTTATTCAACAGAGACATGAACGGCAGACAGACGCCACAAAGTTTAATTAAAGAGCGAAATATAAGCCACATTTAATTTCCAAATCCTTTCACGATGAAATTCTTTCACTTTATTTCAAATCTTACTGCGTTGATTCTGAAAATGAGCACCATGTGATTTTATCTTTAATACTGATTCTATTTTCTGAGCACGGTAGGAATTACCGCTCCAATTTTGAGCCCAATTTGACAAAAGTTGCCCCAGATTCCTGGTGTCGTCAGCAAAGAATATTTAGAACCAGACTCCTAAAATAGTGTTTTATTATATTAGTTCACAGGATCTGGGTGTCACTGGCAAGGCCAGAATTTATTGCCCAACACAAATTGCCCTTGAGAAGGTGGTGGTGAGCCACCATCTTGAACCGCTGCAGTCCGTGTGGTGAAGGTGCTCCCACAGAGCTGTTAGGGAGGGAGTTCGAGACTTTTAACCCAGTGACGATGAAGGAACGACCGATATATTTCCAAGTCAGGATGGTGTGTGACTAAATCTAACAATGGCTGGTGTCACAGGCACAAAACATTTTAAAGCAATGTCCTAAAATGCAGTTTGCAAAATGAGACAAGATAATAATTCATAGAAACGTAGAAACATAGAAAATAGCTGCAGGAGAAGGCCATTCGGCCCTTTGAGCCTTCATCGCCATTCAATGAGTTCATGACTGAACATGCAACTTCAGTACCCCGTTTCTGCTTTCTCGCCATACCCCTTGATCCCCCTCGTATTATGGACAACATCAAACTCGTTTTTGAATATATTTAGTGAATTGGCATCAACAACTTTCTGTGGTAGAGAATTCCACAGGTTCACCACTGTCTGGGTGAAGAAGTTTCTCCTCATCTCGGTCCTAAATGGCTTACCCCTTATCCTTAGACTGTGACCCTTGGTTCTGGACTTCCTCAACATTGGAAACATTCTTCCTGCATCTAACCTGTCGAACCCCGTCAGAATTTTAAACGTTTCTGAGATCCCCTCTCATTCTTCTGAACTCCAGTGAATACAAGCCCAGTTGATCCAGTCTTTCTTGATAGGTCAGTCCCGCCATCCTGGGAATCAGTCTGGTGAACCTTCACTGCACTCCCTCAATAGCAAGAATGTCCTTACTCAAGTTAGGAGACCAAAACTGTACACAATACTCCAGGTTCGGCCTCACCAAGGCCCTGTACATCTGTAGTAACACCTCCCTGCCCCTGTACTCAAATCCCCTCGCTATGAAGGCCAACATGCCATTTGCTTTCTTAACCGCCTGCTGTACCTGCATGCCAACCTTCAATGACTGATGTACCATGACACCCAGGTCTTGTTGCACCTTCCCTTTTCCTAATCTGTCACCATTCAGATAATAGTCTGTCTCTCTGTTTTTACCACCAAAGTGGATAACCTCACATTTATCCACATCATACTTCATCTGCCATGCATTTGCCCACACATGACATGCAAAGCAGGGAAAGTACTGTCGAAAATGCGGCTGTATAAAATTAACGTGAATATTTTTCTGCCTGACAGGGTTTTGGAAGCAGATTTAATAGAAACATTCCAAAGGGAAATATAGTTGAAAAAGAAACATTTGCAGGGTGCTGGGGAATGGGACTAATGGAAATTTCTTTCACAGAGCCAGTACAGATAACAACATAAATATCGGAGCAGTAGTAGGCCATACGGCCCCTCAAGCCTGCTCCACAATTCAATGTGATCATGACTGATCGTCGATCTCAACTCCACTTTCCCGCTCGATCTCCCGATCCCTTGATTCCCTAAGACTCCAAAAATCTATCGAACGCAGCCTTGAATATATACAGAGACTCAGCATCCACAGGCCTTTGGGGCAGATAATTCCACAGATTCATAACCCTCTGAGTGAAGAAATTCCTCCTCATCTCTGTGTTAAATGGCCGACCTCTTAACCTGAGACTGTGCCCCCTCTCCAGATACTCCACACCGGAGGATAAAACCTCTCAGCATCTATCCTGTCAATCCCCTTCAGAATATTGTGTGTTTCAATGAGATCACCTCGCATTCTTCTAAACTACCGGAGAGTATAGTCCCATTCTACACAATCTCTCAACTGAAGACAGTCCTCTCATCCCAGGAATCAATCTGGTCAACCTCCGTTGTACCACCTCCCAGGCAAGTGTATCCTTCCTCAGATAAGGAGACCAAAACTGTGTGCAGTATTCCAGGTGTGGTCTCACCAGGGCCCTGTACAATTGTAGCAAGACTTCCTTACTCTTGTACTGTGGGCTATATATTCGGTACTATGGGGCAACTGCAAACAGTGCTCCCTGGTAGTCTCGTGGTTAGGGTTTGGTGCTCTCATTGCTGTGGTCAGGGTTTGATTTTCGGTCAGGGAAAGCATTGTTACAGAGCAAGTTGATTAAAAATAATTCAAGTCGGTGAAATACTGAATAATTGTTTCAATCAGCATTAATGCACCTACATAGAAACATAGAAACGTAGAAACATAGAAAATAGGTGCAGGAGTAGGCCATTCGGCCCTTCTAGCCTGCACCGCCATTCAATGAGTTCATGGCTGAACATACAACTTCAGTACCCCATTACTGCTTTCTCACCATACACCTTTATTCCCTTAGTAATAAGGACTTCATCTAACTCCTTTTTGAATATATTCAGTGAACTGACCTCAACAACTTTCTGTGGTAGAGAATTCCACAGGTTCACCACTCTCTGGGTGAAGAAATTCCTCCTCATCTCGGTCCTAAATGGCTTACACCTTATCCTTAGACTGTGTCCCCTGGTTCTGGACTTCCCCAACATTGGGAACATTCTTCCTGCATCTAACCTGTCTAACCCCATCAGAATTTTAAACGTTTCTATGAGGTCCCCTCTCATTCTTCTGAACTCCAGTGAATACAAGCCCAGTTGATCCAGTCTTTCTTGAGAGATCAGTCCCGCCATCCCGGGAATCAGTCTGGTGAACCTTCGCTGCACTCCCTCAATCGCAAGAATGTCCTTCCTCAGGTTAGGAGACCAAAACTGTACACAATACTCCAGGTGTGGCCTCACCAAGGCCCTGTACAACTGTAGCAACACCTCCCTGCCCCTGTACTCAAATCCCCTCGCTATGAAGGCCAACATGCCATTTGCTTTCTTAACCGCCTGCTGTATCTGCATGCCAACCATCAATGACTGATGTACCATGACACCCAGGTCTCTTTGCACCTCCCCTTTTCCTAATCTGTCACCATTCAGATAATAATCTGTTTCTCTGTTTTTACCACCAAAATGGATAACCTCACATTTATCCACATTATACTTCATCTGCCATGCATTTGCCCACTCACCTAACCTATCCAAGTCGCTCTGCAGCCTCATAGCATCCTCCTCGCAGCTCACACTGCCACCCAACTTAGTGTCATCCGCAAATTTGGAGATACTACATTTAATCCCCTCGTCTAAATCATTAATGTACAGTGTAAACAGCTGGGGCCCCAGCACAGAACCATGCGGTACCCCACGAGTCACTGCCTGCCATTCTGAAAAGTCCCCATTTACTCCTACTCTTTGTTTTCTGTCTGACAACCAGTTCTCAATCCATGTCAGCACACTACCCCCAATCCCATGTGCTTTAACTTTGCACATTAATCTCTTGTGTGGGAACTTGTCGAAAGTTTTCTCAAAGTCCAAATATACCACATCAACTGGTTCTCCCTTGTCCACTCTACTGGAAACATCCTCAAAAATTCCAGAAGATTTGTCAAGCATGATTTCCCTTTCACAAATCCATGCTGACTTGGACCTATCATATCACCTCTTTCCAAATGCACTGCTATGATATCCTTAATAATTGATTCCATCATTTTACCCACTACCGATGTCAGGCTGACCGGTCTATAATTCCCTGTTTTCTCTCTCCCTCCTTTTTTAAAAAGTGGGGTTACATTGGATACCCTCCACTCGATAGGAACTGATCCAGAGTCAATGGAATGTTGGAAAATGACTGTCAATGCATCCACTATTTCCAAGGCCACTTCCTTAAGTACTCTGGGATGCAGTCCATCAGGCCGTGGGGATTTATCGGCCTTCAATCCCATCAGTTTCCCCAACACAATTTCCCGACTAATAAAGATTTCCCTCAGTTCCTCCTCCTTACTAGACCCTCCGACCCCTTTTATATCCGGAAGGTTGTTTGTGTCCTCCTCAGTGAATACCGCACCAAAGTACTTGTTCAATTGTATTGCACACTGAAGGAAATACAAATATATTTGCCCAGCGACTGTTGAATTTTAATAACTTTTTATACAACCGGAGAATCAGCAGAAAAACAGGATATTCGCCCATAGTACTGATCTAAGGAAGGATATACTTGCCTTGGAGATGGTGCAACAGAGGTTCAACAGATTGATTCCTGGGATGAGAGGGCTGTCCTATGATGAGAGATTGTGTAGAATATGCCGATTCTCTCTGGAGTTTCGAAGAATGGGAGGTGATCTCGTTGAAACGGACAATATTCTGAAGGAGATTGACAGGGTAGATGTTGACAGGGTAGATGTTGAGAAGCCCGGCTAGCTCAGTCGGTAGAGCATGAGACTCTTAATCTCAGAGCCCCATGTTAGTCGATTACTGTTCCTTAAAATGTATGTTGCTTTCATGGGAAAACATCATTAATGAACCCATAATCTTCTATTATTTAGAGATATTTAGAGGGCATCTTTCAATGCTTCACAAAACTATTCCTTTCGTTACAGCCACCCGGGATCGTTTCCCGGTTTGTGAAGTAACTTTGATATCACCGTTTGGAATTGAAGTGGAGTAATTTTATGAAGTTCGATGGATGTCCCAAAGCACTTCAGAGTGGTGTCAAAACAAATGAGTTTGCAATTAAAAACACTGAATGTCAGGAGTGGGATTTGAAGCCGTTGGGTTGAGCGGTCTGTGTCGTCGCCTCACAGTCGAGTTGGGCGGTTGGTTTTTCAGGTGTTGTGCTGGATCAAACTTCGGGGCCATGAGGGATGTCGATCGCTGGAGGTTGGAGCTATTCCCAGCTCCAAGTGATCTTTTTCATCCACCTTCTTCCTAATAGCTTTGGACCATCCCCAGCAACGATCCACAAATGTAACCTGTGCATCTCGCCGCCATGGGACACCTGGACATCCACGCTGCCAACGACTGGGATGTATCGTTTGTGTAGGTCAGCGGTTTCACTTCGATCGGGATCATTTTCGGTCGTTCGATTGGATTGTCCCAGAGTTTCTCAAAGGCCGCCTGATTCATCAGTGACTGGCTCGCCCCTATGCCCACCTCCATCGTGACTGGAACATCGTTGACTTCAACTTCCATTTTCACCAGGGAACTCTCGGTGGTGCAGGTAAACACTCCGTACACCTCATCGTCGCTGGACTCCTGATGATCAGCCAACTCTTCATCGACTCGGTGAGTATGATTTCTCTTGCATATTCGCTGGAGGTGGCCCTTCATGTTACAGCCTTTGCAAGTATAGTCTTTATAGCGGCACTGGTGGGCCCTGTGATTTCCTCCACAGCGCCAGCATGGGGTTGGCCGGTGTGCCCCATGTGGCGGACTCAGGTTTGTGGGACTCGGGGTTCTGTTCTCTCTTCCCTGAGAGAGACTGCTAGCAGCAGCCCTGCCTCTAAAAGGCACCTTTCGGTTCACAGTACTTGCTGGGTTAGAGTCCTGGGGGTGAGACATCCACTTGGAATCGCAGGCCGAGTTCATGAATGCCTGGCTCACGTTAATTGCCTTCTGCAGGGTGACCGTGGTGTCCACAGAGAGCAGCCTGTGGAGAAGGCCCTCGTGACCGATTCCAATAACAAAGATGTCCCTTAGTGCTTCGGTGAGGTGATCACTAAAATCACATGGTGCAGCCAATCGTCTCAGGTCTGCAGCATATTTTGCAATTTCTTGGCCTTCGGATCCACCGGTGGGGAGAGAACCGGTGTCTGGCTGTGAGGATGCCCTCTTTAGGTTTGAGCTGTTCCTGTACCAGCGTTACGAGCTCCAGATATGTTATTGTCTTCTCTGGGACTAGCAGGTCCCTGACAAGGCCATAGACGGTGGGCCCACAACTGCTGAGCAGGATAGCTCTGCACTTATCAGCCAGCGAGGTCGGGTCGTCTCCCCCCACGTCATTCGCAATAAAGAAGTGTTCGAGCCTTTCCACAAAGGCCTCCCAATCTTCCCCATTGGCGAATTGTTCAAACGTGCCAAGGTTAGCCATTGTCACATGGAAATTCGTATTCTCGTCACCAGTTATTGTGTCTAGTAATGACTCCACGAGGCAAGGTATTGTACTTGAACTGTGGTGACCTTAGTCCACTTATTGCAGCTCCTGAGTGAGGGTACAGTACTGTGAGCTCCCTTTTATACCTGGTTACCTGTCGTGTAAAGGTGACCCCGAGGTCTCCACCAGTTGCACCCTCTGGTGGTACAAGCATAGTGCATACAGTGTGAAGATACATCCAGTGGTCTTATGTAACTGTACATTGAGTGTACAGGGTGTATACTTATTTTATGCATGCACAACAAAGAACATCAGTTAATTAATGGTGTTTTCCCGTGAAAGCAGGATAAAATTTATCAATGATTTAATTTCTGCATTTAGAAAGACATGGGTTAATCATGGATAGTCAGCATGGATTTGTTCAGGGAAGGTCTTGTCTGGCTCACTTGATTGAATTTTTTGAGGAGGTAACCAACAGGATCGATGAGGGCAGTGCGTATGATGTAGTGTTTCAGGATTTTAGCAAAGCTTTCGCCAAGTTCCCACATGGAAGACTGGTCACGAAAGTAAAAGCCCATGGGACCAGGGCAAAGTGGCATGTTGGATCCAAAATTGGCTCAGAGGCAGGAAGCAAAGGGTAATGATTGCTGGGAGTGTTTGGGACTGGAAGGATGGTTCCAGTGGGGTTCCACAGCGCTCAGTGCTAGGTCCCTGGCTTTTAGTGGCAACATCAATGATCTAAACTTAAATATAGGAGGTATGATTACAACGTTTTCAGGTGATACTAATTTAATCCAGAGGTGTGAGCCTGTGCATTTGGGGAGGGCAAACAAGGAAAGAAACACACATTAAATGGTCCGACATTGAGAAGTGTGGAAGAACAAAGGGACCTTGGAGTGCATGTCCACAGATCCCTGAAGGTAGCAGGCCAATTGGATAAGGTGGTTAGGAAGGTGCACGGAATGCTTGCCTTTATTGGCTGAGGCATGGGATAGAAGAGCAGGTTGGTTATGCTTGAAATGTATAAAACACTGGTTCGGCCACAGCTGGAGTATTGCATGTAGTTCTGGTCACTGTATTACAGGAATTATGTGATTGTACGAGAGGGTACAGAGGAGATTGACGAGGATGTTGCCAGGCGTGGAGAATCTTAGCTATGAGGACAGATTGGATCGGCTGGGTTTGTTTTCATTGGAACAGAGGAGGCTGAGGGGAGACAACAGTGAGATGTATAAAATTATGACGGGCCGAGATATAGTGGATAGCAGAGGGGTCAACAACCAGGGGGCATATATTTAAAGTAATTGGTAGAAGGTTTAAAGAGGATTTGAAGGTAAAATTCTTCATGCAGAGATTTGTGGGGGTCAGGAACTCACTGCCTGAAAGAATGGCGGAGGCAGATACCACATGTAAAATGTATTTGGATGTGCACCTGAAGTGCCGTAACCTGCAGGGTTATGGACCCAGAGCTGGAAAGTGGGATGAAGCTGGATCGCCTCTTGTTGGCCGGGGTGGAAGTGATGGGCCAAAATGGCCTCCTTATGTGCTGCAAACTTCTATCATTCTATAATTCTATGAAAAATGTAAATGTCCAATGTAGGTGTCGAAACCACGACCCTGAGATTAAAAGTCTTATATTTCACTGACTGAGCTCGCCAGGCTTCTGCCAAATATACCGTTCTCTCACTGATTGCAGACAGTCGCCTGTTGGCTCTGCCCCAGATGTTTAAACTTGCTGTCGAGGAACTGCAAGGATCTTCTTGAATGGTGGACCAGGCTCGAGGGGCCGAATGGCATACTCCGGCCCCTAATTCTTACATGCTTATCATCTTATGAACTTTTCACAGGAGAGCAAACTCGCCCCTGAGCATGCATGAGGAGAAAGCTACAGAAAATATTCCCGCCTGTTGAGCTTTCGTGTGTGAGGCGAACGTGTTAACCGCGACACTGCGGAAACATCTCCACTTTCAGCACCAGGTCAGACGGAAATGTTAAGCGAGCAGGTGAACTGCTGAATCCCAGTTTTAAGGAGTTGGTCGTGGTGTCAAACAATGAGTTTAGCTTTATGATTAAAAACAAGAAATGTCAGAAGTTGGATTCAAACCCACACCTCCAGAGAAAACTGCGATGTAATCACAGCACCTTCGACCGCTCGGCGGTGTGTGTGGCCACCTGCAAGTTGATTTTGAACTGTTGTTTCCTGGCACATGAATTAAATGAGGGCAGCAGGCGTATCTCTGCCTGACACCGGGGAAACAATGAGACAGACCTTGGAACAAGGGTCTGGTTATTGCCAAACAGCAAAGAAAATATTAACTCTGAAAGAACAGTGACCCCGACGTGATTTGAACACGCAACCTTCTGATCTGGAGTCATACGCGCTACCATTGCGCCACGAGGCCTACACAATGTGTGTGAGATGTTCCTCTATATGAAGCTTTCACAATATAAGGGGCTTGAAATTCCCCGCCCATTCCCACCAGGTGTCAGAAGCAACACTCACCTGCCAGTCACCGTATGTTTTTTTCAACTTTTGTGTTGCGTTCACGGAAAAGCATCATTAATTAACCCGTCACCTTCTTTTGCACAATGAAAGAAATGCTAACTGAGGGACAGTCGATACTTCAATCATTTGTCCTGTGCTTTGCGGAGCGGGCAGGGAAGTGGACCTGAGTCCATGATCGCATCGGCCATGATCGTATTAAATGGCGGAGCAGGACCGAGGGGCGTATGGCCAACTCCTGCTCCTATTTGTTTTGTTCTTCTGTTCTTCAGCATGTTAACCCATTTTACACACTGTATTGCCGATGTCACCAGGAATCTGGGGCAAATTTTGTCAAATTTAACAGCACCGGTTATTCCTTCCGTGCAGAGAAAATAGAATCAGTAGTGAAGATAAAATCCCACGGTGCTCATTTTCAGATTCAACGCAGTAGGATTTCAAATAAAGTGAAAGAATTTTACAGTGAAAAGATTTGGAAGTTTTATTTGTAATTGTATCTTTAATTAAACTTTGTGGCATCTGACTCCCGTTCATGCCTCTGCTGAATAAGAAAGGAGGGTTTGACGTTGACCAGACTGCACTGCCCCTGATATTTGTGAGCTCATCCTTTATATTCAGTGGTTTCTCGCCCTTTGATGGGCTGCAGTGTCGCGGATATCACGTTGGCCTCACACGCGAAAGGTCCCCGGTGGATCCGTTTTCTCTCACTGAAAGTTATCTATTTATTGGTTAAATAAAGAGCAATTCAGGAATAAGGGAGCCTTTTAACCAGGAGAATAAATAGCAAATTAAAACAGCAAATGCTGGAAATCTCAGCAGGTCAGGCAGCATTTTCCAGGAGACTAAATTCTCCTCCGATTGTTCCCTTTTCGCAAGTTTAAACATAATGTTTCTACCCAGAATCAAACCGGGTACTTTTCACATATAGCAAATGTGATAACCACTGCACTACAGAAACCTCTGGCACAGCAGCCCCAACAGAGGGGAGCTGACCAGTGAGCTCCCTCTGTGCTGATCGGGAATGAGGAGGCTCACCTGAAACAACTTCTGTCCCACACTGAAAGTTCTCAATCCTTCTCCTCCGCTGCCCTTTACAGAAATATCACGGATCACCCAGCCACCGTGTTCACTTCCACATCCTCACAGTGGGGCCACAGAGGCTCCTACCGTCTCCCCGCGATCAGTGAACTCACCCAGTTTACTAAATTAAACCCCGAACACGTGGCCGGCAAAGGGCTGGAGAAGCCAGATAGTCTGTAAGCTCGGTCTATCGCAGAAAGTATAGGTATTCATGGAGAATACATCAATTATTAATCTTCTCACAGACCTCAATTATTTTTATGCGATGAATTGATCGAGAATTGAAACCAGGTTAGTGCGCCGGATCTTCACCCCTCAACCACCAGGGAACGGTTATGATACATGTAGATATATTTATATATATTTATATATGAACCTGAATATCAACGGCTAGCTGCCTAGGCCTGATGGCGAACAGCAGGGCGTCTAACTTTGAGTGAGAGAAATTGTTCCACAGTGATACCCATTTCATCTTTTGTTCCCTTTCAAACGCTAGAAACTGAGACATGGGGAATAAATAGGGAAATAAAAGCACAGGGATAAAGACAAGAGGAAGAGAGAAGGGGAAAGATACTGCCCCCACCCAGAACTAATGCAGAAATCCCTCTGCTGCGCTCGGGGTGGCCACCCACAGCCTGGATGTACTAACGGGAGAACACCAGCGGCAGGTCGGGGCCATAAAAGGAACGGCGAGCGGCCCTGGGAACAGCTTGGAGGTCCCGGGAGAAGCTTGGAGGTCCCGGGAGAATACTCCAGGGAGCAGCGCGAGCCAGTGCAGGAGGGCGGCGGCAGCGAAGAGTGATGTCATCAAGGTCCAGGTCGGTGATTGGAGCGTGGGCAGATACAGCACGAGTGGCGAGATCGGGGCGAAGGAGCGGCGAGAGACTGTAGAGGGACGTGATCGGGGCCCAGGGGAGGCATGATTTTGGGGCCAGGAGCGGCATGATTTTGGGGCCAGGAGCCCAGGGGCAGCACGGACCAGCCCACATTGTGCACTAGGTCCGTGCAGCAGAGCTGGTCTCCAGTCGTCTTGGTAATCCCTTGCCACTGGACCAAGACCTCGCTCTGTCAAGCCCGTGTGATGGTTGGGGTGCAACCGCCACCACACGTTAAAAAAATCCACGCACAGATATCTTCCACCCTTCGGGATGTAGTTCGGGTCCTTCATTGAAACACCTGTGAACTCATCCTTTTTCGGCGTGGAAGCAAGTCATCCTCGTTTCGAGGGACCGCCTATGATGATGATGATGATGGATACATTAACGTCCCGACAGCTCATTGACTGCAGGAGTGGGACCGTGCGGCGCTTCAGAAAACATGTCGAAAAGGCAAAGTCACTGATTCCGTCTCATGTGCTCCTCCGATCAAGAACAGCAACACAAACTAAAAATGCTTAATAATGGTTACATCTTATCTCCACATTTGCTAGGCAGGTGGTTTGTTGGTCGAGGGGTATGATTCTTGCTTTGTGGTTGTTACTTCAAATTTGCAGAAAAATTCTCGTTTCAAATCCCAAACCAGCCTTGAGTTTGCGTTGAAATTTTGCAAAGAAGGACTTGCGATTCTGCAGCGTCTGTCAGGAACTCATGACGGCCCAAAGTGCTTCACAGCCGTTGAGTTGCCTTTGAAATGTTGTCATGTGAGGAAAGATGTTCCCAAATTACCTCACATGCACCTCAACTCTTTGCAAACGAGTTCATAGAATCAAAGAAGTTTACAGCACGGAAGGAGGCCATTTCGGCCCATCGTGTCCGCTTCGGCTAACAAGAGGCTCTCCAGCCTAATCCCACTTTCCAGCTCTAGGTCCATAACCCTGCAGGTTACGACACTTTAGGTGCACATCCAAGCACTTTTAAAATGTGGTGAGGGTTTCTGCCTCTCCCACCCTTTCAAGCAGTGAGTTCCAGACCCCCACAACCCTCTGGGTGAAGAAATCTCCCCTCTAAACTTTCGACCAATTACTTTAAATTTATGCCTCCTTGTTGTTGATCCCTCTACTAAGGGAAGTAGGTCCTTTCTATCCACTATATCTCGGCCCCTCATAATTTTATACACCTCAATGAGGTCTCCCCTCAGGCTCTGTTCCATGGAAACCAAATCCAGCCTGTCTAATCTGTCCTCAAGGCGAAGATTCTCCACTCCCGGCAACATCCTCAAAAATCTCCTCTGCACCATCTTCAGTGCAATCATGTCCTTCCTGTAATATGGCGACCAGAACTGCACGCAGTACTCCAGCTGTGACCAAACCTGCCCCACCGTCCCCATCTCTTGTATTCTATGCCTCGGCTAATAAAGGCAAGCATTCCATATTTCTTCTCAACCACCTTTGCTACCTGGCCTGCTACTTTCAGTGATCTGTGGACATGCACTCGCTGGATTCTGGGGAGGACCCAGCAGATTGGAAAACTGCAAATGTAATGCCACTATTTAAAAAAGGAGGCAGACAAAAAGCAGGAAACTATAGACCAGTTAGCCTAACATCTGTGGTTGGGCAAATGTTGGAATCCATGATTAAAGAAGCAGTAGCAGGACATAGAAACATTGAAACATAGAAAATAGGTGCAGGAGTAGGCCATTCGCCCCTTTGAGCCTGCACCACTATTCAATAAGATCATGGATGATCATTCAGCTCAGTACCCCTTTCCTGCTTTCTCTCCATACCCCTTGATCACTTCAGCCATAAGGGCCACATCTAACTCCCTCTTGAATATATCTAACAAACTGGCATCAACAACTCTGCGGCCGAGAATTCCACAGGTTAACAACTCTCTGAGCGAAGAAGTTTCTCCTCATCTCAGACCTAATTGGCTTACCCCTTATCCCTTAGATTCTGACCCCTGGTTCTGGACTTCCCCAACATCGGGACCTGTCCAGTCCCGTCAGAATTTTATATGTTTCCATGAGATCCCCTCTCATTCGTCCAAACTCCAGTGATCTCTCGATCCCTTGATTCCCCGAGACTCGAAAAATCTATCTAACGCAGCCTTGAATATATTCAGAGACTCAGCATCCACAGGCCTGTGGGGCAAAGAATTCCAAAGATTCATATCCCTCTGAGTGAAGAAATTCCTCCTCATCTATGTGTTAAATGGCCGACCCCTTAACCTGAGACTCTGTCCCCTGGTTCTAGACACTCCAGCTCGGGGAAAACAACCCTCACCATCTACCCTGTCAATCCCCTTCAGAATATTGTGTGTTTCAATGAGATCACCTCTCATTCTTCTAAACACCGGAGAGTATCGGCCCATTCTACACAATCTCTCAACTTAAGACAGTCCTCTCATCCCAGGAATCAATCTGGTGAACCTCTGTTGTACCACCTCCTAGGCAATTATTTCCTTCCTCAAATAAGGAGACCAAAACTGTGCGCAGTACTCCAGGTGTGGTCTCACCAGGGCCCTGTACAATTGTAGCAAGACTTCCTTACTCTTGTACTGTGGGATATATATTAGGTACTATGGGCCGAGTGCCCTGTTTTTTTTGCTGATTCGATGGTTGTATAAAAAGTTAGTAAAATTGACAGTTGCTCGGCAAACATATTTGTATTTACTTCAGTGTACTCCTTACTCTTCAAGGGCTAGATTTTCCCCAAGCAGTTTTGTCGGCACACTGACCTCAAGCGCACCGACTTTGCTCGCTGGAAACGGCTCGGGGAAAAACTCGCCCCATCCTGGCCGCTGTGTACAGTCCCCGGAGTCCTGGCGTAGTGTCGATGGTGAAGTGGGGGGCGGAGCCAAATGCCTGCACCGAAAACACTGCCGGCACCTTCGCGCATGGGCAGTAGGGAGGGAAAACTTGGCACTCTGCCATTTTCAAACAGTGTCAAACCCGATGAAAAGCACAGCAGCTTCTCAGCTTCTCCGGTCGCTCGGCGAGCTCTCCCCCCATCCCTCCCCGATAAAACGCTCAGCTCCAGCAGCTGCAACTTCTCCGGTCCACAAGCTCACACTTCTCCGGTGTGTCTTCCCTCCCCTATCCCAGGGATATCGGGACCGAGTGCAATGGAGCCAAGTTTGCTGATGATACGAAGATGGGTGGGAAAGCAAATTATGACACAGCAAAGAAAATCTCAATTCCGGAAGAACAATATGGAAAAGTACAGTGACCCCGACGTGATATAAACACGCAGCCTTCTGAGTAGGAGTCAGACACACTACCGTTACACCACGAGGTCTACAGTGCAGAGTGCCCATGTTTGTGTACATGAAGGTTCCTGAAACATAGTTTCATTTACCCTGCATTGGTGCAATGAAAGGGCTTTAAAATCCCCGGCCACTCCCACCGTGGGTCAGACAGCATCACAAGCAGTGCCCACCTGTCACTCACCCTCTCACGCCCACTTTCGTCACCTGCTGCCCGCGGACAGCAGCAAATCCAGTTCATCATCATCATAGGCAGTCCCTCGAAGCGAGGATGACTTGCTTCCACGCCAAAAAAGGATGAGTTCACAGGTGTTTCAATGATGGACCTAATATTCCAGGTCCCCAACTGTATGTTGAAGGGTGGAAGATGCCTGTGCATGGATTTTTTTAACGTGTGGTGGCCGTTGCACCCCAGCCATCACACGGGCTTGACCGAGCGAGGTCTTGGTCCAGTGGCAAGGGTTATCCAAGACGACTGGAGACCAGCTCTGCTGCATGGACCCAGTGCCCACATATCGCAGTGTGGGCTGGCCCGTGCTGCCCCTGGGCCCCTGATCCTGAACTCACGCCGCCCCTGGGCCCCGATCACATCCCTCCACAGTCTCTCGCTGCTCCTGCTGTACCTGCCCACGCTCCAATCACCGATCTGGACTTTGATGACATCACACTTCGCTGCCGTCTCCCTCCTGCACCAGCTCGCGCTGTACCTTGCCGTGGTACACCACCACGCTGCTCCCAGGCCGCCGCTCACCGCTCCTTTTATAGCCCCGACCTGCCGCTGGTGTTCTCACGCAGGTCGGGGCCTCCACGCTGCTCCCACAAATCCAGTTACACCCCGTGTCACCGCACAATTCTCAGCTGTGATTGTAAGCTGATTTATTTAAAGCTATCGCAGAGGCTGCAAGCAGTGTTCCCTGGTCGTCTAGTGGTTAGGATTTGGTGTTCTCACTGCTGTGGTCTGGGTTTGATTCCTGGTCAGGGAAAGCATTTTTACAAAGCAAGCTGACAAATATATTTCAAGTCTGTGAGATCCTGAATAATTGTTATCATCATTAATCCACCCACATGTGTTGCACACTGAAGTAAATACAAATATGTTTGCTGAGTGACTGTTGAATTTTTATAACTTTTTATACAACCGTAGAATCAGCAGAAAAATAGGATATTCGGCCATAGTCCAAGAGTAAGGAAGTCTTGCTCCAATTGTGCAGGGCCCTGGTGAGACCACACCTAGAGTACTGCGCACAGTTTTGGTCTCCTTTTCTGAGGAAGGATACACTTGCCTGAGAGGTGGTACAACGGAGGTTCACCAGATCGATTCCTGGGATGAGAGCACTGTCCTATGGTGAGAGATTGTGTAGAATATGCCGGTACTTGCTGGAGTTTCGAAGAATGAGAGGTGATCTCATTGAAACAGACAATATTCTGAAGGGGATTGACAGGAGAGCTGTTGAGAAGCCCGGCTAGCTCAGTCGGTAGAGCATGAGACTCTTAATCTCAGGGTCGTGGGTTCGAGCCCCACGTTGGGCGTTTACTTTTCATTAAACTTTTATGTTGCTTTCGCGGGTAAATATCATTAATGAACCCATGATCTTCTTTTGCACAATGATAAACATGCGAACTGAGGGAGAGTTGATAATTTCATCAAATATTGAAAGCAGTGCATCAGACCGCTCGGCCGTCCTTACTGTTAGATGCTCCAGTTACAAGTTATTACTCTGGAAAGTTTCAGACCGGGCGCTTGTTCAGGGCTGCTGGAAGGCCCAGTGACCGGGATAACCTCTCCCCCGGGGTTTTCCTGAGCCTGTGCTCGGTGCACGGGGAGCCTTGGCACGGGTCTGAGGTAGCTTGCATCCCAGGGATGGACACTAACCCTCTGAGCTCTGGAACTGGGGAAAAGCGAATAATTAATGAGTTGTTTGCGGGTTTCAAATGCAGCTTAGATCTGCTGGTGTAAACCGATAGTGTTGTTTCACAGAATGAAAGAAATGCTGACAGGGACAGTCAAAACTTCAATAAGTGAACTTTAATAATTCATGAAACTTTAATCCTTGATGAAGTTTTATCCCCGATCTGATTTTACACAATCTGTATTTGAGGAGACTGGTTTAAATGTGCATTGCTCATGCAACAATGTATCCAAAACAGCTTTTATTTAATTTTAATGCAGACAAGTTTTTGTTTGAGAAATAATGTTTCTGCGCAGGCTTGAACCGGGAACTTTTCACGTGTGAGGGAAATTTGATCGCCTCCACACGACAGAAATTGCTGCTGAGCTCAGTGCCCAGAGAGAAGTGTTCAGGAACAAGCTGAAATGCTCAATCCCTCTCTCTGCAAAAAGTTCCTTTCACAAACATTTCTCTGACCAGAACGGCACCAAACAACAATGTCCTCCTTTTAAAGTCATTAAACTCCCCAATTTCTGCGTCTGCAATTTTAAGGACAAGGACTGAAAGCGCTTTGCGATCAGAAAATTGCAGGAAACCCCTGTGGCGAATGACAGGGCTTTTGATGGTGGATTTCTGTACACATCTTGTGTTATGTATTTAACCCATGACAACCTGTACACACCACCACCAGAGGGCCTAACTGTCGGAGTCCCAAGGGATCCCAGTATCCCTTGGGAGCACAGTATGTAATCAGGCCACCCATGAGGTACCTGTACTCTGGAGTCTTATTAAAGGAGCTAAGGTCACACTTACTCAGTGTTCACAATACTAAGTTTCATCCTTTATTATGAGCGTATCAATTGGCGACGAGACAATGAACAACCACGCAAAAATGCAAGGAACAGTTGGTATCCTGGAGAAGTGGACGATTGCGAAGCCTTCGTGGAGATACTCGACCAATACTTCGTGGCCAATGAGCTGGATGGGGACGAGAACACTGCCAAATGAAGGGCGATCCTCCTTACCATCTGTGGGGCAGCAACCTATGGCCTCATGAAGAATCTTCTAGCTCTGGTGACACCAACAACTAAATCCTATGAAGAATGTGTCCGCTGGTCTGCGAGCATCTAAATCCTAAAGAAAGCGTTCTGATGGCGAGGTATCGGTTCGACACGTGCCAACGGTCGGAGGGCCAGGAAGTGGCGCGCTATGTCGCCGAATTAAGGCGCCTCGCAGGACATTGCAAATTTGAGGCAGTCCTAGAACAAATGCTGAGAGACATTTTCGTGCTTGGCATTGGCCATGAGATAATTCTTCGCAAACTGTTGACTCTCAGAATCTGAGCAAAGCCATAACGATCGGTCAGACAATTTCCACCAGTTCCTTTAAACACAATAACGTAATTTATTTCTCGTGGACTGGATGGAGGACCATGGTCCATGTAAAAATTTTTTATCGCTTTCCATGAACTAAATGTTCATAAAAGTATGGGAGTGGGAACTCACTGGATAACAGCACAGCTGGCAATGTTTGCGGAATATATTCGTGCAGCCAAAACGCACAATGACAACCTGGAATTGTGCGGCACCGAATCCTCGGGAAAAAAACAGTTAAAGGCATCGTTCCTGGGTGGGCTCGAACCACCAACTTTTCAGTTAACAGCCGAACGTGCTAACCCATTGCGCCACAGAGACTAACTTAAATGTAAATTGTAAGACATCCCAAACCCGTGTGTCAGTCAGTTAAAGCTTCAGATTGCTCCTACCGGGATGGAACTTGTCCACTCTCAGTTGTACTTTTCCCAAATAAAGGGTGGGACATTCATTGTGGATGCGTGGAAGCAGTCTGGTCCCACACACTGCAGACACTTCCATGTCACCGCCAAGCAGCTCTCCCGCAACCGGTGTGATCTACCTTCCAGCCTTCCGGTGCCTTGTCTGTGACAAAGTATACTGATTGTCCCGAAGCCAGTCGTTGGTTTTAATTACTTTTCAGCTCCTGACTGCAGATATTCCTGTGATTAAACCTGAACAAAAGGATTACAGGGACAGTTGGATTCATCATTTCTTTGCTTGGTGAAATTTCAAAGATTGAAAGTGACGTACATCAACCCCAAACCTCGTCACCTGCTCGCTAACTGCCACACGCTGCTCCCGTGAGATGGAAGCCCAGTTGCTGTTTCAAGCTTGAATACAGGTAAAAGCAGAACTCATTCAAAGAAAAAATAAGTCCCTAAGGCACCTGATTATTTGCACCGAACTCCTTCGCAAAGAGTTGAGGTTCGTGTGGGGTGATTTGGGCACATCTTTCCCCACACTACAACACTTCAAACATAACTCAACAACTGTAAAGCGCTTTGGGGCATCATGAGTTCCTGAAAGGTGTTGCAGAAATGCAAGTCCTTCTTTGCAAAAGTTCTATGTAATTTCAAAATTCGCAGCAGAATAATGTGTTCGCCCAAACACGTCGGGATCACTGTTCTTTCAAAATTAATATTTTCTTTGCTGTTTGGCAATAACCAGACCCTTGCTCCAAGGTCTGTCTCACTGTTTCCCCGGTGTCAGGCAGAGATACGCCTGCTGTCCTCATTTACTTCATGTGACAGGACACAAAAGTTCAAAATCAAACTGCAGGTGGCCACACATAATATTGAGCAGTCAGGATGGCCGAGCGGTCTAAGTTGCTGCATTCAGGTTGCAGTCTGCTTTGAAAGCATGGGTTCCGTAGTGTAGTGGTCATCACATTCGCTTAACACGCAAAAGGTTCCCTTTAAAACCAGCTGATAACGTGCTCAATTAAATATGAGAAGCATTGAATAATGTGCATTTCTGGTTCAGTATTAACAAAGCGCAATGTCTCCCAGCCGTGCTATATTTGTTGAATACTCTGTACAGTTCGGTACACAATCAAACTCTACAGTTTCCAGCCCTGACGGTGCAGAAAGCCCCTCTCAAAGCTGTACATTCCAGCTGCTTTCAATTGAGTTGTGAGAGATTATTGACGCATCATGCAGCTGAGAAAAGGAAAGATGTGTTCGAGGGGTCATCAAACGAGGCCATGTGGGTTGAATTAAAGAACAAAAAAGGGGCGATCACACTACTGGGAGTGCACTAGACTCCCAGGCAGTTAGAGGGAAATAGAAGAACAAATATATGGGCAGAATGTTGAGAAGTGCAAAACCTATAGAGCTGTAAAAGTGGAGGATTTTAACTCCCCGAATATTAACTGGGAAAATGATAGTGTGAATGGTACAGATGGTGGAGAATTCCTAAAATGCATTCAGGAGAACTTCTTTATCCAGTATGTAACAAGCCCATCAAGGGAGGGGCGGTTCTGGACTGGGTCTTGTGATCGAAGAGGGGCAGGTATAAGCGGTATCAGTGGGAGAGCATTTTGGTGCGAGTGATCATACTCAGTAAGGTTTAGGGTAGTTATGGAAAAGGACAAAGGGGACCAGGAATAAAAGTTCTCAATTGGGGTAAAGCCAATGATGCTGAGCTGAGATTGAATTTCTCCAAATTGGACTGAGAACGGGTACTTGCTGGTAAATCAGTTTCAGAGCAGTGGGAGGCATTCAAGGAGGAGATCCTGAGGGTACAGAGCAAGTATGTTCCCTTAAAACAAAGGTGGGACTAACAAATCTAGAGCTCCTGGGATGTCAGAGGACATACAGGGAAAGTTAACGAAAAAAAGGGAAGCTTATGACAGATACCAATAACTCAATACTGCAGAAACTCACGAGGTGCAGAGGTGCAATTAAAAAATATATCAGGAAAGCAAAGAGAGAGCATGAGAGAATGTTGGCAATTAAATCTGGGAAAACCCAAAGATGTTTTATAAATACATTAAGAGCACGATGATAACAAGATAAAGAGTGGGGCCTATTAGAGTCCATAAAGGGAATCTGTAGGCGGAGGCAGAAGACTTGGGTAGGATTCTTTGTGAA
Source organism: Pristiophorus japonicus (assembly GCF_044704955.1). Classification (NCBI taxonomy): domain Eukaryota; kingdom Metazoa; phylum Chordata; class Chondrichthyes; family Pristiophoridae; genus Pristiophorus; species Pristiophorus japonicus. Next base: position 525,179 of record NW_027250777.1, read on the forward strand.
TACTTTGCATCTGTTTTCACAAAAGTGACGGGCGATGTGGACTTTGCAATGAGGGTGGAGAAATGTGAAATATTAGATGAAATAAACATGGTGAGAGAGGAAGTATTGTTGGTCTAGCAGCTTTGAAAGTGGATAAATCCCCAGGCCAGAATGAAATGTATCCCAGGCTGATAAGAGCAGCAAAAGAGGAAATAGCAGAGGCTCTGACCACCATTGTCCAATCATCATTGGCTGCAGGTGCGGGGCCAGAGGATTGGAGCACTGCTAACGTTGTACCTTTGTTTAAAAAGGGAGAACGGGATTGAGTAAATACAGGCTGGCCAGCCGAACCTTTTACAATTATTTGTAAAAATCCTGAGGGACAGGATAAATCTTCATTTGGAAAGACATGGATTAATCAAGGATAGTCAACATGAATTTGTCAAGGGATGGTCTGACTAAGTTGATTGCATTTTCCGAGGAGGTAACCAGGAGGGTTGATGAGGGCAGTGGTATGATGTAATGCATATGCACTTTAGCAAAGCTTCTGATAAGGTCGCACTTGGCAGACTGCTTACGAATGTAAAAGCCCATGGGATTCAAGGGCAAAGTGGCAAGTTGGGTCCAAAATTTGTTCAGAGGCAGGAATCAAAGCGTAATGGTGGATGGGTGATTTTGTGATCCAGTGGGGTTCCGCAGGGCTCAGTGCTGGGTCCCTTGCTTTTTGTGGTATACATCAATGACTTGGACTGAAATGTTGAGAGTATGAGTAAGAAGTTTGCAGATGACACTAAAATAGGCTGAGTGGTTGATAATGAAGAAGAAAGTGGCGGACTACAGGAAGATATCAATGGACGTCTCAAGGTGCTTTGCAGCCAATGAAGTACTTTTTGAAGTGCGGTCACTCTTGTAGTGTGGGAGACACAGCCGCCAATTTGCACACGGCAGGCTCCTATAGGCAGCAGCGTGATGATGACCAGATCATCTGTCTCTGTGATGTTGATTGAGGAGTAAATATTGACCAGGACACGAATCCTGGACACATTGATCCTCCCACCACTTCACACTGTTCTCCGAGGGACCAGCGCGATGATACTAAAACAACAAGCGAAGTTGGTAAGCTATCCATGCAGTCCATCGGAATCCAGCCACACCACCTTATACCAAGGGTAACATCTCTCCATGGATTCTGGAATCTGGATCAACAAACCATAATCCCATCTTAGAAGGAATTACGGGAGGTGCTTCAAGTTTTATTCCACATATGTTAACAGTTTTATGTTAACCCTGGTCGTCATTTTGGAGCGTGAGCAAGAACATCGGCAGGGCCCAGGTACAGAGGAGTGGGAAGGTCGGGGCGGATGAGCGGCAAGTGTTTGTGGCGAAATGCGGTGAATGTTTATGGTGGAAGAGCGGTGACAGATTGTGGAGGAGGTGTGACAGATGAGGGGACGGGGCCCAGAAGAGCCGAGGGCCCAGGGGCAGCACGGGCCCAGCCCACACTGCGATATGTGTGCACTGGGTCCATGCAGCAGAGCTGGTCTCCTGTCGTCTTGGTTAACCCTTTCCACTGGACCAAGACCCTGCTCTGTCAAGCCCGTGTGGTGGCTGATGTGCAACGGTCACGCCACTTTAAAAAAATCCACACAAAGGCATCTTCCACCCCCTCAATTGGATTCAGGACTGGAACATCGGGTCCTTCATCGAAACACCTGTGAACTCATCGAGGGACCGCCTATGTTGATGATGATCAATGTACTGGTCAGGTGGGCAGAACTGTGGTAAATGGAATTCAATCCGGATAAGTGTGAGGTAATGCATTTGGGGAGATTTAACAAGGCAAGGGAATATACATTAAATGGTACGACACTGAAAAGTGTAGAGGAATAAAGGGACCTTGGAGTGCAGGTCCACAGATCCCTGAAGGCAGCAGGCCAGGTAGTTAATGTGGTTAAGAAGGCATATGGAATACTTGCCTATATTAGTCAAGGCATGGAATACAAGAGCAAGGAGGTTATGCTTGAACTGTACAAAACACTGGCTACACCACAGCTGGAGTACTGCGTGCAGTTCTGGTCACCACATTACAGGAAAGATGTGATTTCACTGGAAAGGGAGCAGAGGAGATTTACTGGAATGTTGCCTGGTCTGGAGAATTTTGGCTATGAGGATAGTTTGGAGATGCTGAGTCTGTTTTCTTTGCAACAGAGGCATCTGAGCGGTGAGCTGATTGAGGTGTATAAAATTGAGGGGCCCAGATAGAATGAATAGGAAGGTCCTGCTCCCTTGGCAGAGGGGTCAACAACCAGGGGGCATAGATTTAAAATAATTGGAAGAGGGTTAGAGGGGATATGAGGGGACATTGCATCACCCAGATGGTGGTGGGGGTCTGGAACTCAATGCCTGAAAGGGTGGTAGAGGGAGGGACCCTCACCACATTTAAAAGATACGTGGATGTGCACTTAAAGTGCCACAGCCTACAGAGCTCTGGACCAAGAGCTGGAAAGTGGGATTAGGCTGGATAGCTCTTGGTCAGCCGGCGGGGACACGATGGGCCGAAATGGCCTCACTCTGTGCTGAAACTTTCTGATTCTATGATTCTATTAATATCGATATATATACATATATATAATATACACCATTATCATAATTTTTCCTTGGTGGTCGATTGGTTAAGATCCCGAGCACTAACCCTTTTTCTATTCTCAATCAGTTTATCGCATGAAAATAATTGAGGTCTGTGAGAGGATGAATAATTGCACAGCTCGGGAGCCTATTATCAGCGAGGGCAGGCATCGACGACGAGGTTCAACACTGCCTCCAGTACGCCAGTGCAGCCTTCGGCCGCCTGAGGAAGAGAGTGTTCGAAGATCAGGCCCTCAAATCTGCCACTAAGCTCATGGTCTACAGGGCTGTAGTGATACCCGTCCTCCTGTATGGCTCAGAGACATGGACCTTATACAGTGGACACCTCAAGTCGCTGGAGAAATACCACCAACGATGTTTCTTCAAAATCTTGCAAATCCCCTCGGAAGACAGACACACCAACGTTAGCATCCTCAATCAGGCTAACAACCCCAGCATTGAAGCACTGGCCACACTCGACCAGCTCCGTTGGACGGGCCACATTGTTCGCATGCCTGACACAAGACTCCAAAAGCAAGCGCTCTACTCGGAACTCCTGCACGGCAAGCGAGCCCCAGGTGAGCAGGGGAAACGTTTCAAGGACCCTCAAAGCCACTTCACAAAATGCAACATCCCCAACAACAGCTGGGAGTCCCTTGATAAAGACCACCCTCAGTGGAGGAAGAGCATCTGGAGGGTGCTGAGCACCTCGAGTCTCATCGTCGAGAACATGCAGAACACATGCACAGGCAGCGGAAGGAGCGTGTGGCAAACCAGTCCCACCCACCCTTTCCGTCAACCACAGTCTGTCCCACCTGTGACAGAGACTGTAATTCCCGTATTGGACGGTTCAGTCACCTGAGAACTCACTTTTAGAGTGGAAGCAAGTCTTCGAGGGACTGCCTATGAGGATGATGAATTGCTGTAATCACCGTTAATAACCCCGTTACTTTCTGTTACACACTGAGTTTACAGACTCTCTGGCTTCTCCTGCCCTTTGCGGGACACTTGTTCCGGTTGTAACTTTACAAACTGGGTGAGTTCGCTGTTCACGGGGAGACGGCAGGAGTCTCTGTGGCCCACTGTGAGGATGTGGAAGTGAACATGGTGGGTGGTAATTACATGACATTTCTGTAAAGGGCAGCGGAGGAGAGGATTGAGAGCTTTCAGTGTGAGACAGAAGTTGTTTAAGGTGAGCCAACACATTTCTGATCCTCCTCTCTTCTTCTGAGGCAATCCCCCGGAGTCGAGGATGACTTGCTTCCACATCAGCATCGGTCCCGATCAGCACCGAGGGAGCTCACTGTTCAGCTTCCCTCTGTTGTGCTTCTTGTAACAGAGGTTTCTGTAGTGTAGCGGTTATCACGTTTGCTTTACATGTGAAAAGTTCCTGGTTCTATCCAGGGCGGGAACATTATGTTTAAACTTTCTGTGGATGAACAATCGGAGGTGAGTTTCGTCTCTTTTGCAAAAAAGCAGATGCTGCCTGTGCGGTACCAGAACTGAACACAGTCCCCCAAGTGAGGTCGAACCAGGGCTTTGTTTTGCTGCACACAACATCTGTCCCCTTGTGCTCCAATTATACGAACATAAGAAATAGGAGCAGGAGGAGGCCACACTGCCCCTCGAGCCTGCTCCACCATTTAATAAGATCATGGCTGATCTGATCATTGACTCAGCTCCACCTCCCCGCCCGCTCCCCATAACCCCTTATCCCCTTATCATTTAAGAAATTATCGATTTCTGTCTTGAATATATTCAATGTCCCAGCTTCCACAGCTCTCTGTGGCAGCGAATTCCGTAGATTTACAACCCTCTGAGGGAAGAAATTTCTCCCCATCTCAGTTTTAAATGGGCGGCCCCTTATTCTAAGATCTGATTCTCGTCTCCCCCACCAGTGGAAACATCCTCTCTGCATCCACCTTGTCGAGCCCCCTCATAATCTTTTACATTTGGATAAGATTACGACCACTTCTTCTGAATTCCAATGAGTAGAGGCCCAATCTAAACAACCTTTCCTCAGAAGTCAACCCCCTCAACTCTGGAATCGACCAGTGAACCTTCTCTGAACTGACTCCAGAGCAAGTATATCCTTTCGTAAATATGGAAAACAAAACTGCACGCAGTATTCCAGGTGTTGCCTCACCAATACCCTGTATAACTGCAGCAAGATTTCCCTGCTTTTATACTCAATCCCCTTTGCAATAAAGGCCAAGATTCCATTGGCCTTCCTGATCACTTGCTGGTGATCGAGTTCACGAGATATGAAGGCCAGCTTAACATTAGTCTTATTTGATTATTTTCTGTACCTGCCCATGACATTTTCGTAAAACCATGTTGACTCTGTCGAATCATGTTTTAATTTTCAAAGTGCCCTGACACCACTTCCTTAACAATGGATGACAGCATTTTCCCGATGATTGATGTCAGACTAACTGTCCTGTAGTTCCCGGTTTTCTCTCTCCCTCCTTTCTTGAATAGCGATGTTACATTTTCTACCTTCCGATCCGCTGGGACTGTTGTGGAATCTGGACATCGTGGTGCAACGGTTGTGGGTCTAACTCCCGATCAGGAGGCTGCGTGTTCAAATCAGTTAATTTAGCTGTTGTTCTTCCGGAATTGATTATGTGTTTGCTGTTTCACAATAACCAGACCCTTGCTCTAAAACCTGTCTCACTGTTTCCCCAGGGGCACGTTCATGTTACAATAAACATTCTGAATCAGATGCCTGAAGTACAGTGTGTAAAATGGGATATGGTTCAACAGTTAACATGCAAAACACAGAAGCAATTATTCAATTATCGACTTTCTTTCAGTTAACATTACTTTCACTGTGCAAAAGAAGCTGATCGGTTAATTATTGAAGTTTGCCCGAGAAAGCGACATAAAAATTAACAATAATGATTCACCCAACCTGGGGCTCAAACCCACAACCCTGAGAATAACAGCCTCATGCTGTATCTACTGAGCTAGCAAGGATTACGTAAACCACGTTCCCTGTCGGTGAGGCGTCTGTTGGTTCCGTCCCATTTCCCTGTGTTTCCCAATCCTGTCTGTCTCTCTGGCTCTGTTCAATCTGTGTGTGGCCACCTCCAGTTTGATTTTGAACGAATACTTGTGTTTGTGTATTCAGTGAAAACAGAAAATGCTGGAAACACTCAGCAGGTCGGGCAGTATCTGTGGAGGTGGGGAAGTGGGAATAATCGATGGGTTTGTTTGTGGCTTTGATCTGCTGCTGGGAAGTGAGGCAGCGCTGCAGGATGCTTTTTTTCGAGGTGTAAGCAGAGGATTCCGTCGTGTAACGGTTATCACCTTCGCCGCACATGTGAAATATCCTCGGTTTGAGCACGGACAGAAACGTAATTTAAGCGAATATTTTTCTGTGGGATATATTTTAAAAAGTCGCCCCAGGTTCCTTGTATCATGAGCGATGGGCATTTTAACTCACTCTCTTAAAATACAGTGTGTGTAAAATCAGATAGGGGATAAAACTTCATCAATGATGAAAGTTCCTTAACGCAGTAAAGTTCAGCTGTTGAAGTTTCCATCGATGCATTGCAAAAACATAACTGAGGTGTGTGAGCGGATTAATAATGGGCTTTAATCGTTAATGATCCCATTACTTTATGTTATAGACCCAGGTTACACACTCTCCTGCTTCTGAAAGAGTTCAGATGTATGTGGGATGATTGGGGCACATCTTTCCCCACAGTACAAGGCTCCATCGGTACTTCATTGACTTTAACTCATTTGGGGACACCCTGAGTTGTTGAAAGGTCACGTAAAAATGCAAGTCATTCTTTGCAAAAGTTCTAACCTCAAGTTCAAACTTCGCTGGCAAATGGAGGCTCACCCAGAATTTGTTCTGACACCACGACAAAGTCCTTAAAAGTGGGATTCAGCAGTTCAGCTGCTCGCTTTACATTTCCGTCTGACCTGGTGCTGCAAGTGGAGATGTGTCCGCAGTGTAGCGTTTAACACGTTCGCCTCACACGCGGGAAAGTTTACCGGGTGGAAATATTTTGTTGGAACTTTCTCCTCAAGCATGTTCAGGGGAGAGATTGTTCTCCAGTGAAAGGACATAAAATCATAAGAACGTAAGAATTAGGAACAGGAGTCGGCCATTCGGTCCATTTTAAAGTTTTCAAAATGATTCCACGCGGGGACCTTTGGTGTGTTTGGGGAAGATGATAACCACGACACTACAGACACACAGTGGTAGATGTTGTCTAAGGAACATAACCAGAGCTCCAACCAACACAGCTGGCCGATACTTCAGGAGCTGGTTTTACGAGAATAGAATGACGGTGCTATATTTAGGAAGGCTGTGAGAGTGGCAGGAATTGATCTCGTGTTTCCCAGACTTTATACACAGCAACATAGGAACAGGAGGAGGCCATTTGGCAGCGAGTGGTTCGGATCCGGAATGCGCTGCCTGAAAGGGTGGCAGAGGCCGAATTAATCTTATCTTTCAAAATGGATTTGGATAAGTATCTGAAGGAAAAATATCTCAGGGTTACGGGTAAAGGCCGGACGAGTGGGACTAGCTGAGAGTCGGCACGGGCTCGACAGGCCGAACGGCCTACTTCTGTGCTGTAACCGTTCCATGATTCTATATTATGTTTAAACTTGCTGTGGATGAACAATCGGAGGCGAGCTTAGTCTCCTGGTAAAAACGCTGATGCTGTCTGACCAGCTGAGATTTCCAGCAATTCTGTTTTTATTTTTTATTTATGGATTGAGTCGGTACATCTAGAGCTTTCTGATTCAGAAGATTCGGGGGGCACGGAAATTTGGGAGTTTAACGACTTTGAAAGGAACATTTTTGACTTGTGCAGCTTCGGTCAGAGAAATGTTTGTGCAATGATTTTTTCACAGAAAGGGATTCAGAATTACACCTTCTGGTTTAACACTTCTCTCTGGGCAGGCAGTTAAGCAATGGTTTCCATGGTGTAGCAGTTATCGTGTTAGTCTTTCACACACAAAATGTCCCCAGTTCAAGCCCAGGCAGAAATATCATTTTAGAATATATTTGTTGTGAAATAAGTTGAACATCAGTACCCCAGGTTCCTTGTCTTATGAGCAATGAACATTTTAAACCAATCTGATAAAATACAGAGTGTGTTAAGTCAGATGGGGTGTAAAATGTCATCGATGATTAAAGCTCCTGAAATTATTCCAGTTCAGTTTTTGAAGTCTCGACTGTAAGTCTGCAAAACAATCCGGGTGGGAATATTGGCCCAAAAATTCCGGTTGGAGGCTTCCTGCGGACAATTCCCTTCCGACCGGAGATGTTTTACGAACCTACCTGGTGGTCTAGGAGGCATCGTGGATTCCACTGGGGAGGCCTTCTCTTCCCGCGCTGCGAAGCACACTCCCGTCCGGAGGGATCCCACGTGTGACTGCTCAGCCAATCAGGTACGTATTCCACAGCTTTCCCATTAACAGCAATGGGACTCGCGTACCTACGGGTTCTCAGTGCTATTCATGAGAACAAAAAACACACACACACTGAGAAATAATAAAAAACAGACCTCACATAATTAAAATTAATTGAAATTAAAGTTAATAAACGAATTAGAAAAAAACAAGGTAGTTCCAATTTTTTTTAAGCTTTGTAATTTGGGTTAAAAATACATTGTGTTTATTTTATTTTATTTTATTGTGGTTATGAGTGTTTTTAAACACTTGCGCCTGTAAAATTACGCTATGCGCTTGCTTTTTCAGCTGCAAGGATTTTGAGGATATTTGCTGGGCAAGATGTGCGTAAATCCCGGAATCCGTAGAAACTTAGTACAGGCCCAGGACGTTGGAATTTCCCTAAACTTACTGTGGATGAAGAATCGGAGGCAAGTTTAGTCTCCTGGCAAATGCTGCCTGACCTGCTGAGATTTCCAGCATTTGCTGTTTTTATTTGCTATTTATTCTCCTGGCAAAAGGGCTCCCTAATTCCTTAATTGCTCTGCATTTCACTTCAATAAATAGATAACTTTCAGTGAGAGAAAACGGATCCACCGGGGACCTTTCGCGTGTGAGGCCAACGTGATATCCGCTACACTGCAGTCCATCAAAGGGCGAGAGGCCACTGAATATAAAGGATGAGCTCACAAATATCAGGGGCAGTGCAGTCTGGTCAATGTCAAACCCTCCTTTCTTATTCAGCAGAGGCATGAACGGGAATCAGACGCCACAAAGTTTAATTGAAGACACAAATACAAGTAACACTTCTAAATCTTTTCACTGTAAAAATCTTTCACTTTATTTCAAATCGTACTGTGTTGAATTTGAAAATGAGCACCGTGGGATTTTATCTTCACCACTGATTTTCTGCATTGTTTCACATTGCAACATTAAGTTGTGAAAAAACCGGGAAAACTGAGCCCCTGATTATTTCACGTCGGGGTCACATTGCTTTTGGATAATTCCAGAATTAATATTTTCTTTGCTGTTTAGCAATAACCAGACTCTTGCTCCAAGGTCTGTCTCACTGTTTCCCCGGTGTCAGGCAGAGATACGCCTGCTGCCCTCATTTATTTCATGTGACAGGACACAAAAGTTCAAAATCAACCTGCAGATGGCCACATACAGCATGAAATAGTCAGGATGGCCGAGCGGTCTCAGGTGCTGTGTTCAGTTTGCAGTTTTTTCTGGAAGTGTGGGTTCGAGTCCCACTTCTTTATTATCGTCATTGAGCAAAACCCATTTGTTCGGCACCACGACCAACTCCTTAAAAGTGGGATTCAGCAGTTCACCTGCTCGCTTAACATTTCCGTCTGACCGGGTGCTGAAAGTGGAGATGTTTCCGCAGTGTAGCGGTTAACACGTTCGCCTCACATGCGAAAGCTCACCGGGTGGGAATATTGAATATTTTCTGGAGCTTTCTCCTCATACATGCTCAGGGGCGAGATTGTTCTCCTGTGAAAGGTCATAAGATCATAAACATGTAAGGATCAGGAGCAGGTAAAAATACATCTCCTCACCCCACATCCCGCGCCCCGGATTTTTCCTTTTACCAATTATCTTATGTCTTTGTCCTCTGGTTACCGACACTCCTGCCCGTGGAAGCAGTTTCCCCATAATTCTGAAAACCTCTATTAAACATCCCCTTAACTGTGATTACTGGGGTTCAATGTGGGGAAGGGTCAGTTCATCCACTTTGCACCGAAGAATGATCGACCAGTGCATGATCTAAAAACATGATTTCAGAGAAGATTTTTTCTGTGAAATAGCCGGTCCTGTTAATTTTAACAAAAGTTGCACCGGGTTCCTGAAGTCATAAGTGATACGCCCTTACTATACAGTATAAATGCAAACGAGGCCCATGCTTGAGAGAAGGTCAGTCTGTGACCTGTCCTTTATTCCTTTGCATTCAAGTGATGAAAGTGGGTGGAGCTTCCCCTTTTATACCTGAAGGTCCAGGTTAGCAGTGCTCCCACAAGTTCACCACCTAGTGGTCATTGTTCTCACAATGTACAACTTGTCAGTTTATACATGGGTTACAATGCTGGTTGAATACATGACATCACCTCCTAACCCAAAGTCTTTTTGGGATCACAAGTTGAGTCTTTCTGGTGGTTTACGCTCTCTTGTAGAGCGCCTAAGTTGGGGCTCCGGTTGTTGGGCGCTGGCCTGTGTGTCTGCTGTTTGCAGTGCCTCAGGCCTATCCGGACTGCCCACAGTGACTGGGCTCTCCTCCCTTCGGTTCCGGTGTTCGGTCACCTGTGCTGGAGTGAACTCTATATCGTGTTCTTCTTCTGCTTCTTCTATGGGGTTGCTGAACCTCCTTTTTTTTGGATCCACGTGTTTGCGGCAGATTTGTCCATTGGTAAGTTTAACTACCAGAATCCTATTGCCCTCTTTGGCAATCACAGTGCCTGCGAGCCATTTAGGCCCTGCAGTGTAGTTGTGGACAACAACAGGGTCGTTTACACCAATATATCGTGCCCTCACATTCCTGTCATGGTAGTTATATTGTGATTGGCGCCTGCTCTCAACAATTTCTTTCATGGTGGGGTGTATAAGGGATAACGGGTTTTGAGCGTCCTTATCATTAGCAGCCCTGTGAGCGAGTGTGGTCGGGATCTATTGGCCAACAGGAGGCGTGATAATTGGCTTTGTAGGGAACCCCCTTGGATTCTGAGCATCCCCTGTTTGATTATCTGCACTTTTCGTTCTGCCTGGCCGTTTGAGGCTGGCTTGAACGGTGCCTTTCTGACATGGTTAATTCCATTGCCTGCCATGAAGTCCTGGACCATTGTCGCTGACCAAGATGTCTGGTAGACCGTGGGCGGCGAACATTGCCCGTAGACTGTCTACCGTGGCAGAGGATGTGCTTGAATTTAAAATATCACACTCAATCCATCTGGAGTGGGCGTCTACTACAACCAAAAACATTTTTCCGATGAAAGGACCTGCGTAGTCATCATGGATGCGTGACCAAGTCTTGGCGGGCCATGGCCAGGGGCTAATGGGGGCTTCCGTGGGCGCATTGCCCAGCTGGGCACACGTGTTGCACCTGCGAAAACAAAGTTCCAGATCTGCATCTATCCCTGGCCACCAAACATGTGACCTGGCAATTGCCTTCATCATGACAATGCCCGGATGCTCATTGTGGAGTTCTCTGATGAACATCCCTCTGCCCATCAGGGGCATGACTACGTGGTTTCCCCACAGTAGGCAATCAGCCTGAATTGAGAGTTCATCCCTGCCCCTGTGAAATGGTTTAAATTCCTCAGGGCATGCCCTGTACGTGGCTGCCCAGTCCCCATTCAGGACACATTTCTTGACGAGAGACAATAGCGGGTCTCTATTTGTCCAGACTTTAATCTGACGGGCTGTCACAGGTGAGCCTTCGCTTCCGAAAGCTTCAACAGCCATGACCATCTCAGCAGCATGCTCGGTAGCCCCCTCACTGGTGGCTAGTGGGAGCCTGCTGAGTGCATCGACGCAGTTTTCAGTGCCCGGTCTGTGCCGAATTGTATAGTCATAGGTGGCTAACGTGAGTGCCCACCTCTGTATGCGGACCGATGCGTTTGCATTTATGGCCTTGTTGTCGGCCAAAAGTGACATTAGGGGTTTGTGATCTGTCTCCAGCTCAAATTTCCTGCCAAACAGGTATTGGAGCATTTTCTTTACCGAATATACATATGCGAGCGCCTCCTTTTCTATCATCCCGTAGCACCTTTCTGCCTGGGACAGACTTCTGGAGGCCTAAGCTATCGGCTGTAACTGACCCTTGGCATTGACCTGCTGCAACACACACCCGACACCATAGGACGACGCATCACACGTTAACACAAGTTTCTTACATGGGTCATATCGTGTTAACAGATTGTTGGAACATACCAAATTGTGTGCTCTATTAAAAGCCCTTTCCTGGCTGTCCCCCCAGACCCATTCGCGATCTTTGCTTAGGAGCACGTGTAGCGGCTCTAGCAGCGTGCTCAATTTGGGAAGAAAGTTACCAAATAGTTCGGGAGCCCCAGGAACAAACGCAGCTCCGTCGTGTTACGGGGTCTGGGTGCTCTCTGGATCGCTTCCGTCTTGGACGCAGTAGGGCTCATCCCGTCTACTCCTAGCCTCATCCCCAGGAATTCTACCTCTGGAGCTAGGAAGATGCACTTCGCCTTTTTCAGTCGCAGCCCTACCCGGTCCAGTCTGCGTAGCACCTCCTCCAGGTTGTGGAGGTGTTCTTCAGTATCGTAACCCGGGATGAGGATGTCGTCCTGAAAAACCACCGTCCCTGGAATCGACTTGAGGAGGCTTTCCATATTTCGTTGGAAGATCGCGGCGGCCGAGCGAATCCCGAACGGACATCTGTTGTACTCAAACAACCCCTTGTGTGTCGTGATGGTGGTCAGCTTCTTCAACTCTCTCGCCAGCTCCTGGGTCCTGTAAGCTGAGGTCACGTCCAATTTTGAAAAATGTTTGCCACCGGATAGCATCGCAAAGAGGTCCACCACTCTCGGTAGCGGGTACTGGTCTTGGAGTGACACCCGATTGATGGTGGCCTTGTAATCACCATATATCCTGACCGACCCATCCGCCTTGAACACCGGTACAATCGGGCTCGCCCAGTCACTGAATTCGACTGGCAAAATGATACCTTCCCTCAGCAGGCGGTTCAATTCACCTTCTATCTTTTCCCACGTCACGTATGGCACCGCTCTGGCCTTGTGGTGTCCTGGCCTGGCTTCCGGGTTTATGTGAATCACTACCTTGGCCCCCATGAAAGTGCCAATGCCGGGTTGAAATAATGAGTCAAATTTGTGCAGGATCTGTGAGCATGATACTCGCTCCACAGAGGAAATAGCATTGGCATTGCCCCATTTCCAGTTCATGACAGCAAGCCAACTCCTCCCCAGTAGTGCGGGACCATCCCCCGGGACAACCCAGAGTGGCAACCTGTTCTCCGAATCTTTGTGGGTCACGATTACCGTGGTGCTGCCAAGCACCGGAATGATCTCCTTGGTGTATGTCCATAGTTGTGCGTCAATCGGTGATAATTTTGGCCCTACTGGCCTTGGACGCCCACAACTTTTCAAACTATTTGATACCCATCAGGGACTGGCTAGCCCCCGTGTCTTGCTCCATTGATACTGGGATGCCACTGAGGAGCACTTTCATCATTATCGGTGGCGTCCTGGTGTATGAACTATATACTTGCTCCACATGAACTCACTGAACTTCAGCTTCCAGCGATTTCCCCCAGCGTTCATTTCTGCAATTTCTGTAGGCATTTTGCTCATCTCTGCAAACTCCGGCTGAGTTTGTGCCTCCATGCCTCCAACATGAGCTGTTGTTGGAAACAAAAGATCCCTTGCTAGTCAATCGTCCCTGACAACCCCTGTGACTGTCCTTGAGTGTGCCATTTACAAGTGTTGATGGCCCCATTACTGGCCACAATGTCCCTTGCAATGGCGTGAATCGCCGTTCAGCTTGCCATTATCTCTGTCGAACTCCCCCTCTGGGTTCGACTACATGTTGGGGCATGCCCGATTGCCCTTGTCTGCCTGGAGAACTGTGCTGCTTCAACAATGTTGATTCTCTGTCCCAACCATTCCTTAACACAGTATCTCTCGTCTATTCTGCTAGCGGCCATGCTCACGTGGTTAAAATCCCAATTTCTTGTCGTCATTAATACATCCGTACTCTACAGTATAAATGCACACGAGGCCCATGCTTGATAGAAGGTCAGTCTGTGGCCTGTCCTTTGTTCCTTTGCACTCAAGTGATGAAAGTGGGTGGAGCTTCACCTTTTATACCTGAAGGTCCAGGTTAGGAGTATCTCCCATAAGTTCACCTCCTAGTGGTCATTTTTCTCACAGTGTACAACTGAGGTCAGATTATATATGGGTTACAATGTTGGTTGAATACATGACAATAAGCACTTAAAATTTTAAACCATTCTCCTAAAATACATTGTCTAAACGAGATAGGGATAAAAGAGAAAATGAATGATTGAAGCTCGTAAAAGATCCTCTCGGAATGAGTGATCACAATATGCTTGAATTTGTAATACAGATTGAGGGTGAGGAAGTAGTGTCTCAAACGAGCATACTATGCTTAAACAAAGGGGACTACAGTGGGATGAGGGCAGAGTTGGCTGAAGTAGACTGGAAACACAGACTAAACGGTGGCACAATTGAGGAACAGTGGAGGACTTTTAAGGAGCTCTTTCACAGTGCTCAACAAAAATATATTCAAGTGAAAAAGAAGGGCGGTAAGAGAAGGGATAACCAGCCGTGGATAACCAAGGAAATAAAGTAGAGTATCAAATTAAAAACCAATGCGTATAAGGTGGCCAAGGTTAGTGGGAAAATAGAAGAATGGGAAAATTTTAAACGACAGCAAAGAATGACAAAGCAAGCAATAAAGAAAGGAAAGATAGATTACGAAGGTAAACTTGTGCAAAGCATAAAAAGCAATAGTTAAAGCTTTTACTGATATATAAAACGGAAAAGAGTGACTAAAGTAAATGTTGGTCCCTTAGAAGATGAGAAGGGGGATTTAATAATGGGAAATGTGGAAATGGCTGAGACCTTAAACAATTATTTTGCTTCGGTCCTCACAATGGAAGACACAGAAACCATGCCAGAAATTGCTGGTCACAGGAATGTGGGAAGAAAGGACCTTGAAACAATCACTAGGGGGGTAGTGCTGGACAGGCTAATGGGACTCAAGGTAGACAAGTCCCCTGGTCCTGATGAAATGCCAGGGTAGTAAAAGAGATGGCAGAAGTTATAGCAGATGCATTCGTTATAATCCACCAAAATTCTCTGGACTCTGGAGAGGTACCAGCGGATTGGAAAGCAGCTAATGTAACGCCTCTGTTTAAAAAAGGCGGCAGACAAAAGGGAGGTAACGATAGGCTGGTTAGTTTAACATCTGTAGTAGGGAAAATGCTAGAAACTATCATGAAGGAAGAAATAGCGGGACATCAAGATAGGAATAGTGCAATCAAGCAGACGCAGCATGGATTCATGAAGGGGAAATCATGTTTAACTAATTTACTGGAATTCTTTGAGGATATAACGAGCATGGTGGATAGAGGTGTACCGATGGATGTGGTGTATTTAGATTTTCAAAAGGCATTCGATAAGGTACCACACAAAAGGTTACTGCAGAAGATAAAGGTACGCGGAGTCAGTGGAAATATATTAGCATAGATAGAGAATTGGCTGGCTAACAGAAAGCAGAGAGATGGGATAAATGGGCCCTTTTCAGGTTGGAAATCAGTGGTTAGTGGTGTACCACAGGGATCGGTGCTGGGACCACAACTGTTTACAATATACAAAGATGGCCTGGAAGAGGGGACAGAGTGCAGTGCAACAAAATTTGCAGATGACACAAAGATTAGTGGGAAAGCAGGTTGTGTAGAGGACACAGAGAGGCTGCAAAGAGATTTAGATAGGTTAAATGAATGGGCTAAGATTTGGCAGATGGAATACAATGTCGGAAAGTGTGAGGTCATCCACCTTGGGAAAAAAAACAGTAAAAGGGAATATTATTTGAATGGGGAGAAACTGCAACATGCTGCGGTACAGAGGGACCTGGCGGTCCTTGTGCATGAATCCCAAAAAGTTAGTTTGGAGGTGCAACAGGTAATCAGGAAGGCGAATGGAATGTTGGCCTTCATTGCAAGAGGCATGGAGTACAAAAGCAGGGAGGTCCTGCTGCAACTGTATAGGGTATTGATGAGGCCGCACCTGGAGTACTGCATGCAGTTTTGGTCACCTTATTTAAGGAAGGATATACTAGCTTTGGAGGGGTTAACGAGACAATTCACTCGGCTGATTCCGGAGATGAGGGGGTTACCTTATGATGATAGATTGAGTAGACTGGGTCTTTACTCGTTGGAGTTCAGAAGGATCATGTAGAAACATTTAAAATATTGAAAGGGATAACAAGCTAGATGTAGAGAGATTGTTTCCACTGGTCGGGGAGACTAGAACTAGGGGACAGAGACTCAAAATATGGGGGAGGCAATTTAAAACCGAGTTGAGAAAGAATTCGTTCTCCCAGAGGGTTGCGAATCTGTGGAATTCTCTGCCCAAGGAAGCAGTTGAGGCTAGCGCATTGAATGTATTCAAGTCACAGATAGATAGATTTTTAACCAATAAGGGAATTAAGGGTTATGAGGAGCGGGCGGATAAGTGGAGCTGAGTCCACGGCCAGATCAGCCATGATCTTGTTGAATGGCGGAGCAGGCTCGAGGGGCTAGATGGCCTACTCCTGTTCCTAATTCTTCTGTTCTTCTGTTCTTATGTACCACTATCCCTCAGTAACCATATTATCATTTCTTTAATTCTGCAAAAGAAAGTTATCGGTTAATTGAACATGATTAAATGAATTCATTTTTTCACATTTGCTGCATGTTGACATTTATATAGGTCTATTAGTTTGAAAACTGTGTTGCAAATATTATCTCCCTGACCAAGAATCGAACCTGTGTTGCAGTGGTACAAGGGGTGGATTCAGTGAATCATTTGAATCTGATCTCAAATGGCGTGAATTTCAGATCACGTTTACTGTCGGCACCTTTAATAATGACTCCACCAGGCAGGGTATGATACTTAAACTGTGTAGACGTGTAGTCCTTTATTTGAAGCTCCTCGAGTGAGGACACCAAGCTGTGAGCTCCTTTATATACTGGGTTGCAGGTAACCTTTCGGTCTCAAGCAGCAGCATCCTCTGGTGCAGGTCAGGTGTGTACAGTGTAAGAGTACATTCAGTGTTGCATAGCAGTGTTACAGACGTCACACAGTAAACAGGCATGCATACACAAAAGTTACAATCTGTTTCGTTGTTAATCAAGTGAACTGAAAATGACAATAATATCATGAACTATGACGATGCAGCATTAAAACAGTATTTAGGTCCCTGGTTGTCGAGTGGTCAGGAGTCCATGCTCTCAAAGTTGTGTCCTGGGTTCAATTCCCACCCTCGGAAGTTGTACTTTTAGTTAAAAACCTTATAAAAAAAAAGAGTTCATTTATTTTACAGATCTATATGCAAATCTTGTATAAAAAATAAGAATCATTGAATTGAACATCATTAATTAATACATAAATTATTTTGTAAATCTTTTACCATTTATTTTGCCATGAGCATGTGAGGAACTTTTATTCCGGTCTCATTGGGTTTAATTGTGGTACAAATGACGAACCGGGGGCTGGGTTCAGGAAAGGTTTACGTAGTGTAGCCGTTATCATGTTCACCTCCCCATGAAATGTTCCTGGTTTGAGCCTGGGCGCGTGCTTTGTTTTAGAATATGTTTGCTGTGAAATACATTGAACAAAAGTAGCCCCAGGTTCCGTGTCTTACGAGCAATGAACATTTTAAACCAATCTCCTAAAATACAGGGTGAGTAAAGTCAGATTTATGGATTGAGTCGGCACAACGAGAGCTTTCTGATCCAGAAGATTCGGGGGGTGCGTTAATTTGGGAGTTTGACGACTTTGAAAAGAACATTTTTGACTTGTGCAGCTTCGGTCAGAGAAATGTTTGTGAAAAGATTTTTTCACAGAAAGGGACTCAGAATTACACCTTCTGGCTTAACACTTCTCTCTCGGCACTAAGTTTAGCAGTGGTTTCTGTACTGTAGCGGTTATTGCGTTTGTCTCAGACACGAAAGGTCCCAGGTTCGAGCCGGGATAAAAACATTATTTTAGAATATAATTGCTGTGAAATAAATTGAAAAAAGTACCCCAGGTTCCTTGTCTTCTGAGCAATGAACATTTTAAACCAATTTCAAAAATTCAGAGTGCGTTAAGTCAGATAGGGTGTAAAATATCATCTATGATGAAAGCTCCTGAAATTATTACAGTTCAGTTATTGAAGTATTGACTGTAAGTCTGCAAAACAATCCGGGTGGGAATATTGGCCCAAAAATTCCGGTTGGAGGCTTCCCGCGGACAATTCCTTTCTGATCGGTGATATTTTAATCACCCCGCCTCCCACAGAGTTTAATTAATTGCATGTAATTATTTGAAAAAAGTTTGAATTAAAAAGTTACTTTCCGAACTCGGGCTCCCTCTGTGAATGCCTAACCACTAAACGAGCAGGATACGCATTAAATAATTTAATTCCAGACGTAATATTTTCTTTGCTGTTTCACAATAACCAGACCTATGCTCCAAAATCTGTCTCACCGTTTCCCCGGTGTCAGTCAGAGAAGCACATGGGATTGAATCAGTGACTTTGCTTTTTCGTCCAGTCTTCTGAAGCGCAGCACAGTCCCACTCCGACAGTCAATGAGCTGTTGGGACGTTAGTGTATCCAGGCTGCGGGTGGCCACCCCGAGCGCAGCAGAGGGGTTTCTGTATTAGTTCTGGGTGGGGACAGTATTTCCCCTTCTCTCTTCCTCTTGTCTGTATCCCTCTGCTTTGTTTTCTGTATTTATTCCCCGGCCTCATTTTACGTGTTTAATGGGGAAGAAAAGATGAAGTGTGCGACACTCTGGAACAATTTCTCTCAATCAAATATATCTATTTAGTGAAGTGAAATAAAGAGCAATTAAAGAATAAGGGAGAATCCACTGTCGCCCTTTTGACAGGAGAATAAACTCGCCCATGGCTGTTCATCCACAGCAAGTTTAAACATAATCTTCCTGCACGGGATCATTTTGCGTGGAAAGCAAATGTGATAACGGCTCCACTGTGGAAACCGCTCTGACCAGAAGTACAGCAGAGGGCAGCTGACCAATGAATGCCTTCTGTGCTGATCGGGAATGTGTTGGCTCACCTTAAACAACTTCTGTCCCTCACTGACAGCTGTCAATCCTTCTCCTCCGCTGCCCTTTACACAAACATGTCACTGATCCCCACCCACCACCCCACATCCCCATCGTGTTATCTTCCATGTTAGCACAGTGGGGCCGCGGAGACACCTACTCTCTCCCCGCGGTTAGTGAACTCAGTCAGTCTGTAAAATTAAAGGGGAACAAGTGTCCCGCAAAGGGCAGGGGAAGGAAGAGAGTCTGTAACCTGGGTTTAATTGTTTGTCAAAGGCTACCCGTCCTGTTGTGTATTTCCAGCAGTTTCCTACTTTCACAGGTGGAGATACCGGGGCTGGACCATGCTCCTAAAATACAATGAGGTCGGGATAAAAGTTCCTCACGTACTCAGGGCAAAATAAATGATTGAAGTTTTACAATGGATTAATTAATGATGTTTAAATCAATGAATCTTTTTTACCACATTAGATGCATGCAACTCTTTCTTATAAGGTTTTAATTTTGATGGAAGTGCAATTTCCCTGGCCGGAAATCGACCCAGGGCCGCGGTGGTGAGAGCGCCGAATCCTAATCACTGGACCACCAGGGAACGCTGCATTGCTGCATCGCTGCATCGTAATGTTTGGTGTCATTATTGTCCTTTTTAATCCACTTGTTTCACACCGAAACACATTGTAAACGTGAGCTGAATTTAACGCCACGTGATTCTTTGAAATCACCTTTAAATGATTGGGTAAAACCACTCCTTATACCACCGAAAAACAGCTTCGATTCCAGGTCAGGGCGGTAACTTTTGTAACAGCTTTTTTCAATTCAAAAAATAAGAATTCATTTAATCACTGTTAAATAACCGATAACCTTTTTCAGGATGAAATAAATAATAATATAGTTACTGAGGGACAGTAGTATCTTTAATCATTCATTTTCTCTTTACATGTGATGAATTGTTATCCCTATCTCATTTACATGCTGTATGAGAAATTGGAAGTGTTTATGACTCAGTTGTAAAACCATTGATTGTGTGTGTGTCTATTCTTGATAGGAGGAGCACTTGAGACCGAAGTTCCAGTTCGATATATGTATCAATAGAATCAATTTTCACCAGTTCCTTTAAACTCAATAACATAATTTATTTTGATTGGACTGGATGGAGGAACATGATCCATGTAAAAAAATTGTTATCATTTTACTTGTGCTGAATGCTCATAAAAGTATTGGAGTGGGAACTCACTGGATAACAGCACAGCTTGCAATGTTTGCGGAATATATTCGTGCAGCCAAAATGCACAATGACAATCCGGAACTGTGCGGCACCGAATCCTCGGGGAAAAACATTAAAAGGCTTCGCCCGGAGATGGGTTTGGATTACCCACCTTTCAGTTACCAGCCGAATGCGCTAAACCATTGCACCACAGATACACACTGCAAGACATGCAAAACCAGGGTGTCAGTCAGTTAAAGCTTCAGATTGCTCCGACCGGGATGGAACTTATCCACTCTCAGTTGTACTTTTCCCAAGTAAAGGGTGGGACATTCATTGTGGATGTGTGGAAGCAGTCTGGTCCCGCACACTGCAAACACATCCATGTCACCACCAACCAGCTCTCCCACAACCGGTGTGATCTACTTTCCAGCCTTCCAATGCCTTGTCTGTGACGAAGTATGTTTCAAAAGTTTTGGCATAGTTGGTTCCATGGTGTAATGGTGAGCCCTCTTGATTTTAAATCTCGTGATCTGAGTTCAAATCTCAGTAAAACCTAAATTCTTGTTGTCCCAGCTGCTGAAAATTTGGGACAAACAAGTGAAAGACACCTGGTGCTGGTGGGCAGTTTTGTTGCCTTTTTTATTGATGCTTGATCGACAAGTCTAGTTGTCAAATTGTGTGCTCAACCGTCAGTTATCTGCTACAAATCAGCGGAGAACAAATACTTTGCTGTCTAATGCTGCCTTTGCCTGCACAATGTGTGCTGAGATTATCTGTGCAATATGCATTCCGCAGGATGAATAAAAGCAATGCTTTTTGAAATGCAGGCACTTAATGTTTTGCACTCGACAAAACGTTGCATTTTCTTTTCATTAATTTTACATCAATGCATTGCAATGCCAACGCACTTTTTACGAGGCAAGATCGATAATTAGCAGAGCAGAATGAAGAGATCGCAAAGTTTCTGTTTAAAGAATGGACTCAGTCGAGAATATTTTGTGGATTTTATTTTTCTGAGGCTATTTTCCCTGTGCTGGGGACACCCTGCGCAGATATGTGAAAAAGCTGGTTTTGTAAAAACTCCAGAGACCGCATGGCAGTGAGCTTGGACAAAAGAGCTGTCAGTCATCCATTGACAAAAGAGCTGACGGCCAGGAAGTGGGGCCACTGACAAAGCCACTCTAATTTGTAAAAGCACTTCTCACCTCCATCTCATAAGGAGACACAGAACAATGAACGCACCAGCCTGGCCAGCCAAGGAGGAGCTGGGTCTTTCCCAACACAAAGGCTCAGAGAGATGCCCAGACTTAGGGCCATCAGCCCAATGCATGGGTGGGATGGCCCATCACTGACTAAGTACC
Source organism: Pristiophorus japonicus (assembly GCF_044704955.1). NCBI lineage: Eukaryota > Metazoa > Chordata > Chondrichthyes > Pristiophoridae > Pristiophorus > Pristiophorus japonicus. The sequence goes on from NW_027250777.1 coordinate 546,585, forward strand.
CGTGCTTAGAAACAAAGGGGTTTTAAAGATTGGCGGGAAAGATAGGGGTCGCAAGACTCCCAGAAAGACAGGGTCCTTTCCACTTTATTTTTAGCTTGGAGCTTGGTGTGAAGATTGGAGCTTGCAGCTTGCAACTTGTGTCTAGAGAGAGCCCCCTCTCCCTCTTGCTCTCACTCCACCGATCGATGTACCAGAGGAAGGGGCCGCAGTACTGCAGAAGAAGCCACCAAGACTGAAGACCAGGCAGTGACTTCCCACAGCTGAGCTGAGCAAGGAAACCGGCTGCGTGTGGTGGTGAACATGGTCGCGAGTGTCCCAAGCCAGTAACCAGATATCCCAGGCCAGCTGGGTAAGGGCTCAGGGTTTTCTCAGAAGGGAAGCTTTTCAGGGCTATTCTGGGGAGGGTAATTCATTGGTAGGGGTGGGGTTAGAATCCACCAGGGAATTACTGCGTGTTACTAGGTTCATTTCTGTACTGTATGTATGTTGTTTGTAACCGGAATTTTATTCTCCACAGAGACATTTCGTTTAGCAGTGCATGTTTTAGACAGTGTATGTTACACCAAATAAATATACTATGATTTATCACCGAAGCATCCCTTTCCGTGACACATTTAATTTACACTCTGAATAATAATTCCCGGATCTAGAACTTTCGTAAGGTGGGGCGATTCAAACCGTCCGTCTGGCAATTGAGCGTGGATCACAAACACTTACAATATTTACGAAAGGATATACTTGCTTTGGAGGCAGTTCAGAGAAGGTTCACTGGGTTGACTCCGGAGATGAGTGGTTGACTTATGAGAAAAGGTTGAGTAGCTGGGGCCTCTACTCATTGGAATTCAAAAGAATGAGAGGTGATCTTATCGAAACGTATAAGGTAATGAGGGAGCTTGATAAGGTGGATGCAGAGAGGATGGTTCCACTGATAGGGGAGACTCGAACTAGGGGGCATAATCTCAGAATAAAGGGCCACCCATTTAAATCTGTGATGAGGAGAAATTTCTTCTCTCAGAGGGTTGTAAATCTGCCGAACTCACTGCCTCAGAGAGCTGAGAAAGCCATGACATTGAATAAATTTAAGACAGAGATAGCTTCTTAACTGATAAGGGAATAAGGCTTATGGGGAACGGGCAGGGATGTGGACTTGAGTCCATGATCGGATCAACCATGATCATATTAAATGGCGGAGCAGGCTCGAGGGGCCATATGGCCTACTCCTGCTCCTAGTTCTTAAGTTCTTATGTTCTGAATAGCGACACACACAAAAATGCTTTGATCATGGTTACACCTTATCTTCACGTTTGTCAAACAGTTGGCTCGTTGGTCTCGGGCTATGATTCTCCCTTTGGAGTTGTTCATTGAAATTTACGAGGGGTCCCAGAGGAGCCCTGATATTGCTCGCAAATTTTGAAATTGCATCGAACTTTTGCAAAGAAGGACTTCCATTTCTGCAGTGCCTTTCAGTAACTCATGTCACCCCAAAGCGCTTTAAGGCCGTTGAGTTATGTTTGAAATGTTGTAGTTTGGCAAAATATGTGCCCAGATCACCAAACATGAACCTCAAATCTTTGCAAAGGAGTTTGGTGCAAATAATCAGGCATCTCAGGGACTTGGACTTTCTTTGAATAAGTTCTGCTTGTTCCCGCATTCAAGCTTGAAACAGCAACTGGGCTTCCATCTCACGGGAGGTTTGGGGTTGATGTGTGTCGCTTTCAATCTTTGAAATTTCACCAAGCAAAGAATCGGTGAATCCAACTGTCCCTGTTAGCATTTAGTTCCTGTTTAATCACAGGAATATCCGCAGTCAGGAGCTGAAAAGGAATTCAAACCTAACACCGGCTTCGGGACAATCAGAATACTTTGTCACAGACAAGGCACTGGAAGGCTGGTTGGTAGATCACACCGGTTGTGGGAGAGCTGGTTGGCGGTGACATGGAAGTGTCTGCAGTGTGCGGGGCCAGACTGCTTCCACACATCCACAATGAATGTCCCACCCTTTATTTGTGAAAAGTACCACTGAGAGTGGACAAGTTCCATCCCGGTCGGAGCAATCTGAAGCTTTAACTGTCTGACACCCTGGTTTGGGATGCCTTGAACATTCTACTTCCATCAGTCTCTGTGGCGCAATGAGTTAGCGCGTTCGGCTGTTAACCGAAAAGTTGGTGGTTTGAGCCCACCCAGGGACGAAGTGTTTAACTGTTTTTCCCCGAGTATTCGGTGCCGCACAGTCCCAGGTTGTCATTGTGCGTTTTGGCTGCACGAATCTTTTCTGCAAATGTTGCCAGCTGTGCTGTTATCCAGTTAGTTCCCACTCCAATATTTTATGAGCATTCAGTTCAAGTAAAACGATAACAATTTTTTACATGGATCATGTTCCTCCATCCAGCCCTCTCGAAATAAATTATGTTATTGGGTTTAAAGAAACTGGTGGAAATTGATTCTATTGATACATATATAGAACTGGAACTTCGGTCTCAAGTGCACCTCCCATCAAGAATCGGCACACACACAATCAATGGTTTTACAACTGAGTCATAAACACTTACAATTTTAAACCATTCTCATACAGCGTGTAAATGAGATAGGGATAAAACTTCATCACATGTAAAGAGAAAATGAATGATTGAAGATACCACTGTTCCTCAGTAATTATATTATTATTTATTTCATTCTGAAGAAGGCTAGCGGCTAATTAACGGTGATTAAAATAATTCTTACTTTTGCACGTTGGCTGCATGTCGTCAATTTTATTAGGTTTTGAATTTAAAAATGGTGTTACAAAATTTATCGCCAAGACCTGGAATCAAAGCTGTTTTTCGGTGGCATAAGAAGTGGTTTTCCCCAATCATTTAAAGATGATTTCAAAGAATCACGTGGCGTTAAATTCACATCACGGTTACGATTTGTTTCGGTGTGAAACAAGTGGATTAAAAAGGACAATAATGTTAAATAAAGAGTAAAGCTACCACTACACAGTCACATCAAAGCCTCCCAGGGCAGGTACAGTACGCGTTAGACACAGCGTAAAGCTTCCTCAACATTGTCCCATCAAACTCTCCCAGGAAAGGTACAGCACGTGTTAGATACAGAGTAATGCTCCCTCTACACTATCCCATCAAACTCTCCCAGGACAGGTACAGCACGTGTTAGATACAGAGTAAAACTCCCTCTACACTGTCCCATCATGCTCACCCAGGGCAGGTACAGTATGTGTTAGATACAGAGTAATGCTCCCTCTGCACTGACCCATCAACACTCCCAGGGCTGGTACAGAACGGGTTAGATACACAGTAAAGCTCCCTCAACACTGTCCCATGAAACTCTCCAAGGGCAGGTACAGCATGCGTTAAATACAGAGTAAAGATTCTTCTAAACTGTCCCATCAAACGCTCCTAGGGCAGATGCACCACGGGGTTAGATACAGAGGAAAGCTCCCTCTACATTGTCCCTTCAAACTCTCAGGGCATGTACAGCACAAATTAGTTACAAGATATATCTCCCGCGACACAGTCCCATCAAACTCTTCCAGGGGCAGGTGCATGTTGCATATGCAATAACTCAGCAGGTTTACGACCGTGAACTCAATCAGGTGCATCCTGACCCTACTTTTCTAACTCTGGAACAAAGGATTAAACATGGAGGCTTTCTTTATATACAAGAGTTGCATGTGTGTGTCTGTGGCCCAATGACCTTCGACGGTCGGTCCCCCTGGTGGCAGGTAAACCCGGGCATATATACATTACAGTGCAGCACGTGTTTAAATCTCCCTCTGCACTGTCCCATCAAACCCTCCCAGGGCAGGCACAGCACAGGATACATACAGAGCAAAGCTCCCACTATACTGTCCCATCAAACCCGTCAGGGCATGTACAGTACGGATTAGATACTGATCAAAGCCCCCTCTACATTGTCTCATCAAAGACTCAGAGGGCAGGTACAGATCAAAGCTTCCTCTACACTGTCACATCAAACCCTCCCAGGGCAGGTACAGTATGTGTTATATACAGATTAAAGCTCCCCCTATATTGTCCCATCAAAGACTCACAGAGCAGATACAGCCCATCTAAGATATACAGTAAAGCTTCCTCTCGTCTGTCCCATCAAACCTTCCCAGGGCAAGTACAGCATGGATTAGATACAGAATAAATCTCCCTCTCCACTGTACCATCAAATCCTCCCAGGGCAGGCACAGCACAGGATAGATACAGAGCAAAGCTCCCACTATACTGTCCCATCAAACCCGTCAGGGCAGGTACAGCACGGTGTTAGATACAGAGTGAAGCTCCCTCTACACTGTCCCATCAATCTCTCCCAGGGCAGGTACAGCACGGGGTTAGCAACAGAGTGAAGCTCCCTCTACACTTTCCAATCAATCTCTCCCAGGGCTGGTACAGCACGGGTTATGTAAGCACAAATCTTTTTCTGGAAGAATCACTCGACATTCGGGATCGGTTCCAATCCCAAAATGGCCTTTATTACACCGGCGGGGAGAAAGCCTCTGGTCCAACTCCAGGCATTCCACTCCACCGAACAAAGAAATTCATCGATATTTATATGTTTTACAACAGTTCATTATAATTACTTAGCCCATGTTGGCTGGACACAATCCAATCATAACGACTATAAATTACAAATCGATTCCACTGGGCCAATGGAATTGGCCCCCAGGCACCAGGGGACTGCGTGATCACCTCATGTTTTAGCTGAGGCTTATTCATGGCCTCGTGATATTCTCCAGATCCCCTTATCTCTACTGTCCTTGGGTTCTGTCTGCACCTAACCACCTTATCCTTATACAGTCACAGGAATTTCTTTGTTCAGTATTCTGCTGGGACATCTTTCTGTGGTTTGTTGATTAAGGACGTTCTGCTGAGCTCGCTCTTTCCAGTGTTCCTGTACATGGAACTGCAGTGTCATCAGCTACCCAAAAATGTATTCAAGCTAACTGTTAGCTGAATTCCCCTCGTGCTTTGCAGAATCCCTGGCAGCCATTTTGCATCTGGCGACCATTTTACACATACATACATGCAGACATATATTCAGCAGGTGCCTTTGCCTTTGCCCGACAACAATCCCCCCTTTCGGTAATGGACTAATCCTAGTCTCCTTTAACCGACAACATTATTTGTTACTCGACTTATATTTTTATGTACCACCCGGTACTTCCTGTCACAACGTGCTGGCCAGCCACGTGGTGTCAGAAGTCCCAGTTGCTTGGATCAAATTGATGTAGTTCAGATTCCCCTGTCCCTCTGCTGGACAAGTCACTTTATTTACTTGAGCCCTTGTTCTGATACTCCTTTGTCGTGCATAATGCCTGCAGGATCGACAGGCCATGATTCTCCATGTTAGTGTTAAGACCAGCTGTATCCCTACCAGTATGTGTGATATTATTCCAATCCAGGGGTGGATGTTTACGTTCATGCCCCAGTCCCAGACCCTCCTCCACCAACTCTGGTTTTGTAACTCTTGGTCAGTATCCTTCTCCAATATTTTAATCTTTGTCTGTAGTTGGTGGTAGAGTCTGACACACTGGCATACTCTGAGTCTTAGTTCCCTTAATACTGCAACTAAAAGTGGGATAGGGGCCTGCTCTGGCTCGTCATAATCCTGCAGGTGATCGTGGAGCTGATCGATGGCGTTAATGATTTTGGGCCTCGGTGTCTAACCTGGATAATGCGGGCTTGTCCTATTGTGAGGTCGTCGGGCTGTGAAGCAAAAGTTTGTTTGCGCGATCTGGCATTGTAAGCCATTGTACCGATATGATTGCGCCGTGGTAGAGACACAGTATTTCCCTTTGCCCCCGTAACCTGTTCTGGCAAAATGTGTGGGGGCAGGTACTATTTCCAAAACACATCCATCGGTTGGATTAAATCCACATTCGACTAGTTCTTGCTGTCCCACCGGGTGAGGGCACACCATAATGTCACCCGTCTGCTTGCATCCCGTCAGGGAGATCCCGTAGAGTGTGTTGTCTCTGCGGACAGCAGGGGCTGCGGTCAGATAGTAATGGAGGGAGGTGTTTTCCCGTATGATCCCGATATTCTACAGTTGATAAAGGGGAAACGGTCCTGAGTCTTGTGTGACTATAGGTATCATCAGGGCTATTCCCACTCCGGCAGCTTTGCTCATTCGGCAGTTTGGGATCACTGGGCATACTCTGGTTAGTCCCTTCAAAGTGCAATTACCCAGTGTCCCCTTCAGTTTGGCCAACTGAGCCAGATGTGGGCTGTCTATCCAGTCTGGCAACTCCCCCCTTTGGATATGATCGTGGTTGTGTCGTATCTGTCCCACCATCCATAGGCCATAAGCGTGACAGAGTTGTCCCTGTCTCAGTTTTGCGGTATCTTCTCTGTCTCTGTTGATAAGGTGACTGATTGTTTTTGCCTGAGCTTCCAGGACCGAGAGGCCATCCAATTGGATTTCAGCACCCTCTCTTCCGAGTTCGGATTGACCTTCCTGAGTCCGCTCTGCCCGTTCTAATAATCCCTTCATCACCCCTTTAAGCTGCTCCACCCTTTCATTTAGCCTTTGTATGTCCAGTTAGTTTACTATGGAGGTTCCAGCATTAAAACCGGTCGCAACATCATTAACTATTTCCCTCTTAGTCCTATGAACTGGCTCCTGTCCTCGGAATCTACTGGCACCCATGGCCATCGGCAGCCTGCTGCATTACAACTTTACTTCATACATTATACATATTTCTTGCCTGTTCTGTACAATATTCCGGCATCTGTATACCTGAGATATTGATCAGGACAGGCACAATTTCATGCTTAACATTATTATACAATAGTTCACCCTCGTTGGACAGCACAATCCCATTTTCTGGTCCCCTTGTAATTGTTGGACATGACAATTCCATGGGCAGTGTGGTGGTTCTTTGGGGCGTGGTGTCGGAGGGGGTGAGAAGCATACATACAACGATATTGCGGCAGCCTCTACCTCCTCATAGTATCCACACAGCCCCACCCCCTCTTTGTGGGTGACTAACGGTTGTGGCTGGGCAGGAGGCGCGCAAATTATTCCAAAGGTACATTCATCGGGCCCCCCCGGCCTCCCTTCGTCTAATGCAACTGCTTCTTGTACCCGTAGAGCATCGCACACATACTCTATTCTTATCCGGATTCAATTGCAGCCACGTGTTAAAATCAGTTCTGTCCTTGCTCCAGTCCTTGATTGCTGGAATGCATATTTCGTCAGTCAAAGTAAACAAAACCCTATAGTTGATACAGCTGTGTCTTTCTTGCGTGTGCTGCATCTCTCGTAGTCCGTCTGTATTATGCAGTGCTTGTGTGGGCCTCAAGGTTCCCAGTATCATGAGTCCCCAGAGTCGAAGTCACCACTGCAGTCCCATCTCGGTGATGGTTTTATCTGCAAATTTTAAACAGATTGCCTGGTCGTCACCAGGTGTTAGGTTCTGGTCTACTTGTGTCGCGGTCACTCTGTGGAACCGGAGGTAAGGGTTAGGTTATGCATATTCTTTATAGTCGTGCCATCTCGATCACTTCATGTCCCTGTCTGGGCTGCAGTCGGTTTTGTATTTGAGCCTGCTGTGCTCGAGCCTGCACGATGACCCATCTAAATATTATCCAAACTCTAATCAACACCAATGCCACCACTATTCCTCCAAACATCCAAGTCTGCTTTACTGTTAGGTTGGGTTTGTGGACTACACCGACCCACCGTGGGATACATTGGCTCGATTGCCACAGGTGATGGTGCTTTGGCTGCACACTGCACTATCCGTCTCGTCCTGTTTTTTTTAAATCTCTTCCAGCTTATTTATCTTCGCTTTTAACTCTTGACCAGCTAGTTCTGTTTTATTTTTATTCTGACTATCCCACCATTTCCACTGTCTGTCAGGTGAGTCTTCTTTATTTTAGTAAGAAATTCAAATGAGTAAGGTCCAGTGTAAAACAGCTGTCAATGGAAAGGATTAACTCCTTTACAGGTTTGTAAGAAGGCCTGATAATATTACGTGACTTCGCGTAATCATCCAAATCTTTGTGCCTTCAAAACTTGCTTAGAAATTAGGAATCCGTTAAAATAGCAGAAATCATTCGTAAAGTGGTCACAATAAAAATCGTCTCATCGGTAAAGACAGCATTTTAGATTAAACTCCAATTTTTTTGTTTAACATCGAATTCAAGTACTTGCCAAAGATGTTTGTTGAAATAAGAACACACATTTTTAATAGCTATTTTGTTTACTGAAATCCAATGTTCACACAAGCTGTTAACATGCCATCATTTCGGTTTTTTTTTAACAGTCCCGTTCAATGGGCAAATCTTGTGTTTTATTTCTCTCTCTGCTGAGTTCGCATAGCTTAGATCTTTTCTCCTCGTTATTTTCAAAACCCTTCTGCTTGTTTAGACTGTTCGGGACTTTTCTTGATTAATAACGTCTATTCTGGAAATCTTTTCAAACTGCAGTGAAACTTTCTCGTAATTTAAAATCATTATCAATGGAGAGTGTCTTTTACCTCCTCCAATTTTTTTTTCCTTTTCCCAATTAAACCAATATCTTTTTCACAGCCAATATCAACTAGTATTTAGTAAGTTATAGAAACATAGAAACATAGAAAAATAGGTGCAGGAGTAGGCCATTCGGCCCTTCTAGTCTGCACCACCATTCAATGAGTTCATGGCTGAACATGTAACTTCAGTACCCCCTTCCTGCTTTCTCGCCATACCCCTTGAACTCCGTGGTAGTAAGGACTTCATCTAACTCCTTTTTGAATATATTTAGTGAATTCGCCTCAACAACTTTCTGTGGTAGAGAATTCCACAGGTTCACCACTCTCTGGGTGAAGAAGTTTCTCCTCATCTCGGTCCTAAATGGCTTACCCCTTATCCTTAGACTGTTACCCCTGGTTCTGGACTTCCCCAACATTGGGAACATTGTTCCTGCATCTAACCTGTCTAAACCCGTCACAATTTTAAACGTTTCTATGAGGTCCCCTCTCATTCTTCTGAACTCCAGTGAATACAAGTCCAGTTGATCCTGTCTTTCTTGATAGGTCAGTCCCACCATCCCGGGAATCAGTCTGGTGAACCTTCGCTGCACTCCCTCAATAGCAAGAATGTCCTTCCTCAAGTTAGGAGACCAAAACTGTACACAATACTCCAGGTGTGGCCTCACCAAGGCCCTGTACAACTGCAGCAACACCTCCCTGCCCCGTACTCAAATCCCCTCGCTATGAAGGCCAACATTCCATTTGCTTTCTTAACCACCTGCTGTACCTGCATGCCAACCTTCAATGACTGATGTACCATGACACCCAGATCTCGTTGCACCTCTCCTTTTCCTAATCTGTCACCATTCAGATAATAGTCTGTCTCTGTTTTTACCACCAAAGTGGACAACCTCACATTTATCCACATTATACTTCATCTGCCATGCATTTGCCCACTCACCTAACCTATCCAAGTCACTCTGCAGCCTCATAGCATCCTCCTCGCAGCTCACACTGCCACCCAACTTAGTGTCATCCGCAAATTTGGAGATACTACATTTAATCCCCTCGTCTAAATCATTAATGTATAGTGTAAACAGCTGGGGCCCCAGCACAGAACCTTGAGGTACCCCACTAGTCACTGCCTGCCATTCTGAAAAGTGCCCATTTACTCCTACTCTTCGCTTCCTGTCTGACAACCAGTTCTCAATTCATGTCACCACACTACACCCAATCCCATTTGCTTTAACTTTGCACATTAATCTCTTGTGTGGGACCTTGTCGAAAGCCATCTGAAAGTCCAAATATATCACATTAACTGGTTCTCCCTTGTCCACTCTACTGGAAACGTCCTCAAAAAATTCCAGAAGTTTTGTCAAGCATGATTTCCATTTCACAAATCCATGCTGACTTGGACCTATCATGTCACCGCTTTCCAAATGCGCTGCTATGACATCCTTAATAATTGATTCCATCATTTTACCCACTACTGAGGTCAGGCTGACCGGTCTATAATTCCCTGTTTATGCTCCCCCTTCTTTTTTAAAAAGTGGGGTTACATTGGCTACACTCCACTCGATAGGAATTGATCCAGAGTCAATGGAATGTTGTAAAATGACTGTCAATGCATCCGCTATTTCCAAGGCCACCTCCTTAAGTACTCTGGGATGCAGTTCATCAGGCCCTGGGGATTTATCGGCCTTCAATCCCATCAATTTCCCCAACACAATTTCCCGACTAATAAAGATTTCCCTCAGTTCCTCCTCCTTACGAGACCCTCTGACCCCTTATATTTCTTTTTCCATCGCAAACACTTTTTTTTTCAGCACTTATTTAGTACGTTACGTCTTTTTTTCCAAACCTTTTAGTTTTATTTTTTAAAAGAGATCAGATTTAACTTTTTGTTTTAAATGTTTCGCATTTTGTTGTGCCTTTTCTTAACCAGTGGTACTTGAAACCTTCACAACAAAATTAACTCTTCACTGTTCCCATCCTAATTTCTGCTCCCCTTTTGTAGAATTTGTATTTATTTTTGAATTACAAAATGTCAAATATGGTATTACTGGATTTTTTTGCCTAATTTCCGTTTTAGAAGCTGATCAAAAACTCTAATCTTTTGCTCTGTAACTTCAATTTTGTGGTACTATATCTCATAAATTACATCTTTTTTAAGCTTCAGTTCCTGACGCAGTATGTGTACTTTTATTAAAAAGGCTTCCAAACCCAAGATTTTCCTATACAACCAAAATGTTTATCAATGAGAATCACCTGAAATATCTCAAAATTACAATTCAAGTATTGTACTGCCAATCAGTAATTTAAAAATCTCTTTCCTGAGCTAAAAGCTTTCGCGTCAAGGTTTTACACAAAGGAAAAATGGGAGTGTACTTCCCCAGCCTGCAGCCTCCAGAGACACAGGCTTTTTTTAAAGACATTACAGCTTCCCTTCTCCATTCTTTATCTCATTCCTAGACAGACATTCACAAAAGTCTCTTTTCATTCAGCAAAGTTTATTGTTTGGCTGGCTCTATTCTTGGATCCATACTTCACTTAAGATCATCACTATCAGGTTTTTTTTATTTCTTACATATTGATGAACCTCCTCTGTTAATTTTATGTGGGCTTGAAGAATTAAGACCACGGCTTTCTCATCTTTATCTTTCCTTTCCTTCTCCCACCATTCCCGTTGATTTGCTGGCGGGTCCTGGGAGTTCCATCCTGACTTAATCATCTTCTCAATTAGTTTCTTTTTTTTTTCCGCCAGGTGGCAGGTAAGGGACCCTTTCTCGTCCCCACTCGAGATTACTTGATTTATTGGCCATTCCTGGGTAGGACTAGAACCGTTAAAAATGGACTCTCAGAGATCCACTTTCTTCCTTGTGTAACTTGTAGCAGACCGTCTCCTGGCTACTGTCAGGTCACAAGTTCTGCAATTACACAAACTTATACAATTCTTAAAACGCGTTTAAGCAATTCCCGCAGTGCCCCACGCCTCCTTAACGACTACCTACCACCGTTTTGTCTGTCGGTCTGACCCTGTTCACAGGTTTGGTTTCCTTTGGTCGCTGTGCACTGCCTGGTCTCCGGGGTATATTTTCAAATCACACTACTGGGTCCAGGAGATGTCGCTCGGTATCACGATCCCACGGGCTAAGTGTGTGCCCTACGCCTACTTAGTTCCTGGCCGTCACGTGGGACAAAAGTCCTCTTAATTCAGGCTCAGGCTAGTCGTTTGAGATATTAGACCATCTCCTCGTGTCGGTCAACCGGCCTCCACCTTCTGCACCCTTTATAATTAACATTTTTTGATACTCACCCAGGTTTTTCCAAGGACTTCCAGCGACTCCGCGAAATCCTGTTCATGACGCCACTGTAAGCGCAAATGTTTTCATGGAAGAATCACTCGACACTCGGGGTCGGTTCCAATGCAAAAATGGCCTTTATTATGCCGGCAAGGAGAGAGCCTCTGGTCCAACTCCAGGCACTCTACTCCGCCGAACAAAAAAATTCATCGATATTTATATGTTTTACAATCGTTCGTTACAGTTACTCAGCCCACTTTGGCTGGACATAATCCAATCATAATGATTATATATTACATATAGGTTTAAATGGGCCAATAGAATTAACCCTGGTACATCAGGGGGCTGCATGATCAGTTCATGACAGTTCGGGGCTGATTCATATCCGTGTGATGTTTTCCAGACCTCCCTTATCTTCGTTAATCATTTGTTCCACCGGTGCCTAACTCCTTATCTCCGTGGTTGCTAGGCACCCCATCTGGGGGTCACTGACTTGAGGACATTCCGTACTAGCTACCGCAGTGTTCTGTATACTATCTTGCCTGAAGTTGTTGATTCAACACATTCCTGGTACCAGGCTCTGCAGGGTCAGCGCTCAGTCAGCAGTTTTAGCTAACTTGGCTTACCGAGTCCCCAGCATGATTTGCTAAGCCCCCTGGCAGCCATTTTATATTTGGCTAACATTTTAAACATACATACATTTATATATTCAGCAGGTGCCTTTGCCTTCCTACAACAGTGTCTTTCAATGTGTTTATTTACCCTTTTTACCTGCTTGTTTTCTCCCTCTTTCAAACTCACTTTCTTTATTTTTGCTTTCTAATTCCAGCATTACTTCCCTCCCTGCTGAATCTATTCTCAGGTTCCCATCCCGCTGCCAAACTAGTTTAAACCCTCCCCAACAGCACGAGCAAACCACCCCGCGAGGATATTGGTCCCGGCTCTGTATAGGTGCAAACTGTCCGGCTTGTACAGGTCCCACCTCGCCCAGAAGTGGTCCCGATGCCTCAGGAAACTAAAGCCCTCCTGCCTGCACCATCTCTCCAGCCACGTATTCACCTGCTCTATCCTCCTATTTCTGTACTCACTAGCTCGTGGCACCGAGTGTAATCCGGAGATTACTACCTTTGAGGTCCTGCTTTTTAATCTCTCCCCTAGCTCCCTAAACTCTGCCTGCAGGACCTCATCTCTCTTGCTACCCATGTCATTGGTCCTGATATGGACCACGATCTCTGGCTGTTCACCCACTCCCCGAGAATGGAGGTGATGGTGTTCCCATGCGCCTGCTGCCCTTGTCCTTCTAGGCGGTAGAGGTCGCGGATTTGGGAGTAGCTGCCAAAGAAGCCTTGGTGAGTTGCTGCAGTGCATCTTGTGGATGGATCACACTGCAGCCACGGTGCACCGGTGGTGGAGGGAGTGAATGTTGGAGGTGGTGGATGGGGTGCCCAATAAGTGGGCTGCTTTTTCCTGGATGGTGTCGAGCTTCTCGAGTGTTGTTGGAACCGCACTCATCCAGGCAAGTGGAGAGTATTTCATCAGACTCCTGACTTGTGCCTTGTAGATGGTGGAAAGGCTTTGGGGAGTCAGGAGTTGAGACACTCACCGCAGAATACCCAGCCTCTGACCTGCTCTTGTTGCCACAGTATTTATGTGACTGGTCCAGTTAAGTTTCTGGTCAATGGTGACCCCCAGGATGTTGATGGTGGGGGATTCGGCAATGATAATGCCGTTGATAGCCGAGCCTGCTTAAGCTGTATGTTCCTGTCGCTGATTGCTGACAGGCGACTGTTGTCTCCGCCCCGTGGGTTTACCTCGAACTTCAAACCACGAAATCGGTTCTCCTGAATTCCAAGGTGTGTACGGAAATCAATCATCAAAATTCCCTGTCATTAACCACAAGGGTTCCGGCAATTTTCTGATCACAAAGCGCTTTCAGTCCTTGTCCTTGTCCAGAAAATTGCAGACGTGGAAATTCTGGAGTTTTTGACTTTGAAAGGAGAACATTGTTGTTTTGTGCAGCCCCGGTCAGAGAAATGTTTGTGAAAGGAACTTTTTGCAGAGAGAGGGATTGAGCATTTCAGCTTGTTGCTGAACACTTCTCTCTGGGCACTGAGCTGAGCAGCAGCTTGCGAAGTGCAGTGGTGATCACGTTCGCCTCACATGTGAAAAGTCCGCAGCTCGATCACGGACAGAAACATTGTTGTTGAAACAAAAACATGTCTGCAATAAAATGGAACAAAAGCATTCCAGGGTACATTGACGCATGATGCAAACTACCTCAGGCCTGGGCCAAAGCTCCCTGTACACCGAGCACAGGGTGAGGAAAACCCCAGGGAAGAGGATATCCCGGTCACTGGGACTTCCAGCTGCACTGAACAAGTGCCCGGTCTGAAACTATCCAGAGTAATAACTTGTAACAAATACATCCAACAGTTAGGATGGCCGAGCGGTCGAAGGCACTGCTCAGGTCACAGTCTTCTCTGGAGGCATGGGTTTAAATCCCACTCCGAACATTCATTGTGTTTAATTTCAAAATCATTTGTTTTGACACCACTCTGAAGTGCTTTGGGACATCCATCTAACTTCATAAAATTACTCCACTTCAATTACAAACGGTTCCTTTCGCGACAGCCACCTGGGATCTATTCCTGGTTTGTGAAGGTGCCCTCGAAATATCTCGCTCTGCTAATTTAAAAACACGGTGATAATTTGTTTCGGTGCAAAAGAAGGCAGGCTCGAAGGGCCAAATGGTAGACTCCTGCTCCTGGTTCTTGTGTTCTTATGCAATTCACAGAACAAATGATAAATTATCAACTCTCCCTCAGTTCGCATTCCTTTTATTGTGCAAAGAAGATCATGGGTTCATTAAAGATGTTTTCCCGTGAAAGCAACATAAAGTTTAAGGAAAATAATTCGCCCAACTCGAACCCACGACCCTGAGATTATGAATCTCATGCTCTACCGACTGAGCTCGCCGGGCTGCTCAACATCTACCCTGTCAATCCCCTTCAAAATATTATCCGTTTCAATGAGATCACCTCTCATTCTTGTAAACTCCAGAGAGTATCGGCATATTCTACACAGTCTCTCACCATAGGACAGTCCTCTCATCCCAGGAATCAATCTGGTGAACCTCTGTTCTACCACCTCCAAGGCAAGTATATCCTTCCTCAGATAAGGAGAAAAAACTGTGCGCAGTACTCCAGGTGTGGTCTCACCAAGGCCCTGTACAATTGTAGCAAGATTTCCTTACTCTTGTAATATGGGCTATATATTAGGTACTATGGGCCGAATAACCTGTTTTTCTGCTGATTCTATGGCTGTATAAAAAGTTATTAAAATTCGGCCGTCGCTCAGCAAACATATTTGTATTTCCTTCAGTGTGCAACACATGTGGGTGGATTAATGATGATTGAAACAATTATTGTCACAGTCTCTCACAGACTTGAATTATTTTTGACAACTTGCTCTGTAAAGATGCTTTCCCTGACGAATGGACTAAGGTCACCACAGTTCAAGTACAATACCTTACCTCGTGGATTCATTACTAGAGTGCTTACAGACACAATAACTGGTGACGAGAATACGAATTTCCACACGACAATGGCTAACCTTGGCACGTTTGAACAATTCGCCGATGGGGAAGATTGGGAGGCCTTTGTGGAAAGGCTCGAACACTTCTTTATTGCGAACGACCTGGCGGGAGACGACCCGACCTCGCTGGCTGATAAGTGCTGAGCTATCCTGCTCAGCAGTTGTGGGCCCACTGTCTGTGGCCTTGTCAGGGATTTGCTAGTCCCAGAGAAGACAACAACATATGTGGAGCTCATAACGCTGATACAGGAACAGCTCAAACCTAAAGAGAGCATCCTAACAGCCAGACACCGGTTCTCTCCCCACCGGTGGCCCGAAGGCCAAGAAATCGCAAAATATGCTGCAAACCTGAAACGATTGGCTGCACCATGTGATTTTAGCGATCACCTCACCAAAGCACTAAGGGACATCTTTGTTACTGGAATCGGCTGCTCTCTGCGGACACCACGGTCACCCTACAGAAGGCAATTAACGTGAGCCAGGTATTCATGATCTCGGCCTGCATCTCCAAGTGGATGTCTCACCCCCAGGACTCTAACCCGGCAAGTACTGTGAACCGACTGGTGCCTTTTAGAGGCAGGGCTGCTGCTAGCAGTCTCTCTCAGGGAAGAGAGAAGAGAACCCTGAGTCCCGCAATCCTGATTCCACCACATGGGGCCAACCGGCCAACCCCATGCTGGCGCTGTGGAGGAAATCACAGGGCCCACCAGTGCCGCTATAAAGACTATACTTGCAAAGGCTGTAACATGAAGCGCCACCTCCAGCGAATATGCAAGAGAAATCGTACTCACCGAGTCGATGAAGAGTTGGCTGATCATCCGGAGTCCAGCGACAATGAGGTGTACGGAGTGTTTACCTGCACCACCGAGAGTTCCCCGGTGAAAATGGAAGTTGAAATCAATGATGTTCCAGTCACGATGGAGGTGGACACAGGGGCGAGCCAGTCACTGATGAATCACGTGGCCTTTGAGAAACTCGGGTCAATCCAATCGAACGACCTCAAATGATCCCGATCGAAGTGAAGCTGCTCACCTACACAAACGATACATCCCAGTCGTTGGCAGCGTGGATGTCCAGGTGTCCCATGGCGGCGCGATGTACAGGTTACCTTTGTGGATCATTGCTGGTGATGGTCCAAAGCTATTAGGAAGAAGGTGGATGAAAAAGGTCACTTGGAGCTGGGAAAAGCTCCAACCTCCAGCGATCGACGTCCTCCGCGGCCCCGAAGTTGGATCCAGCACAACACCTGAAAAACCAACCGCCCAACTCGACTGTGAGGCGACGACACAGACCGCTCAACCCAACGGCGAGATGATCCAGCCCAAACAACCAGACCTCACCTTCCAGGCTCCAGTGGCAGGACTCCAGAGAAGAAAATTCACGCAGAAGGTAACTTCCCGGCTTTCGTGGCAGAACCTGAGGAGAAAAGGATCACCGCAGCCTACCCCATGGAGAGAAAGAAGATGGCGTCCAAACCACGAGGTGAAGCGCCTGAAGTCAAGATGGAGGCAGCCAGACCAAAAGGGAGCATCACGTGACGCCGAGCGGCGAACCGGATTGGGGTAAAGTTTGCAAGTCCCTCTAAAAGGAGACCGGCAACCCATCACAATTAAAGGGACAGTTCCACTCTTGAGTGGGCAAATGCATGGCGGATGAAGTATAATGTGGATAAATGTGAGGTTATCCACTTTGGTGGTAAAAACAGAGAGACAGACTATTATCTGAATAGTGACAGATTAGGAAAAGGGGCGGTGCAACGAGACCTGGGTGTCATGGTACATCAGTCATTGAAGGTTGGCATGCAGGTACAGCAGGCGGTTACGAAAGCAAATGGCATGTTGGCCTTCAGAGCGAGGGTATTTGAGTACAGGGGCAGGGAGGTGTTGCTACAGTTGTACAGGGCCTTGGTGAGGCCACACCTGGAGTATTGTGTACAGTTTTGGTCTCCTAACTTGAGGAAGGACATTCTTGCTATTGAGGGAGTGCAGCGAAGGTTCACCAGACTGATTCCCGGGATGGTGGGACTGACCTATCAAGAAAGACTGGATCAACTGGGCTTGTATTCACTGGAATTCAGAAGAATGAGAGGGGACCTCATAGAAACGTTTAAAATTCTGATGGGTTTAGACAAGTTGGATGCAGGAAGAATTTTCCCAATGGTGGGGAAGTCCAGAATCAGGGGTCACAGTCAAAGGATAAGGGGTAAGTCATTTAGGACCGAGATGAGGAGATACTTCTTCACCCAGAGAGTGGTGAACCTGTGGAATTCTCTACCACAGAAAGTAGTTGAGGCCAATTCACTAAATATATTCAAAAGGGAGAAGATGAAGTCCTTACTACTAGGGGGATCAAGGGGTATGGCGAAAAAGCAGGAAGGGGGTACTGAATTTGCATGTTCAGCCATGAACTCATTGAATGGCGTTCCAGGCTCGAAGGGCCGAATGGCCTACTCCTGCACCTATTTTCTATGTTTCTATGTTTCTATGTTTATCCAGCGATGATGGTAATACATATGTAAAAGATGTAACTGACAATTTCAAGTTGGTAAATGTAACTAATCATGATAAGTCGGGCACTTGCGATCAGAACCAATGTATTGTGAGAGTAAACGAAGTGATGACGTGCGATGCTGCGATTTACATGTCTGCCGACAAAACCAAGGGCAACATCCCGTCAGCACCCAGGTCCCGCGATCATGTGGCCTGCCCCTCCGGGACCAATGTGATACCCCAGGGAGTGTGGCCACACACAGAGGGAGCATAGCAGCTGCAGGGCCAGTGATCAGCGGACGGCAAAGGCACCACTACCGGTACCCTGCCCCCGATCGGCTCTACCTCTCTGGCCACCAGGGCCAGTACTGGGAGCAAGCGGATAGCATCCTCCTGCCCTCCCAACGGGACCTGGGATGACCACGCTCCCACTATCGCTGAAGAGCAGCAGGGAGACACCGCAGCCTTCAAAGGTGGACATGGAGGCCACACACTCCTGTGGCTCTGCTGACCACGAGGCAACGGCAAAGGCTCTGAGACTCAGCCAGGTGAGCGATCTGAGCCCACCCAGCTGGCAGGGGACACAGCGCCGCCATCAGACAACCTGGACACAGTCTGGTTACTCTGGAACTTGTGTCCTCACCCACCTGCACCTACACAACCCAGGGGCAAGACTGTGACACCACGTATGTACCTTACCTGTAAAATGTACTTGTTCCACTACTGCAGAACCCAAACAGTGATGCAACTAATCCGATGTTTTTTTGTTCTTTCTATCTGTACAGGTCTGCACATGCAGGTGTTGAGCCACACACATGGTCTATGTATGGCGGGGGGGAGGGTGCGGGGGGGGAATGGATGTTTGTAGCCATGGGCACAAATGGATCACACCCAGAACCCACTCAACCCCCACTGCAACCTCCAACCATCCACTGCTGAACATTTCCCAACGTCGTGGTAATAAGGACTTGGGGGTCCACAGGGAGAGGACCAAGCCAAAGCATAGACAAGGTGCAAGGGCTTTGGGCACTCAAGTCTCGGGCCAGAGCACACAATGCAAAGGCCAGTGGCACAAGACTAAGGGGAGAGTGATGTTGTGTCTGTATAATATAAGCATACTCCCTGTACACTCAATGTACAGTTATATAAGACTACTGGATGTACCTTCACACTGTATACACTATGCCTGTACCGCCAGAGGGTGCAACTGGTGGAGATCTCGGGGTCACCGGTACACGACAGGTAACCAGGTATAAAACGGAGCTCACCATCCTGTACCCTCACTCAGGAGCTGCAATAAATGGACTAAGGTCACCACAGTTCAAGTACAATACCTTGCCTCATGGAGTCATTACTTGAGTGCTTACAGACACAATAGAAAGAGATTAAACATTAAATGGTAGGACATTGAGAATTGTAGAGGAACAAAGCGACCTGGGAGTGCATGTCCACAGATCCCTTAAGGTAGCAGGCAAGGTGGATTAGCTGGTTAATAAGGCATACAGAATGCTGGCCTTTATTAGCCGAAGCCTAGAATAAGAGAGCAGGTGGATTATGCTTGAATATAAAACACTGGTTTGGCCACAGCTGGAGTACTGCGTGCAGTTCTCGTCACCACTTTACAGGAAGAAGACTGTGATTGCACTGGAGACTTACAGAGGAGATTTCGAGGATGTTATCGGGAGTGGAGAATCTTAGCTATGAGGACAGATTGGATAGGCTGGAGTTGTTTTTCTTGGAACAAAGTGGGCTGAGGGGAGGCATCATTGAAGTGTGTACAATTATGAGGGGCCGTGATATATTGGATAGAATGGGCCCATTTCCCTTAGCAGAGGGGTCAACAACCATGGGGCATAAATTTAAAGTCTTGGTAGTAGGTGTAGGGGGGATTTGAGGGGAAAATTCTTCATGCAGAGGGTTGTGGGGGTCTGGAACTCACTGCTTGAAAGGGTGGTAGAGGCAGAAACGCTCACCACATTTAAAAAGTGCTTGGATGTGCACCTGAAGTGCCGTAACCTGCAGGCTTATGGACCGAGAGCTGGAAAGTGGGATTAGGCTGGAGAGCCTGTTATTGGCCGGCACGGTCACAATGGGCCGAAATGGCCTCCTTCCGTGCTGTAAACTTCTGATTATATAACTCTATGAAAAATAATCACATAACGTGGCGCTCGTTTTAGAATCTCATGATCTCCTGACTGAGTTTGCTGGGCTTCTGCAAAATACACCTTTTTGTCGGTGATTACAGCCAGGTGCCTGTTGGCTCCGCCCCAGATGTTTAAACTTGGTGTCGAGGAACTGCCAGGATCTTCTTGAATGGTGGACCAGACTCGAGGGGCTGAATGGCCTACTCCGGCCCCTAATCCTTACATGTTTATGATCTTATGACCTTTCACAGGAGAACAAACTCGCCTCTGAGCACAAGGAGAAAGTTCCAGAAAATATTCCCACCCGGTGAGCTTTCGCGTGTGAGGCGAACGTGTTAACCGCGACACTGCGGAATCATCTCCACTTTCAGCAACTGGTCAGACAGAAATGTGAAGCGAGCAGGTGAACTGCTGAATCCCACTTTTAAGGAGTTGGTCGCGGTGTCAAACAATGAGTTTTGCTCAATGAGGAGAATGAAGAAGTGGGATTTGAACCCACGCTTCCAGAAAAAAAACTACAAACTGACTACAGCACCTGAGACCGCTCGGCCATCCTGACTATTTAATGCTGTATGTGGCCATCTGCAGGTTGATTTTGAACTTTTGTGTCCTGCCACATGAAATAAATGAGGGCAGCAGACGTATCTCTGCCTGATACCGGGGAAACAGTGAGACAAACCTTGGAGCAAGGGTCTGGTTATTGCCAAACAGCAAAGAAAATATTAATTCCCGAATTACCCTGAAGAACAGTGACCTCGACGTGATCTGGGGTCAGACGCGCTACCATTGCGCCACGAGGTCGATACAGCACATCGGAAATGTTTGACTATCTGAAGGTTTCACAATGCAAGGGGCTTTAAAATCCCCGCCCATTCCCACCGGGCGTCAGAAGCAGCGCTCACCTGCCAGTCCACATATGTTTTTTTGTTAAACTTTTGTGTTGCTTTCACGGGATTGCATCATTAATTAATCTGTCACCTTCTTTTGCACAATGAAAGAAATACTAACTGAAGCAGAGTCGATACTTCAACCATTTTTTTCTGTGCTTTGCATAGAAACATAGAAACATAGAAACATCGAAAACAGGTGCAGGAGTAGGCCATTCGGCCCTTCGAGCCTGCACCACCATTCAATATGATCATGGTTGATCATGCACCTCAGTACCCCTTTCCTGCTTTCTCTCCATACCTTTGATACCTTTAGCCGTAATTGCCCCATTTAACTCCCTTTTGAATATATCGAACGAACTGGCCTCAACAACTTTCTGTGGTAGAGAATTCCACAGGTTCAGAATTCTCTGAGTGAAGAGGTTTCTCCTCATCTCGGTCCTATATGGCTTACCCCTTTTCCTTAGACTGTGACCCCTGGTTCTGGACTTCCCCAACATCGGGAACATACTTCCTGCATCTAACCTGTCCAATCCCGTCAGAATTTTATGTTTCCATGTAATCCCCTCTCATTCTTCTAAATTCCAGTGAATATAAGTCAAGTTGATCCAGTCTTTCTTTACATGTCAGTCCTGCCCTCCCGGGAATCAGTCTGGTGAACCTTCGCTGCACTCCCTCAATAGCAAGAACGTTCTTCCTCAGATTAGGAGACCAAAACTGTACACAATATTCCAGGTGTGGCCTCACCAAGGCCTGCGTCCGCGCACATACAGAGGCTGAACTCCAGGACATCGTCGATGTATTTACTGAGGCCTCTGAAAGCATGGGCCTTACGTTAAACATCCGTAAGACAAAGGTCCTCCACCAGCCTGTCCTCACCGAACAGCACTACACCCAGTCATCAAGATCCACGGCGCGGCCCTGGACACCATGGACCACTTCCCATATCTCGGGAGCCTCCTATCAACAAGAGCAGGCATCGACGACGAGATTCAACACGGCCTCCATGCGCCAGTGCAGCCTTCGGCCGCCTGAGGAAAAGAGTGTTTGAAGACCAGGCCCTCAAAACTGCCACCAAGCTCATAGTCTACAGGGCTGTAGTAATACCTGCCTTCCTGTAAGGCTCAGAGACATGGACCATGTACAGTAGACACCTCAAGTTGCTGAAGAAATATCACCAACGATGTCTCCGAAGATGCAACAAATCCCCTGGGAGGACAGACGCACCAACATCAACGACCTTATTCAGGCTAACATCCCCAGCTTTGAAGCACTAACCACACTCGATCAGCTCCAGTGGGCAGGCCACATTGTCCTCATGCCAGACAAGAGACTCCCAAAGCAAGTGCTCTATTCTGAGCTCCTTCATGGCAAACGAGCCAAAGATGGGCAGCATAAACTCTACAAGGACACAATCAAAGCCTCCCTGATAAAGTGCAACATCCCCACTGACACTCAGGAGTCCCTGACCCAAGACCACCCTAAGTGGAGGAAGTGCATCCGAGAGGGCGCTGAGCACCTCGAGTCTCATCGCCGAGTGCATGCAGAAATCAAGTGTCGACAGCAGAAAGAGCGTTCGGCAAACCTGTCCCACCCATCCCTTCCCTCAACGACTATCTGTCCCACCTGTGATAGGGTCTGTGGCTCTAGTATTGGACTGTTCAGCCACCAAAGAACTCATTTTCGGAGTGGAAGCAACTCTTCCTCGATTCCGAGGGACTGCCTATGTAGATTCCAAAATTCGTGGAAACCCCCAAGTGAAAAGGAAATTCGATTTGGGATGAGTAAACATAAAATTTGGGATCCTAAAAAGCATATGGAAGAAATCTACAAGTCTTAACCAAGTTTGGGATTTTAAAAGGCACGTTTGGGCCTGTGGGGAAATGCTGCAGTGACAGAGGGGTGGGATTTAGAGTTTGGATATTGTAGCTAATCAGTTTGTCTGGAGGAGCTCTTTAACCATAGTCAGGCTCCCAGAAAACATTAGCATTTAAACAATCGACCACGGAAGAAACATTATCCACCTTACCCACAGGACCCAAATATCACATCCATATTCCAACACCTTTTCAACATGTATAGAAATATCTGGCTCAGCCCAGACTTCCCGAAGCCAAAGCAGTGCTATTTCAATGGACAAGAGTTCATCAGTTCATAAAGAAGGCGTATCGCCCTCCCAAAGTCTATCAACACCAGATTAAAACATTTAATCAAGTCTCAGTTAGCTAGTCCGCCAAAACTTATACAAAGAAGACCACTTAAATCAATGGGCAGCAAAACTTAAACAAAAGAAACGTTAGATTTGGCACGAAGATTAAGCAGCCTCTCAGAGTATAACTGGGGGCCTATCGTACCAAGAGCAACCTATTTTTTTGACCATTACTTTGGAACAACTAGATCAAGATCGAGAGCAAACGGCAAGAAAACACAGGAAGATACATCACGACATCGGAGAAAAGAACTTCAAAAAACCAATCAGTGGAACATCAATACCAACTGACTTGGTAACAGGCATCAACCGGAACACCGCGACCGACGGACCAAACCAGGAAAATCAACCACGAGAAAACCGGGGTCCACACAAGTGTTCCACTCTACAATTTGTGCCTCGACTGTCCAGCAGGTAAAAATTATCGAAACAACTTAAAACCCTATTGATGACAAAGGATACCGGCTTCGGGACAGTCAGAATACTTCGTCACAGACAAGGCACCGGAAGGCTGGAATGTAGATCACACTGGTTGTGGGAGAGCTGGTTGGCGGTGACATGGAAGTGTCTGCAGTGTGCGGGACCAGACTGCTTCCACACATCCACAATGAATGTCCCACCCTTTATTTGGGAAAAGTACAACTGAGAGTGGACAAGTTCCATCCCGGTCAGAGCAATCTGAAGCTTTAACTGACTGACACCCTAGTTTGGGATTGTAATGTCTGTCAGCATGTAATGCTTGTAGCGCCACACTGTGGATGTGGACATATTGTGTACTGCAACTGTATAGTTAATCATTAAACAGAACAGGCTCTTTCCGGAGAGTTCCGAGAGAGCAGCCTGCATGTTCGGAAGCTGTGTATGCTGTGTCTGTGAAGATATCACAGGGATGTCTTGCAATATATGCTATATCAGTCTCTGTGGTGCAATGGATTAGGGCGTTCAGCTATTAACTGCAAGGTTGGTGGATCGTAGCCCATTCAGGAACAAAGCCTTTAATTATTTTTCCCTGAGGATTCGGTGCCGTACAGTTCCAAGTTGTCAGTGTGCGTTTTGGCTGCACGAATATATTCCGCAACCATTGCCAGCTGTGCTGTTATCAAGTTATACCAACTGTTACTTGCATTTTTGCGTGGTTGTTCGTTGTCTCGTCGCCAATTTATACGCTCATAATAAAGAATGAAACTGAGTACTGTGAACAATGAGTTCGTATGACATTAGCTCCTTTAATAAGACTCCAGTGTGCTTATATATACAAATGGATGCTGGGAACCCTTGGGACTCCAACAGGTCGGCCCTCTGGTGGTGGTGTGATACAGGTGGCCAAAGGTTAAATACATAACACAAGGTGTGTACGGAAATCAACCATCAAAAGCCCTTTCATTAACCACAGGGGTTTCCGGCAATTTTCTGATCGCAAAGCGCTTCCAGTCCTTGTCCTTAACATTGCAGATGTGGAAATTGGGGAGTTTAATGATTTGAAAGGAGAACATTGTTGTTTGGTGCAGTTCAGGTCAGAGAAATGTTTGTGAAAGGAACTTTTTGCAGAGAGAGGGATAGAGCATTTCAGCTTGTTGCTGAACACTTCTCTCTGGGCACTGAGCTAAGCAGCAGTTTCCGTAGTGTAGCGGTTATCATGTTTGCCTTACACGTGAAAGGTCTCTGTTGCGAGCCTGGGCGGAAACATTATTTGTGAAGCAAAAACTTGTCTGCAATAAAATTGAACAAAAGCAGGCCAGGGTACATTGTCGCATGAGCAATGAACATTTTAAAACTAATCTACTCAAATACAGAGTGTGTAAAATCAGATCGGGGATAAAACTTCATCAAGGGTTAAATTTTCACTCATTATTAAAGTTCAGTTATTGAAATTTCGATTGTCCCTGTTCGCATTTCTTTCATTCTGTGAAACAACACTATCGGTTTATACCATCAGATCTAAGTTGCATTTGAAACCCACAAACAGCTCATTAATTATTCGCTCTTCCCCAGTTCCTGAGCTCAGAGTGTTATTGTCCATCCCTGGGATGTAAGCTACCTCCAACCCGGGCCAAACCTCCCCATGCCAAACCTCCCCGTGCACCGATCACAGGCTCTGGAAAACCCCGGGGAAGAGGATATCCCGATCACTGGGCCTTCCAGCAACACTGAACAAGCGCCCGGTCCGAAATTTTCCTGAGTAATAACTTGTAACTGCAGCATCAACAGTCAGGATGGCCGAGCGGTCTAAGGCGCTGCGTTCAGGTCGCAGTCTCCTCTGGAGGCGTGGGTTCAAATCCCACTCCTGACATTCAGTGTTTTAAATTGCAAACTCATTTGTTTTGACACCACTCTGAAGTGCTTTGGGACATCCATCTGACGTAATAAAATTACTCCACTTCAATTGCAAGCGGTGATATCAAATATACTTCCCAAACCGGGAAACGATCCCGGGTGGCTGTCGCGAATGGAATGGGTTTGTGGAGCATTGAAAGGTGCCCTGTAAATATCTCGCACTGCTAATTTAAACTCACGGTTATAATTTGTTTCAGTGCAAAAGAAGGCAGGCTCGAAGGGCCAAATAGCCGACTCCTGCTCCTGGTTCTTGTGTTCTTATGCAGAGCACAGAACAGATGATTAAATTATCAACTCTCCCTCAGTTCGTATTTCTTTCATTGTGCAAAAGAAGATAATGTGTTCATTAATGATGTTTTCCCGTGAAAGCAACATAAATTTTAAGGAACTGCAATTGACGAACATGGGGCTCAAACCCACGACCCTGAGATTAAGAGTCTCATTCTCTACCGACTGAGCTAGCCAGGCTTCTCAACATCTACCCTGTCAATCCCCTTCAGAATATTGTCCGTTTCAACGAGATCACCTCCGATTCTTCGAAACGCAAGAGAGAATCGGCATATTCTACACAATCACTCATCATAGGACAGCCCTCTCATCCCAGGAATCAATCTGTTGAACCTCTGTTGCACCATCTCCAAGGCAAGTGTCTCCTTCCTCAGATAAGTACTATGGGCGAATATCCTGTTTTTCTGCTGATTCTATTTCCTCCTCCTTTGATAGTCCTTCTCTGTACATTCTGTATTCTGCTTGGTTCTCTACTGAAATATGAGCCTGAAGTTTATCACAAGCTTCCGTTTTTGTGTTTTAGTTGATCTTCATTCATCCACCGAGCTGTAGCTAGCTATCATGCTATTTCTGCACCCTGCATGAGAACGTGTCTAGTCGTTACCCGATCTATCTCCTTTTTGAAAGTCTCCCAATGTGCATTTACTGTTTTACCGAGAAATCTTTGGTTTCAATCTACCTGGGCCGGATCCCTTTCAACTCAAAAAATTAGTCCTCCTACAGTTGGGTATTTTCACACATGATTATACCTTCTCCTTTTCCATAACTACTCTAAACCTAATGATATTGTGATCAC
The DNA here is from genome assembly GCF_044704955.1 of Pristiophorus japonicus. Taxonomy (NCBI): domain Eukaryota; kingdom Metazoa; phylum Chordata; class Chondrichthyes; family Pristiophoridae; genus Pristiophorus; species Pristiophorus japonicus. The sequence continues at coordinate 573,089 of NW_027250777.1, forward strand.
TGTTTCCTCAATGCTCCTCCACAGAAACATGCTCTACTTAATCCATTTCCGAGATCCAGAACTGCTTTCTTCCCCATCGTGCTGGAAACATACTGATGGAGAAAGTTCTAATACAGATTTCAGGAAATCCTCCCCTGCATTTTCCCTTTGCATGGTTATTTTCCCAGTTTACGTTGAAGTCCCACATTATCACAACAGATCTTGAATCTTTCTGCATTTTACCTAAATTTACACCTCTTTATCCTTCCCACTATTAGGTGGCCGATAACATAATCGCTCATCTAACTTTCTACAGGCACATTCATTTTAAACAGAATATCGGATGGGAATAGGGCCACAAATCGATGGACAATATTAAATCACATGAAGCGATGGAAAAATGACATAAAATATGAAATAATTACTTTGCCTCTGTATTTACCAGGGACACAGGGCAGATGGACATGATGGTGGAATAATGTATGGGAAATTATATAACTGCAATAAGTAAAGATGAGAAATATTAAATGAAAAACCAAATGAAAGGAGGATTAAATCCCTGGTCTGGATGGATTACATCCATACACTTTAAAATAATTCAGCGAAGAGATAGCAGGAGCACTATTACAAATATTTAATGATAGTTTGAAAAATGTGTAGTGTCAGGGGAATGGCGGATAGCTAACGTAATACTTATATTTGAGATGGAAGATAGAACATGTCCGGGGAACTATAGACCAGTCAGTGGAACTTCGGTGGTAGGAAAATAATGGAATCCCTTCTAAAGTAGAGAATAGAAGAATATCTATAAACCAAAAATATAATTATGTATAATCAGCGTGGATTCAAAAGCAAAAGTCTTGCTTGACCAACTTCTTTGATTTCATTGAAGAAGTAACAGGGAGAGTAGACCAGGCTAATGTGGTCGATATAATATACTTAAATTTCCAAAAAGTCTTTGATGAGGTACCACATATTAGAATAATGAATAAGATCAGAGCTTGCGGTGTTAGGGGACAAGTCGTGGAATGTATAGCGAGCTGACCCCAAGACAGAAAGCAGAAGTAAAGGACTGTTATTCTGAGTGCAGAAGGTGTAAAGTGGGCTCCCATGAGGATCAGTGTGGGACCAATGCTGTTCACAATTTAAATTGTCCATTTAGACTTTGGAATCAAAAAAACAATTTCTACACTTTCAGATGAGGCCAAATTGGGATGGGGCTGATAGACATTATTGAGGAGGACTGCAACAAACTACAACAAGACATTAATAATCTTGTAGACTGGACATTGAATTGGCAAATTCAATCCATCACAGACAGAGTGAGGTCATGTACTTTGGTAAGAAAGATAAGGTCAAATACTACGTGAGAATAAGAATCTAAGTGAGGTCAAGGAGCAAAGGGATCTCAGAGTAGAAATACAAATAAACAGTAAAGGTCGTGATGCGGGTTATACATCCATAAAAAGAAAATGGAGCACCAAGGGTTAATTCAAGACGGATAGTGTTGAAAAGTAGTGAAGTTCTGTTGAACTGGTATCAAACTTTCTTTGGACCACACTTGCAGTACACTGTACAATTCTCATCGCCGTGTTATAAGAACATAAGAACATAAGAACATAAGAATTAGGAACAGGAGTAGGCCATCTAGCCCCTCGAGCCTGCTCCGCCATTCAATAAGATCATGGCTGATCTGGTCGTGGACTCAGCTCCACTTACCCGCCCTCTCCCCGTAACCCTTAATTCCCTTATTGGTTAAAAATCTATCTATCTTTGACTTGAAAACATTCAATGAGCCAGTTCAACTGCTTCCTTGGGCAGAGAATTCCACAGATTCACAACCCTCTGGGAGAAGAAATTCTTTCTCAACTTGGTTTTAAATTGGCTCCTCCTTATTTTGAGGCCGTGCCCCCTCGTTCTAGTCTCCCCCACCAATGGAAACAACCTCTCTGCCTCTATCTTGTCTATCCCTTTCATGATTTCAAATGTTTCTATAAGATAACCCCTCATCCTTCTGTACTCCAAGGAGTAAAGACCCAGTCTACTCAATCTATCATCATAAGGTAACCCCCTCATTTCTGGAATCAGCCTAGTGAATCGTCTCTGTACCCCCTCCAAAGCTAGTATATCCTTCCTTAAGTAAGGTGACCAAAACTGCACGCAGTGCTCCAGGTGCGGCCTTACTAATACCTTATACAGTTGCAGCAAGACCTCCCTGCTTTTGTACTCCATCCCTCTCGCAATGAAGGCCAACATTCCATTCGCCTTCCTGATTACCTGCTGCACCTGCATACTAACCTTTTGGGATTCATGCACAAGGACCCCCAGGTCCCTCTGCACCACAGCATGTTGTAATTTCTCCCCATTCAAATAATATTCCCTTTTACTGTTTTTTTTTCCCCAAGGTGGATGACCTCACACTTTCCGACATTGTATTCCATCTGCCAAACCTTAGCCCATTCGCTTAACCAATCCAAATCTCCTTGCAGCCTCTCTGAGTCCTCTACACAACCCGCTTTCCCACTAATCTTAGTGTCATCTGCAAATTTTGTTGCACTACACTCTGTCCCCTCTTCTAGGTCATCTATGTATATTGTAAACAGTTGTGGTCCCAGCACTGATCCCTGTGGCACACCACTAACCACTGATTTCCAACCGGAAAAGGACCCATTTATCCTGACTCTCTGCTTTCTGTTCGCCAGCCAATTCTCTATCCATGCTAATACATTTCCTCTGACTCCGCGTACCTTTATCTTCTGCAGTAACCCTTTGTGTGGCACGTTATCGAATGCCTTTTGGAAATCTAAATACACCACATCCATCGGTACACCTCTATCCACCATGCTTGTTGTACCCTCAAAGAATTCCAGTAATTACATGGCCACTATGGTCAGATATTCGACCCCAGTCAATGAAAGACACTCAATACAGTTGTACAATGACAGATAGTCCCAGTAATACAGATTCAGTCCGGTCAGATATTGCAGTCTGCCCAGTGCCTCTCAGTTCTCACAACTCTATTGTGACAGCGAATCCCAGTGAGAAACAAACTTTAGAGAGCTTTTAGTGCCGAGGGCAGGTGCAAGGATACAAAGTGTTCCAACAACAGCAATAACTTCATCATTTGCGTGTCTGCAGTGTACAGAGTTACGGTTTCTGTTAAAGGAACGGCATAAATGAGCAGTGGGAATTTGGCTAATGTGGACTTCCGATTTATTGAAATTATGTCACTGCCCCTATCATTTAATGGTCATCACTACATTGTCAGATACAGAACAAGGCCAAATATGGATCACACACAGAGTTACACAACGTCAATGACTATAATCACTGACCAGGAAGAGCAGTGACTGCAAGGATCACTTAGAATATTTTATCAATGATGGAAAATTAAGCAGGCATTGTCATGTATTCAACCAGCATTGTAACCCATGTATAAACTGACCTAATTTGTACACCGTGAGAACACTGACCACTAGGTGGGAGACACTCCTAACCTAGACCTTCAGGTATAAAAGGGGGAGCTCCACCCACCTTCATCACTTGAGTGCTATGGAATAAAGGACAGGTCACAGACTGACCTTCTCTCAAGCATAGGCCTTATGTGCATTTATACTGTGAAGTAAGGACCTATCAATGGCGACAAGAAACTGGGATTTAAACCACGCGAGCATGGCCACTAGCAGAACAGACGAGAGGTACTGTGTTAAGGAATGGTTGGGACAGAGATTCATCATTGTTAAAGCAGCACACAGTTCTCCAGGCAGACAAGGGCAGTCAGGCATGCCCCAACATGTAGTTGAACCCAGAGGGGGAGTTCGACAGAGACAATGGCAAGCTAAACAGTGATTCACGCCATTGCAAGGGACAATACGGCCAGTAATGGGGCCATCAACACCTGTTAATGGTGCACTCAAGAACAATAACAGGGGCAGTCAGGGACGATCGACTGGCAAGGGACCTTTTGTTTCAAACCGTAACTCATGCTGGAGGCGTGGAGGCATACATTCAGCCGGAGTTTGCAGAGATGAGCAAAATGCCTACAGAAATTGCAGAAATGGACACTGGGGGAAATCGCTGGAAGCTGAAGTTCAGCGAGTTCATATGGAGCACGTATACAGTTCATACACCAGGACGCCACCAATATTGATGAAAGTGCTCCTCAATGGCATCCCAGTATCAATGGAGTTAGACACGAGTGCCAGCCAGTCCCTGATGGGTATCAAACAGTTCAAAAAGTTGTGGGCATCCAAGGCCAGGAGGCCAAAATTATCGCCGATTGACGCACAGCTACGGACTTACACCAAGGAGATCATTCCGGTGCAAGGCAGCGCCACGGTAGTCGTGACCCACAAAGATTCAGAGAACAGGTTGCCACTCTGGATTGTCCCGGGGGACGGTCCCGGACTACTGGGGAGGAGTTGGCTTGCTGTCATGAACTGGAAATGGGGCGAAGTCAATGCAATTTCCTCTGTGGAGCGAGTATCATGCTCACAGTTCCTGGACAAATTTGACTCATTATTTCAACCCGGCATTGGCACTTTCATGGGGCCCAAGGTAGTGATTCACATAAACCCGGACGCCAGACCAGTACACCACAAGGCCAGAGCGGTGCCGTACGTGATGCGGAAAAGGATAGAAGGCGAATTGGACTGCCTCCTGAGGGAAGGCATCATCTCGCCAGTCGAATTCAGTGACTGGGCGAGCCCGATTGTGCCGGTGCTCAAGGCGGATGGGTCGGTCAGGATATGTGGCGATTACAAGGCCACCATCAATCGGGTGTCACTCCAAGACCAGTACCCACTACCGAGAGCGGAGGACCTCTTTGCGACGCTATCCGGTGGCAAACATTTTTCAAAATTGGACCTGACCTCAGCTTACATGACCCAGGAGCTGGCGAGTGAGTTGAAGAAGCTGACCACCATCACGACACACAAGGGGCTGTTTGAGTACAACAGATGTCCGTTCGGGATTCGCTCGGCCGCAGCGATCTTCCAACGAAATATGGAAAGCCTCCTCAAGTCGATTCCAGGGACGATGGTTTTTCAGGACGACATCCTCATTACGGGTTACGATACTGAAGAACACCTCCACAACCTGGAGGAGGTGCTACGCAGACTGGACCGAGTAGGTCTGCGCCTGAAAACTGCGAAGTGCGTCTTCCTAGCTCCAGAGGTAGAATTCCTGGGGATGACGGTAGCAGCAGACGGGATCAGCCCAACTGCATCCAAGACGGAAGCGATCCAGAGAGCACCCAGACCCCGTAACACGACGGAACTGCGTTCGTTCCTGGGGCTCCTGAATTATTTTGGCAAATTTCTTCCCAAATTAAGCACGCTGCTGGAGCCGCTGCACGTGCTCCTATGCAAAGGTCGTGAATGGGTCTGGGGGGACAGCCAGGAAAGGGCTTTTAATAGAGCACGCAATTTGTTATGTTCCAACAATCTGTTAACGCTATATGACCCATGTAAGAAACTTGTGTTAACGTGCGATCTGTCGTTATGGTGTCGGGTGTGTGTTGAAGCATGTCATTGCCAAGGGTCCGTTACAGCCGGTAGCTTATGCCTCCAGAAGTCTGTCCCAGGCAGAAAGGGGCTACGGGATGGTAGAAAAGGAGGCGCTCGCATGTGTATATGTGGTAAATAAAATGCACCAGTACCTGTTTGGCAGAAAATTTGAGCTGGAGACAGATCACAAACCCCTAACGTCCCTTTTGGCCGACAACAAGGCCATAAATGCAAACGCATCGGCCCGCATACAGAGGTGGGCACTCACGTTAGCTGCCTATGACTACACAATTCGGCACAGACCGGGCACTGAAAACTGCGCCGTTGCACTCAGCAGGCTCCCACTAGCCACCACTGAGGGGGCTACCGAGCATGGTGCTGAGATGGTCATGGCTGTTGAAGCTTTCGGAAGCGAAGGCTCACCAGTGACAGCCCGTCAGATTAAAGTCTGGACAAATAGAGACCCGCTATTGTCTCTAGTCAAGAAATGTGTCCTGAATGGGGTCTGGGCAGCCACGTACAGGGCATGCCCTGAGGAATTTAAACCATTTCACAGGGGCAGGGATGAACTCTCGATTCAAGCCGATTGCCTACTGTGGGGAAATCGCGTAGTCATGCCCCAGATGGGCAGAGAGGTGTTCATCAGAGAACTCCACAATGGGCACCCGGGCATTGTCACGATGAAGGCAATTGCCAGGTCACACGTTTGGTGGCCAGGAATAGACGCAGATCTGGAACTTTGTGTTCGCAGGTGCAACACATGTGCCCAGCTGGGCCATGCGCCCAGGGAAGCCCCCCTTAGCCCCTGGCCAAGCCTTGGTCACGCATCCATGTGGACTACGCAGGTCCTTTCATGGGGAAAATGTTTTTGGTTGTAGTGGACGCCTACTCCAAATGGATCGAGTGTGACATTTTAAATTCAAGCACATCCTCTGCCACGGTAGAAAGTCTACAGGCAATGTTCGCCGCCCACAGTCTAGCGGACATCTTGGTCAGTGACAATGGCCTGTGCTTCACAAGCACTGAATTCCAGGACTTCATGGCAGGCAATGGAATTAACCATGTTAGAACGGCACCGTTCAAGCCGTCCTCAAACAGCCAGGCAGAACGAGCAGTGCAGATAATCAAACAGGGGATGCTCAGATTCCAAGGGGGTTCCCTACAAACCTGCTTATCACGCCTCCTGTTGGCCGATAGATCCCGACCACACTCGCTCACAGGGGTTCCACCCGCAGAGCTCTAATGAAGAGGACGCTCAAAACCCGATTATCCCTTATACACCCCAACATGAAAGAAATTGTCGAGAGCAGGCGCCAGTCACAATATTACTACCATGACTGGAATGCGAGGGCATGATGTATTGATGTAAATGATTCTGTTTTTGTCCTCAACTACGCTGCAGGGCCCAAATGCCTCGCAGGCACTGTGGTTTCCAAAGAGGGAAATTGGTTTCTGGTAGTTAAACTTACCAATGGACAAATCTGCCGCAAACATGTGGATCAAACAAAAAGGAGGTTCAGCAACCCCATAGAAGAAGCAGAGGAAGAGAACGATATAGAGTTCACTCCACCACAGGTGACCGAACACCGGAACCAAAGGGAGGAGAGCCCAGTCACTGTGGGCAGTCCGGACAGGCCTGAGCACTGCAAACAGCAGACAATCAGGCCAGCGCCCAACAACTGGAGCCCCAACTCAGGCGCTCCACAAGGGAGCGTAAACCACCAGAGAGACTCAACCTGTGATCCCAATAAGACTTTGGGGTAGGAGGTGATGTCATGTATTCAACCAGCATTGTAACCCATGTATAAACTGACCGAAGTTGTACACCGTGAGAACACTGACCACTAGGTGGGAGATACTCCTAACCTGGACCTTCAGGTATAAAAGGGGAAGCTCCACCCACCTTCATCACTTGAGTGTGAAGGAATAAAGGACAGGTCACAGACTGACCTTCTCTCAAGCATGGGCCTCGTGTGTATTTATACTGTGTAGTAAGGACGTATCAGGCATTTTCTGTGTTAAGCGATGCTGCCTCTTCGTGCTTTAGGCAATCTCTCTGTATTAAACTCTGAAATATTCCCGGAGCCTTTCAATTATATCCTGTGGGCTCCCCACTGGGACAGTCAAGATGCAACAGAGTTGAAATTAGTTTCAGTTGTTTGAACAAACACATTACGGCCGCTGATTTGAGTCCCTCATGACATAGAATATGTTTAAATGCAAAATTCCGAAATTGAAGCTAAACGTCCCAAAACTGGAAAATGTTGATCAGACTTATTATATAATGTAATTGGAAACGATGCTCTCTCTCCAATGGCCGTGTTCCTTCAAACACAATCAGACGCATTGTACACATTGTATATTGTTCTGATGAATGTTTTGCACTCTTCAGTGATTACTTTCCAAATGTTAGCTGAGTCTCTCGGGTCTGCTCTACTTCACTGCGGTATGCGGCTGCCTACTATAACTCTGGATATGTAATTCTCAATTAAAGTGCAGTGCTCATTTTACTGTCGAACACTCATTTGTTCTAACTTAGAGTCAGCAATGAGTAAGGATCCATTTTTCCACAGCACCTCAAACAAATACAGCATGTCAAATCAATTAATGAAACACCTCGAACTAATAAAATAAGGTGCAATTTTCCCTCATAGTATAAATCTTATATGTACGGTTTCATTCTTGGTAATCTGCGATATACGCCTTCAAAGGCAATGGGAAAACATCGCCAGGGTGCAAAATAATTTGTTCTGGGCTCTTCATGTTTGTAATGTGGACAAATTTGCTGCTGATACAAAGATATGGTGGGAAAGCAAGTTGTGAGGAGGACGCAAACAATCTGCAAAGCGATATAGATAGGGTCAGTGAGTGAGGAAAAAATTGGCAGCTGCAGTATAATGTGGTTAATATGAGGTTATTCACTTTGGTCGGTAAAACAAAAAAAGCTAATAATTACTTAAATGGGGAGAGATTAAAAAATGCTGTGGAGCAGAGGGATCTGGGAGTCCTTTTACAGAAGAACATAAGAAATAGGAGCAGGAGTAGGCCATACGGCCCCTCGAGCCTGCTCCGCCATTCAATAAGATCATGGCTTATCCGATCATGGACTCAGCTCCATTTCACTGCCCGCTCCCCATAACTCCTTATCCCCTTATCATTTAAAAAGCTGTCAATTTCTCTCTTAAATTTATTCAATGTCCCAGCTTCCACAGCTCACTGAGGCAGGGAATTCCACAGTTTTACAACCCTCTGAGAGAAGAAATTTCTTCTCATGTCAGTTTTAAATGGGTGGCCCCTTATTCTAAGATCATGCCCTCTAGTTCTAGTCTCCCCATCAGTGGAAACATCCTCTCTGCATCCACCTTCTCAAGCCCCCTCATAATCTTACACATTTCGATAAGATCACCTCTCATTCTTCTGAATTCCAATGAGTAGAGGCCCAACCTACTCAACCTTTCCTTATAAGTCAACCCCCTCATCTCCAGAATCAAACTAGTGAACCTTCTCTGAACTGCCTCCAAAGCAAGTATAGCCTTTCGTAAATATGGAAAACAAAACTGCATGCAGTTTTCCAGGTGTGGCCTCACCAATACGTTATACAGCTATCGCAGGACTTCCCTGCTTTTATACTCCATCCCCTTTGCAATAAAGGCCAAGATACCATTGGCCTTCCTGATCACAAAAAGTTAGCATGCAGATACAGTAAGTAATTAGGAAGGCAAATGGAAAGTTGGCCTTTATTTCAAGGGGGATGGAATATAAAAGTACGGAAGTCCTGCTACAACTGTACAGAGCACAGGTGAAACCACACCTGGAGTACTGCGTACAGTTTTGCTCTCCTCATTTCAGGAGGGATAAACTTACATTGGGGGCATTTCACAGAAGGTTCACAAGGTGGTCTTATGAAGAATGGTTGAACAGGTTGGGATCTACCTATTGGAGATTAGCAGAGTGAGAGATGATATCTTTGAAAGGTGTAAGATTCTGAGGGGCTAGACAGGGTAGATGCCGAGAGGATGTTCCCCTCGTGGGGGAATCTAGAACGAGGGGACATAGTTTCAGAATAAGGGGTTGCCCACTTAAAATGGGGATGTGGAGGAATTTCTTTCCTCAGAGGGGCGTGAATCTTTGTATTTCTACCCCTGAGAGCTGTGAAGGCTCGGTCATTGAATATATTTAAGGTGGAGGTAGACAGATTTTTGAACGATATGGGAGTCAAGGGTTAGGCGGAGATGGTAGGGAAGTGGAGCTGAGGCCAAGATCAGATCAGCCATGATCTCACTGAATAGTGGAACAGGCTCGAGGGGCTAAATGGCCTCCTCCTGTTCCTATGTCCCTCTGTGTAAGGTCTAGGAAACACATGGTGGTGATCTTTGGAAACTTCAACTAAATGGTGTTGTTTTAAAGGGGATGCAGAAACAGAGAGACCGAGAGATTTACACACAGCAATATTTGAAGGTTGGTAGACAAGTTGATAAGGTTACTAATAAAGAATACAGGACCCTTGGCTTTATAACGTGAAATAGATTACACCGGTGAGGAACTTACACCAAAGCTTTATAAATCCCTGCTTAGGCCTCAGTTGGATCCTGTTTACAGTTCTGGGCACCACAATTTAGGAAGGATATCGAGGATTTGGAGAGAACATAAGAAATATATAAGAAACATTTTCTGTTGTTATTGAAAACACAAACACAGGTATTCATTGAAATCCAATCTGTAGGTGGCCACACACAGATTGAAGAGAGCCAGGGAGACCGACAGAATCGGGAAACATCGGGAAATGGACAAGAGATATTGACAAAGACTAAAACCGCTTTGAGACCAGACAATTGCGGGAACCCCTGTGGTTAATGAAAGGGCTTTGGGTGGTTGATTTCCTGACACACTTGTAATGTGGGGAAAGATGTGCCCAAATCACCCCTATATGGACCCCAACTCTTTCAGAAGCAAGAGAGTGCGTAACCTGGGTCTATAACATAAAGTAATGGGGTCCTTAACGATTAAAGCCCATTATTAATTCTCTCACACACTTCAATTATGTTTATGAAATGAATTGATGGAAACTTCAAGAACTGAACTTTAATGAGTTAAGGAACTTTAATCATTGATGAAGTTTTATCCCCTATCTGATTTTACACACACTGTATTTTAGGAGAGTGAGTTAAAATGCCCATCGCTCATGATACAAGGATCCTGGGGCTACTTTTAAAAAATGTATTCCACAGAAAAATATTCTCCAAAACAATGTTTCTGTCCGTGCTCAAACCGAGGATATTTCACATGTGTGGCGAACGTGATAACCGTTACACGACGGAAACCTCTGCTTACACGTCGAGAAAAAGCATCCTGCAGCGCTGCCTCACTTCCCAGCAGCAGATCAAAGCCGCAAACAAACCAATCGATTATTCCCACTTTCCCACCTCCACAGATACTGCCCGACCTGCTGAGTGTTTCCAGCATTTTCTGGGGTTGATGTGCGTCGCTTTCAATCTTTCAAATTTCACCAAGCAAAGAAACGGTCAATCGAACTGACCCTGTAAGCACTTTGTTCGCGTTTATTCACAGGAATATCTGCAGTCGGGAGCAGAAAAGGAATTAAAACCGAATACCGTCTTCGGGACAATCAGAATACTTCGTCACAGACAAGGCACCGGAAGGCTGGAAGGTAGATCACACCGGTTGTGGGAGAGCTGGTTGGCAGTGACATGGAAGTGTCTGCAGTGTGCGGGACCAGATTGCTTCCATACATCCACACTGAATGTCCACCCTTTATTTGGGAAAAGTACAACTGAGAGTGGACAAGTTCCATCCCGGTAGGAGCAATCTGAAGATTTAACTGACTGACACCCTGGTTTTGGATGTCGTGCAGTGTGACGCAATGGTTTAGCGCGTGGGGCTATTAACCTAAAAGTTGGTGGTTCAAGCCCACCCAGAAGCGAAGGTTTTAACTTTGTTTTCCCTGAGGATTCGGTGCTGCACGGTTCCAGTTTGTCATTGCGCGTTTTGACTGCACAAACATATTCCGCAAACATTACCAGCTGTGCTCTTATCCAGTGAGTTCCCACTCCAATACTGTTATGAGCATTCAGTTCAAGTGTAGAGTTTGAGTGTATACAGAACTGTACAGTGATATCAGAAAATTTTACAAGGTTGTGGGACATTGTGTTTTGTTAATATTGAACCACGAATATGAATCAATCCATTTTTTCCAATATTTAATTGAGCAAGTTTTCAAAATGTTTCCACCCAATTTTGAACCAGGAACTTTTCGCGTGTGAGGCAAATGTGACAACCACTACACTACGGAAACACTGCATTTGAAGTAATGTTAGGAACATAACCAGAGCTTTAACCTACACAGCTGGACTATACTTCAGGAGCTGGTTTTACGAGAATAGAAAGACGGTGCTATATTTAGGAAGGCTGTGAGTGTGGTAGGAATTGATCCAGTGTTTCCCAGACTTTACACATAGGAACAGGAGCTGGCTATTTAGCAGCGAGTGGTTAGGATCTGGAATGTACTGGAGGCAGACTCAATCTTATCTTTCAAACAGGAGTTGGATAAGTGTCTGAAGGAAAAACAATTGCAGGCCTCAGGGGAAAGAGCGGGGAAGTGGGACTCGCTGAGAGTCGGCACGGGCTCGACGGGCCGAATGGCCTTCCGTGCTGTAACCATTCCATGATTCTATAAGTTAGTGGCACATTTCATAGTGTTGGTGGAAGCAGAACATTGCAAAGGGACATGGATTGAGTCGGCAAAACAAGATGCATCTGATTCAGGAGATTCGGGGGCGTGGAAATTCGGGAGTTTAATGAATTTGAAAGGAACATTTTTGTTTTGTGCAGTTTTGGTCAGAGAAATGTTTGTGAAAGGAATTTTTTGCACAGAGGAATGCAGCATTTAATCTTCTGCCTAACACTTCTTTCTGGATGTGGGGGTCACATTTATTTTCGATGTCATTCTTCCAGAATTGATATTTCATTTGCTGTTTCACAATAACCAGACCCTTGCTCTAAAGTCAGTCGCACTGTTTCCCCAGTCTCCTGTTGATGTTACCAGCAATGAACATTTTGAATCAGATCCCTAAAGCACAGTGTGTAAAATGGGACATGTTTTAACAATTAACGTGGGGCTCGCACCCCTGAATCCAAGATTAAGATTCTCATGCTCGACCGATTGACCTAGCCGGGCTTCTGCCAAATGCACCTTTTTGTCGCTGATTGCAGCCAGGCGCCTGTTGGCTCCGCCCCAGATGTTTAAACTTGCTGTCGAGGAACTGACAGAATCCTCTTGAAAGGTGGACCAGGCTCGAGGGGCCGAAAGGCCTACTCCGGCTCCGAATCCTTACATGTTTATGATCTTATAACCTTTCACAGGAGAACAAACTCGCCCCTGAGCATGCATGAGGAGAAAGCTCCAGAAAATATTACCACCCGCTGAGCTTTCGCTTGTAAGTGTTAAGTCCTGACCCTGCAGTACAGACTCAGACGAGGCACATGCTGAAGTCAAGGTCACTCTGGACCTGCACCTTTATTTCACAGCTCTCAAGTGCCAAACTTGCCTGAGACCTGCCTTTATATACCTGTGTAGAACAGGTATGCAGTGTCTCCTGCAAGTGCACCCCTGGTGGTAACGTATGCTTGTGGTTACAGGTCATATCTAGTTACAGTCGTGTATAGCATGGTAAGATACAGTAATATACAGTAGTGTGAGATACATGACATCGAACTCCCCCAAGGTCTTATTGTCTTTATAGATTCAGACTCTCAGGTGGTCTACGCTCTCGCGTGGAGAGTCTTAGTTGTGGTTCAGTTGTTTGCCTTGGTGCCTGTTTTTCTTTCAGTGTGATTGCTGGTATCTCGCGTGGGCTGTCTGTTGACACTGCCCTTTCCTCAGGTTGTTCCCTCTGTCTGTCCACCAGGTGTGGTGTGAGTTCCATACTGTAGTCTGCCTCTCGTCCTGCAGTATTGTTGGTGAATCTACTTTTTACTTGGTCTACATGCCTCCGACAGGTTTGGCGATTGTCCATTTGTACAATCAGTAGCCTGTTTCCTTCCTTGCCTGTTACTGTCCCTGTACGTCATTTGGGACCCCTGCCATAGTTTAGCACAAGCACTTTGTCCCCTATCTCATTCCACCTCCCCCTCAAATTTAGTTCATGGTACTCAGTTAGCTTCCGGCGCTTAGCCTCAACAATTTCATGCATGTCTGGGAGGATTAACGAGAGCCTGGTCTTTAAGGTTCATTTCATCAATAGTTGCGCGGGGGGAACCCCTGTCAACGAATGTGGACGAGATCTGTAGGCCAGCAGCAGTCGCGACAGGCGGCTCTGCAGCGTGGGACCTTGGATTCTGAGCATGCCTTGTTTAATGATCTGCACTGCTTGCTCCGCCTGGCCATTGGAGGCCGGCTTTAACGGTGCCGTCTTAACGTGATTTATGCCTTGGTCAACTATAAATTCTTGAAATTCTGCGCTAGTGAAGCACGGACCATTATCACTGACAAATATGTCAGGAATTCCGTGCATTGCAAACATGGTTTTCAGGCTCTCCACAGTGGTGGAGGTGGTGCTCGAGTTTAAAATGGTGAACTCGATCCATTTTGAAAATGCATCAACGGCTACGAGGAACATTTTGCCCATGAATGGGCCCGCATAGTCTACATGCATCTGCGATCACGGTTTTTGTGAGCCAGGGCCAGAGGCTTAGGGGGGCCTCCCTGGGGGCATTACTGAGTTGGGCACAAATGGTGCACCGACGGATGCAGAGCTCCAAACCGCGTCAATGCTAGGCCACCAGACGTGGGATCTGGCTATGGCCTTTATTAGGACGATCCCCGGGTGCTCGCGGTGGAGCTCCCGGACAAACGCCTCGCAGCCTCGCAAGGGCATAACTACTCGGCTGCCCCACATCAGGAAGTCTGCCTGTAGTGATAGTTCATGCCTGCGCCTATGGAAAGGTTTGATCTCCTCGGGGCAGGCATCGCGGGTCTCTGCCCTGTCACCAGTTAAAACGCATCTTTCGTCCAGGCTCTGATTTGGTGCGACATCATGGGCGAACCTGTGGATTCAAAGGCACTGATTGCCATGACCATCTCACAGTCCTGTTCGTCCGAACCTTCTGTGGTCGCCAGGGCTAGCCTGCTAAGCGCATCGGCACAGTTGTCTGTGCCTGGTCTGTGCATTATTGTATAGTCGTAAGACACCAGCATGAGTGCCCACCGCTGAATGCGTGCCGAGGCTTTGGCGTTTATTGCCTTGCACTCAGATAGCAGGGACGTGAGGGGTTTGTGGTTGGTTTCTAACCCGAACTTGGCCACGAAAAGGTATTGGTGCATCTTTTTGACATCATACACGCACGCGAGCTCCTCCTTCTCAACCATATCGTACCCGCACGCCGCCCGCGAAAGTGACCTGGAGGCATAAGCAATGGGTTGTAATTTACCCGCATCATTGACATGCTGTAAAACGCATCCGTCCCTGTACACTGACGCATCACATGTCAGAATTAACTTTTTACCTGGGTCAAAAAAGGCTAAAACACTGTTGGAACATGGATGATTGAGTTATTGAAGGCGCGTTCTTGGCCGTCCCCCCAAAACCAATCGCACCCCTTTCTGAGTAGCATGTGGAGAGGCTCCAGCAGCGTGCTCAAGTTCTGCATAAAGTTCCCAAAGTAATTGAATAGCCCGAGAAAGGCAGGCAGTTCCGAGATATTCCAGGGCCTGGGTGCCAGACGAATTGCTTCGGTTTTTGATTCTGTTGGGCAGATTCCATCAGCGGCAATCCTTCTGCCCAAAAATTCAACCTCAGGCGCGAGAAACAGACACTTGGATTTCTTAACTCTTAGGCCTACTCGATCCAATCGACTTAGTACTTCCTGCAAATTGCGGAGATGGGAGTCGGTGTCCCTGCCCGTGATGAGTATGTCATCTTGAAACACAACCGTCCCCAGGATGGACTTCAGCAGACTCTCCATGTTGCGCTGGAATATAGCAGCTGCCGACCTGATGCCGAATGGGCATTGATTGTACATAAAAAGGCCTCGATGTGTGTTGATGGTGGTGAGTAGCTGAGACTCTTCGGTCAGTTCTTGCGTCATATACGCAGATGTAAGATCAAGTTTCGAGAAAAGTTTTCCTCCAGCCAACGTGGCAAATAGGTCCTCTGCTCTGGGCAGCGGGTATTGGTCCTGTAGGGAGACTCTGTTATGGTAGACTTGTAATCCCCACAGATTTGTACGGATCCATCAGGCTTCATGACGGGGATGATGGGACTTGACCAGTCGCTAAATTCCACGGATGAGATAATGCCTTCCCGCAGGTCCAGTTCGTGTTCAATCTTTTCCCTCATCACATAAGGCACAGCTCTAGCCTTGTGATGGACTGGTCTGCCATCCTGTGTGATGTAGATTTTAACTTTAGCCCCTTTGAAGGTACCCACACCTGGCTGAAAGAGATGTTCAAAACGACTTAGAACTGCAGAGTAGTGTGAGATATATGACAGTAAGGTGAACGTGTGAACGGCCGCACTGCGGAAACATCTCCACCTTCAGCACCAGGTCAGACGGAGATGCTGAGCGAGCAGGTGAACTGCAGGATCCCACTTTTTAGGAGCTGATCGTTGTGCCAAGCAAATGAGTTTTGCTTAATGACTAAAAATAAAAGGTGCTAGAAGTGGGATTCATACCCACACTTTCAGAGCAGACTGAACACAACAGCTTAGACCGCTCGGCTGTCCTGACTATCCAGTGCTGTGTATGGCCACCTGCAGGTTGATTTTGAACTTTTGTGTCTTGTCACAAGAAATAAATGAGGGCAACAGGTGTTTCTCTGACTGACACCGGGGAAACAGTGAGACAGACCTTGGAGCAAGGGTCTGGTTGTTGCCAAACAGCAAAGAAAATAATAATTCCAGGATTACCCAAAGGAGCAGTGACCTCGACGTGATTTGAACACACAATCTTCTGATCTGGAGTCAAACGCGCTACCGTTGCGCCACAAGGCCTGCACAGGGAACTTGAGATATTCGTCTATATGAAGATTCCGCAATACAAGTGGCTTTAAAATCCCTGCCCATTCCCACCAGGTATCAGAAGAAGCGCTCACCTGCCAGTCACCGTAGGTTTTTTGTTTCACTTTTGTGTTGTTTTCATGGGAAAGTATCATTAATTAACCCGTCATCTTCTTTTGTACAATGAAAGAAATGCTGACTGAGGGACAGTCGATATTTCAATCATTTGTTCTGTGTTTTGCATGTTAACTGTTCAACCATATCCCATTTTACACACTGTGTTTTAGGAGTCTGGTTCAAAATCCTCATCGCTGGCGACACCAGGAATCTGGGGCAACTTTTGTCAAATTTAACAGCACCGGTTATTCCGACACGCCAAGTTCCCTGGTGGATCCATTTTCTCTCGCGTAAAAATTATCTTTTTATTGGTGAAATAAAGAGCAATTAAGGAATAAGAGAGCCCTTTTGCTAGGAGAATAAATAGCAAATGCTGGAAATCTCAGCAAGTCAGTTAGCATTTGCGAGGAGACAAGACTCGCCTCCGATTGTTCCCCTATAGGAAATTTCAACACGATGTTCTCGCCCAGCATTGAACCGGTGACCTTGCATGTGTAAAGCAAACGTGATAACCGCGACACTACGGAAACCTCTGCACAACTAGCACAACAGAGGGGAGCTGACCAGTGAGCTCCCTCTGTGCTGATCACCACTGATTTTTAATGTGGAAGCAAGTCATCCTCGACTCCGGGGATTACCTAAGAAGAGAGGAGGATCAGGAATGTGTTGGCTCACCTGAAACAACTTCTGGCCCACACTGAAAGTTCTCAATCCTTCTCCTCCGCTGCCCTTTACAGAAATGTCACGTGTTCACTTCCACTTCCTCACAGTGGGGCCACAGAATCTCCTACCGTCTCCCAGCGATCAGCGAACTCGCCCAGTTTGTAAAATTAAACCCGGGACATGTGTCCGGCAAAGGGCAGGAGAAGCGGGAGAATGTTTAAGCTCATTCTGTAACAGATAGTAGTGGGGTTATTAACGGCGATTACAGCAATCATTAATCCTCTCACACACCTCAATTATGTTTCTGCGATGAACTGATTGAGAATGGAAAGGGTTAATGCTCGGGATCTTAACCACTCAACCAGGGAACAGCTTCGATAATTTGTATCAATATAAAAATATATATTTATATATGAACCTGTATGTCAACGGCAAGCTGTCTAGACCTCATGGCACAACGGTCGTGAATCTAACTTTGAGCGAGAGAAATTGTTCCACAGTGACACCCATTTCATCTTTTATTCCCTTTTAAACACTAGAAAATGAGATAGGGGGAATAAATAGAGAAATAAAAGCACAGGGATACAGACAAGAGGAAGAGAGAAGGGGAAATACCGTCCTCACCCAGAACTAATGCAGAAACCTCTCTGCTGCGCTCGGGGTGGCCACCCACAGCCTGGATACACTAACGTCCCAACAGCTCATTGACTGTCGGAGTGGGACCGTGCGGTGATTCAGAAGACAGGTCGAAAAAGCAAAGTCACTGATTCGGTCTCACGTGCTTCTCTAATCAAGAGTAGCCACACACAAAAACTTGCTTTTATAATGGCTATACATTACCATTCTGATTGTCAAGCAGTTGGTTCATTGATCTAAAGGTGTGACTTCAGATGAGTCGAAGTTAAATGAAATTTGTGAGAAGTCCTGGCTTCCAATCCTGGATGAGTCCATTATTTTGCCGGCGAGTTTTGAAATTGCATAGAAATTTTGCAAAGGAAGACTTGCATTTCTGCAGTGCCTTTCAGGAACTCATGACGCCCCAAAGCGCTTTACAGCCCTTGAGTTATGTTTGAAGTGTTGTAGTGTGGGGAAAGATGTGCCCAAATCACCCCACACGAATCTCAACTCTTCACAAAGGAGTTTGGTGCAAAAAATCAGGTGCCTCAGGGACTTGGACTTTCTTTGAATGAGTTCTGCTTGTACCTGCATTCAAGCTTGAAACAGCAACTGGGCTTCCATCTCACGGGAGCAGCGTGTAGTGGTTAGCGAGTAGGTGACGAGGTTTGGGGTTGATATGCGTCACTTTCAATCTTTGAAATTTCACCAAGCAAAGAAATGGTGAATCCAACTGTCCCTGCAAGCATTTAGTTCCCGTTTAATCACAGGAATATCCGCAGTCAGGAGCTGAAAAGGAATTAAAACCTAATAAGGCTTCGGGACAATCAGAATACTTTGTCACAGACAAGGCACCGGAAGGCTGGAAGGTGGATCACACCGGTTGTGGGAGAGCTGGTTGGCGGTGACATGGAAGTGTCTGCAGTGTGCGGGATCAGATTGCTTCCACGCATCCACAATGAATGTCCCACCCTTTATTTGGGAAAGGTGCAACTGAGACTGGACAAGTTCCAACTGGTCGGAGCAATCTGAAGCTTTAACTGACGGACGCCCTGGTTTGGGATGTCTTGCAGTATACACTTGTGTCAGTCTCTGTGGCGCAATGGGTTAGCGTGTTCGGTTGTTAACCAAAAAGTTGGTGGTTTAAGCCCTCTCAGGGACTTCAACTGTTTTCCCCGAGGATACTGTGCCGCACAGTTCCAGGTTGTCATTGTGTGCTTTGGTGTCACGAATATATTCTGCAAACATTGCCAGCTGTGCTGTTATCCAGTGAGTTCCCACTCCAATACTTATATTAGCATTCAGTTCAAGTGTCGAGTTTGAGTGTATACAGAACTGAACATAGATATCAGAAAATTTAACAAGGCTGTGGGACATTGTGTTTTGTTAATATTGAAACATTAATATGAATAAATCCATTTGTTCTAATATTTAATTAAACGGGTTTTCAAAATGTTTCCGCCCAGTTTCGAACCAAAGATCATTCACGGGTGAAAAAAATGTGGCAACCACTACACTAAGGAAACACTGCAATTGAAGTGATGTTAGGAACATAACCAGAGCTTTCACCTACACAGCTGGCCTACACTTTAGGAGCTGGTTTTATGAGAATAGAAAGACGGTGCTATATTTAGGAAGTCTGTGAGTGTGGCAGGAATTGATCTCGTGTTTCCCAGACTTTACACATAGGAACAGGAGATGACCATTTAGCAGCAAGTGGTTAGGATCTGGAATGCACGGCTTGAAAGGGTGGTGGAGGCAGACTCAATCTTATCTTTCAAACGGGAGTTGGATCAGTGTGTGAAGGAAAAACAATTGCAGGGCGACGGGGACAGGGCGCGGGAGTGGGACTCGCTGAGAGTCGGCACGGGCTCGACGGGCCGAATGGCCTTCCGTGCTGTAACCATTCCATGATTCTATAAGTTAGTGGCACATTTCACAGTGAGGTTGGAAGCAGAACATTGCAAAGGGACATGGATTGAGTCGGCAAAACTAGAGGCATCTGATTCAGGAGATTCCGGTGAAGCGGAAATTCGGGAGTTTAATGACTTTGAAACGAACATTTTTGTTTTGTGCAGCTTCGGTCAGAGAAATGTTTGTGAAAGGAATTTTTTGCAGAAAGGGATGCAGCATTTCATCTTCTGTCTTAACACTTCTTTCTGGGTGTCGGGTCTCATTTCCTTTCGATGTTATTCTTCCAGAATGTATATTTGCTTTGGTGTTTCACAATAACCAGACTCTTGCTCTAAAGTCAGTCTCACTGTTTCCCCAGTCTCCTGTTGATGTTACCAGCAATGAACATTTTGAACCAGACCCCGAAAGCAGTGTGTAAAATGGTTTATGGTTTAAGAGTTAACTTGCAGAGCATAGGTAAATTATCCAATTATGGAATCTCCTTCAGTTAGAATTTCTTTATTTGTGCAAAAGAAGATCATCGGTTAATTAACGATGTATTCCCGTGAAATCAACATAAAATGTAGTTAAAAAGTAATCAACAAACTTGGTGTTCAAACCCGAGAACCTGAGATTAAAAATCTCACACTGTATCAACTGAGCTCGCTGTGCTTCTGCTAAAGCAAATGTTTTTGTCACTGATTGCAGCCAGGCGCCTGTTGGCTCCGCCCCAGATGTTTAAACTTGATGTCGAATAACTGCCAGGATCTTCTTGAATGGTGGACCAGGCTCGAGGAGCCGAAAGGCCTACTCCAGCTCTTAATCCTTACATGTTTATGATCATATGACCTTTCACAGGAGAACAATCTCGCCCTGAGCATGCATGAGGAGAAAGTTCCAGAAAATATTCCCACCCGGTGAGCTTTCGCGTGTGAGGCGAACGTGTTAACCGCTACACTGCGGAAACATCTCCACTTTCAGCACCCGGTCAGACGGAAATGTTAAGCGAGCAGGTGAACTGCCGAATCCCACTTTTAAGGAGCTGGTCGTGGTGCCAAGCAAATGAGTTTTGCTTAATGCCTAAAAATAAGAAAAGGGATTTGAAACCGCGCTTTAAGAGCAGACTGCAAACTGAACGCAGCACCTTCGACGGCTCGGCCATCCAGACTGTAAGTTCATTTAAATTTTGAACTTTTGTGTCTTGTTACATGAAGTAAATGAGGGCATCTGGCATATCTGTGCCTGACAACAGGGAAACAGTGAGACAAACATTGGAGCAAGTGTCAGGTTATAGCCAAACAGCAAAGAAGTTTGCAACTTTTGAAGAACAATAATCCCGACATGATTTAGATACACAGCCTTCTGATCGGGAGTCAGACACACCACCGTTGCACCACGAGGTCTAGAGTTCAAATTGTCCATGTTTGGAAACATGAAGGTTCCTGAAACACAGTTTCATTTACCCTGCATTGGTGCAATGAAAGGGCTTTAAAATCCCCGGCCGCTCCCACCGTGGGTCAGACAGCATCAGAAGCAATGCCCACCTGTCACTCACCCTCTCACGCCCGCTTTCATCACCTGCTGCCCGCGGACTGCAGCAAATCCAGTTCATCATCATCATAGGCAGTCCCTCGAAGAGAGGATGACTTGCTTCCTCGCCAAAAAAGGATGAGTTCACAGGTGTTTCAATATTCCAGGTCCTGAAATGTATGTTGAAGGGTGGAAGATGCCTGTGCGTGGATTTTTTTAACGTGTGATGGCCGTTGCACCCCAGCCATCACACGGGCTTGACAGAGCGAGGTCTTGGTCCAGTGGCAAGGGTGAAATAAGACGACTGGAGACCAGCTCTGCTGCACGGACCCAGTGTGCACACATATCGCAGTGTGGGCTGGCCCGTGCAGCCCCTGGGCCCCTGACCCTGAACTCATGCCTCCCCTGGGCCCTGATCACATCCCTCTACAGTCTCTCGCCGCTCCTTCGCCCCGAGCTCGCCGCTCCTGCTGTATCTGCCCACGCTCCAATCACTGAACTGGACCTTGATGATGTCACTCTTCGCTGCCGCCGCCCTCCTGCACCAGCTCACGCTGATCCCTGGAATAGTCTCCCGGGACCTCCAAGCTGCTCCCAGGGCCGCTCGCCGTTCCTTTTATGGCCCCGACACGCCGCTGGTGTTCTCCCGTTAGTGTATCCAGGCTGTGGGTGGCCACCACGAGCGCAGCAGAGGGGTTTCTGCATTAGTTCTGGGTGGGGGCAGTATATTTCCCCTTCTCTCTTCCTCTTGTCTCTATCCCTGTGCTTTTATTTCTCTATTTGTTCCCCCTGTCTCAGTTTCTAGTGTTTAAAAGCGAACAAAAATGAAATGGGTATCATTGTGGAACAATTTACTTCACTCAAAGTTAGATGCACTGCTGTTCGCCATGAGGTCAAGGTAGCTAGCCGTTGATATTCAGGTTCTTATATAAATATATATAAATATATCAACATCTATCATAACTGTTCCCTGGTGGTCGAGGGGTTAAGATCTGCCGCACTGACCTGGTAACGATACTCGATCAATTCATCGCATAAAAATAATTGAGGTCTGTGAGACGATTAATAATTGCTGTAATCACCATGAATACCAATAATTTCTGCGATAAACCGAGCTTATAGACTATCTGGCTTCTCCTGCCCTTTGCCGGGCACGTGTTCGGGGTTTAATTTAGTAAACAGGGCGAGTTCGCTGATCGCGGGGAGACGATAGGAGCCTCTGTGGCTCCACTGTGAGGATGTGGAAGTGAACACGGTGGCTGGGTGATCCGTGACATTTCTGTAAAGGGCAGTGGAGGAGAAGGATTGAGAACTTGCAGTGTGGGACAGAAGTTGTTTCAGGTGAGCCTCCTCATTCCCGATCAGCGCAGAGGGAGCTCATTGGTCAGCTCCCCTCTGTTGGGGTTGTTGTACCAGTGGTTTCTGTAGTGTAGTGGTTATCATGTTTGCTTTTCACGCAAAAGGTCCTTGGTTCGATCCCAGGCAGAAACATTTTGTTTCAACTTGCCAAATGGGAACAATCGGAGGCGAGTTCAGTCTCCTGGCAAATGCTGCCTGATTTCCTGAGATTTGCAGAATTTGCTGTTTTTATTTGCTATTTATTCTCCTGGCAAAAGGGTTCCCTTATTCCTGAATTGCTCTTTATTTAACCAATAAATAGATAACTTTCAGTGAGAGAAAACGGATCCACCGGGGACCTTTCGCGTGTGAGGCCAACGTGATATCCGCTACACTGCAGCCCATCAAAGGGCGAGAAACTACTGAATATAAAGGATGAGCCCACAAATATCAGGGGCAGTGCAGTCTGGTCAACGTCAAACCTTCCTTTCTTCTTCAGCAATGGCATGAACGGGAATCAGACGCCACAAAGTTTAATTAAAGACACAAATACAAGTAACACTTCTAAATCTTTTCACTGTAAAATTCTTTTACTTTATTTGAAATCCTACTGCATTGAATCTGAAAATGAGCACCGTAGGATTTCATCTTCACTACTGATTCTATTTTCTGTGCATGGTAGGAATAACCGGTGCTGTTAAATTTGACAAAAGTTGCCCCAGATTCCTGGTGTCATCAGCAATGAAGATTTTGAACCAGACTCCTAAAATACAGTGAGTAAAATGGGTCAACATGCATAAGAACATAAGAAGATAAGAAATAGGAGCAGTAGTCGACCATACGCCCCTCGATCCTGCTCCGACATTTAATACGATCATGGCCGATGCAATCATGGACTCAGGTCCACTTCCCTGCCCACTCCCCAAAGCATAGGACAAATGATTGAAGTATCGACTCTCCCTCAGTTAGCATTTCTTTCATTGTGCAAAAGAAGGTGAGGGGTTAATTAATGATGCTTTCCCGTGAAAACAATACAAAAGTTTAAGAAAAAAACATACGGTGACTGACAGGGGAGCGCTGCTTCTGATTCCTGGTGGGAATTGCGGGGATTTTAAAGCCCCTTGCATTGTGAAACCTTCATATCGCCGAACATCGCAGACTTCATGTGTCGACCTTGTCAGGCAATGGTAGCATGCCTGCCTCCAAATCGAAAGGTTGTGTGTTCTCGTCATGTTGGGGTTGTAATTATTTTCAACATTGTTCTTCCAGAAAATATTTTCTTTGCTGTTTGGCAATAACCAGACCCTTGCGCCAAGATCTATCTCACTGTTTCCCCGGTGTCAGGCAGAGATACGCCTGCTGCCCTCATTTATTTCATGTGTCAGGACACAAAAGTTCAAAATCAATCTGCAGGTGGCCACATCTAGCATTGAATACTCAGGGTGGCGGAGTGGTTTAAAGTGCTGTGTTCAGATCGCAGTCTCCTCTGGAGATGCATGTTCGACTTTGTCATTTCTTATTTTTAATCATTTAGTGAAACTCTTTGTTTGACACCACGACCAACTCCTTAAAATTGGGATTCTGCAGTCCACCTGCTCGCTTCACATTTCTGTCTGACCTGGTGCTGAAAGTGGAGATGTTTCCACAGTGTCGCGCTTAACACGTTCACCTCACAAGCGAAAGCTCCCTGGCCGAGAATATTTTCTGGAGCTTTTTCCTCATACATGCTCAGGGGCGAGTTCTGTCCTGAACACTTTAGCGAATGTGCTGAGTTCATTCCCCATGTTGTTAGCAGCCTGCCAGTGAATCTGTTTAAGGTGAAGAAGGTATGGCTTTATTGTGTTTATAAAGAAGTAAAAGGCACACCTTTAATAACACACACAGACCAATACACACTGAGGGGTACAACACATTGAATAAATTGTCAAATTACAGCCTGTGGGGAAAAGAATACAGCTTAAACTCTAAATGGAGTAAAGAGGAGAATGCAGATACATTTACACAAGTTATCCCAGCCTCCCACCTCCCAATTCCCCTAACTAACTAAGTTATAGCTCTGAGGGTTCAGGAGCTATGCTCACCAATCCCTTTAGACAGTTGCCGGTGATTCGCGGTTTCGGGGTTCGCTGCACTTGGCCTTCTCGGCGTGCCGTACCCCGGACAGAGGAGAGGACTTCGGACTGCGTAGTCTTCGGTTGGGTTGCGTCCGTTGATATGCTAAGTTGCGTTTTGAATGTATGGGGTAAGTACCCACTTTCTTTGGTTAGGAATAGTTTTAGTTAGTCCCTTTTGGTAATTTCTCCCCAGTTGCGTCGTTCAGAAGTAGATTGTAGAGTGATTGTCAATTTGGTTGCTGACAACCTTCCGTTTCGTGGGCCTCGTGCTCGGTCAGTTCTTGATGAGTTCTGGTAGTTTCCTTCACTGTTCCATTTCTTCACTGCAGAGGAAGCAGGCTGCTTGTGTCTGTGTCTGTGTTCCAGTCTATGTCCTTGTCCGAGTCAGTGCGAGTTCCAGTCTGTGTTCTGTTAGTTTTTCCTTGTAAAACTGGGGGATAGATATATCCACAAAAAAAGGCTTTGTTATCTCCCATCAAATCTCTTGGGCTCTGTTTAAACTGTTCTGTCCATTGATTTTCAAATGACTCCTTTGTCGGCAGTAACTCGATTAGGGTGTGAGAATGTGCTATCACTGGTTTTGCATTGTTTGAGGATTGTCCAGTTTCCTGACCATGATTTCCATTGTGCTTGATTGGGTAATTCGATTATCTCTTATGGGGTGAATAGTTCCCCCCAGACAGTCTGGGATCCTTAATACATGAATTTGCTTCACAGAGTTTAGCGCCACCTTCTGTACTCGGTAACTCTTTTTCGCAGCCAAAATGTTGTAGAATCTTAAAATTGATCTGCTCCTTTCCATAGATGTTTAAGGGATCTCAGGCTTCTGAAATTTAGGTCCATTTTGAATTCTCTTTCCTATGAGTCCAAACACTGTGGGGGGGGGGGGGTGGGTCTCGATGAATGCATTCCCTTTTATCCCCTGCAGGCGTCGTCTGCCCCTTTAAACTCATTTTAAAAGCCCAGAAAGGAATTCTTCTCCTCTGCAGGGGAAAGGTACCAGGCATCTTTGCGAGATATTGGTAAATTCTACATTCCCCCCCTGTGATACCATGTCATTTATGGTATCATCTTCCAGGTGAGCAAAGTTCCTGGCACCCAAGAAATAACCTTCCCCGTAAATTAACTAAACTAATACCAAAATATGCATTACACTTATGCAACATCACCACAGATACACACTTTTCCCTTAACATGTACAAACTTTTGACGTTTACACCCTCCCAGCTTGGAGGGGGTTCCATCCCTACAATTGCATTTCAGCACAGTTACATTTCATTTCAATGACATTATATTCACCAGCATGTAGTCAACGTACAACCACATTACAGAAGGAAGAACATAGATTAAAATTAAAAAACATCAATTGGTCTCCTGAGGTTTGTCCATCACCTGGTAATGTCTGGATCCTGCCCTTGAGAACTGCTCTCAGGCTGGCTGACACACAAGACAAACTCAAAACAATCACCTAAACATTACTGCAACATTACCCTCAATTCTAAACTAAACCTTAAAATGTAAAATGGTGCAGTCAGCTACCTTAGACTAAAAATTAGAGCTATGTACAGCCGCCACCCGTCTGCGGGTGGCCTGGTTAGTCCCTGTCAGGCCCATGCCTGGTGCGGTCTGATAGCCGCCTGGATGCTAGGGTTTCCCCGCAGCCGGTGAGCTGCAGACCCTTGTCTCTGGGACAACTCGATGCTACTGCTCCTGTGAGACCCTCACCGCTGGAGGCGGCTGGCTGGGGGTCCCTACTCTGAGTGGCCTCTGTACTTCTGACCTTCGGCCTTTCCTGTCAGGCTGCCCTTCTCCTAGGGTAGAATCGCTGAGGCTCAGATGCCGGTGACCACGGTATCTTTGGCCGTGGTGTACGGAGGGTCCTTCTCAGGGCTTGGGTTACTGGGGGTGCGTCCGAATCCCAAACGATGGGTGGGATAGCCCCTCCAGTACTGCAATTCACCGTCCCTATAGGCACGGTTTCTGAGCCTGCCACATTCCCTGTGGGCCCTCCACCGTCGGGGACGGCCAACGGAGGGTCCCTGTCCTGAGGACGGTTCACCCCTCCCGGCTGCCCTCTGTGCTTGGCTGACCCTGGGTTGTAGAGCTTGCACTGGTTGATTGGAACCACTTAGTACAGCGGGGCAGCATTATGGCATTGACCATCGGGCTTGCCTTGTCGACAATGCTGTATGGCCCCATATATAATGCTTCACAAACCCCGACCCGAGCATGGTTCCTCACCATGACCTGGCCTCCTATCTCCCATTCGTGGTGTTTGCTGGGTTCTAGCAGCAATCGGTTACTCTGATGCTGTCTGCCCATGTTACTAGCAGCCTGCCAGTGAATCTGTTTGAGGTGTTCAAACAGGTTCCTGACAAACCAGTCCCAGTTCACCTCTCTGAGCTGACCTTCTGTGAGCACCGGGGCTAGGACATGGGTGGGGGTCCGCATGATCCGGCCAGTCATGAGCTCGCATGGGGAATACCCCGTGCTCTTTGAGTGGCTGGCTCTGATCCCCATTAAGACCAACGGTAAGACCTCCACCCACTTTTGGGGTGAGTCTCCTGTCTCCTTCCGCAGCCTTTCTTTAATGGTGTAGTTTAAAAGCTCCACATTACCCGATGACTGTAGATTGTGGGCAATGTGCCATTTCCCCTCAATGCCGAGCACGTTAAGGGTTGCCTGCAATAACTGCCCGGTGAAATGGCTCCACTGGTCCGAATCCACATACTGTGGGAGTCCCCACCGGGAGAATACTTCCCTCACTAGAATCTTAGCTGTCCCTAGTGCGGTGGCTGTTCGGCAGTTGAAGGCTTCAACCCATTTTCAGAACACGTCCACCAGGACTAGGCAGTATTTGTAGCCACCCTGGGCTGTGGGTAGGGGCCCGATGTAGTCAATTTGGATTGACTGCCATGGTCCCTCTACCCTCCTGACGTGTCCTAGGGACACCTTCCTTTTCTGGGGGTCAGGGTTGGTCGCAGACACACCAGGCAGTTCGCACAGAACCCACGGACATCCTCCCTGAGTCCCGGCCACCATCCTGCCTGTTCCACCCATTGCCAGGTGGTCTCAGGCCCGGGGTGTCCCGCTCCTGGACCCTCATGGGCCAGTTTTATGAATTCCCTCTGGTGCTGCTGTGGCACGACCCATTGTCCCTCTTTAAACAGCATGCCTTCCTTAACGGTAATGGCTGCTGTGCCGTACGGACCTTCTACTCTCTCTCCTCTAGCTAGCGCGTTCAGGACAGCTTTCAGGACCGGGTCCTGTGCCTGAACTGTTTTTAAGTCCGGGGCCAAAGCTATCCCTGTACTCTCTGCTGCCCTGTTCTTATTCTTGACCGCTGCTATGCGGCCGGTGTCATAGGGGTCCCAGAACTTTCCCGTGCGGGCACCTTCTTTGGCCAGTTTGTCAGCCTGTTGGTTTCCCTCTGCACAGGGCTCGGTTTTTGAATGGGCCTTCACCTTATGTATGTAGACCTTTCCTTCTTCCCCCACCGCTGTCATGATTTTCTCCAGCAGGGGCTTGATTGCCAGGGGTCTCCCGTCAGCGGACGTGTATCCGCGACGGGACCATATAGTCAGGTACTCTGTACACGAATTGCAGGTGAACATACTCTCCGAGCAAATCGTGTACGGGGTAGGGAATTCCTCGGGGTGGGTCACCACGTACATAACGGCGGACAGTTCAGCATGCTGGGCGCTCATGGTGGTGGGGAGATTGATTGCCAGGGCAATACCTGACCTTGGGTCATAGGCTCCGCACTGAGTGAGTCGTTTGCCAGCAGATACCATGCTGGACCCGTCCACGTAGATGTCCCGGCCTGTAGGGTGTAACCCAGCCCGAAGGCCAATGTTCACCTCCCATACCCCTTCTATGGAGCACCTGTGGGCTTTCCCTGGGTAGATTAGGTTGGCTGCGAGCCTTGGCTCATGGGGGCCTTCTACTGTGAGGTCCATCTGGGAGAGGAGCAGGGTCCAGCGAGCAATGTGGGCACTGCTCATCGTCCCGTCCTTAATCATCCCATCTAGGAGCATCTGAGTAGGTGTGTGGTGGGTTAGGAGTGTAAGAAGAGACCCTCCCGTGAAGATCAAGGATCTTTTCACTGCCCAATGTGTGGCTTGGAGGTGTCTCTCACAGTGGGAGTACCCCTTCTCCACATCTGTGAGGATCCTGGAGGAGTAAACCACCGGTCTCAGCTGGCCGTGCCGCTCTTGAAGCAGCACTGAGCTCAAACTATCCCCGCTGGCTGCCACCTCCAGGAAAAACTCCTTTCCTACATCTATCGCTCCTAAGGCTGGCGCGGTCTGCAAGTCCTTCTTGAGCTGATTAAATGCTGCCTCGCAACCCTCATCCCAGTCCCACTCTACCCCCTTGTGTAGGAGCCTGAGCAGAGGGGCTGCGGTGGCTACATAATCCTCAATGAAGTCTCTGCGGTGCCCAGTGAGCCCTAGAAAGGATCTTACCCCTGTCACTGTGTTGGGGGCTGGTAACTCCTGTACTGCCTCCCTTCTAGCCTTGTCTATGGCCCGTTCCCCAGCGCGCACAGTCAGCCCCAGGAATTTGACTTCCTTCTGGCCGATCTGTGCCTTATTCGGCTTTACTTTAACCCTTCTTCTTTTAGCAGCTCCAGCAGCTCGGTCAGCAGTGGGCCATGCTCCTCCCTCTGATCGGTGAACAGGAGCAGGTCATCCACATACTAACCAACTGCTGGGGTCTGCTAAAGCCCTTTAAACAGTTCGCCATGCATTGGTGAAAAATGCTGGGGCTGTTGTGGAAGCCTTGGGGAAGACAGTTCCACGTGTATTGTTGGCCCTTAAAGGTAAAGGCGAACTTGTACTGGTCCTCCCGTTTTAAAGGAATGGACCAGAACCCATTTGAAATGTCCAACACCGTGAAAGTGGTCGCGGATGCTGGAATACTCCCTCTGAGGTCCGCTACGGCTGCTACAGTGTGTGCACAGGCAGGGATATTCTTATTTAGTACTCGATAGTCCACGGTGGCCCTCCATGAGTTGTCCGGTTTCTTAACCGGCCACAGTGGAGAGTTCACATGGGTTGCTATCGGTCTTAACACCCCTTGCTCTACCAGTGATCCCAGCGCCGTTGTCAGGACTACCTCTGCCTCCCTGGGGAAGTTATATTGCTTTTGTGGTTGGGTCATGGGGTCCCCTTCTATACTAACTTCCAACCCTGTTACCCTGCCACAGCCATGTTTGTGGGTGGCGAATGCTGCAAGGTGTGCCCGTACATATGCCTGGTACTCCACTGGGGTGTTACTGACCAGTAATTCCAAGTCATAACCCTCCTTTGGCTTCACGGTACACAACGTTCCCTTGGCCTCTTTTTCTGGGATCACCGCCAGCTCACCTTCCCTGTCTTTCTCTATGGCTCCCCATCGACAGTGGATCCTCAGATCCAAAAGGATCTAGTGGCTAATGATAAAATCAGCCCGACAGGATACATTTTCCCTCCTGCTCCCATTTCATCAGGACACACTTCCATTTGGTTTTGACTGTCCCCAACTGAATGGTGAGCGGGATGGGAAACGAACCAGTTTGCTCGTTGCCTGTGAACCCCACTAGACTGTACGGGACCCCGTTCGATAGAGGTGAGGTAGCCGGGTTATCTGCATGTACAAGGGCGCAGGAAGCACCAGTATCTAGCAGGTAGGTCCCGTTCACTTTCTCCACCTCCATCGTAACGCACGGTCTCTTCCAGGCATCGTACTCTAGGGAACACAGGTACACAGGCTGCGCTGGCTCTAGTCATACACATGGGTGGGTTGGAGCAGAGGGATTTACCGTACCGGCTACTGTACCGGTTGCGGTAGCTACTGCTCCCAGTCCATTTATAAGTGTCTGTAGGGTGGCTACGAGTGTCTCATATGAGTCGGGTGTTCCTGCCCCGGCCTTACGGGCTGGGTCTGAAGTGGCCTTTCCCTGAGTCTCTTTCCATGGGTTCCTACAGTCCTTCCTCCATTGCCCACTTTTCCCACACCCAAAACATTCACCCCCTTTGTGGGGAGGATTCCCACCTTCCTGATGCCACTCTCTCTTGCCTTGGCTGGGTTTAATCTGATGGACTTTCCCGTTCCGGTAAGCCAGGGTCAACTGTCAGACCACTGTCTCCCCGGTGGTTCTGGGATCTCTTGGATCGAACCAGACCTGGGCTTTTGCCTTTGTTCCAGGTAAGCTGTTTGCCACCAGGCTGCGGAGCCAGTGAGCCAGCTCGTTAGGGGCCAGGTGGGCCCGGTCAAGAACCCCACTACAGGCCCTTTCGTAGACCGGCCACAACCTGTCGGCGAAAGCCTGTGGAGTCTCCCCATGGAGCTGCACTGTCTTCTCCACTCGGGAGAAAGGACTCCCGTCGTTCATACCCATGGCCTCTAGAACCTCCTCCTTAACCGTAGCGTACGTGTTTCGCCCCTTTCTGCTGTCTGCAGAGAGGGAATGGCACAGCTTGGTGTCTCGTGAGAGCAGCAACAGCTTAGCCTGCTCTGAATAATTGCACCCGTTAATATCCCCTGTGTGTTCCACTTCCAGGAAGTGTACCGAGGGATTAGCCTGTTGGGTGAGCTTACTTAGGTGGCCTATCATAGCCCTCAGTTTTTGGGTGTCATGGGGGCTATGAAATTGCTTACTAGGCGTCCTGCTGCCCCATTTGCACCAGGTGGGCCAAACGTCTGCTGCCGGACCGAGTGCATTGGCCCTGGTTCCAGCCCTCCTTGTATTGACTCGCCTGCTTCCCCCTGCTACCAAACCGATTTAAAACTCGGGGCCGCCGGTGTTGGTAGTTCGCAATCGTTACCTGCCCTGCACTCTGCTTGACACCCCCGCTGCTCTGGGCTGTTCCCGGGAGCTGCAGGCGGTGACTGCGGGGTTTCTCCTTGCTCTACCATGTATTCCTGGGCTAAACCCGGGTTTATCAGGCACACCATGCCTTTAGCCCGGGATAGAGCAAGGTTCAAGCCTTGGATCAGCTGTTGGCGGGGGCCATGGTCACCAGCCTCAAATTCCCTGGTACTGGCTACCTTATAGGCTACCTGAATGTCTTTCACCCTCTCCCCATAATCTTTAACTTGCTTGGCGAGGCAGGAATTCTATTCCCGCAATGCAAGTTCGCTATTCTTGGCTTCAATCATCTGACACTGTAAAAGGTCCAGTTGGGTTTTGTGCCTTTCTTTAGTGAGCTCTCTACTTTCCTTTCACTGTCCCACCTCAGTCCACAGCCTTTCCCCGACTGTGTCCCTTGTACTGGACCTCTCTTCTGCCTGCCTCAATACTCCCTTTAATTTCTCATTCTCCTCATCTAGAAGCCGGATCTGTCGCTGAAGGCAAATTAGCCAAATCGCCTTCTCTATTGACTTTTTATGGTCCTTGCTCTCGGTCCATTGAGCTGCAGCATCTTCTGGACGCTCAGCATGCAATAGATCGAGTACCCACTCCTTAGTCACATTTACCCTCTTAAACAGATAAGAGGAAATTTCCTCTTCCTTTTTGCTTCTTTTCATGAAACCACTCTCTCTCTTATCACGTCCCTTGCCCCAGAGGCCCTTAGTGGTCACCATTAAGTAAGGATGGTTTTCGGAGGGTCAGCTTTCCCTTCTGCCCTTAAATGAATCGCTCTCACACCCTTGGTTCTAGACACTTGAATTATAAAGGGGCTGTGACAGACTTGGGCAAACAATCGGTTTCAAGATAGGAAGCAGGTATGGCTTTATTGTGTTTAAAAGGAAGTAAAAGGCACATCTTTAATAACACACACAGAATAGTAATAGCAATAGACACTAAGGGGTACAACACGTTGAATAAATTGTCAACATACAGCCTATGGGGAAAAGAATACAGCTTAAACTCTAAATGGGGTAAAGAGGAGAATGCAGGTACATTTACACAAGTTATCCCAGCCTCCCGCTCTCTCAATTCCCCTGACGAACTAAGTTATAGCTCTGGGGGTTCAGGAGCTATGCTCACCAATCGCATTTGACAGTTGCCGGTGAATCGCGGTTTCGGGGTTCACTGTACTTGGCCTTCTAGGCGAGCCGTATCCCGGACGGAGGAGAGGATTTCAGACTGCGTAGTCTTCAGTTGGGGTGATGCAGTAAGTTGCGTTTTGGATGTATGGAGTAAGTACCCACTTTCTTTGGTTAGGAATAGTTTTAGTTAGTCCTTTTTGGTAATTTCTCACCCGTTGGTTGTTCAGAAGTAGATTGTAGAGTGGAAATGAATGTTGATTCTTCGGTTTTTGCTGAGTTGGTTTCGGTTGGTCGTTTCGCTGGTTGTGGTGGCCCGGATTGACAATTTGGTTGCTGACAACCTTCCGTTTCGTGGGCCTCGTGCTGTTTGCATGCTCGGTCGGTCCTTGATGATTTCTTGCAGTTTTCTCCACTACTCCATTTCTTCACTCCCCACTTCCGGCTGCTTGTGTTCTTTTCCTTGTAAAACTGGGAATAGATATATCCCAAAAAGGCTTCCTTATCTCCCACCAAATCTGGCCCAGCTCTTTGTTTCAAGGGAGCTGCTCATTAGTTTTGAGCTCTCTTCTTTGTCAGAATTTGTCGGGCTTGTTCAGCAGTAATTTGATTGAGTTGTGTCATTTCGATAATGGTTGGTAATTTGATTATCTATTTGGGGGTGAATTGGTGTTGCATAGTTCCCCCAGACAGTCTGGGATCCTTAATACACGAATTTGCTTCACAGAGGTTAGCCCCATGTTATGTATTCGGCAACTCTTTTTTCGCAGCCAAAATGTTGTAGAATCTTAAAATTGATATGCTGCTTCCCAGAGATGTTTAGGGGATCTCAGGCTTCCTTTAATTTAGGTACAAATTAAATTATCTTTCTTATGAGTTAAAACACTGTGGGGGCTCCATGAATGCATCCCCTTTTATCCCCTGCAGGCCTCGTCTTCCTCTTTAATCTCATTTGTGTCCCGAGGTTTGTCCTTCCATTTTAAAAGTCGAGAAAGGGATTCTTCTCCTCTGCAGGGGAACAGATACAAGGAATCTTTGCGAAATATTGGTAAATTCTACATCTCCAAAGCAAGTAAATCAGTATTAAATATGGAAACCAATACTGCACGCAGTATTCCAGGTCTTGCCTTACCAATCTCCTTTATAACTGCAACAAGACTTCTCTGCTTTATTACTCCATCCCCTTTGCAATAAAGGCCAAGATTCCATTGGCCTTCTGATCAATTGCTGTGCCTGCATACTAACCTTTTGTGTTTCATGCACAAGTACCCACAGGTCCCGCTGTTACTGCAGCACTGTGCAATTTTTCTCCATTTAAATAATAACTTGTCTTTGATTTTTTCTGCCAAAGTGCATAACCTTGCACTTTCCAACATTATACTCCATCTGCCAAATTTTTGCCCATTCACTAAGCCTGGCTATGTTGTTTTGCAGATTTGTTGTGTCCTCCTCACACATTGCTTTTCCTCCAATCTTTGACTACGTTACACTCGGTCCCTTTTTCCAAGTCGTTAATATAGATTATAAAGAGTTGGGGTCCCAGCACTGATCCCTGCAGCACCCCACTAGTTACTGTTTACCAACCAGAGAATGAACCATTTATCCCGACTTTCTGTTTTCTGTTAGTTAGCCAATCCTCTATCCATGCTAATATATTACCCCCAACCCCGTGAACTTTTATTTTGTGCAGTAATCTTTTATGTGGCACCTTGTCAAAATGCCTTCTGGAAGTCCAAATACACCACATCCCCTGGTTCCCCTTTATCCACCCTGTTCATTGCATCCTCAAAGAATTCCAGCAAATTTGTCAAACATGACTTCCCTTTCATAAATCCATACAGACTCTGCCTGACTGAATTATTTTTTTCCAAAAGTCGGAGGAGCAGTGACCGGAGGAGGTGTGAGCAGCGGCCTATAAAGGCCCAGCGGGAGTCCGGGGATCGGCGGCAGTCAGAGGAGCAGCGGCTGGAGGAGCAGCGAGCAGCGAGCTTCAGCTGGTGCAGGCTCAAAAGTAAGAAAGAAGTCACAAGTAATCAAAGGGTGACGTCACAGCCAAGAGGGTAAGTGATTGGCTGGTTGAGTGGTGAGTAGTTTTCTGTTTCTTTGTCTTTCTTCTTGTTCTTAGCAGCAATAAACCTTTGGCATGTTGCCAAATTAAGTAATCTAATGGTTAAGTCATGGAAGGAGAGCTCGGACACATGTCATGCTCCTCCTGTGCTATGTGGGAAGTCAGGGGCGCTTCCAGTGTTCCTGATGACTACATGTGCAGGAAGTGTATCCAGCTGCAGCACCTAACAGGCCGCATTGCGGCACTGGAGCTGCGCATGGTGTCACTCTGGAGCATCCGCGATGCTGAGGATGTCGTGAATAGCACGTTTAGTGAGTTGGTCACTCCGCGGGTAAAGGTTACTCAGGCAGATA
Organism: Pristiophorus japonicus; assembly: GCF_044704955.1. Taxonomy (NCBI): domain Eukaryota; kingdom Metazoa; phylum Chordata; class Chondrichthyes; family Pristiophoridae; genus Pristiophorus; species Pristiophorus japonicus. The sequence goes on from NW_027250777.1 coordinate 608,255, forward strand.
GGGAATGGGTGACCATCAGGAAGAGCAGTGGAAGGAAGGTAGTGCAGGAGTCCCCTGCGGTCATCCCCCTGCAAAACAGATACACCACCTTGGGTACTGTTGGAGGAGATGACTCATCAGGGGAAGGCAGCAGCAGCCAAGTCCATGGCACCTGGGGTGGCTCTGCTGCACAGGAGGGCAGGAAAAAGAGTGGGAGAGCTCTAGTGATAGGGGATTCTATTGTAAGGGGAAAAGATAGATGTTTCTGCGGCTGCAATCGAGACTCCAGAATGGTATGTTGCCTCCCTGGTGCAAAAGTCAAGGATGTCTCGGAGCGGCTGCAGTGTATTCTGGAGGGGAAGGGTGAACAGCCAGCTGTTGTGGTACATATAGGTACCAACGATATAGGAAAAAACAGGATGAGGTCCTAAAACTGAGTTTAGGGAGCTAGGAGTTAAATTAAAAAGTAGGATCTCAAAGGTAGTAATCTCAGGATTGCAACCAGTGCCACGTGCTAGTCGGAGTAGAAATTGCAGGACAGCTCAGATGACTATGTGGCTTGATGAGTAGTGCAGGGGGGAGGGATTCAAATTCCTGGGACATGGGAACCGGTTCTGGGGGAGGTGGGACCAGTACAAAACGGACGGTCAGCACCTGGTCAGAACCGGAACCAATGTCTCGGGGAGTGTTTGCTAGTGCTGTTAAGGAGGGGTTAAACTAATATGGCAGGGGGATGGGAACCTATGCAGGGAGATAGAAGGAAGTAAAATGGGTGCGGAAGCAAAAGATAGAAAGAAGAAAAATAAAAGTGGAGGGCAGAGAAACACAAGGCAAAAATCAAAAAGGACCACATTACAGCAAAATTCTAAAGGGAGAAAGTATGTTAAAAAGACAAGCCTGATGGCTCTGTGCCTCAATGCGAGGACTATTCGTAATAAGAGGGACGAATTAACTGCATCAACAGCAATTAACAAATATGATATAATTGGGATTACAGAGACATGGCTCCAGGGTCACCAAGGCTGGGAACTCAACATCCACAGGTATTCAACATTCAAGAAGGATAGACAGAAAGGAAAGGGAGGTCGGGTAACGTTGCTGATTAAAGAGGAAATTAACGCAATCGTAAGGAAGGACATTCGCTTGGATGGTGTGGAATCTGTATGGATAGAGCTGCGGAATACCATAGGGCAGAAAACACTCATGGGAGTTGTGCACAGACAACCAAACAGTAGTAGTGAGTTTGGGGACAGCATCAAACAAGAAATTATGGATGCGGAAAGCTACAGAAGTTATCATGGGCAACTTTAATCTGCATCGACATTGGGCTAACCAAACCGAGAGGCGGGAGTGCGTGGTTGGTGAGGCCTATAAAAGGCCCAGTGGCAGCGAGAGGCGGCGGCAGTCCGAGAGGCGGGAGTGCGTGGTTGGTGAGGCCTATAAAAGGCCCAGCGGCAGCGAGAGGCGGCGGCAGTCCGAGAGGCGGGAGTGCGTGGTTGGTGAGGCCTATAAAGACCCAGCGGCAGCGAGAGGCGGCGGCAGTCCGAGAGGCGGGAGTGCGTGGTTGGTGAGGCCTATAAAGGCCCAGCGGCAGCGAGAGGCGGCGGCAGTCCGAGAGGCGGGAGTGCATGGTTGGTGAGGCCTATAAAGGCCCAGCGGCAGCGAGAGGCGGCGGCAGTCCGAGAGGCGTACCTGTGCAGCTGCAGCGGGGAGAGAAGGCAAAAAAGAAGTAGAAAGAAATCAAAAGTTGACGTCACAGCCAAGAGGGTGAGTGATTGGTGAATAGTTTTTCTCTTTTCTTTTTTCTCTTCTATATCAGTGAGTAACTTTTAACATTGTTGTTGCCAATTTAAGTGTATCTAAGGGTTAAGTCATGGCAGGAGAGCTCGGTCGGGTGTTATGCTTCTCCTGTACCATGTGGGAACTCAGGGACGACTCCAGTGTCCCTGACGAATACATGTGTGGGAAGTGTATCCACCTCAAGCTCCTGACGGACCACGTTGCGGTGTTGGAGCTGAGGGTGGATTCGCTCTGGAGCATCCACGATGCTGAGAATGACGTGAGTATCACGTGTAGCGAGTTGGTCTTACCGCAGGAGAAGGGTCCACAGCCAGCTAGGGAATAGAAGACCAGCAGGAAGAGTAGTGCAAGGAAGGTAGTGCAGGAGTCCCCTGTGGTCATCCCCCTGCAAAACAGATACACTGCTTTGAGTACTGTTGAGGGGATGACTCATCAGGGGAGGGCAGCAGCAGCCAAGTTCATGGCACCGTGGCTGGCTCTGTTGCACAGGAGGGCAGGAAAAAAAGTGGGAGAGCGATAGTGATAGGGGATTCGATGGTGAGGGGAATAGATAGGCGTTTCTGCGGCCGCAACCGAGATTCCAGGATGGTATGTTGCCTCCCTGATGCAAGGGTCAAGGATGTCTCGGAGCGGGTGCAGGACATTCAAAAAAGGGAGAGAGATCAGCCAGTTGTCGTGGTGCACATTGGTACCAACGACATAGGTAAAAAAAGGGATGAGGTCCTACAAAACGAATTTAAGGAGCTAGGAGCTAAATTAAAAAGTAGGACCTCAAAAGTAGTAATCTCGGGATTGCTAACAGTGCCACGGGAAAGTCAGAGTAGGAATCGCAGGATAGCGCAGATGAATACGTGGCTTGAGCAGTGGTGCAGCAGGGAGGGATTCAAATTCCTGGGGCATTGGAACCGGTTCTGGGGGAGGTGGGACCAGTACAAACCGGACGGTCTGCACCTGGGCAGGACCGGAACCAATGTCCTCAGGCGAGTGTTTGCTAGTGCTGTTGGGGAGGACTTAAACTAATATGGCAGGGGGATGGGAACCAATGCAGGGAGACAGAGGGAAACAAAAAGGAGGCAACAGCAAAAGACAGAAAGGAGATGAGGAAAAGCAGAGAAACCCAAGGCAAAGAACAAAAAGGGCAATTGTACAGCAAAATTCTAAAAGGACAAAGGGTGTTAAAAAAACAAGCCAGAAGGCTTTGTGTCTTAATGCAAGGAGTATCCAACATAAGGTGGATGAATTAACTGTGCAAATAGATGTTAACAAATATTATGTGATTGGGATTACGGAGACGTGGCTCCAGGATGATCAGGGCTGGGAACTCAACATCCAGGGGTATTCAACATTCAGGAAAGATAGAATAAAAGGAAAAGGAGGTGGCGTAGCATTGCTGGTTAAGGAGGAAATTAAGGCAATAGTTTGGAAGGACATTAGCTTGGATGATGTGGAATCTATATGGGTAGAGCTGCAGAATACCAAAGGGCAAAAGACGTTAGTGGGAGTTGTGTACAGACCTCCAAACGGTCGTAGTGATGTTGGTGAGGGCATCAAACATGAAATTAGGGGTGCGTGCAATAAAGGTGCAGCAGTTATAATGGGTGACTTTAATATGCACATAGATTGGGTTCACCAAACTGGAAGTAATACGGTGGAGGAGGATTTCCTGGAGTGCATAAGGGATGGTTTTTTAGACCAATATGTCGAGGAACCAACTAGGGGGGAGGCCATCTTAGACTGGGTATTGTGCAATGAGAGAGGATTTATTAGCAATCTCGCTGTGCGAGACCCCTTGGGGAAGAGTGACCATAATATGGTGGAATTCTGCATTAGGATGGAGAATGAAACAGTTAATTCAGAGACCATAGTCCAGAACTTAAAGAAGGGTAACTTTGAAGGTATGAGGCGTGAATTGGCTAGGATAGATTGGCGAATGATACTGAAGGGGTTGACTGTGGATGGGCAATGGCAGACATTTAGAGACCGCATGGATGAACTACAACAATTGTACATGCCTGTCTGGCGTAAAAATAAAAAAGGGAAGGTGGCTCAACCGTGGCTATCAAGGGAAATCAGGGATAGTATTAAAGCCAAGGAAGTGGCATACAAATTGGCCAGAAATAGCAGCGAACCTGGGAACTGGGAGATATTTAGAACTCAGCAGAGGAGGACAAAGGGTTTGATTAGGGCAGGGAAAATGGAGTAGGAGAAGAAGCTTGCAGGGAACATTAAGACGGATTGCAAAAGTTTCTATAGATATGTAAAGAGAAAATGTTTAGTAAAGACAAACGTAGGTCCCCTGCAGTCAGAATCAGGGGAAGTCATAACGGGAAACAAAGAAATGGCAGACCAATTGAACAAGTACTTTGGTTTGGTATTCATTGAGGAGGACACAAACCACCTTCCGGATATAAAAGGGGTCGGAGGGTCTAGTAAGGAGGAGGAACTGAGGGAAATCCTTATTAGTCGGGAAATTGTGTTGGGGAAATTGATGGGATTGAAGGCCGATAAATCCCCAGGGCCTGATGGACTGCATCCCAGAGTACTTAAGGAGGTGGCCTTGGAAATAGTGGATGCATTAACAGTCATTTTCCAACATTCCATTGACTCTGAATCAGTTCCTATGGAGTGGAGGGTAGCCAATGCAACCCCACTTTTTAAAAAAGGAGGGAGAGATAACAGGGAATGATACTGAAGGGGTTGACTGTGGACGGTTGAGCCACCTTCCCTTTTTTATTTTTACGCCAGACAGGCATGTAGAATTGTTGTAGTTCATCCATGCGGTCTCTAAATGTCTGCCATTGCCCATCCACAGTCTGATATCGGTAGTGGGTAAAATGATGGAATCAATTATTAAAGATATCATAACAGTGCATTTGGAAAGAGGTGATATGATAGGTCCAAGTCAGCATGGATTGTGAAAGGGAAATCATGCTTGAAAAATCTTCTGGAATTTTTTGAGGATGTTTCCAGTAGAGTGGACAAGGGAGAACCAGTTGAAGTGGTATATTTGGACTTTCAGAAGGCTTTCGACAAGGTCCCACACAAGAGATTAATGTGCAAAGTTAAAGCACATGGGATTGGGGGTAGTGTGCTGACATGAAGTGAGAACTGGTTGTCAGACAGGAAGCAAAGAGTAGGAGTAAATGGGGACTTTTCAGAATGGCAGGCAGTGACTAGTGGGGTACCGCAAGGTTCTGTGCTGGGGCCCCAGCTGTTTACACTGTATACTAATGATTTAGACGAGGGGATTAAATGTAGTATCTCCAAATTTGCGGATGACACTAAGTTGGGTGGCAGTGTGAGCTGCGAGGAGGATGCTATGAGGCAGCAGAGCGAATTGGATAGGTTAGGTGAGTGGGCAAATGCATGGCAGAAGAAGTATAATATGGATAAATGTGAGGTTATCCACATTGGTGGTAAAAACAGAGAGACAGACTATTATCTGAATGGTGACAGATTAGGAAAAGGGGAGGTGCAACGAGACCTGGGTGTCATGGTACATCAGTCATTGAAGGTTGGCATGCAGGTACAGCAGGCGGTTAAGAAAGCAAATGGCATGTTGGCCTTCATAGCGAAGGGATTTGAGTACAGGGGCAGGGAGGTGTTGCTACAGTTGTACAGGGCCCTGGTGAGGCCATACCTGGAGTATTGTGTACAATTTTGGTCTCCTAACCTGAGGAAGGACATTCTTGCTATTGAGGGAGTGCATCGAAGGTTCACCAGACTGATTCCCGGGATGGCGGGACTGACCTATCAAGAAAGACTGGATCAACTGGGCTTGTATTCACTGGAGTTCAGAAGAATGAGAGGGGACCTCATAGAAACGTTTAAAATTCTGACGGGGTTAGACAGGTTAGATGCAGGAAGAATGTTCCCAATGTTGGGGAAGTCCAGAACCAGGGGGCACAGATTAAGGATAAGGGGTAAGCCATTTAGGACCGAGATGAGGAGGAATTTCTTCACCCAGAGAGTGGGGAACCTGTGGAATTCTCTACCACAGAAAGTTGTTGAGGCCAATTCACTAAATATATTCAAAAAGGAGTTAGATGAAGTCCTTACTACTAGGGGAATCAAGGGGTATGGTGAGAAAGCAGGAATGGGGTACTGAAGGTGCATGTTCAGCCATGAACTCATTGAATGGTGGTGCAGGCTAGAAGGTCCGAATGGCCTACTCCTGCACCTATTTTCTATGTTTCTATGTTTCTAAATACAGTGGAGGAGGATTTCCTGGAGTGTATTAGGAATGGTTTTCTTGACCAATATGTCGAGGAGCCAACTAGAGGGCTGGCTATCGTAGACTCGGTGATGTGGAATGAGAAAGGACTAATAGCAATCTTGTTGTTCGACGCCTCTTGGGGAAGATTGACCACAATATGGTACAATTCTTTATTAAGATGGAGAGTGGCACAGTTAATTCAGAGACGAGAATCCTGAACTTGAGGAAAGGTAACTTCAATGGTATGAGATGTGAATTGGCTAGAATAGACTGGCAAATGAGACTTAAAGGGTTGATGGTGGATAGGCAATGCCAAACATTTAAAGATCATATGGATGAACTTCAACAATTGTACATCCACGTCTGGAGAAAAAAACTGAAAAGGGGAATGTGGCTCAACCGTGGCTAAGAAGGGAAATTAGGGAAAGTGTTAATTCCAAGGAGAGGCCTATAAATTGGCCAGAAAAAGCAGTAAACCTGAGGACAGGGAGAAATTTAGAATTCAGTCGAGGAGGACAAAGGGTTTAATTCGGAGCGGAAAAATAGAGTATAAGAGGAAGCTTGCAGGGAACATAAAAACTGACTGCAAAAGCTTCTGTAGATATGTGAAGAGAAAACGATTAGTGAAGACAAACATAGGTCACTTGCAGTCAGAATCAGGTGAATTTATAATGGGGAACAAAGAAATGGCAGACCAATTGAACAAATACTTTCGTTCTGTTTTCACGAAGGAAGATACATATAACCTTCTGGAAATACTTGGAGACCGAGGGTCTAGCGAGAAGTAGGAACTGAAGGAAATCTTTATTAGTCAGGAAATTGTGTTAGGCAAATTGATGGGATTGAAGGCCAATAAATCCACAGGGCCTGATAGTCTGCATCCCAGAGTATTTACGGAAGTAGCCCTAGAAATAGTGGATGCATTGGTGATCATTTTCCAACAGTCTATCGACTCTGGATCAGTTGCTATGGACTGGAGGGGAACTAATGTAACAACACGTATTAAAAAAGGAGGGAGCGAGAAAATGTATAATTATAGACCGATTAGCCTGACATCAGTAGTGGGGAAAATGCTGGAATCAAGTATTAAAGATGAAAAAGCAGCACATTTGGAAAGCAGTGACAAGATCTGTCCAAGTCAGCAAGGATTTATGAAAGGGAAATCTTGCTTGACAAATCTTCGAGAATTTTTTTAGGATGCAACTAGCAGAGTGGACAAGGGAAAACCAGTGGATGTAATGTGTTTGAACATTCAAAAGGCTTTTGACAAGGTCCCACACAAGAGATTAGTTTGCAAAATTAAAGCATATGGTATTGGGGGTAATGTATTGATGTGGGTAGAGAACTGGTTGGCAGACAGGTAGCAGGGAACAGGGATAAATGGGTCCTTCTCAGTATCGCAGGCAGTGACGAGTTGGATGCCACTGGACTCAGTGTTGGGACCCCAGCTAATTACAATATACATCAACGATTTAGATGGAATCAACGGAATTGATTGTAATATCTCCAAGTTTGCAGGTGACTCTAAGCTTGGTGGCGGTGTGAGCTGTGAGGAGGATGCTAATAGGCTGTAGGGTGACTTGCACAGGTTCGGTAAGTGGGCAAATACATGGCAGATGCAGTATAGTGTAGATAAATGTGAGGTTATCCACTTTGGTGGCAAAAACGTGAAGGCAGAATATTATCTGAATGGTGACAGATTAGGAAAAGGGGTGGTGCAACGTGACCTGGGTGTCATGGTACATCAATCATTGAAAGTTGGCATGCAGGTACAGCAGGCAGTGAAGAAGACACATGGCATGTTGACCTTCATAGCTGGGGAATTTGAGTATTGGAGCAGGGAGGTCTTACTGCAGATTTAAAGGGCTTTGGTGAGGCGTCACCTGGAATATTGTGTATCAGTTTTGGTCTTCTAATCTGAAGAAGGATGTTCTTGCAATTGAGGGAGTGCGGCGAAGGTTCACCAGACTTATTCACGGGATGGCAGGACTGACATATGAGGAGAAACTGGATCGACTGGGCCTGCATTCACTGGAGTTTAGAAGAATGAGAGGAGATGTCATAGAAACATATAAAATTCTGACGGTACTGGGCAGGTTAGAGGCAGGAAGAATGTTCCCGATGTTTGGGGAAGTCCAGAACCAGGGGTCAGAGTCTAAGGGATAAGGGGGAAGCCATTTAGGACCGAGATGTGGAGAAACTTCTTCACTCAGAGAGTTGTTAACCTGTGGAATTCTTTGCCACAGAGAGTTGTCGATGCCAGTTCGTTAGATATATTCAAGAGGGAGTTAGATGTGGCCCTTAAGGCTAAAGGGATCAAGAGGTATGGAGAGAAAGCAGGAAAGGGGTACTGAGCTGAATGATCAGCCATGATCTTATTGAATGGTGGTGCAAGCTCGAAGGGCCGAATGGCCTTCTCCTGCACCTATTTTCTACGTTTCTATGTTTCTATGTCCTGCTACTGCTTTTTTAATAATGGACGCCAACATTTTCCCAACCATAGACGTTAGGCTAACTGGTCTATAATTTCCTGTTTTTTGTCTTCCTCCTTTTTTAAATAGGGTCATTACATTTGCAGTTTTCCAATCTGCTGGGTCCTCCCCAGAATCCAGGCAGTGCATGTCCACAAATCCCTGAAAGTAGCAGGCCAGGTCGATAAGGTGGTTAAGAAGGAATATGGAATGCTTGCCTTTATTATCCGAGGAATAGAATACAAGAGATGTGGTCGGTGGGGCAGGTTTGGCCACTGCTGGAGTACTGCGTGCAGTTCTGGTCGCCATATTACAGGAAGGACATGATTGCACTGAAGAGGATACAGAGGAGATTTACGAGTCTGTTGCCGGGAGTGGAGAAACTTAGCCATGAGGACAGATTAGATAGGCTGGATTTGGTTTCCATGGAACAGAGCCTGAGGGGAGACTTCATTGAGCTGTATAAAATTATGAGGGGCCTAGATATAGTGGATAGAAAGGGCCTATTTCCCTTAGCAGAGGGGTCATCAACAAGGAGGCATAAATTTAAAGTAATTGGTAGAATGTTTAGAGGGGAAATTTCTTCACGCAGAGGGTTGTGGGGGTCTGGAACTCACTGCCTGAAAGGGTGGTAGAGGCAGAAACCCTCACCACATTTTAAAAGTGCTTGGATGCGCAGCTGAAGTGCCGTAACCTGCAAGGTTATGGACCTAGAGCTGGAAAGTGGGATTAGGCTGGAGAGCCTCTTGTTGGCCGACGCGGACACGATGGGCCGAAATGGCCTCCTTCCGTGCTGTAAACTTCTATGATTCTATGATCTCCTTCACAAAGAGTTGAGGTGCGTGTGAGGTGACTTGGGCACATCTTTCCTCACGTGACAACATTTCAAAGGCAACTCAACGACTGTAAAGCACTTTGGGGCATCATGAGTTCCTGACAGACGCTGCAGGAATGCAAGTCCTTCTTTTCAAAAGTTCGATGCAAATTCAAAATTCGCGCTTGTCCGGGATTTGAACCCTGGACCTCTCGCATATTTCAAATAATAACCCCGAAGCGAGAATCATACCTCTAGACCAACAAACCAACTATGTAATGTATTTGGAGATAAGGTGTAACCATTATTAAGCAATTTTAGTTTGTTGCTATTCCTGATTGGAGGAGCACATGAGACGGAATCAGTGACTTTGTCTTTTTGACATGTCTTCTGAAGCGCCGCACGGTCCCACTCCTGCAGTCAATGAGCTGTCGGGACGTTAATGTATCCATCATCATCATCATCATAGGCGGTCCCTCGAAACGAGGATGACTTGCTTCAACGCCAAAAAAGGATGAGTTCATGGTAGTATGGTGTTACTCCTCCCTGTGCGATCCCCAAGTTTGGCCAGGGAGCGTACAGCACCTTTGGTGCCTGACCTGACGGCCTCTGCATTTCACTCAACAAGTGAGACACCATAAGTAAAGAATAATCGCGAGTTGACAGACAACCAAAAAATGGGAAGCTATTCTGATCCCGGCAGGAACTTCTGTATTTCTGAAAATGTCCCACCAAGGTGGAATTGTGTTCTCTAGAATCTTTCTCCCGATCTCAATTGTTTTCTGTTCTCGAGAATCGAAATGTTTTTGTGAGATTACTACAGCTGCTAGCAGAGCAGTAAGTTGTTCGGGTAGTGGGGGAATTTCATCGCCAAATGTACAACATAATCCTGCAGGTTTGTGATGTTTTCTCTCACAGTGAGGTGAACAGTGGAGGGTTCAGGACTGGGGACAATCCGTTCCTGGGACACTTGAACTTCTGCCTCGGGTTTAAAGCAAAAACTGCTGTCACTGACCGGACACCAGAAGTGACCATGTTGGTCGTGGGGCGCACTGGTGGTGACACAATATGTCCCACCCCCGATGTATGCTCCCTGTGGAGGAACATGGTTTTGTGCCATTACCTCCATGGTACAGTTGATAGACTGTGCACCAGCAGCTTTAAACCCACACTGTGGTTTAGAATAGGTGTTCAAGTGCTGGGGACACAGTATTATGTGTGCACCCGTAGAGGTCAGTACCCGTCACAACGTGTTCCCACTTTATGACATAGGGTGGGACTGCTGTGAAATGAACATGTGCACCTCCTTGAATGACTCCAATGTTCTCCACCCTGTATACAGTGTGGCAAGGGCTGTCCCACCCATGACCGATATCCTTAGTACTATCCCCATGATGGTGTGATTAGAACATCGCGATCGACTGGGACAGGGTAAGTTTCAGAAGCTAGGCCGAGCTGGCACGGGCTTAGTGAGTTACTGTACGGGTGGAGGGCTGCGAGGTGCTTGTTACTGATCCAGTAGGGGACTAAACCTTGTTTTAAATCCTCCAGGTTGTTGCGGCCCTCGCCCAACAACCATGCCCCGTACAGGACACACACCTCGTTCTGTGCAACCTGGTCAGAAGCATTCCTATCCTCCAGTATGAGTGCATTCCCTGTCTGTGCATGTTTTTCCAGCTCAGCCACGATTTCCTTTCAATGGATCATCATAGCCTGGTCCTCGTGTAGCTCTGAGCCTTCTCCTGTGTTTTCTTCTTTCATGATGTTTCTCAGTTGGTTCTTTCACCATTTATCTGCATGTGTAGTTCGATATCATCCAGGCTATTTATCACAGAGGATCCTGCATGATATGCAGTTAAAATGTCGTTCAAGGTGCCCCTTCTAGGTCTTCCCGTGCCCATGGTGTCCCTAGTGTATAGGATGTATATATCTGTTTTGTCTACATTCTCAAATTCTAACTCATAAAAGTTCTTGGACATTTCTCTGAGTAGGGCCTGGTATAGCTGCTCTGTTTCCTTCGGGCACCAGTCAGGTATATGCACCTCGGTAAAGTTTAAAATAACTGAAGCTACTGCATAATGTAGCCCCTGGTATAACACCTTTTCGGTTGGTACCAATACTAATCTGTTCCCTGGTCACTTGGTGGTGGTCGGACACCTTTCTATTATTGTTCTCACTGGCGGGGTCGTGGGCAGGGGTTTCTTAATGTGTGCTATAAGTTCGGTGGTGTTAATTGGGAGTGGGGATTGTGGGACCACACACCCGTGGAGGCTGGAATCCCACCCCATCCCTTCCCCGTCATCTTGCCATTGCCTGGCAAAGGCGATTGATATGCCTGTAGGACAGATCTCCTCTGACCACCACATGCAGACGTAAATTCCCTGTTCAGACTCCCACCACTTGTTCTAACACACCTTCACTCCTCCCCGTGTCCCCGTGATGGTACGGTACGTGTCATTCCCGAGTCTTTCCCAGTCAGAGTGCTGATCCCCCACTTCCTTGCTCAGCTTCCTGAGCCAGCACCATCTACCCAGGGGAATCTTTCCTTTACAAGTCAAACACACGTTTTCCCTCCGTGACACTGACCCACGCAGCAACGACCCGTATCCTGGGGCATGGAACGGAGGCCTCCTCAGAGGTAAACCCTTCCTGGCTGGAGTAGTGGGTGGAATGAGACCTCATCCACCCTGGCCACCTTCCCTCGTGGGCGTACACGGCGAGCTCTTCCACACCCGGGGTGTCACCCCATGCAGTCACGATCGGTGCTCTCTCTCCTGAGACCATAAATGGGGCATTCTTCCACGTCTCCTCAGCTGTCACTGCTCATCCTTATCAGGGTGAGCAGGAACAGGACCCTGTTCATGTTGTTATCGATCTTGTAGTGCCTCTTTTACTGCCGACAAGGTGGGGTATTTTCCTTTCCCCAATACATATGTCACTATTTAGTCACCGACTGTCGGCTGAAACTCTTAGACATAGACATCGAAAATAGGTGCAGGAGTAGGCCATTCGGCCCTTCTAGCCTGCACCGCCATTCAATGAGTTCATGGCTGAACATTCAACTTCAGTACCCCATTCCTGCTTTCTCGCCATACCCCTTGATCCCCCTAGTATTAAGGACCTCATCTAACTCCTTTTTGAATATATTTAGTGAATTGGCCTCAACAACTTTCTGTGGTCGAGAATTCCACAGGTTCACCACTCTCTGGGTGAAGAAGTTCCTCCGCATCTCGGTCCTAAATGGCTTACCCCTTATCCTTAGACTGTGACCTCTGGTTCTGGACTTCCCCAACATTGGGAACATTCTTCCTGCATCTAACCTGTCTAACCCCGTCAGAATTTTAAATGTTTCTATGAGGTCCCCTCTCATTCTTCTGAACTCCAGTGAATACAAGCCCAGTTGATCCAGTCTTCCTTGATAGGTCAGTCCCGCCATCCCGGGAATCAGTCTGGTGAAACTTCGCTGCACTCCCTCAATAGCAAGAATGTCCTTTCTCAGGTTAGGAGACCAAAACTGTACACAATACTCCAGGTGTGGCCTCACCAATGCCCTGTACAACTTCTATATTCATATAAACATCCTTATCCTATTCTACTCGTTTCACACCTTCCAGACCTGTGGTTTCTTATCGGTTGTGGTGACCTGAAATCATTACATGCATAATCTACACTACGCTAGATTCTTACTAAACATACATTACCACATATCGTATTATTTATGTACATCTGCCACCCATCTCCGGGTGGGCAGGTTAATTCCTGTCCTTCTCTTTTCTTCTCTGGCCTCTGGGTTTCCAGCGGGGCCGGTAGTAGGTCGGACTGTACCGCAGGACCTGGAGTGTCCTGACCGGAGGTGGGTCTGAGTCCCACACTATTGGGGGAATGTCCCCTCCGGTGCTCCAGCACACCGCTCCTTTGGGGGTGGCTGCCTGGTTCATTTTGTCCCCTGGGGGTTCTACCTGGTTGAGGGCCGTGGGCTGGGGACCCCCAATTAGTGGCTGGTCCACCACTATCTCTTCTGGGGCTCCCTCATCGCCCGAGGCTACCGGCTGGGTGTCCCTGCTCGCAGGCTGGTCCCTGATCTTAGGTACCCTTTCACGGCAGGTCCCCCTCCCGGGGCTGAACCACTTAAATTGGGGCGCTGGTGACCACGGTGCCTTAGGCCGTGGCGTGCGGAGAGTCCTTCTCAGGGTTTTGACCCCTGGGGCTGCGTCCAAGTTCCAAATGATTGGGGGGATAGCTCCTCCAGTAACTCAGTCCATCGCCCCTCTGGGTACAGTCTGTGGGTCTGCCACGTCCCCTGTGGGATTTCCACAGGTGGGGGCTGCTGGCTGATGGTCCCTGCCTTTAACACGGTTCCCTGTTCCTGGCTGTCCCTTACGTTTCGCTGCTGTCCCGGGGTTGAAAAGTTTGCACTGGTTTATGTGGAACCACTTTGTACGGCGAGGCATTTTCACGGCACAGACCATGGGGCTTGCCTTGTCGACAATGTGGTACGGCCCCATGTACAGTGCCTCATAAATCCCTCCTCGAGCGTAGTTGCTGAGCATAACCTGGTCCCCTATCTCCCATTCGTGGTGTTTGAGGGGCTCTAGCAGCAGTCAGTTGCTCCAATGCTGTTTTCCCATATTGTCAGCAGCCTGCCAGTGAATCTGTTTAATGTGTTCAAACAGTTTCCTGACAAAGCTGTCCCGGCTCGCTTCCCTAAGCTGACCTTCTGTGAGTACCGGGGCTAATACATGGGTGGGGGATCACCTGGCTCTGCCGGTCATGAGCTCATACAGGGAGTACCCCGTGATCTTTGACTGGCTGGCCCGGATCCCTATGAGGACCAGTGGTCGGACCTCTACCCACCTCTTGGGTGAGTCCCCGGTCTCTTTGCGCAGCCTTACTTTGATGTTGCGGTTTAAACGCTCCACAGCCCGGATAACTGCGGGTTGTGGGCGACATGCCATTTACCTTTAATGCTGAGCACCTTAAGGATCTCCTGCATCACCTGCCTGGTGAAGTGGCTCCCCTAGTCGGACTTCACATACTGGGGTAGTCCCCATCGGGAGAACACCTCCCTGACCAGGATCCTGGCTGTTCCCAGGGCAGTGGCTGTTCGGCATGGGAAGGCTTCCACCCATTTGGTGAATACATCCACCAACACGAGACAGTACTTGTAACCTCCCTGGGCAGTGGGTAGGGGCCCAATGTAATCGACTTGTATCGACTGCCAGGATCCCTCTACCCTGCTGATATGTCCCATAGACATCTTCCTTTTCTGGGGGTCGGGGTTGTTGGCAGCGCACACCAGACAGCTGGCACAGAACTCGCGGACGTCTTCCCTGAGTCCCGGCCACCACCCTGCCTGTTCCACCCGTTGCCAAGTGGTCTCAGATCCAGGGTGTCCTGCTCTTGGGCCCTCGTGGGCCAGCTGGAGGAATTCTCTCCGCTGTTGTTGGGGTACTACCCATTGCTCCCCCCTGAACAGCATGCCTTCTGTACGGGCCGTCTACCCTATCCCCTTTTTCTAGCGTGTTCAGGACAGTTTTGGGGACGGGGTCTTGGATCTGAACCGTTTTTAGGTCCGGGGACAATGCTACCCCTGCCCTCCCTGTCATCCCAATCCTGCCCCTGACTGCTGCGATGGGGCCTGGGTTGTCCAGATCCTAGAGCTTGCCTGTGCGCGCACCTTGCTTGGCCAACATGTCAGCATGCTGGTTTCCCTCGCTACGGGGTTCAGTGGTGGAATGTGCCTTCACTTTATGTATATAGATCTTCCCTTCCTCCCCCACGGCTGTCATGATCTTTTCCAGTCGGGGCTTAATTGCCAGGGGTCTCCCGTCTGCAGATGTGTATCAGCGACGGGACCAGATAGCCAAGTACTCCAGACACGAATTGCATGTGAACATGCTGTCCGGGAAAATCGTGTGTTGGCTGGGGAATTCTTCGAGGTGTGTGACTACCTACACCACCGCAGACAGTTCAGCGTGCTGGCCACTCATCGTACTGGGGAGTTTAATCACCACGGAAATGCCTGCCTCTGGGTCATAAACTCCGCAGCCTGTGAGTCGTTCACCCGCAGATCCGTGCTTGAACCGTCCACAAGGATCTCTCGGCTTCTGCGGTGTAACCCAGCCCGAAAACCTATGTTAATTTCCCACCGTACACCGGTGGGCGGTCCCTGGATAGATCATGTTGGCTGCGAGTCTTGGCTCGCAGAGACCCTTTACCCTCAGGTCCATCTGGGAGAGGAGTAGGGTCCAGCGAGCAATGCAGGCACTGTTCTCTGTCCCGTCCTTGATCCGACCGTCCAGGAGCATTTGGGTGGGCGTATGGTGGGAAAGGAGTGTGATACAGGACCCCCCTGTGAAGATCAGTGAACTTTTCACAGCCCAGTGAGTGGCTAGGAGATGCCGCTCACAGTTGGAGTGCCCCTTCTCCACATCCGTGAGTATCCTGGAGGAGTAGACCACTGGTCTCAGCCGGCCATGCCACTCTTGGAG
Organism: Pristiophorus japonicus; assembly: GCF_044704955.1. NCBI lineage: Eukaryota > Metazoa > Chordata > Chondrichthyes > Pristiophoridae > Pristiophorus > Pristiophorus japonicus. Next base: position 624,026 of record NW_027250777.1, read on the forward strand.
CAGTACTGCAACTAGGCTGTCCCTTCACTGGCTGCTACCTCCAGGAAAAACTCTTTACCCCCATCAATAGCCCCTAGAGCTGGTGCGGTCTGCAGGTCTTTATTGAGTTGGATAAATACTGCCTCTCAGCCTTCGTCCGATTCCCACTCCACTCACTTGTGTCGGAGTCGGAGCAGAGGGGCTGCTGTGGCTGCATAATCCTCAATGAGATCTCTGCTGCACCCGGTTAGCCCGAGAAAAGATCTTGCTTCTGTTACTGTGTCAGGAGCTGGTAACTTCTGCACTGCTTCCCTTCTAGCTTTGTCAATGGCCCTTTCCCCAGCGCGCACAGCCAATCCCAGGAATTTTACTTCCTTCAGCCGATATGTGCCTTTGTGGGATTCACTTTAAACCCTTCTTCTTTCAGCAGCTCCAGCAGTTCAGCCAGCAGTGGTCCATGCTCCTCCCCCTCATCGGTGAACAGGAGCAGGTCGTCCACATACTGTACCAGCTGCTGGGGTCTGCTGAGGCTCTTTAAACAGTTGGCCATACATTGATGGAAAATACTGGGGCTGTTGTGGAAGCCCTGATGGAGACAGTTCCAAGTGTATTGCTGTCCTTTAAAGGTAAAAGCAAACTTGTACTGATCGTTCCTTCTTAAATGTATGGACCAAACCCGTTGGAAATATCCAGCTCTGTGAAGGTGGTCGCGGAGGCTGGGATATGTCCAATGAGGTCGGCGACAGCAGCAACAGTGGGTGCACAGGCGGGGATGTTACGGTTGAGTACTCGATAGTCCACCGTGGCTCTCCAGGAGTTGTCCTGTTTCTTAACCGGCCACAACGGAGAGTTCACATGGGTAGCTATTGGTCTCAATACCCCTGTTTCACTAAAGAACCGAAGGCTGTTTCCATGTCTGCCTCCGCCTCCCTGGGGAAATTATACTGTTTCTACAGTCGGGTCATAGGGTCCCCATCTATGCTAACCTCAACCCCGTTTATCCTCCCACAGTCGTGTTTGTGAGAGGCAAAAGCTGCAAGGTTTGCCCTTACATACTTTTGGTACTCCATCGGAGTGTTACTGACCAGTGATTCACGGTCGTAACACTCCTTTGGCTTCATGGTGCACACTGTCCCCTTTCCCCGTTTTTCTGGGCTAACCATTACCTCACTCTCCTGTCCCGTACAGACTGACCCCCAAAGACAGTCGTTTCTTAAATCCACTAGGATCCCGTGGCCTAGAATAAAGTCAGCCCCCAGGATCCCTCTCCCTTCCTGTTCCCACATCATCAGGACACAAGTCCACTTGGTATGGAGTGTTCCTAAATGAACAGAGAGCGGAATGGAGAATGAGCCAACCTGCTCGGTGCCTGTGAAACCCACTAAGCTCTAGGGCACCCCGTTAGACAGAGGTGAGGCGGCGGGGTTATTTACATAGACAAGAGTGCTTGATGCACCGGTATCCAGCAGGTCAGTCCCTTTCACCTTCTCCACTTCCATCTGAACGGTCGGTCTCCCCCACGCATCGTACTCGAGGGAACACAGGTGAACAGGCTATGTCTGTTCTAGTCACTGTTTTGGCTGGGATGGGGCAGATGGGATTTCAGTACCGGTGGCGGTGGTACCCTCCCAGAGCCATCCAGCATTGTTCGCAGGGCAGTCAGAAAGGTATCAAACGTGTGGGGAGGGGCTGGCTTCTCGGTCTCGGTCTTTTGGGGAAGGGCAGGAGAACTCTTCCCTGCGCTACTCTTCCATGGGTTTCTACAATCCTTTCTCCAGTGCCCACTCTTTCCGCACCCAAAACAGGTACGTTTTGTACCGGAGGGGTTGCCCCCCTCGTGGCACCATTCCCTCTGGTCCTGACTAGGTCTGATTTCGAGGACCCTTCCCTTGGGTGGGTGCTCTTCCATTCCCCTGCAGTTCCAGTAGGCTCGGGTCATTTCCCTGACCACTCCCTGTTCGGTGGCCTGGGGAATTCTCGGGTCAAACCAGGCCTCAGCCTTTGTCCTTATACGAGGTAAATTGTTTGCCATCAGGCTTCAGAGCCAGTGGGCTCTCTCATCCCGGCTTAGGTGATTCCGGTCGAGGTCCCCTCCACAGACGCTCTGGTACACAGGCCACAGCCTGTCTGCGAAAACCTGTCGGGTTTTCCCTGTGAGCTGCACTGTTGGGACTCCCATCATTACAGTCCATGGCTTCTAGAATATCTTCCTGGACAGCGGCACATGTCCTCTGCCCCCTTTTACTCTCGGCAGAGAGGGACTGGTACAGCTTGCCGTCCAGTGAGAGGAGGTGCATATTTGCTATCTCAGCATCATCACACGCGTTAATATCCCTTGCCTGTTCCACTTCCATAAAGTGGACCGAGGTGTCCCCCTTTGGGGTGAGCTTTCCCAGGTGACTTATCATAGCCCTGAGCTGTTGGGTCGTGTGGGGAACTACAAACTGACTTTCCAGGGGCCCCAGACCCCCAGCACCGGTGGGCGGGCCAAACATTTGTTGCCGGACCTGGCACATTGGCCCTGGTTCTGGCCCTTCCTGTTCTGGCTCGCCTACCACTCCTCCCTGCTGCCAAGCCAAGCTGAAACTCGGAGCCACAGGTGGTGGTGGTCCGCTATCCCTGTCCGCCCCACAACTCGTTCACCCTCCTGCTGCCGAACCGGTATAGTCACCGGCACCACAGGTGGTGGTTGAACAGTTTCCTCCTTCTCTTCCAGGTTTACCCGGGCCGTTCCCGGGTTTATTTGGAATACATTGCCTTTTGCCTTGCACAGAGCAAGGGTTAAACTTTTGTTTGTTGCTGGCAGGGACCGTGGTCTCCTAACTCAAACCCATTAGTGCTGGCTACTTTATAAGCTGCTGTACGTCTCTTAACTTATCCTCCAGCTCTTTTACTTGAAGGGTGAGGCGAGTGTTTTCCTCCCACAGTATCTTATCATTATTCTTAGCCTCGGTAACCTGACACTGTAAATAGTTCTGGCTGTTTTTGAACCTTTTCATTCGCTGTGTCTTTCCATGTTTTAGTTTACGGAGTTCCCCCCACACCTTTCTTCTGCCATAGCCCTGTCATGTGATGTTTCTGCACATTCACATTGTTCTGCCTGCAGTGACTCGATTTTCTTATCTAGGGGTTGGACCTGTTGCTGTCGTCAGGACAACCAATTTGCCTTTTCTACTGATTCCTTATGGTACTTGCTGGCTGTCCACTGGGCCGCGGCGTCTCCTGAACGCTCAGCGCGCAACAGACCAAGCACTCATTCCTTAGTGACATTCACTTTCTTATACACAAAGGAGGAAATCCTCTCTTCCATCTTTGTTCTTTCCTCCAAAACAGCAATCTCTGCATCACATCCTTTAGACCAAAGTCCTGCCGTGGTCGCCATTCTTTCGGGCGTGGTGTGTGGGGTGAGGTTCACCTCTGACCTTCTGAGCGGTTTCAATCGCTCGCACTATCTGGGTTCTAGACTTTGGATTTATTTGGGGATGTGACAAAGTGCAAGAGAGAATTGGTTTTGGTGCAAAGAACCTCAATTTTATAAAGGGCAAGAACGTAAAATGTCGAGCTTGTAATTACTCGAATAAAAAAACACTTATCACACTTTAAAGGGGTTACAGAAAAATAATACACCTCCCACCTCCCAGTGCCTAACTCTGACTCGGTGAAACTCGAGGGCAAACAGGGATTTGCTCACCAATCCTCTTATTGTCAGTTGGCGGTGGTTTGCAGTTTCGAGGTTCGCTGGACTCTGTAAGTTCTGCTTGCCGTACCCCGAACATCGTGGAAGACTTCTTACTGCGTAGTGTTCAGTTGGGTGGTGTCCGCTGATGCGGTAGGGTGCGTATTGGATTTATGGGGTCAGTACTCACTTTCTTCCGTCAGCAGTTGGTTTTAAAGTTCTTTAGGTAATGTTTCACCTGTTGGTATCGAGGAACAGATTGTAGAGGGGAAACTTTCGAAGCTTCGGTTTCTTCTTGAGGACTTTTGTTCTTAGAATTTGCCGATCGCGGTGTTTTCGATGTTACCACGTTGGCTGTGGTCAGTTGCTGCCGCGATGATGATGTCCGAAGTTACTGGGAACTGCTTTCTCTGCTGTGATGATGTTCTTCCTTCTCCTTCGGTAGCAGGGCAGTGTGATCCAGGAGTGTCGTCGAGGCTGAAGATGTTGGAGCTCAGAAGAGCTGTATAGGAGGCTGTGTAGCAAGCTCTCTGGAAGGCTTGTTACAAACTGCTGTGGCGATCTCTCTCCTTTTTCCCTCCTTCCCGTTCTCCTTCTTTCGTTAAAAAACAAGGCCCCAGTTATACTTTGGGAGCCGTTCTAATCTGCGTGCCAAATGAGCCCCGTTTTTTGTTTTAATTTTGTCGGGCTTGATATCTCTTTGTTATATTTTGGCGGGCCCATTAATGGTAACCTGTCTCGGATGTGTTGATCTTTTGAATTTGTTTCTTGATCGGGAAAATTAGGTTTTTGGTATTTGCAATGTCAGCCGAGGCCTGGGTTTTCCATGCGGGCTGGATGGGCCATTGTCATTATGTATATGCAGGATGGGTTTCCTGCTCAGAGTGATGGCTGGCTATCTCTGGGTTGATTGTTGCTATGTTAATGTCTCCCGTGGAAACGGGTTTTCGAGTTTACACAATTCCCCAGACAATTTGTTCAGCTTCAATATCCCAGACAGCTTCAATCCCCAAACTGGTTTCTTTGAATGATCCTTTAGTTCTCAGCCCTTTCCACACGGACCCAATCTGCCTTGTAAAATTCCAAATTCGATTAAAACTTGTAGTTTCTTCCATGTGCACTTTAGGATCCCAAACTTTCTGGTTGATAGTTCCAAATTAAATTTCCTTTCCAATGAGTCCACACACTGGGGGGTTGTCCAACGAATTTTTGCAATCCAACTCCTGCACCAATTTTCTATGTTTCTATGTTACAAAAACTTTGGCATGATTGGTTCCATGGTGTAATGGTGAGCACTCTGTACTCAGTAAACCAGTGATCTGAGTTCACATTGTGGTGGAACCTCAATTCTTGCTGTCCCAGCTGCTGAAAATGTGGGACAAACAAGTGAAAGACACCTGGTGTTGGTGGGCAGTTTTGTTGACTTTGTCAGTGATGCTTGATCTGCAAGTCTAGTTGTCAAATCGTGTGTTCAACCATCAGTTACCTGTTACAAATCAGCGGAGGAGAAACCAGTTTTTTTATCTAATGCTGCCTTTACCTGCACAATTATCTGTGCTGAGATTATCTGTGCAATATGCTTTGAGCAGGATGAATAAAATCAACGCTTTTTGAAATGCAGGCACTGCATGTTTTGTACTCGAAAAAATTTGCATTTTCTTGTCTGGGGTAAAAATAAAAAAGGGAGTGTGGCTCAACCGTGGCTATCTAGGGAAATCAGGAATAGTATTAAAGCCAAGGAAGTGGCATACAAATTGATGTGGAATCTATATGTGTAGAGCTGCAGAACACCATAGGGCAAAAAACGTTCGTGGGAATTGTGTACAGATCTCCAAACAGTAGTAGTGATGTTGGGGAGGACATCAAACAGGAAATTAGGGGTGCATGCAATAAAGGTGCAGCAGTTATAATGGGTGACTTTAATATGCACATAGATTGGGCTAGCCAAACTGGAAGCAATACGGTGGAGGACGATTTCCTGGAGTGCATAAGGGATGGTTTGCTAGACCAATATGTCGAGGAACCAACTAGGGGGATGGCCATCTTAGACTGGATGTTGTTTAATGAGAGAGGACTAATTAGCAATCTCATTGTGCGAGGCCCCTTGGGGAAGAGTGACCATAATATGGTGGAATTCTGCATTCGGATGGAGAATGATACAGTTAATTCAGAGACCATGGTCCAGAACTTAAAGAAGGGTAACTTTGAAGATATGAGGCGTGAATTGGCTAGGATAGATTGGCGAATGATACTGAAGGGGTTGACTGTGGATGGGCAATGGCAGACATTTAGAGATCGCATGGATGAACTACAACAATTGTACATTCCTGTCTGGGGTAAAAATGAAAAAGGGAAGGTGGCTCAACCGTGGCTATCTAGAGAAATCAGGAATAGTATTAAAGCCAAGGAAGTGGCATACAAATTGGCCAGAAATAGCAGCGAATCTGGGGACTGGGAGAAATTTAGTACTCAGCAGAGGAGGACAAAGCTTTTGATTAGTGCAGGGAAAATGGAGTACGAGAAGAAGCTTGCAGGGAACATTAAGGCGGATTGCAAAAGTTTCTGTCGATATGTAAAGAGAAAAAGGTTAGTAAAGACAAACGTAGGTCCCCTGCAGTCAGAATCAGGGGAAGTCATAACGGAGAACAGAGAAATGGCAGACCAATTGAACAAGTACTTTGGTTCAGTATTCACTAAGGAGGACACAAACAAACTTGCGGATATAAAAGGGGTCAGAGGGTCTCGTAAGGAGGAGGAACTGAGGGAAATCTTTATTAGTCGGGAAATTGTGTTGGGGAAATTGATGGGATTGAAGGCCGATAAATCCCCAGGGCCTGATGAACTGCATCCCAGAGTACTTAAGGAGGTGGCCTTGGAAATAGCGGATGCATTGACAGTCATTTTCCAACATTCCATTGACTCTGGATCAGTTCCTATCGAGTGGAGGGTAGCCAATGTAAACCCACATTTTAAAAAAGGAGGGAGAGAGAAAACAGGGAATTATAGACCGGTCAGCCTGACCTCAGTAGTGGGTAAAATGATGGAATCAATTATTAAGGATGTCACAGCAGCGCATTTGGAAAATGGTGACATGATAGGTGCAAGACAGCATGGATTTGTGAAAGAGAAATCATGCTTGACAAATCTTCTGGAATTTTTTGAAGATGTTTCCAGTAAAGTGGACAAAGGAGAACCAGTTGATGTGGTATATTTGGACTTTCAGAAGACTTTCGACAAGGTCCCACACAAGAGATTAATGTGCAAAGTTAAAGCACATGGGATTGGGGGTAGTGTGCTGACGTGGATTGAGAACTGGTTGTCAGACAGGAAGCAAAGAGGAGGAGTAAATGGGTACTTTTCAGAATGGCAGGCAGTGACTAGTGGGATACCGCAAGGTTCTGTGCTGGGGCCCCAGCTGTTTACATTGTACATTAATGATTTGGACGAGGGGATTAAATGTAGTATCTCCAAATTTGCGGAAGGCACTAAGTTGGGTGGCAGTGTGAGCTGCGAGGAGGATGCTATGAGGCTGCAGAGTGTCTTGGATAGGTTAGGTGAGTGGGCAAATGCATGGCAGATGAAGTATAATGTGGATAAATGTGAGGTTATCCACTTTGGTGGTAAAAACAGAGAGACAGACTATTATCTGAATGGTGACAGATTAAGAAAAGGGAAGGTGCAACGAGACCTGGGTGTCATGATATATCAGTCATTGAAGGTTGGCATGCAGGTACAGCAGGCGGTTAAGAAAGCAAATGGCATGTTGGCCTTCATAGCGAGGAGATTTGAGCACAGGGGCAGGGAGGTGTTGCTACAGTTGTACAGGGCCTTGGTGAGTTCACACCTGGAGTATTGTGTACAATTTTGGTCTCCTAACTTGAGGAAGGACATTCTTGCTGTTGAGAGAGTGCAGCGAAGATTCGCCAGACTAATTCCCGGGATGGTGGGACTGACCTTTCAAGAAAGACTGGATCAACTGGGCTTGTATTCACTGGAGTTCAGAAGAATGAGTGGGGACCTCTTAAAAATGTTTAAAATTCTGACGGGTTTAGACAGGTTAGATGCAGGAAGAATGTTCCCAATGTTGGGGAAGTCCAGAACCAGGGGTCACATTCTAAGGATAAGCGCTAAGCCATTTAGGACCGAGACGAGGAGAAACTTCTTCACCCAGAGAGTGGTGAACCTGTGGAATTCTCGACCACAGAAAGTAGTTGAGGCCAATTCACTAAATATATTCAAAAGGGAGTTAGATGATGTCCTTACTACTCGGGGGATCAACGGGTATGGCGAGAAAGCAAGAAGTGGGTACTGAAGTTTCATGTTCAGCCATGAACTCATTGAATGGCGGTGCAGGCTAGAAGGGCTGAATGGCCTGCTCCTGCACCGAGTTTCTATGTTTCTATGTTTCTAAAAAACAGGGCCCCAGTTATACTTTGGGAGCCGTTCTAATCTGCGTGCCAAATGAGCCCCGATTCTTTGATTTAATTTTGGCGGGCTTGATATCTCTTTGTTATATTTTGGCGGGCCCATTAATGGTAACCTGTCTCGGATGTGTCGATCTTTTGAATTTGTTTCTTGATCAGGAAAATTAGATTTTTGGTATTTGCAATGTCTGCCTAGGCCTGGGTTTTCCATGCGGGCTGGATGGGCCATTGTCATTATGTATACACTGGATGGGTTTCCTGCTCAGAGTGATGGCTGGCTATCTCTGGGTTGATTGTTGCTATGTTAATGTCTCCCAGGGAGATGGGTTTTCGAGTTTACACAATTCCCCAGACAATTTGTTCAGCTTCAATATCCCAGACAGCTTCAATACCCAAACTGGTTTCTTTGAATGATCGTTTAGTTCTCAGCCCTTTCCACATGGACCCAATCTGCCTTGTAAAATCCCAAATTCGATTAAAAATCGTAGTTTCTTCCATGTGCACTTTAGGATCCCAAACCTTCTGGTTGATAGTTCCAAATTAAATTTCATTTCCAATGAGTCCAAACACAGGGGAGGTTGTCCCATGAATTTTTGCAATCCTACTCCTGCACCTATTTTCTATGTTTCTATGTTTCGATGTTTCTATGTTTCAAAAACTTTGGCATGATTGGTTCCATGGTGTAATGGTGAGCATGCTGGACTCAGTAAATCAGTGATCTGAGTTCAAATTGTGGTGGAACCTCAATTCTTGCTGTCCCAGCTGCTGAAAATTTGGGACAAACAAGTGAAAGACACCTGATGCTGGTGGGCAGTTTTGTTGCCTTTGTCAGTGATGCTTGATCTCCACGTCTAGTTGTCAAATCGTGTGTTCAACCTTCAGTTACCTGTTACAAATCAGCGGAGGAGAAACCAGTTTTTTATCTCATGCTGCCTTTACCTGCACAATGTGTGCTGAGATTATCTGTGCAATATGCATTCCGCAGGATGAATAAACGCAACGCATAGAAACATAGAAACATAGAAACACAGAAAATACTTGCAGCGGTAGCCATTCGACCCTTCGAGCCTGCACCATCACTCAATAAGATCATGGCTGAACATTCACCTCAGTACCCATTTCCTGCTTTGTCTCCATACCCCTTGATCCCTTTAGCCGTAAGGGCCACATCTAACTCCCTCTTGAATATATCCAACGAACTGTCATCAAAAACTCTCTGCAGTAGTGAATTGCACAGGTTAACAACTCCCTGAGTGAAGAAGGTTCTCCTCATCTTGGTCCGAAATGGCTTAAACTGTGTTCCATGGTTCTGGACTTCCCCAACATTGGGAACATTCTTCCTGCATCTAACCTGTCCAGTCCCATCAGAATTTTATATGTTTCTATGAGATCCCATCTCAGCCTTCTAAACTCCAGTGAATAAAGGCACAGTCGATCCAGTCTCTCCTCATATGTCGGTTCTGCCATCCCGGGAATCAGTCTGGTGAACCTTCGCACTCGACAAAACGTTGCATTTTTTTTCATGCCAAGCATTTTACATTAATGCATTGCAATGCCAACGCACTTTTTACATGGCAAGACTGAAGTACAAGCTGTGATGAACAGTGTGAAACAGAAACAGCTACTTGAGAAACCACATCGACGGCATCTATGTGAATTGCTCTGCGCCGATAATTAGCAGAGCGTAAAGAAGGGAAATTGATGCTTTACATGAGAAAAGGCCGAGCCAAAGTGTAATGTTGATGATTTTGAAAACTATTTCAATGATTTTTGTGTGATTGGTTCCATGGTGTAATGGTGCGCACTCTGGGCTTTGAATACAACAATCTGAGTTCAAATCTCAGTGGAACCTCAATTCTTGTTGTCCCAGTGGCTGAAAATTTGGGACAAACAAGTGAAAGATACCTGGTGCTGGTGGGCAATTTTGTTGCCTTTATCATTGATGCTTGATCTCCAAGTCTAGTTGTCAAATCCTGTGCTCTGTGTTATCACAGTCCCGCATTGATGAACTCTTTGCTTCAGCACGCAGTCTGAAGTTTGGATTAAAAAACAGGAGGTTTGAAGTTTGGATGGAAAAGAGACGTTAGACAATGTGGTGCCTTCAGCCAGTGAGATGAGTAAATTGTTATTGTCTGGATGTTATACATTTGAGTACCTTGTTACGGTGGGAATAATGGAAATTCAGGACTAAACGATTTGATGATGTCTGTATGTTCTGTATTTGACTGTAACCTTGTTACTATATAATGAGATCTGTAGGTTAAACAAGCAATATTAAGTCTGTCTGTTAAACGATTCAGAAAGCAGTTAGTCAGGATTGTCTAAATGGAAAGAATAAGAGTTCAAAGGCTTTTTCAGTGTAAAGATGAGACATTTATGGACTGTAGAGACACAGACAGCAGAGACACTGGACATTTGGAAGGTGTGTGTCTCAAGCAGCCACGGAAATCGAAGCAAGCTGCCTTTGTGAAGTGTTCTCAGTAACGTTCATACTTGGTTTGTTTAGTATGAATGTTTAACTAAAAGACCCGATCCTGCCTTTACTACAACGGAGTGTGTGCGGGTAATTCGATATTAAAAGCAACGAAGCGAAAAGAGCAAGACAGCTGTTTACAACATTTTGGTGACCCCGACGTGATTTTCGAAAGTTCGTTGGCTTATTCGAAGACCCCGAGGTGAAGCAGAAAGTTGGCTGAGTTGTTGGAAGAAGTGTTTCTCACACATCAGTTCAAGGGGTGAGCATTCTCTTCGTTTTCGTGATTAAAGGGATCTTCAGTTAGTAATGGGAGGCTCAGGGGATATTCCAGTTGAAGTCCGGTTATTTCTTAATGAGTTGATTGAGTCAAAAGGGGGACCTTATGGGATAAGACAGGAAACAATGACAGGAGATGGACAGAGACACAGCAGTCCTTAGTGGAGAGTGTCCAGTTAAAAAAGATTAAAGTGTTTGGGTTAAAAAGTGATAAAAAGTGAAAAGCGTTAGTGTTGCAGTGTCTCATGCTGAGGATTCAAACGTTAGGAGAAGAGGCTGAGGCTCGAGATAGGGAAGTCTCAGAACTCAGAGAGCAGCTAACAGCAGTGAGTAAAGAAGTAGAGAATTGGTGATTTCAGGCACTCGGGGCAGCCAGGACTGTTCTGACACTGGATCAGCATCTTGCTGATGAACAGAAGCGTAATCAAGATCTAGAGAAAGGAATATCTAAGCTGCAGCAGATGGTGGTATTAGGTTGCCCACGGAGACAGCAATTGATAAAGCTGGGTGGTATTCGGAGGATTCCCCGGGTCTGAGAGTTGAAAAGGGAATTAAGGGACAGGGAGAATGCCCACCGTTCCCATCCACAGCTCCTTTGTCTTCTCTGACTTTGGAGCCTCGAACCCGTGTGGTTCACGTGGCAACGTTAGGATCAGAGGCGGAGCAGTTAGATGCCTCTTCGGTTACTCAGACGCTTAACACCCCACAACATTACACACGACCTTCCGGTAATGTGGAGAGTGGGGGAAGCACGCTCGAACGGACAAGGCGAGAGCAGGATCACGATTCCTCTACTCCCTGTGGAGCTCGTGGAGGGAACACGACCTTAAGTGGTTTTGGGGATACCTGGTATGAGCGAGGAGGGGTAAAGTTATAGGACATGAGAGTTATCCTTAGTGAAGTGGGACCCGCACACCTTCAGGATCTTAATAAGTTTGCCCAGTGGTGGTGTAATATTCTGGGATGGTGGCAGTCAGGGAACATATCAGAGAAACCGAGGGTTCACATGGTTCTGTGAACTTTAGGGAATCACCGGGGAACGGGAGTAGGTTTTGAAACAACTTCCAGGTCTCATGCTTGGTAGAATAACAGCTGCAATATTTGTTACTCACTCGGGCCACAGTTAATAAAGCGGCTTGCATTATTACGAGGGGAAGGACCCAGGGAAGCTGGGGAATGTATATTCCAGTTGTGTAAAAGTTTGGGAAGTAATTGGATTGATATCAGTCATTACGGGGATGGTACACATCGAGAGATCATTTTGACTCTCCTATCCCCGTCAGTAGTTCTGGAAGTAGATGCTTGGGGTGGGGACGATCATTTTGATAAATGGTTGGCAACGGTAGAAAGCTTGTATCAGGGAGCTGCAGGAATTTCAGTCATGGAAGTGAGACAGGGGTTACAGCGATGGAAGGCAGAATGGCCTGAGTGGATGAATCCCGCGAGGAGTCACATAAAAGGAGCAGGACCAGGTGGTGGCCGTCAGTTGATAGAGGACAGGGAGAGACTGGCTAAAGAATTAGAAAAGTTAAAAGAAAAGTTGAAGAATCAGGAAAGACAAGCTGGAGACACAGACGGGAATGATACCTCGGTTCAGTTGCTGAGGTCGGGGGTAGATTCCGCAGGTGAGGGAGGATCCCTATAGGGATGCCGCGCCTCAACCACACATGTCGTTCCTTAAGACCCTTACTTCAGGATAGGGGTGGCCATACCCTTATCGAGGCTTGTGTGGAAGGGCAGCGGGAAATGGACACCGGGTCTGCCGGACAAATGAATGTGCTCCTGGAGGAAGGGGATTCCCCTCTTCAGACACAGTTCCCCAACACCCCAGATACACGAGGAGCAGTTACTGAACAGTCAGAGATGAAAGCAGTGGGAGAAGCTTGTTCAGAAACATTTAAAGTGTCAGCAGGAATGGGCTGTTTCAGAACTGATGAGATGTTTAGTGAAAAGCTCAAATGTGGGAGTTACAAACATGATCTTAAAGGATGTGAAATAGAAGTTGGATTTTTGCAAATGTCGAGAGACTGAATTACAGCAGTTCCGAAGGGTGAACTGAGGGAAGGACTGGGTCTCTCGACTGACTATTCAGCATTTCCGCCATCCTTTACTCGATGTTGTTACACTTCTCCCACAAAGCAGAGGAAATTGTTAAAACCTGTGCAGAGGGTAACAGACTTAGTCGAAGACACCAATTGTGAGTTTACATTTCTGAATGTAAACAGCATGGAATTCAGTTGGAAACATCAAAAATTGAAAATTGACTTTTAAGTAAAAATGGATATGGTGATCACAGACCAACGGACATTAAAATGGCATCCTGAGAATCTGAATCTACAAGAACCCTACTTTGACCCGAAGCGTGCTGCTATTTGGAAGAAGGAAATACGGAAATGGAATACAACATTTCAACAGCTACAGAGTTTGAATCAAGCAATCGTTGTGGACATTAACCATCACACTGCGGAAATCGAGAACGTGCACACAACTTTGGAGCAGATTGAACATGTAAGCTGGTGGGAGTCATTGTTGGGATGGAGCCCGACGGCAACAGGTGTGATGAACACAATGATACACCCTGTCCTTATGCTGGTGCTGGTTCAGCTGATCGTGCTGGTCATTTTGATTTACTGTGGATGTCGTGTTGGAAAACAAGGACAACAACTGGACAATGCTGTTGAATGAGTTCGAACCACCATGCAAATGTATGTTACCCAGATAAGACCTGCAGAGAGGCGAGGAGAAGAAGTGGGGGAATGTGGGAGCACAGTCCCGCATTGCTGAACTCTTTGCTTCAGCACGCCGTCTGAAGTTTGAATTAAAAAACAGGAAATTGAAGTTTGGATGGAAAGAGACTGTTAGACAATGTGGTGCCTTCAGCCATTGAAATGCGTAACTGGTCATTGTCTGTATGTTAAATATTTGATTGTACCTTTGTTACTATTTAATGACATCTATAGGTTAAACAAGCAATATTAAGTCTGTGTCTTAAACAATTCACAAAGCCGTTAGCTGTGATTGTCTAAATGTAAAGAAATAAGAGTATTAAGATAAGACTCACACACGCAGACACCAGAGACACTGAACATTCGGAAGGTGTGTGTCTCAAGCAGCCACGGAAATCGAAGCAAGCTGCCTTTGTGAAGTGATCTCAGTAACTTTTATAATTGGTTTGTTTGGTATGAATGTTTAAATAAAAGACCCGATCCTGCCTTTACTACAACGGAATGTGTGCGGGTAATTCGAGGTTAAAAGCAACGAAGCAATAAGAGCAAGACAGCCGTTTACAACATTTTGTAACAGATAACTGACGGTTGAGCACACGATTTGATAACTAGCCTTGTAGATCAAGCATCAATGACAAAGGCAACACAACTGCCCACCAGCACCAGATGTCTTTCACTTGTTTGTCCCACATTTTCAGCAGCTGGGACAACAAGGAATCAGGTTCCACCGAGATTTGAACTCAGATCACAGCGTGCTCACCATTACACTATGGAACCAACCATCGTAAAATATTTGAAACAATTCTCAAAAACAACAAAATCATTTCCAACAGTACACTTTGGCTCGGCCTTTTCTCATCCACACCATCAGTTTCCTCTCTTTGCTCTCTGCTAATTATCGATGCAGAGCAATTCACACAGATGCCATCGAGGCTTTGTTTTTTCAAGTAGCTGTTTCTGTTTCACACTGTTCATCACAGCTTGTACTTCAGTCTTGCCAGGTAAAAAGTGCGTTGGCATTGCAATGTATTCATGTAAAATGCTTGGCATGGAAAGAAAATGCAAAGTTTTGTCGAGTTAGCGAGTAGGTGAGGAGGTTTGGGGTTGATGTGCGTCGCTTTCAATCTTTGAAATTTCACCAAGCAAAGAAACGGTGAATTGAACTGTCCGCAGTCAGGAGCTGAAAAGGAATTAATACCTAATATCGGCTTCGGGACAATCAGAATACTTCGTCACAGACAAGGCACCGGAAGGCTGGAAGGTAGATCACACCGGTTGTGGGAGAGCTGGTTGGCGGTGACATGGAAGTGTCTGCAGTGTGCGGGACCAGACTGCTTCCACACATCCACAATGAATGTCCCACCCTTTACTTGGGAAAAGTACAACTGAGAGTGGACAAGTTCCATCCCGGTCAGAGCAATCTGAAGCTTTAACTGACTGACACCCTGGTTTGGGATGTCTTGCAGCGTGTAAGTACGTCAGTCTCTGTGATGCAATGGGTTAGCGCGTTCGGCTGTTAACCGAAAGGTTGGTGGTTCGAGCCCACCCAAAGACGAAGCATTTAACTGTTTTTCCCCATGGATTCGGTGCTGCACGATTCCAGGTTGTCATTGTGTGTTTTGGCCGCGCGAATATATTCCACAAACATTGCCAGCTGTGCTGTTATCCAGTGAGTTCCCACTCCAATACTTTTATGAGCATTCAGTTTGAGTGTATACAGAACTGAACAGAGATATCAGAAAATTTAACAAGGTTGTGGGACATTGTTTTTTGTTCATATTGAAACACTATTATGAATAAATCCATTTCTTCAAATATTTAATTGAACATGTTTTCAAAATGTTTCCGCGCAGTTTTGAACCAGGGACATTTCGCGTGTGAGGTGAATCTAATAACCACGACATTACGGAAACACTACAGCAATGTTCGGAACATAACCAGTGCTTTAACCGACACAGCTGGCCTATACTTCAGGACCTGGTTTTACGAGAATAGAAAGACGGTGCTATATTTAGGAAGGCTGTGAGTGTGGCAGGAATTGATCGAGTGTTTCCCAGACTTTACACATAGGAACAGGAGGTGGCCATTTAGCAGAGAGTGGTTAGGATCTGGAATGCACGGCTTGAAAGGATGGTGGAGGCAGACTCAATCTTATCTTTGAAACGGGAGCTGGATCAGTGTCTGAAGGAAAAGCAATTGCAGGGCTACAGGGAAAGGGCGGGGGAGTGGGACTCGCTGAGAGTCGGCATGGGCTCGACGGGCCGAATGGCCTTCCGTGCTGTAACCATTCCATGATTCTATAAGTTAGTGGCACATTTCATAGTGTGGGTGGAAGCAGAACATTGCAAAGGGACAAGGATTGAGTCGGCAAAACTAGAGGCATCTGATTCAGGAGATTCGGGGGGCGCGGAAATTCGGAAGTTTAATGACTTTGAAAGGAACATTTTTGTTTTGTGCAGTTACGGTCAGAGAAATGTTTGTGAAAGGAATTTTTTGAACAGAGGAATGCAGTATTTAATCTTCCGCCTTAACACTTCTTCCTGGGTGTCGGGGTCACATTTCTTTTCGAGGTTATTCTTGTCAAAAAGGAGTTAGATGTAGTCCTTCAGACTAGGGGGATCAAGGGCTATGGTGAGAAAGCAGGAATGTGGTATTGAAGTTGCATGTTCAGCCATGAACTCATTGAATGGCGGTGCAGGCTCAAAGGGCCGAATGGCCTACCTCTGCACCTATTTTCTATGTTTTCTATGTTTCTTGAATTTATATTTCCTTTGGTGTTTCACAATATTCAGACCTTTGCACTCAAGTCTTTCTCACTGTTTTTCCAGTCTCCTGTTGATGTACCAGCAATGAACATTTTGAACCAGACACTAAAAACACACTGTGCAAAATGGGACATTCTTTAACAGTAAACGTGGGGCTCGAACCCCCAAATTCGAGATTAAGATTCTCATGCTCGACCGATTGATCTCACGGGGCTTCTACCAAATAGACGTTTTTATCGTTGATTGCAGCCAGGCGCCTGTTGGCTCCGCCCCAGATGTTTAAACTTGCTGTCAAGGAACTGCCAGGATCTTCTTGAATGGTGGACCAGGCTCGAGGAGCCGAATGTCCTACTCCGGCCCCTAATCCTTACATGTTTATGACCTTATGACCTTTCACAGGAGAACAAACTCGCCCCTGAGCATGCATGAGGAGATAGCTCCAGAAAATATTCCCACCCGGTGAGCTTTTGCATGTGAGGCGAACGTGTTAACCGCTAAACTGCGGAAACCTCTCCACTTTCAGCACCCGGTCAGACGGAAATGTTAAGCGAGCAGGTGAACTGCTGAATCCCACTTTGAAGGAGTTGATCGTGGTGTCAAACAATGGGTTTCACTTAATGATTAAAAATAATAAATGTCAGATTTAAACACAGACCTCGAGAGAAGACTGCAACCTGAACACAGCACCTGAGACCGCTCGGCCATCCTGACTATTTAATGCTGTATATTGCCATCTGCAGGTTGATTTTGAACTTTTGTATCCTGTCACATGAAATAAATGAGGGCAGCAGGCATATCTCTGTCTGACACCGGGGAAACAGTGAGACAAACCTTGGAGCAAGGGTCTGGTTAATGCCAAACAGCAAAGAATATATTAATTGTGGAAGAACAATATCTAAAAGTACAGTAACTCTGATGTGATTTAAACACGCTACCTTCGGAACTGAAATCAGTCACGCTACCATTGCGCCACGAGGTCTACATCATAAGACTCAGATGTTCGTCTACATGAAGGTGTCACAATACTAGGAGCTTTAAAATCTCCGCCCATTCCCACCTGGTGTCAGAAGCAGCGCTCACCTCCCAGTCACTGTATGCTATTTTCTTAAACTTTTGTGTTGCTTTCATGGGAAAGCATCATGAATTAACCCATCACCTTCTTTTGCACAATGAAAGAAATGCTAACTGAGGGACAGTCGATACTTCAATCATTTGTCCTGTGCTTTGGGGAGCGGGCAGGAAAGTGGACCTGAGTCCATGATCGCATCGACCATAATCGGATTAAATGGCGGAGCAGGCTCGAGGGGCGTATGGCCGCCTCCTGCTCCCATTTCTTATGTTCTTATGTTCTTCTGCATGTTGACCCATTTTACACAATGTATTTTAGGATCTGGTTCAAAATCTTCATTGCCGATGACATCAGGAATCTGGGGCAACTTTTGTCAAATTTAACAGCACCGGTTATCCCGACCATGCACAGAAAATAGAATCAGTAGGGAAGATAAAAGCCCATGGTGCTCATTTTCAGATTCAACGCAGTAGGATTTCAAATTAAGTTTAAGAATTTTACAGTGAAAAGATTTGGAAGTGTTGTTGCATTTGTGTATGTAATTAAACTTTGTGGCGTCTGACTCCCGTTCATGCCTCTGCTGAATAAGAAAGCAGAGTTTGACGTTGACCAGACTGCACTGCCCATGATATTTGTGAGCTCATCCTTTATATTCAGTGGTTTCTCGCCCTTTGATGGGCTGCAGTGTAGCGGATATCACGTTGGCGTCACAAGCGAAATGTACCCGGTGAATCCGTTTTCTCTCACTGAAAGTTATCTATTTATTGAAGTGAAATAAAGAGCACTTCAGGAATAAGGGATCACTTTTTCGAGGAGAATAAATAGCAAATAAAAACAGCAAATGCTGAAAATCTCAGCAGGTCAGGCACTTTTCACGTATAAAGCAAATGTGATAACCACTACACGACAGAAACCTCTGGCACAGCTGGCACAACAGAGTGGAGCTGACCAGTGAGCTCTCTCTGTGCTGATCAGGAATGTGTTGGCTCACCTGAAACAACTTCTGTCCCACACTGAAAGTTCTCAATCCTTCTCCTCCACTGCCCTTTACAGAAATGTCACGGATCACCCAGCCACCGTGGTCACTTCCACATCCTCACAGTGGGGCCACAGAGGCTCCTACCGTCTCCCCGCGATCAGCGAACTCGCCCAGTTTACAAAATTAAACCCGGAACACGTGCCCGGCAAAGGGCAGGAGAAGCCAGATCGTCTGTAAGATCGGTCTATGACAGAAAGTATTGGTATTCATGGTGATTACAGCAATTATTAATCGTCTCACAGAACTCAATTATTTTTACGCAATGAATTGATCGACAATTGAAACTAGGTTACTGCGTCGGATCTTAACCCCTCGACCACCTGGGAACAGTTATGATGCATGTAGATATATTTATATATATTCTTATTTGAACCTGAATATCAACGGCTAACTACCTAGACCTCATGACGCAACGGTAGTGCGTCTAACTTTGAGAGAGAGAAATTGTTCCACAATGACACCCATTTCATCTTTTGTTCCCTTTTAAACACTAGAAACTGAGACAGGGGGAATAAATACAGAAATAAAAGCACAGGGATATAGACAAGAGGAAGAGAAAAGGGGAAAGATACTGCCCCCACCCAGAACTAATGCAGAAACCCCTCTGCTGCGCTCGGGGTGGCCAACCACAGCCTGGATACACTAACGGGAGAACACCAGCGGCAGATCGGGGCCATAAAAGGAACGGCGAGCGGCCCTGGGAGCAGCTTGGAGGTCCCGGGAGACTACTCCAGGGAGCAGCGCGAGCTGGTGGAGGAGGGCGGCGGCAGCGAAGAGTGACGTCATCAAGGTCCAGGTCGGTGATTGGAGCGTGGGCATGTACCGCAGGAGCGGCGAGATCGGGGCGAAGGAGCGGCGAGAGACTGTGGAGGGATGTGATCAGGGCCCAGGGGAGGCATGAGTTCAGGGCCAGGGTCCCAGGGGCAGCACGGGCCAGCCCACACTGCGATATGTGTGCGCACTGGGTCCGTGCAGCAGAACTGGTCTCCAGTCGACCTGCTTAACCTTGGACCAAGACCAAGCTCTGTAAAGCCCGTTTGATGGCTGGGGTGCAACGGCCATCACAAATAAAAAAAATCCACGCATCGATATCTTCCACTCTTCGGGTTGTAGTTCGGGTCCTTTATTGAAACACCTGTGAACTCATTCTTTTTCGGCGTGGAAGCAAGTCATCCTCGTTTCGAGGGACCGCCTATGATGATGACGATGATGGATACATTAACGTCCCAACAGCTCATTGACTGCAGGAGTGGGACCGTGCGGCACTTCAGAAAACATGTCGAAAAGGCAAAGTCACTGATTCCGTCTCATGTGCTCCTCCGATCAAGAATAACAACACACACTAAAAATGCTTCAATAATGGTTACACTTTATCTCCGTGCAGCCTCTACAGTGTTAAGACACCACAACGATAGTGCGAATACATTCTTCCCATCAAAGTTCTATTTGTGCTACTTTTTTGTGGCAACTCTTGATTGCAGTCACCAAGATATCCCTTGAGATCTCGGGTAAAACTCATGCTTTTCCTTTGGCAATGCTTTTAATAATCTGAGAAGATTTGACTGGAGGTTTATTAACAGATAGCACTTCGTAAGGCCTTTATCTACATATTTGCTAAGCAGTTGGCTCGTTCGTCTAGTTGTATGATTCTCACTTTGGGGTTGTTACTTGAAATTTGCGAGAGATCCAGGGCGAGCCCTTTTTTTGCCGTGAATTTTGAATTTGCATCGAACTTTTGCAAAGAAGCACTTGCATTTCTGCAGCGTCTGTCAGGAGCTCATAACGCCCCAAAGCGCTTTACAGCCGTTGAGTTATCTTTTAAATGTTGTCACTTGACTAAAGATGTGCCCAAATCACCCCACACGCACCTCAACTCTTTGTGAAGGAGTTCATAGAATCATAGAAGTTTACAGCACGGAAGGAGGCCAATTGGGCCCATCGTGTCCACGCCGGCCAACAAGAGGCTATCCAGCCTAATCCCACTTTCCAGATCGAGGTCCATAACCCTGCAGGTTACAGCACTTCAGGTCACATCCAAGCACTTATTAAATGTGGTGAGTGTTTCTGCCTCTACCACCCTTTCAGGCAGTGAGTTCCAGACCCCCACAACACTCTGCGTGCAGAAATAAATAGGTGCAGGTGAAGGCCATTCGGCCCTTCGAGCCGCACCACCACGGAGAATGAATCAGTTAATTCAGAGACCATGGTCCAGAACTTAAAGAAGGGTAACTTTGAAGGTGTGAGGCATGAATTGGCTAGGATAGATTGGCGAATGATAGTTAAGGGGTTGACAGTGGATGGGCAATGGCAGACATTTAAAGACCGCATGGATGAACTGCAACAATTGTACATCCCTGTCTGGTGTAAAAATAAAAAAGGGAAAGTTGCTCAACCGTGGCTATCAACGGAAATCAGGGATAGTATTAAAGCCAAGGAAGTAGCATACAAATTGGCCAGAAATAGCAGCGAACCCGGGGACTGGGAGACATTTGGAACTTAGCAAAGGAGGACAAAGGGTTTGATTAGGGCAGGGAAAATAGAGTACGAGAGGAAGCTTGCAGGGAACATTAAAATGGACTGCAAAAGCTTCTATAGATATGTTAAGAAAAAAAGGTTAGTAAAGACAAACGTCGGTCCACTGCAGTCAGAATCAGGGGAAGTCATAACTGGGAACAAAGAAATGGCAGACCAATTGAACAAGTACTTTGGTTCGGTATTCACTAAGTAGGACACAAACAATCTTCCGGATATAAAAGGGGTCAGAGGTTCTAGTAAGAAGGAGTGACTGAGGGAAATCCTTATTAGTCGGGAAATTGTGTTGGGGAAACTGATGGGATTATATTCCCAGGCCTGATGGTCTGCATCCCAGAATACTTAAGGAGGTGGCCTTGGAAATAGCGGATGCATTTACAGTCATTTTCCAACACTCCATAGATTCTGGATCAGTTCCTATGGAGTGGAGGATAGCCAATGTAACCCCACTTTTTAAAAAAGGAGGGAGAGAGAAAGCAGGGAATTATAGACCGGTCAGCCTGACATCAGTCGTGGTGAAATTGATGGAATCAATTATTAAGGATGTCATAGCAGCGCATTTGAAAAGAGGTGACATGATAGGTCCAAGTCAGCATGGATTTGTGAAAGGGAAATCATGCTTGACAAATCTTCTGGAATTTGTTGAGGATGTTTCCAGTAGAGTGGACAAGGGAGAACCAGTTGATGTGGTGTATTTCGACTTTCAGAAGGCTTTCGACAAGGTCCCACACAAGAGATTTGTGTGCAAAGTTAATGCACATGGGATTGGGGGTAGTCTGCTGGCGTGGATTGAAAATTAGTTGCCAGAGAGGGAGCAAAGAGTAGGAGTAAATGGGTACTTTTCAGAATGGCAGGCAGTGACGAGTGGGGTACCACAAGGGCCCTTGCTGTTTACATTGTACATTAATGATTTAGACGAGGGGACTAAATGTAGTGTCTCCAAATTTGCAGATGACACTAAGTTGGGTGGCAGTGTGAGCTGCGAAGAGTATGTTATGAGGCTGCAGAGTGACTTGGATAGGTTAGGTGAGTGGGCAAATGCATGGCAGATGAAGAAAATGTGGATAAAGGTGAGGTTATCCACTTCGGTTGAAAAACAGCGAGACAGACTATTATCTGAATGGTGACAGATTAGGAAAAGGGGAGGTGCAACAAGACCTGGGTGCCATGGTACATCAGTCATTGAAGTTTGGCATGCAGGTACAGCAGGCGGTTAAGAAAGCAAATGGCATGTTGGCCATCATAGCAAGGGGATTTGAGTATAGGGCAGGGAGGTGTTACTACAGTTGTACAGGGCCTTGGTGAGGCCACACCTGGAGTATTGTGTACAGTTTTGGACTCCTAACTTGAGGAAAGACGTTCTTGCTATTGAGGGAGTGCAACGAAGGTTCACCAGACTGATTCCCAGGATGGCGGGACTGACATATCAAGAAAGACTGGATTCACTGGAGTTCAGACAAATGAGAGGGGATCTCATAGAAACTTTAACATTCTGGTGGGTTTAGACAGGTTAGATGCAGGAAGAATGTTCCCAATGTTGGGGCAGTCCAGAACCAGGGCTCACAGTCTTAGGATAAGGGGTAAGCCATTTAGGACCGTGATGAGGAGAAACTTCTTCACCCAGAGAGTGGTGAACCTGTGGAATTCTTTACCACAGGAAGTTGTAGAGTCCAATTCACTAAATATATTCAAAAAGGAGTTAGACGTAGCCCTTCCTACTCGGGGGATCAAGGGGTATGGCGAGAAAGCAGGAATGGGGTCCTGAAGTTGCATGTTCAACCATAAACTCATTTAATGGTGGTGCAGGCTCGAAGGGCCGAATGGCCTACTCCTGCTATGTTTCTACATTCCAATAAGATCACGGCTGATCATTCACCTCAGTACCCCATTCCTACTTTCTCTTCATACCCCTTGAGCCCTTTTGCCATGAAGATCACAGCTAATTCCCTCTGGAATATATCAAATGAACTGGCATCAACAATTCTCTGCGGCAGAGAATTCCACAGGTTAACAACTCTCTGAGTGAAGAAGTTTCTCCTCATCTCGGTCCTAAATGGCTTACCCCTTATCCCTGAGACTCTGACCCCTGGTTCTGGACTTCCCCAACATCGGGCACATTCTTCCTGCCTTTAACCTGTCCACTCCCGTCGGAATGTTATATGTTTCTTTGAGATCCCCTCTCATTCTTCTAAACTCCGGTGAATACAGGCCCAGTCAATCCAGTCTCTCCTCATATGTCAGTCCTGCCATCCAGGGAATCAGTCTAGTGAACCTTCGCTGCACTCTATCAGTAGCAAGAACATCCTTCCTCAGGTTAGGAGACAAAAACTGAACACAATATTCCAGGTGAGGTCTCAACAAGTCCCTGTACAACTGCAGTAAGACCTTCCTGCTCCAATACTCAAATCCCCCAGCTGTGAAGGCCAACATGCCATTTGCCTTCTTCACCGCCTGCTGTTCCTGCATGCCAACTTTCAATGACTGATGTACCATGACACCCAGGTCTCGTTGCACCTTCCCTTTTCCTAATCTGCCACCATTCAGATAATAATCTGCTTTCACTTTTTTGCCACCAAAGTGGATAACATGACATTTATCCACATTATAGTGCATCTGCCATGTATTTGCCAACTCACCTAACCTTTCCAAGTCACTCTTCAGCCTCTTAGCATCCTCCTCACAGCTCACACCGTCACGCAGCTTAGAGTCACCTGCAAACTTGGAGATATAACACTCAATTTCTTCATCGAAATCATTGATGTATATTGTAAATAGCTGAGGTCCCAGCACTGAGCCCTGCAGCACCCCACTAGTCACTTCCTGTCATTCTGAGAAGGACCCATTTATCCCGACTCTCTGCTACCTGTCTGCCAACCAGTTCTCTATCCATGTCAATACATTACCCCCAATACCATGTGCTTTAATTTTGCACACTAATCTCTTGTGTGGGACCTTGTCAAAAGCCTTTTGAAAGTCCAAATACATTACATCCACTGGTTTTCCCTTGTCCACTCTCCTTGTTCCATCCTCAAAAAATTCTAGATGATTTGCCAAGCATGATTTCCCTTTCCTAAATCCATGCTCACTTGGACTGATTTTGTCACTGCTTTCCAAATGCTATGCTATTTCATCCATAATAATTGATTCCAGCATTTTCCCCACTACTGATGTCAGGCTAACCGGTCGATAATTACCCGTTTTCTCTCTTCCTTCTTTTTAAAAAAGTGGTGTTATATTAGCTGCCCTCCAGTCCATAGGAACTGATCCAGAGTCGATCGACTGTTAGAAAATGATCACCAATGCATCCACTATTTCGAGGGTTACTTCCTTAACTACTCTGGGATGCAGACTATCTGGCCCTGGGATTTATGAGCCTTCAATCCCAACAATTTCCTGAACACAATTTCCTGACTAATAAATATTTCCTTCAGTTCCTCCTTCTCGCTGGACCCTCGGTCCCTGAGTACATTAGGAAGGTTATTTGTGTCTTCCTTCGTGAAGACAGAACCAAAGTATCTGTTTAACTGGTCCGCCATTTCTTTGTTCTCCATTATAAATTCGCCTGATTCTGACTGCAAGTGACCGACGTTTGTCTTAACTAATCTTTTTCTCTTCACATATCTATAGAAGCTTTCGCAGTCAGTTTTTATGTTCCCAGCATACTTCCTCTCATACTCTATTTTCCCACTCCTTATTAAACCCTTTGTCCTCCTCTACTGAATTCAAAATTTCTTCCAGTCCTCAGGTTTGCTGTTTTTTCTGGCAAATGTATAGGCCTCTTCCTTGCATTTAACACGATCCCTAATTTCCCTTATTAGCCACGGTTGAGCCACCTTCCCCGTTTTATTATTTCTCTAGACAGGGATATACAATTGTTGAAGTTCATCCATGTGATCTTTAAATGTTTGCCATTGCCTATCCAGCGTCAACCTTTTAAGTCACATTTGCCAGTCTATTCTAGCCAATTCACATCTCATGCAATCAAAGTTACCTTTACTTAAATTGAGCTCCCTAGTCTCTGAATTAAATGTTTCAATCTCGATCTTAATAAAGAATTCTACCATATTATGGTCACTCTTCTCCAAGGGGCCTTGCACAACAAGATTGCTAATTAGTCCTTTTTCATTACACATCACTGAGTCTGGGATAGCCAGCCCTCAAATTGGTTCCTCGACATATTGGTCTAGAAAACCATCCCTAATACACTCCAGGAAATCCTCCTCCACCGTATTTCTACCAGTTTGGTTACCTCAATCTATATGTAGATTAAAGTCGGCCATGATAACTGCTGTATCTTTATTGCACGCATCCATAATTTATTGTTTGATACTGTCTCCAAACTCACTACTACTGTTTGGTGGTCTGTGCACAACTCCCACTCATGTTTTCTGCCCTTTGGTATTCTGCAGCTCTATCCATACAGAGTCCACACCATCCAAGCTAATTTCCTTCCTTAATATTGCGTTAATTTCCTCTTTAACCAGCATCGTTCCCCGACCTCCTTTTCCTTTCTGTCTATCCTTCTTGAATGTTGAATACCTCAGGATGTTGAGTTCCCAGCCTTGGTCACCCTGGAGCCATGTCTCTGGAATCCCAATTATAACATATTAGTGAATTGCTGCCTCTGAGTGAATTCATACACCTTATTACGAATAATCCTCGCATTGAGGCACAGAGACTTCAGGCTTGTCTTTTTAATACACTTTGTCCCTTTAGAATTTTGCTGTAATGTGGCCCTTTTTGATTTTTGCCTTGTGTTTCTCTGCCCTCCACTTTTACTTTTCTTCTTTCTATCTTTTGCTTCTGCCCCCATTTTACTTCTTTCTATCTCCCTGCATAGGTTCCCATCCCCCTGCCATATTAGTTTAACCCCTCCCCAACAGCACTAGCAAACATTCCCCTCGACATTGGTTCCGGTCCTGACCAGGTGCAGACCGCCCGATTTGTACTGGTCCTATCTCCTCCAGAACCGGTTCCAATGTCCAAGGAATTTTAATCCCACCCTCCTGCACTACTCATCAAACCATATATTCATCTGAGCTATCCTGCATTTCCTATTCTGACTAGCTCGTGGCACTGGTAGCAATTCTGAGCTTACTACCTTTTAATTTAATTCCTAGCTTCCTAAACTCAGCTTGTAGGACCTCATCCCGTTTTTCTCTATATCGTTGCTACCTATATACACCACGACAGCTGGCTATTCACCCACCCCCTGCAGAATGCGCTGCAGCCACTCCGAGACATTCTTGACCTTTGCACCAGGGAGGCAACATACCATTCTGGGGTCTCGATTGCAGCCGCAGAAACATCTATTTATTCCCCTGACAATAGAATCCCCTATCACAATAGCTCTCCCACTCTTTTTCCTGCCCTCCTGTGCAGCAGAGCCACCCATGGTGCCATGGACTTGGCTGCTGCTGCCTTCCCCTGATGAGTAATCTCCTCCAACAGTACCCAAGGTGGTGTATCTGTTTTGCAGGGGGATGACCACAGGGGACTCCTGCACTGTCTTCCTTCCACTGCTCTTCCTGATGTTTACCCATTCCCTCTCTGCCTGAGTAACCTTTACCTACGGTGTGTTCAATTCACGACATCCTCAGCATTGCGGATGAATCCGTGCGCAGCTCCAGTGCCGCAATGTGGCCTGTCAGGAGCTGCAGATGGATACACTTGCTGCACATGTGGTCATCAGGGACACTGGAAGCGTCCCTGACTTCCCACGTAGCACAGGAGGAGCATGACATGTGTCCGAGCTCTCCTGCGATGACTTAACCATTAGATGTACTTAATTTGGCAACAATTCCAAAGTTTCCTTGCTGCTAAGAGCAAGATGAAATCAAAGAAACAGAAAACTACTCACCACTCAACCAGCCAATCACTTACCCTCTTGGCTGTGACGTCACCCTTGATTACTTTTGACTTCTTTCTTACTTTTGACCCTGCAACAGCTGTAGCTCGCTGCTCGCTGCTCCTCCAGCCGCTGCTCCTCCGACTGCCGCCGATCCCCGGACTCCCGCTGGGCCTTTATAGGCCGCTGCTCACACCTCCTCCGGTCACTGCTCCTCCGGCTTTTGGAAAAAAATAATTCAGTCAGGCAGAGTCAGCATGGATTTATGAAGGGCAAGTCATGATTGACAAATTTGCTGGAGTTCTTTGAGGATGTAATGAACAGGTTGGATAAAGGGGAACCAATGGATGTTGTGTATTTAGACTTCCAGAAAGCATTTGACAAGGTGCCACATAAAAGGTTACTGCACAAGATAAAAGTTCACGGGGTTGGGGATAATATAATAGCATGGATGGAGGATTGGCTACCAAACAGAAAACAGAGAGTCGGGATAAATGGTTTATTCCGGGTTGGCAATCAGTAACAGGTGGTGTGCCGCAGGGATCAGTACTGGGGCCCCAACTATTTACAATCTATATTAAGGACTTGGAAGAAGGGACCGAGTGTAACATAGCCAAGTTTGCTGATGATACAAAGATGGGAGGAAAAGCAACGTGTGAGGAGGACACAAAAAATCTGCAAAAATACATAGACAAGCTAAGTGAGTGGGCAAAAATTTGACAGATGGAGTATAATGTTGGAAAGTGTAGGGTCATGCACTTTGGCAGAAAAAAAACAAAGAGCAGGTTATTATTTAAATGGAGAGAGAATGCAAAGTGCTGCAGTACAGCGGGGTCTTGGGGTACTTGTGCAAGAAACACAAAAGGTTATTCTGCAGGTCAAGCAAGTGATCAGGAAAGCCAATGGAATCTTGGCCTTTATTGCAAAGGGAATGGTATAAAAAAGCTGGGAAATCCTGCTACAGTTATACAGGGTATTGGTGAGGCCACACCTGGAGTACTTAGTACAGTTTTGGTTTCCATATTTAAAAAAGGATAAGAACATAAGAACATAAAAATTAGGAACTGGAGTAGGCCATCTAGCCCCTTGAGTCTGCTCCGCCATTTAATAAGATCATGGCTGATCTGGCCGTGGATTCAGTTCCACTTACCTGCCCGCTCCCCATAACCCTGAATTCCCTTATTGGTTAAAAATCTATCTATCTGTGATTTAAATACATTTAATGAGCGAGGTCCCATCCAGGGTCAGCACTCTTTGATCCTGGGAATAAAGTGAAGGTCACAGAGTGACTGTGTCTAATATATACATGCCTCGTGTGAGTTTGTAACAAGGTGCAGAGACACTACATGTGGCGACGAGAAACGGGAATCACCGAACCACGAGGATGGCCACCGGTGGCACAGAGGAACGCGACTCTGTGGGTGAGGACTGGGACGACTTTGTGGAAAGACTCCAGCAGAGCTTTGTCACAAAGGACTGGCTGGAAGAGACAGCGGCTGACAAGCGGAGGGCGCATCTACTGACCAGCTGTGGTGCACAGACGTATGCGCTGATAAAAGACCTGCTCGCACCCCAAAAGCCAGTGGACAAGTCTTTCGAAAAGCTCAGCCAGCTGATCAGTGAGCATCTCAAGCCGGCAAGTAGTGGACACATAGCCTGGCACCAGATCTACTCTCACCGGCGTCTGGAGGGTCAAAACGTCTCGGACTTGGTGGCGGAACTGCGGCGTTTGGCCAGTCTCTGTAAGTTCTCCGATGCCTGCAGGGGGGAGATATTTAGGGACTTTTACATTGAGGGCATTTTCAGGAAGCTTATAAAGACCAAGGACCTGACTTTAGAAGGGATGGCGTTGATAACTCAGACCTTCATGGCAGTGGAAGAGGAGACCAAGCTAATTTACGCACGCAGCCCTGGTTTTAACGTTGCGATGAACCAGGAAGTTAATGTTGTAAAGTGATACAGAACCCAGAACACAGAACCGCAGGCAGGCAAGGGCAATTCGACACCGCCCAGGCAGACAGGCAAGGGAAATTTAACACTGCCCAGGCAGCAACAAGCTCCAGGGTGGGCCCACAACAGGGACAATAGAAAGGGGATCGGCAATTCATGCCATCACGAGGAACAATGCATCCCGTGATGGGACCATTCAGAGTGCTTAGAAACAGCTAAACGGGCCATCAGAGGGGAATACCTGGGAATAGTCCTTTTGTTAACAGCAATAACACACTGCCAAAAGCTGCAGGTTCCAGCTTTATACCTGTAGGATTTGTAATGTCAGTGGACACTTGGCCAGGATGTGCAAAAAGGCATTAGCGAGGCTAGTCTGCGAGACAGAGGAACCAGACGAGGGGTCTGCAATGCAGGATGAGGCCTTGGGAACAACCATGGATGCGGAAGTTCAAAGAGTTCATGTGGCTGACGTCCACAGCTCATACACTAAAACGCCACGCATGAAGATGAAAATCTTACTGAATGGCATCCCGGTGCACATGGAGCTGGATACGGGAGCTAGCCAGTCTCTCATGAGCGCCCAACAGTTTAAGAGATTATGGTCACACAGAGCTAGCAGGCCGAAACTGGAACGCATTGAGACGCAGCTACGTACGAACACCAAAGAGATCATCCCAGTGCTGGGCAGCGCAAACTTGATGGTAACGCATAATGCATTACAGAACTGGCTGCCACTCTGGATTGTTCCGGAAAATGACCCCGCACTTTTGGTAAGGAGTTGACTAGCTGAGATGTATTGGAAATGGGGGGATGTGCACACCATTTCATCCGTGGAACGAAGTTCATGCTCGCAGGTCTTGCAAAAATTCGCGTCACTGTTTTAACCCGGTGTCGGTACGTTCAAGGGCACTAAAGTAGTGATACGCATCACTCCGGACGCCAAACCAGTGCACCACAAAGCCAGAGCGGTGCCGTATGTGATGCGTGAGAAAATTGAAAGTGAACTGGACAGGCTGCTCAGAGAGGGCATAATTTCGGCCATTGGATTCAGCGACTGGGCAAGTCCCATCGTTTCCGTCCTCAAAGCAGATGACTCGGTTAGGATTTGTGGCGCCTACAAAGCCACCATCAACCGAGTGTCGCTGCAAGACCAATACCTGCTTCCGAGAGCGGAGGACCTCTTTGCCACGCTGGCAGGTGGAAAGCTGTTCACAAAGCTGGACCTCACTTCGGCCGACATGACTGAGGAACTGGCGGAAAATTCCAAGCTTCTGACCACCATCACGACGCACAAAGGATTATTTGTCTACAACAGGTGCCCGTTTGGCATTCGTTCGGCAGCGGCTATCTTTCAGCGAAACATGGAAAGCTTGCTGAAGTCCATCCCTGGAACGGTCGTATTCCAAGACGACATCCTTATAATGGGTTGAGACACAGAGGAACACCTCCGCAACCTGGAGGAGGTGCTATGCCGATTGGATTGGGTAGGTTTGCGGCTGAAAAAGGCCAAGCGTGTGTTTTTGGCCCCAGAGATCGAGTTCCTGGGCAGGAGAGGTGCCGCAGACGGGATCCGGCCCACTGAATCAAAAACTGAGGCGATTCGCCGGGCGCCCAGTCCCGGCAACACGTCGGAGTTGCGATCATTCCTGGGAATTTTGAACTATTTTGGGAACTTTCTGCTGAACTTAAACACATTGTTGGAGCCATTACACATGCTCCTCCATAAAGGTTGTGAATGGTTTTGGGGGGATTGTCAAAAACGGGCTTTCAATAAGGCGAGGAACCTGTTGTGTTCCAACAAACTGTTGACTTAGCATGAGCTCTGTAAAAAACTGGTTTTAACATGCGATGCATCATCCTACGGAGTTGGGTGTTTATTGCATCAGGGTAACGATGACGGCCGACTCCAACCGATGGCTTACACCTCCAGGTCGCTCTCCCAGGCAGAGCATGGATATGGCACGATCGAGGAGGAGGCACTCACGTGTGTGTACGGTGTGAAAAAGATGCACCAGTGCCTTTTCGGCAGACAGTTCGAGCTAGAGACGGATCACAAGCCGTTAACATCCCTGTTGTCTGACACCAAGGTTGTCAACGCTAACGCGTCAGCTCGCATACAGCGATGGCTGCGTATGACTACACCATACGGCACCGGCCAGGCACCGAAAATTGCGCTGATGCATTCAGCAGGCTCCCACTGGCCACCACCGAGGGGGCGTCAGAGCAGAGCGCCGAGATGGTCATGGCCATTGAGGCTTTTGACACTGCGGGCACCCCCATCACAGCCCGACAGATCAAACTCTGGACCAACAGGGACCCCCTCCTATCCATGATAAAGAAATGTGTCCTGACTGGGAATTGGGCGCCCGCACACAGGCCGTGCCCCTAGGAAGTTTCGCTGTTTCAGAGACGGATGGATGAGCTCTCCATTCAAGCCGACTTCCTTTTATGGGGCAGCCGGGTAGTCATGCCCCAGAAAGGAAGGGAAGCATCCATCAGGGAACTCCACAGCGAGCAGCCTGGCATCGTGTTAATGAAGGCCATTGCCCGGTAACATGTATGGTGGCCGGGGATTGACTCAGATCTGGAACACTGGGTTCGCAAGTGCACGATGTGTGCCCAACTGGGCAATGCCCCCAGGGAGTGTCGAAATCTCGACCTCCGAACAGAATGACTCCGACACTTACAGCTCCAGTAGAAGTTTCCTTTTTAATTTACTTGCTCGCAAGGGGTAGGTCACACTCAGTCAAGGGCGAAGTGAACACCTCCGAAATGGTTCAGTTTAACAAGATATTTATACAGTAAAACCAAAGTTCTGGCCTCTCCCTGTGTACTGCTCTGTCTCACAGTCAGTGAATACAGATAAAGAGTTAATTACTATATCCTGGTCCTGACATGGTTTACAGATATTTCCTTTTGTCAGGGTTATCAGGAAGCCAAACGGCCATTACTCCATGAGTCATAGGTAATGGGCTATCACCTGTCTTGTATTGTGTCAGGATTGTTTCAATTTCCTGGTCAGTTTATCTGTTTGCATCAAATGGATGAGGTCTCGGAAAGAGATAATGGCAAGAAGATAAGGTTGGGGTGACATGGAACTCCTGTAGTGTAGACAATAGGAGAGCACCATGGGGGTTACTTGTCTCAGCATGACTTGTCTCCTCGCTGTCTCATGGCCATCAGCCATCTCACAGCAGGTTTAGAAGTTTATGCAAGCTGACTGCTAAAATGCAGAAAGTTCTGGAAGGGCCAGGACTCCATTTTAATCAAAAGGCACACAAATACCGTATGGTATCAGCTTAGATAAAAATACTTTCCACATTCCCCCATTTTGTCCTTCACAAGGTCAACTCAATCCATTCTGATCTTGTACAGTCTCTCCATTTCTGGTCCTTTAGTTTCATTACTCACTATGCATATTATACCTTCAGGATTTCTTATTCTGGGAGTAATGCTTAGGAAGGGAGGCTGTTGGTTATTATCATAATTGGGCTGGTACCATCCCTGGAAGGCTGTAAGTTTATACCCTGCCGACCTCCATTCTGTTTGCTCCTTCGTTTCTGGCCCCTTAGTTAGTTTTGTTCTGTTTTGCACTGTCAACCATTCTACCATTTCTGATTCGTTTAAGTGGACAGATCTCTGGGGAATACCCCCCTTGGAGTGGACAGGTACATGGGAACATATCCAACAACTCGACAAGTTTCTTTCTTGAGCATACGTATGACTCAGTGCCAAAAATACGTTTACGTGCAATTCCCTTCGGTGGCGGGTCTGTACCCCTGGTGTAATCAATAATGTGAAGTAAAACTCTGTCAAGCCCAGCACCATCAGTCCCCATAGTCCATACAGTTCCTTATTCAGTCTTCCTTTTTCTGTTCCTCTGATTCCTTCGTCCCTTCCTCCTGGTCGCGTGCCCGTTTGCAATGGGATGCGTGGATCCATGTTGGTCTTTCCTTTACCTTGATTGCAGTATTGGTCGCCAGCAAGACCTGGTATGGTCCTTCGAATCTTGGCTGTAGACTGCTTTTCCTTTTAAAAATCTTGATGTAAACGAATTCCCCTGGCTCCAGGTTATGACACTTCCCTTCCGCTGGCTTGACTTGGGCTTCCTTTATCTGTGAATGAAAGCTGGAAATACATTTGGTTAGTGCAATACAATAATTCAACATATTTTCCTCCATTTTGTGGATGTCTATCTGGTTTGCAGTAAATGGTGCTGTAAAAGGTAGTCGTTGGGGACGTCCCATAACTATCTCATGCGGTGACAGGCCTGTTGTTCTGTTGGTTGCAGATCGCATTACCATTAAAGCTAAGGGCAGGAGTTCTGTCCATTTCAGTCCAGTGTCATTGCATAGCTTTGCCAGCTTATTTTTAAGCATTCCATTATAACTTTCAACAAGTCCAGCTGATTGTGGATGATAACTGCAATGAAAACGTTGATTAATCTGTAAAGCTTTACACATTTCTCTTATAACAGTTCCCATGAAATGTGACCCGTTATCACTGGAAATCTTAGCAGGGATTCCGAAGCGCGGTACAATTTCTTTTAACAAACATTTAGCAACAGTAGTGGCATAGGTCTTTTTACATGGAAAGGCTTCAATCCATCTAGAGAACACATCTACAATAACTAATACATACTTGAATCCCATACACATAGGTAATTCAATAAAATCCATTTGTAAATGTACAAAAGGCCCGACTGGATTTGGGTGGGAGGCAGATTCTGCTTTTTCCGTCTTACCCGGATTCATTGTCTGATAGGTAACACAATTTTCACAGATTTGTTTTGCAATTGCCGAAATACCTGGTGCATACCAAGTTGACAAAATATAATCTGCCAATCCCCCTTTGCCTGCATGTGTGAATGTATGAACACATCGGGCAATCCATGGAAGTAAGGATCTAGGGGCCACCACGCGGCCGTCATGGTGAACCCATATTCCTTCTGGATTTTTGTAACATTGATCCTTCGTCCAGGTCACCACCTCCTCCGTACTGGCCTGTGTCTGAAAGGCCAGCACGTCATTAATAGTGGGTGGCGGGTCTAAGCAATTATTTTTCCTTAGTGGGAACAATGACACCTGCATCCCCCCTTTCGACAGAGCTGCTGACTTAGCTGCATTATCAGCTCTGGCATTCCCAAGTGCCACCTCATTCGACTGGCCTGTATGTGCTTGGCATTTGATAATGGCAAGTTTCAACGGGCATTGAATGGCTCACAGGAGATTTTCCACTTGTTCTGCATTTTTGATAGGGGTTCCTGAAGAAGTCAGGTAATCGCGAAACTTCCAAATTTGTCCATAGTCATGGGATAACCCAAAAGCATACCTGGAGTCAGTGTAGATATTAACTGTGTGTCCTTCAGCCAGAATACAGGCTCGAGTTAACGCAAACAATTCGGCTTGTTGGGCTGAAAAGGAGTCTGGAAGAGAGGCTGTTTCGACAACATTAAACTGAGTTACAATTGCATAAGCCACTCTAGGTTGGCCCCTATCATTTCGTAACGCTGATCCGTCAACATAGTACACTAGATCAGGATTACACATTTGTACATCTGTTAGATTGATACGTGGTTTAGTCACTAATTCGGTTACCATTTCACATGAATGGGGTTTGTCGTCGTCTTCCGTGGGGAGTAGAGTGGCTGGATTTAAGGTAGTGCATCTTTTGATGACAAGGTTCGGATTTGATAACAGTTCGACCTCGTATTTAGTGGTTCTTGCGGAGGTTAGGTGTTGGGTGGCACATTTAGTAAGTAAAATCTCGACAGAGTGTGGGATATACAAAATCGTCTGATGATTTAGAGTTATTGTCTGAGCCTGTTGCATAGCATAATAAGCTGCTGCCAATGAAGGAAGACATCCTGGTAGTCCGCGTGCCACTGGGTCTAAGTGGGTACTGAAATACGCTACCGGTCGCTGCCTGTCCCCATGTAACTGAGTCAAAACAGATTGTGCAAAACCCGACTTGTGATGCACAAATAAGTTGAATAGCTTAGTGTAATCTGGTAATCCCAAGGCGGGTGCTGAAGTGAGGGACTGTTTAAGGTTCTGAAAAGCATTCCGGGATACCTCATTCCAAATCAACTTCTCTGGTAGTGCGGGCATGGACATGTCTAACTGTGGTCTAACGATCTCGGAATAACTCGTAACCCATTGCCGGCAGTATCCTGTCATGCCGAGGAGGTGTTTCATTTCTCTCTTGGTTACTGGTAGTGGGGCAGAGCAGATTGCTTTTACTCGGTCTTGTGTCAATTGTCTCGTATCTCTGACCAATTCGTGCCCTAGATACCGAACCTTTTCTGAGACAAATTGTAACTTTGCCTTTGACACCTTGTGTCCTTTCGAGGCCAGAGCTTTTAATAACACAAGGGAGTCCGTTTCGCAGGCCAATTTGGAGGGTGAGGCGAACAATAAGTCGTCAACATACGGCACAAGTGTAGAACCTGCTGGTAAAATTACATCTTCCAGATCCCTCTTTAGGCACTGTGAGAATATGGTAGGGCTCTCGGTAAATCCCTGCGGGAGCCTTGTCCACGTATATTGGCGTTCTTTATACGTGAAGGCAAACAGGAATTGAGACTCTGGGTGAATAGGTATTGAGAAAAATGCTGAACACAGATCAACTACTGTGTAATACGTTGATGATGCCGGAATACTGGCAAGTATAATTGCCGGGTTGGGTACCACTGGATAAGTTGGGAATACCGAATGATTCACGGCTCGTAGGTCTTGGACAAATCTCCATTTGTCACTATTGGGCTTCTGCACCGGAAGGATCGGTGTGTTACATGGACTTCTAGTTGGAACGATTACTCCCTGGGCCAGCAGCGACTTAATGACTGGCTCAATACCTTGTTCTGCGGCTGGGGACAAGGGGTATTGGGGCTTCTTGGGGAGCGGGGCGGTTGAATTGATTGCTACCTTATAGGGTTGTGTGGTAAGCATCCTCCCTATTTCATTAGCGTGTGTAGAACATAGTTGTTCTGGAACTTTAGCAAGAAGCTCTGCTGTGCTTTGTCGTACTGGGAAGCTAGTGGCTGAGAGCATCCTTTCTTCTAAGACAGCATCGAAGTATACTTTCCCATTCAACTTGACAGAATAGCCTCCCCCCTTTTCATGTTGCCCCAAAGTTCCATTACGTGTGTGCCATTCCTCTTGTACTGGGGATCCTTGCATTCTTTTAACCATCTGTCCTAAATCCTGGGGTTTATGTGTGCCTGCAACCGGAAGGGTGCAGTGTGGAACGCTCCCTTTAACCCTAAACAAGCTCTGACTGTGGGAGGATAATTCAACCCCTGCCGCTATCCCTTCGGGTCCGATAAAGATTTTTCCGATCATCAATTGATGTTTCTGGTGCAGGAATGGTTGTTAAAAGATTTGTGCTGTAGCGTCTGATCCCGTTTTGTCACAATATGCTGTGCAGTGTAATGTTTCGTACCACTTGCCCAAGGTTTGAGATTTGAGGTAGTCTGTGATTAACCTTGTTACACACCAATATGAACCAACCAAATAGGATAGGGTTTTGCTTAGTGTGGGGTCCAAATTTTCCCAGGCATACAATATGGGAGTTGTGGGTTGAAGTAGTGGATATGCGCCACATTTATCTATGGGAACTCGAACCTCCAGACCAGCTGGGGAACAAGGATCGTGGCATTCATTTTACATAACAGGTCACGTCCACACAGATTCACTGGAACCTCTTTAGACAGTAGGAATGAATGACTATCTTCGTAATCCTCTATTTGTACATTGATAGGGTTGGAGAAAAACATTTGCTGTGCGTGTCCAGATAGTCCAATCACTGAGGTTTGATTAGTGGAAGTGGGAATTCCCCTCGTATCCTCCCTTGAAAGGACCGAATAGGTGGGACCAGTATCCACTAGGAATGGGACATCCTTTCCTTGTATTCGTATTTTTACTTCAGGTTATCCTATGGCATTTAACGAAACGACAGGCAGCTGTTTGTTCGCAGCACTCGGGTCTGGGATTGGGCGTCATTGATCATTATACGGGCAATTTGGTGGTTGGCCGAATTGCTTTTGATTCTGTGATCCAAATGGATCTTGCACAGAGAAATTAGTCTGAGGTCTAGCATGTACCTGGACTTGGGTCGCATACTGGTTTGGTTCTGAAGGGGGAGGGTGTGCTCTATTACCTGCCTGTTGAGTCCAATCATGATTTGGTTGTTGCTGTTTTGCCCGGCAAGTTCGAGCCCAGTGTCCAATCTGTCCACAATTGTGACAGGTATAATATTGTTCCTGCCCTGCACCTCCTCTCCCTCTTCCCCTGTAATATCCTCCTCTGGCTCGCCCTCTTCCTCTACCCTGGGGTGGGGCGTAGGACGGTGTCACCGGGGTGGGTGTCATTGGAGCTGCTTGTCCTACAAACATGGTGACCTTGCTTTTAGATTCTCTATTTCGCTCTTGTATGTCCTTTAACATAGATACAACCTTGGATAGCGATTCCTGTCGCCATCCGAGACAAACTAGTTTAAAGGGATCTCTGAGTTCGGGCCGTAGCCCGTTTACCACGGCGCTGATCATAGGAGCCTCTACCTCCTCCATTTTTATGCCTGAACATTGGTTCATGATCTCTCGCACTCTTTCTACATAATCCTCAACATCCTCCTCCTTTCTTTGTGTAGTTTCCATAATTTTGGACCAATTCGTTTTCCTCGGGAACACCGAATGTAAGGCTTCCCAACATCTTCCCCAGAACCCCTCTCCTGGCTTCGTGCTGGGATCTGCATCCGGAGCCTCTCGATGGGTTTTAATATCTTTGAATTTTATCTCAAGTTCGGCAAATGTTGTGTCCTTTAACCATGCTTTCAGTAAGATTTGACCATCTAATATACTGGGTTCGTGGCACAAGATGATTACTTTTAACTGGTCTATGGCCTTTTCAATATTGGTTTTGGGGTCTGCC
Organism: Pristiophorus japonicus; assembly: GCF_044704955.1. Taxonomy (NCBI): domain Eukaryota; kingdom Metazoa; phylum Chordata; class Chondrichthyes; family Pristiophoridae; genus Pristiophorus; species Pristiophorus japonicus. Next base: position 661,716 of record NW_027250777.1, read on the forward strand.
AATCCTTCCACAATTATTCTTAATTCACTTGGTGACCATGGTCGATAAATAGGGACCGGAGCCCCCCCAGAGAGTGGACTGGGAAAAAGTCTTACTGGGTATACTGATGATGATGGCTCCAGGGCACTGGGCTCTGGTCCACGGGTATGAATTCGTGTGCCCCCTGCAGGGCCGTCACGGTATTGATTCCCTTGTGACTGACTTATATTTCCTGCAGCCTCACCTGTATTGTTGGGAGCGGGTGTTACCCCGTTTCCCTGTACTCCGGCCCGATGATCATCTCCTCCTTGGCCTGGAGCACCCCCCGGGGATGGAACATACGGCGGTGGTCGATGGCTGTAGGGAGTCCAATCCTCATCCCAGTCCCCATCCTCATCCTTATCCCAACCCTCCGGAGCCCTAGGTGAGTGTGCCTTTGTCTCTTTAGCAACCATAACGGATGGGTGTTTGTTATGTCGAGGGCGATTCACCTGCTCTACCCGTTCATCCCCCTGCTTTCTCCCTCTAGTACACTGCTTGCTAACTCTTAGGCTCTTCTCGTGTCGTTCCTCAGCTTCCCTTTTCCAATCTCCAAACGCTGACCAATTCACTTTTTTTTTTCCTCTTCTACCTGGGTCTCTGTCTATAAGGCATTCTTCTAGACAGGTTATTCTCTCTAAATTGAATGAACCATCGGGTGGAAATGGCCTGTTTTCACCCTTAGTCCATTTTACCCATTCTCTTAGGTGGTCAATTGAAGACTAACCACAATTCTGGAGCATAAAATGGGCTGGGGTCCCTTTTGGTGGTGGTTTACTTGCTCCAGCCCCCATTCTGGATGATTTAAGATTTTACCACAGTTTCTGATCTCACAATCCTTTCGGCCAACCGAGTTCTCTACGCCCACTTCTCCTGGCCGTTACGTGGCCTGAAAAGGCTCTTAATTCGGGCTCAGTCTGGGTGTGTGAGATATGTTGGCACGAACCAATCGTAGTTGATCAATCAGTTACTGTTTCTTTTCTTAATCAATCCTTGTGTTTTTTTTTTCCCGAATCACAATTTTCCCTAGTGACTCTTCCCGTTTCTCTAATGGCAATGACTCACACAGGTATTGCACACAACAGTAATACAAGGACAACAAACAATATTCCCGTGAGTACACAAATCATAACCTCTAAACAAATTCTCAGTCTGCGTTGTACGCCACTACAGACCGAGTCCTTAACTTATCCTAATAACAGCTGATAAAACTTAAGGTTCCGTACCCAAACTCTTTGATCGATTGCGCTCTTTTTTTTTTAATAGTCTTATCACATAAGAACCCCTTCCGAATTAAAAACAATAAAAATCTTATCACATAAGAACCTTCGATCGATTATTAGCGCTTTTTTTTTTCTTTTCTTTTAATAGTCTTATCACATAAGAACCCCTTCCGAATTAAAAACAATAAAAATCTTATCATATAAGAACCTGGAACCCTTTTCGATCGACTAGCGCTTCCTTACCTACTGAAACCTTCCACGGGCTGTCTCGAGATTTTTTCCAGAACCTGTTCTCTTCTGCTGGCGAGCTGAGAAAGAAATGGTTATAAAAAAAATACCTTTAGCTTTTAAATGCCGAGTCTTGTAGATGCAGTACCTCAGCTGTGGACAACAGATTACATCTGCGATTCAACAGTGAAGAAACCTCTTGTGAGCAAAGGCTCACCTTGTTTGGCCACCGAAGCCTTTCACTGGAGAGGCACCATGCCTGTATCCGTTTTACTCACAGAACAGAGAGTATGCATCTCGGTGGAACCTCCAATAACTGTCGAAATCTCGACCTCAGAAAAGAATGACTCCGACACTTACAGCTCCGATGAAAGTTTCCCTTTTAATTTACTTGCTCGCAAGGGGTAGGTTTCACTCAGTCAAGGGCTAAATGAAACCTCCGCAATGGTACAGCTTCACAAGATATTTATACAGTAAAACCCAAGTTCTGGCCTCTCCCTGTGTATTGCTCTGTCTCACAGTCAGTGAATACAGATAAAGAGTTAATTACTATATCCTGGTCCTGAAATGGTGTCAAGATATTTCCTTCTGTCAGGGTTATCAGAAAGCCAAACGGCCATTACTCCATGAGTCATAGGTAATGGGCTATCACCTGTCTTGTAGTGTATCAGGATTATCCAATTTCCTGGTCAGTTTACCTGTTTGCTTCAAATGGATGAGGTAAAGGAAAGAGATAATGGCTAGAAGATAAGGGTGGGGTGACATGGAACTCCTGTAGTGTAGACAATAGGAGAGCACCATGGGGGGTTACTTGTCTCAGCATGACTTGTCTCCTAGCTGTCTGATAACCATCAGCCATCTAACAGCAGGTTTAGCTGTTCATAATAAGCTGGCTGCTAAAATGCAGAAAGTTCTGGAAGGGCCAGGACTCCATTTTAATCAAAAGGCACACAAATACCGTATGGTATCAGCTTAGATAAAAATACATTTCCACAGACTGGACTGTGATTCTGTGGGAATGGACTGTGATCCCTGTGGGACTGGACTGTGACCCCTGTGGGACTGGACTGTGACCCCTGTGGGACTGGACTGTAACCCCTGTGGGACTGGACTGTAACCCCTGTGGGACTGGACTGTTATCCCTTTGGGGCAGAACTGTGACCCCTGTGGGACTGGACTGTGACCCTGTGGGACTGGACTGTGATCCCTGTGGGACTTGACTGTGATCCCTGTGGGATTGGACTGTGACCCCTGTGAAACTTGACTGTGACCCCTGTGGGATTGGACTGTGACCCCTGTGGGACTGGACTGTGATCCCTGTTGGACTGGATTATGATCCATGTGGGACTGGACTGTAACCCCTGTGGGACTGGACTGTTATCCCTTTGGGGCAGGACTGTCAACCCTGTGGTACTGGACTGTGACCCCTGTGGTACTGGACTGCGACCCCTGTGTGACTGGACTGTGACCCCTCTGGGACTGGACTGTGACCCTGTGGGACTGGACTGTGATCCCTGTGGGACTTGACTGTGATCCCTGTGGGATTGGACTGTGACCCCTGTGGGACTTGACTGTGACCCCTGTGGGATTGGACTGTGACCCCTGTGGGACTGGACTGTGATCCCTGTTGGACTGGATTATGATCCATGTGGGACTGGACTGTGATCCCTGAGGGACTGGACTGTGATCCTTGTAGGACCGGACTGTGATCCCTGTGGGACTGGACTGAGATTCCTCTGATGACTGGACTGTAATCCCGACGGGACTGGATTGTGATTCCTGTGGGATTGGACTGTTATCCCTGTGGGATAGGACTGTGAACCTGTGGGACTGGACTGTGATCCCTGTGGGACTGGACTGTTATCCCTTTCGGATTGGACTGTGATCCCTGTGGGATTGGACTGTGATTCCTTCGGGACTGGACTGTGATCCCTGTGGGACAGGGCTGTGACCCTGTAGGAATGGACTTTGATCTCTTTGGGAATGGACTGTGATCCCTGTGTGACTGAAATATGATCCCTGTGGGACAGGAATGAGATCCTTGTGGGACAGGACGGTGATCACTGTGGGATTGGACTGAGTTCCCTGTGTGACTGGACTGTGAACCCTGTGTCACTGGACTCTGACCACTGTGGGCAGGGCTGTGATCCCTGTGGGACTGGACATTGATCCCCGTTGACTAGACTTTGATCTCTGTGAGATAGGAATGTGACCGCAGTGGGCCTGGACTGGAAACCCTGTGGCGCTGGACTGTGATCCATGTGGGACTTGACTGTGATTCCTGTGGGACTGGACTGTGACCCCTGTTGGACTGGACTGCGATCCCTGTGGGACTGGACTGTGATCTTTGTGGGACTGTACAGTAACCCCTGTGGGACGGAACTGCGATCCCTGTGGGACTGGACTGTGATCCCTGTGGGACTGGACTGTGACCCCTGTTGGACAGGACTGTGATCCCTGTGGGACTGGATTGTGATCCCTGTGGGAATGGACTGTGACCCCTGTCGGACTGGATTGTGATCCCTGTGGGAATGGACTGTGACCCCTGCTGGACTGGACTGTGATCCCTGTGGGACAGGAATGAGATCCTTGTGGAACAGGACGGTGATCAAAGTGGGATTAAACTGTGTTCCCTGTGTACTGGACTGTGAACCCTGTGGCATTATACTCTGACCCCTGTGGGCAGGACAGTGATCCTTGTGGGACTGGACACCCGCACTGTGGGACAGGACTGTAATCCCATCGGGACTAGACTGTGATCCGTGTGGGACTGGACTGTGATACTTGCGTGACTGCACTGTGACCCCTGTGTGACTGGACTGTGATCCTTGTGGGACAGGACGGTGATCACTGTGGGATTGGACTGTGTTCTCTGTGGCACTGGACTGTTATCTCTTCGGGACTGGACTGTGATCCCTGTGGGACTGGACTGTGATCGCTTCTGGACTGGACTGTGATCCCTGTGGGACAGGACTGTTATCCCTGTGGGACAGGACTGTGATCCCTGTGGGACTGGACTGTGATCCCTGTTGGACTGGATTGTGATCCATGTGGGACTGGACTGTAACCCCTGTGGTACTGGAGTATGACCCCTGTGTGACTGGACTGTGTCCACTGTGGGACTGGACTGTGACCCCTGTGGGACTGGACTGCGAACCCTGTGGGACTGGACTGTGATCCCTGTGGGACTGGATTGTGATCCCTGTGGGAATGGACTGTGACCCCTGTTGGGCAGGACTGTGATCCCTGTGGGACTGGATTGTGATCCCTGTGGGACTGGACTGTGACCCCATTGGCACTGGACTGTGACCCTTGTGCGACTGGAATGTGACACGTGTGCGAATGGACGTATCCCGTGTGGGACTGGACTGTGAACTCTGTGGGACTGGACTGTGACCCCTTTGGGACTGGACTGTGATCCCTGTGGGACTGGACTGTGACCACTCTGGGACTTTACTGTAACCCCTGTGGTACTGGACTGTGTCACCTGTGGGACTGGACTGTGACCCCTGTGGGACTGGACTGTGATCCCTGTTGCACTGGACTGTGACCCCTCTGGAACTTTACTGTAACCCCTGTGGTACTGGACTGTGTCCCCTGTGGGACTGGACTGTGACCCCTGTGGGACTGGACTGTGAACCTGTGGGACAGGACTGTGACCACTGTGGGACTGGACTGTGAACTCTGTGGGACTGGACAGTGATCCCTGTGGAACTGGACTGTGACCCCTGTGGGACTGGACTGTGATCCTTGTGGGACTGGACTGTGAACTCTGTGCGACTGGACTGTGATCCCCTTGAGACTAGACTGTGACCCCATTGGGACTGGACTGTGACCCTTGTGCGACTGGAATGTGACACGTGTGCGAATGGACGTAACCCGTGTGGGACTAGACTGTGAACTCTGTGGGACTGGACATTGATCCCTGTGGGACTGGACTGTGACCCCTGTGTGACTGGACTGTGATCTCTGTGGGAATCGACTGTGACCCCTGGGAGACTGGACTGTGACCCCTCTGGGACTGGACTGTGACACCTGTTGGACTGGACTGTGATCCCTGTCGGACTGGACTGTGATCCCTGTCGGACTGGACTGTGACCCCTGTGGGATAGGACTGTGATCCCTTTGGGACTGGACTGTGAACCCTGTGCGACTGGACTGTGTCCCCTGTGGGACTAGATTGTGATCCCTGTGGGGCCGAATTGTGATCCCTGTGGGATAGGACTGTGATCCCTGTGGGACTGGACTGTGATCCCTGTGGGACTGGACTGTTATCCCTGTGGGACTGGACTGTGATCCCTGTGGGACTGGACTGTGATCCCTGTGGGACGGGACTATTATCCCTGTGGGACTGGACTGTGATCCTTGTGGGACTGGACTTTGATCCCTTTGGGACTGGTCTGAGATTCCTCTGATGGCTGGACTGTGATCCCTTCGGGACTGGATTGTGATCCCTGTGGGATTGGACTGTTATCCCAGTGGGACTGGACTGTGAACTTGTGGGACTGGACTGTGATCACTGTCGGATTGGAATGTTATCCCTGTGGGACTGGACTGTGAACCTGTGGGACTGGACTGTGATCCCTGTGGGACTGGACTGTGATTTCTTCGGGACTGGACTGTGATCCCTGTGGGACTGGACTGTGATTCTTTCGGGACTGGACTGTGCTCCCTGTGCGATAGGACTGTGATCCCTGTGGGACTGGACTTTGATCTTTTTGGGAATGGACTGTGATCCCTGTGGGACTGAAATATGATCCCTGTGGGACAGGAATGAGATCCTTGTGGGACAGGACGGTGATCAATGTGGGATTGGACTGAGTTCCCTGTGTGACTGGACTGTGAACCCTGTGGCACTGGACTCTGACCCCTGTGTTACTGGACTATGACCACTCTGGGCAGGGCTGTGATCCTTGTGGGACTGGACACCCGCACAGTGGGACAGGACTGTAATCCCATTGGGACTGGACTGCGATCCCTGTGGGTCTGGACTGTGATCATTGCGTGACTGCACTGTGACCCCCTGTGTGACAGGACTGTGATCCTTGTGGGGCAAGACGGTGATCATGTGGGATTGGACTGTGTTCCCTGTGGCACTGGACAGTTATCCCTTCGGGACTGGACTGTGATCCATGTGGGACAGGACTGTTATCCCTGTCCAACTGGACTGTGATCCCTGTGGGACTGGACTGTGATCCCTGTGGGACTGGAGTGTGACCCCTGTGGGACTGGACTGTGATCCCTGTGGGACTGGACTGTGATCCCTGTGGGACAGGACGTGATCCCTGTGGTACTGGACTGTGATCCCTTTGGGAATGGACTGTGATCACTGTTGGACTTGACTGTGATACCTGTGGGACCGGAATGACATCCTTGTGGAACAGGACGGTGATCACTGTGGGATTGGACTGTGTTCCCTGTGGCACTGGACTGTGACCCCTGTGGCACTGGACTCTGACCCCTGTGGCACTGGAATCTGACCCCGATGGCACTGGACTCTGACCCCTGTGGGCAGGTCTGTGATCCGTGTAGGACTGGACTGTGATCCCTGTGGGACTGTACACCCGCTCTGTGGGACTGGACTGTGATCCCTGTGGGACAGGACTGTGATCCCTGTGGGATTGGACGTTGATCCCGGTTGGACTGGATTGTGATCCATGTGGGACTGGATTGTAATCCCTGTGGTACTGTAGTATGACCCCTGTGGGACTGGACTGTGACCCCTGTGGGACTGGACTGTGACCCATGTGGGACTGGACTGTAACACCTGTGGGACTGGACTGTTATCCCTTTGGGGCAGGGCAGTCACCGGTTTGGTCCTGGGTGTGACCACTGTGGTACTGGACTGTGACCCCTGTGGGACCGAACTGTGATCCCTGTGGGACTGGACTGTGATTCTGTGGGAATGGACTGTGATCCCTGTGGAACTGGACTGTGACCCCTGTGGGACTGGACTGTAACCCCTGTGGGACTGGACTGTAACCCCTGTGGGACTCGACTGTTATCCCTTTGGGGCAGGACTGTCACCCCTGTGGTACTGGACTGTGACCCCTGTGGTATTGGACTGCGACCCCTGTGTGACTGGACTGTGACCCCTGTGGGACTGGACTGTGATCCTGTGGGACTGGACTGTGATCCCTGTGGGACTTGACTGTGACCCCTGTGGGACTGGACTGTGATCCCTGTGGGACTGGACTGTGACCCCTGTGGGATTGGACTGTGACCCCTGTTGGACTGGACTGTGATCCCTGTTGGACTGGACTGTGATCCCTGTTGGACTGGATTATGATCCATGTGGGACTGGACTGTAACCCCTGTGGTACTGGACTGTGTCCCCTGTGGGACTAGACTGTGACCCCTGTGGGACTGGACTGTATCCCCTGTGGGACTGGACTGTGATCCCTGTGGGACTGGACTGTGATCCCTGTGGGACGGGACTGTGATCCCTGAGGGACTGGACTGTGATCCTTGTAGGACCGGACTGTGATCCCTGTGGGACTGGACTGAGATTCCTCTGATGACTGGACTGTGATCCCCTCGGGACTGGATTGTGATCCCTGTGGGATTGGACTGTTATCCCTGTGGGATAGGACTGTGAACCTGTGGGACTGGACTGTGATCCCTGTGTGACTGGACTGTTATCCCTTTGGGATTGGACTGTGATCCCTGTGGGACTGGACTGTGATTCCTTCGGGACTGGACTGTGATCCCTGTAGGACAGGGCTGTGATCCCTGTAGGACTGGACTTTGATCTCTTTGGGAATGGACTGTGATCGCTGTGTGACTGAAATATGATCCCTGTGGGACAGGAATGAGATCATTGTGGGACAGGACGGTGATCACTGTGGGATTGGACTGAGTTCCCTGTGTGACTGGACTGTGAACCCTGTGTCACTGGACTCTGACCACTGTGGGCAGGGTTGTGATCCCTGTGGGACTGGACATTGATCCCCGTGAGACTAGACTTTGATCCCTGTGAGACAGGAATGTGACCGCAGTGGGCCTGGACTGCAAACCCTGTGGCGCTGGACTGTGATCCATGTGGGACTGGACTGTGAACTCTGTGGGACTTGACTGTGATCCCTGTGGGACTGGAATGTGACCCCTGTGGGACTGGACTGCGATCACTGTGGGACTGGACTGTGATCTTTGTGGGACTGTACAGTAACCCCTGTGGGATGGAACTGCGATCCCTGTGGGACTGGACTGTAATCCCTGTGGGACTGGACTGTGGGACTGGACTACGATCCCTGTGGGACTGGACTGTGATCCCTGTGGGACTGGATTGTAATCCCTGTGGGAATGGACTGTGAGCCCTGTTAGACAGGACTGTGATCCCTGTGGGAATGGACTGTGACCCCTGCTGGACTGGACTGTGATCCCTGTGGGACAGGAATGAGATCCTTGTGGAACAGGACGGTGATCAAAGTGGGATTAAACTGTGTTCCCTGTGTACTGGACTGTGAACCCTGTGGCACTGTACTCTGACACCTGTGGGCAGGACAGTGATCCTTGTGGGACTGGACACCCGCACTGTGGGACAGGACTGTAATCCCATCGGGACTGGACTGTGATCCCTGTGGGACTGGACTGTGATCCTTGCGTGACTGCACTGTGACCCCTGTGTGACTGGACTGTGATCCTTGTGGGACAGGACGGTGATCACTGTGGGATTGGACTGTTATCTCTTCGGGACTGGACTGTGATCCCTGTGGGACTGGACTGTGATCGCTTCTGGACTGGACTGTGATCCCTGTGGGACAGGACTGTTATCCCTGTGGGACAGGACTGTGATCCCTGTGGGACTGGACTGTGATCCCTGTTGGACTGGATTGTGATCCATGTGGGACTGAACTGTGACCCCTGTGGTACTGGAGTATGACCCCTGTGGGACTGGACTGTGTCCCCTGTGGGACTGGACTGTGACCCCTGTGCGACTGGACTGTGACCCCTGTGGGACAGGACTGTGACCCCTGTGCGACTGGACTGTGACCCCTGTGGGACTGGACTGCGAACCCTGTGGGACTGGAATGTGGTCCCTGTGGGACTGGATTATCATCCCTGTGGGAATGGACTGTGACCCCTGTTGGACAGAACTGTGATCCCTGTGGGACTGGATTGTGATCCCTGTGGGACTGGACTGTGACCCCATTGGGACTGGACTGTGACCCTTGTGCGACTGGAATGTGACACGTGTGCGAATGGACGTATCCCGTGTGGAACTGGACTGTGAACTCTGTGGGACTGGACTGTGACCCCTGTGGGACTGGACTGTGACCCCTGTGGGACTTCATTGTTATCCCTGTTGCACTGGACTGTGACCCCTCTGGGACTTTACTGTAACCCCTGTGGTACTGGACTGTGTCACCTGTGGGACTGGACTGTGACCCCTGTGGGACTGGACTGTGACCCCTGTGGGACTGGACTGTGATCCCTGTGGGACTGGACTGTGAACTCTGTGCGACTGGACTGTGATCCCCTTGAGACTAGACTGTGACCCCATTGGAACTGGACTGTGACCCTTGTGCGACTGGAATGTGACACGTGTGCGAATGGACGTAACCCGTGTGGGACTAGACTGTGAACTCTGTGGGACTGGACATTGATCCCTGTGGGACTGGACTGTGACCCCTGTGTGACTGGACTGTGATCTCTGTGGGAATCGACTATGACCCCTGGGAGACTGGACTGTGACCCCTCTGGGACTGGACTGTGACACCTGTTGGACTGGACTGTGATCCCTGTCGGACTGGACTGTGATCCCTGTCGGACTGGACTGTGACCCCTGTGGGATAGGACTGTGATCCCTTTGGGACTGGACTGTGAACCCTGTGCGACTGGACTGTGTCCCCTGTGGGACTAGATTGTGATCCCTGTGGGGCCGAATTGTGATCCCTGTGGGATAGGACTGTGACCCCTGTTGGACAGGACTGTGATCCCTGTGGGACTGGACTGTGATCCCTGTGGGACGGGACTATTATCCCTGTGGGACTGGACTGTGATCCTTGTGGGACTGGACTTTGATCCCTTTGGGACTGGACTGAGATTCCTCTGATGGCTGGACTGTGATCCCTTCGGGACTGGATTGTGATCCCTGTGGGATTGGACTGTTATCCCAGTGGGACTGGACTGTGAACTTGTGGGACTGGACTGTGATCACTGTGGTATTGGAATGTTATCCCTGTGGGACTGGACTGTGAACCTGTGGGACTGGAGTGTGACCCCTGTGGGACTGGACTGTGATCCCTGTGGGACTGGACTGTGATCCCTGTGGGACAGGACTGTGATCCCTGTGGTACTGGACTGTGATCCCTTTGGGAATGGACTGTGATCACTGTTGGAATTGACTGTGATACCTGTGGGACCGGAATGACATCCTTGTGGAACAGGACGGTGATCACTGTGGGATTGGACTGTGTTCCCTGTGGCACTGGACTGTGACCCCTGTGGCACTGGACTCTGACCCCTGTGGCACTGGAATCTGACCCCGATGGCACTGGACTCTGACCCCTGTGGGCAGGTCTGTGATCCGTGTAGGACTGGACTGTGATCCCTGTGGGACTGTACACCCGCTCTGTGGGACTGGACTGTGATCCCTGTGGGACAGGACTGTGATCCCTGTGGGACTGGACTGTGATCCCGGTTGGACTGGATTGTGATCCATGTGGGACTGGATTGTAACCCCTGTGGTACTGGAGTATGACCCCTGTGGTACTGGATTGTGTCCCCTGTGGGACTGCACTCTGACCCCTGTGGGACTGGACTGTGACCCTTGTGCGACTGGAATGTGACACGTCTGCGAATGGACGTATCCCGTGTGGGACTGGACTGTGAACTCTGTGGGACTGGACTGTGACCCCTGTGGGACTGGACTGTGATCCCTGTGGGACTGGACTGTGAACCTGTGGGACTGGACTGTGTCCCCTGTGGTACTGGACTGTGTCCCCTGTGGTACTGGACTGTGACCCCTGTGGGACTGGACTGTGACCCCTGTGGGACTGGACTGTGAACCTGTGGGACAGGACTGTGACCACTGTGGGACTGGACTGTGAACTCTGTTGGACTGGACTGTGAACTCTGTGGGACTGGACTGTGACCCCTGTGGGACTGGACTGTGATCCCTGTGGGACTGGACTGTGAACTCTGTGCGACTGGACTGTGATACACTTGAGACTAGACTGTGACCCCTTTGGGACTGGACTGTGACCCTTGTGCGACTGGAATGTGACACGTGTGCGAATGGACGTAACCCGTGTGGGACTGGACTGTGAACTCTGTGGGACTGGACAGTGATCCCTGTCGGACTGGACTGTGACCCCTGTGGGACTGGACTGTGATCTCTGTGGGACTGGACTGTGAACCCTAAGAGACTGGACAGTGACCCCTCTGGGACTGCACTGTGGCACCTGTTGGACTGGACTGTGACCCCTGTGGGATAGGACTGTGATCCCTGTGGGACTGGACTGTGAACCCTGTGCGACTGGACTGTGTCCCCTGTGGGACTGGATTGTGATCCCTGTGGGACTGTACTGTGATCCCTGTGGGATAGGACTGTGATCCCTGTGGGACTGGATTGTGATCCCTGTGGGACTGGACTGTGATCCCTGTGGGACGGGACTATGATCCCTGTGGGACTGGACTGAGATCCTTGTGGGACTGGACTTTGATCCCTGTGGGACTGGACTGAGATTCCTCTGATGACTGGACTGTGATCCCTTCGGGACTGGATTGTGATCCCTGTGGGATTGGACTGTTATCCCTGTGGGACTGGACTGTGAACGTATGGGACTGGACTGTGATCACTGTGGGATTGGACTGTTATCCCTGTGGGAGAGGACTGTGAACCTGTGGGACTGGACTGTGATCCCTGTGGGACTGGAATGTGATCCCTTCGGGACTGGACTGTGAACCGCGTGGGACTAGACTGTGATTCTTTCGGGATTGGACTGTGATCCCTGTGGGACAGGACTGTGATCCCTGTGGAATTGGACTTTGATCTCTTTGGGAATGGACTGTGATCCCTGTGGGACTGAAATATGATCCCTGTGGGACAGGAATGAGATCCTTGTGGGACAGGACGGTGATCACTGTGGGATTGGACTGAGTTACCTGTGTGACTGGACTGTGAACCCTGTGGCACTGGACTCTGACCCCTGTGTTACTGGACTCTGACCACTGTGTGCAGGGCTGTGATCCCTGTGGGACTGGACATTGATCCCCGTGATACTAGACTTTGATCCCTGTGAGGCAGGAATGTGACCCCAGTGGGCCTGGATGTAAACCCTGTGGCGCTGGACTGTGATCCATGTGGGACTTCACGATGATCCATGTTGGACTGGACTGTGATCCCCGTTCGTCTGGACTGTGATCATTGTTGGACTGGACTGTAACCCCTGTGGGACTGGACTGTGATTCCTGTGGGACAGGAATGAGATCCTTGTGGGTCAGGACGGTGAACAATGTGGGATTAAACTGTGTTCCCTGTGTACTGGACTGTGAACCCTGTGGCACTGTATTCTGACCCCTGTGGCACTGGACTCTGACCCCTGTGGGCAGGACTGTGATCCTTGTGGGACTGGACACCCGCACAGTGGGACAGGACTGTAATCCCATTGGGACTGGACTGTGATCCCTGTGGTACTGGACTGTGACCCCTGTGGGAATGGACTGTGATCACTGTTGGACTTGACTGTGATACCTGTGGGACCGGAATGACATCCTTGTGGGACAGGATGGTGATCACTGTGGGATTGGACTGTGTTCGCTGTGGCACTGGACTGTGACCCCTGTGGCACTGGACTCTGACCCCTGTGGCACTGGAATCTGACCCCGATGGCACTGGACTCTGACCCCTGTGGGAAGGTCTGTGATCCGTGTGGGACTGGACTGTGATCCCTGTGCGACTGTACACCCGCTCTGTGGGACTGGACTGTGATCCCTGTGGGACTGGACTGTGATCTCTGTGGGACTGGACTGTGGTCCCTGTGGGACTGGCATGTGATGCTTATGGGTCTGGACTGTGATCCCTGTGGGACTGGACTGTGATCCCTGTGGTACAGGACTGTGATCCCTATGGGACAGGACTGTGATCCAATGGGACTGGACTGCAATCCCTCTGTGACTGTACTGTTATCCCTGTGGGAGTGGCCTGTGATCCCTGTGGGACAGGACTGTGATCCAGTGGGACTGGACTGCTATCCCTGTGGGACTGGAATGTGATCCCTCTGGGACAGGACTGTTAACCCTGTTGATGGGTTGCGTAAAATTCCCATGAGTCCCTCTCCCTGAAAATTAAAGAAAATGGACTGTTAAAAATGAGCGTTGGTTTTTCAAGTGGAGATCTAAGTTTAAAAGGAAAAATACTAAAGGAGGCCAACCTCATGGAAACCCCCCGCGGCTCCCCCCGCCCCTCCCTCTGCCCTGCCAGCGTTAGGACTTTTTGGAAATAGATTTCAAAATGGACCTAAATTACAGAAGCCTAAGATCCCCTAAACATCAATGGGAAGGAGCATATCAATGTTAAGATTCCACAACATTTTGGCTGTGAGAGTTACCGCATACAGGAGGTGAGGCTAACCTCTACGAATCAAATTCGTGTGTTAAGGATCTCAGACTGTCGTGGGGAGCTATGCAGCAACAATTCACCACCTAAAAGATAATCAAATTACTAGCCATTATCTAAACTACAGAACTCATCCAAATATGCAAGAAGCCAATTACCCAATCAACCACTCTGGAAATCATGGGCACAAATCGATGTCCAGGAAACGGGACAATCCTAAAATAGTGCAAAACCAGTGATAGCACATTATCACACCCTAATCGAGTTACTGCTGACTAGCCCACCAAAAACACTGACAAAGGAGACATTTGAAACTCAATGGACAGAGCAGTTTAAACAAAGCCCAATAACTCATTAGGAGCGAAGATAAGGAACCCTGTTTTAGTATAACTGAAGGCCTGTTTGGCATTTAAGGGTGCGCCTCGTGACACTCTTCATGTCGCAGTCTCGTGGCATAAGTTTAACCCCAGCCTCGAAAAGTGGGACCCCGAAATATCGGCGTGAAGAATCTCTAAAACTAAAAAGGACAGCACCACGACAGCAAACATGTTTTCACAACAACTATCGGAAAGTTCCAGACTGTCGCGACCAATCGAATCTTCAACGAGAACCAACGCGACAAAACCGAAGAAAAACCGAACATTGTTTCCACTCTACAAGCTGGTCCAACGCTACCAAGGGGTAAAACCTTACCTATCTGAACTTTTAAGACTACTCTGACCAAGGAAAAGTGAATACTCAGCCCACAAGTCCGATACGACCAGGACAACTAAGGCAAACCCTGGAGTTGGAACTGACAAAAGGGAATTGTTGAGCATGGTCCCTGAAACCCCAGACTTCTAACCTAGCTAGATCATGGGTCTGGGAGGTTGGGGTTTTTCTTACTGTTCCTACCTGTTGATGTTCTGGTGTGTTTTCCCCTTCCAGGTTTAGTGCAGAAGTATTTTGGGAGGTGCGAGGACTGTGTTCTTTTAATCTGTTATATGTGTTATGTGATCTTCCCAAATATACAGCATTTGAGTTGCTATTTCTCCCTATTTGTATCTGATTACTGTGATTATTAAAAACGTGCCTTTTTACTCTGTCTGAACACAATAAAACCAGTTTTGCATCGTACACAACTGACTCTGTCTCAGTTTCTCACAACCCCCAAATCAGTCCATAGTCTAGAATCCAGGGTGTGGGGCGCCTCGAAAACGCCAAGGTGTCAGAGAAACCTGACCAAAAACCAATCCTACATACTGGCGACCACAAAGGGACTGTGGCAAAAGGGATGAGAGGAGACAGACTTTGGTTGTGAGAAAAGAAGTAAAATGGAAGCGAGGATTGCTTCCTATGTGGTCAGAAGAGTGAATGTAACAAAGAAGTGTGTCCGCGATCTGTTGCGTGCTGAGCGTCCAGGGGACGCTGCAGCCCAGTGGACAGAGGGCAAAATTCACAAAAAGGCAGTGGAAAAGGCAATGTGACTGGTATGTCTGCATAAACATGTCCAACTCTTAGATTTGACAGTAGAGAAACTAAGGGCTGAACTGAGAGCGGCAGAGGAACAGTCTAGTGCACAGACAATCATAGGGGAAAGGTTAATGAGAGAGTTACATGAGCACAACAAGGAAAGGCTTTACACAGGGAAGTAGTTCAGGAATGGGTTGGATTAAATGCAGTGTCAGGTCACATAGGCTAAGGAAAATGAATGGGGACTGCAAGAAGAGAATGCTCGCCTTAATAGACAAATTAAAGAGCAGGAGGAGAGAGTCAAAGACATCCAAGCAGCCTACAGAGCAATCAGCACTCAGGTGTTTGTGTCGGGAGATCGCGGCCTCTGCCAGCAGCAAATTGAAAGTTTAAACCGCGCTCTGTACAGGGCAAGAGGCATGGTGTGCTTCATAATTCCGGGTACGACCCGGGCAGACCTGGAAGAGCAGAAGAAAACTGTTCAGTCATACCTGTGGCGCCGGGGAACAACCCGGTTGGTGCAGCAGGAGGGAGGGACAATTGCTCAGGCAGGCAGGGAGTACGGACCACCAACACCTGTGGTGCCGGGGCTTAGCTCGGTTTGGCAGCAGGGAGAGAACGGTGAGCCAGAACTGAAAGGGTCGGAGCCGGGACCAATGTGTCTGGTCAGGCAGCAAAAGTTCAGCGAGTGTGGGTGGAGCACCGGGGGTTCTTGAGAGCCAATTCGTTGTTCCCCACACGACCCAACAGTGGAGGGCTATGGTAAGCTACCTGAGTAAGCTCACACGTAAGGGAGACCCCTCCGTCCACTTCATGGAAGTGGAACAGGCAGCCGAGATTAGCGGGTGTGATGATTCAGAGCCGATAAAACTGTACCTTTTTTCTCTGGAAAGCAATCTGTACCAGTCCCTTTCGGCGGAGTGCTGAAAGGGCAGGGGTACATATGATGATGTCCGGGATGAAGGTCTGGAGGCCATGGGTCTAAATGAGGGAAGACCCTTCTCCGGAGTGGACAAGACAGTGCAGCTCGTTGGAGAAACCCCTCAGGCTTCCGCTGACAGGCTGTGGCCTGAGTATCAGCAATCCTGCAGTATGGCTCTCGACCGGGCTAACCTTACACCGGGAGAACGGGCACAATGGCTCAGGAGCATAGTGGCGAACAGCCTGCCCCGGATAACAGCCAGAACGGAGCTTTGGTTTGACCAAAGGGACCCCCAAGCCACCGAGGAAACAGTGATCAGGCAACTGACCATGGCATATCGGAACTGCAGCGGGGAAGAGCACCCACCCAAGGGAAAGGTACATGAGTTAAAACACAGTCAGGGAAAGAAAGAGTGGCACCAGGAAGCGGGTAACCCTCCGAAACCAAGCGCAACTTCTTTGGGTGCGGGAAGCATGGACATTGGAGGAAGGATTGTAGGAATCCCTGGAAGGACAGGGTAGGAAATAATCCCACAGTCCCAGCCAAAAAGACCGAGCCGTCGGTCTCCCCCCAAACATTTGAGACCATGGTGGCCACATTCCGAACCGTACTAATGGGTCCGGGGAAGGTAGCCACGGCCACCGGTACAGTGATACCACCGAACTCATCTCACCCAGATTTATGACTAGATCCAGCGCAGCCTGTCTACCTGTGTCCCGAGTGTACGGTGCCTGGAAGCAACCGTATGTCGAAATGGAGATGGGGAGAGTAAAGGGGACTTATTTTCTGGACACTGGAGCATCATGCACCATAGCCTATGCAGATGACCCCACAGCCTCACCTCTATCAAACGGGACCTCGTACAGCCTGGTGAGATTCACGGGCAATGAACAGGCTGGGTCATTCTCCATCCCGCTGTCATTCAATTAGGAACACTGCACACTCAGTGGACGTGTGTCCTGATGAAGTGGGAGCAGGAGGGAAAAGGAATCCTGGGGGCCGACTTTATTATAGGTCACCGGATTCTAGTGGAAAGAAGAAACCATTGTCTGTGGTGGCAGCCTGTACCGATAAAGAAAGTGAGGTAGCTGTCACCCCAGAGAAACAAGGAAAGGGGACCCTGTGTACAATGAAGAAAAGGGAGGGTGACGACCTTGAATTACTGTCAGTAACACTCCAGTGGAGTAGCATGCTGCTGTGCGAGTACATCTCGCCACATTTGCCACTCACAAACATGATTGTAGGAGAGAAAACGGATCGAGGTCAGTGTGAGTGGGAACCCCATGACCCGACCACAAAAGCTGTACAATTTCCCCAGGGAAGCAGACGCAGACATGGAAACGACCATGAGTTCTTTGGTTAACCAGGGGGTATTGAGACCGATAGCCACCCATGTGAAGTCTCCACTGTGGCCGGTTAAGTAACAGGAGAATTCCTGGAGAGCCACGGTGGACTACCGGCGACTCAACGGTAACATCCCGGCCTTTCACCCATGGTCGCAGCTGTCGCCGACCTCATTGGAAGTATCCCAGCATCCGCGACCACCTTCACGGTGCTGGGTATTTCCAACGGGTTTTGGACCATTCCCTTGTGAAGGGAGGACCAGTACAAGTTCGTTTTTACATTGGAACTGCCTGCCCCAGGGTTTTCACAACAGCCCCAACACTTTTCATCAATGCATGGCTAACTGCTAGAAGGGTTTAGCAGACTCCGGCAGCTGGTCCAGTATGGGAACAATCTGCTCCTATTCACCGATGAGGGTGAGCAGCACGGTCCACTGCTGGCCGGGCTGCTGGAGCTAATTAGGGAGGAAGGTTTTAAAGTTAACCCCAAGGCGGCGCATATCTGACAAAACGAAGTAAAGTTCCTGGGACTGATGGTTCGCGCTGGGGAAAGAGCCTTTGACAAGGCTAGAAGGGAGGCAGTACAGGAATTACCAGCCCCCAACTCAGTAACGGGAGGGAGATCTTTGCTAGGGCTAACAGGGTACGGCAGAGACTTCATTGAGGATAATGCTGCCACAGCAGCCCCTCTGCTCCGAATCCAACACAAGGGAGTGGAGCGGGATTGGGACCAGGGTTGCGAGGCAGCATTTATACAAGACAAGGAAAGGCTGCAGACCGCACCGGCCCGAGGAGCGATTGATCGGGGGAGAGAGTTGTTCCTGGAGGTGGCAGCCAGCGGAGACAGTCTGAGCGCAGTGCTGTTGTAGGAACAGCACGGCCAGCTGAGACCGGTGGTTTACTCCTCCAGGATACTCACCAGTGTGGAAAAGGGATACTCCATCTGTGAGAGGCACCTACTGACCACTCACTGGCTGTGAAGAGATCTTTAATCTTCACAGGAGGGTCCCCTATCACACTCCTCACCCACCATACGCCTACCCAGATGCACCTGAATGGGAGGATTAAGGATGGGACAGTGAGCATGGCTCGCATCGCTCGCTTGACCGTACTCCTCTCCCAGATGGACCTAAGGGTAAAAGGCCTGTGAGAGCCAAGGCTCGCAGCTAACAGGATCTACCTGGGGACAGCCCACCAGTGCTCTGTAGAAGGTGTATGAGAAGTCAACGTAGGATTTCGGGCCGGGATACACCCCTCGGGCCGCGAAATCTACGTGGACGGTTCGAGCACAGTAATTGTTGATGAACGACTTACAGGGTGCGGAGTCTATGACCCAGAGGCGAACATTACGCTGGATATTAAACTCCCCAGCACCATGAGCGTCCAGCATGCTGAACTGTCCACGGTGGTATATGTGGTCACACACCCCGAGAATTTCCCGACACCGTTCACGATTAACTCGGACAGTATGTTTACATGCAACTCGTGTCCGGAGTACCTGGCCATCTGGTCCCGTCAGGAGACCTTTGGCAATCAAGCCCCTGCTGGAAAAGATCATGACGGCCTTCGGGGAGGAAAGGGAGAATTACATTCACAATGTGAAAGCCCACTCGACCACTGAACCTCGAGGTCAGAGAAACCAGCAGGCAGACGTGCTGGCTAAGGAGGGTGCTCGCACAGGGAAGTTTGGGAATCTTTACGCCCTGGACCCCATAGCAGCAGTTAGGGGCAGGGTATGAACGGCAGACAGGGCAGGAGTGGTATTAGCGCTGGACTTGAAAACAGTTCAAACCCAGGATCCAGTCCTAAGACCCGTTTTAAATGCACTAACCAAGGGAGAAAAGGTAGAAGGACCATACGGCGCAGCAGCCATGACCGTTAAAGAAGGCATGCTGTTCAGGGGAGAGCAATGGGTAATTCCACAACAACACAGGAGGGAATTCCTGCAACTTGCCCATGAGGTTCCAGGAGCGGGGCAGCCCGGACCTGAGACCACCTGGCAACGGGTGGAACAGGCAGGGTGGTGGCCGAGACTCAGGGAGGATGTCCGCGAGTTCTGCACCGACTGCCTAGTGTGTGCTGCTAACAATTCTGACCCCCAGAAAAGGAAGGTTTCTATGGGACACATCATGAGGGTAGAGGGACCATGGCAGTCGATTCAGATCGACTACATCGGGCCCCTACCCACCGCCCAGGGAGGCGATAAATACTGCCTAGTCCTGGTGCCTGCGTTCTCCAAATGGTTTGAAGCCTTTCCATGCCGAACAGCCACCGCTTTAGGAACGGCTAGGATCCTTGTGAAAGTAGGTATTTTTCGGAGGGGTCTAGCACAGTATGTGGAGTCTGACCAGGGGAGCCACTTCACAGGTCAGCTAATGCAGGCAATCTTTAATACGCTCGGCATTCAAGGGAAATGGCATGTTGCCCACAACCCACAGTCATCAGGTATTGTGGAGCGTTAAAACAGAATCATTAAAGAAAGGCTGCGGAAGGAGACGGGGCACTCACCCCAAAATTGGGTAGAGGTCTTAGCGCTGATCCTAATGTGGATCCGGGGGAGCCAGTCACAGAGCTCGGGGTATTCCCCACACAAGCTCATGACTGGGAGGGCCATGCGAACCCCCAACCATGTCCTACCCCGGTGCTCACGGAAGGTCAGCTCAGAGAGGTGAACCGGGACCGTTTTGTCAACAATCTGTTTGAACACCTCAAGCAGATACACTGGCAAGCTGCTGATAACATGGGGAAGCAACATCGGAGCAACCGATTGCTGCTAGAACCCCGCTAGCACCACGAATGGGAGATAGAGGATCAGGTGATGCTTAGGAATTTTGCCCGGATAGGAACATTTGAAGCCCTATATGTGGGACCATACCACATTGTGGACAAGTCAAGCCCCATTGTCTATGCCATAAAGATGACCCACTGCACGAAGTTGTTCCATATCAACCAGTGTAAGCTGTTTGAACCAGAGGAGCCCGAAAAACGTAAGAAGCAGCCAGCAGCCGCTGGCTGTGAAAGTCCGAAAGGGGGCGGGGCAGCCATACAAACAGGGCAGGTGGGAGCGGGGAACTGCGTTAACGGAGGGACGATCCCACCAATTGCTTGGGACTTGGATGCACCCCCAGTAACAGTAGCCGCAAGAAGGACTACCAACACACCACAGCCAAAAGCCCCTTGGTCACCAGCGCCCCAGTTCCAGTGGGGTGGTCCAGGAAAGGCCGCCACCAGGAAGGGGACACCCAAGGTCAGGAAACGTTGTAAAGATAAGGGCCCACAACCTGCAACTTCAGGCTGCGCAAAACCTACAGAGCAGGACACTGCAGCCACACCAAAAGGAGCAGTGTGCTGCATCATCGAAGGGAACAGTTCCCCGATCGCCTGGGACACACGGCAAACCCCAGTAACATTAGTGAGAGCCCTCTGGATATTGCGGCTCAGGCCGCCTTACTTGCAGCCTTACTTGATGCTCAGGAGCTGTCCCAAGCGGAAGCAAACAGGAATTAGCCTGACCACCCGGAGACGGGTGGCAGATGTACATATATAGCGATGTGAATTTAAGGATGTTTAAAATATGAATGTATTTAGGTTTAGTGAATGATTTAGAATAGTGTAAGATTTATCTGTATAATGTTAAGTATATATGTATTAGTTAATTGGGGTAAGGAAAATAATCTACCTGTGCAGCTGTTTAAAGAAGCACAGGCCGGGTAACACCTGGGAGTAAGAGGAATCTACCGCTATGCCTATTAAGGAAGCACCGGTAAGATAACAAGCAGAACGATTGTGAGACAAAGTTAAAAGCAATCAGTCCACGTGGAACTGAATAAGACAGCCA
The DNA here is from genome assembly GCF_044704955.1 of Pristiophorus japonicus. Taxonomy (NCBI): domain Eukaryota; kingdom Metazoa; phylum Chordata; class Chondrichthyes; family Pristiophoridae; genus Pristiophorus; species Pristiophorus japonicus. Next base: position 683,302 of record NW_027250777.1, read on the forward strand.
GTCAATTAAAGACTATGAGCCCAACTTGGAACTCAGTCACCTTTGTCAAGCCAGAGAGCTTTCTCAGGGCAAGACAATCTGTTTTCTTTGCCCCTGCAGGAAAGAGGACAGTATGAGAAGGATCGTGTTCCTGCTCGCCCTGATAAGGAAGAGCAGCAGCGACTGAGGTGACGTGGAAGAATCCCTCATTTACGGGTGTCCAGTGAGTGAGAACAGTTTTTGCTTTAAATGCGAGGCCCCAGTTAAAGTGGCGCAAGAATGGATTGTACCCATTCCTGAGCCCTACACTGTTCACCTCACAGTCACCGATAATTTCACACATCTACAAGACTATGGAACATATTTTGGTTATGCAATTCCTCCTCTATCCGAACATCTTACCTCCTTGCTGCAATCTGTGGAAATATTGCAGAAACATTTCTACACTCTGGAACAAAAAATATTTAAGATAGGGAGTGAGATCTTGGCTATCATAGTTCCACCCTGGTGGGACATTTTCGGAAATATAGTAGTCCCTTCTTGGATCAGGATAGACTCCCCTCTTTTGGTACTATATCAGCTCTGGCTCGTTCTGTATCTGTGGTGTTCCAAGTGCAAAGGGGAGAACCGAAGGCACCAATCCCGATATTACAGGATGGTGGACAAACCTTAGGAACCCTATTAGCAATTTAATTTTATAATGTTGTTTGATGTATTTGAAATATGTATTATTCTTGTGAAGAGCAGCGTAACTTGCCTATATGCCTGTAAAGGGAAGAGGATGTAACTGAATGCTGTATCATGTAAAGCAGAATGTATGCTCTGGCTGCGGGAAGGTTAGCTATTGAGAGTCAGGAATCTTTACTCACCTGTAAAGGGATACTATGGTTGGATAGTGTCATAGCGGGGACTGAAGGGTTCCCAAAAATTCCCATGAGTCCCTCTCCCTGAAAATTAAAGAAAAGCTCCTCTTGGAATGTTAAATATGAGCTTTAGATTATTCAAGTGGAGATCTAAGTTTTAAGGAAAAAGGCAAAAGGGGGCAAACCTCCTGGAAACCCCCCCCCCCGCCCCCCCCCCAGTGTTTGGATTTTTTGAAAAGAAAATACAAAATGGACCTAAATTACAGAAGCCTGAGATCTCCTAAACGTCTATGGGAAGGAAAATATCAATTTTAAGATTCCACAACATTTTGGCTGCGAAACAGAGTTACCGAATACAGGAGGTGGGACGAACCTCTGTGAAGCAACTTCGTGTGTTAAGGATCCCAGACTGTCCGGGGAACAATGCAGCACAATTCTCCCCCTAAGAGATAATCAAATTACCAGCCATTATCTAAACTACAGAACTCATCCAAAATATGCAAGAAGCCAATTACCCAATCAACCAATTTGGAAATCATTGGCCCAACGAGGTGGCCAGGAAACTGGATAATCCTAAAACAATGCAAAATCAGTGATAGCCCATTATCACACCCTAATCGAGTGACTGCTGACTAGCTCACCAAAAACACTGACAGAGGTGACATTTGAAAATCAGTGGACAGAACAGTTTAAACATAGCCCAAGAACTAATTTGGCGCGAACATAAGGAAGCCTGTTTTAGTATAATTGAAGGCGTGTTCTGGCAGTTAAGGGTGCTTCTAGAGACACTATTAAGGTAGCAGTCTCGTTGCATAAGGTTAACACCAGCCTTGAAAAGTGGGACCCCGAAACATCCATTAAAGGAATCTCTAAAACACAGAATGACAGCACCACGATCGCAAACAGGCTTTCAGAATGACTATCGGAAAGTTTCGGATCATCGCAACCAATCAAACAGTCAACCGGAACCAACGCGACAAAACCGAAGAAAATACGAAGGTTTTTGCACTCTGCAAGGTGTTCCTAAGCTATTAAGGATTAAAACATTACCTAATGGGACTTAGAAGACTATCCTGACCAAGGAAAAGTGAATACCCACCCCACAAGTCCAATACGCAATTTACCGCATCAGCGGACTCAGCCCAATTGAAGAAGCGACGCAGGTTGAGGTCCCCAACGAGGTCCGGGGTACAGACTACAGAACGCGGACAACTAAGGCGAACCCCAGAGTTTGGAAGAGGACCAGGACAACTAAGGCGAATCCCGGAGTTGCAACTGTCAATAGGGAATTGGTGAGCATGGTCCCTGAAACCCCAGAGTTCTAACCTAGCTCGATGGTGGGTCTGGGAGATTGGCGTTTTTCTTACTTTCCGACCTGTTGATGTTCTGGTGTGTTTTCCCCTTCCAGGTTTAGTGCATACGTATTTTGGGAGGTGGGAGGACTGTGTTCTTTAAATCTGTTATATGTGTTATGTGTTCTTCCCAAATATAGAGCATTTGAGTTGCCATTTCTCCCTATTTCTACCTGATTACTGTGATTATTACAAACGTGCCTTTTTACTCTGTCTGAAAGCAATAAAACCAGTTTTGCATTCCCAACTGACTCTGCCTCAGTTTTTCACAGCCCCCAAATCAGTCCACAGTCTAGAATCCAGGGTGTGGGGTGCCTCGAAAACGTCAAGTAGTCAGAGAATTCTGACCAAAAACCATCCCCTACCTCATGCATTCATTTCTCTATCCTGCTATTTCTGTACCCACCATCACATGGTACAGGTAGCAACCGTGAGATTACAACCTTGGAGATAGAAACATAGAAACATACAAAATAGGTGAAGGAGTAGGCCATTCGTCCCTTCGAGCCTGCCCCACCATTCCATAAGATCATGACTGAAGATTATCTCAGCACCCCTTTCCTGCTTTCTCTCCATGCCCCTTGATCCCTTTTGCCGTAAAGGCCATAATTTAACTCCCACTTGAATATATCCAATGAACTGGCATCAACAACTATCTGCTGCAGACAATTCCACAGGTTAACAACTCTCTGAGTGAAGGAGTTTCTCCACATCTCGGCCCTAAATGGCCTACCCCTTATCCTAAGACGGTGTCTCCTGGTTCTGGACTTCCCCAACATCGGGAAAAATCTACCCGCATCTAACCTGTCCCGTCCCGTCAGAATCTTGTATGTTTCTACGAGATCCCCTCTCATCCTTCTGAACTCCAATGTATAAAGGCCCAGTTGATCCAGTCTCTCCTCATATGTCAGTCCGACCATCCCGGGAATCAGTCTGGTGAACCTTCGCTTCACTCCCTCAATAGCAAGAACGTCCTTCCACAGATTAGGAGAGCAAAATTGAACAAAATATTCCAGGTGTAAGTCCCTGAACAACTGCAGTAAGACCTCCTGCTCCTATACTCAAATCCACTAGCTATGAAGGCCAACGTAAAACTTGCCTTCTTTACCGCCTGCTGCACATGTAGGCCAACTGATGAACCATGACACCCAGGTCTCGTTGCACCTCCCCTTTTCCCAATCTGCCACCATGCAGATAATATTTTGTCTTCGCGATTTTTCCCCCAAAGTGGTTAACCTCACATTTATCCACATTATACTGCATTTGCCATGCTTTTGACCATTCCCCTAACCTGTCGGATCACCCTGCAGCCTCATAGCGTCCTCCTCACAGCTCACACCACCACCCAGTTTAGTGTCATTTGCAAACTTAGAGATATTACACTCAATCCTTCACCCAAATCATTGATATATATTGTAAAGAGCTGTGGACCCAGCATTGAGCCCTGCGGCACTCCACCAATCACTGCCTGCCATTCTGAAAAGGACCCGTTAACCGACTCTATCCTTTCTCTCTGCCAACCAGTTTTGTATCCACGTCAGTATTTTACCCCAATACCATGTGCTTTAATTTTGCTCACCAATTTCTTGTATGGCACCATGTCAAAAGCCTTGTGAAAGTCCAAATACACCACATCCACTGGTTCTCCCTTGTCCACTATACTAGTTACATCCTCAAAGAATTCCAGATTTTTCAAGCATGATTTCCTCTTCATAAATTCATGCTGACTTGGACCGATCCTGTCACTGCTTTTCAAATGCGCTGCTATTTAATCCTTAATAATTGATTCCAACATTTTCCCCACTACTGATGTCAGGCTAACCTGTCTATAATTACCCGCTTTCTCTCGCCCTCGCTTTTTAAAAAGTGGTGTTACATTAGCTACCCTCCAGTCCATAGGAACTGATCCCGAGTCGATCGACAGTTTGATAATTATCATCAATGCGTCCACTATTTCTGGGGCCACTTCCTTAAGTACTCTGGGATGCAGAATATCAGGCCCCGGGGATTTATCGGTCATTCAATCACATCAATATCCTTCAGTTCCTCCTTCTCACTAGACCCTCGGTCCCCTAATAATTTCGGAAGTTTATTAGTGCCTTCCTTCGTGAAGACAGAACAAAATTTTTTGTTCAATTGGTCTGCCATATCTTTGTTCCCCATTATAAATTCACCTGAATCCGACTGCAAAGGACCTACGTTTGTCTTCACTTATCTTTTTCTCTTCACATATCTATAGAATCATTTGCAGTCAGTTTTTATCTTCCCAGCAAGCTTCTTATCGTACTCTATTTTCCCATTCTTAATTAAATCCATTGTCCTCCTCTACTGAATTTAAATTTCTTCCAGTCGTCAGGTTTTCTGCTTTTTCTTGCCAATTTATATGCCTATTCCTTAGATTTAACACTATCGTTAATTTCCCTTGTTAGCCACGGTTGAGCCACCTTCCCTGTTTCATTTTTACTACAGACGTGGATGTACAATTGTTGAAGTTCATCCATGTGATCTTTAAATGTTTGCCATTGCCTATCCACCGTCAAACCTTTAAATATCATTTGCCAGTCTATTCTAGCCAATTCACGCCTCAAACCATCGAAGTTACCTTTCCTTAAGTTCAGGACCCTAGTTTCTGAATTAACTGTGTCACTCTCCATCCTAAGAAAGAACTCTAACATGTTATGGTCTCTCTTCCCCAAGGGGCCTCGCACAACAAGATTGCGAATTAGTCCTCTCTCATTACACATCACCCAGTCCAGTATGGCCATCTCCCTGGTTGATTCCACGACATATTGGTCTGGAAAACCATCCCTAATACACTCCAGGAAATCTTTCTCCACCGCATTGCTACCAGTTTGGTTAGCCCAATCAATATGTAGATTAAAGTCACCCATGATAACTGCTGCACCTTTATTGCATGCATCCATTATTCCTTGTTTGATTCTGTCGCCAAACTTACTACTGCTGTTTGGTGGTCTGTACACAAATCCCACTAGCGTTTTCTGCCCCTTGGTATTCCGCAGCTCCACCCATACCGATTCTCATCATCCACGCTAATGTCCATTCTTACCATTGAATTAATTTCCTCTTTAACTAGCAATGCCACCCCGCCTCCTGTTCCTTCCTGTCTATCCTTCCTAAATGATGGATACCCCTCGATGTTGAGTTTAATCTCTGTCCTATCTGCTACACTCTGCCTGCAGGACCTCCTCCCTCTTTCTACCAATGGTATTGGTACTGATATGGACCAGGACCTCTGATTGTTTACCCTATCCCCCCAGAATGTTTTGCAGCACCTCAGTGACATCCTTGATCGTGGCACCAGGTAGGCAACATCCCAGCCTGGAGTGACCTCTCCGGCCGCAGAAACTGCTGTCTGCTCGCCTGATTATCGAAACCCCGACCACTAACTCACCTCCATTCTCCTTCCTCCACCTGTAAAGCTGTGCCATCCATGGTGGCGTGGACTTGTCTCACTCTTCGGTCCCAGCGTCACCATCGCCCTCACCAGTACTCAGAAAATAATACGGGTGAAATTCTGAGTGAAATAGACAGAGTGAGAGAGGGGATTTGGGGGTTTTGCTGCTTTGAAAGTGGAATAGTGCCCAGGCCCAAATGAAATGCATCCTCGGCTGTTGAGCGAATCAAGAGAGGAAATAGCAGAGGGGTTGACCTTAATTTTCTCATCCTCTTTGGATTCGGGCTTAGTGACAAAGCAATGGACGATTGTTGATGTGATACCCTTGTTTAAGAAGGGAGAAAGAGATAGCTCGAATAATTACAGGCCTGTCAGCCTATCCACAGTGGTAGGAAAATTATTGAAAAAAATATTGAAGGACAAGATAGATACAAATTAAGAAAGGCAAGGATTATTCAGGGACAGTCAGCACGGATTTGTAAAGGGAAGCTCCTGTCTGACTCACCTGATTGCAATTTTCAAGGAGGCAACCAAGCGGACCGATGAGAGCAGTGCATATGCCTTAGTGTATATAGACTTTAGCCAAGCTTTTGATAAGGTCCCACATTGTAGATTGGTCCAGAAGATAAAAGCCCATGGGATCCAGGGCAAAGTGGCAAGTTGGATCCAAAATTGGCTCAGAGTTATGAAGCACAGTGTAATTTTTGTTGAATGTTTTTGTGACTGGAAGCGTGATTCCAGTGGGATTCCACGGGGCTCGGTTCTGCGTCCCTCTGCTTTTTGTGGTACACATCAATGATCCAGATTTGAATATGATGGGTGTGATTAAAAAGTTTGCAAATGAACATAAAATTGTCTGTGTGGTTAAAAATGAAGAGGAAAGCCATGGACTGCAGCAGGAGGATTGTAATCCACTGGTCAGGTGGGCAGAACAGTAGCAAATTACATTTAATTCCGAGAAGTGTGACGTAATGCCCTTAGAAAGGGGAGACACATTAAAAGGTAGGCCACATAGAAGTGTAGAGGAACAACGGGAACTTGGAGTGCTTCTCCACAGGTCCCTGAAAGTCGCATACGAGGTGGATAAGGTGGTTAAGAAGACATACGGTTTGTTTGTCTGTATTTGTCGAGGCATAGAATACAAGAGCAGGGAGGTTATGCTTAATTTATAAAATACAATGGTTAGGCCACAGCTGGAATACTGCGCGCAATTCTGTTCGTGTTATAGTAGGAAGTACGTGATTTCACTGGAGAGGGTGCAGAAGAGATTTACGAGGAGGCTGCCTAGAATGGAGAATTTTAACTTTGCGACCAGAGTGGACAGGCTGGGTTTGTTCTCCTTGGAAGATAGGACGCTGAGGGGAGATCTCATTGAGGTAGATAACATTTTCAATGGCCTCCATATAGTGGATAGCAAGGGCCTCTTTCTCTTTCTGGACTGATCATTTACGAGGGAGGATAGGTTTAAGCTGGTTAGTTGAAGAATTAGAGGCGATTTAAGGGGAAAATTCTTCATGCAGCGGATTGTGTGGGGTTTGTAACTCGCTGCCTGGACGGGTGTTGAATGCAGAAACACTCACCACATTTAAAATGTGCTTGCATGGGCACTTGAAGTTACTTAACCTGCAGGATGACGGACCTAGAGTCGGTAAGTGGGACTAAACTAGATAACCTCTTGTTGGCTGGTGCAGACACGATGGTAAGTAGATCATGGAAACTATTAAGGCCAGAGTTATCTCCATGGCAAGTTTTGATCGCCTAGATGGGTCGGAAAGGAATTTTCCCATATTTTTTTCCCCAATTCACCTAGATTTTGACCTGTTTCTTTGTACCTCCCATGAGATCACATGGTTCCAGGTGGGGTGGAGTGTAAATTGTTGCAATTCATGTGGTACATCATGACTGTTTGAGCATGGTGCTCTTTACCTGTCCAGCGTTGTTCATTGTTAATAGATTTATATGTAACCTTCAGGGCTGCTGACCGAGGGCCGTGTGTCTTTTTCAGCTGGTGGGGACACAATGGGGTGAAGTGGCATCTTTCTCCGCTTTAAATTTCAATTTTTTTATGTCCTATGTTTCTATATTAGCGAGTGAGATGGACTCAGGGGACTCCGTCACTACCTGCCTGGATCTGCTCTGCTGTCTGGTCCTCAACCACTGCCTCTCTGCCTGCAAAGATTTCAGCTGCGGGGTAACCACCTCTAGAATTGTTCTATCCCCGATATTCTCAAACTCGCGGATGCACCGCAGTGACTCCAGCCGCCACTCAATCTACGAAACGCGGAGCTCGAGGTGCTGGAGCTGGACACTTTCTGCACAAGTGGTCGGCCAAGCTACGTGGATCATCCAGGACTTCTCAAATGGCACAGGATGTGAACGCCACGGGACTGAGCTGTCCTGCCATGCATCTATTTAATAGACTAGGATCTAACCCAGCAGATATAAACTTAAAACTTAATAAAGAAACACTCACCAGTTACTCACCAAACAGCTCCTTCCCTTGTGTCGACGTCAGTTTTCCAACTCTGACATCACTCTGTCCCTTTCCCTCTATAGCAGGAAAGGGGTACTGAGGTCAATGATCAGCCATGATCTTATTGAATGGCGATGCAGGCTCGAAGGGCCGAATGGCGTACTCCTGCACCTATTTTTTCTGTTTTTCTATGTTTCTATGTTTCTATTCTGCCTCTGTTGAGTTGCTCCCGCTCTGGTCTCGCCCAGGTCTGCTGCCTTCTCCGGTCTGGGGCCTGCACGCAGAAACACAACGACTGCCCAATACCGGGACCTGTATACAGAAACTCAACACTTGTACAGAGCGGAACTGAGCAGCAGCAACTGGCTAATTCACCGCACCCATACTATACACCCTGCATCTGACCACTGTCGGGTGAAGCAAACAGATACTGACCCTCTGTCCACAAATAGACAGAACACTCAAAAATTGACCAATTGTCCGCATTCTGACCAAACATTGATAAACTGAGCAATTCATCACAAGCTCACTGAATACCCAGTAATTGACTACTAAGTGACTAATGAATGAAAGGATTAACCTTTCCCCCTTGGACATTATATTTGGAAATTTAAAGATAAACTGAAAGGCAGAAATGTGCAGCAACTTCGAACAGTTTAGAATAGGCTTTTGGTTCACGAAACAATTTTAGTTGGCAAAGCAACTGTGTTGCAAAAAGAGTGCTGAGATCGGCAGAAATACAAAAAATCTACAAAAATACAACATCTTCGTTCTCATGGTCCAGGCAAACTTCCAACATTTTATGAACACAGCCGAGTGGTCGAAATGGGACTTTTCTTGCTTTTAGTTCACACCTCAACTGAAAGAAATCGCATAAAAATTTGCTTGTGGATGCCTAAACAAAATGTAATTTCTAAGTGCACAGTTACCCGCTCGTTAATAATGGAATCCAGCATTTTCCCGACGACTGATATCAGGCGAACTGGCCTATAGTTCCATGTTTTCTTCTATCCTCCTTTCTTGAATTTTACGGATGCTATCTTCCACTCCGGGATCATTTTGGAATCTAGGTACATTTGGAAAATCACTACCAATGCATCCACTATATCTGCAGCCACTTCTTTTAGAACCCTCGGATGTAGACCATCAGGTCCATGGGATTTGTCACTTTATATTCTCTTTGGTTTCTCAAGTACTTTTTCTACTCTTCTTAATTATGTTATGTTCCTCATTAAGTTAGCCCCTTTTCCCCACTATGCTTTGTATGTTAATGTATCTCCGACTGCGAAGCAGATACAACAGATTTGTTTAAACTCTCTTCATTTCCTCATTCCCCATTATAATATCTCCTGACTCAGCCGCTGAGTGAACAATTCTTGCTTTTGCTACTCTCTTCCTTTTCACATACGTTCAAATGCTCTTCCAAACTGTTTTGAAACGTCTTGCCAGTTTACTCTCATATTCGATGTTGTCCCATTTTATCAATTATTTGTCATCGTTTCTTGTTTGCTGAAACTATCCGAATCCTCAGGCTTATTGCTATTCTTGCTATTCTTGACAACATTATAAGCCTCCCCTTTTAATCTAATACTCCCCCTAACTTCTTCACTTGTCTACGGATAGAACACATATTTTCCATTGAGATTTTATTTATCAATGGGATCTATGTTCGTTGTGAATGTTCAAACATTTCTTTAAAAGATTGCAACTATTTATCTGCAGTCACAAATTGTAATCACATTTGTCAACCTAAAATAGCAGCTCGCCCCTTAAACTATATAAAAACAAAATATCGCGGGTACTTGAATCTGGAATAAAAACAAACTCTATCATTGGCTTTATTTATTTTTAAGAATCTCGTTTCAGAACTAATAATTCACTCTCAAATTCAGCGTGACATTCTATCATACTGTGATCATTCCTCCACAGCGGATCCTTTACTATGAGATGAATAATTAACCCCGTCATTTCAAACAAAACAACCTGTAAAACAGCCTGTTCGCTGGCTGGTTCAATGAAGTATTGTTCCAGGAAACTGCCTCGAACGCATTCCATGAACTCAACCCCCAGACTACCCTTGCCAATTTTATTTGCCTAGTCTATCTGTAGATTCAAGTTCCCCAACATTAATGTATTACCTTTGTTACAAGCTCCAATTTTATGTAGATTAATAGTCTGTCCAACGGTATAGTTCCTGCCCCTTGTAATTTATTATCTATTTCCTTACTGATTCTACCTCCTGGTCTTCTGAGCCATGATACTTTATCACTACTGACCATATGTCATCCGTAATTATCAGGGCAACCACAGTCCTTTTATATTCTGTCTGTCTTTTGGAAATATCAAGAATCCTCGACTAATTATGTCCCAACCATGTTCATCTTGCAAACATTTCTTTGTAATTGCTATTAAATCAAAGCTCTTGATCTCTATTCATGTCACGGAATCGTCGATTATGTTACAAACGCGGTTTACTATTATTTCCTATTTTAACTTATTTGCTGATGCACTGCAGCCACTAATCTCTCCGTCCCTTCCTGCCAAGGATTTAAACTTGTTCTTAATCCTCTGTTGGGACCAGAAGTACACCTCGTGAGATGAAATCTGTATTTCGCTCCGTGCCGAACACTGTGAGGAAGTTTTTGTGCTGAAGACCATTTATTGAATGATCTCGTGGCTCGAACAGGGAACAGGCGGGTGTGTGTGTGAAGAGGATATGAGATTGTGTTCTGGTCCCCACCTGCTTCTAGATTAAAAGCAATAAAGGATGAATGAGAGAGTGAAGCAAAGTGAGAGATGGGTTGATAGAAGAATGTGTGCATGGACCTGATTAAATGTGGCCCAAATACGAAGCAATAGAACAATATAATCAGTAGAGTAGCATAACCTGAGCTGCGAGATCTTGTCAGGGCCCATTCTCCTTAAGTGAGGAAGCAGCGGGAGGGACAATTCTACCCTGGGTAACATTGTCCTCGAAGAGCATGTAACATGATCCGAGTTTTCTGAGGCAGAAAGAGTTCATTGGGAGAGCGTTGGATGTAAAGGTCCCTGCTTCTATCCCTAGAAGGAGAGGTTTCGTTTTGTGCCTCCTTCGAAAAGGGGAGAAGCAAAAGGGGTATTTTCTGCTCCTAACCCCGCTTCTCTCTGACTGATGGGATTAAAACCACATCTGACCCTAACCACGTGTTTACAGTCAATGAATCTACTCTGGAACTTGTCTTCATGTAAACTTCACCAACTGAAAATGTCTGGTTGACAATCTTTTCCTATATATTAATGGAGTGGAGGAGGAGATGCGAGATGCTGTTCAACGAAGAGGTTTGTATTGGGTGAAGGGACAAAAGGGCACAGGGACGGTGGGTGTGAGAGAGGCAGCGAGTCGGCCACGGTCTCTGGAACCGAACTCGTGAAGTCCAGAAGAGTAGAACAGGATGGAAACAAGGATCAAGTTAGGAGCAGCCAATGTGGAGACAAGTGAGTGAACGGCTTGTCAGTCTGGTTGTTTGGAGTTGGGTGTTTATAATGGCGGGTTGCAGAGTTCACTCCCGTTTCGTGTCAGAAGGAATTGTGCTCAGATTCCCAGCTCTGAATTTCACAGCATAGAGCTCAAGGAGTGTTTGATATCAATGAGATTCAACGTCAGTTTCAGGAATTGATGCCATGCATCGGGACTCTCTCCAGCATCTCGCTGTTAACGATTGAACATTATAGAATTTCACCTCCTGCTCGGGGTAAGTACGGCTCACTGTGGCTTTAGACACGTCTCGATTGACAACAAACCAGTGTCGAGAAGACAAAGGTCACATTTATGGGCACAGCTTTGGTGTCATTACCTACGAAAGGAAATATTTGCTTTAGAAAATAAGTATAATAGACCTATAGACTCAGGAAATTAGATGAATGTGAGGTGATCTCATTAAAATGGAAAAAGAAATATATAAGGCGTGAACTTTCTATCTCAGAGGCGGTTGCACTCTCAGTGGAGCCACGGCAGACAGATGGCAGTTCAGACAACATGAGTCAGTGATGCAACGCGAACCTCAGAATGGCCAATTCATCTGCTTCAGGAGATGGAGAGGTTCATTGCTTGTTGATTTCCTCCTTGGCCTTTTTCTTGCCTCTTTCCGAGTAATGCACCCTGCTTCTCTGTAACCTGTAATGTCTCATGGGCAGTGTTCCCGTTGTCACTTTAGACCGCTACTTTGATACCATTACTGCTGAAATAAATAAGCTTTCCGGTAACTTTCAATTCGCTCCCCCCATGGGTTACACCGACTGACGCTACCAGACAGCACCTGGTGTTTAAATCAATTCCCCACAGTTCTTGATTCCTCCCTATCTGTAGCTTTCCACATGGCCTGAATCACACATTGGGCTTTGGCCAAGCTTCCCAGAATGCAATCCTGAACAGTTGATTTATACATCATTTTTTTGAATTAATATCTTTAACCAACTCAGCTTCTGTAGCAGGGCAGTAATGCAGTCTGACAGGCAATCATTTAGTAATTTAAATGTAAACGAGAAATGCCTTCTAGAAGAAGGGGATTATAGAATATCAACTATCACAAGCATTGAGTCCAAACGTGAGCAGATCCGCTGCGAGCAAGGTTTGAACCCAGGCGAGAAAGAAAGGCAGCACCCAGTACTTTACAATCTCAAATCATCGAGCCTGCACTTTGTGCTAATTCTCTGAAATATTAAGACAGTGAAAAGTGTAGAAGAACAGAGGGAGTTTAAAGAGCGGGTCCACCGATGCCTGAATGAAGCAGGCCAAGTAGAAAATCTTCTTAAGAATGCAAATGGAAAACTTGCCTTTATTAGACGAGGGATGGAATAAAAGAATAAGGACATTATGCATCAACTGTATAAATAAATGTTTAAGCAGCAGCTGGAGCACTGCGTGCAGTTCTGGCCACCACATTACAGAAAAGCTGTGATTGCACTGGAAAGGGTGATGAGGACATTTACAAGATGTTTTCTGGACAGGAGACTTTTATCTATGAGGAAATATTGGAGATGCTGGGTGTGTTTCATTGGAATAGAGGAGACAGACGGGGGACATTATCGAGGTGTATAAAATCATGAGCAGCCTGGATAGTGGGTAGGAATGAACTGTTTCCCTTGGCAGAGGAGTCAGTAACCAGGGGACAGAGATGTACATTAATTGGGGGCAGCAACCATCAAAATCTCTCCTCTCTGAAGTGCAATAGTAATGTAGCATGTTGAGAACAGTTACAAACACAAATTACATTGGTACAATATGATTTCCATTACTGCAATTGTTGTTCCCTCTGTCAGCCACAGATACACAGAGGAGAATCTATGTTCCTATTATCTGTGTACGTGACACGAAGCTGGCGCTGTTCTACCAGAGAGGGCTTTCCCACAAGCTCACTTAATCCTATTGGTAAATCAATCTCCATCCTTATCTCCATGGTGACTGATTTCGGGAGAACTTTCCATTTCGTGAGACATTACTTTTAAAAGTAATTGTTTTTGAAAGAGGAATTTGTCCTCCACTGCGGAGAATCTAAGATCCATTGCTGTGTCTGTTCCCGCAGTTAAACAGGTGGGTTTTCCTGTCTCTGTGTGATCCACATGTTTTAGGGTTTCCACTCGGGGACTTTGAAGATTGAAGTGACATGGACTGTATTGTTGAATTGCTCTGAGTGTCCATCCTCAATATTTCCATTTAAATATATTGTTCGACTGTAACCATGAGTGGGAATAACATTGCTGTGTGCAACCGACTGTCATTAATAGGGGAATGTAACCTGAGAGTCTCAGTGCAGGATTCCTTTGTGTGTAAATCAGGCATCCTGTCAAGCGCTCAGCAGCCTCTCCAAGAAGCAGAAACATCACCAGTTCTCACAGCAAATGCGAGACGATTCGGTGGTTTTTGTGCTAAAGATGTGCGTTTCTGCTTCAACCAGTGAGGTGAGTAGGTTTCCTGCACAGTTTGTACTGTATAAATATCTATCTGTTTCTCTCCGGGCGATCTGAGGTGTCAGCTCCTTTTCCGAGATGATTCTTAAACAGGCGGCTGTTTAGTGAGGCCAGTGCCGAGAATATAGTGATTTACCTTTTATGACTTATTCCATGTGATCGCGTTGTTCAGGCTGGAATAATTTTGAAATCTACAACATCAGTAATTCATGTTTTAGTTCAACTTCTAACGGTTTCTGACTCAGTCTGCCATTATTTTCGGGCGATGGGTTATTTAATGTTTCTGCCTCAGTTCTTTGATACAGGGGCAGTTTCTGGGTGTTGGGTAAGTTTGCATGTGTTTGGGCAGGTGGTCATTTATCAATGTTTGTGTGCTGGGTCAGTTTACTTGTGTCGGTTTAGATGATGGTCACTCGCTCAGTTCCTGTGTAATGAGTAAGCTTACATATGTTGGTTTAGATGATGCTCAATTGGTCAGTTTCCAGGTGATGGGTCTGTTTATTTATGCAGGGTTATTTTCTGTTCACTTGTTAACTTTCCGCTGTTGTTCAGGTCTGGCTCGATCAATGGATAGAGCTTGAATCTCTTCATTTCAGCGTTAATGGTTCAAGCCTCCATTGGTCGGTTTGAGCTTTCCAATTTTTGTCAGATTTCATAGGTGGTCCCCAGCTCTGAATTTTTTGGGTAAAGTTCAAGGTATGTTTGCTATAAGTTAGTTTCAGCAACAGGATCTGAAAATATCTCCCTGATCCTGGACCACTGCTGGAGATTAAACTGTATTTATGTTCGCCTGCAGCTGGGGGTCACACTGGCTCAATGCGTCTTCGGGCCCATCTCTCCCTTTATGACCCATCGCATCGGTGCCGAGAAAATGATGCGGAATATGTTCTGTGTATTGTTTTAGTCTGCTTACTGAAGAAAATGAAATATCGTCTTCAGAGGTGAAGGTTTACTAGATTACTCGGATAATTGTTCTCTCTGATGAGTAGAGTGTGAATAGAAGTGACCTATATTCTCTGGTTATTGGAATAATTAAGAAGAAAACCAATTCAGAATTAATACATTTGTAGAGGGCTTGAACCGTCTAATTCAGATGTGAGCCGATACCTGCTGAGCCGGGGAAGACAGATGACGATTCAGACAACCTTTAAGATAGTGGTGCAATCCATAACTCAGAATTGAAAATTCACCTGCTTCGAGTGACCTCATTAATGTTTACATCCTTCTTGATATTATGTTTAATGCCTCTTCAAGTCTTCCCCTGTTTGTCTTTCTCCTGGTCTGTCCCATGGAATGTGCTTTCTTTCTCCATTCAGAATGGCTGCTCTGATAACATTCCTGCTGACAGAAACATGTGAATTACATCAAGGCAAGTGACTGTCAATTCTATCTTCCCCATGGCTTCACATGCTGAAGCTAACAGACAGTATCTGCCGTTGACAGCGGTGCCCCACAGGCTCGTGAGGCCTCCACATCTGTATCTTTCCAGGCAGCCTGAGTCAAACTTTTGGAATTGACCAAGCTTCCCAGTAAGCCTTCTTGAACAGTTAGTTTCACAGTTCATTGTTTAATTAATATTTGTAACCGACCTCAGCATCTATAGCAGGTCAGTAATACAACAATTCTTTCGTACCCTTAAAAGCGACATTGACATTATTAACCCTACTAGAGTAAGTGAATTAAAGAATATAAACTATTACACACATTGAGGCAAACAATGAGAAGATGTGCTGCGAGCAAGGTTTGAACCTGTACGGGGAAACGAAGGCAGCGCCCACGAGTTTGAATTCTCACATTGCTCACACTGCACTGTGTGTTAAATCGCTGCAATGGCTATTGTGCTGTGTGCGTGATGTATAATTTGATGCAAATTCGTGAAATCCAAAAGAATCGGAGAGATCATTAAAATATTCTAACCACTCCGAAGTAATATATAACATATTGAGAATATTTGCAAACACATATTTTTCATGACTGCGATTTTTGGTACCTCTTTGTGCCAGAGGTACACAAAAGAGATTCTGTTTCCCTATTCTCTGTGTACCTGGCACTAAGCCGCCACTGTTCTAGCAGAAAGGGATTTTCCTGCAGCTCAGATGCTCTATTTATGAATCATTGTTGATACTTCAGTTCAATACAGACTGATGGGGGGATAACTTTTCAATGCCTGAGACATTACTCATAAATGTCATTTTATTGAGAAGCAGGAATTTCCTCCCCCACTGCCGGGAAACTAAAATCATTCCTGACCCTGTTTCCGCAGTTGGACAGGTGAGTTTGCCTGTCTCTGTGTGATCTACATGCCTCAGGGTTTGTCCATTCCGGGACTTTGATGTTTGAATTGACATTGGATGGACTGTTGAATTATTCAGAGTGAGCATCTTCAATATTTCCGTTTAAATATATTTTGTTCGATTGTAACCATGAGTGGAAACAATGCTGCTGCGTGCATTTGACTGGCATTAATAGGCGAATGTGATCTGAGAGTCTCAGTACATGTTTCCTTTGTGTATACATCAGGCATCCTGTCAAGCGCTCAGCAGCCTCTCCAAGAAGAACAGAAATCACCAGTTCTCACAGAAAATGCGCGAAGCTTCGGTCGTTATTACTGCTAAAGATAATTTATGGATTATTTCCTCAACCTGTGCGGTCAGTAAGTTTTTTCTGGACAGCTTCGTACAGTGTAAATATATATCTGCTGCTCTCCGGGCGAAAGAGATGTCAGACCATTCGTTCCGAGCAGTTTCCTAAACAGGCGGCTGTTCAGTGAAGTCACTGCCCAGAATATCCTGTTTTTCCCGTTTACTATTTATTCCAAGTGGCATTATTCAGACTGGCATAGTGTTGGAATCTGCAGCATCGGCTATTTAATGTTCTAGTTCAACATGTAAAGATCTCTGACACAGTCCGAGATCTGCCATTATTTCCGAGCTCAGGTTCACTTCATTGTTTCTGGTTAATGTTAATATTTAAGAAGAAGTTCAGTTCATTGGAACCACAGCGGCCTCTAGATCCTGGGTCAGTTTTCATGCGCTGGGTTCGGTGTTGGTCACTTCGTTTGTTTCTGCTACTTGATTAATTTTCAAGTGTTGGGTGAGGTGATTGTCACTTGGTCAGTTTAAGGTTATTTGGTCAGTTTTGTTCCACTTGGTTAGGCATAGGTCACTTGGTCAGTTTCCCGAAGTTGGGTCAGTTAACGTCTACTTGATGATGTGCAGGTCAAGTGCTCATATTTCTGGTGGTGGGTCTGTTTACACGCATTCGGTTAGTTGCTCACCTGTCAGCTTCTAGGTGCTGGGTAGCTTTACATGACCTGTGTTAGGTGATCGTTACTTGCTTAGTTCAAGGAAGCTGGTTCAACTTAATGTGTTGGGGTCGGTTGTGATCAACTTATCAGCTTCCTCATACTGGGCCAGCTTACATGTATTGGCTGAGCTGATTTTCACTTACACAAATTCTGAGTGCTGGGATAGTTTTCGTATCCCGGCCTGGTAATGTAAAGTTGGTAGTACCTGGGTGTTGTGTCAGTTTAAGTCTGCTTGCTTCGGTGATTTACAACTGACCAGTCCACAGGTACTCATTGAGTTTTCATGTACTGCGATGCCTGTGGTTAACATGGTCAGTTTCTGGGCGATGTGTCAGTTGATGCTTCTGTAGCAGGAGATGGTCAATTGATCATTTTCTGTGATTGGGTCAGATGATGTGTGTTTGGTTAGGCGATGATCTCTAGGACAGTTTCTGGGTGCTGGTTAAGTTGATATGTGCTGTGTTTGATGTTGATCCTTTCGTCAGTTTCTGGTACTGAGTACTGAGTTAGTTTATATGTGCAAATTAGGAGATGGTCAATTGGTTAGTTCTGGGTGTTGGCCAGTTTACCATTAATGGATGATGTGCTGGTGATGCGGTCATTTTAAACTGTGTGGGTAAGTTTATGTGTGCTTGGTTAGATGCTGGTCATGTCTTCAATTTCTGCATTCTAGGACAGTTTCCGTGTAATTGGTTATGTGATCACCACCTGGTCAATTTCCAGCTGTTGGATCATATAACTTGTGTTGCTTTATTTGATGATTATTTTCAGGATATTTGTTCAATTTTCTTTCATTGGATGAGTTGATAGTAACTTGGGTAGTGTGTTGGTGTAAGTAACTTAAGCTGGAATATATGATGGTCAATTGGTCAGTTTTAGGGCACTCGGTCAATTTACCTGCGTTGATATAAGTTATGATCAATTACATAAGGAATTGGAGCCGCATTGGGCCATTTGGCCAGTCGAGCCTGCTCGGCCATTCAACACGAGTGTCGACCTCAACTCCACCTTCATCGACTTCCCCAAATCCCTTAACTCTGTTAGTTCCACAAAATGTATTGTCCTCTATCTTGAATATAGTCACCGACTCAGTATCCACAGCCGTCTAGAAACATAGAAACATAGAAACATAGAAAATAGGCGCAGGAGTGGGACATTCGGCCCTTCGAGCCTGCACCGCCATTCAATGAGTTCATGGCTGAACATGCAACTTCAGTACCCATTCCTGCTTTCTCGCCATACCACTTGAACCCCTAGTAGTAACATAAGAACATAGAACATAAGAATTAGGAGCAGGAGGAGGCCATCTAGCCCCTCGCGCCTGCTGCGCCATTCAAAAAGATCATGGCTGATTTGGCCGTGGACTCCGCTCCACTTACCCGCCCGCAACCCATAACCCTTAATTCCCTTATTGGTTAAAAATGTATCTATCTGTGATTTGAATACATTCAATGAGCTAGCCTCAAATGCTTCCCTGGGCAGAGAATTCCCCAGATTCACAACCGTCTGGGAAAAGAAATTCCTTCTCAACTCGGTTTTAAATTGGCTCCCCCGTATTTTGAGGCTGTGCCCCCTAGTTCTAGTCTCCCCGACCAGTGGAAACAACCTCTCCGCCTCTATCTTGTCTATCCCTTTTATTATTTTAAATGTTTTTATAAGATCACCCCTCATCCTTCTGAACTCCAACGAGTAAAGACCCAGTCTACTCAATCTATCATCATAAGGTAACCCCCTCATCTCCGGAGTCAGCCTGGAGAATCGTCTCTCTACCCCTCCAAAGCTAGTATATCCTTCCTTATGTAAGGTGACCAAAACTGCACGCAGTACTCCAGGTGCGGCCTCACCAATACCCTATATAGTTGCAGCAAGACCTCCCTGCTTTTTTACTACAACCCTCTCGCAATGAAGGCCAACATTCCATTCGCCTTTCTGATTACCTGCTGCACCTGCAAACTAACTTTTTGTGATTCATGCAGGTCCCTCTGCACCGCAGCATGTTGTAATTTCTCCCCATTCAAATAATATTCCCTTTTACTGTTTTTTTTTACCAAGGTGGGTGAACTCACACATTCCGATTTTGGATTCCATCTGCCAAACCTTAGCCCATTCGCTTAACCTATCTCAATCTCTTTGCAGCCTCTCTGTATCCACTACACAATCCGCTTTCCCAATAATCTTTGTGTTATCTGCAAATTTTGTTACACTACACTCTGTCCCCTCTCCCAAGTCACCTATGTATATTGTAAACAGTTGTGGTCCCAGCACCGATCCCTGTGGCACACCACTAACCACCGATTTCCAACCCGAAAAGGATCCATTCATCCCGACTCTCTGCTTTCTGTTAGACAGCCAATTCTCCATCCATTCGAATACATTTCCTCTGACTCTGCGTAACTTTATCTTCTGCAGTAACCTTTAGTGTGGCACCTTATCGAATGCCTTTTGGAAATCTAAATACGTCACATCCATCGGTACACCTCTATCCACCATGCTCGTTATATCCATAAAGAATTCCAGGAAACATGATTTCCCCTTCATGAATCCATGTTGCGTCTGCTTGCTTGCACTATTCCTATCTAGATGTCCCGCTATTTCTTCCTTAATGATAGCATCAAGCATTTTCCCCACTACAGATGTTAAACGAACCGGCCTATAGTTACCTGCCTTTTTCCTGCCCCCTTTTATAAACAGAGGCGTTACATTAGCTGCTTTCCAATCGGATGGTACCTCCCCAGATTCCAGAGAATTTTGATAGATTATAACGGATGTATCTGCGATAACTTCTGCCATCTCTTTTAATTACCTGGGATGCATTTCATCAGGACCAGGGACTTGTCTACCTAGAGATCCATTAGCCTGTCCAGCACTATGCCCCTAGTATTAATGGTTGTCTCAAGGTCCTCCCTTCCCACATTCCGGTGACCAGCAATTTTTGGCATGGTTTTTCTGTCTTCCACTGTGAAGACCGAAGCAAAATAATTGTTTAAAGTCGAAGCCATTTCCACATTTCCCATTATTAAATCCCCCTTCTCATCTTCAAAGGGACCAACATTTACTTTAGTTACTCTTTTCCGTTTTATATATCGGTTAAAGCTTTTACTATCTGTTCTTATGCTTTGAGCAAGTTTACTTTCGGGATCTATCTTTCCATTCTTTATTGCTTTCTTAGTCTTTCTTTGCTGACGTTTAAACTGTTTCCCAATCTTCTAGTTTCGCACGAACGTTGGCCACCTTATAAGCATTGGTTTTTAATTTGATACTGCTTTATTTCCTTGGTTATCCATGGGTGGTTATCCCTTCTAATACCACCCTTCTTTTTCACTGGATTATATTTTTGTTGAGCACCTTAAATGTCCTCCACTGTTCCTCAATTGTGCCACCGGTTAGTCTGTGTTCCCAGTCTACTTTAGCCAACTCTGCTCTTATCCCACTGTCGTCCCCTTTGTTAAAGCATGGTACGCTCGTCTGATACACTACTTCTTCACCCTCAATCTGTATTAAAAATTCAACCATACTGTTATTACTCATTCCGAGAGGATCTTTTACGAGGAGATCGTTTATTATTCCTGTCTCACTATGCAGGACCCGGGGTCCCAGTGAGGTAGACAGTGTGTAACCCGTGGGCCCATTATGTTCAGAAAGTGTGTATCCCGGGGGCCCAGTGAGATCAGACAGTGTGTAACCCGGGGGCCAGTAAGATCAGACAGTGAAAAACTCAGGGGCCCAGTGAGATCAGACAGTATGTAACATAGGCACAGGGAGTCAGAAAATGTGTAACCCGGGGACCCAGTGAGATCAAGCAGTGTGTAACCCGGGGGCCCAGTGAGATCAGACAGTATGTAGACCTCGGGCCCAGTGAGATCAGACAGTGTGTAACCCTCGGACCCAGTCAGATCAGACAGTGTGTAACCCGGGGGCACAGTGAGACCAGACAGTGTGTAACCCGGGGCCCCAGTGAGGTCAGACAATGTTTAACCCGGGGCCCAGTGAGATCAGACAGTGTGTAACCCGAGGTCCCATTTACATCAGACAATGTGTAAACCGGGGGCCCAGTGAGATAAGACAGTGTTTAACACAGGGGCCCAGTGAGATCAGACTGTGTGTAACCCCGGGCCCATTGAGATCAGAAAGTACATATTTCAGATGGGATGGGCCCAGTGAGATCAGACAGTGTTTTAGCCGCGCGCGCAACGAGATCAGACAGTGTGTAACCCAAATAGTTTGGGCACTCTGAGATCAGAAAGTGCATAACACGGGGTCGCAGTGAGATCGTACAGTGTGTAACCCAGATGGAATGGGCCGTTTGAGATCAGACAATGTGTAATCCGGGGGCTCAGTGAGATCAGAGAGTCGTAACCCAGGGGCCAGTGAATTCACATGGTGTGTCACCCGGGGCCCAGTGTGATCAGACAGTGTGTAACCCGGGGGGTGAGCCCAGTGAGATCAGACAGTGTGTAACCCGGTGGTGGGCCCAGTGAGATCAGACAGTGTGTAACCCGGGGGTGGGCCCAGTGAGATCAGACAGTGTGCAACCCGGGGACCAAGTGAGATCAGAAAGTGTGTCACCCGGGGGCCAGTGAGATCAGAAAGTGTGTAACCCGGGGGCCAGTGAGATCTGAAAGTGTGTAACTCGGGGGCCCAGTGATATCAGAGAGTGAGTAACCCAGTTTGGCTGGGCCCTCTGAGACCAGACAGTGTGCAACCCTGGGGATCAATGAGATCAGGCTGAGAGTAACTCGGGGGCCCAGTGAGATCAGACAATTGTGTAACCCGGGGGCTCAGTGGGATGAGAGAGTCTGTAACCCGGGGGCCAGTGAGTTCAGTCGGTGTGTAACCCGGGGGCCAGTGAGATCAGAAAGTGTATAACCCGGGGGCCAGTGAGATCTGAAAGTGCGTAACCCGTGGTCCCAGTGAATTCAGACAGTGTGTAACCCGGAGGTGGGCCCAGTGAGATCAGACACTGTGTAACCCGGGGGCAAGTGAGTTCAGACAGTGTGTAACTCGGGGGCCCAGTAATATCAGAGTGTGAGTAACCCAGATTGGCTGGGCCCTCTGAGATCCGACAGTGTGTAACCCGGGGCCTAGTTCGATCAGACAGTGTGCAACCCTGGGGATCAATGAGATCATGCTGAGAGTAACTCGGGGGCCCAGTGAGATCACACAATTGTGTAACCCAGAGGCTCAGTGATATCAGAGATTCTGTAACTCGGGGGCCAGTGAGTTCAGTCGGTGTGTAACCCGGGGGCCAGTGAGATCAGAAAGTGTGTAACCCGGGGGCCAGTGAGATCAGAAAGTGTGTAGCCCGGGGGCCAGTGAGTTCAGACGGTGTTAAACCCAGGGGCGCAATGAGATCAGACAGTGTGTAACCAGTGGGCCAGACCCAGTGAGATCAGACAGTGTGAAACCCGTTGGCCCAGTGAGATCAGACAGTGTGAAACCCAGTGGCCCAGTGAGATCAGACAGTGTGAAACCCGGGGGTGAGCCCAGTGAGATCAGACAGTGTGTAACCCGAGGGTGGGCCCAGTGAGATCAGACAGTGTGTAACCCCGGGGTGGGCCCAGTGAGATCAGACAGTGTGTAACCCGGGGTGGGCCCAGTGAGATCAGACAATGTGTAACCCGGTGGCCCAGTGAGATCAGACTGTTTGTAACCTGGGGGTGGGCCCAGTGAAATCAGACAATGTGTAACCAGGGAGTCAAATGAGATCCGACATTGTGTAACGCGGGAGCTCAGTGAGATCAGAGAGTGTGTAACCCGTGGGCCCAGTGAAATCAGACAGTGTGTAACCCGGGAGCTCAGTGACATCAGACAGTGTGTAACCCGTGGGCCCAGTGAAATCAGACAGTGTGTAACCCGGGGGCGCAGTGAGATCAGACAGTCTGTAACCCGTGGGCCCAGTGAGATCAGACAGTGTGTAACCCGGGGGTGGGTCCAGTGAGATCATACAGTGTGCAACGTGTGGGCCCAGAGACATCAGACAGTGTGCAACCTGGGGGTGTGCCCAGTGAGATCAGACTGTGTGTAACCCGGGGGCCCAGTGAGATCAGACAGTATTTTAAATAGGCACAGGGAGTCAGACAGTGTGTAATCCGGGGACCCAGTGAGATCAGACAGTGTGTAACTCGGGGGCCCAGTGAGATCAAACAGTATGTAACCCTCGGGCCCAGTGAGATCAGACAGTGTGTAACACGGGGGTGGAACCAGTGGGATCAGACAGTGTGTAACCCGCGGGTGGGCCCAGTGAGATCAGACAGTCTGTAACCCGGGGGCTCAGTGACATCAGACAGTGTGTAACCCGTGGGCCCAGTGAAATCAGACAGTGTGTAACCCGGGGGCGCAGTGAGATCAGACAGTCTGTAACCCGTGGGCCCAGTGAGATCAGACAGTGTGTAACCCGGGGGTGGGTCCAGTGAGATCATACAGTGTGTTACCCGGGATGGACCCAGTGAGATCAGACAGTGTGTAACTCGGGGGCCCAGTGAGATCAGACAGTATGTTACATAGGCACAGGGAGTCAGACAGTGTGTAATCCGGGGACCCAGTGATATCAGACAGTGTGTAACTCGGGGGCCCAGTGAGATCAGACAGTATGTAACCCGGGGGCCCAGTGAGATCAGACAGTGTGTAACTCGGGGTGGGCCCAGTGAGATCAGACTATGTGTAACCCGGGGGTGGAACCAGTGGGATCAGACAGTGTGTAACCCGGGCGTGGGCCCAGTGAGATCAGACAGTCTGTAACCCGGGGGCCTAGTGAGATCAGAAAGTGTGTAACCCGGGGGTGGGCCAAGTGAGATCAGACAGTGTGTAACCCGGGGGTGGGCCCAGTGAGATCAGACAGTGTGTAACACGGGGGTGGGCCCAGTGAGATCAGACAGTGTGTAACCCGGGGTGGACCCAGTGAGATCAGACAGTGTGTAAATCGGTGGCCCAGTGAGAAAAGACAGTGTTTAACCCGATGCACAGTGAGGTCAGATAGTTTGTAAGACTGGGGGCCAGTGAGATCAGACAATGTGGAAACCTGGGGACAAGTAAGATCAGACATTGTGTAACCCAGATGTGATGGGCCCAGTGAGATTAGACAGTGTGTAACCCGGGGGCCCAGAGAGATCAGAAAATGTGAAACCCGGGACCCCAGTGACATCAGACAGTGTGTAACCCGGGGGCCCAGTCAGATAAGAGAGTGTGTAACCCGGGGGTGGACACAGTGAGATCAGACTGTGTGTAAATTGGGGGCTCAGTGAGATCGGACAGTGTGTAACTCTGTGTGTAAGGGGTCGCCCATTTAAAACGCAAGTTAGGATGAATTTCTTCTCTCAGAGAGTCGTGAATCTTTGAAATTCTCTACCCCAGAGAGCAACGGACGCTGGGTCATTAAATATATTTAAGTTGCAGTTGGACTGATTTTTGAAAGATAGGGAAGTCAAGCGTTATGCGGAGAGGGCAGGGAAGTGGAATTGAGGCGAAGATAAGATCAGCCATGATATTATTGAATGGCAGAGCGGGCTCAAGGGGCCAGATGGCCTACTTCTGCTCCTATTTCTTATGTTCTTAGCATTGATTAGGGGCTGAGTTTAGATGTAGGTTTAGTGGTTACTGGGTGTGGTTTGTGGCTATGTGTTAGGATTGGGATTAGTGATTGGGATCGTCAATATGATATTCGCCTTAGGATATAGTGATTAACGTAGAAAGCACTATTGGCAATATAAGTCTCACTGGACTTGCCCTTTTCCATCTCATGTTTTTAACCTCTCACAGACGAGTCACAAAACAGCCTAACAATGTGTTAATTCAAGGAACCTTCGTTTCTGCGCAAGCTTCACTTCCTCCCTTCTTTTACATCTCTACATTGTTCACAGAAAAGTCAATTAGTGACATTAGATTTGGGGATGTTGGGACAATAACAGACAGATACAGTTGTTGTGCTGGTTACATTTAATCATCAGCCTGCTTGAAAAGGGCTTCTGACAATAACCTGTCACCAGGCCTCACCAGTCACAGTCTGATTCTACCATCATATCTTCATTCATTACCCACCTTGCCCCTTAACTAGAGCTGCTTTCAGCGGCATGGCCATTCCCCATACTGAGGCTCCCTAATTACCGAGCAGAGCATGAACACCGGCACAGGCTGGTTAGTCTGAATGGCCCTTTTCTGTCCCATATATCTGATATAATTCGATAGTCTCAGTGTAAGTGGTCCAAGGATTTGGTGCCTCAGTGTTATTGGTCTCTGGATTTGTTGTCACCGTATTAGTAATCCCTCAATTTGGTGTCACGATGTAATTCATCATGGATTTGATGTCTCATTGTAACTGGTCCCTGTATTTGTTGCCTCAGTGTAAGGGGTCCCTGGATTTGATGCCTCAATGTAAGTTGTCCCTGGATTTGGAGTCACAATGTATGTGGTCCTTGGATTTGTAGTCAACAACACCTTGTCACTGGGACTGAGGGCAAACCCGCCGCCCAGCCACGCATTCAGCACAGAATGATCCCACTCAAATCTATTCCCAATTAACACTGCCCACATTAATTCACCAGAAACAGTCCAGTGCCTGCAAGGAACTGCAACCCCACGTCTAACTTCAGTGAAACACACAATACAAAACATTTTAAAGGAAAAATAAACCCCAGCATAGTTCAACAAAGGCAATTAAAGGGCTGTAAATCCCATTCACTCATAAACCTTCTTCACCCCTACTCTCCACCTCCCCCTCCCCAACTACTCTTTCAACCCAACTCCCCAACCCCTCACCCCAACTCCTCTATCACCGCATTTCTCTCAAACCCTCAACCCAACTCCACTTTTACGCCTACTCTCCAAACCCTCCACACCAACTCCTCTTTTAACCTACTATTTAATTTTTAGCATCACTTACACAAGTCATCAATACTGGAGGTAAATCTCAGGACCTTCTGTGTAATGGTGAGGTGATCACTGGGCAATAAAATTCAGAGACTGGTGGATAGCTGCTTATTACCCTCGGTGAGATTTAATCCCCTTTCCCACAGTATACTGCGGACAAGTGGTCACCTTGGTAACGGAATGGTCAGTGTGACATCACTTTCGAATCAAGAGCACACAAGACAATGGGTCATCAATAAATGGTAAAGGGGTTAAACACTCTGCAATTACATTGTAAATAAGAGCAAATAATATGCTGGAAAATAACTGGCGAAGACAATAGCTTATCTCTGCGGAATTCACTGTCAAACATTAAGAATGATGTGTTTTGTTTCCACATACACACACACACACACATATATATTGCAAAGACTTTGTGTGTGCACTTTTCAGTTGTTGTGCTTTACCAGATGGGTACCTTACTTGGGCCTTTAGGACCTTGCGGGAGCCCACCGGCGGTGCTTGCTGTGTGAGGATCCAAGGAGACCGCGCGCGTTTGCTCCTCCCAAACCTGGGGGAATGGAGCAGATATTTAAAGGGACTCGGACTCCCTTTTCACTGCTATTTATACTTAAAGGAACAGTGCAGTTTATCTCGGAGTGTCGGGGGACTTCACGAACCGACCTCCCATTAACAGTTGTTCCCTTCTGTACTGTACAGTGATTGAAAAGCTGTGGATTTCAGTGACTTGCACCTTTCTAAAATGTCACACTCTTTTTGATGATCCATTTGACTTGAATTTGGAAAGAGATCAGAATTGTGCAGTGTGACGAAAGTTTTGTTTAAAGCTGAAGTAAAATTAGTTTCAAAATATTATTTCTAACCCTCCCGCCATCCCCCAAATTTTAGAACACTCTGCAATATTGACTGGGAACTTCCCAAGTTCGTTTCTTGATCTGTGCTGTTAGTTGATCTCAGCCAAGGCAGCAGTTCAGGGGTTATAATTGTCCTCGCTACCAGTGGTCTAAATATGATTATAAATTAGCCAGTGCCCCTGCTCTTGATACCGATTCAATGACCTCAACTGGGAAATGACCTCAACTGGGAAGTGTGTGATTGTAATTTGAGGGCAGGACTGGACTCGACTCTGATGCCTACCACATTGGAAATGTGTATCCTGTACTTAAAGTAACAACGTTTGTAACCTCAATTTGCAGGGTATTAGAAGGTGAAGGTCTACAGCTGAGAAACTGAAACCAAACATCACGGCAAGATTTGAGAGATTCACCGGATTGATCAGGATCACCCTATCATCAGCCTTTGGAAAAACACCAATCACAGCGGTGAGAAACAGGACACATGTTCTGTGTGTGGATGTACCTTCAACCAATCGTCTAGCCTGTGAGACTCGTGTGGCCAGCTGACTCAACACTGTGAATGTAGGGACAGTGGGAATGGATGCAGATGCTCGTTGGGTGGAAAGACATCAGGGAGAGACCGTTTACCAGCTGAATGTGGAAAGTGATTCAGTCTCTCATCTCACCAACTGACATTCGAGGACTTAGATAACAGACTTTCTCCTGTGAATATAGAGCTGTGTTACTGGGCCATGATATTTTTACTTGTTCATCTTGTTGACTGTAAACCTTTGCCAATTACTTGATGTGATGGGTTTACTTGTACATTTTTATTTAAATACATTTACTGAGTGGTTTCAAATTTAAATTGAAACCAGATTTGCACGATTCTCTATTCACACATCGAAGGTGAGAGAGATGCTGCCAGGAACGCGCTAAGTCCAGTAGCAGAAAGGGATTAACAGAATGTGTTTTGTGTTTAGTGATCCCAGGCGTGATAGCTATCCCTACTCTGGACACCAAGGCAAAGAGCGGCACTCTGGAAGGTATAAGGAACTGGGACTTCTCCCTGAGAGTAACCAAAGGCATGAGAACAGAAACAATCTAGAGATAGAAAGGATAAAAGGACCAAAATATAACAGGACATCAATTAGTCTCATCTTATCATGGATATTTCAAATGTCGAAACATTGTATTATTTGAAAGATCAAAATATTAAACTCCATCCCAGTTTTCGGGGTGAGTAATATCAGCAGAAACAAATCCCAACTGACAAAACGAACACGATTCAGTCAGGATGCGATTAACAGCAGTAATAACAGTAGAACATAACCCCTGCAGATGACTGAGTGAATCCCTTCTCACACTTCCCCAGTGTGAACTCGCTGGAGTTTCAGCAGGTTGGATGACTGAGTGAACCCTTGCCCACACACAGAGCAGGTGAAGGGCCTCTCGTCGGTGTGACTGTGACAATGAATTTCTAGATCAGACGGGGAACTGAATCCCTTCTCACAGTCTCCACATTCCCACGGTTTCTCCATGATGCAGGTATCCTTGTGTCTCCCAGGTTGGATGATCAGTTGAAGTTTTGTCCACACACAGAACGCGTGTAGTTTCTCCCCGCTGTGAATGGTGCAATATTTTTTCAGCTGTGTAACTGATTGAAGCTCTTTCCACAGTCAGTGCACTGGAACACTCTCACTCGGCTGTGTGTGTGCTTTTCCAGTCACACTGATGTCTGAAATATTTCCCCACAGACATGTTGTGGAAAAATATTTCCGAGACTGCATAATATATAAAGAGAGGTTTATAAAATAGGAGACAAAGTTCTGGGAGAAGTGTCAGAGATCCCTGTCTCTGAACCAGCTTCTCAATTTGGTATCTCCAGTGAGGTTCTTTTATCTTACAAATTACGTCACTTTACATCACATGCTTTAGCACTAGTCCTTCAGTCTAATCTTCGCATTACAAGGTTTACAAAGCTTTTCATACAATTACTATCCAAGGCTGGGCTCTTGATATAAACCATCCTCGCATTGTGACAGGGCATTATAAACAAGTGCAAGCTTTTTGGCTGCGGTATGGAGAAACATACCCCCACTTATCTCTCCTGTCTTTCATTATCTCACTTTCCTATCTCCATAACTCACGGCCAACATACCTTGAAGTCTAACTGTGCTTTTTTTTAATATAAAGCATAATGCATCAGTATTGTCCCTTACAAAATTCATTAAAGGGGAAAATAAAAACAAATGTTTGGTCCCGTATACTAGTCAAGTATATTTCCAAAAAACCGCTCCAACAATATTCCCTCTTTTGGTCCTGGAGGATGTTCACGAAATCCAGATGTCCACAATGATAGTAGCATAGTGTCATATATTCGTCCTTTGGTGTATGTTACTTCCCTGATGTTCCGTATGTCCACCTTGCCTGTAGCTCTAGGCTACCCTTCAAAGATAGTGGTCGGTGTCATCGTCATCTGTTTCTTCATCCTTGGTGTCTTCAAGTATTTCCATCAGGTGTGCTTCTTCTTCGGCGATTACACTGGCTACTGCCATCAGTCGAGCCATCATAACTTTACAGCAGATATTAAAACACCCGATAATCAGACAGCAAGTAATTATTATTACAACCAGAATAATTACTCCATGCATAAGATAGGACCCACAGGGTTCCCCTAACAGCCAGTCAAACCGGCCAGATCCTCCTGCTGTCGTGGATAACTTCTTTACCTCCCTTCTTATGTGATCAGCGAGGTTGGTTATGTTTTCTGAATTATCGGGAATGTAAGTGCATCATACAGCTCCAATTAAGGCACATGTGCCCCCACTTTGTGCTAGTATATAATCTAGGGCCAATCAGTTCTGGAGTACCATTGTGCGTATGGCTACCATTTCAGCCGTTATGCCCTCCATTGCTTCAGCAGTGTCGTTAACTATCTGTTCCAGTACCCTCTCTAGGTTACGTAATTCATCTATGGTGCTTCCTATCCCGAATGTGAGCACCATAACCCCAAATAGCCTTTCTACCGGGGTAAGATCTCGTCTTAGTCGACCTAGTGTCTGTACTTCTGCTAAAGTACGTACCCGTCTGACAAAAGGGACCACATATCCCAAATAACAGTACCCCCTCCAGTCCTGTGGCAACCAGGGGTAGGCCTTATGCCCGCACACAAAATAAGTGCCATTTTATGCTGTTAGATTCGATCCCAATCTCTCTCTCATACCCCATCGCCACCTAATCTTAGGGTCCCAGTCCTGGCTACTTGTTTGATTCTTCAAACACTCTATTTCAAAGAAACCCTGGTTTGTTGTTTTGCTGGCTATTATGTTCCACCTGGTGAGGTTAAAGTATCCTGCGACAAAACCTGTTTCCTCACCGGTCAGTTTTCTGGTGAAACAAATGTCAGCAGCGAGCCTTCCAACTCCTGAGGTGTTGTTCAAAACCAGGAACGGGGATCGTACCGACCTATTGTATTCCGGCTGGTACCATCCGTCAAAGCATCCAAAAGTTAACCCCCCGATCTCCACGTTTCTTTATCCCTACTCTGGTTCCAGGTATCATTTACTTCCCCTGTACCGTTTTGTCGCATTACCCACTTCGCTACTTTCGAAATGTTAAGGGAGATTGACCTCAAAGGGATGCCTCCTTTGCTATTTATGGGGATGTGCGAACATACCCAGCAGCTGGAAAAGTTCTCATTTTGCGCATAAACATAAGACATGCACAAAAAGATATTCACATGTAACTCTCGTTTCGGTCTAGCTAGCAGGCCGGACCTAACACGAACTATGATAATCTCACCGATCGCAATCTATAATTTTATCATCTTATACTCTATATGTAACAAATAGTCAAAGGTAAAATGGCCGTATGGCTTGCTTGAAGAATCTCTCGCTGTCAATCTGTAAATAGACCAACAACAACAACTAATACGTGTGCTAAACAGCTGGTTCAAAAACCTTAAGCTAGGTCCGATGCTTCCATTGTCCGTTCCCTTTAACATCGATGCAGGCCCAAGTATTCCTGCTGATTATAACCTCATACGGTCCTATTCATTTTTGGGGCAAACCCAGGTTTTTCCGGGAGGACCCTTACCAGAACGCGACTTCCCACCAACGGGACTTCAGGGATCTTTGTAAGCTCTGCTTCCACGTCTCTTTCTTCCTTATTGTCCCTAACTAATTTACGCATCCCTTTTAATTGAATACTTAGTTCCAAAACATACCGTTTTATTTTGTCTTTTAATGGGCCTACATCGGCCTCCCTGTTATGATGTTCTCTAGTAATTGCATCGCCCTTCCTGTCATAAGTTCATAAGGGGTTAATCCGGTTGTCCGGTTTGTCGTGGTTCTTAACTTCATCAATATAATGGGTAATCCTTCTGTCCACGTTTTTCCTGACGTTTTCATGGCCTTTGGCAGGGCGTTCTTAAGGGTATGGTTCATGCGCTCTGCCATCCCAGAACTCTGCGGGTGGTAGGGGATGTGGTATTTTTGTTTTATGCACATCAGCTGGCTTATTGTTTTTACAATTTTCCCGGTGAAGTGGGTGCCTTGGTCAGAATATCCTTGCCACTGTTGAGGCACTCCCCATCGGGGAATCACCTGCTCGGTCAATATCCTTGCCACTGTTGAGGCACTCCCCATCGGGGAATCACCTGCTCGGTCAATATCCTTGCCACTGTTGAGGCACTCCCCATCGGGAATCACCTGCTCGGTCAATATCCTTGCCACTGTTGAGGCACTCCCCATCGGGGAATCACCTGCTCGGTCAATATCCTTGCCACTGTTGAGGCAGTGCAATCACGTGTGGGGAAAGCTTCCACCCACCGGGTAAATTGATCTATAATCACTAGGCAATATCTTTTTCCGTGGGATGGGGGCAAAGGACCTGTGAAATCAATTTGTACGTGTTCCCATGGCCCCCGTGGACGGGGCTGGTGTCCCATTGTAATTTGAATGGGGCTGCCTGGATTATATTGTGCGCACGGAATGCATCGATGGCAATATTTAACAATATCTCTCCCAATCCCTTTCCACCATCAATCTCTTCCAAGACTCCCGGTCATGGCCTCTCATGCTGAATGAGACAGGCCATGAGACTCCAATAAGGTATTCTGTATGCATTCAGGCGCCATTACCTTGTCGTTCCGTCTCCAAACGTTATCCTTCCCTTGCGTTGCACCCTGCATTGTCCATATACCTATTTCCTCCTCAGAAGTGTCCTGGTGTAGTTTCTCAATACTTATCAGTTCGTCTCGGGCCCCAGCCGCACTGACTGAGGCTTCCTCACACTCTTCCTGTTCTAATGCCTTCTGTGCAGCTACGTCTGCAGCTTTATTTCCCTCGTGACTCAGCCAATCTGGACTGGTTCGGTCCGGCTCCCTCCTGTGGGCTTTAATTTTAATAACCGCTACCTGTTTTGGTTTATTACTGGCTGCTAAAAGAGCTTCTATTCTCAGCTGATGCTTTATGGGATGTCCGCTAGTTGTGATAAAACCCTTTCTCCCCCATGCTGTCATATAATAGTGTACTACCCCGAATGCATATCTACTGTCCGTATAGATATTACAATCTTATTTTCCGATAATTCCAGTGCCCGGGTAAGGGCTAGCAGTTCTGCCACTTGAGCGGACGACGCCATTTTTTGTGGAAAAATATTTCCGAGACTGTATAATATAAAAAGAGAGTTTTTTTTAAATCGGAGACAAAGCTTTGGAAGAAGTGTTAAAGACCCCTGTCTTTGAACCAGCTTCTCAATTTGGTATTTCCAGTGAGGATTTTTTATCTTACAAATTACGTCACATTACATCACATGCTCTATCATCGCATTACAAGGTTTACAAAGCTTTTCCTCCAAGGCTGAGGTTTTTTGATATAAACCAGTCTGCATTGTGACAGAGCATTATAAACAAGGGCAGACTCTTTGGCACCGGTATAGAAAAACATCCCACTTAATTATCTCTCCAGTCGTTCATTATCTCACTTTCCTATCTCCATAACTCAAGGCCAGCATACCTTAAATTCTAACTGTATTTATTATATAAAGCATATTACATCAGTATTGTCCCTTACAAAATTAATTAAAGGGGAAAAATAAAACAAATGTTTTTGTCCCGTATACTGGTCAAGTATATGTCCAAAAATCCACTCCAACATCCATTAGTAAGGGTTCCATTATTTTCCTATCTAAGAGACAATTATACCCTTGACCACCGAGCTGATTAGCTGAGACAAGCAGGGTGTGCAGTTTATTTTCCGCCAAAGTGATTCAGCCTATCCCGCTTTCTACTGCGTAATACAGCGACATCAAGTTGTACTTTCAGTCTCGGATTAGTCTTTGTCTGTTTAAAATGGTTGTGCTGTCAGTGCTGCTTCACTCGGTGTGTGTTTAAAAATGCAACGTGCTATCTGCAGTGGTAATGTGCTTAAATCGTTAGATTCGGAAATAAATGGAATTGTTTCCGAGTAGGTTCGAGCCCTACTCGTAGTGAATCAGTAGGTGGAGGCATTTGCTCGTAATCCGCTCTGATTGGAGTTCATTTCAGCTGAAATTCTTCTGAATTATTATGCAGTAATTTTTTGGCCACCTGTCACGTCACACTCCCCCAATCATCCACTCGTGTGAGTCCAGAGGATTGGGACATTTTTAAAATCCCAGCCAAGAACTACTAAAAATATGATTAAAAGTGGATAGATTATGAATGTTAAATTACACGAAATATAAAATTAGATAGTAAGAGTTTCTACAGGTGTATAAAAAGGAAAAGAGTGGCTAAAGTGAATGTTGGTTTCCTGGAGGATGAGAATGTGGAATTAATAATGGAGAACAGGGAAATGGCAGAGACTTTGAACAAATATTTTGTATCAGTTCTCACGGTAGAAGTCACTAAAAACATCCCAATAGTGGATTATCAATGGGCTATAGGGACGGAGATACTTAATACTATCATTATCACTAATGAAGTAATCAGAGGTAAAATAATGGGACTAAAGGCGGACAAGTCCCCTGAATCTGATGGCTTATATCCTAGGGTCTTAAGAGAAAAGGCAGCAGAGATACTGGATGGTTTGGTTGTAATCTACCAAAATTCGCTCGATTCTGGGTTCGTCCCAGCGGATTGGAATACCACAAACGTAAAGCCCCTATTTAAATAAAGAGGCAGACGCAAAGCAGGAAACTATAAACCAGTTAGACTAACATCTGTCGTTGGGAAAAAGCTGGAGTCCATTATTAAGGAAGCAGTAGCAAGACATTTGATAAAACATGATTGCATCAAGCAGAGTCAACATGGTTTTATGAAAGGGAAGTCATGTTTGACAAATATCCTGCAAATCTTTGACGATATATCGAGCAGAGTGGATACGGGGGAACAAGTGGATGTGGTGCATTTGGATATAGTCTTAAAATAATGTGCCGCCTATTTAAAACTGAGATGAGGAAACATTTCCTCTCTCAGAGTTTTGTTAAACAATGCCCCAGAGCGCTGTGGAGGCTTGGTCTGAATATATTTAAAGCGGAGATAGAAAGCTTTTTGAGCAATAATTGGGTAAAGGGTTATGGAGTGCGGACAGGGAAGTGGATCTGATTCCATTATCAGATCAGCCATCATCTTATTGAATAGCTGAACAGGGCCAAATAGCCTACTCCTGCTCCTATTTCTTATGTTCTTATGTTCCAAATACAAAACATCTTCTGGCAACGGAGTGGGTTGTGGCCCAATGGATAAGGCGTCTGACTTCGGTGCTAACCATGTCCTGTCGGGGCTGTATAACTTACCGGGCAATACCTTGTCTATTCTGCTATGAAACTGTCTCAAAACTGCCCATTTCTGATACTGCCTCACCTGAAGTATTGGAAGGGATTTTGCTTACAGAAGCTGATTGTAGACTTTGAACTTTGTCGACCTGGATGCTCAGGCCAGACAAGTGGTGAACTGGACTTTGTCGCAGGGTATATATGTTTGCATGCAAAAAACAGGAAACCGAAGGGCAGATCAGACTTTAGGCCTCAGACGAGGTGGCTTTGTGGTTCAGTCGATGTACTACTAATCCCTTATACTCTGCACGTGTTGGTTCGGATTCCATTCACGTAGTTTTTTGTGGAATGTTTCATGTTCTGTTTTTTTTCATTGTACTTTTACCTTGAAGCTCATGTCCAAATTTATCTTTTTCTACCGAGCATGTTACACTCAGCTCATGAAATTTCTCAAATTAATAAGCGAGCCTCGATGGCTTTTAGATAAAAGTAAATATAAACTTATGAATTTGCTCCATTTTCCCCACATTTTCCGAAATCTCGGAGATTCACATGAGCAACTAATGAAAACTAATCAACTGAGTAAAGTTAAATGTTTCCCCGTGTATGCGGCGCTGTGTCGACTTGCCGTCTGACACCCGTGTTCCATTGAGCACGCAGGAACTCGCCTGAATTTGGATATATTTAAATTCAGCGTCAATCTCAAAATAATCTTGAAAAATCTTCAGCACTGTATTTTAGTCAGTGCCCATTCTCTAGTGCTGAAGTTTTTAAGGAGCTGGTCTTTGAATTAGTATCATGTGTGCCGAATGCATACGATTATTTAGGATATACAGAGCAGGAGCAGGCCATTCGACCCAACCAGTCGATTCCCACCTTTATGGTCCACTGGACATCCTCTCATCAGAATAACACGATATTCCTTTTTCGCACATATACTTATCTAACTGTCCCTTAAATGATTATATCCTACTTGCTTCTACAAATCCCCGTGATAGTGAGTTCCACATTCTCAATCTCTGATAAATAAGTTTCTTGTGAATTCTTTATTGGATTTGTTGGTGACGATCTTATATTGATACCCTCCAGTGACGGTTCTCCCCACATGTGGAAACTCTCTTTCTGTGCATTTAACCAATCAAACCCTTTCATGTCGAGCAGACCTCGATTAGGTCACTCTCAGACTTCTCTTTTCAAGCGAAAAGAGACGCGGCCTGTTCATCCTTTCCTGTTATATATCCTCGCATTTCATGTATCCTCCTTGTAAATCCTCTCTTTACCCTCTCCAGTTCCATTATATCAATTTTGTAAATAATATGGCGACCAGATTTGCACACAGTACGCCAAATGTGGTCTATCTGTAGAGGATTCTTTAATGACTGGGAATCAAACCGGCGTCGCCAGCCTGTCTGATCAGTGTAAAAGGCTTCATTCCATGAGGTAGTTTATAGCATTCATGAAGGCATTTTGCTTGGAGAATCTGATTCTACATTTTGAACTTTGTCAATCTGGGTGCACGGGCAGGACTATTAAAGTGAGCGCGACATTCTAGCAGAGTATTTCTGGTTGGACATTAACAGCACCAGATTGAAGAGCTGAGACAGTAGACGGCAAGTTAAGGCGATGGCCGCCTAACCCATTGTGCTCATTTATTGTGGTAAACTTTTGATGCTGATGAATCATCTCAGAATTTGACTGAAAGTTACATACAGTAGGCATTGAATCCAAATCTCTATAAAACCACTGATCTCTGCCCCAGCATTGTTCACGTTTTGTTAAAATGAACACTGACTATTGGAATTCTTCACTTCTTGAATGAAGGAGGAACAGAGATCCGGATCGGAGATCGAAATTTTCCTCACTTCTTCCTTCAGATCATTCTTCTGGAGTGAACTGACAAAGATTTTTTAAGAATTTACATTCAAAGAGAAAAGAGGCTGGATGTACATCCGAACTGTGCTCATCTCTGTTTTAAAGGGGTGGCCACTTATTCTAAGATCATGCCCTCTAGTTGGAGTCTCTCCCATCAGTGGAAAGATCCTCTCTGCATTCACTTTGTCAAGCTCCCTCATATCTTATACTTTACAATATGATCACCTCTCATTCTTTCTGAATTCCAAAGAGTTAATGCCCAGCCAGCTCAAACTTTCCTCACAAGTCAACAACCTCATCTCCGGAATCAATCCAGTGATGTTTCTCTGAACTGCCTCCAAAGCAAGTATATCCTTTCATTAATATGGAAAACAAAACTGCATGCAGTATTCCTAGTTTGGCCTCACCAATAACTTATAAAGCTGTCGCAAGATTTCCCTGCTTTTATACTCCATCCCCTTTGCAATAAAGGCCAAGATACCATTGTTCTACTTGATCACTTGCTGTACTTGGACACTATTCTTTTGTGTTTCAGGCAAGAACCCTCGGGTCCCACTGTACTGCATCACTTTGCAATCTTTCTCCATTTAAATAATAATTTGCTCTTGAATTTTCTGCAAAAGTGCTTGATCTCACACTTTGAAACATTATCCTCTATCTGCCAAATGTTTGCTCACTCACTTAGCCTGCCTTTGTCCTTTTGCAGTTTTTTATGTCCTCCTCACACATTG
Organism: Pristiophorus japonicus; assembly: GCF_044704955.1. NCBI lineage: Eukaryota > Metazoa > Chordata > Chondrichthyes > Pristiophoridae > Pristiophorus > Pristiophorus japonicus. The sequence goes on from NW_027250777.1 coordinate 720,699, forward strand.
CTTTTCCTCCAATCGTTGTATCGTCAGCAAACTTGGCTACATTACACTCAGTTCATTCTTCCCTGTCGCTAATATAGATTGTAAATAGTTGCAATCTTCTGCTAACATTGCGGATACAATCGCACTTATCCATTAGGCCGTCGGCACAAAATTTGTTGATTTTTATATTGAGAGCAAATTTGGGACAAGGATGATGTCAAGGAGTGGATTTAGGACAACATGAGCATATTTCGAGTAATGAATAGATGCGCTGCGATATGGATGCCCACGGACACAGGCAATGTCAATGTAGCTTGAAACACAACAGTTTAAGAATTTGGTTATCGCAGCTGAAATCACACTCCTTTTAAAATATACAGGATGATCCGGATTATGAGAAAATACGTCTGAAAGGGGCAATTGATGAAACGGAACTAACAACCATCTCGTTTGAACAGACACCGAATGATCCTGGACAGGAAGCACATCCCTCTTACACAGCTGTAGAATGGCTCATGACGGACAGCAGTTCACTTTTAAAAGAATAAAGTGGGATTTCTATCATTCCTGAAGGCAATTGTGCTGTGCGTGAGTGAGCGCGGGTCTCAGGACCACGGGGGGCTGGGACGGTTTTTGAAGCCACAGGTGGAAGACAGGCAGGAAGGAGGGAGGGAAGTAAAACCAACCCAGACAAACAGACAATTTAAAATATCCATATATTTATCATAATAAGAAAATAAATTAATTGACAATTTTATTGCAAAAAATTGAATTTGATTTGATTTAGATAAATAAATAATTGTTTCTTAATCTATATATTTTTGATTGAACGAAGTCTGTGTGACTGCATGAAATCCACTGGAAATCAGGGTGTGCAGTCAGTAAATACCCAAACACAGTAAGCCCATGGTGTTCGACAAGCCAAAGGGAAGATGTGGGCAACAAAGGCGATCTTTTAAAGTCGCGAATGCCTTTCTGCAGGATCTGACAGCAGCTGCGTGTGCTGTGAAAGAGGTCAAATGTAATAGAGCCCATTGCAGGCAGAACAGAAAAAGCACATTTATTGTGAAAGTTAAAAAGTAGGGAATGTATGTAAATATACGCATATATAAATATTCATACATATATTTATATAAAAAAAGTCAGTCAGTCAGTCATGTCTTGTCTTGTCTTGTCTTGATTTGATTTGTATTTAAAAATAAGGGGGAAGGAGCTCATCATGTTACTTAGTACATCCGCAAGCTCTCGCTAAAATCGCTATGTTTCTAACTTATGTGATTTGCCTTCTTTCAGACGTCGAATAGCAAAATCCCACAGCAGATTCTTCTCCTGTCAGGCAGTCCTCGAATGCGTGTTGAATCAAATCAGTGTGGCTTCAAGTTGCATGTAATGCATTTTTCCTCCCATGACATGAAATGCACAGTAAGATCGCGCAGAACGTTTGCACGCACTCCCTCACTTACACAAACACACAAACAAACTAAAAATTCTGCACCCTCCAAAGGTAGTTTTTGAAAGTTGAAATCCGGGATAGACAGCACATATCTTTTAAACAGATAGATAATGATCCGATACTGATAGCACACCATTTTGGAGAGACAGAGAATGACCCCGGGCAGACCAGCACATCACCTTAAAAGGGATACAGAAACACAATGAACAAAAACAAAGAATTCTGTAAAACTCAGCAGGTCGTGACCATTCTGTGGATGAAGAACCCGTGCTCACGTTCAGTCAGATGATCAATCCGATATTTTCAGAAAAATGTAAAGTTTACAGATGTTTTCCACGAAAAAAGCACCTGGAAAAAAATAGGCAGCGAGGAAAGACAAAAGGGAATGTCTGTGATACAGTGGAGCTTAGGAGTATTTGAATAATAAATGGCACAATGCGAAAAGGCAAAGTGGGTGCTAAGCGGGCAATAAAGTAACAAAGGATGGACAAGAGGAGGTGTTAGTGGGAACAGCAGAACCATTACCAGACAATGGGAGCGGTGCTTATGATCCGAGACGCTGAACCGAATATTGAGGCCAGAAGACTGTAACATGGCTGAAATGTCGGGTGTGAATTCCTTTTAATCTGACCAGGCAGCTTGGCCACCCCTGATTGACTTCCTGTACGATTTAAATTCGCCAGACAAGGGACTAATTCCAAAGCCAGCTTCTCATATCTTTTCGGCACCAGAGAAACAGGACGCACTCATATTCAGGGCAGAGCATGTTTCACGTTGAAGTGGAGATTGACGCTGAATGTATGCTTATCCTAAAGGAGGTGAGCTCATGCGTGCAGAAAGGAAGTTATACTGATCAAGTATTGGCCGGAACCAAACACGGGTTTAGGATGTCCAATGAGACACAGAGCCGAGTACATCTGAGATACTTTAACTTTACTCAGTTCGGTGAGTTTCACTTTGATCCTGAGAATCTCCAGGATTTGGGACGCTGTGGGAACAACGGAGCGAAATCACACGTTTTCATTTTAAACATGTCAGTTTTCTCACATGGCAACAAGCTGAGAAGTGTTTTTTTGACTAAAAGTTGGCAGGGCTCGTTCGCGATCTCTTGCATTTCAATTATTAAAATCCCTAAGCAAGAATCATACCCCTAGACCAACGAGCCGCCGACGGTGAGGGACATCGCTCTCATATTCTGACGTTAGTTTGCTATTTGGCCCATCGTGCATTTGCTGACTCTCAGAGATCTATCGAATGAGTCCCCCTCTCCATAGTCCTGCTAATGTTTTCCCTTTGATGAATAGATTATTTTTTGAGACATTACTTCACCAACGAGCTGCATCCTTGTCAGTAAAAGGTGAATTTGGCAATGAGGTTAAATGTGATTGACGAAAAAAACCGAGGGGTCAAATGTTTAACACAATAACGACGAAGCTGGTGGCACACTGGATCAGCAGTCCATTGCCTGAACCTCTCAGTCACCTCGTCTCCTACTTACATCAACATCAGACATCCATCCACTACTTTTTGCATTCAAACAGAAATAATGTGCACGAAAGTCTACTTCACCGCTTGTTATGCCTGTGCAACCAGATCGACAGTGATGAAAATGTGCCATTAGCTTCTTTACTTCAGGTGAGTGACTGTACGAGATGATTGGTTTTGAGGCAGAATCAAAAAAATAAAAAAATTTCACGCGGCGAGTTGGTTGACCGCAGCAGGACTCAAACCTGCAATCTTCTGATAATATCACAGTTACCATTATCCATTATGCCACGCGGCCGCTCTCATCGGAGCAAAATTTGTTGTTTTTTACATTGAGAGCAAATTTGGGACAAGGGTGATGTCTGGAGAGGATTTCTGAAAACATGAGCATATTCCGACTAATGAATAGATGCGCTTCGATATGGATGCCCACGGACACAAGCAACGTCAATGTAGCTTGAAACACAACAGTTTAAGAATTCGGTTGTCGCAGCTGAAATCACACTCCTTTTAAAATATACAGGATAATCCGGATTATGAGAAAATACGTCTTAAAGGAACTGACGACCATCCGGTTTAAACAGACACCGTCCTGGACAGGGAAGTAATACCAACCCAGACAAGAAGACAATTTAAAACATGTATATATTTATCATAATAAGAAAATAACTAAATTTACAATTTTATTGCAAAAAGTTGAAATTGATATGATTTAAATTAATAAATAATTGTTTCTTAATCTATATATTTTTGATTGAACGAAGGCTAACAGCACCAGGTTGAATGGTTGAGTTGTCTTAGACAGTAGACGGGACGTTAAGGCGATTGGCGCCTAAACCTTTGTGCTCATTTATTGTAAACTTCTGATACTGATGAATCATCCCAGAATTTGACTGAAACATACATACAATAGGCATTGAATCCACATCTCCTTAAAACCACTGGTCTCTGCCCCAGCATTGTTCACGTCTTGTTAAAATGAACACTGACTATTGGAATTCTTCACTTCTTGAATGAAGGTGGAACAGAGATCCAGATCGGAGATGAAACTTTTCCTCACTTCTTCCTTCAGATCATTCATCTGGAGTGAACTGACAAAGATTTTTTAAGAAATGAACATTCAAAGAGAAAACGTGCACGACAGTTCTCTTTACCACAAGACCTGCCCGTGCACCCCGATAACAATGTGAAAAACTGACAGTCAGCTTCTGTGAGCAAAATTATTTTCGCTAAGTCCGTTATGTAAGGTCAGAGACTGTTAGAAATGGTCGGGTAAAAACAGTTCCTTTCCACATTGGAAGCCACTGGGCAAACCGACCTCAACAGACTCGAAACAGCAAAGTTATGTTCCATGAGGAGAGGTTGAGTAGACTAGGCCTATATTCTACAGAGTTTAGAAGAATAGGAGGTGATTTCATTGCGGAGCAGGCTCGAAGGGCAGAATGGCCGACCCTTTCTACCAATGCTTATTTTCTTATGTTCGTCGCATGCCTTGCGGGTGCCCCCAGATCGACAATGTGGAAAACGCAGAACCAGTCTCAGTAAGCAGGCGTTTCCATAATTCCAGTTGAGTAACTGTCAGAATTGGTCGCTTTTTGGGGAGATTCGGAACACAGAAGAATAAGTTTTGCCAGGTGAGTTAAACAACCGGAGCACAACCCGAACCTGCAATCTTCTGACAACATCACGATTAAAACTGAACGCGGATGCCTTATCCATTCGGCAATGTGTCCACAGCTGGTCACTTTGTTGTGGAGAGAATTGGGCGGTTTTTCAGAGCTTCAGCTATGATTAGAGAAAGGGTTTTACTCAAATATAAAAACATTTTGAATTATTCAACAGATGCGCTGTCAACTGGGTTCACTCCTACGCAAGGAAAACCATTTCGCTTTCAAATATATTACCTTAGAAATTCGGTCTTCACAGCTGTAATCAGACTAATATTAAGCAGACACATGCACAGAATGATCCTGGACAGACAGCTCATCCCTTTTATACTGACAAAGAATGAACTGAACTGACAGCATATCCATTTAAAGAGACACAGAATGATATAGGACTGACAGCACAGACATATTTAACCATATATTAGTCTACTTTGCTAAATCCTAAAATTCCCCCATCATCATAGGCAGTCCCTCGAAATTGAGGAGGAGTTGCTTCCACTCCCAAAGTGAGTTCTCTCATGGCTGAACAGTCCGATGCGAGATCCACAGACTCTGTCACAGGTGGGACAGACATTCGACCGGGAAGGGGTCGGTTGGGCTGGATTGCTGCGCGCTCCTTCCGCTGCGTGCGGCTGGGCTCCTCATGCACCTTGCGTCATGCCTTAAAGAGCTCAACGCCCTCCCGGATGGACTTTCTCCAACCTCGGGCGATCTGCGGCCAGGATCTCCCAGTTGTCAGATGTCACAGTTTAACAGGGAGGCTTTGAGGATTTCCTTATAACGTTTATGTTGTCCTCCTTTGGCTCGGTAACCATGAAGGAGCTCCGGCTAAAGCATTTGCTTTGGGAGCTCGTATCTGGCATGCATACTATTTGGTCTGCACAGCGAAGCTGATCGAGTGTGGGCAGTGCTTCAATACTGTGGATTTCAGCCTGGTCGAGGGCACTGATGTTGGTGTGCCTGTTGTCCCCGGAGATTTTCACGATCTAGCGGAGACATCGTTGGTGATATATCTCCAGCGACTTGAGGTGCCTTCTGTACATCGTGCGTGCTTCAGACCCATACAGGAGGGCGGGTATTTCTACAGCCCTATGAACCATGAGTTTGGTAGTAGATTTGTTATGATCTGATCTTAAACACTTCTTTCCGCAGGCGGCCGAAGGCTGTTCTGGCGCACTGGAGTCGATGCTGAATCTCTGCATTCACATATGCCTTTATTTATAAGAGGCTGCCGAGATATGTGAAATGGTCCACGTTATCCAGGGCCATGCCTTGGGCCTTGATGATTGGAGGGCAGTGCTGTGCGGCGATGGCAGGCTGGTGAAGGAATTTTGTCTTACAGATGTTCAGCGTAAGGCCCATGCTTTCATATGCCTCAGGGAATGCAGTGATTATACCCTGGAGTTCAGCCACTGAATGTGGACAGACGCAGGCGGCGTCCGCACAGTGCAGCTCAATGACAGAGGTAGCGGTGATCTTGTACCTGCCCTGGGGGCGGCGTTGTTTAAACAACTTCCGACTGGTCCTGAGTTTAAATGGGGAGCTTGTTAATTGCGAGGTGGAGCATGGCGGCGAGGAAAATTGAGATACGCATATGAGGGAGAAGGGAATAGAACATTAGGTTGATAGAGTTGACGAAGAAGGACAGGATAACGTCATTTTAATTCCAGATGTATTTAATGAATTCAATTCAAATTCCACACCTGCCATGGTTGAATGTGTACACATGCCTCTGAATTACTAAACCAGTAACATAACCACTGTGCAACCGTACTCTTAACTTCATCCTTTACTTGTGCAACTGGGTCAAGGGGGTGAATAGCCTCCTTCAGCTCCGATGTAACAGACTTGAGTGGCTGAATGGCCTGCTCCGTTTCCTAAATACAAGGGTCGAGGGCTTGAATCGCCTCCTCCTGGATCGACTTGCTTATATTAACTGGAATTTAGTAGAATGAGAGGGGATTGCATAGAAACAGATACAATTCTGACGGGATTGGACAGGTTAAATGCAGGAAGAATGTTCCTGATGTTAGGAAAATCCAGAACTAGGGATCAGAGTGGAAGGATAAGGGATAAGCCATTTAGGACTGAGATGAGGAGAAACTTATTCACTCAGAGAATTGTGAACCTGTGGAATTCTCTATCACAGAAAGTTGTTGTTGCCAGTTCGTTAGATATATTCAAAAGGGAGTAAGATGTGCCACTTACTGCTAAAGGGATCAAGTGGTATGGAGAGAAAGCAGGAATTGTGTACTGATTTTGCATGATCAGCCATCATCTAATGAATGGTGGTGCAGGCTCGAAGGGCCGAATGTCCTACTCCTGCATCCATTTTCTATTTTTGTATGTTTCTTGGTATCCTGTTGATGTCTAAAAGGCTGAACAGCATTTAATCATCCCCTCTATTCCAATGCAAGTGTTTTGAGGTGCCGAATAGTGTGCTTCTGTGCAACAATTTATGGGGGCTGAATTACGTCCTCTGGTTCCACTGCCACAGGCTCGAAGGACTGAATCGCCTCTACCCGTTCCAGTGTCATAGGCTCAAGTGGATGAATGGCCTCCTCCTATTCTTGTGTAACAAGCTCGAGTGGCTGAATGCCCTCCTGCTGTCTTGTCTACCAAGCTTGAGGGAGTGAATGAACTCCTCCTGTTCCTGATTAACAAACCTCTGTGGGTTGAATATTCTTCTCCTGTTCCTATGTAACCGGCTCGGGAGATTGAATGTCCTCCTGTTTTTCTAGTGTATCAGCATCTATGGGCTTAATGACAACCTCCTGTTCCTATGCAACGGATTCGAGGGGCAGAATTGCCTTTTCCTACAACTATAAAACTGTCTGGAAAGTGCTGAATGACCCACATCCTGTTCTTATTTAAAACGCTTGAAAAGTTGAATGGTGGCCACCTGTTACTATTTAACATGTATGAGGGGATGAATAGCCTGCTCCTGCGTACAAGGTTCAAGGTACTGAAAGGCTTCTTCCTGTGCAATAGGCTCACATCTTCATAGGCAGTCCCTCGGAATCGAGGAAGACTTGCTTCCACTCTTAGCATGAGTTGGTAGGTGGCTGTACAGTCTAATACGAGAACCACAGTCTCTGTCACAAGTGGGACAGACAGTGTTTGAGGTAAAGGGTGGGCGGGGAGTCTGGTTTGCTGCACGCTCTTTCCGCTGCCTGCGCTTGATGTCTGCATGCTCTCGGGGATGAGACTCGAGCAGCTCAGTGCCCACCCGGATGCACTTGCTCCACTTAGGGCGGTCATGGGCCAGTGACTCCCAAGTGTCAGTGGGAATGTCACACTTTATCAGGGAGGCTTTGAGTGTGTCCTTGTAACGTTTCCACTGCCCACCTTTGGCTCGTTGGCAGTGGACGAGTTGCGAGCAGAGCGCTTGCTTTGGGTGTCTCGTGTCTGGCATGCGAACTTTGTGGCCTGCCCAACGGAGCTGATCATGTGATATCAGTGCTACAATGCTGGGTATGTTGGCCTGGACGAGGCTATTAAATTTGGAGCGTTTGTCCTCCCAGGAGATTTGTAGGATCTTTCGGACAAATCGTTGGTGGTATTTCTCCAGCGACGTGCGGTGTCTACTATACATGTTCCACATCTCTGTGCAGTACAGGAGGGCGGGTATTACTACGGCCTGTCGACCATGAGCTTGGTGAAAGTATTGAAGTTCTGGTCTTCAAACACACTTTTCCACAGGCGGCCGAAGGCTGCACTGGCGCACTGGAGACGTTGTTGGAACTTGTCATCAATGCCAGCTATTGTTGATAGGAGGCGCCCGAAATAATGAATTGGTCCACGTTGTCCAGGGCCGGACCATGGAAGTTGATGACTGGGGGGCAGTGCTGTGCAGCGAGGACTGGTTGGTGGAGGATCTTTGTCTTACTGATGTTTAGCGCAAGCGCCATGCTTTCGTGTGCCTCAGTAAATACCTCGACTGTGTCCTGGAGTTCAGCCTCTGTGTTAGCACAGACGCAGGCGTCATCTGCGTACTGTAGCTCACGACAGTGGTTGGGATGGTCTTGGACTTTCCCTAGGGATGGCGAAGGATGAACAGGTTTCCCCTGGTTCTGTAGTTTAGTTTCACTCCAGCGGGGAGCTTGTGGACTGTGAGGTGGAGCATGGCAGCGAGGAAGAATGAGAAGAGGGTTGGAGCGTTGACGCAGACTGCTTGACCCCCGATCCGGAAGTGGATTGCGTCTGTGATGGATCCGTTGGTCAGTATCACGGCCTGCATGTCATCGTGGAGCAGGCGGAGGATGGTGACGTACTTTTGGTGGCGTCTGAAACGGAGGAGGACGCTGCTTCAGCTCTCGTGGTTGAGTGGGGAAAGCATTTGTAAGGTCGAAGAAGGCCATGTTACCTTCATTTCTCATGCAGCTTTCGTGCTGCAACAAATCATGTCCGTTGTTCCCCGGAGGGGACGAAATCCGCTCTGCAACTCCGTGAGGAGCTCCTCGGCCACAGGGAGAAGTAAGTTGAGGAGGAGGTTAGCGACGACTTTCCAAGTGGCTGATAGCAGGGAGATTCCCCTTTCATTGCTGCAGTCGGACTTATTGCTTTATTAAAAATGTTCACGATCACTGAATCACTAAGATCTCCCGGCATGCTTTCCTCCATCCAGATGAGAGAAAGAAGGTCAGGTATTCGCGCCAGCAGTGCCTCACTGCCATACTTTAGTGCCTCAGCAATGATTCCGTCAGCCCCCGTAGCCTTGTTATTTTTTAGCTGTCTTATGGCGTTTTCTACCTCGCGCAGTATTGGGGTCTCATTGAGGTGGTGGCTGGAATGGAGGCAAGTACACTCATGTCAAGCATTGGATTACATCGGATATACAGCACTGAAACAGGCCATTTACCTCAGTCTTTTATGCTCCACTGGAGCCTCCACTCAACATTCCTCAACAGCCTAATGCTCTATTCCCTTCTCTCTCCTATGCCTGTCTAGCCCCTCCATAAATACTTCCATACTATTCTCTTCAACCACTCCCTGTGTTACCAAGTTCCACAATATCACCATTCTTTGGCTAAATAAGTTTGTTCTGAATTCCCTATTTTGATTTCATGGTGACTATCTTATATTGAGAGCGTCTATGTTATTCTGATCCCCACAAGTTGAAACATTCTAAATGTATCCACTCCCTCAAAATCTTTCATGATTTTAAATGTCTGTATCATGTCACGCCTCTGCCTTCCTTTTTCAAGAGAAAAGAGACACTGCCTGTTCATCCTTTCCTGATTTGTATACGCTGGCTGTTCTTGTATCATCCTTGAAAATCTTCTCTGCATCCTCTGAAATGCCTCTATGTCCTTTTTATAATATGGCGACCAGAACTGTACGTAGTACTCTAAGCGTGATCTAATGAAGGTTAAATACAGGTTTAGCATAATGTCGCTACTTTTCAATTCTGTATGTCTAGAAATAAATCAGCGTGTTTGGTTTGCTTTTTATGGCCTTGCTAACTTATGCCGTTTTTTTTTAGAGTTTTTGTATTTTGTACTCCGAGATCTCTTTGTTCCTGTACACCACCCAGACTGGCAACTTCCATTAATAAGTGACCTCGTTAAGTCTCGTACTTAAATGTAACACCTCACATTTATATGATTTGAAATTCATTTGCCAATTATATGCCCATTCTGCAAGTTTATTAATGTCCTCTTGTAAGTTGTTGCAGTGTTCCTCCGTATTGACCATCCCTCCTAATTTGGTGTCACCCGCACATTTAGAAATGTTTTTTTTGATTCCAAAATCTAAATCTTTAATATTAATTTTGAACAACAGTGGTCCCAGCACCGATCCTTGTGGAATGCCACTACACCTTCTGCGGCTAAGAAACGCTAACTTTTACACATATTCTTTGATTTCTGTCTTGAGGCCAGATAGCTATCCATTCTGCTAGTTGTCAGCTGACTCCGCATTCTCTGACCTGGCTTGAGGCTCTTCTTGTTCCGATGTAACAATCTATTTTTTTAATTTTATTCATTCAAGCTTGTCGACATCGCTAGCAAGGGACGGATTTGTTGCCCATCTCCATCTGCCCTTGTGAAATTGTTAGTGAGTCACTTTACGCAACCGACTGGCTCGCCAGGCCATTTCAGTGGTCAGTTAAGAGCCAACGACATTGCTGTAGGTTTGGAGTCCCATGTAGGCCCAGACCGGTAAGGACGGCATAATTCCTTCCCGAAAGGAGACGCGTGAACCAGATGAGGAGTTTGTTACAATGGTCATCATTATTGATACTTTTAAAATTCCAGATTTACTTAATTGAATTTAAATTTCCCCACTCTCGTGGTGGGCTATGATTTCTTCTCTCTGGATTATTAGTCCAGTGACATAACCATTATGCTACTATGATTGACCTCCATCTGTGTAATGCGCTCAAGGGGTTGAATGACACCTCCTATTCTTTTGCAACAGTTTGAGGGAAGGAATGGTGTGCCCTGTTCCTATGCAACAGGATCGGGAGATTGATTAGCCTCCTCCTGTTCCTGTATAACAGGTTCGTGAGTCGCAAATGCTTCATCCTCAGCCTTTCGAATGGCTAAATGGACTTCTAGTCTTCTTAGAGATAAGTCTCAAGGAGCTGAATGGCTTCCGCCAGTCCTATGCCTCAGGCTCGAGGGGTTAATGGCCTTCCCCTGTCCTTGTGCAACAGGCTGGAGAGGCTCAATGACATCCTCCTATTTCTGCTCAACAGCTTCATTGGTTTGGCATTGCCTTATAGTCAACTATGCGAAAGGTTCGAGCGACCGAATGGAGTTCGACATTTCTTGTAAAACAGGCGCACACAGCTGAATGGCTTCCTCCTGCCCTTTGCAATTGGTTTGAGGGTTTAAGTGACTCATTGGCCTCCACCTGTCCCTGTGTAACAGGCTCGATTGCTTGCGTGCAAAATATTCAGATGATGCTTGGGAAGGACTGGAGCCACTTGTGCAACAGAAAGTGCAGGGACCACAGTTAGCCTTCTCTGAAGTATTGCTTTGATGCAAAGTTCACTGTGCGGCCCAGGCTCAAATCCTGACTCTGGTGGGAGTCGAGCACAAAAACTTTGAATGTTTAATATGCCAAGACTTAAAAATCTAACGTGCTATCCATTGCGCCTCAGAGTCGCCAAATTTTGCATCAATACAAAAGTAAAATAGTGTTGCTGCGCAATCTGAGCTAAAAGAAAATCTGGAAACACTCAGCAGATGAGGCAGAATCTGCGGAGAGAGAAACAGAGTGAACGTTTCAGGTCGATAAACTTTCATCGCCATTGGATCAACCTCCGCCATCTAAAACGGATGCCCTGTCAGACCCGAATCATTATGTTTGAAAGGGATGTTTTGTCATGGACTCGTAGAACCTTTCAGCACGGAAGGAGGCTACTTCGGCCCAGCGTGTCCGCACCGTCCGAAAATTGCTATCCCGCCTAATCTCACTTTTCAACTCTTCTTGTAACCATGTAACAATCTATTGTTTTATTTTATTCATTCAAGCATGTTGCCATCGCTAGAAAGCGGTTAATGGCCCTCTCCTTTTCTTGTGTAACAGACTGGAGAGGCTCAATTGCCTCCTACTATTTCTGAGCAACAGGTTCGTTGGTTTGGCATTGCCTTCTCGTCATCTATGCAACAGGTTCGCGCGACCGAATTTGTTGCAGTCATCCTCAGTATTGAATATCCAACTAATTTGACGTCATCCGCAAATTGAGAAATTTTGTTTTTGATTCCCAGGTAGAAGTCATTAATATAAATTGTGAACAACAGTGGTCCCAGCACCGATTCTTGTGGAACAGCACTAACCACCTTTTCCCACTCTAAAAAGCTAACTTTTACCCCCTACTCTCTGCTTTCTCTCTTAAAGCCAGCTAGCTATTCATTTATCTAGTTGTCTCCAGACTCCACATTCTCTTACCTCTCTTGCAGTTCTTCTTTTTCCTGTGTTACAATCAAAATATCCTATTGTTTCTTTTTTTCATTCTAGCATGTGGACAATTCTAGCAAGGTTAGCCTTTGTTGTACTTCCCTAATTGCCCTTGTGAAGGTGATGGTTAGCCACCTTATGCAAATGAGTTTCTCGCTAGGCCTCTTCAGAGGACCATAAAGAGCCAACCACATTGCTCTGGATCTGGCGCCACATTTGGGCCCAGACAGTAAGGACTGCAGATTTCCTTCACTAAAGGAGATTATTGAACGAGATGGGTGTGTTGCATCAATGGTCAACATTTTAATACTTTTAAAATTCTAGATGTATTTAATTGAATTTAAATTGTCCTACTCTCTTGGTGGACTGTGATTTTCTCTCACTGGATTACTAGTCTAGTTTCACAGGCCTCCGTCTGTGTGGTAGAGGGGCTGAATGACTCAGGCTGTTCCTGTGCAATAGTTTGAGGGACGGAATGTCATCCTCCGAGTCCTATCTAACAGGTTCGAGGGGTTGATTAGTCTCAATCTGTTCCTGTATAACAGGTCGGTTGTTCTGAAATGCCTCGTCCTAATTCTATGCAACGTGTTCTATTAAGGGGAGAGCGGAGTGGGGTGCGGGATGTGGGGCCGGCGGGTGGGGTGGGGCGCGGAGGTCGTGGTGCAGAGAAATCTAGAATGCTAAACTGAAATGAAAATGAAGCAATGCCGGAAAGTGATTGTTGTAATGTAACCACATTATGTCAAGAAGGGACAGAGCTTAGAAACAAAAGGGGGCACTAACAAAAAGGATTCTGATAAGAAAAAAAAGCGATAAGATAAATCGAGCTACAGTGCAAAAAAATGATATGATCTCAAATAATGTTAAAAAGACAAAACCAAAAGCATTGTATCTGAATGGACGAAGCATCTGTGATAAGATAGAAGAATTAACAGCGGAAACAGATGTAAAAAGATACAATATCGGTGCAATTACAGATATATGGTTGCATGGTGACCAGGGTTGGGAACTGAATATCAAATGATATTCGGTAGTTAGAAAGGACAGGCATAAAGGAAGAGCGGATTGTGTTGCGTTGTTGGTAAAGGATGATATCAGCGCAATAATGAGAAAGGTATTCGGCTCAGAATGACACGATGTAGATTCAGTTGGATGGCGCTAAGGAGAACGAAGGACCAGAAAAGATTGGTGTGAGTTGTCCATAGGCCTCCAAACAGTTGTGGTAGTGTAGAGGATAACATTAACAGGAAATCAGAGCTGCATGTAACAAGGGTACTACCATCATCGAAGGTGACTTTAAACTACATAAAAATTAAAGTAACAATAATGTGGACCATGAATTCCTAGCGTTTGTGCCAGTTGTTTGTTTAGCCCAGTATTTTGCGGAGCCTACTAGGGAACAGAATATCCGAGATTGGGTCTTGTGTAATGAGAAGGGGTTAATTAAAAGTCAAGTTGTCTGGGGTCCTTTAGCGAAGAGTGGCAATAACTCGATTAAACTCGTTATTAAAATGGAAAGTGAAGTAGCCCAATCCGAATCTATGGTCCTAAATCTAAACAAAGGAAACTACGAATGCATGGGGAATGAATTGCATGGGGTATGATAGATTGGGAAGAGTCAATAAACGTCATTTTGGTGGATGGGCAAGGACTAACATTTCAGGAACGAATGTATCAATTGCGGTAGTTAAACTTTCCTTTCTGGTGTAAAAAAAAGGATGCTGGCCCAACCATGGTTAACAAAATAAATTAAGGATAGTATTAGATTCAAAGAAGAGTTATACAAAGTTGCCAGAAAAAGTACAAGCCTGAGGATGGGGAACAATTTAGAATTCAGCAAAAATGTGCCAAGAGATTGATTGAGAGGCGAGAAATAGAGTATAAGAGTGAACTTGCAAGGAACATAAAAACCGGCTGCAGTAGATTCTACAAGTTCGTAAAAAAGAAAAGATTAGTGAAGACAAATGTAGGCCCTTTACAGACAGAAACGGGGGAATTTATAATGTGGAACAAGGAAATGGCAGGACAATTAAATAAATACTTCGGTTCTGTCTTCAGGGAGGACATAAATAACATCCCAAAAATGCTTGTTAACCAAAGGTCTAGTGAGCAAGAGGAATTAACGGACATGATTATTTGTAAGAAAATAATGCTGAGGAAACTAATGGGAATGAAGGCCGATAAATCCCCAGGGCATGATGATCTGCATCCCAGAGTACTAAAAGAGGTTGCAATGGAAATAGTGCATGCATTGGTTGACAACCTCCAAACATCTATAGATTATGGAACAGTTCCTGCAGTTTGCACGGTGGCAAATGTAACCCCACTGTTTAAAAATGGAGGGAGAGAGAAAACAAGGAACTACAGACCGGTTAGCCGAACACCAGTTGTAGGGAAAATGCGAGAATCTATAGTAAAGAATATTATAACGGAACACTGAGATAATACCAAAGAGATTAGACAAAGTCAACATGAATTCATGAAAAGAAAATCATGTTTGACAAACCTACTCGAGTTTTTAAGGATGTAACTGGTAGAAAACTTAAGGGAGAACCAGTGGATATAGTGTATTTGGAATTTCATAAGCCCTGTGATAAAGTCCCACGTAAGATGTAGTGTGCAAAATTAAAACATATATGATTTGGGTAATATACTAGCATGGATTGAAAATTGGACAGGAAACAGGATCGATGGGCAGAGGGACCTGGTGTCCTTGTAAAACTGTCTATTGAAAGCATACATGCAGGTGCAGCAAGCAGTTAGGAAGGCAGATGGTATGTTGGCCTTCATTCCAAGAGGATGTGAGTAAATGAGTAAAGATGTGTTACTACAGTTCTACAGGGCCTTGGTGAGACCGCATCTGGAGTATTGTGTGCAGTTTTGGTTTCGTTACACAAGAAAGGATATACTTGCCATAGAGGGAGTGCAGCGAAGGTTCACCAGATGGATTATTGGGATGGCAGGACTGTCGTATGAGCAGAGATTGGGTCGACTCGGCCTGTGTTCTGTAGAGTTTAGAAGAATGAGAGAGGATCTCATTGAAACTTATACCATTCTGAAAGGTTTGAATAGACTGGATGCGAGGAAGATGATGCACCTGATTGGGGAGGTTATAACAAGGGGTCACAGTCTCAGGATACGGGGTAGGAAATTTAGGAAGGAGAAGGTGAGATTTTTTTTTCATTCGGAGAGTGGTGCAGCTGTGGAATTCCCTTCCACAGAAGGCTGTGAATGGCGAGTCACTGAATATATTTAAGAGGGAGATAGATTTCTAGACACAAAAGACATCAAGTGATATGGGGTAAAAGCGTGAATATTATGTTGAGATAGAGGATTAGGAATGATCATATTAAATGGCGGTGCAGACTCGAAGGGCCGAATGGACAACTACTGCTCCCGTTTTCTATGTATCTATGTTCTCGGATCTAAATGGACTTATACTCTTCTTGTAGAGCAAGCTCAAGGAACTGATCGGCTTCTGCCTCTCCTAAGGCTCAGATTTGAGGCGTTAATGGCCTCCTCCTTTCCCTGTGCAACAGTGCAGTGCGGCTGAATGGCCTCCAGCTAATTCTATGTAACAGGAAAGTGTGCCTCCTCGTCATCTATGCAGCAGGTACGAGCGGCCGAAGGCGTTCTACTATTTATGTATATAAAGCCCAAGGATCTGAATTACTTCCTCTTGTCCCTTGCAACTGGCTCGAGGGGCTAATGGAATGCTGCTGTCCTTCTGTAACAGGTTCGATGGCTTGCTCTTGTTCCTGTGTAATAGACTCAGGTTCTAAGAGAACTCAATGGAAAAGTGGGTGGGATTGGAGCCAGTTGTGTAGCAGGAATTACAGGGAACGCACTTTCCCTTCTCTGAAGTATTGATTTGCTGCAAAATGCACTGAGCTGCCGAAGAAACACCAGATCATGACCTAAATTCCGACTAAAATCCGACCTATCCAGACTAATGCCACTTTCCAGCTCTTGGTCCATAGCCTTTTAGGCTACTGGAATTGAAGTGCACATTCAAGGACTTTTAAAAGTCGTGAGGACTTCTGCCTCTAAATCACTTTCAGGAGTGGGTTCCAGACTTTCACCACACCTGGGTGAAAACAGTGTACCTCAAATTCCGGAAAACCTCCTACCAATTACTTTAAATCTATGACACCTGGTTGTTGGCCACTCTACTAAGGGAAATACATCGTTTCTATGCACTCCATCTCAGCCACTCATAATTTTATTCACTTCAATAGAGACCCCCTTGGCCTCCTCTGTTCCAAAGAAAACAAACCCAGCCGATGCAATATTTACTCAGAGCTAAATTCACCATCCGCCTAAATCTAACCTGTATGCTCACGTGTGCTGTCTGATTATTCCTGTAATGCGGTGACCAGAGAAGCATGCAATAATCTAGCGGTGGCCCAACTAGAGTTTTATACATTTGAAGCATATCTTCCCCGATCTTATATTCTATGGCTCATCTAATGAAGGCAAGTATTCCGTGTTGCTTCTCAACATAGAAACATCGAAAATAGATTCAGCAGTACGCCATTCGACACTACGATCCTGCACCACCACTCAATAAGATCATGGCTGATCATTCCCTCAGTACCGCTTTCCTGTTTCCTCCCTACCTCTTGATCCTTTTAGCCATAAGGGCCACAATAACTCCCTGTTGAATATATCCAAACTACTGGCATCAACAACTCTTTGCGGCAGGGAATTCCACAGCATAACAACTCTCTGAGTGAAGAAGTTTCTCCTCATCTTCGTTCTAAATGGCCTACCCCTTATCCTAAGACTGTGTCCCCTGGTTCTGGACTTTCCCAACATTTTGAACATTCTTCCCGCATCTAACCTGTCCAGTCCCGTCGGAATCTTACATATTTCTACGAGATCCCCTCTTATCCTTCTAAACTCCAGTGTATAAAGGCCCAGTTGATCCAGTCTCTTTTCATATGTCAGTCTAGCCATCCATGGAATCAGTCTGGTGAAACTTCGCTGCACTCCATCAATAGCAAGAACTTCCTTCCTCAGATTAGGAGACCAAAACTGAACACAATATTCCAGCTGATGTCTCACCAATGCCCTTTACAACTGCAGTAAGACGACCCTGCTTCTATACTCAAATTCCCTAGCTATGAAGGCCAACATACCATTTGCCTTCTTCACAGCCTGCTGTACCTGCATGCCAACTTTCAATGACTGATGAATCATGACGCCCAGGTCGCGTTACACCTCACCTTTTCCTAATCTGCCGCCATGCAGATAATATTCTGCCTTCGGTGTTTTGCCATCAAAGTGGATAACCGCACATTTATCAACATTATACTGCATCTGCCATGTATTTGCCCACTCACCTAAACTGCCCAAGTCAACCTGCAGCCTCTTAGCGTGCTCCTCAGGGCTCACACCGCCAGCTAATTTAGTTTCATCTGCAAACCTGGAGATATTACACTCAATTCCTTCATCTGAATCATTAATGTATTCTGTGAAGAGCTGGGGTCCCAGCACTGAGCCCTGAGGCACTCCACTAGTCACTGCCGGCCATTCTGAAAAGGACCAGTTTATCCCGACTCTCTGCTTCCTGTCTGCCAACCAGTTCTCGACACTTTGGTTCTGTCTTCACAAAAGAAGATACAGATCACCTTCCGAATGTAATAGGGGACAGTGGGTCTAGTGAGAATGAGGAACTGAAAGATATCCTTATTAAGTGGGAAATTGTGTTCGGGAAGTTGATGGGATTAAAGGCCGATAAATCGCCGAGTTCTGATAGTCTGCATGTTAGAGTACTTAAGGAAGTGGCCCGAGAAATAGTGGATGCATTGGTGATCATTTTCCAGCAAGCTATCGACTCTGGATCAGTTCCTATGGACTGGAGGGTAGCTAATGTAACGCCACTTTTTTTAAATGGAGGGAGAGAGAAAGCAGGTAATTAAAGACGGGTTAGCCTGACATCTGTAATGGGAAAAATATTGGAATCAATCATTAAGGAGCCCATTTGGAAAGCAGTGACAAGATCGGACCGAGTCAGCATAGATTTATGAAAGGGAAATCATGCTTGACGAATCTTCTGGAATTTTTTGAGGATGTAACCAGTAGAGTGCACAAGGAGAACCAATGGATGTGGTGAATTTTGCCTTTCAAAAGGCTTTTGACGAGGTCCCGCACAAGAGATTGTTGTACAAAATCAAAGCGCATGGTATTGGTGGTAATGTACTGACGTGGATAGAGATCTGGTTGGCAGACAGAAAGCAGAGAGTCGGGATAAACGGATCCTTTTCAGAATGGCAGGCAGTGACTAGTGGAGTGCCGCAGGGCTTAATGCTGGGACCCCAGCTCTTTACAATATACATTAACGATTTGGATAAAGGGATAGAGTGTAATATCTCAAAGTTTGTGAATGACACTAAACTAGCTAGCGGTGTGAGCTGTGAGGAGGACGCTAAGAGGCTGCACGGTGATGTGGACACATTAGGTGAGTGGGCAAATACATGGCAGATACAGTATAATCTGGATAAATGTGAGGTTATCCATTTTGGGGGCAAAAACACGAAGGCAGAATATTATCTGAATGGTGGCAGACTAGAAAAAGGGGAGGTGCAGCAAGACCTGGGTGTCATGGTTCATCAGTCACTGAAAGTGGGCACGCAGTTACAGCAGGTGGTAAAGAAGGCAAATGGTATGTTGGCCTTCGTAGCTCGGGGATTTGAATATAGGAGCAGGGAGGTCTTACTGCAGTTGTACAGGGCCTTAATGAGGACTCACCTGGAATATTGTGTTCCGTTTCGGTCTCCTAGTCTGAGGAAGGAAGGTCTTGCTATTGAGGGAGTGCAGCGAAGGTTCCCCCGACTGATTACTGGGATGACTGGGCTGTCATATGAGGAGAGACTGGATCAACTAGGCCTTTATTCACTGGAGTTTAGAAGGATGAGAGGCGGTCTCAAAGAAACATCTAAGATTCTGACGGGACTGGACAGGTTAGATGCGGGAAGAATGTTCTCGATATTGGGGAAGTCCAGAACCAGGGGAGATAGTCTTAGGATAAGGGGCAGGCCATTTACGACTGAGATTAGGAGAAACTTCTTCACTCACAGAGTTGTGGACCTGTGGAATTCCCTGCCGTAGAGAGTTGTTGATGCCAGTTCATCAGATATATTCAAGAGCGAGTTAGATATAATCCTTACGGTTAAGGGGATCAAGGGTTATGGGGAGACAGCAGGACAGCGGTACTGAAGGAATGGTCAGCGATTATCTGATTGAATGCCGGTGCAGGCTCGAATGGCCGAATGGCCTACACCTGCATCTATTTTCTTTGTTTCTCTGTTTCTATCCACGTAAGTACCTTACCCCCAATACCAAGTGCTTTGATTTTGCACACAAATCTCTTGTGTGGGACCTTATCTAAAGCATTTTGAAAGTCCAAATACCCCCACCACATCCATTGGTTCTCCCTTGTCCACTCTGCAAGTTACATATTCAGAAAATTCTGGAGCTTGATTTTCCCTTCATAAATCCATGCTGACTTGGACCGACCCTGTCACTGCTTTCCAAATGCGCTGCGATTTCATCTTTAATAATTGATTCCAACATTTTCCCCACGACTGATGTCAGGCTAACCGATCTATAATTACCCATTTTCTCTCTCCCTCCTTTTTTAAAAAGTGGTGTTACATTACCAACCCTCCAGTCCATGGGAACTGATGCAGAGTCGATAGACTGTTGGAAAATGATCACGAATGCATCCACTATTTCTAGGGACACTTCCTTAAGTACTCTGGGATGCAGACTATCAGACCCCGCGGATTTATCGGCCTTCAGTCACATCAATTTCCCCAACACAATTTCCCATCTAATCAGCATATCCTTCAGTTCCTCCTTCGCACTAGACCCTCGGTCCCCTAGTACATCCAGAAGGTTATTTGTGTCTTCCATCGTGAATACAGAACCAATTTGTTCAATTACTCTGCCTTTTCTTTGTTCCCCATTATAAATTCACCTGAATCCGACTGCAAGGGACCTATGTTTGTCTTCACTAATCTTTTTCTCTTCACATATATATAAAAGCTTTGGCAGTCATTTTTTATGTTTCTGGTACGCTTCGTCTCGTACTCTTTTTTCCCCCTCTTAACGAAACCCTTAGTCCTCCTTGGCTGAATTCTAAATTTCTCCCAGTCCTCAGGTTTGCTGATTTTTCTGGCCAATTTATATAACTCTTCCTTGGATTTAACACTATCCTTAATGTCCCTTGTTAGCCACGGTTGAGCCATCTTCCCCGTTGTATTTTTACTCCAGACAGGGATGTACAATTGTTGAAGTTCATCCATGTGGTCTCTAAATGTTTGCAATTGCCTATCCACCGTCAACCTTTTAAGTATCATTTGCAAGTCTATTCTAGCCAATTCACGCCTCATACCATCGAAATTACCTTTCCTAAAGTTCAGGTCCCTAGTTTCTGAATTAACTGTGTCAGTCTCCATCTTATAAAGAATTCTACCATGTTATGGTCACTCTTCCCCAAGGGGCCTCGCACAACAAGATTGCCAATTAGTCCCTTCTCATTTCACATCACCTAGTCTACGATGGCCAGCTCTCTTGGTGGTTCCTCGACATATTGGTCTGGAAAACCATCCCTAATATACTCCAGGAAATCGTCCTCCACCGCATTGCTACCAGTTTGGTCAGCCCAATCAATATGTAGATTAAAGTCGCCCATGGTAACTGCTGTACCTTTATTGCACACATCCCTTATTTCTTGTTTGATGCTGTCCCCAACCTCACTACTACTGTTTGGAGGTCTGTACACAATTCCCACTAGCGTTTTCTGCCATTTGGTATTCTGCAGCTCCCCCCATAACGCTTCCAAATCATCCAAGCTAATGTCCCTCCTTATCATAGCATTAATTTCCTCTCTAACCAGCAACGCCATCCCGCCTCCTTTTCCTTTCTGTCTATCCTTCACAAGCATCTTATCTACCTGCCCTGCTACCGTCATGGATTCTGTGGACATGCATTCCAAGTCCATTTGCACCTCTACACTTATCAGTGGCCGAACATTTAATGTTTATTCACTTTCCCTATAAGCACTCCCCAAATGCATTATCTAACACTTCTCCGGGTTGAATTCCATTAAACCCCTGACCAGTTCTTTGATATCTACCTTCAATGTACAGCTTTCTTCCTCATTATCAAGCATACCTGGTTGACCAATATTTTAGTCACCTGCGCTAATTTGTATTTAGTGGCTCGGTGTCAAATTTGTATCGCATAATACTCTTGTGAAGCGCCTTGGACGTTTCGCTAATTTCAAGGTGCTAATTATATAATTTGTTGTTGTTGTTTAAAATGTGTGTTACATAACGTTATATAGAGATTGCATCACAGAAAGAGACAATTGTACCTAACTGGTGTTGCTAGAGTTAATGCTGCACGCTACCCTACTTCACTTGATCCTATCAGCATATTATTCTCTTGCTTTCTCAGTCATGTGCTTAGGTAATTCCCTTTAAAATGAATCTGTGCTATTCGCTTCAACTACTGCTCATGTAGCATCTTCCACATTCTAAACACTCTTTGGTAAATAAGTTGCTCTTGAATTGTCTACTGAATTTATCGGTGACCTCCCGTTCTGAACTCCTGCACAATAGCAAACATTTTCTCCACATCAACTCGATCAAATACCTTCATAATGTTAAAAATCTATCTGACTTGTTTTTCGAGAAAGAAGCTCCCCAGACTGTTCAGTTTTTGCCGAAATGTAAATTCTTTCAGTTGTGACCGAAATTTTTCCTTCTTTGCTGTGAGATTCTGTGATTCGACGATTTAATTTTCACATCGTCTGGGAGATCCAATCGGCAAGCATGCAGGCGGTCTCTGTGATAAATTGCACCGACGATTGGACTATTAAAGCAGCTCTACTGTGTAGCTGCGAAGGCCGAGTGGTTAAGGCGTTGGACTCGAAATCCAGGTTCGAACCCTACTCGCAGCGATTCTACAAGTGCTCTTTTTTTATCGACTCACGGGGATCTCATTGGAATCTGATCTTAATTCCCTCCACTGCCCTTTATTACACTGATTGACGCGAAGCTCTTGTTCGAACTGGAAACATTAATAGTTTATTAATTGTTGGTTTGTTGAACACTATCTGCAAAAATCAGTGAGCAATATACAGAGCATGAATAAATGCCTTTGAATAAAGATCAGTGCATTGTTTGGGAGGAACTCACCTTTAGTTAATGAGTGCGAACGAGGTTTGGTTTTATAAAGATGAACAAGTTTTGCCAAAATGACCACGGCAGCGTTTGACGTTGCAATTTTCTGATAACATCAGTGTTTGCATCAAAGTAGATGCCTTATCCATTAAGCGACGTGGCCCCTGCAGTTTGCAGCAAACTAATGTACAGCAAAATTCTAAAGGGTCAAAGTGCAATAAAAAGGCAAGCATGAAATCTCGGTGCCGCAATGCAAGGAGTATTCGGAACCCAGAAGATGGCTCTGAGCTAGTTAGAGTGGGTGAGAGCTCAGATCACAGGACCCCAAGAAAAAATGCAAAAGGCAGGAGGCAACAGAGCAGAGTAGCACTGGGGTAAGTGTAAACGACAAGGTGATAAGAAGGGACAATATGTATGAATATAAATGGGCTGCAGGAGGGGTCAAAACTAAAAATCATGGTTTAAAAACTAGTATTAAAACACTCTACCTAACCGCACGCAGCATTCGAAATAAAGTAAATGAGTTGACGGCACAAATCATCATAAATGGGTATGATTTGCTGGCTATTACAAAAACGTTGCTGGTTGGTCAGGACAGGGAATTAAACATACAGCGGTATCTGACAATTCGGAAAGATAGACAAGAAGGGAAAAGAGGTGTTGACGCTCTGTTAAGAAAGAATGATATCAGGGCAGTTGTGAGAGACGATATTGGCTCTAATGAACAAAATGTTGAATCATTGTGGGTGGAGATTAGAGATAGTAAGGGGGAAAAGGCACTGGTGGGCGTAGTTTATAGGCCCCCAAATAATAGCTTCACGGTGGGGCGGGCAATAACCAAGGGAATAATGGAGGCATGTGAAAAAGGAACGGCAGTAATCATGGGGGATTTTAACCTACATATCGATTGGTCAAATCAAATCGCACTGGGTCGCCTTGAGGAGGAATTCATAGAATGCATACGGGATTGTTTCGAAGAACAGTATGTTACAGAACATACAAGGGAGCAAGCTATCTTTGATCTGGTCCTGTGTAATGAGACAGGAATAATAAACGATCTCCCAGTAAAAGATCCTCTCAGAATGAGTGATCACAGTATGGTTGAATTTGTAATACAGTTTGAGGGTGAGGAAGTTGTGTCTCAAACGAGCGTACTATGCTTAACCAAAGGTGACTATAGTGGGATGAGGGCAGAGTTGGCTAAAGTAGACTGAAAACACAGACTAAACGATGGCACAATTGAGGAACAGTGGAGGACTTTTATGGAGCCCTTTCATAGTGCTCAACAAAAATGTATGCCAGTGAAAAAGAAGGGCGGTAAGAGAAGGGATAACCAGCCGTGGATAACCAAGGAAATAAAGGCGAGTATCAAAATAAAAACCAATGCGTATAAGGTGGCCAAGGTTAGTGGGAAACTAGCAGATTGGAAAATTTTAAACGACAGCAAAGAATGACGAAGAAAGCAATAAAGAAAGAAAAGATAGATTACGAAGGTAAACTTGCACAAAACATAAAAATACTTAGTAAAAGCTTTTACCGATATATAAAACGGAAAAGAGTGACTAAAGTAAATGTTGGTCCCTTAGAAGATGAGAAGGGGGATTTAATAATGGGAAATGTGGAAATGGCTGAGACCTCAAACAATTATTTTGCTTCGGTCTTCAAAGTGGATCACAAAAAAACCATGCCAAAAATTGCTGGTCACGGGAATGTGGGAAGGGAGGACTTTGAGGCAATCACTATCACTAGGGGGGTAGTGCTGGACAGGCTAATGGGACTCAAGGTAGACAAGTCCCCTGGTCCTGAAGAAATGCATCCCAGGGTATAAAAAGAGATGGCGGACATTCTAGCAGATGAATTCGTTATAATCTACCAACATTCTCTGGACTCTGGGGAGGTACCAGCGAATTAAAAAGCAGCAAATGTAACACCTCTGTTTAAAAAAGTGTGCAGGCAAAAGGCATGTAACTATAGGCAGGTTAGTTTAATATCTATAGTGGGGGAAATGCTTGAAGCTATCATTAAGGAAGAAATAGCGGGACATCTAGATAGGAATAGTACAATCAAGCAGACGCAACATGGATTCAGGAAGGGGAAAGCATGTTTAAATAATTTATTGGAATTCTTTGAGGATATAACGAGCATGGTGGATAGAGGTGTACCGATGGATGTGGTGTATTTAGATTTCCTAAAGGCTTTCGATAAGGTGCCGCACAAAAGGTTACTACAGAAGATAAAGGTACGCGGAGTCATAGGAAATCTATTAGCATGGATAGAGAATTGGCTTGCTAACAGAAAGCAGAGAGTCGGGATAAATTAGTCCTTTTCGGGTTAGAAATCGGTGGTTAGTGGTGTGCCACAGGGATCAGTGCTGGGACCACAACTGTTTACAATATACATAGATGACCTGGAACAGGGGACAGAGTGTCGTGTAACAAAATTTGCAGATGACACAAAGATTAGTGGGAAAGCGGATTGTGTAGAGGACACAGTGAGGCTGCATTGAGAATTAGATAGGTTAAGCGAATGGGCTAAGGTTTTGCAGATGGAATACAATGTCGGAAAATGTGAGGTCATCCACCTTGGGGGAAAAAACAGTAAAAAGGAATATTATTTGAATAGGGAGAAATTACAATGCGCTGCGGTGCAGAGGGACCTGGGGGTCCTTGTGCATGAATCCAAAAATGTTGGTTTGCAGGTGCAGCAAGTAATCAGGAAGGCGAATGGAATGTTGGCCTTCATTGTGAGAGGGATGGAGTACAAAAGCAGGGAGATCCTGCTGCAACTGTACAGGGTATTCGTGAGGACGCACCTGGAGTACTGCGTGCAGTTTTGATCACCTTTCTTTAGGAAGGATATACTAGCTTTGAAGGGGGTACAGAGACGATTCACTAGGCTGATTCCGGAGATGAGGGGGTTACCTTATGATGATAGATTGAGTAGACTGGGTCTTTACTCGTTGGAGTTCAGAAGGATGAGGGGTGATCTGAAAGAAACATTTAAAATAATGAAAGGGATAGACAAGATAGAGGCAGGGAGGTTATTTCCACTAAGGGAGACTAGAACTAGGGGGCACAGCCTCAAAATACGGGGGAGCCAATTTTAAACCGAGTCGAGAAGGAATTTCTTCTCCCAGAGAGTTGTGAATCTGTGGAATTCTCTGTCCAAGGAAGCAGTTGAGGCTAGCTCATTGAATGTATTCAAATCACAGATAGATACATTTTTAACCAATAAGGGAATTAAGGGTTAAGGGGAGCGGGCGGGTCAGTGGAGCTGAGTCCACGGCCAGATCAGCCATGATCTTGTTGAATGGCGGATCAGGCTCGAGGGGCTCGTTGACCTACTCTTGTTCCTAATTCTTATGTACTTATAATGCGGGATTACGCAGTGGAATTGTATTTAGATCAGTTCCATACTTTGCACTACAAACCAATCAGCGGCAGTGAGCCTTTCACTGATTGAAATACGAGAAGTCACAAATCCCCGGAGGATATGGAATTGTTCATTTAATGCTGGAAATACTCCGCAGGGTCACCAGCTCTCGGCAGAACTAATGTTTTGCAGCATTGCTTCAATGTATTACAGGTTTGGTGTGAGTTTCGTCCCTGAATGTTAAAGCTGCTCTAAAATACTTGCAGCCCAACCGCAACACCAAAAATAAAATAAATGGCCCGTAATGGCTTCGAACTCGCCAATTTGGCGTTAGTAACACCAAGCGCTTACCAAGTGAGGCAACTGGCCTTCATGCTAGGTACTTTCTTATGGCACTCTTACATTAAAATGATAGCATTCCTATAGCGACTTTCACTTCAGCACTTCCCAAAGCGGTTCAGAGCAAATTAATTACTTTCAAAATGTGATCACTTTGCAGTGTAGGAAATGCAAAAATGTACAGCATGGCAGGAGGCCATTTCAGCCAATAGTGCCCGAGGAGGCCGATCAAGGGCTTTCCAGCCTAATTCCCACTTCCCAGCTCTAAGTCCATCCTATGGGTTACAGCAATTTAAGTGGCATTCAAGTATTTTTAAAATGTGTGAGGATTTCTGCCGCATTGAGGCATTGAGTTCCCGACCACCATGACGCCCTGGGTAAAGACATTTATCCTCACAGCTCGCCTAACTCTCCCCCTAATTCATCATCATAGGCAGTCCCTCGGAATCGAGGAAGACTTGCTTCCACTCTTAGCATGTGTTCTTAGATTTCTGTACAGTTCAATACGGGAACCACAGTCTTTGTCACAGGTCAGACAGACCGTCGTTGAGGGAAAGGATGGGCAGGGAGCCTGGTTTGCCACAGCTCCTTCCGCCGCCTGCACCTGATTTCTGCATGCTCTCGGCGACGATACTCGAGGATCTCAGCACACTCCCGCATGCACTTCCTCCACTTAGGGCGATATATGGCCAAGGACTCCCAGGTCACAGTGGGGATGTCACACTTTATCAGGGATGCTTTGAGCTTGTCTTTGTAACGTTTCCTCTGTCCGCCTTTGGCTCATTTGCCGTGACCTCAAAGAGCTCAACGCCCTCCCGGATGGATTTTCTCCACCTCGGGCGATCTGCGGCCAGGGTCTCACAGATGTCAGTGGTGATGTCGCACTTTACCAGCGAGGCTTTGAGGGTGTCCTTATAACGTTTACGCTGTCCTCCTTTGGCTCGTTTACCATGAAGAAGCTCCGCATGAAGCATTGCTTAGAGAGTCTCACATCTGGCATGCGTGCTATGTGGCCTGCCCAGCGAAGCTGATCGAGTGTGGACAGTGCTTCAATACTGGGGATGTTACCCTGGTCGAGGACACTGATGTTGATGCGCCTGTCCTCCCAGGAGATTTGCAGGATCTTGCGGAGACATCGTTGGTGATATATCTCCAGCGGCTTGAGGAGCCTTCTGCACACCATCCATGCCTCAGACCCATACAGGAGGGCGGGTATTATTACAGCCCTGTAGACCATGAGTTTGGTGGTAGATTTAAGGGCCTGGTCTTCAAACAGTCTTTTCCGCAGGCAGCGGAAGGCTGCACTGGAGCACTGGAGGCGATGCTGAATCTCCATATCAGTGTCTGCCTTTGTTGATAAGAGGCACCCTCTCATTTCCAATGGAATTCTTCCAGTCACACAGCCTTCGTTCAAACAAAAAATATCTAGATTATGAATCAATTATTTATTTATTTAAAACAAATCAAATTCAATTTTTTAAAAATAAAATTTAAATGTATATATTTTGTTAAAATGTTAAATATATATATATTTGTAAATTGGCTGTCAGTCTGGGCTGGTTTTACGTCCCTCCCTCCCTCCTTCCTGCCTGTCTACCACCTGTGGCTTCAATAACGGTCTCTGCCCCGCGTGGTCCTGAGCCCCACTGCACAATTGCCTTCAGTGATGATAGAAATCTCACTTTATTCATTTAGAAGGGAACTGCGGTCAGTCAAGGGTGATTCTGCATCTGGGTAAAAGCGATGTCCTTGCAGTCCCCGATCATTCTGTATCTCTTTAAAAGGGCTGGTTGTCAGTTCCGGTTCATAATCTTTCCCTTTAAAACGGATTGTCTCATAAACCCGGGTCATCCTGTATAGTTTGAGAAGGAGTATGATTTCAGCTGCAATGACCGAATTGTTAAACTGTTGTGTTCCAATTTACATTGGGGTTTCCTCTGCCGGGTGCGCACCCAGATCGCAGTGCATCTGTTCATTTACTCGAAATATGCTCATCTTTTCCTCAATCCACTCCTTGATTTTGCTCGCAATATGCACAACAACACATTGGGTGATGGGGGCAGCGGCCGCGTGGTCTAATGGATACAGCGTCTGACTTCGATTATAACCGCGAACTTATCAAAACATTGCAGAGTCGTATCTTGCCGCGGTCAATTAACCCGCTGCCTGAAATTTTATATTCGTTGTTGTGATTCTGCCGAGAAACCAACCATCACTTCCAGTCACTCAGCTGAAGTAAAGGCAGGCTGTTTGCTTTAGGAATCTAATAGCACGTTTTCATCATTGTCGATCTGCATGCACAGGCGCAGCAAGCTGTGAAGTGGACTTTCTTGCACATTATTTCTGTTGGGTTACAAAAAGCAGGAGATTGAAAGGCTGACGCTTGGCTGAATAAAAGGCGAGGTGGCCGAGAAGTTAAGGCGATGAACTACTAATCAATGTTGTTCTACACGCATGGGTTCGAATCCCATCCTCGTCGTATTTGTGTTCAGCTTTGACTCCCCTGGTCACTTTGTCAATCACATTAACCTCATCGCCGAGTTTCCCTTTCACTGACAAGGATGCTGCACTTTGCTCATGTTATGTCTCAAATTAATAATATATTCGTCAAAAGGATAACATTTGCAGGACTGCGGAGAGGGGGACTAATTAGATAGCTCTCTGAGGGACAGCACAAGCACGATGGGCCTAATATCTTTTCTCACTACCGTCAGAATCTGAGAGCTGCGCTTTTCACTGTCGGCGGCTCTTGTTCTCGGGTTATGAATCTCGCTTAGGAATGATCACATTTGAAATGCGTGAGGTCTCGGGCCAAATCCTGAACGAGCCCCGTCATTTTTTATTCAAAGTTCCGCTTCTCACAGCCGCTTGACATGTGAGAAAACAGACATATTTCACATTAAAACGTGTAATTTTGCGCCGATTGTTCCCACAGTGTCCAAATCCCAGAGCAAAGTGAAACTCACACAACTGAGTAAAGTTAAAGTATCTCAGAGGTACTCGGCTCTGTGATTCGTTGGATAACCTAAACCCGTGTTTAGTTCCGGCCAATAATTGATCAGTATATCCTCCTGTCTGTCCGCATCAGCTCTGCTCAGTGGGGATACGCATACATTCAGCGTCAATCTCCACCTCTGCCCTGAATATTAAGGCGTCTTGTTTCTCTAGATGTGAGAAGCTAGCTTTTGAATTAGCCTCTTGGTTGACGGATTCAGAGCGGACAGGAAATCAATCCGGGGTGGCCAAGCTACCTGGTCTGATGAAAAGGCGTTGACACCTAATATTGCAGGCATGTTATAGTCTTCTGGCCTCAACATTAGGTTCAACGTATCGGGTGATAAGCACCGCTCCCATTGTCTAGTAATGGTTCTGCTATTCCCACGAACACCTCCTTTGGACCATCCTTTGTAACCTTATTACCCGATTACCACCCACTTTGCCTTCTCCATTGTGCCATTTATTATTAATCACTCCTGCGTTCCACTGTATCACAGACATTCCCATTTGACCTTTCTCGCTGCGTATTATTTCCAGGCGCTATTTTTGTTGAACAAAATCTGTAATCTTGAAATGTTTCCTAAAATATCGGAATAATTATCCGACAGAACGTGAAACCGGGTTCTGCATCCACAGAATCTGCACGACCTGCTGAGTTTCACATATTTATCTGTTTTTATTCATTCTATTTCCGTGTCCCTTTTAAGGGGATGTGCTGTCTGTCCGAGATCATTCTCTATCTGTTTAAAATGGTGTGCTATCAGACCCGCATCATTCTGTGTCTGTGTAAAAGCGATGTGCTGTCTGTCCTGGAGTTCACATTTCAAATTTCAAAAACTGCCTTAGAGGGTGGAGGATTTTAGTTTGTGTGTGTGTTTGTGTAAGCCAGTGTGTGTGCAAACGTGCTGTGCGATCTTACTATCATGCGAGAAAAATGCATTACATGCAGCTTGAAACCGTACTGATTTGATTGAACACTCCTTCGTGGACTCTCTGACGCTAGAAGAATCTGCTGTGGGATTTTGCTATTCCACATCTAAAAGAAGGGAAAATACACAAGTTAGAAATATAGCGATTTTATCGAGGGCTTGCGTGTGGGCTGTGTGACATGATGACATCCTCCACCCTTATTTTCAAATTCAAATCAAATCAAATAAAATCAAGAAAAGACGAGACAAGACAAGACAAGACATGACTGACTGACTGACTTTGTATATTTAAATATATGTATATTTATATCCAATCCCAACTTTTTAACTTCCAAAATAAATGTACTTTTTCTGTTCTGCCTGCACGGGGCTCGATTACATTTGACCTCTTTCACAGCACAAGCAGCTGCTGTCAGATCCAGCAGAAAGACACACGCGACACATACTGGATCAGTATTAAGATCAATTGCAGTGGCTAAATTTTACTCATATTTAGCACAGTGGTACTGAGGACAACTATAACCCGTGAATTGCTGCCTTGGCTGAGATCAACTAACAGCCCAGATCAAGGACCGAACTTGGCACCTTCCCAGTCAGTATTGCCGAGTATTCTAAAATTTGGGAGCTGAGGGAGGGTTAGAAAGAATATTTTGAAACTAATTTTACTCTACCTTTAAACAAAACCTTTGTCAAACTGCACAATTCTGAAATTTTGACAAATAAAACATGCAAGTCAAATGGATTATAAAAACAATGTGACATTTTAGAAAGGCTCAAGTCACTGAAATAGACAGCTTTACAATCACAGCACAGTACAGAAGGGAGCGAATGGTAATGGTAGCTCGGTTCGTGAAGTCCGCCAACACTCTGAGATGAACTGGACTGTTCCTTTAAGTTCAAATAGGCAGAGAAAAGAGAGTCCCTGTCCGTTTAAATAGCTACCCGATTCCCCCGGGCAGTGGGAGGAGCAACTGCGCGCTATCTCTTGAAATACTGAAATAGCAAACACCGCCTGATGGCTTCCCGCGGTTCCTAAAGTCCGAAGAAATAAAATTGCATCAGGTTAAGTCGAACAACTGAAAAGAATGCACACAGAGTCATTACTGTGTGTGTGTGTAAATAAAACACATCATTCTTAATGTTTGATAGAGATAAGCTATTATCTGCAACAGTTATTTTCCAGCATTTTATTTCCTATTATTTACAATGTAATTGAAGAGTGTTTAATTCATTTGCCATTTATTGATGACGCATTGTCTTGTGTGCTATTGGATAGAAAGTGATGTCACAATGACCATTCCGTTACCAAGGTGACCGTCTGTCCAGAGTATTCAGTGGGAAAGGGGATTAACTATCACCGAGGGTAATGAGCAGCCATCCATCAGTCTCTGCACTTTATTGTCCGGTGATCACCTCACCATCACACAGAAGATCCTAGATTTACCTCCAGTGTAGATGACTTGTGTCAGTGATGTTGAAAATGAAACTGTAGGGATGAAAGAGGAGTTGGAGGAGGTGGGTTTGGAGAGTAGGGTGAAAGAGGAGTTGGGGTGAAGGTTTGAAAGAAATGGGGTGATAGAGGAGTTGGGGTGAGGGGTTTGGTAAGTAGGAGTGAAAGAATAGTTGGCGAGGGGGAGTTGGAGAGTAGGGGTGAAGGAGGTGTATGAATCAGTGGGATTTACTGCCCATTAATTGCCTTTGTTGAACTATGATGGGTTTATTTTTCTTTTAAAATGTTTTGCACTGTGTTCCACTGAAGCGAAATGCGGGGCAGCAGTTCCTTGCAGGCACTGGGCTGTTTCTGGTGAATTAGTATGGGTAGTGTTAATTGGGAATAGATTTTAATGATATTTTTCTGTGCTGAATGCGCTGCTGGGCTGCAGGTTTGTCATCAGTCCTAATGACGAGGTGCTGTTGACAACAAATCCAAGATTCCCTTACATTGTGACACCAAATCCAGGGACCACAGGAACTGAGGCATCAAATCCAGGGACCCCTTACACTGAGGCACCAAATCGAGGGAGCCCTTACACTGAGGGATCAAATCCAGGGACCCCTTACACTGAGGCACCAAATCCAGGGACCGCTCACACTGAGACACCAAATCCAGGGACCCCTTACACTGAGGCATCAAATCCAGGGAACCTTGACACTGAGGCACCAACTCCAGGGAGCCCTTACACTGAGACATCAAATCTAGGGACCCCTTACACTGAGACACCAAATCCAGGGACACCTTCCACTGAGGCATCAAATCCGGCGACCCCTTACGCTGATGCACCAAATCCAGGGACTCCTTCCACTGAGACACCAAATCTAGGGACAACTTACAATGAGGCAACAAATCCAGGAACCCCTTACACTGAGGCACCAAATACAGGGAAGCCTTACACTGAGGCACCAAATCCAGGGACCACTTACACTGAGGCATCAAATCCAGGGAGCCCTCACAATGAGACATCAAATCCACGGACCCCTTACACTGAGACATCAAATCCAGGGACCCCTTACAATGAGACATCAAATCCAGGGACACCTTACACAGAGACATCAAATCCAGGGACCCCTTACACTGAGACATCAAATCCAGGGACTCCTGACATTGAGACATCAAATCCAGTTACTCCTCACACTGAGACATCAAATCCAGGGAGCCATTACACTGAGACAGCAAATCCAGGGACCCCTTACACTGAGACATCAAGTCCAGGGACCCCTTACACTGAGACATCAAATCCAGGGACCCCTCACAATGAGACATCAAATCCACGGACCCCTTACACTGAGACATCAAATCCAGGGACCCCTTATACTGCGCCATCAAATCCAGGGACCCCTTACACTGAGGCATCAAATCCAGGGACCCCTTACATTGAGACACCAATTCCAGGGACCCCTTACACTGAGACACCAAATCCAGGGACCCTTTACACTGAGGCACCAAATCCAGGGACCCCTTACACTGAGGCATCAAATACAGGGACCCCTTACACTGAGGCATCAAATACAGGGACCCCATTACATTGAGACATCAAATTCAGGGACCCCTTACACTGAGACATCAAATCCAGGGAGCCCTTACACTGAGACATCAAATGCAGGGGCCCTTACACTGAGACATCAAATCCAGGGAGCCCTTACACTGAGGCACCAAATCCAGGGAACCATTTACACTGATGCACCAAATCCAGGGACCCCTTCCACTGAGACACCAAATCTAGGGACCCCTTACAATGAGGCAACAAATCCAGGAACCCCTTACACTGAAGCACCAAATACAGGGAACCCTTACACTGAGGCACCAAATCCAGGGACCACTTACACTGAGGCATCAAATCCAGGGAGCGTCACAATGAGACATCAAATCCACGGACCCCTTATACTGAGCCATCAAATCCAGGGACCCCTTACACTGAGACATCAAATCCAGAGACCTCTCACAATGAGACATCAAATCCACGGACCCCTTACACAGAGACATCAAATCCAGGGACCCCTTACACTGAGACATCAAATCCAGGGACCCCTTACACTGAGACATCAAATCCAGGGACCACTTACACTGCGGCATCAAATCCAGGGACCGCTTACACTGAGGCATCAAATCCAGGGATCCCTTACACTGAGACACCAAATGCAGGGACCCCTTACACTGAGACACCAAATCCATGGACCCTTTACACTGAGGCACCAAATCCAGGGACCCCTTACACTGAGGCATCAAATCCAGGGACCCCTTACACTGAGGCATCAAATCCAGGGACACCATTACACTGAGAATCTTATTCAGGGACCACTTACACTGAGACATCAAATCCAGGGAGCCCTTACACTGATACATCAAATCTAGGGACCCCTTATACTGAGGCACCAAATCCAGGGACGCCTTACACTGAGGCATCAAATCCAGGGACCCCTTACACTGAGGCATCAAATCAAGGGACCCCATTACACTGAGACATCTAATTCAGGGACCCCTTGCACTGAGACAGCAAATCCAGGGAGCCCTTACACTGATACATCAAATCTAGGGACCCCTTACACTGAGGCACCAAATCCATGGACCCTTACACTGAGACACCAAATCCAGGGACCCCTTACACTGAGGCATCAAATCCAGGGACCACTTACAATGAGGCACCAAATCCAGGGACCCCTTACACTGAGACACCAAATCCAGGGACCCTGTACACTGAGGCATCAAATCCATGGTCCCCTTACACTGAGACATCAAATCCAGTGACCCATTACAATGAGGCACCAAATCCAGGGACCCCTTACACTGAGGCATCAAATCCAGGGACCCTTTACACTGAGGCATCAAATCCATGGTCCCCTTACACTGAGACATCAAATCCAGGGACCCCTTACACTGAGGCACGAAATCCAGGGACCCCTTACAATGAGACATCAAATCCAGGGAGCCCTTACACTGAGGCACCAAATCCAGGGACCCCTTACACTGTTGCATCAAATCCAGGGACCCCTTACACTGAGACATCAAATCCAGGGACCACTTAACTGAGACATCAAATCCAGAGACCCCTTACACTGAGACATCAAATCCAGGGACCCCTTACACTGAGATTTCAAATCCAGGGACCCCTTACACTGAGACATCAAATCCAGGGACCCCTTACACTGAGGCACCAAATCCAGGGAGCCCTTACTCTGAGACATCAAATCCAGGGACCCCTTACACTGAGATTTCAAATCCAGAGACCCCTTACACTGAGACATCAAATCCAGGGACCCCTTACACTGAGGCTCCAAATCCAGTGAGCCCTTACACTGAGGCATCAAATCCAGGGACCCCTTACAATGAGACATCAAATCCAGGGACCAGTTACACTGAGGCATCAAATCCAGGGACCCCTTACAATGAGACATCAAATCCAGGGAGCCCTTACACTGAGGCATCAAATCCAGGGACCCCTTACATTGAGACATCAAATCCAGGTAGCCCTTACACTGATACATCAAATCTAGGGACCCCTTACACTGAGGCACCAAATCCATGGACCCTTACACTGAGACACCAAATCCAGGGACCCCTTACACTGAGGCATCAAATCCAGGGACCCCTTACAATGAGGCACCAAATCCAGGGACCGCTTATACTGAGACACCAAATCCAGGGACCCTTTACACTGAGGCATCAAATCCATGGTCCCCTTACACTGAGACATCAAATCCAGGGACCCCTTACAATGAGGCACCAAATCCAGGGACCCCTTACACTGAGGCATCAAATCCAGGGACCCTTTACACTGAGGCATCAAATCCATGGTCGCCTTACACTGAGACATCAAATCCAGGGACCCCTTACACTGAGGCACCAAATCCAGGGACCCCTTACAATGTTGCATCAAATCCAGGGACCCCTTACACTGAGACATCAAATCCAGGGACCACTTAACTGAGACATCAAATCCAGGGACCACTTAACTGAGACATCAAATCCAGGGACCCCTTACACTGAGGCATCAAATCCAGGGACCCCTTACACTGAGACACCAAATCCAGGGACCCCTTACACTGAGACGTCAAATCCAGGGACCCCTTACACTGAGATTTCAAATCCAGGGACCCCTTACACTGAGACATCAAATCCAGGGTCCCCTTACACTGAGGCACCAAATCCAGGGAGCCCTTACACTAAGACATCAAATACAGGGACCCCTTACACTGAGATTTCAAATCCAGGGACCCCTTACACTGAGACATCAAATCAAGGGACCCCTTACACTGAGGCAGCAAATCCAGGGAGCCCTCACACTGAGGCATCAAATCCAGGGACCCCTTACAATGAGACACCAAATCCAGGGACCCCTTGCTCTGAGGCACCAAATCCATTAACCCCTTACACTGAGGCATCAAATCCAGGGACCCCTTACACTGAGGCACCAAATACAGGAAACCCTGACACTGAGGCACCAAATCCAGGGACCCCTTACACTGAGGCATCAAATCCAGATAGCCCT
The DNA here is from genome assembly GCF_044704955.1 of Pristiophorus japonicus. NCBI lineage: Eukaryota > Metazoa > Chordata > Chondrichthyes > Pristiophoridae > Pristiophorus > Pristiophorus japonicus. The sequence continues at coordinate 757,008 of NW_027250777.1, forward strand.
TACACTGAGACATCAAATCTAGGGACCCCTTACACTGATACACCAAATCCAGGGACACCTTCCACTGAGGCATCAAATCCGGCGACCCCTTACACTGATGCACCAAATCCAGGGACCACTTACACTGCGGCATCAAATCCAGGGACCCCTTACACTGAGGCATCAAATCCAGGGATCCCTTACACTGAGACACCAAATCCAGGGACCCCTTACACTGAGACACCAAATCCAGGGACCCTTTACACTGAGGCACCAAATCCAGGGACCCCTTACACTGAGGCATCAAATCCAGGGACCCCTTACAATGAGGCATCAAATCCAGTGAACCCTTACACTGAGGCACCAAATACAGGAAACCCTTACACTGAGGCACCAAATCCAGGGAGCCCTTACACTGAGGCATCAAATCCAGTGACCACTTACACTGAGGCATCAAAACCAGGGACCACTTACACTGAGGCATCAAATCTAGGGACCCCTAACACTGAGACACCAAATCCAGGGACACCTTACACTGAGGCATCAAATCTAGCGACCCCTTACACTGAGTCACAAAATGCAATGACCCCTTACACTGAGGCATCAAATCCAGGGACCCCTTACACTGAGACATCAAATCCAGAGACCTCTCACAATGAGACATCAAATCCACGGACCCCTCACACAGAGACATCAAATCCAGGGACCCCTTACACTGAGACACCAAATCCAGGGACCCCTTACACTGAGACACCAAATCCAGGGACCCCTTACACTGAGGCATCAAATCCAGGGACCACTTACACTGCGGCATCAAATCCAGGGACCCCTTACACTGAGGCATCAAATCCAGGGATCCCTTACACTGAGACACCAAATCCAGGGACCCCTTACACTGAGACACCAAATCCAGGGACCCTTTACACTGAGGCACCAAATCCAGGGACCCCTTACGCTGAGGCATCAAATCCAGGGACCCCTTACACTGAGGCATCAAATCCCGGGACCCCTTACACTGAGGCACCAAATACAGAAACCCTTACACTGAGGCACCAAATCCAGGGAGCCCTTACACTGAGGCATCAAATCCAGTGACCACTTACACTGAGGCATCAAAACCAGGGACCACTTACACTGAGGCATCAAATCTAGGGACCCCTTACACTGAGACACCAAATCCAGGGACACCTTACACTGAGGCACCAAATCTAGGGACCCCTTACACTGAGTCACAAAATGCAATGACCCCTTACACTGAGACATCAAATCCAGAGACCTCTCACAATGAGACATCAAATCCACGGACCCCTTACACAGAGACTTCAAATCCAGGGACCCCTTACACTGAGACATCAAATCCAGGGACCACTTACACTGAGACATCAAATCCAGGGACCACTTACACTGCGGCATCTAATTCAGGGACCCCTTACACTGTGACATCAAATCCAGGGAGCTCTTACACTGATACATCAAATCTAGAGACCCTTTATACTGAGGCACCAAATCCAGGGACCCCTTACACTGAGGCATCAAATCCAGGGACCCCTTACACTGAGGCATCAAATCAAGGGACCCCATTACACTGAGACATCTAATTCAGGGACCCCTTACACTGAGACATCAAATCCAGGGAGCCCTTACACTGATACATCAAATCCAGGGACCCCTTACAATGAGGCACCAAATCCAGGGACCCCTTACACTGAGACACCAAATCCAGGGACCCTTTACACTGAGGCATCAAATCCATGGTCCCCTTACACTGAGACATCAAATCCAGGGACCCCTTACACTGAGGCACCAAATCCAGGGACCCCTTACAATGAGACATCAAATCCAGGGAGCCCTTACACTGAGGCACCAAATCCAGGGACCCCTTACACTGTTGCATCAAATCCAGGGACCCCTTACACTGAGACATCAAATCCAGGGACCACTTAACTGAGACATCAAATCCAGGGACCCCTTACACTGAGGCATCAAAACCAGGGACCCCTTACACTGAGACACCAAATCCAGGGACCCCTTACACTGAGACATCAAATCCAGGGAACCCTTACACTGAGATTTCAAATCCAGGGACCCCTTACACTGAGACATCAAATCCAGGGACCCCTTACACTGAGGCACCAAATCCAGGGAGCCCTTACACTGAGACATCAAATCCAGGGACCCCTTAACTGAGATTTCAAATCCAGGGACCCCTTACACTGAGACATCAAATCCAGGGACCCCTTACACTGAGGCTCCAAATCCAGGGAGCCCTTACACTGAGGCATCAAATCCAGGGACCCCTTACAATGAGACTTCAAATCCAGGGACCCCTTACACTGAGGCACCAAATCCATGGACCCTTACACTGAGACACCAAATCCAGGGACCCCTTACACTGAGGCATCAAATCCAGGGACCCCTTACAATGAGAAATCAAATCCAGGGAGCCTTTACACTGAGGCATCAAATCCAGGGACCCCTTACACTGAGACATCAAATCCAGGGAGCCCTTACACTGATACATCAAATCTAGGGACCCCTTACACTGAGGCACCAAATCCAGGGACCCCTTACACTGAGGCATCAAATCCTGGGACCCTTACACTGAGGCATCAAATCAGGGGACCCCATTACACTGAGGCATCTAATTCAGGGACCCCTTACACTGAGACATCAAATTCATGGAGCCCTTACACTGAGACATCAAATCCAGGGACCACTTACACTGCGGCATCAAATCCAGGGACCCCTTACACTGAGGCATCAAATCCAGGGATCCCTTACACTGAGACACCAAATCCAGGGACACCTTCCACTGAGGCATCAAATCCGGGGACCCCTTACACTGAGACACCAAATCCAGTGACCCATTACACTGAGGCACCAAATCTAGGGACCCCTTACACTGAGTCACAAAATGCAATGACCCCTTACACTGAGGCAACAAATCCAGGGACCCCTTACACTGAGACATCAAATCCAGAGACCTCTCACAATGACACATCAAATCCACGGACCCCTTACACAGAAGCATCAAATCCAGGGACCCCTTACACTGAGACATCAAATCCAGGGACCCCTTACACTGAGACATCAAATCCAGGGACCACTTACACTGCGGCATCAAATCCAGGGACCCCTTACACTGAGGCATCAAATCCAGGGATCCCTTACACTGAGACACCAAATCCAGGGTCCCCTTACACTGAGACACCAAATCCAGGGACCCTTTACACTGAGGCACCAAATCCAGGGACCCCTTACACTGAGGCATCAAATCCAGGGACCCCTTACACTGAGGCATCAAATCCAGGGACACCATTACACTGAGACATCTAATTCAGGGACCCCTTACACTGAGACATCAAATCGAGGGAGCCCTTACACTGATACATCAAATCTAGGGACCCCTTATACTGAGGCAGCAAATCCAGGGACCCATTACACTGAGGCATCAAATCCTGGGACCCTTACACTGAGGCATCAAATCAGGGGACCCCATTACACTGACACATCTAATTCAGGGACCCCTTACACTGAGACATCAAATTCAGGGAGCCCTTACACAGATACATCAAATCTAGGGACCCCTTACACTGAGGCACCAAATCCATGGACCCTTACACTGAGACACCAAATCCAGGGACCCCTTACACTGAGGCATCAAATCCATGGTCCCCTTACACTGAGACATCAAATCCAGGGACCCCTTACACTGAGGCACCAAATCCAGGGACCCCTTACAATGAGACATCAAATCCAGGGAGCCCTTACACTGAGGCACCAAATCCAGGGACCCCTTACACTGTTGCATCAAATCCAGGGACCCCTTACACTGAGACATCAAATCCAGGGACCACTTAACTGAGACATCAAATCCAGGGACCCCTTACACTGAGGCATCAAAACCAGGGACCCCTTACACTGAGACACCAAATCCAGGGACCCCTTACACTGAGACATCAAATCCAGGGAACCCTTACACTGAGATTTCAAATCCAGGGACCCCTTACACTGAGACATCAAATCCAGGGACCCCTTACACTGAGGCACCAAATCCAGGGAGCCCTTACACTGAGACATCAAATCCAGGGACCCCTTAACTGAGATTTCAAATCCAGGGACCCCTTACACTGAGACATCAAATCCAGGGACCCCTTACACTGAGGCTCCAAATCCAGGGAGCCCTTACACTGAGGCATCAAATCCAGGGACCCCTTACAATGAGACTTCAAATCCAGGGACCCCTTACACTGAGGCACCAAATCCATGGACCCTTACACTGAGACACCAAATCCAGGGACCCCTTACACTGAGGCATCAAATCCAGGGACCCCTTACAATGAGAAATCAAATCCAGGGAGCCTTTACACTGAGGCATCAAATCCAGGGACCCCTTACACTGAGACATCAAATCCAGGGAGCCCTTACACTGATACATCAAATCTAGGGACCCCTTACACTGAGGCACCAAATCCAGGGACCCCTTACACTGAGGCATCAAATCCTGGGACCCTTACACTGAGGCATCAAATCAGGGGACCCCATTACACTGAGGCATCTAATTCAGGGACCCCTTACACTGAGACATCAAATTCATGGAGCCCTTACACTGAGACATCAAATCCAGGGACCACTTACACTGCGGCATCAAATCCAGTGACCCCTTACACTGAGGCATCAAATCCAGGGATCCCTTACACTGAGACACCAAATCCAGGGACACCTTCCACTGAGGCATCAAATCCGGGGACCCCTTACACTGAGACACCAAATCCAGTGACCCATTACACTGAGGCACCAAATCTAGGGACCCCTTACACTGAGTCACAAAATGCAATGACCCCTTACACTGAGGCAACAAATCCAGGGACCCCTTACACTGAGACATCAAATCCAGAGACCTCTCACAATGACACATCAAATCCACGGACCCCTTACACAGAGGCATCAAATCCAGGGACCCCTTACACTGAGACATCAAATCCAGGGACCCCTTACACTGAGACATCAAATCCAGGGACCACTTACACTGCGGCATCAAATCCAGGGACCCCTTACACTGAGGCATCAAATCCAGGGATCCCTTACACTGAGACACCAAATCCAGGGTCCCCTTACACTGAGACACCAAATCCAGGGACCCTTTACACTGAGGCACCAAATCCAGGGACCCCTTACACTGAGGCATCAAATCCAGGGACCCCTTACACTGAGGCATCAAATCCAGGGACACCATTACACTGAGACATCTAATTCAGGGACCCCTTACACTGAGACATCAAATCGAGGGAGCCCTTACACTGATACATCAAATCTAGGGACCCCTTATACTGAGGCAGCAAATCCAGGGACCCCTTACACTGAGGCATCAAATCCTGGGACCCTTACACTGAGGCATCAAATCAGGGGACCCCATTACACTGAGACATCTAATTCAGGGACCCCTTACACTGAGACATCAAATTCAGGGAGCCCTTACACAGATACATCAAATCTAGGGACCCCTTACACTGAGGCACCAAATCCATGGACCCTTACACTGAGACACCAAATCCAGGGACCCCTTACACTGAGGCATCAAATCCAGGACCCCTTACAATGAGGCACCAAATCCAGGGACCCCTTACACTGAGACACCAAATCCAGGGATCCTTTACACTGAGGCATCAAATCCATGGTCCCCTTACACTGAGACATCAAATACAGGGACCCCTTACAATGAGGCACCAAATCCAGGGACCCCTTACACTGAGGCATCAAATTCAGGGACCCTTTACACTGAGGCATCAAATCCATGGTCCCCTTACACTGAGACATCAAATCCAGGGACCCCTTACACTGAGGCACCAAATCCAGGGACCCCTTACAATGAGACATCAAATCCAGGGAGCCCTTACACTGAGGCATCAAATCCAGGGACCCCTTACACTGTTGCATCAAATCCAGGGACCCCTTACACTGAGACATCAAATCCAGGGACCACTTAACTGAGACATCAAATCCAGGGAGCCCTTACACTGAGGCATCAAATCCAGGGACCCCTTACACTGAGACACCAAATCCAGGGACCCCTTACACTGAGACATCATATCCAGGGACCCCTTACACTGAGATTTCAAATCCAGGGATCCCTTACACTGAGACATCAAATCCAGGGACCCCTTACACTGAGGCACCAAATCCAGGGAGCCCTTACACTGAGGCATCAAATCCAGGGACCCCTTACAATGAGACATCAAATCCAAGGAGCCTTTACACTGATACATCAAATCTAGGGACCCCTTACACTGAGGCACCAAATCCATGGACCCTTACACTGAGACACCAAATCCAGGGACCCCTTACACTGAGGCATCAAATCCAGGGACCCCTTACAATGAGGCACCAAATCCAGGAACCCCTTACACTGAGACACCAAATCCAGGGACCCTTTACACTGAGGCATCAAATCCATGGTCCCCTTACACAGAGACATCAAATCCAGGGACCCCTTACAATGAGGCACCAAATCCAGGGACCCCTTACACTGAGGCATCAAATCCAGGGACACCTTCCACTGAGGCATCAAATCCGGCGACCCCTTACGCTGATGCACCAAATCCAGGGACCCCTTTCACTGAGACACCAAATCTAGGGACCCCTTAAAATGAGGCAACATATCCAGGAACCCCTTACACTGAGGCACCAAATCCAGGGAACCCTTACACTGAGGCACCAAATCCAGGGACCACTTACACTGAGGCATCAAATCCAGGGAGCCCTCACAATGAGACATCAAATCCACGGACCCCTTACACTGAGACATCAAATCCAGGGACCCCTTACAATGAGACATCAAATCCAGGGACACCTTACACTGAGACATCAAATTTAGAGACCTCTCACAATGAGACATCAAATCCATGGACCCCTTACACAGAGACATCAAATCCAGGGACCCCTTACACTGAGACATCAAATCCAGGGTCCCCTTACACTGAGACATCAAATCCAGTGACCACTTACACTGCGGCATCAAATCCAGGGACCCCTTACACTGAGGCATCAAATCCAGGGATCCCTAACACTGAGACACCAAATCCAGGGACCCCTTACACTGAGACACCAAATCCAGGGACCCTTTACACTGAGGCACCAAATCCAGGGACCCCTTACACTGAGGCATCAAATCCAGGGACCCCTTACACTGAGGCATCAAATCCAGGGACCCCTTACACTGAGGCACCAAATACAGGAAACCCTGACACTGAGGCACCAAATCCAGGGACCCCTTACACTGAGGCATCAAATCCAGTGACCACTTACACTGAGGCATCAAAACCAGGGACCACTTACAATGAGGCATCAAATCTAGGGACCCCTTACACTGAGACACCAAATCCAGGGACACCTTTCACTGAGGCATCAAATCCGGGGACCGCTTACACTCAGACACCAAATCCAATGACCCCTTACACTGAGGCACCAAATCTAGGGACCCCTTACACTGAGTCACAAAATGCAATGACCCCTTACACTGAGGCATCAAATCCAGGGACGCCTTACACTGAGACATCAAATCCAGAGACCTCTCACAATGAGACATCAAATCCAATGACCCCTTACACAGAGACATCAAATCGAGGGATCCCTTACACTGAGACATCAAATCCAGGGACCTCTTACACTGAGACATCAAATCTAGGGACCACGTACACTGCGGCATCAAATCCAGGGACCCCTTACACTGAGGCATCAAATCCAGGGATCTCTTACACTGAGACACCAAATCCAGGGACCCCTTACACTGAGACACCAAATCCAGGGACCCTTTTCACTGAGGCACCAAATCCAGGGACCCCTTACACTGAGGCATCAAATCCAGGGACCCCTTACACTGAGGCATCAAATCCAGGGACACCATTACATGAGACATCTAATTCAGGGACCCATTACACTGAGACATCAAATCCAGGGAGCCCTTACACTGATACATCAATTCTAGGGACCCCTTATACTGAGGCACCAAATCCAGGGACCCCTTACACTGAGGCATCAAATCCAGGGACCCCTTACACTGAGGCATCAAATCAAGGGACCCCATTACACTGAGACATCTAATTCAGGGTCCCCCTACACTGAGACATCAAATCCAGTGACCCATTACACTGACACCAAATCCAGGGACCCTTTACACTGAGGCATCAAATCCATGGTCCCCTTACACTGAGACATCAAATCCAGGGACCCCTTACAATGAGGCACCAAATCCAGGGTCCCCTTACACTGAGGCATCAAATCCAGGGAACCTTTACACTGAGGCATCAAATCCATGGTTCCCTTACACGGAGACATCAAATCCAGGGACCCCTTACACTGAGGCACCAAATCCAGTGACCCCTTACAATGAGACATCAAATCCAGGGAGCCCTTACACTGAGGCACCAAATCCAGCACCCCTTACACTGTTGCATCAAATCCAGGGACCCCTTACACTGAGACATCAAATCCAGGGACCACTTAACTGAGACATCAAATCCAGGGACCCCTTACACTGAGGCATCAAATCCAGGGACCCATTACACTGAGACACCAAATCCAGGGACCCCTTACACTGAGACATCAAATCCAGGGACCCCTTACACTGAGATTTCAAATCCAGGGAACCCTTACAATGAGACATCAAATCCAGGGACCCCTTACACTGAGGCACCAAATCCAGGGAGCCCTTACACTGAGACATCAAATCCAGGGACCCCTTACACTGAGATTTCAAATCCAGGGACCCCTTACACTGAGACATCAAATCCAGGGACCCCTTACACTGAGGCTCCAAATCCAGGGAGCCCTTACACTGAGGCATCAAATCCCGGGACCCCTTACAATGAGACATCAAATCCAGGGACCAGTTACACTGAGGCACCAAATCTAGGGACCCCTTACAATGAGACATCAAATCCAGGGAGCCTTTACACTGAGGCATCAAATCCAGGGACCCCTTACACTGAGACATCAAATCCAGGGAGCCCTTACACTGATACATCAAATCTAGGGACCCCTTACACTGAGGCACCAAATCCATGGACGCTTACACTGAGACACCAAATCCAGGGACCCCTTACACTGAGGCATCAAATCCAGGGACCCCTTACACTGAGACACCAAATCCAGGGACCCTTTACACTGAGACAGCAAATCCAGGGACCCTTTACACTGAGGCATCAAATCCATGGTCCCCTTACATTGAGACATCAAATCCAGGGACCCCTTACGATGAGGCACCAAATCCAGGGACCCCTTGCACTGAGGCATCAAATCCAGGGACCCTTTACACTGAGGCATCAAATCCATGGTCGCCTTACACTGAGACATCAAATCCAGGGACCCCTTACACTGAGGCACCAAATACAGGGACCCCTTACACTGTTGCATCAAATCCAGGGACCCCTTACACTGAGACATCAAGTCCAGGGACCACTTAACTGAGACATCAAATCCAGGGACCACTTAACTGAGACAACAAATCCAGGGACCCCTTACACTGAGGCATCAAATCCAGGGACCCCTTACACTGAGACACCAAATCCAGGTACCCCTTACACTGAGACATCAAATCCAGGGACCCCTTACACTGAGATTTCAAATCCAGCGACCCCTTACACTGAGACATCAAATCCAGGGACCCCTTACACTGAGGCACCAAATCCAGGGAGCCCTTCCACTGAGACATCAAATACAGGGACCACTTACACTGAGATTTCAAATCCAGGGACCCCTTACACTGAGACATCAAATCCAGGGACCCCTTACACTGAGGCAGCAAATCCAGGGAGCCCTTACACTGAGGCATCAAATCCAGGGACCCCTTGCAATGAGACATCAAATCCAGGGACCAGTTACACTGAGGCACCAAATCCAGGGACCCCTTACAATGAGACATCAAATCCAGGGAGCCCTTACACTGAGGCATCAAATCCAGGGACCCCTTACACTGAGACATCAAATCTAGGGACCCCTTACACTGAGACACCAAATCCAGGGACACCTTCCACTGAGGCATCAAATCCGGCGACCCCTTACGCTGATGCACCAAATCCAGGGACCCCTTTCACTGAGACACCAAATCTAGGGACCCCTTACAATGAGGCAACATATCCAGGAACCCCTTACACTGAGGCAGCGAATCCAGGGAACCCTTACACTGAGGCACCAAATCCAGGGACCACTTACACTGAGGCATCAAATCCAGGGAGCCCTCACAATGAGACATCAAATCCACGGACCCCTTACACTGAGACATCAAATCTAGGGACCCCTTACAATGAGACATCAAATCCAGGGACCCCTTACACTGAGACATCAAATTTAGAGACCTCTCACAATGAGACATCAAATCCATGGACCCCTTACACAGAGACATCAAATCCAGGGACCCCTTACACTGAGACATCAAATCCAGGGTCCCCTTACACTGAGACATCAAATCCAGTGACCACTTACACTGCGGCATCAAATCCAGGGACCCCTTACACTGAGGCATCAAATCCAGGGATCCCTTACACTGAGACACCAAATCCAGGGACCCCTTACACTGAGACACCAAATCCAGGGACCCTTTACACTGAGGCACCAAATCCAGGGACCCCTTACACTGAGGCATCAAATCCAGGGACCCCTTACACTGAGGCATCAAATCCAGGGACCCCTTACACTGAGGCACCAAATACAGGAAACCCTGACACTGAGGCACCAAATCCAGGGACCCCTTACACTGAGGCATCAAATCCAGTGACCACTTACACAGAGGCATCAAAACCAGGGACCACTTACACTGAGGCATCAAATCTAGGGACCCCTTACACTGAGACACCAAATCCGGGGACACCTTTCACTGAGGCATCAAATCCGGGGACCGCTTACACTGAGACACCAAATCCAGTGACCCCTTACACTGAGGCACCAAATCTAGGGACCCCTTACACTGAGTCACAAAATGCAATGACCCCTTACACTGAGGCGTCAAATCCAGGGACCCCTTACACTGAGACATCAAATCCAGAGACCTCTCACAATGAGACATCAAATCCAATGACCACTTACACAGAGACATCAAATCGAGGGACCACTTACACTGAGACATCAAATCCAGGGACCTCTTACACTGAGACATCAAATCTAGGGACCACGTACACTGCGGCATCAAATCCAGGCACCCCTTACATTGAGGCATCAAATCCAGGGACCCCTTACAATGAGACATCAAATCCAGGGAGCCCTTACACTGAGGCATCAAATCCAGGGACCCCTTACACTGAGACATCAAATCTAGGGACCCCTTACACTGAGACACCAAATCCAGGGACACCTTCCACTGAGGCATCAAATCCGGCGACCCCTTACGCTGATGCACCAAATCCAGGGACCCCTTTCACTGAGACACCAAATCTAGGGACCCCTTACAATGAGGCAACATATCCAGGAACCCCTTACACTGAGGCACCGACTCCAGGGAACCCTTACACTGAGGCACCAAATCCAGGGACCACTTACACTGAGGCATCAAATCCAGGGAGCCCTCACAATGAGACATCAAATCCACGGACCCCTTACACTGAGACATCAAATCTAGGGACCCCTTACAATGAGACATCAAATCCAGGGACCCCTTACACTGAGACATCAAATTTAGAGACCTCTCACAATGAGACATCAAATCCATGTACCCCTTACACAGAGACATCAAATCCAGGGACCCCTTACACTGAGACATCAAATCCAGGGTCCCCTTACACTGAGACGTCAAATCCAGTGACCACTTACACTGCGGCATCAAATCCAGGGACCCCTTACACTGAGGCATCAAATCCAGGGATCCCTTACACTGAGACACCAAATCCAGGGACCCCTTACACTGAGACACCAAATCCAGGGACCCTTTACACTGAGGCACCAAATCCAGGGACCCCTTACACTGAGGCATCAAATCCAGGGACCCCTTACACTGAGGCATCAAATCCAGGGACCCCTTACACTGAGGCACCAAATACAGGAAACCCTGACACTGAGGCACCAAATCCAGGGACCCCTTACACTGAGGCATCAAATCCAGTGACCACTTACACAGAGGCATCAAAACCAGGGACCACTTACACTGAGGCATCAAATCTAGGGACCCCTTATACTGAGACACCAAATCCGGGGACACCTTTCACTGAGGCATCAAATCCGGGGACCGCTTACACTGAGACACCAAATCCAGTGACCCCTTACACTGAGGCACCAAATCTAGGGACCCCTTACACTGAGTCACAAAATGCAATGACCCCTTACACTGAGGCGTCAAATCCAGGGACCCCTTACACTGAGACATCAAATCCAGAGACCTCTCACAATGAGACATCAAATCCAATGACCACTTACACAGAGACATCAAATCGAGGGACCCCTTACACTGAGACATCAAATCCAGGGACCTCTTACACTGAGACATCAAATCTAGGGACCACGTACACTGCGGCATCAAATCCAGGCACCCATTACATTGAGGCATCAAATCCAGGGATCCCTTACACTGAGACACCAAATCCAGGGACCCCTTACACTGAGACACCAAATCCAGGGACCCTTTTCACTGAGGCACCAAATCCAGGGACCCCTTACACTGAGGCATCAAATCCAGGGACCCCTTACACTGAGGCATCAAATCCAGGGACACCATTACACTGAGACATCTAATTCAGGGACCCCTTACACTGAGACATCAAATCCAGGGACCCCTTACACTGAGACATCAAATCTAGGGACCCCTTATACTGAGGCACCAAATCCAGGGACCCCTTACACTGAGGCATCAAATCCAGGGACCCCTTACACTGAGGCATCAAATCAAGGGACCCCATTACACTGAGACATCTAATTCAGGGACCCCTGACACTGAGACATCAAATCCAGGGAGCCCTTACACTGATACATCAAATCTAGGGACCCCTTACACTGAGGCACCAAATCCATGGACCCTTACACTGAGACACCAAATCCAGGGACCCCTTACACTGAGGCATCAAATCCAGGGACCACTTACACTGAGGCATCAAATCCAGGGAGCCCTCACAATGAGACATCAAATCCACGGACCCCTTACACTGAGACATCAAATCTAGGGACCCCTTACAATGAGACATCAAATCCAGGGACCCCTTACACTGAGACATCAAATTTAGAGACCTCTCACAATGAGACATCAAATCCATGGACCCCTTACACAGAGACATCAAATCCAGGGACCCCTTACACTGAGACATCAAATCCAGGGTCCCCTTACACTGAGACATCAAATCCAGTGACCACTTACACTGCGGCATCAAATCCAGGGACCCCTTACACTGAGGCATCAAATCCAGGGATCCCTTACACTGAGACACCAAATCCAGGGACCCCTTACACTGAGACACCAAATCCAGGGACCCTTTACACTGAGGCACCAAATCCAGGGACCCCTTACACTGAGGCATCAAATCCAGGGACCCCTTACACTGAGGCATCAAATCCAGGGACCCCTTACACTGAGGCACCAAATACAGGAAACCCTGACACTGAGGCACCAAATCCAGGGACCCCTTACAATGAGGCAACATATCCAGGAACCCCTTACACTGAGGCACCGACTCCAGGGAACCCTTACACTGAGGCACCAAATCCAGGGACCACTTACACTGAGGCATCAAATCCAGGGAGCCCTCACAATGAGACATCAAATCCACGGACCCCTTACACTGAGACATCAAATCTAGGGACCCCTTACAATGAGACATCAAATCCAGGGACCCCTTACACTGAGACATCAAATTTAGAGACCTCTCACAATGAGACATCAAATCCATGGACCCCTTACACAGAGACATCAAATCCAGGGACCCCTTACACTGAGACATCAAATCCAGGGTCCCCTTACACTGAGACATCAAATCCAGTGACCACTTACACTGCGGCATCAAATCCAGGGACCCCTTACACAGAGACATCAAATCCAGGGACCCCTTACACTGAGACATCAAATCCAGGGTCCCCTTACACTGAGACATCAAATCCAGTGACCACTTACACTGCGGCATCAAATCCAGGGACCCCTTACACTGAGGCATCAAATCCAGGGATCCCTTACACTGAGACACCAAATCCAGGGACCCCTTACACTGAGACACCAAATCCAGGGACCCTTTACACTGAGGCACCAAATCCAGGGACCCCTTACACTGAGGCATCAAATCCAGGGACCCCTTACACTGAGGCATCAAATCCAGGGACCCCTTACACTGAGGCACCAAATACAGGAAACCCTGACACTGAGGCACCAAATCCAGGGACCCCTTACACTGAGGCATCAAATCCAGTGACCACTTACACAGAGGCATCAAAACCAGGGACCACTTACACTGAGGCATCAAATCTAGGGACCCCTTACACTGAGACACCAAATCCGGGGACACCTTTCACTGAGGCATCAAATCCGGGGACCGCTTACACTGAGACACCAAATCCAGTGACCCCTTACACTGAGGCACCAAATCTAGGGACCCCTTACACTGAGTCACAAAATGCAATGACCCCTTACACTGAGGCGTCAAATCCAGGGACCCCTTACACTGAGACATCAAATCCAGAGACCTCTCACAATGAGACATCAAATCCAATGACCACTTACACAGAGACATCAAATCGAGGGACCACTTACACTGAGACATCAAATCCAGGGACCTCTTACACTGAGACATCAAATCTAGGGACCACGTACACTGCGGCATCAAATCCAGGCACCCCTTACATTGAGGCATCAAATCCAGGGACCCCTTACAATGAGACATCAAATCCAGGGAGCCCTTACACTGAGGCATCAAATCCAGGGACCCCTTACACTGAGACATCAAATCTAGGGACCCCTTACACTGAGACACCAAATCCAGGGACACCTTCCACTGAGGCATCAAATCCGGCGACCCCTTACGCTGATGCACCAAATCCAGGGACCCCTTTCACTGAGACACCAAATCTAGGGACCCCTTACAATGAGGCAACATATCCAGGAACCCCTTACACTGAGGCACCGACTCCAGGGAACCCTTACACTGAGGCACCAAATCCAGGGACCACTTACACTGAGGCATCAAATCCAGGGAGCCCTCACAATGAGACATCAAATCCACGGACCCCTTACACTGAGACATCAAATCTAGGGACCCCTTACAATGAGACATCAAATCCAGGGACCCCTTACACTGAGACATCAAATTTAGAGACCTCTCACAATGAGACATCAAATCCATGTACCCCTTACACAGAGACATCAAATCCAGGGACCCCTTACACTGAGACATCAAATCCAGGGTCCCCTTACACTGAGACGTCAAATCCAGTGACCACTTACACTGCGGCATCAAATCCAGGGACCCCTTACACTGAGGCATCAAATCCAGGGATCCCTTACACTGAGACACCAAATCCAGGGACCCCTTACACTGAGACACCAAATCCAGGGACCCTTTACACTGAGGCACCAAATCCAGGGACCCCTTACACTGAGGCATCAAATCCAGGGACCCCTTACACTGAGGCATCAAATCCAGGGACCCCTTACACTGAGGCACCAAATACAGGAAACCCTGACACTGAGGCACCAAATCCAGGGACCCCTTACACTGAGGCATCAAATCCAGTGACCACTTACACAGAGGCATCAAAACCAGGGACCACTTACACTGAGGCATCAAATCTAGGGACCCCTTATACTGAGACACCAAATCCGGGGACACCTTTCACTGAGGCATCAAATCCGGGGACCGCTTACACTGAGACACCAAATCCAGTGACCCCTTACACTGAGGCACCAAATCTAGGGACCCCTTACACTGAGTCACAAAATGCAATGACCCCTTACACTGAGGCGTCAAATCCAGGGACCCCTTACACTGAGACATCAAATCCAGAGACCTCTCACAATGAGACATCAAATCCAATGACCACTTACACAGAGACATCAAATCGAGGGACCCCTTACACTGAGACATCAAATCCAGGGACCTCTTACACTGAGACATCAAATCTAGGGACCACGTACACTGCGGCATCAAATCCAGGCACCCATTACATTGAGGCATCAAATCCAGGGATCCCTTACACTGAGACACCAAATCCAGGGACCCCTTACACTGAGACACCAAATCCAGGGACCCTTTTCACTGAGGCACCAAATCCAGGGACCCCTTACACTGAGGCATCAAATCCAGGGACCCCTTACACTGAGGCATCAAATCCAGGGACACCATTACACTGAGACATCTAATTCAGGGACCCCTTACACTGAGACATCAAATCCAGGGACCCCTTACACTGAGACATCAAATCTAGGGACCCCTTATACTGAGGCATCAAATCCAGGGACCCCTTACACTGAGGCATCAAATCAAGGGACCCCATTACACTGAGACATCTAATTCAGGGACCCCTGACACTGAGACATCAAATCCAGGGAGCCCTTACACTGATACATCAAATCTAGGGACCCCTTACACTGAGGCACCAAATCCATGGACCCTTACACTGAGACACCAAATCCAGGGACCCCTTACACTGAGGCATCAAATCCAGGGACCACTTACACTGAGGCATCAAATCCAGGGAGCCCTCACAATGAGACATCAAATCCACGGACCCCTTACACTGAGACATCAAATCTAGGGACCCCTTACAATGAGACATCAAATCCAGGGACCCCTTACACTGAGACATCAAATTTAGAGACCTCTCACAATGAGACATCAAATCCATGGACCCCTTACACAGAGACATCAAATCCAGGGACCCCTTACACTGAGACATCAAATCCAGGGTCCCCTTACACTGAGACATCAAATCCAGTGACCACTTACACTGCGGCATCAAATCCAGGGACCCCTTACACTGAGGCATCAAATCCAGGGATCCCTTACACTGAGACACCAAATCCAGGGACCCCTTACACTGAGACACCAAATCCAGGGACCCTTTACACTGAGGCACCAAATCCAGGGACCCCTTACACTGAGGCATCAAATCCAGGGACCCCTTACACTGAGGCATCAAATCCAGGGACCCCTTACACTGAGGCACCAAATACAGGAAACCCTGACACTGAGGCACCAAATCCAGGGACCCCTTACACTGAGGCATCAAATCCAGTGACCACTTACACAGAGGCATCAAAACCAGGGACCACTTACACTGAGGCATCAAATCTAGGGACCCCTTACACTGAGACACCAAATCCGGGGACACCTTTCACTGAGGCATCAAATCCGGGGACCGCTTACACTGAGACACCAAATCCAGTGACCCCTTACACTGAGGCACCAAATCTAGGGACCCCTTACACTGAGTCACAAAATGCAATGACCCCTTACACTGAGGCGTCAAATCCAGGGACCCCTTACACTGAGACATCAAATCCAGAGACCTCTCACAATGAGACATCAAATCCAATGACCACTTACACAGAGACATCAAATCGAGGGACCCCTTACACTGAGACATCAAATCCAGGGACCTCTTACACTGAGACATCAAATCTAGGGACCACGTACACTGCGGCATCAAATCCAGGCACCCCTTACATTGAGGCATCAAATCCAGGGACCCCTTACAATGAGACATCAAATCCAGGGAGCCCTTACACTGAGGCATCAAATCCAGGGACCCCTTACACTGAGACATCAAATCTAGGGACCCCTTACACTGAAACACCAAATCCAGGGACACCTTCCACTGAGGCATCAAATCCGGCGACCCCTTACGCTGATGCACCAAATCCAGGGACCCCTTTCACTGAGACACCAAATCTAGGGACCCCTTACAATGAGGCAACATATCCAGGAACCCCTTACACTGAGGCACCGACTCCAGGGAACCCTTACACTGAGGCACCAAATCCAGGGACCACTTACACTGAGGCATCAAATCCAGGGAGCCCTCACAATGAGACATCAAATCCACGGACCCCTTACACTGAGACATCAAATCTAGGGACCCCTTACAATGAGACATCAAATCCAGGGACCCCTTACACTGAGACATCAAATTTAGAGACCTCTCACAATGAGACATCAAATCCATGTACCCCTTACACAGAGACATCAAATCCAGGGACCCCTTACACTGAGACATCAAATCCAGGGTCCCCTTACACTGAGACGTCAAATCCAGTGACCACTTACACTGCGGCATCAAATCCAGGGACCCCTTACACTGAGGCATCAAATCCAGGGATCCCTTACACTGAGACACCAAATCCAGGGACCCCTTACACTGAGACACCAAATCCAGGGACCCTTTACACTGAGGCACCAAATCCAGGGACCCCTTACACTGAGGCATCAAATCCAGGGACCCCTTACACTGAGGCATCAAATCCAGGGACCCCTTACACTGAGGCACCAAATACAGGAAACCCTGACACTGAGGCACCAAATCCAGGGACCCCTTACACTGAGGCATCAAATCCAGTGACCACTTACACAGAGGCATCAAAACCAGGGACCACTTACACTGAGGCATCAAATCTAGGGACCCCTTACACTGAGACACCAAATCCGGGGACACCTTTCACTGAGGCATCAAATCCGGGGACCGCTTACACTGAGACACCAAATCCAGTGACCCCTTACACTGAGGCACCAAATCTAGGGACCCCTTACACTGAGTCACAAAATGCAATGACCCCTTACACTGAGGCGTCAAATCCAGGGACCCCTTACACTGAGACATCAAATCCAGAGACCTCTCACAATGAGACATCAAATCCAATGACCACTTACACAGAGACATCAAATCGAGGGACCCCTTACACTGAGACATCAAATCCAGGGACCTCTTACACTGAGACATCAAATCTAGGGACCACGTACACTGCGGCATCAAATCCAGGCACCCATTACATTGAGGCATCAAATCCAGGGATCCCTTACACTGAGACACCAAATCCAGGGACCCCTTACACTGAGACACCAAATCCAGGGACCCTTTTCACTGAGGCACCAAATCCAGGGACCCCTTACACTGAGGCATCAAATCCAGGGACCCCTTACACTGAGGCATCAAATCCAGGGACACCATTACACTGAGACATTTAATTCAGGGACCCCTTACACTGAGACATCAAATCCAGGGACCCCTTACACTGAGACATCAAATCTAGGGACCCCTTATACTGAGGCACCAAATCCAGGGACCCCTTACACTGAGGCATCAAATCCAGGGACCCCTTACACTGAGGCATCAAATCAAGGGACCCCATTACACTGAGACATCTAATTCAGGGACCCCTGACACTGAGACATCAAATCCAGGGAGCCCTTACACTGATACATCAAATCTAGGGACCCCTTACACTGAGGCACCAAATCCATGGACCCTTACACTGAGACACCAAATCCAGGGACCCCTTACACTGAGGCATCAAATCCAGGGACCACTTACAATGAGGCACCAAATCCAGGGACCCATTACACTGAGACACCAAATCCAGGGACCCTTTACACTGAGGCATCAAATCCATGGTCCCCTTACACTGAGACATCAAATCCAGGGACCCCTTACAATGAGGCACCAAATCCAGGGACCCCTTACACTGAGGCATCAAATTCAGGGAACCTTTACACTGAGGCATCAAATCCATGGTTCCCTTACACGGAGACATCAAATCCAGGGACCCCTTACACTGAGGCACCAAATCCAGGGACCCCTTACAATGAGACATCAAATCCAGGGAGCCCTTACACTGAGGCACCAAATCCAGGGACCCCTTACACTGTTGCATCAAATCCAGGGACCCCTTACACTGAGACATCAAATCCAGGGACCACTTAACTGAGACATCAAATCCAGGGACCCCTTACACTGAGGCACCAAATCCAGGGACCCATTACACTGAGACACCAAATCCAGGGACCCCTTACACTGAGACATCAAATCCAGGGACCCCTTACACTGAGATTTCAAATCCAGGGACCCCTTACAATGAGACATCAAATCCATGGACCCCTTACACTGAGGCACCAAATCCAGGGAGCCCTTACACTGAGACATCAAATCCGGTGACCCCTTACACTGAGACATCAAATCTAGGGACCCCTTATACTGAGGCACCAAATCCAGGGACCCCTTACACTGAGGCATCAAATCCAGGGACCCCTTACACTGAGGCATCAAATCAAGGGACCCCATTACATTGAGACATCTAATTCAGGGACCCCTTACACTGAGACATCAAATCCAGGGAGCCCTTACACTGATACATCAAATATAGGGACCCCTTACACTGAGGCACCAAATCCATGGACCCTTACACTGAGACACCAAATCCAGGGACCCCTTACACTGAGGCATCAAATCCAGGGACCACTTACAATGAGGCACCAAATCCAGGGACCCATTACACTGAGACACCAAATCCAGGGACCCTTTACACTGAGGCATCAAATCCATGGTCCCCTTACACTGAGACATCAAATCCAGGGACCCCTTACAATGAGGCACCAAATCCAGGGACCCCTTACACTGAGGCATCAAATCCAGGGAACCTTTACACTGAGGCATCAAATCCATGGTTCCCTTACACGGAGACATCAAATCCAGGGACCCCTTACACTGAGGCAGCAAATCCAGGGACCCCTTACAATGAGACATCAAATCCAGGGAGCCCTTACACTGAGGCACCAAATCCAGGGACCTCTTACACTGTTGCATCAAATCCAGGGACCCCTTACACTGAGACATCAAATCCAGGGACCACTTAACTGAGACATCAAATCCAGGGACCCCTTACACTGAGGCATCAAATCCAGGGACCCATTACACTGAGACACCAAATCCAGGGACCCCTTACACTGAGACATCAAATCCAGGGACCCCTTACACTGAGATTTCAAATCCAGGGACCCCTTACAATGAGACATCAAATCCAGGGACCCCTTACACTGAGGCACCAAATCCAGGGAGCCCTTACACTGAGACATCAAATCCAGGGACCCCTTACACTGAGATTTCAAATCCAGGGACCCCTTACACTGAGACATCAAATCCAGGGACCCCTTACACTGAGGCTCCAAATCCAGGAGCCCTTACACTGAGGCATCAAATCCCGGGACCCCTTACAATGAGGCATCAAATCCAGGGACCAGTTACACTGAGGCACCAAATCTAGGGACCCCTTACAATGAGACATCAAATCCAGGGAGCCTTTACACTGAGGCATCAAATCCAGGGACCCCTTACACTGAGACATCAAATCCAGGGAGCCCTTACACTGATACATCAAATCTAGGGACCCCTTACACTGAGGCACCAAATCCATGGACGCTTACACTGAGACACCAAATCCAGGGACCCCTTACACTGAGGCATCAAATCCAGGGACCCCTTACACTGAGACACCAAATCCAGGGACCCTTTACACTGAGACAGCAAATCCAGGGACCCTTTACACTGAGGCATCAAATCCATGGTCCCCTTACACTGAGACATCAAATCCAGGGACCCCTTACAATGAGGCACCAAATCCAGGGACCCCTTACACTGAGGCATCAAATCCAGGGACCCTTTACACTGATGCATCAAATCCATGGTCGCCGTACACTGAGACATCAAATCCAGGGACCCCTTACACTGAGGCACCAAATCCAGGGACCCCTTACACTGTTGCATCAAATCCAGGGACCCCTTACACTGAGACATCAAGTCCAGGGACCACTTAACTGAGACATCAAATCCAGGGACCACTTAACTGAGACAACAAATCCAGGGACCCCTTACACTGAGGCATCAAATCCAGGGACCCCTTACACTGAGACACCAAATCCAGGGACCCCTTACACTGAGACATCAAATCCAGGGACCCCTTACACTGAGATTTCAAATCCAGCGACCCCTTACACTGAGACATCAAATCCAGGGACCCCTTACACTGAGGCACCAAATCCAGGGAGCCCTTCCACTGAGACATCAAATACAGGGACCACTTACACTGAGATTTCAAATCCAGGGACCCCTTACACTGAGACATCAAGTCCAGGGACCACTTAACTGAGACATCAAATCCAGGGACCACTTAACTGAGACAACAAATCCAGGGACCCCTTACACTGAGGCATCAAATCCAGCGACCCCTTACACTGAGACATCAAATCCAGGGACCCCTTACACTGAGGCACCAAATCCAGGGAGCCCTTCCACTGAGACATCAAATACAGGGACCACTTACACTGAGATTTCAAATCCAGGGACCCCTTACACTGAGACATCAAATCCAGGGACTCCTTACACTGAGGCAGCAAATCCAGGGAGCCCTTACACTGAGGCATCAAATCCAGGGACCCCTTGCAATGAGACATCAAATCCAGGGACCAGTTACACTGAGGCACCAAATCCAGGGACCCCTTACAATGAGACATCAAATCCAGGGAGCCCTTACACTGAGGCATCAAATCCAGGGACCCCTTACACTGAGACATCAAATCCAGGGACCCCTTACAATGAGACATCAAATCCAGGGAGCCCTTACACTGAGGCACCAAATCCAGGGACCCCTTACAATGAGACATCAAATCCAGGGAGCCCTTACACTGAGGCATCAAATCCAGGGACCCCTTACAATGAGACATCAAATCCAGGGACCACTTACACTAAGACTACAAAATTACACAGAAATGAGCCATTCGGTCTAACCAGTCCATGCCGGTGTTTTTGCTCTGCTCGGTAATTAGAGTGCTTCAGTATGGGGAATGGTTATGCCGGTGAAAGCAGCTCTACTTAGGGCGAAAGGTGGTTAATGAATGTAGAGACGACGGGGAATCAGATGGTGACTGGTGAGGCCTGGTGACAGATTATTGTCAGAAGTCCTTTTCAGGCAGGCTGATGATTAGATGTAACCAGCGCAACAAATGTATCCATCTGTTATTGGCCAAAAATACCCAAATCTAATGTCACTCATTTATTTTTCCATGAGAAATGTCGAGATTACGATGTGCTGTTGACAGAAAGGATCGAGTAAATGAGGCTTGCACTGAAAAGAAGGTTCCTTGAATGAACACATTGTGAGGCTGTTTTGTGACTCGGCACTGTGAGGTTACAAATTTGAAATGGAAAAGGGCATGTCCAGTAACACTTATATTGGCAATAGTTCTTTCTAAGTTCATAATTATATCCTAAGCCAAATATCCCATTGACTATCCCAATCACTAATCCCAATCCTAACAAATAACCACAAACCACAACCACTAAACCTTCATCTAAACCCAGCCCGGTTACCAAGGCTAAGAACATCTGAACTAGGATTAGCAGTGGGCCATCTGGCCCCTTGAGCCCACCCCGCCATTCAATAAGATCTTGGCTGATCTGATCTTGGCCTCAATTCCACTTCCCTGCCCTTTACCCATAAACCTTGACTCCACCATCATTCAAAAATCACTCTATCTGCAACTTAAATATTTTCAATGACCCAGACTCCACTGTTCTCTGGGGTAGAAAATTTCAAAGATTCACGACCCTCTGAGAGAAGAAATTCCTCTTCATTTCATTTTAAATGGGCGCCCCCTTATGCTCAGGCTTTGCCACCTAGTTCTCGATTCCCCCACAAGAGGAAACAGAGATCAGTGGGGAAGCTAAAGACCTGATAAAGGAAGTAGTTAAACAATTATTTTGATGCAAGAAATACTGCAAGGTATGTTAGTAACAAGAAATTGTAATCAACTAACCCATCAAAATTAGCAAAGGCAATTACAAAGGTCAGAACATTTCAAAGTTGATCACATGCAGTATGTGTGAAGATCTATTAACCACATTCAAAAATCGTTAAATACAGAAAATAACAGATTTACAGTCTTACGAAAGATAGTTCTTTCAAGGGTTGGTTGAGAGGAACGTTAAATGAGTGTAAAGTGAGACACGCCGGTTCAGTCTGAGACACCCACAAGCCGGATACTCAAATGAAACAAGTTTGGGATTTGATGTGGGAAAAGATGAATTCCGTGAGAAGTGAAATAATCTAGAGTAAGAAAAGGCCCAGAATGGAAGGGACGGGAACATTAATGAGTCTATTTTTATGGAGAAATCCAATATTGGACACAGGGTGTTTGAAACAATCCTGAGACAGAACATTACTGTCCAGCTCAGGGACAGGGTTATACAGAGCAGCAGGAACAATGACTGAGGGCCAGAATGACCATGTTCAGTGCCCAATGGGGGCCCAGGAAATCCTGTCCCAGTCACTGAGGTGGTCTTGGGTATTTACCCAGCATTCCCCGCGATGGAGAATGTGCCGAGCCCAGACTACAGGGGCCCAGTGCGCAGGCGCGAGACCTGGCGGTATGTGGAGCATGCGCGGTGCGTGTAATGGCGGAGCGGCTGTGGTGAAATGTGTTCCGCCAAACAGCTCCTACTCCGCGGGGCGGAGGGGAGTAAAGGACCAGCGGGGAGCCGGGGAGGCTTCAGAAACACCTGGTGCCCGCCGGAAGCCCGGAATAATAACCGGAATATCGGCGGCTGCAGCCTCGAGGCTTTCCCCGGTCACAGGCCCAGGGTAACGGCGGCCATCTTTGTACAGGAAGGCAGGGTCAGTCCTCCGCCATCTTGGTTCAGTGAGCAGCAAAGCGCATGCGCGGCCATCTTGGTAAAGTAAGAGCTGAGTTATTTTATTCTCACACATCGGATTTCTCTCATTGTTCTGATCTCCAAAGTGTATCGTCCCAACCTTCTCAACCTGTCCTCATCAGAGAACCCCCTCCTCGCCGGAATCAACCTCTGAACAGTCTCCAGTGTAAGTATATCCTTCCTTAAACACACAGTGTTCCAGGTGTGGTCCCACCAATACCCTGTACACTTGGAGCAGGATTCTCTGCTTAAACACACAGTGTTCCAGGTGTGGTCCCACCAACACCCTGCACACTTGGAGCAGGACTTCTCTGCTTAAACACACAGTATTCCAGGTGTGGTCCCACCAATACCCTGTACACTTGGAGCAGGACTTCTCTGCTTAAACACACAGTGTTCCAGGTGTGGTCCCACCAATACCCTGTACACTTGGAGCAGGACTTCTCTGCTTAAACACACAGTGTTCCAGGTGTGGTCCCACCAATACCCTGCACACTTGGAGCAGCACTTCTCTGCTTAAACACACAGTATTCCAGGTGTGGTCCCACCAATACCCTGTACACTTGGAGCAGGATTCTCTGCTTAAACACACAGTGTTCCAGGTGTGGTCCCACCAACACCCTGCACACTTGGAGCAGGACTTCTCTGCTTTTTATTCTATCCCCCTGACAATAAAGGCCAACATTACATTTGCCTTCCTGACTACTTCCTGAACCTGCAGACTAACTTTTTGTGTTTTATGCACAAACACCCTCAGGTCTCTCTGTCCTGTAGCACTTTGCAATTTTTCTCCATTTAAATTATAATTTGCTTTTCTATTATTTCTGCCAACGTGGATAACCTCACATTTTCCCATATTATAATCCATCTGACAAATTTTTGCCCACTCATTTACCCTGTCTATATCCCTTTGCAGATTTTTTTTGTCCTCAATTTGCTTTCCCACCTATCTTTGTATCATCAGCAAACTTGGCTATATTACACTCGGTTCTTTTATCCAAGTCATTAATAAAGATTTTAAATAGTTGAGGACCTAGCACCGATTCCTGCGGCACCCCACTAGTCACCATTTGCCAACCAGAAAAAGACCATTTATCCCGACTCTCTGTTTTCTGTTAGTTAACCAATCCTCTATCCATGCTAATATACTGCTCCCAACCCAGTGAGCTTTTATCTTGTGCAGTAACCTTTTATGTCCCACCTTATCAAATGCCTTCTGGGAATCCAAATACACCACATCCACTGGTTCCGCCTTATCCATCCTACTCATTATATCCTCAAAGAACTCCAGCAAATTTGTCAAACATGATTTCCCTTTCATGAAGCCATACTGACTCTGCTTGATTGAATCAAGCTTTTCCAAATGTCCCACTACTGCTTCCTTAATAATGGTCTGCAGCACTTTCCCAATGACAGATGTTAGGCTAACTGGTCTTTAGTTTCCTGCTTTTTGTCTGCCTCCTTTTTTAAATATAGGCGTTACATTTTCGGTTTTCCAATCTGTTGGGACCGCCCCAGAATCCAGGGAATTTTGGTAGATTACAACTAATGTGTCCACTATCTCTGCAGCCACTTCTCTTAAGATCCTACGATGTAAACCATCAGGGCAAGGTGACTTGTCTGCCTTTAGTCCCATTATTTTACCGAGTACTACTTCATTATGAATCGTTATTGTATTAAGTTCTTCCCTCACTATAGCCCTTTGATTATCCACTTTGGTATTACTCTCAGTGACTGAGTGTTTTACTGTAATTAAACTAATCTTGGACTGTCTCTGTCAGATATTAACTCCGGCACGGTCCCAGCAAACACTCCCACTCCCTCGTCCCTCTGATGTTTCTGCAGAATTGCTTTGTGAAGACGGGCTCATGGAGAGAAACACCCTGCACGGAATGATCCCAAATTGAGCATCTCCAAGGGACAAGGCTTGCAGCTTTAATCATTCTCTGTCCTTTCCCCCCAGGCCCAGTTCCTTTGCTCAGATTCTGATAAAAGTAAATTGGGAAAAGTGCACTTTGATTTTTACAGATTGAATTATTGCAGAGAGCTGCGCATGCGCGGTTCAGCCCCACCCTCTGTGTCATTCCCAGTGAGCAGAAGAGCACATGTGTCCTCCCTCCCCCAGCCCTGCCTGTGATCGTCATTCACTCAGTGAGCAGAAGAAGATGGTTTAAAACAGCCAGGAATGGAGGCACCGCGGCCCCGGGGTAAGGCAGCGAGCAGCAGCCTCCTTACAGCAGCGCAGCGCTTTGGGAGTGTGTCCGCAGATGGGCTCAGAGATCGGCATTGAGTCCGGGGGGAGTTCAGGGGGAGTCGGGGGCTGTGTGTAAGAGGCAGAGTGGACCAAGAATCAGTGTCAGTGTGTGGTGTGAGTGGGGGAAGTGAGAGGCCATTCTCGGGCTGTGTGTGGATAGCGTGTGTCCAGGGTAAGGGAGACAGAATGGTCAGAATCTGCTGTTTACAATCTGCTGCTTTCTCTCTCCAAACCAGGAGTGAATGTTCCTGATTCAGTTCCAATCTCACCGTGTCTGTAGTTCTTGGACAGTGAGCAGTGGAAACACACCTGTCAGTGAGGATGTGGGGAGTTTCGCAAAGTGCATCTATTGCAGGCACCAGGAGAGGAGTGTGGGAGAAGATATTTTAAAGACCAGTTATATTGTTTCGGTGAGCTGAGTTCTCCAGAACCATGTTGCTGGTGGTTGAGAGATACATTGTCGCTCCCTCATATTCTCCCCCGCATCCATCTCTTAGAACTAATAATGTTCTCGTATTATTATTCTCAGAGCAAAATTCTTCAACCAGCCAGAACAAATGTGAGCTTTCCTCCACCCGGAACACAAGGAACAGTGCAGGCAGCTCCTTCTCACACACAGTAAGTAGATTATCACTCACAGAGTGCAGAGACTCAGAACTGGCCTCAATCCTATTGTCACAGACAGCAGAAGCTGTCAGTCCCACAGTGATCCGAAGTGGCAGAGTTACATTGTGAATCTTACAGCCACATGGAGCAGTAGAATCACATGCTGTTTCACCATTGAAACAGATCACACTGACAGGTACATTAAACACCCACACTCACTTGCCAGAAACTGGCAGGTAGAGAATAAAAGACAATCATCTATCAGAAAAAATGTCCAATGGAATGTATAAACCACACTCGCATATCAGAAGCTGATGGTTACAGAGCAAAAGCCATATTCATGTTTCAGAATCTGACGGATTCAGTATTTAAACCCCCCGAACATACCAGAAGATGACAGGTGCAGAATAAAACCCACATTCCCGTAGCATAGACTGACAGATACACACACCCACATATATGAAAGTGACAGTAACAGAATAAAATCCCCACTTGCATACCAGAGATTGACAGGTAAAGTGTAAATCTCATGTGCACATGTCGGAAAACTGAAAGGCAGTAAGTAAAATTGTTACTTGCATCTCAGAAACTGATCGGGGCAGAGTAAAACCCACACACACACACATCAGAAAAAATGACACAGAGAAGGCAAAATCTTTATTCACATATCAGAGAAATACAGGTTAAAAGTAAAATTAATTCTCACGTTCACAAACTAGAGACTAGCTGATACAGAGTAAATTCCACACTCACATAGCAGGAACTGACAGGTACTGTCTAAAACACAATCAAGTAGCAGGAACAAATAGGTACAGTCGAATATAGCAGAAACTGAGAAGCACAGATTATACCTGAACACACAACAAAACCTGACAGTTACAGAAAAATACACACACTTGAATATCAGAGATTGAGAGATACGGTATGAAACCCACACTCACATATGAGCGACTGAGTGATACAGTATAAAACCCACACTCACATATCAGAGGCTGACATATTACAATCCATATTCCCATAACATACAGTGACATGCCCAGACTCACGAACCAGTAATTGACAGGTACAGGGTGAAGATCTCTCTTTCATTCCAGAAACTGACAGGTACAAAGGAAAGTCCACTCACAATTAAGCAGAAACTGGCAGTTATAGAGTGAGGCCCACAATCTCATGTCAGAACGTGACAGGTACAGAATAAAACCCAGATTGCCATAACAGAAATGGAGAGATACAGAGAAAGGACCACACTCATAGCAGAGACAGATAGATATCGAGTAAAACTCAGACTCATTTACCAGAGACCGACAGATTCAGCATGAACACTCACCTCCATAACACAAATTGACAGTTAAAAAGAAAAACGAATACTCGATCAGGAATTGGTGGTACACAGTAAAACAATACTAACATACTGGAGAATGACGGGTATGGAGTAGAGCTCACATTCACATAACAGATGGATAGATACAGCGCAAAATACACATCACACACCAAGAATGAAAAGAAACATAGAAAATAGGTGCAGGAGCAGGCCATTTGGCCCTTCGAGCCTGCACCGCCATTCAATATAATCATGGTTGATCATGCAACTTCAATACCCCACTCCCGCTTTCTCTCCCTATCCCTTGATCCCCTTAGCCCTCAGGGCCACATCTAACTCCCTCTTGAATATATCCAACGAACTGGACTCCACAACTTTCTGTGATAGAGAATTGCACAGGTTTACCACTCTCTGGGTGAAAAAGTTTCTCCTCATTTCAGTCCGACATGACTTACCCCTTATCCTTAGACTGTGACCCCTGGTTCTGGACTTTCCCAACATCAGGAACATTCTTCCTGCATCTAACCTGTCCAGTCCTGTCATAATTTTATATGTTTCTATGAGATCCACTCTCATTCTTCTAAATTCCAGTGAGTGTAAGCCTAGCCGATCCAGTCTTTCTTCATATGTCAGTCCTGCCATGCCGGAAATTAGTCTGGTGAACCTTCACTGCACTCCCTCAATAGCAAGCACGTCCTTGCTCAGATTAAGAGACCAAAACTGCACATCATACTCAAGGTGTGGTCTCACCAAGGCCCTGCACAACTGCAGTAACACCTCCCTGCTCCTACACTCAAATCCTCTCGCTATGAAGGCCAGCATGCCAGTTGCTTTCTTTACTGCCTGCTGGACCTGCATGCCTACCTTCAGTGACTGATGTACCATGACACCCAGGTATCTTTGAACCTCCCCTTTTACTAATCTGTCACCATTCAGGTAATAATCTGCCTTCCTGTTTTTGCCACCAAAGTGAATAACCCCACATTTATCCACATTTTCCTGCATCTGCCATGCAATTGCCCACTCACCTAACCTGTCCAATTCACCCTGCAGCCTCTTCGCATCCTCCTCAGAGCTCACACTGCCACCCAGCTTAGTGTCATCTGCAAACTTGGAGATATTACTTTCAATTCCATCGTCTAAATCATTAATATATATTGTAAATAGCTGGGGTCCCAGCACTGAACCTTGTGGCACCCCACTAGTCACTGCCTGCCATTCTGAAAAGTATCTGTTTATTCTCACTCTTTGCGTCCTGTCTGCCAACCAGTTCTGCCTCCACGTCAGTACATTACACCCAATCCCATGTGCTTTAATTTTGCACACTAATCTCTGGTGTGGGACCTTGTCAAAAGCCTTTTGAAATTCCAAATACACCAAATCCACTGGTTCTCCCTTATCCACTCTACTAGTTACATCCTCAAAAACCTCTAGAAGATTTGTCAAGCATGATTTCCCTTTCATAAATCCATGCTGACTTGGACCGATCCTGTCACTACTTTCCAAATGCTCTGCTATTACATCTTTAATAATTGATTCCAGCATTTTCCCCACCACTGATGTCAGGCTAACCGGTCTATAATTCCCTGTTTTCTCTCTCCCTCCTTTTTTAAAAAGTGGGGTTACATTTGCTACCCTCCAATCCATAGTTACTGATCCAGAGTCCATGGAATTTTGAAAAATGACCACCAATGCATCCATTATTTCTAGGGCCACTTCTTTAACTACTCTCGGATGCAGACTGTCAGACCCTGGTGATTTATTGGCCTTCAAATCCCATCAGTTTCCCTCCAAGCATTTCCTGACTAATAAGGATTTCCCTCAGTTCCTCCTTCCCGCTAGACCCTCGGTCCCCTAGTATTTTTGGGAGGTTATTCGTGTCTTCCTCAGTGAAGACAGAACCAAAGTATTTGTTCAGTTGGTCTGCCATTTCCTTCTTCCCCATCATGAATTCGCATGATTCTGACTGCAAGGGGCCGACATTAGACTTCACTAATCTTTTTCTCTTCACATATCTATAGAAGCTTTTGCAGTCAGTTTTTATGTTCCCTGCAAGCTTACTCTCATATTCTATTTTCCCCCTCCTAATTACACCCTTAGTCCTCCTCTGCTGAATTCTAAATTTCTCCCAGTCCTCAGGTTTGCTGCTTTTTCTGGCCAATTTCTATGCCTCTTCCTTGGATTTAACACTGTCCCTAATTTCCCTTGTTAGCCACGGTTGAGCCACCGTTCCTGTTTTATTTTTTACGCCAGACAGGGATGTACAATAGTTGTAATTCATCCATGTGATCTTTAAATGTCTGCCATTGCCTATCCACCGTCAACCCTTTAAGTTTCATTCACCAGTTTATCCTATCCAAATCACGTCTCATACCATCGAAGTTTCCTTTAAGTTCCGGACCCTAGTCTCTGAGTTAACTGGGTTGCTCTCCATCTTAATGAAGAATTCTACCATGTTATGGTCACTCTTACCCAACGAGCCATGCAAGACCAGATTGCTAATTAATCCTCTCTCATTACACAAAACCCAGTCTAGGATGGCCTGCTCTCCCGTAGGTTCCTCGACATATTGGTCTAGAAAACCATCCCTTATACACTCTAGGAAATTTTCCACCACAGTATTGCTACAAGTTTGGTTAGCCCAATCAATATGTAGGTTAAAGTCACCCATGATAACTGCTGTACCCTTATTGCACGCGTCCTTAATTTCCTGTTTGATGCAATCCCCAACCTCCCTACTACTGTTTGGTGGTCTGTACATAACCCCAACTAACATTTTTTGCCCTTTGATGTTTCGCAGCTCTACCCATATAGATTCCACATTATCCCAGCCAATGTCCTTCCTTACTATTGCATTAACCTCCTCTTTAACCACTAAAGCTACCCCACCTCCTTTTCCTTTCTGGCTATTCTTCCTGAATATTGAATACCCCTGGATGTTATGTTCCCAGCCTTGGTTACTCTGGAGCCATGTCTCAGTAATCCCAATTACATCATATCCGTTAACAGCTATCTGCGCAGTTAATTCATCCACCTTATTACAAATGCTTCTCGCTTTGAGACTCAGAGCCTTCAGGCTTGTTTTTTAAACACTCTTTGTCCTTTTAGAATTATGTTGTAATGTGGCCCTTTTTGATACAGAATGAAACCCACAGACAATTACCAGAAATTGACAGGTACAGGATAAAATCAACCTCTCGTATCAGAAACTAACATAGAGTAAAACCCTCATCCACATACCAGAGGTGGACAGATAGAGTCAAATCCACACTCCCATACCAGACACCCACTATATAAGAAAATAAGAACATAAGAAGTAGGATCAGGAGTAGGCCATACGGCCCCTCGAGCCTGCTCCGCCATTTAATACGATCATGGCTGATACGATCATGGACTCGGGACCACTTCCCTGCCCGCTCCCCATAACCCCTTCTTCCCTTATCGGTTAAGACACTGTCTATCTCTGTCTTAAATATATTCAATGTCCCAGCTTACACAGCTCTCTGAGGCAGCGAATTCCACAGGTTTACAACCCTCTGAGAGAAAAAAATTCCTCCTCCTCTCAGTTTTAAATGGGGGGGGGCCCTTATTCTAAGTTTATGCCCCCTAGTTCTAGTCTCCTCTATCAGTGAAAACATCCTCTCTGCGACTACGCTGTCAAGCCCCCTCATAATCCTATACGTTTCGAGAAATCACCTTTCATTCATTCTTCTGAATTCAATGAGTAGAGGCCCAACCTCCTCAACATTTTCTCATAAGTCAAGCCCCTCATCTCTGGAATCAACCAACTGAACCTTCTCTCAACTTCCTCCAAAGCAAGTATATCCTTTCATAAATATGGAAACCAAAACTGCACGCAGTATTCCAGGTGTGGCCTCACCAATACCCTGTGTAAATGCAACAAGACCTCCCTGCTTTTATACTCCAGCCCCTTTGCAATAAAGGAAAAGATTGCATTGGCCTTCCTGATCACGTGCTGTACCTGCATTCTAACCTTTTGTGTTTCATGCACAAGTACCCCCAAGTCCCGTTGGACTGTAGCACTTTGCAATCTTTCTCCATTCAAATAATAACTTGATCTTTGATTTTTTTCAGCCATAGTGCATCACTTCACACTTTCCAACATTATACTCCATCTGCCAAATTATTGCCCACTTACTGAGCCTATCTGTGTCCTTTGGCAGATTTTTTGTGTCCTCCTCACACATTGCTTTTCCTCCCATCTTTGTATCATTAGCAAACTTGGCTACGTTACATAGAAACAAAGAAAATAGGTGCAGGAGTAGGCCATTCGGCCCTTCTAGCCTGCACCACCATTCAATGAGTTCATGGCTGAACATGCAACTTCAGTACC
This sequence comes from Pristiophorus japonicus, assembly GCF_044704955.1. Classification (NCBI taxonomy): domain Eukaryota; kingdom Metazoa; phylum Chordata; class Chondrichthyes; family Pristiophoridae; genus Pristiophorus; species Pristiophorus japonicus. The sequence continues at coordinate 790,173 of NW_027250777.1, forward strand.
CCATTCATGCTTTCTCGCCATACCCCTTGATCCCCCTAGTAGTAAGGACTTCATCTAACTCCTTTTTGAATATATTTAGTGAACTGGCCTCAATAACTTTCTGTGGGAGAGAATTCCACAGGTTCACCACTCTCTGGGTGAAGAAGTTTCTCCTCATCTCAGTCCTAAATGGCTTACCCCTTATCCTTAGACTGTGACCCCTGGTTCTGGACATCCCCACCATTGGGAACAATCTTCCTGCATCTAACCTGTCTAAACCCATCAGAATTTTAAACATTTCTATGAGGTCCCCTCTCATTCTTCTGAACTCCAGTGAATACAAGCCCAGTTGATCCAATCTTTCTTAATAGGTCAGTCCCACCATCCAGGGAATCAGTCTGGTGAACCTTCGCTGCACTCCCTCAATAGCAAGAATGTCCTTCCTCAAGTTAGGAGACCAAAACTGCACACAATACTCCAGGTGTGGCCTCACCAAGGCCCTGTACACCTGTAGCAACACCTCTCTGCCCCTGTACTCAAATCCCCTCGCTATGAAGGCCAACATGCCATTTGCTTTCTTAACCGCCTGATGTACCTGCATGCCAACCTTCAATGACTGATGTACCATGACACTCGGGTCTCGTTGCACCTCCCCTTTTCCTAATCTGTCACCATTCATATAATAGTCTGTCTCTCTCTTTTTACCACCAAAGTGGATAACCTCACATTTATCCACATTATACTTCATCTGCCATGCATTTGCCCACTCACCAAACCTATCCAAGTTGCTCTGCAGCCTCATAGCATCCTCCTCGCAGCTCACACTGCCACCCAACTTAGTGTCATCCGCAAATTTGGAGATACTACATTTAATCCCCTCTAAATCATTAATGTACAGTGTAAACAGCTGGGGCCCCAGCACAGAACCTTGCAGTACCCCACTAGTCACTGCCTACCATTCTGAAATGTACCCATTTACTCCTACTCTTTGCTTCCTGTCTGACAACCAGTTCTCAATCCATGTCAGCACACTATCCCCAATCCCATGTGCTTTACCTTTGCACATTAATCTCTTGTGTGGGACCTTGTCGAAACCCTTCTGAAAGTCCAAATATACCACATCAACTGGTTCTCCCTTGTCCACTCTACTGGAAACATCCTCAAAAAATTCCAGAAGATTTGTCAAGCATGATTTCCCTTTCACAAATCCATGCTGACTTGGACCTGTCATGTCACCTCTTTCCAAATGCGCTGCTATGACATCCTTAATAATTGATTCCATCATTTTACCCACTACTGATGTCAGGCTGACCATTCTATAATTCACTGTTTTCTCTCTCCCTCCTTTTTTAAAAAGTGGTGTTACATTGGCGAACCTCCACTGATCCAGAGTCTAGGGAATGTTGGAAAATGACTGTCAATGCATCCGCTATTTCCAGGGCCACCTCCTTAAGTACTCTGGGATGCAGATCATCAGGCCCTGGGGATTTATCGGCCTTCAATCCCATCAATTTCTCCAACACAATTTCCCGGCTAATAAGGATTTCCCTCAGTTCCTCCTTCTTACTAGACCCTCTGACCCCTTTTATATCCGGAAGACAGTTTGTGTCCTCCTTCATGAATACCGAACCAAAGTACTTGTTCAATTGGTGTGCCATTTCTTTGTTCCCCGTTATGACTTCCCCTGATTCTGACTACGTTTGTCTTTACTAACCTTTATCTCTACTAACCTTTATCTCTTTACATATCTATAGAAACTTTTGCAATCCGTCTTAATGTTCCCTGCAAGCTTCTTCTCGTACTCCATTTTTCCTGCCCTAATCAAACCCTTTGTCCTCCTCTGCTGAGTTCTAAATTTCTCCCAGTCCCCAGGTTCACTGCTATTTCTGGCCAATTTGTATGCCACTTCCTTGGCTTTAATACTATCCCTGATTTCCCTTGATAGCCACGGTTGAGCCACCTTCCCTTTTTTTCTTTTTCCGCCAGACAGGAATGTACAATTGTTGTAGTTCATCCATGCGGTCTCTAAATGTCTGCCATTGCCCATCCACAGTCAACCCCTTAAGTATCATTCGCCAATCTATCCTAGTCAATTCACGCCTCATACCTTCAAAGTTACCCTTCTTTAAGTTCTGGACCATGGTCTCTGAATTAACGGTTTCATTCTCCATCCTAATGTAGAATTCCACCATATTATGGTCACTCTTCCCCAAGGGGCCTCGCACAACGAGATTCCTAATTAATCCTCTCTCATTACACAACATCCAGTCTAAGATGGCCTCCCCCCTAGTTGGTTCCTTGACATATTGGTCTAGAAAACCATCCCTTCTGCACTCCAGGAAATCCTCCTCCACTGTGTTGCTTGCAGTTTGGTTAGCCCAATCTATGTGCATATTAAAGTCACCCATTATAACTGCTGCACCTTTATTGCATGCACCCCTAATTTCCTGTTTGATGCCCTCCCCAACATCATTACTACTGTTTGGAGGTCTGTACACAACACCCACTAACATTTTTTGCCTTTTGGTGTTCTGCAGCTCTACCCATACAGATTCCACATCATCCAAGCTGATGACCTTCATAACAGTTGCATTAATCTCCTCTTTAACCAGCAATGCTACCCCACCTCCTTTTCCTTTTATTCTATCCTTCCTGAATGTTGCATACCCATGGATGTTGAGTTCCCAGCCCTGATCATCCTGGAGCCACGTCTCTGTAATCCCAATCACATCATATCTGTTAACATCTATTTGCACAGTTAATTCATCCACCTTATTATGGATACTCCTTGCATTAAGACACAAAGCCTTCAGGCTTGTTTTTTTAACACCCTTTGTCCTTTTAGAATTTTGCTGTACAGTGGCCCCTCGGTCCCTTCTTCCAAGTCGTTAATATAGATTGTAAATAGTTGGGGTCCCAGCACTGATACCTGTGGCACCCCACTCATTACTGATTGCCAACCCGAGAATGAACCATTTACCCAGACTCTCTGTTGTCTGTTAGTTAGCCAATCCTCTCTCCATGCTAATATATTCCCCCCAGCCCCGTGAACTTTTATCTTGTGCAGTAACCTTTTATGTGGCACCTTGTCAAATGCCTTCTGGAAGACCAAATACACCACACCCACTTTATCCACCCTGGCCCATGATGTGAAGTGGAACATAATTCATCGAAAGCACCTCTGACAGTGTTGAGCAGAAACTGACCGATCAAATGTGAAAAATGAATTCCTGAATGTTTGGTATTGTACAAGACAAAAATAGAAAAAATGCATTTCTTCCAAATGTCCATTCCTGGTCCAAAATGATGGATTAGTGATTTTGAGATGAGATAAAATTATAACTTTCGCAAACTGTTTAAAAATAGACTGATATTTGAGGACAAAAATATTTCATTTCAGAATTTTTTTCAACATGGTAAAAGCAGAGAAGGAGTTTGATGACGTATGCCATTGCCTAATAGAGAACTGATTTAGTTGGCTACTATTGCATATTTTCTTCTAATTTTTTAAAGTTTTATTTGCTGTGTATTTCAAGTTCCAAGTCCACCTGTTTTGAATAACACCAAAAATGAAAATAATCATTGCATTTAGGATAAGGGGTAGGCCATTTAGGACTGAGATGAGGAGAAACTTCTTCACGCAAGAGAGTTGTTAACCTGTGGAATTCCCTGCCGCAGAGAGTTGTTGAGGCCAGTTCACCGGATATATTCAAGAGGGAGTTAGATATGGCTTTACGGTTAAGGGGATCAAGAGGTATGGAGAGAAAGCAGGAAAGGGGTACTGAAGGAATGATCAGCCATGATATTGAATGGCGGTGCAGGCTCGAAGGGCCGAATGGCCTACTCCTGCACCTATTTTTCTATGTTTCTATGTTCGTTACATGCTCAAAGAATTCCAGCAAATTTGTCAAACTTAACTTCCCCGTCATAAATCTATGCTGACTCTGCCTGACCGAATTATGTTTTTCCAAATGTCATGCTAATGCTTCTTTAAGAATGAACTCTTAAACATTTTCCCAAACACAGATGTTAGGCCAACTGGTCTATAGTTTCCTGCTTTTTGTCTGCCTCCTTTTTAACCGAGTGTGGCTCTCATTTCCCGGGCAACACCGAGTATGGCTCTCAGTCCCCGGGCAACACCGAGTGTGGCTCTCGGTCCCCGGGCAACACCGAGTGCGGCTCTCAGTCCCCGGGCAACACCAAGTGTGGCTCTCAGTCCCCGGGCAACACCGAGTGTGGCTCTCAGTCCCCGGGCAACACCGAGTGTGGCTCTCGGTCCCCGGGCAACACCGAGTGTGGCTCTCAGTCCCCGGGCAACACCGAGTGTGGCTCTCAGTCCCCGGGCAACACCGAGTGTGGCTCTCAGTCCCCGGGCAACACCGAGTGTGGCTCTCAGTCCCCGGGCAATACCGAGTGCGGCTCTCAGTCCCCGGGCAACACCGATTGTGGCTCTCAGTCCCCGGGCAACACCGAGTGTGGCTCTCAGTCCCCGGGCAACACCGAGTGCGGCTCTCGGTCCCCGGGCAACACCGAGTGTGGCTCTCAGTCCCCGGGCAACACCGAGTGCGGCTCTCGGTCCCCGGGCAACACCGAGTGCGGCTCCCGGTCCCCGGGCAACACCGAGTGTGGCTCTCGGTCCCCGGGCAACACCGAGTGTGGCTCTCCGTCCCCGGGCAACACCGAGTGTGGCTCTCGGTCCCCGGGCAACACCGAGTGTGGCTCTCCGTCCCCGGGCAACACCGAGTGTGGCTCTCCGTCCCCGGGCAACACCGAGTGCGGGTCTCGGTCCCCGGGCAACACCGAGTGTGGCTCTCAGTCCCCGGACAACACCGAGTGTGGCTCTCAGTCCCCGGGCAACACCGAGTGTGGCTCTCAGTCCCCGGGCAACACCGAGTGTGGCTCTCAGTCCCCGGGCAACACCGAGTGTGGCTCTCAGTCCCCGGGCAACACCGAGTGTGGCTCTCAGTCCCCGGGCAGCACCGAGTGTGGCTCTCAGTCCCCGGGCAACACCGAGTGTGGCTCTCAGTCCCCGGGCAACACCGAGTGTGGCTCTCAGTCCCCGGGCAACACCGAGCGCGGCTCTCAGTCCCCGGGCAACACCGAGCGCGGCTCTGTCCCCGGGCAACACCGAGCGTGGCTCTCGTGCCCCGGGCAACACCGAGTATGGCTCTCAGTCCCCGGGCAACACCGAGTGTGGCTCTCGGTCCCCGGGCAACACCGAGTGCGGCTCTCAGTCCCCGGGCAACACCAAGTGTGGCTCTCAGTCCCCGGGCAACACCGAGTGTGGCTCTCAGTCCCCGGGCAACACCGAGTGTGGCTCTCGGTCCCCGGGCAACACCGAGTGTGGCTCTCAGTCCCCGGGCAACACCGAGTGTGGCTCTCAGTCCCCGGGCAACACCGAGTGTGGCTCTCAGTCCTCGGGCAACACCGAGTGTGGCTCTCAGTCCCCGGGCAACACCGAGTGTGGCTCTCAGTCCCCGGGCAATACCGAGTGCGGCTCTCAGTCCCCGGGCAACACCGATTGTGGCTCTCAGTCCCCGGGCAACACCGAGTGTGGCTCTCAGTCCCCGGGCAACACCGAGTGCGGCTCTCGGTCCCCGGGCAACACCGAGTGTGGCTCTCAGTCCCCGGGCAACACCGAGTGCGGCTCTCGGTCCCCGGGCAACACCGAGTGCGGCTCCCGGTCCCCGGGCAACACCGAGTGTGGCTCTCGGTCCCCGGGCAACACCGAGTGTGGCTCTCCGTCCCCGGGCAACACCGAGTGTGGCTCTCGGTCCCCGGGCAACACCGAGTGTGGCTCTCCGTCCCCGGGCAACACCGAGTGTGGCTCTCCGTCCCCGGGCAACACCGAGTGCGGGTCTCGGTCCCCGGGCAACACCGAGTGTGGCTCTCAGTCCCCGGACAACACCGAGTGTGGCTCTCAGTCCCCGGGCAACACCGAGTGTGGCTCTCAGTCCCCGGGCAACACCGAGTGTGGCTCTCAGTCCCCGGGCAACACCGAGTGTGGCTCTCAGTCCCCGGGCAACACCGAGTGTGGCTCTCAGTCCCCGGGCAGCACCGAGTGTGGCTCTCAGTCCCCGGGCAACACCGAGTGTGGCTCTCAGTCCCCGGGCAACACCGAGTGTGGCTCTCAGTCCCCGGGCAACACCGAGCGCGGCTCTCAGTCCCCGGGCAACACCGAGCGCGGCTCTGTCCCCGGGCAACACCGAGCGTGGCTCTCGTGCCCCGGGCAACACCGAGCGTGGCTCTCGGTCCCCGGGCAACACCTAGTGTGGCTCTCAGTCCCCGGGCAACACCTAGTGTGGCACTCGGGCCCCGGGAAACAGCGAGTGTGGCTCTCAGTCCCCGGGCAACACCGAGTGTGGCACTCGGTCCCCGGGCAACACCGAGTGTGGCTCTCGGTCCCCGGGCAACACCGAGTGCGGCTCTCGGTCCCCGGGCAACATCGAGTGTGGCACTCGGTCCCCGGGCAACACCGAGTGTGGCTCTCGGTCCCCGGGCAACACCGAGTGCGGCTCTCGGTCCCCGGGCAACACCGAGTGCGGCTCTCGGTCCCCGGGCAACACCGAGTGTGGCTCTCCGTCCCCGGGCAACAACGAGTGTGGCTCTCGGTCCCCGGGCAACACCGAGTGCGGCTCTCAGTCCCCGGGCAACACCGAGTGTGGCACTCGGGCCCCGGGCAACACCGAGTGCGGCTCTCAGTCCCCGGGCAACACCGAGTGTGGCTCTCGGGCCCCGGGCAACACCTAGTGCGGCTCTCGGGCCCCGGGCAACACCGAGTGCGGCTCTCGGTCACCGGGAAACACCGAGTGTGGCTCTCGGGCCCCGGGCAACACCGAGTGTGGCTCTCGGGCCACGGGCAACACCGAGTGTGGCTCTCGGGCCCCGGGCAACACCGAGTGTGGCTCTCAGTCCCCGGGCAACACCGAGCGCGGCACTCGGGCCCCGGGCAACACCGAGTGTGGCTCTCGGGCCCCGGGCAACACCGAGTGTGGCTCTCGGGCCCCGGGCAACACCGAGTGTGGCTCTCAGTCCCCGGGCAACACCGAGCACGGCTCTCGGTCCCCGGGCAACACCGAGCGCGGCTCTCGGGCCCCGAGTCAGAGCCACCGGGCCCAGCCCCTCCTCCACACCAGGAAAAAAACAACTTACATTTATACAGCAGGCCCAGCAATTCCCAGCCGCTCTGTATCAGGGTGGGCGCTGGATGTGGAAGTCACTCACTGGCCTCCTGAGTGGGTCTGTTTGTTACATCAGTTTGAGCTGGATGGAGAGGGGGAGAAGCTGCTGGGTTTCACCCCCAGTACGTCTGGGCCCAGTGGGGCCAACAATTTCCCATGAGGGCCTGTCGAGGGAGATGGGTTCTCTTCCCTGAAAGACAGCAGTGACCCAGATGTGTTTTTACGACAATCCGGCAGCTTTCATGATCACTTTTTTCTCGTGCCGGCCCCACACAGACTAATTCAGCTCAATTTCACAACCTGCCTTTGTGTTTTTGTGGGTTCTCTCTCACACTCACTTTTCCTGTTTGAAATTCACTTTACAGGGTGTTAAAAGGGGAGGATTTGTAGACTGGAAGCTCAAACCAAACATCACCTCAAGATCTGACAGAGTCACTCGGTACATCGGGACTGGAATATCATCAGCTTTTGACCATGGAAGCAGAAGGACCCGTTCACAGTGGGGAGAAATGGTACACGTGCTCTGTATGTGGGAAGGGATTCATTCGATCATCCGACCTGCTGAGACACCAGCGAGTTCACAGTGGGGAGAGACCATTCACCTGCTCTGAGTGTGACAAGGGATTCTCTCTGTCAGGCAACCTGCTGAGACATCAGCGAGTTCACAAGTGACTGCAGGGGTTGGATTCTGCTGTTATTCACATCCCGGACTGAATCGTGATCATTCTGACAGTTGGGGTTTATATCTCCTGTAACACTGATGTTAATAACTCCTGAAATCGACTGGAGTTTAATATTTGGGATAAAGACACATAAATTAGTTTTGCTTTCAACACATTGCTGTGGATTTTTGTCTTTCCCACCTGAGTGTTTAGCATCACCTGGCTGGAGCTGAGAAAGGACAATCTGTGGGGAGGATCTTACGGGGAGATCAGAACTTCAGCCTGGACACAGTCCTTCAGGGCCACACACAGATCTCATTCATCTCAACTCCAATGTGTATATGCCCAACCTACTCAACCATAAGTCAATCCACTCAACTCTGGAACCAACTCTGGAATCTGCAGCAGACATGAGCAAGGACCTGAGGCTTATTAAAAGACACATATTTCATTACAGACAAGGTTACGCTGGGAGAAATGTTCAGTTAGATCATAAGAAATAGTAGCAGGAGTAGGCCATTTGGCCCCTCGGGCCTGCTCCGCCATTCAATAAGATCATGGCTGATCTGATCATGGACTCAGTTCCACTTCCCTGCCCACTGCCCATAATCCTTTACTCTCTTATCGCTCAAAAATCTGTCTATCTCCGCCTTAAATATATTCAAAGACCCAGCCTCCACACCTCTCCTTGGCAGAGAATTCCACAGATTTACAACCCTCAGAGAAGAAATTCCTCGTCTCAGTTTTAATTGGGTGGCCCATTATTCTAAGACGATGTCCCCTAGTTTTAGTTCCCCGTGTAAGTGGAAATATCCTCTCTGCATCCACCTATCAAGCCCCCTCATTATCTTATATTTTGATAAAATCACCTCATTCTTCTGAACTCCAATGTGTTTCAGCCCAACTTACTCAAGCTATCTTTATAAGTCAATCCCCTCATCTCCGAAACAACCTAGTGAACCTTCTCTGAACTGCCTCCAATGCAGGTCTATCCTTCCTTAAATACAGAGACCAAAATACAGAGTCCATTACAGGCAACATGCCAATCAAACCAGCAGCACACTGGCAGCTTAACAGTGTTTCATTGGCCGACAGGCTTTTCTTTAATAGATTTGCTGAGTGGATATAAAGTTAAACCAGGTTTGCAGGCGTGATGCTCTATTCACATATTGAAGATAGAAGAGATGCTGTGGGGTACATGCTAAGTCCAGTAGCTGAAAGTGATTAACAGACTGGGTTTTGTGTTTACTGATCCCGGGCGTGTTACCAATACCAGCAAAATCGAGGCCCATGGAATAACGGGGACAGTGGCAGCATGGATATGAAAGTGGCTAAGTGACACAAACAGAGTAGTGGTGAACGTTGTTTTTCAGACTGGAGGAAGTGGTGTTCCCCAGAGGTCGGTATTGGGGCCACTGCTTTTTTTGATCTATAATAATGATCTAGACTTGGGTGCACAGGGCACAATTTCCAAATCTACAGCTCACACAAAACTTGGAAGTACAGTGAAAAGTGAGGAGGTAGTGATAGACTTCAGAAAGACATAGACAGGCTGGTGGAACTTAACGTAGAAAAGTTTAAAAGTGATACATTTTGGGAGGAAGAAAGAGGAGAGGAAATATAAACTAAAGGGTACAATTGTAAAGATGTGCGTGAACTTAGAGACCCAGGTGTATGTGTGCACCAATCACTGAAGGTGGCAGCACAGGTTGAGAAAGTGGTTACAAAGACTGACAGGATCCTAGGCTTCATGAATAGAGGTATCGAGTACAGAAGTGTGGATATTATGTTGAACTTGCAGAAAACTCTGGTTCGGCCTCAACTGGAGTATTGTGTCCAATTCTGGTTCATCATCATCATCATCATCATAGGCAGTCCCTCGGATCGAGGAAGACATGCTTCCACTCTGAAAATGAGTCCTTAGGTGGCTGAACAGTCCAATACGAAGCCACAGTCCCTGTCACAGGTGGGACAGATAGTCGTTGAGCGAAGGGGTGGGTGGGACAGGTTTGCCGCACACTCTTTCTGATGCCTGCGGTTGATTTCTGCATGCTCTCGACGATGAGACTCGAGGTGATCAGCGCCCTCCCGGATGCACTTCCTCCACTTAGGGCGGTCTTTAGCCAGGGACTCCCAGTTGTCGATGGGGATGTTGTACTTTATCAGGGAGGCTTTGAGAGTGTCCCTGTAACGTTTCCTCTGCCCACCTTTGGCTCGTTTGCTGTGAAGAAGATCTGAGTAGAGTGCTTGCTTTGGGAGTCTCGTGTCTGGCATGCGAACAATGTGGCCTGTGCAGCGGAGATGATCAAATGTGGTCCGTGCATTAATGCTGGGGATGTTGGCCTGGCCGACGACACCAACATTGGTGCATCTGTCCTCCCAGGGAATTTGTAGGATCTTGCGGAGACCTCGGTGGTGTTATTTCTCCAGCAATTTGAGGTGTCTACTGTACATAGTCCATGTCTCTGAGGGTGGGTATTACTACAGCCCTGTAGACCATGAGCTTAGTGGTAGATTTGAGGGTGTGGTCTTCAAACACTCTTTTCCTCAAGCGGCTGAAGGCTGCACTGGATGCGGTGTTGAATCTTGTCGTCAATGTCTGGTCTTGTTGATAAGAGGTTCCCGAGGTATTGGAAATGGTCCACATTGTCCAGGGCCGCGCCATAGATTTTGATGACTGCGGAGGGTGGGTGGATGGAGTGCTGTGCGGCGAGGACAGGTTGGTGGAGGACCTCGGGCTTACAGATGTTTAGTGTAAGGCCCATGCTTTGGAACGCCTCAGTAAATACGTTGACTATGACTTGAAGTTCAGCCTCTGTATGTTCACAGACGCAGGTATTGTCCGCGTACGGTAGCTCAACGACAGAGATTGGAGTGGTCTTGGACCTGGCCTGGAGACGACGAAGGTTGAACAGGTTCCCACTGGTTCTGTAGTTTAGTTCCACTCCAGCGGGGAGCTTGTTGACTGAACTGGAGCAATTCTGGCTTCTGCATTTTAGTAAGTATACAAAGGCCTTTTGAGAGCGTGCAGAAAAGTTTTACAAGAATGATTCCAGGGATGAGGGACTTCAGTTACGTGGATCGTCTGGGGAAGTTGGGGTTGTTCTCAGAACAGAGAAGACTGAGAGAGATTTGACAGAGGTGTTCAAAATTATGAGGGGTCTGGACAGAGCAGCTAGCGTGGGATTAGTAGAAGCTCTTGCAGGTAGCCGGCATGGCCTCCTTCCATGTTGCAACCAGTCTCTGATTTTAAGATGATGAAAAGTGTGTTGCCCAAAATGTTCCATCTCCCGGGCACTGGGACCCAGTTGGGAACAGAGACCCTGAAGTCCCGCACACTCTCTGTTCCCAAACCAAGATGACCACGCATGCGCCCTGATCCCGCCCTGTGCAAGATGGCGGCCAGTGACCCCGCTCACCCTGGCCTGTCAGCACGGGGCCTGTGGGCTCTAATTTGGGGCCTGAGATTTATTCTGTATCTGAGCCGTGCTGTACCTGCCCTGGTAGTCTTCGATGGAACAGTGCAGAGGAAGCATTTTAATACATACGAAAAATAACGGACAGGTAAAGACCATCTGGTCCATCAAGCCTGTCCCACAAAATTGCAATATATCACATCGTATACACTCCACTCCACCCGAGTCCATGTGATCTCCTGGGAGAGGCAAAAATACAGATTTAAAAAAAAACCTAGGACAATTTGTTTTACCCAGATCACTGTCTGAACTCACTGGGCCCCCGGATTACAAACGTTCTGTTCTCACTGGGCCCCTGGGTTCCATAATGTCTGATCTCACTGGGCCACGGTTTACACACTGGATGCAGTGAGATCAGGCATTGTGTAACCCAGAGGCCCATTGAGAACGGGCTGAGAGCACCTGGGCAGGACCGGAACCAATGTCCAAGTGGGAGTGTTTGCTAGTGCTGTTGTGGAGGAGTTAAACTAATATGGCAGGGGGATGGGAACCAATGCAGGGAGACAGAGGGAAACAAAAAGGAGGCAAAAGCAAAAGACAGAAATGAGATGAGGAAAAGTGGAGGGCAGAGAAACCCAAGGCAAAGAACAAAAAGGGCCATTGTACAGCAAAATTCTAAAAGGACAAAGGGTGTTAAAAAAACAAGCCTGAAGGCTTTGTGTCTTAATGCAAGGAGTATCCGCAATAAGCTGGATGAATTAACTGTGCAAATAGATGTGAACAAATATGATGTGATTGGGATTACGGAGACGTGGCTCCAGGTTGATCAGGGCTGGGAACTCAACATTCAGGGGTATTCAACATTCAGGAAGGATAGAATAAAAGGAAAAGGAGGTGGGGTAGCATTGCTGGTTAAAGAGATTAATGCAATAGTTAGGAAAGACATTAGCTTGGATGATGTGGAATCTATATGGGTAGAGCTGCAGAACACCAAAGGGCAAAAAACGTTAGGAGGAGTTGTGTACAGACCACCAAACAGTAATAGGGATGTTGGGGAGGGCATCAAACAGGAAATTAGGGGTGCATGCAATAAAGGTGCAGCAGTTATAATGGGTGACTTTAATATGCACATAGATTGGGCTAGCCAAACTGGAAGCAATACGGTGGAGGAGGATTTCCTCGAGTGCATAAGGGATGGTCTTCTAGACCAATATGTTGAGGAACCAACTTGGGGGGAGGCCATCTTAGACTGGGTGTTGTGTAATGAGAGAGGATTAATTAGCAATCTCATTGTGCGAGGCCCCTTGGGGAAGAGTGACCATAATATGGAGGAATTCTGCATTAGGATGGAGAATGAAACAGTAAATTCAGAGACCATGGTCCAGAACTTAAAGAAGGGTAACTTTGAAGGTATGAGGCGCGAATTGGCTAGGATAGATTGGCGAATGATACTTAAGGGTTGACTGTGGATGGGCAATGGCAGACATTTAGAGACCGCATGGATGAATTACAACAATTGTACATTCATGTCTGGCGTAAAAATAAAAAAGGGAAGGTGGCTCAAACGTGGCTATCGAGGGAAATCAGGGATAGTATTAAAGCCAAGGAAGTGGCATACAAATTGGCCAGAAATAGCAGCGAACCTGGGGACTGGGAGAAATTTAGAACTCAGCAGAGGAGGACAAAGGGTTTGATTAGAGCAGGGAAAATGGAGTACAAGAAGAAGCTTGAAGGGAACATTAAGGCGGATTGCAAAAGTTTCTATAGGTATGTAAAGAGAAAAAGGTTAGTAAAGACAAACGTAGCTCCCCTGCAGTCAGAATCAGGGGAAGTCATAACGGGGAACAAAGAAATGGCAGACCAATTGAATAAGTACTTTGGTTCGGTATTCACTAAGGAGGATACAAACAACCTTCCGGATATAAAAGTGGTCAGAGGGTCTAGTAAGGAGGGGGAACTGAGGGAAATATTTATTAGTCGGGAAATTGTGTTGGGGAAATTGATGGGATTGAAGGCCGATAACTCCCCAGGGCCTGATGGACTGCATCCCAGAGTACGTAAGGAGGTGGCCTTGGAAATAGCGGATGCATTGACAGTCATTTTCCAACATTCCATTCACTCTGGATCAGTTCCTATGGAGTGGAGGGTAGCCAATGTAACCCCACTTTTTAAAAAAGGAGGGAGAGAGAAAACATGCAATTATAGACCGGTCAGCCTGACCTCAGTAGTGGGTAAAATGATGGAATCAATTATTAAGGATGTCATAGCAGTGCATCTGGAAAATGGTGACATGATAGGTCCAAGTCAGCATGGATTTGTGAAAGGGAAATCATGCTTGACAAACCTTCTGGAATTTTTTGAGGATGTTTCCAGTGAAGTGGACAAAGGAGAACCAGTTGATGTGGTATATTTGGACTTTCAGAAGGCTTTCGACAAAGTCTCACACAAGAGATTAATGTGCAAAGTTAAAGCACATGGGATTGGGGGTAGTGTGCTGACGTGGATTGAGAACTGGTTGTCAGACAGGAAGCAAAGAGTAGGAGTAAACGGGTACTTTTCAGAATGGCAGGCAGTGACTAGTGGGGTGCCGCAAGGTTCTGTGCTGGGGCCCCAGCTGTTTTCATTGTACATTAATGATTTAGACGAGGGGATTAAATGTAGTATCTCCAAATTTGCGGATGACACTAAGTTGGGTGGCAGTGTGAGCTGCGAGGAGGATGCTATTAGGCTGCAGAGTGACTTGGATAGGTTAGGTGAGTGGGCAAATGCATGGCAGATGAAGTATAATATGGATAAATGTGAGGTTATCCACTTTGGTGGTAAAAAGAGAGAGACAGACTATTATCTGAATGGTGACAGATTAGGAAAAGGGAAGGTGCAACGAGACCTGGGTGTCATGGTACATCAGTCATTGAAGGTTGGCATGCAGGTACAGCAGGCGGTTAAGAAAGCAAATGGCATGTTGGCCTTCATAGCGAGGGGATTTGAGTACAGGGGCAGGGACGTGTTGCTACAGTTGTACAGGGCCTTGGTGAGGCCACACCTGGAGTATTGCGTACAGTTTTGGTCTCCTAACTTGAGGAAGGACATTGTTGCTATTGAGGGAGTGCAGCGAAGATTCACCAGACTGATTCCCGGGATGGCGGGACTGACCTATCAAGAAAGACTGGATCAACTGGGCTTGTATTCACTGGGGTTCAGAAGAATGAGAGGGGACCTCATAGAAACGTTTAAAATTCTGACGGGTTTAGACAGGTTAGATGCAGGAAGAATGTTTCCAATGTTGGGGAAGTCCAGAACCAGGGGTCACAGTCTGAGGATAAGGGATAAGCCATTTAGGACCGAGATGAGGAGAAACTTCTTCACCCATAGAGTGGTGAACCTGTGGAATTCTCTACCACAGAAAGTAGTTGAGGCCAATTCACTAAATATATTCAAAAGGGTGTTAGATGAAGTCCTTACTACTCGGGGGATCAAGGGTTATGGCGAGAAAGCAGGAAGGGGGTACTGAAGTTTCATGTTCAGCCATGAACTCATTGAATGGCGGTGCAGGCTAGAAGGGCTGAATGGCCTGCTCCTGCACCTATTTTCTATGTTTCTATGTTTCTAGTCGAGTGACCCTTTCCAGAACCTCAATATCACCCACCATGTGAGGTGACCAAAACTGGACACAGTATTCCAAGTGTGGCCTGACTAAGGTCTTGTACTCGGACAAAACAGTACTCCTCGTCTTAAACTGAATTGTCCTATGGATATACTCCAACACCCTATTTGCTCTAACTGTCGCTACACTGCATTGCTCGTATACCTTTAAGGATGTATTCACTAGAATGTTGAAATCTCTTTCTATCTCCACCATCTTTAATGCCTTTCCCTGGGGGGGTGTATGAATGTTGAGCATTTGCCCTGCCCAAATGCATAACACTGAACTTATCTAAGTTATACATAATTTTCCAGTCATGAGGCCAGTGTCCCAACACATCAACATCTGCTTGAATCAGACGAGCCTCTTCTACAGTTCGAGCACTCGCACAGATCTTGGTATCATTTCAAAATTGTGCCCCAACCCCAAAATTCAGATCATTAATAAAAATAGGGAACAGTCCCAAAACTGATCCCTGCAGGACACCACTGGTGACTGGTCTCCAAACAGATCCAAATCCATCAAAAACTGCTCTTTACCTACATCCTGCCGGCCAGTTCTGTATCCAGCTCAATATATTATCAGTACCAGAGGCTCCGATCTTATAGAGAAGCCTCTTGTGTGGAACCTTGTCAAAAGTTTTTTGGAAATCTAAGTAGACAAAAAATATAATTCGAGTTGTGAGACATGAACTCTTTATAATGGGTTGTGGTGTCCCTAATATGTCCCTCCCGATCCAAGTATTCATATATTGCATCCATTATGATTCTTTCAATCATCTTACCTATTACTGATATTAATCTGATGGGCCTCTGGTTACCCGGGTCTGCCTTGTCACATTTTTATTAAAATGGGGACTTCATTAGCATCCTTCCAATCTGTCGGAACTATTTCAGAGTGAGCTATTAAACATACATGCCAGGGGCTCGCACAACACAAGTCCCATCACCCAGAGGACCCTCACACAGCACATGTCCCATCTCGCGGAGGAACCTCACACAGCACAGGTCCCATCTCCCGGAGGGGCTCACACAGCACATGTCCCATCTCCCGGAGGACCCTCACACAGCACATGTCCCATCTCCCGGTGGACCCTTGGATGGATATCCTCCAGTTCGGCTGCTCTATCTCTTTTTAAGTTCTGAATGTTTTCTAAAACAATATGCTTATCTATGTTCATGTTACTGATAAAAGTATTTTTAGTAAATTCTAATATTTGAGATGATGTTAAAGGGTGAAGACTGATGCAAAGTACTCACTAATATTCCCACCATACTCAGTGAGTCCTGTGTAACCTGCCCTTGAACACCCTAAAGTGGCCCAATACAGACTTTGATTGTTCTCAGACTCTGCACATAACTGAAAAAGCTCTGCCCATGACGGCCAGTTGTCTACAATCCTTTTATTCCCAGAGACTTTTTCCTGATTGAACAGCAGCCTTCGTTTTCTTTAGTTGTTCCTTGTATTCCCCCTATTTATTTAAGGTTAAATTATTTAATTTATCGAAACTTTGCTGTTTACATCTTTGTACAGAGCCAGTCGGCCACCTCGGCTTTTTCTTACCACATTTCTGTCTTTTAATTTTGACTACGTTTGTTAATCACATTTTTAAACTTGTTCTTAAAACCTTTCCATTTATATCCAACATCGGTCACATCACCACCGAGGAGGCTTGATCAATTTACCTGTTACAATCCTCTGCCAGTTTGGAGAAGTTTGCCCTGAAATGCGGTCCGTGTCGCAAGGTCTCAGTCCCTTTGGTTCTCCCGGCCAATCGGGACGGTATAATGTGATCAGTGTTGCCCAGATGTTCCCCACACGGAGGCCTGATCCCAGGTCAGGCTCACTACTAAACACCAGATCCAATCTCTGGTTTTCCCCAGTTACTGCATTAACATGTGTCAGGAAACAGTGCTGTATATTGTCACTCAATCTTTCAGCTGCACTGCCCCCAGCAGCAGGTAAAGGCCCGTGCCCCTGAATGTCAGGCCAATGGCAATGATCTTTCCTCAGCTCCATTCTCTCTCTCTCCCCCCACACACACTGCCTGAGCTCTCAGGCTGACTGTTCCCAGCACCTTCTTTCTTTATTCTCTCACATTGCAGCATTCCCGCTGCTGGGCTCAGGGGCTATGTGGGCGGGGCCCTGACACCTCACACGGTGGGCGGGGCCATGTCCCTCGCGTTGTGTGGGCGGGGCCCTGACCTCACACATGGTGGGCAGTCCCTCTCTCAGACAGGAATTGAGAGCGAGTTGGATGTCCATTGTTGTCTCTCCGGACACAGAGAGAGCCCCAGACAGTGGGAGGGAGAAACCCCTTGTTAATCAGTGTCATTAAAGCTGGTCAACGCTCCAGGGAAGTTGCTGAGTGTCTGAGCTGAATATATTGTCTGTCAGCTCTTTCTCTGCCTGAGGTGTCACTGAGAGAAAGCAAAACACGAGGGACAGGCAGACAGGTGGAGACTGGGCGGGTGTGTCCTGGATGGGCTTCAGCCAGGAATATAAAGGAATGGGCAGTGATTGTAGATAGCGGAGAAAGCATGCTGGCCTTCATAGCGAGAGGATTTGAGTATAGGAGCAGGGAGGTCTTACTGCAGTTGTACAGGGTCTTGGTGAAGCCACACCTGGAATATTATGATCAGTTTTAGTCTCCTAATCTGAGGAAGGTCATTCTTGCTATTGAGGGAGTGCAGCGAAGGTTCACCAGACTGAGTCCGGGGATGGCAGGACTGACATATGAGGAAAGACTGGATCGGCTAGGCTTATCCTCACTGGAATTTTGAAGAATGAGAGGCGATCTCATAGAAACATAAAATTCTGATGGGATTGGACAGGGTAGATTCAGGAAGAATGTTCCCGATGTTGGGGAAGTCCAGAACCAGGGGACATAGTCTAAGGATAAGGGGTAAGCCATTTAGGACCGAAATGAAGATAAACTTCTTCACCCAGAGAGTGGTGAACCTGTGGAATTCTCTACCACAGAGAGTTGTTGAGGTCAGTTCACTAAATATCTTCAAAAGGGAGTTACATGTGGCCCTTAGGGCTAAAGGGATCAAGGGGTATGGAGAGAAGGCAGGGGTGGGCTACTGTGGTTGAATGATCAGCCATGATCTTATTGAATGGCGGTGCAGGCTAGTACGGCCGTATGGCCTGCTCCTGCACCTATTTTCTATGTTTCTATCTTTAATATGTGACCTACTCCTGGAAAATGCACGGCCAGTATATGAGGAGTCTCTAACCGCGGAATATGGAATTATTTTTACTTGAATGTTTTGTTTCGACCAGTAACTACAAGGTAGGTTAACATCGCACCCTATTTCATACCGATAATATTGTTCTCATTTTCTGTCCTGATTAGATTTCCCGGTGAATGTAGGAGTGCTTGAGAAAATTCCAGCTGTGGACCTAACAGGGATTGTAGACAGAGGAACAACACCAGGTGAACCGGCCCAGGATTGTGAGAGAAAACTATTGATTCAAAGAGCTTTCATACATCGATAGGGGCGAAAGGTAAGAGAGAGTCCCATTGATTCAGATACACCCTGGTCCATGGGGAGAGACTGGGCAGAAAGGTCAGAGAGAGTCCCATTGACTCAGAAAAACACTGGTCCTGGGAGACTGGGGAGAAAGGTCAGAGAGAGTCCCATTGACTCAGATACACACTGGTCCTGGGGATAGACTGGGGAGAAAGGTCAGAGAGTCCCATTGACTCAGATGCACACTGGTGCTGGGGATAGATTGGGATGAAAGGTCAGAGAGAGTCGCATTGACTCAGATACACTCTGGTCCTGGGGATAGACTGGGGAGAAAGGTCAGAGAGAGTCCCATTGACTCAGATAAACACTGGTCCTGGGGATAGACTGGGGAGAAAGGTCAGAGAGTCCCATTGACTCAGATAAACACTGGTCCTGGGGATAGACTGGGGAGAAAGGTCAGAGAGAGTCCCATTGACTCAGATAAACACTGGTCCTGGGGATAGACTGGGGAGAAAGGTGAGAGAGAGAGTCCCATTGACTCAGATAAACACTGGTCCTGGGGATAGACTGGGGAGAAAGGTCAGAGAGTCCCATTGACTCAGATAAACACTGGTCCTGGGGTTGACTGGGGAGAAAGGACAGAGAGAGTCCCATTGACTCAGATAAACACTGGTCCTGGGGATAGACTGGCAAGAAAGATCAGAGAGAGTCCCATTGACTCAGATACACACTGGTCCTGGCAATAGACTGGGGAGAAAGATCAGAGAGAGTCCCATTGACTCAGATACACACTGGTCCTGGCAATAGACTGGGGAGAAAGGTCAGAGAGAGTCCCATTGACTCAGATACACACTGGTCCTAGGGATAGACTGGGGAGAAAGATCAGAGAGAGTCCCATTGACTCAGATACACACTGGTCCTGGGGATAGACTAGGGAGAATGGTCAGAGAGTCCCATTGACTCAGATAAATACTGGTCCTGGGGATAGACTGGGGAGAAAGGTCAGAGAGTCCCATTGACTCAGATAAACACTGGTCCTGGGGATAGACTGGGGAGAAAGATCAGACAGAGTCCCATTGACTCAGATACACACTGGTCCTGGGGGTCTGGGGAGAAAGGTCAGAGAGAGTCCCATTGACTCAGATAAACACTGGTCCTGGGGGTCTGGGGAGAAAGATCAGAGAGAGTCCCATTGACTCAGATACACACTGGTCCTGGGGATAGACTGCGGAGAAAGGTCAGAGAGTCCCATTGACTCAGATAAACACTGGTCCTAGGAGACTGGGTAGAAAGGTCAGAGGGAGTCCCATTGACTCAGATACACACTGGTCCTGGGGGACTGTGGAGAAAGGTCAGAGACAGTCCCAATGACTCAGATACACACTGGTCCTGGGGATAGACTGGGGAGAAAGGTCAGAGAGAGTCCCTATGACTCAGATACATACTGGTGCTGGGGATAGACTGGGGAGAAAGGTCAGAGAGAGTCCCATTGACTCAGATACACTCTGGTCATGGGGGTCTGGGGAGAAAGGTCAGAGAGAGTCCCATTGACTCAGATAAACACTGGTCCTGGGGATAGACTGGGGAGAAAGGTCAGAGAGAGTCCCATTGATTCAGATAAACACTGGTCCTGGGGTTAGACTGGGGAGAAAGGTCAGAGAGAGTCCCATTGACTCAGATACACACTGGTCCTGGGGATAGACTGGGGAGAAAGGTCAGAGAGAGTCCCATTGACTCAGATACACACTGGTCCTGGGGATAGACTAGGGAGAAAGGTCAGAGAGTCCCATTGACTCAGATAAACACTGGTCCTGGGGATAGACTGGGGAGAAAGATCAGAGAGAGTCCCATTGACTCAGATACACACTGGTCCTGGGGATAGACTGGGGAGAAAGGTCAGAGAGAGTCCCATTGACTCATATACACACTGGTCCTGGGGGTCTGGGGAGAAAGGTCAGAGAGAGTCCCATTGACTCAGATAAACACTGGTCCTGGGGGTATGGGGAGAAAGGTCAGAGAGAGTCCCATTGACTTAGATACACATTGGTCCTGGGGATAGACTGGGGAGAAAGGTCAGAGAGTCCCATTGACTCAGATACACTCTGGTCCTGGGGGTCTGGGGAGAAAGGTTAGAGAGTCCCATTGACTCAGATAAACACTGGTCCTGGGGATAGACTGGGGAGAAAGGTCAGAGAGTCCCATTGACTCAGATAAACACTGGTCCTGGGGATAGACTGCGGAGAAAGGTCAGAGAGTCCAATTGACTCAGATAAACACTGGCCCTGGGGATAGACTGGGGAGAAAGGTCAGAGAGAGTCCCATTGACTCAGATAAACACTGGTCCTGGGGATAGACTGGTGAGAAAGGTCAGAGAGAGTCCCATTGACTCAGATAAACACTGGTCCTGGGAATCGACTGGGGAGAAAGATCAGAGAGAGTCCCATTGACTCAGATAAACACTGGTCCTGGGGGACTGGAGAAAGATCAGAGAGAGTCCCATTGACTCAGATAAACACTGGTCCTGGGGATAGACTGTGGAGAAAGATCAGAGAGAGTCCCATTGACTCAGATAAACACTGGTCCTGAGGATGGACTGGGGAGAAAGGTCAGAGAGATTCCCATTGACTCAGATACACACTGGTCCTGGGGGTCTGGAGAAAGATCAGAGAGAGTCCCATTGACTCAGATAAACACTGGTCCTGAGGATGGACTGGGGAGAAAGGTCAGAGAGAGTCCCATTGACTCAGATAAACACTGGTCCTGGGGATCGACTGGGGAGAAAGGTCAGAGGGAGTCCCAATCCACGTCACTTTATCAATATTTATCTAATTTTCTGTCTCGCATAATTAGATCTCGGGTAAATGATGGAGTGACAGAAAAAGGTCTGCAGCTGGAAGTGAACAGGCTTTGCAGACTGAGGAACAAAAGCAGGTGAACCATCTATTGCTGAAAACATTATCTCTGCCTTTGCTACCTCTAAACTTGAATATTCCATCATTCTACTGGCCGGCCTCCCTTCTTACACCCTCCGTAAACTTGCACTCATCCAAAACCCTGTTGCTCATTTCCTAACTCCTCACAAATTAATGCCAGAGAATAACTTCAACAACTGTTTGGAGAAATTCCGTATCCGAGACTGAATCGCTTGCATTTCTACTGTGGGGAAAGGAAAGGATGCTGAGAGTTAACGTGCATGAGCGTGTGTCTGCACACGCACAAGTGGAGAATTGTGATTGTAAAACATCAGCTAATTCTACCAATGATATATTTATGGTGTTTTGAGATTGTAAAACACCTAAATATAATGAAACAAATCAATGTTATGTATTCCCTGACTGACGGTACACAATTCATTCTACATTATGTTATCAGTGGGACAGTGGGAAATGTCCTCACCCCCTAAAGTGTTCATTCTTCATCATCGCAGGCAGTCCGTTAGAATCGAGGAAAACTTGCTTCTACTCTAACAGTGAGTCCAATACGAGAACCACAATCTCTGTCACAGGTGGGGCAGACAGTGGTTGAGGGAAAGGGCGGGTGGCGCTGGTTTGCCACACGCTCCTTCTGCTACCTGAGCTTGATTTCTGCATGCTCTTAGCAACGAGACTCGAGGTGCTCAACGTCCTCCCGGATGCACTTCCTCCACTTAAGGCGGTCTTTGGCCAGGGACTCCCAGGTGTCGATGGTAATGTTGCATTTCATCAAGGACGCTTTGAGGGTGTCCTTGAAATGTTTCGTCTGTCCACCTTGGGCTTGTTTGCCGTGAAGGAGTTCCGAGCAGAGCGCTTGCTTTGGGAGTCTTGTGTCAGTCATGTGAACAATGTGGCCCGCCCAGTGGAGTTCATTAGTCAGGTGCTGACACCATGAGATATGGTCAATATAAAATAGAAGCAGCAACCAGTTCACATCTCCCTGAACACACGGACAATATCACTGCCCATAGAGACCAGAGGAATTACACCCAGCTATATGCTGTGTATGTGGATAGATATAATAGTCATAAAATGCCATAAATTAATATCCCAACTCAAAAATATTAAACACACATCTGTGAATAAAAATAATACAATACCACCATTAAATGGCGGAGCAGGCTTGAGGGCCAGATGACCTACTCCTCCTATTTCATATGTTCTTATGCCAGACCAAGTAAAACTGAATGAAGGATCATTTAATTCATCAATGATCACCCGCTCCACATTTCCCTGCTGAATATTCCCTACCTTGGGAATAATGGTTTGGGCCGACACTGTGAATAAATCTCACCAATGGTCGCTCCCAGTGCGAAGTCTCGGCCGACGGGAGCCCGCCTGGAACTGGGTTGTGGAGATGAGTGGGACTCACTGGATTTACTGGGCAGCTGTCTGTGTCACACCTGATGTGGAGAGTTCATCGTAACATTCGGGAAATGCTCGATCCCAGAGCAAACCGCTGTTGTACTGGTGGGGGAGGAGGGACTGGGTATCATGTTTACCAAGGCAATGTCCTCCTTCCCATTTAAATATTTCCCTCTAACCCTCCCATTAATATATTTATTATAGAGCATCAGAACCTGGGAACGCCTGTCATCACCATGGCTGAAGGTCCAAACAGGGGAGAAGATCCAACATCTTCAACAAGAATGAGAATGGACACAGCTAGGTTCACTTCACCACTCCCAGAGCAGGTACAGCACGGGTTATATACAGAGTAAAACTCCCTCTACACTGTCCCATCAAACACTCCCAGGCAGGTACAACACGGGTTAGATATGGAGGAAAGCTCCTTCTGCACTGTCCAACTAAACACTCCCAGGGGCAAATACAGCATGGGTTGGATACAGAGTAAAGCTCCCTCTGCACGGTCCAATTACCAGGACAGGTACATCAAGGGTTAGATACAGAGTAAAGCTCCCTCTACACTGTCCCATCAAACACTCCCAGGACAGGTACAGGGGGTTAGATACAGAGTAAAGCTCCCTCTACACTGTCCCATCAAACACTCCCAGGGCAGGTACAGGGGGTTAGATACAGAGTAAAGCTCCCTCTACACTGTCCCATTAAACAATCCCAGGGCAGGTACAGCACGGGTTAGGTGCAGAGTAAAGCTTCCTCTACACTGTCCCATCAAACATTCCCAAACACATACATCAGAGGTTACATGCTGAGTGAAGCTCCGTCTACAATGTCCCATGAAACAATCTCAGGACACCTACCACATGGGTTACAAACATAGTAAGGCTTCCTCTACACTAACCCATCAAATACTTCCAGTACAGGTTCAACATGGCTTAGATACAGAATAAAGCTCCCTCTACATTGTCCCATCAAACACTCCCTGTACAGGTACAAAATGGGTTAAATACAGAATAATGCTCCCTCAAAAGTAGTAATCTCAAGATTGCTACCAGTGCCACATGCCACGTGCTAGTCAGAGTAGGAATCTCAGAAAAGCTCAGATGAATATGTGGCTTGAGGAGTGGTACAAACGGGAGGGATTCAAATTCCTGGGACATTGGAACCGGTTCTGGAGGAGGTGGGACCAGTACAAACTGGACGGTTTGCACCTGGGCAGGGCTGGAACCAATGTCACAGGGGAAGTGTTTGCTCATGCTGTTGGTGAGGAGTTAAATTAATATGGCAGGGGAATCGGAACCTATGCAGGGAGACAGAGAAGTAGAATGGGGGCAGAAGCAAAAGATAGATAGAAAGAAGAAAAGTAAAAGTGGAGGGCAGAGAAACCTAAGGCAAAAAGGGCCACATTACAGCAAAATTCTAAAGGGGCAAAGTGTGTTAGAAAGACTAGCCTGAAGGCTCTGTGCCTCAATGCAAGGAGTATTCGGAATAAGGTGGACAAATTAACTGCGCAGATAGCAATTAACTGGTATGAAGTAATTCGCATCACGGAGACATGGCTTCAGGGTGACCAAGGCTGGGAACTCAACATTCAGGGGTATTCAACATTTAGGAAGGGTAGACAGAAAGGAAAAGGAGGCAGGGTGGCATTGTTAAGTAAAGAGGAAATTAATGCAATAGTAAGAAAGGACATTTGCTTTGCTGATGTGGAATCGGTATGGGTGGAGCTACGGAATACGGAAAGGCAGAAAACACTAGAGGGAATTGTGTACAGAGCACCAAACAATAGTAATGAGGTTGGGGACAGCTTCAAACAAGAAATTAGGGATGCATGCAATAAAGATACAGCAGTTATCATGGGCGACATTAATCTACATATAGATTGGGCTAACCAAACTGGTAGCAATGCGGTGGAGGAGGATTTCCTGGAGTGTATTGGGGATAGTTTTCTGGACCAATATGTCGAGGAACCAACGAGGGAGCTGACCATCCTAGACTGGGTGACATGTAATGAGAAAGGACTAATTAGCAATCTTGTTGGGCGAGGCCCCTTGGGGAAGAGTGACCATAATATGGTAGAATTCTTTATTATGATGAAGAGTGACACACTTAATTCAGAAACTAAGGTCCTGAACTTAAGGAAAGGTAACTTTGATGGTTTGATGTGTGAATTGGCTTGAATAGACTGGCAAATGTTACTTAAAGGTCTGACGGTGGATGGGCAATGACAAACATTTAAAGATCACATGGATGAATTCAGCAATTGTACATCCCTGTCTGGAGTAAAAATAAAACTGGGAAGGTGGCTCAACCGTGGCTAACAAAGGAAATTAAGGATAGTGTTAAATCCAAGATAGCGGCTTATAAATTGGCCAGAAAAAGCAGCAAACCTGAGGACTGGGAGAAATTTAGTATTCAGCAGAGGAGGACAAAAGGTATAATTAAGAGGGGGGAAATTGAGTATGAGAAGAATCTTGCTGGGAACATAAAAACTGACTGCAATAGCTTATATATATATGTGAAGAGAAAAAGATTAGTGAAGACAAACGTAGGTCCCTTGCAGTCGGATTCAGGTGAAATTATAATGAGGAACAAAGAAATGGCAAACCAATTGAACAAATAATTCGGTTCTGTCTTCACGAAGAAAGACACAAATAACCTTCTGGAAATACTAGGGGACAGAGTGCCAGTGAGAACTGAAGGATATCCATAGAAGGTTGGACATTGTGTTAGGGAAATTGATAGGATTGAAGTCCGATAAAGCCCCGGGGCCTGATAGTCTGCAACCCAGAGTACTTAAGGAAGTGGCCCTAGAAATAGTAGATTCACTGGTGATCATTTTCCAACAGTCTATCGACTTTGGATCAGTTCCTATGGACTGGAGGGTAGCTAATGTAACAACACTTTTTAAAAAGGGAGGGAGAGGGAAAGCGGGTAATTATAGACTGGTTAGCCTGACATCAGTCGTGGGGAAATTTTTGGAATCAATTATTAAAGATTAAATAACAGCATATTTGGAACACAGTGACAGGATCGGTCCAAGTCAGCATGGATTTATGAAGGGGAAATCATGCTTGACAAATCTTCTGCAATTTTTTGAGGATGTAACTAGTAGAGTGGACTAGGAGAACCAGTGGAAGTCATGTATTTGGCCTTTCAAAAGATTTTTGACAAGGTCCCACACAAGAGATTGGTGTGCAAAATTAAAGCACATGGTATTGGGGGTAATATACTGACGTGGATAGAGAACTGGTTGGCAGACAGGAAGCAGAGAGTCGGGATAAACGGGTCCCTTTCTAAATGGCAGGCAGTGACCAGTGGAGTGCCGCAGGGCTCAATGCTGGGATCCCAGCTCTTTACAACATACATCAATGATTTGGATGAAGGAATTGAATGTAATATCTCCAAGTTTGCAGATGACACTAAAGTGGGTGGCAGTGTGAGCGGTGAGGGGGACGCTAAAAGACTGCAGGTTGACTTGGACAGGTTAGGTAGTGGGCCAATGCATGGCAGATGCAGTATAATGTGGATAAATGTGAGGTTATCCACTTTGGGGGCAAAAACGCGATGACAATATTATTTGAATGGTGGCAGATTAGGAAAAGGGGAGGTGCAACGAGACCTGGGTGTCATGGTTCATCAGTCATTGAAAGTTGGCATGCAGGTTCAGCAGTTGGTGAAGAAGACAAATGGAATGTTGGCCTTCATAGCTAGGGGATTTGAGTATAGGAGCAAGTTATACAGGGCCTTGGTGAGGCCTCACCTGGAATATTGTGTTCAGCTTTGGTCTCCTAATCTGAGGAAGGACTTTCTTGCTATTGAGGGAGTGCAGCGAAGATTCATCGGACTGATTCCCGGGATGGCAGGACTGACAAATGAGGAGAGACTGAATCACCTGTGCCTTTATACATTGGAATTTAGAAGGATGAGAGGGGATCTTATAGAAACATAAAAGATTCTGACAGGACAGGATAGATGCGGGAAGAATGTTCCCAATGTTGGGGAAGTCCAGAACCAGGGGACACAGTCTTAGGATAAGGGGTAGGCCATTTAGGACTGAGATGAGGAGAAACTTCTTCACTCAGTGAGTTGTTAACCTGTGGAATTCCCTGCCGCAGACAGTTGATGCCAGTTCATTGGACATATTCAAGAGGGAGTTAGATATGGCCCTTGCGGCTAAGGGGATCAAGGGGTATGGAGAGAAAGCAGGAAAGGGATACTGAGGGAGTGATCAGCCATGATCTTATTGAATGGTGGTGCAGGCTCGAAGGGCCGAATGGCCTACTCCTTCACCGATTTTCTATGGTTCTATGAATGAGAGGTGATCTTATAGAAAAATATAAGATTATGACAGGACTTGACAAGGTGGATGCAGAGAAGATGTTTCCACTGATGTGGGAGACTATAACTGGATGGCTTGATGTTAGAATAAGGGGCCGCCCATTTAGAACTGAGATGACGAGAAATTTCTGCTCTCAAACGGTTGTGAATCTGTGGAATTCGTTGCCTCAGAGAGCTGTGGAAGTTACGACATTAAGAAACTGTCTATTTCTGTCTTAAATTTATTTAAACGATAAGGGGTTAAGGGGTTATGGGGAGTGGGCAGGGAAGTGGAGCTGAGTCCATGATCGGATCAGCCATGATCTTATTGAACGGAGGAGCAGGTTCAAGAGGCCTTATGGCCTACTCCTGCTCCTATTTCTTCTGTTCTTATTTATTGAAAATATACAGGAATGTTTCCTGACTCAACATGTTAATGAAGTAACTTGGGAAAATTATATATTGGATGTGGTGTTTAGTAGTGAGCCTGACCTCCTATCAGGTCTCCGTGTGGGGGAACATCTGGGCAACAGTAATCACATTGTAGGGTCCCAATTGGCCAGGAGAACCAAAGTGACTGAGAACCTGCAACTCGCACCGCATTTCAGAAGGGCAAACTTCTCCAAAATGGCAGAGGACTTGCAACAGGTAAATTGGCCAATCCTACTCGGTGGTGATGTGACCGATGTTGAATACAAATGGAACGTATTTCAGAATTAAAATGTGGAAAACTAACGTAGCCAAAATCTAAAGATGGAAATGTGGTAAGAAAAAGCCAAGGTGGCTGACTGGCTCTGTGCAAAGACAAATAACATGTAAACAGAAATGTCTCTATAAATTAAAGAAATTTAACACACAAATAAATAGCGTTGAATACAAAGAAAACGGAAGCGGCTATTCGATCAGCAAAAAGGTTATTTGGAAAAAAGAATTGTAGGCAACTGTGGCAGTCATGGGAAGAGCCTTTTTTATTTATGTAAAGTGTCAGAGAACTAGCAAAGACTGTGTTGGGCCACTGAAGGGTGTTCAAGGACAGGTTACAAAGGACTCACTGAGTATGGCGGAAATATTAATCAGCACTTTGATGAGTCTTCACCCTTGAAGATCATGCAAAAATATTAGAATTTAATAACACTAGTTTTCCTCAGTAACATTAACATAGATAAGAATATTGCTTTAGAAAAAAAGTAAGAACTTAAAAATACATAGAGTAGCCAGCCGAAGGTCCTCCGGGACATGGTACATGTGCTGTGTGAGGGTTCTCCGGGAGATGGGACATGTGCTGTGTGAGCCCCTCCGAGAGATGGGACATGTGCTGTGCGAGGGTCCTCCGGGAGATGGGACATGTGCTGTGTGAGGGTCCTCCGGGAGATGGGACATGTGCTGTGTGAGCTCCTCCGGGAGATGGGACTTGTGTTGTGTGAGGGTCCTCCGGGAGATGGGACATGTGCTGTGTGAGGATCCTCCGGGAGATGGGACATGTGCTGTGTGAGGGTCCTCCAGGAGATGGGACATGTGCTGTATGAGGATCATCCGGGAGATGGGACATGTGCTGTGTGAGGGTCCTCCGGGAGATAGGACATGTGCTGTGTGAGGATCCTCCGGGAGATAGGACATGTGCTGTGTGAGCCCCTCCGGGAGATGGGACATGTGCTGTGTGAGGGTCCTCCGGGTGATAGGACATGTGCTGTGTGAGGATCCTCCGGGAGATGGGACATGTGCTGTGTGAGGGTCCTCCGGGAGATGGAACTTGTGTTGTGTGAGGGTCCTCCGGGAGATAGGACATGTGCTGTGTGAGGGTCCTCCGGGAGATGGGACATGTGCTGTGTGAGGGTCCTCCGGGAGATGGGACATGTGCTGTGTGAGGATCCTCCGGGAAATGGGACATGTGCTGTGTGAGCCCCTCCGGGAGATGGGACATGTGCTGTGTGAGGGTCCACCGGGAGATGGGACATGTGCTGTGTGAGAGTCCTCCGGGAGATGTGACGTGTGCTGTGTGAGGGTCCTCCGGGAGATGGGACATGTGCTGTGTGAGGGTTCTCCGGGAGATGAGACATGTGCTGTGTGAGCCCCTCCGGGAGATGGGTCATGTGCTGTGTGAGGGTCCTCCGGGAGATGGGACATGTGCTGTGTGAGCCCCTCCGGGAGATGGGACATGTGCTCTGTGAAACACTCCGGGAGATGGAACATGTGCTGTGTGAGGATCCTCCGGGAGATGGGACATGTGCTGTGTGAGGGTCCTCCGGAAGATGGGACATGTGCTGTGTGAGCCCCTCCGGGAGATGGGACATGTGCTGTGTTAGCCCCTCCGGGAGATGGGACATGTGCTGTGTGAGGGTCCTCCGGGAGATGGGACATGTGCTATCTGAGGGTCCTTAGGGAGATGGGACATGTGCTGAGTGAGGGTCCTCCGGGAGATGGGACATGTGCTGTGTGAGGGTTCTCCGGGAGATGGGACATGTGCTGTGTGAGCCCCTCCAGGAGATGGGACATGTGCTGTGTGAGCCCCTCCGGGAGATGGGACATGTGCTGTGTGAGCCCCTCCAGGAGATTTGACATGTGCTGTGTGAGCCCCTCCGGGAGATGGAACATGTGCTGTGTGAGGGTCCTCCGGGAGATGGACATGTGCTGTGTGAGGGTCCTCCGGGAGGTGGGACATGTGCTGTGTGAGGGTCCTCCGGGAGATAGGACATGTGCTGTGTGAGGATCCTCCGGGAGATAGGACATGTGCTGTGTGAGGATCCTCCGGGAGATGGGACATGTGCTGTGTGAGGGTCCTCCGGGAGATGGGACTTGTGTTGTGTGAGGGTCCTCCGGGAGATAGGACATGTGCTGTGTGAGGGTCCTCCGGGAGATGGGACATGTGCTGTGTGAGGGTCCTCCGGGAGATGGGACATGTGCTGTGTGAGGATCCTCTGGGAAATGGGACATGTGCTGTGTGAGCCCCTCCGGGAGATGGGACATGTGCTGTGTGAGGGTCCACCGTGAGGTGGGACATGTGCTGTGTGAGGGTCCTACGGGAGATGTGACGTGTGCTGTGTGAGGGTCCTCCGGGAGATGGGACATGTGCTGTGTGAGGATCCTCCGGGAGATGGGACGTGTGCTTTTTGAGGGTTCTCCGGGAGATGAGACATGTGCTGTGTGAGCCCCTCCGGGAGATGGGTAATGTGCTGTGTGAGGGTCCTGCGGGAGATGGGACATGTGCTGTGTGAGCCCCTCCGGGAGATGGGACATGTGCTCTGTGAAACCCTCCGGGAGATGGGACATGTGCTGTGTAAGGATCCTCCGGGAGATGGGACATGTGCTGTGTGAGGGTCCTCCGGAAGATGGGACATGTGCTGTGTGAGCCCCTCCGGGAGATGGGACATGTGCTGTGTAAGCCCCTCCGGGAGATGGGACATGTGCTGTGTGAGGGTCCTCCGCGAGATGGGACATGTGCTGTCTGAGGTTCCTGAGGGAGATGGGACATGTGCTGAGTGAGGGTCCTCCGGGAGATGGGACATGTGCTGTGTGAGGGTTCTCCGGGAGATGGGACATGTGCTGTGTGAGCCCCTCCAGGAGATGGGACATGTGCTGTGTGAGCCCCTCCGGGAGATGGGACATGTGCTGTGTGAGCCCCTCCAGGAGATTTGACATGTGCTGTGTGAGCCCCTCCGGGAGATGGACATGTGTTGTGTGAGGGTCCTCCGGGAGATGGGAAATGTGTTGTGTGAGGGTCCTCCGGGAGATGGAACATGTGCTGTGTGAGGGTCCTCCGGGAGATGGACATGTGCTGTGTGAGGGTCCTCCGGGAGATGGGACATGTGCTGTGTGAGGGTCCTCCGGGAGATGTGACATGTGCTGTGTGAGCCCCTCCTGGAGATGGGACATGTGCTGTGTGAGGGTCCTCCGGGAGGTGGGACATGTGCTGTGTGAGGGTCCTCCGTGAGGTGGGACATGTGCTGTGTGAGCCCCTCCGGGAGATGGGACATGTGCTGTGTGAGCCCCTCCGGGAGATGGGACATGTGATGTGTGAGGGTCCTCTGGGAGATGGGACATGTGCTGTGTGAGCCTCTCCCGGAGATGGGACATGTGCTGTGTGAGCCCCTCCGGGAGATGGAAAATGTGCTGTGTGAGGGTCCTCCGGGAGATGGGACATGTGCTGTGTGAGCCCCTCCGGGAGATGAGACATGTGCTGTGTGAGGGTCCTCCGGGAGATGGGACATGTGCTGTGTGAGGGTCCTCCGGGAGATGGGATATGTGCTGTGTGAGCCCCTCCGGGAGATGGGACATGTGCTGTGTGAGCCCCTGGCCTGTATGTTTAATAGCTCACTGCACTCTGGAATGGGCCTTACAGATAGGAAGGAGGCTAAAGTAGTCCCCATTTTTAAAACAATGTGACAAGGCAGACCTGCGTAACTATAGGCCCATCAGTTTAATATCAGTAATAGGTAAGATGCTTGAAAGAATCATAAGGGATGCAATATATGAATACTTGGATAGGGAGGGACATATTAGGGAAAGCCAACATGGCTTCATAAAGAGTTCATGTCTCACAACTCTAATTGCATTTTTTGAAGAAGTTACAATGTTGGTGGATGAGGGAAGCCCAGTAGACATTGTCTGCTTAGATTTCCAAAAACCTTTTGATAAGGTATCGCACAAGAGGCTTCTCTAAGATCGGAGTCTCTGGTATTGAAGTGGATACAGAACTGGTCGGCAGGATGTAGGTCAAGAGCAGTTTTTGATGGATTTGGATCTGTTTGGAGACCAGTCACCAGTGGTGTCCTGCAGGGATCATTGTTGGGACCATTGCTTTTCCCTATTTTTATTAATGATCTGGATTTTGGGGTTGGGGCACAATTTTGAAATGATACCAAGATCTGTGCGAGGGCTCGAACTGTAGAAGTGGCTCGTCTGATTCAGGCAGATGTTGAAGTGTTGGGACACTGGCCTCATGACTGTGTTGTAGGTATTAGGCACCCTCGGGCAACGGCACCTGTAGGATAAGGTTAGAATTAAATATGTAACATGTAACTTGTACCATAAAATGGTAACCAGTGAAGCCTCAAGGGATTTCTGTTAGCTGAAATAGACTGCATTCCTGGAGACTGATACTTGTTGTTTCCCACACACAGGACCAGCATGCAAGCTCTGCAGGTGTCTCTGATCAGCATACCTCAGGACCAAATGTTCTAGTAACAATACGGCTCTGTAGCTGGATGGGGATAAGGAGGCTACCCAATTCCAGCATCCAAGGACAGTAAGATAAGAGAAGCCCAGGCCATGTTACAAGACACATGAGTCATCCCTAGCAACACACCCCTTCGCAACACTACTCTTGGCAACACATGAGCCACTTTACGTTTAGAGACTAACGCTATTGGTCTAATGTAACTGTAGTAAACTGTTGTATGTAACTGTAGTAAACTGTTGTAAAACCTATAAAGATCTATGAAACCCTTTGTTCAGCGGAGAGAAGCCTGGACTCAGTCTTGTGATTTCCTCCCCGCTGGCGTAATTAAAGGCCGCACTGGCGTTGGAACCGACTCTGAGTGTTGAGTGATTCTTCTGATAAAAATTAACACTAACAACTGGAAAATGATGTATAACTTAGATAAGTTCAGTGTTATGCATGTGGGCAGGGCAAATGCTCAACATTCATACACCCTCCAGGGAAAGGCATTAAAGATGGTGGAGATAGAAAGAGATTTAGACATTCTCGTGAATACACCCTTAAAGGTACACGAGCAATGCAGTGCAGCGACAGTTAGAGCAAATAGGGTGCTGGGGTGTATCCATAGGACAATTCAGTATAAGACGAGGAGTACTGTTTTGTCCGAGTACAAGACCTTAGTCAGGCCACACTTGGAATACTGTGTCCAGTTTTGGTCTCCTCACATGGTGGGTGATATTGAGGTTCTGGAAAGGGTCACTCGACTAATTCCAAGTCTAAAGGATCTTAGTTATCAAGATAGGTTAAAAGAGTTGGGACTCTTTACCTTAGAGCAGTGTAGACTTAGGGCGATATGATTGCGGTTTATAAGATAATGAAAGTGAAAGAGAGTGTTCCAGCTGACTGTTTATTTCACTTAAATAGGTTAGGCAGGACCAGGGGACACAAATTTCAGTTGTACAAGGCTAGATCTAGGTTAGACATCAGGAGGTGGTTCTTTTCCCAGAGAACAGTAGACCTCTGGAACAAGCTGCCCTCTCATGTGGTGGATACAGACTCATTGAATTCCTTCAAGTAAAAGCTGGATTTGTTTCTGGCTGCGGCGGAGATTAACACTTACAGAAGGTAGGTACTGCAGGGAGTTTCATGGCCAGAGTGATCTCCTGGACTAGTTTCCATCACTTGGGTTGGAGAGGAATTTCCCAGATTTTATTTTCCCAAATTGTCCTAGGTTTATTTTAAATCTGTATTTTTGCCTCTCCCAGGAGATCACATGTATTCGGGTGGAGTGGAGTGTATACGCTGTGATATATCGCAATTGTGTGGGACAGGCTTGATGGTCCAGATGGTCTTTACCTGTCCGTCATTTTTCGTATGTATTAAAATGCTTCATCTACACTGTCCCATTTAACACTACCAGAGCAGGTACAGCACGGCTTAGATACAGAATAAATCTCAGGCCCCGAATTAGAGCCCACAGGCCCCGTGGTGACAGGCCCCGGGTGAGCGGTGTCACTGGCCGCCATCTTGCACAGGGCGGGATCAGGGCGCATGCGTGGCCATCTTCGTTCAGGATCAGAGAGTGGGCGGGGCTTCAGAGTCTCTGTTCCCAACTGGGTCCCAGTGCCCGGGAGATGGAGCATCCTGGGCAACACATTTTTCTTCTTCATAGAATCAGAGACTGGTTACAAAATGGAAGGAGGCCATTTGCCCGTCGAGCCTATGTTGGCTATCTGCAAGAGCTTCTGCTAATCCCACTCCAGCTACTCTGACCAGACCTCTAATGATTTTGAACACCTCTGTCAAATCTCGTCTCAATCTTCTCTGTTCTGAGAACAACCTCAACTTCTCCAGACTATCCACGTAATTGAAGTCCCTCATCCCTGGATTCATTCTCGTAAATCTTTTCTGCACGCTCTTAAAAGGCCTTCGCATGCTTACTAAAATGTGGTAGCCAGAATTGCTCCAGTTCAGTCAACAAGCTCCCCGCTGGAGTGGAACTATACTGCAGAACCAGTGGGAACCTGTTCAACCTTCGTCGTCTCCAGGCCAGGTCCAAGACCACCTCAATCTCTGTCGTTGAGCTACCGTACGTGGATAATACCTGTGTCTGCGCACATATAGAGGCTGAACTTCAAGTCATAGTCGACGTATTTACTGACGTTACGAAAGCATAGGCTTTACACTAAACATCCATAAGAGAAAGGTCCTCCACCAGCCTGTCCTCGCCACATAGCACTCCCCACTTCACCCACCCCCGTAGTCATCAAAATCCATGGCACGGCCCTGGACAGTGTGAACCATTTCCCATACCTCAGGAACCATTTGTCAGCAAGAGCAGACATTGACGACAA
This sequence comes from Pristiophorus japonicus, assembly GCF_044704955.1. Taxonomy (NCBI): domain Eukaryota; kingdom Metazoa; phylum Chordata; class Chondrichthyes; family Pristiophoridae; genus Pristiophorus; species Pristiophorus japonicus. The sequence goes on from NW_027250777.1 coordinate 824,693, forward strand.
GATTCAACACCGCCTCCAGTGCAGCCTTCGGCCGCTTGAGGAAAAGTGTCTTTGAAGACCACGTCCTCAAATCTACAACCAAGCACATGGTCTGCAGGGCTGTTGTAATACCCACCCTCCTGTATGGCTGAGAGACATGGACCATGTACAGTAGACACCTCAAGTTGCTGAAGAAATACCAACAACGATGTCTCCGCAAGATCATACAAATTACCTGGGAGGACAGACACACAAACGTCAGCATCATCGACCAGGCCAACATCCGCAGCATTGAAGCACTGACCACATTTGATCAGCTCCGCTGGGCAGGCCATATTGTTCGCATGCCAGACACGAGACTCCCAAAGCAAGCGCTCTACTCAGAATTCTTTTGGCAAACGAGCCAAAGGTGTGGCAGAGGAAACGTTACAAGGACACCCTCAAAGCCTCCCTGATACACATGGCTGTCCCTGGCTAAAGACCGCACAAAGTGGAGGAAGAGCATCCGGGAGGGCGCTGAGCACCTCGCGTCTCATCGCCGAGAGCATGCAGAAATCAACTGTGGCATCAAAAAGAGCGTGCGGCAAACCTGTCCCACCCAGCCCTTCCCTCAACGACTATCTCTCCCACCTGTGACAGGGACTGTGGATTCGTATTGGACTGTTCAGCCACCAAAGGACTCATTTTTAGAGTGGAAGCAAGTCTTCCTCGATCCGAGGGACTGCCTATGATGATGATGATGACCCAGAACTGCACATAATACTCCAGTTGAGGCCGAACCAGTGTTTTATGCAGGTTCAACATAATATCCACACTTCTGTACTCTATACATCTATTCATGAAAAATAGGATCCCGTAAGTCTTTGTAACCACTTTCTCAATGAGCACTGGAAACTTCATTGATTGGTGCACATATACTCCTGGGTCTCTCTGTTCACACCCCCCTTTACAATTGTACCCTTTAGTTTATATTTCCTCTCCTCTTTCTTCCGACAAAAATGTATCGCTTTTGAACTTTTCTACGTTAAATTTCATCCGCCACATAGACACGCTGGTGGAATGGGTGGACATGTCTTTCTGAAGTCCATCACCATCCTCCTCACTGTTCACTGTACTTCCAAGGTTTCTGTGAGCTGTAGATTTGGAAATTGTGCCCTGTACACCCAAGTCTAGGTCATTAATATAGATCAAAAAAAGCAGTGGCCCCAATACCGACCCCTGGGGAACAACACTTCCTCCAGTCTGAAAAACAACCATTCACCACTACTCTGTGTGTATCACTTAGCCACTTTCATATCCATGCTGCCACTGTCCCCGTTATTCCATGGGCTTCGATTTTGCTGGTATTGGTAACACGCCTGGGATCAGTAAACACAAAACCCAGTCTGTTAATCACTTTCAGCTACTGGACTTAGCATGTACCCTACAGCATCTCTTCTACCCTCAATATGTGAATAGAGCATCACGCCTGTAAACCTGGTTTAAGTTTATAACCAATCAGCAAATCTATTTAAGAAAAGCCTGTAGGTCAATGAGACACTGTTAAGGTGCCAGTGTGCTGCTGGTTTGATTGGCATGTTGCCTGTAATGGACTCCTTATTTTGGTCTCCGTATTTAAGGAAGGATATACCTGCATTGGAGGCAGTTCAGAGAAGGTTCACTAGGTTGATGCCGGAGATGAGGGGATTTACTTATAAAGATAGCTTGAGTAGGCTGGGCTTAAACACATTGGAGTTCAGAAGAATGAGAGATGATTTTATCGAAACATAAGATAATGAGGGGGTTCGTCAAGATGGATGCAGAGAGGACAGTTCCACTTACACGGGAAACTAAAACTAGGGAACATAGGCTTAGAATAAGGGGACACCCAATTAAAACTGAGATGAGGAACTTCTTTTCTGAGGGTTGTAAATCTGTGGAATTCTCTGCCCAGAAGAGCTGTGGAGACTGGGTCTTTGAATATACTTAAGGCGGAGATAGACAGATCTTTGAGTGATAAGTGAGTAAAGGGTTATGGGGAGTGGGCAGGGAAGTGGAACTGAGTCCATGATCAGATCAGCCATGATCTTATTGAATGGCGGAGCAGGCCCAAGGGGCCAAATGGCCTACTCCTGCTACTATTTCTTATGATCTAACTGAACATTTCTCCCAGCGTAACCTTGTCTGTAATGAAATATGTGTCTTTTAATAAGCCTCAGGTCCTTGCTCATGTCTGCTGCAGATTCCAGAGTTGGTTCCAGAGTTGAGTGGATTGACTTATGGTTGAGTAGGTTGGGCATATACACATTGGAGTTGAGATGAATGAGATCTGTGTGTGGTCCTGAAGGTCAGTGTCCAGGCTGAAGTTCTGTTCCCCCTGTAAAATCCTCCCCACAGAATGTCCTTTCTCAGCTCCAGCCAAGTGATGCTAAACACTCAGGTGGGAAAGACAAAAATCCACAGAAATGTGTTGAAAGCAAAACTAATTTATGTGTCTATATCCCAAATATTAAACTCCAGTCGATTTCAGGAGTTATTAACATCAGTATTACAGGAGTTATAAACCCCAACTGTCAGAATGAACACGATTCAGTCCGGGATGTGAATAACAGCAGAATCCAACCCCTGCAGTCACTTGTGAACTCGCTGATGTCTCAGCAGGTTGCCTGACTGAGAGAATCCCTTCCCACACTCAGAGCAGGTGAATGGCCTCTCCCCAGTGTGAACTCGCTGGTGTGTTAGCAGGTTGGATGATGTAGTGACTCGCTTCCCATAGTCGAAGCAGGTGACCGGCCTCTCCGCAGTGTGAACTCGCTGGTGTCTCAGAAGGTGGTATGACCGAGTGAATCCCTTCCCACATTCAGAGCAGCTGAACGGTCTCTCTCCAGTGTGAACTCGCTGGTGTGTCAGCAGGTCGGATGATCGAATGAATCCCTTCCCACAGTCGGAGCAGGTGAACGGTCTCTCCCCAGTATGAATTCGCCGATGTATTTCCAGCTGGGATGGGTAGTTGAATCGTTTCCCATAATCCCCACATTTACACGGTTTCTCCCCAGTGTGACTGCACTTGTGTCTCTCCAGTTTGGACGATCGACTGAAGCCTTGTCCACACACAGAACACGTGTACCGTTTCTCCCCACTGTGAACGGTGCCTTCAACTTCCATGGTCAAAATCTGATGATATTCCAGTCCCGATGTATCGAGTGACTGTCAGATCTTGAGGTGATGTTTGGTTTGAGCTTCCAGTCTACAAATCCTCCCCTTTTAACACCCTGTAAAGTGAATTTCAAACAGGAAAAGTGAGTGTGAGAGAACACACAAAAACACAAAGGCAGGTTGTGAAATTGAACTTAATGAGTCTGGTCACTTATGGGGCCGGCACGAGAAAAAAGTGACCATGAAAGCTGCCGGATTGTCGTAATAACACATCTGGATCACTGCTGTCCTTCAGGGAAGGGAACCCACCTCCCTCGACAGGCCCACATGGGAAATTGTTGTTCCCACTGGGCCCAGAAGTACTGGGGGTGAAACCCAGCAGCTTCTCCCCCTCTCCATCCAGCTCAAACTGATGTAACAAACAGACCCACACAGGAGGCCAGTGAGTAACTTTCACATCCAGCACCCACCTGATACAGAGCGGCTGGGAATTGCTGGGCCTGCTGTATAAATGTAAGTTGTTGTTTTCTTGGTGTCGGGGAGGGGCTGCCCCCGGGGTTGCTGGTGCCGGGCCCGGTGGCTCTGACTCGGGGCCCGAGAGTCGCACTCGGTGTTGCCCGGGGACCGAGACCCGCACTCGGTGTTGCCCGGGGCCTGAGAGCCGCACTCGGTGTTGCCCGGGGACCGAGAGCCGCACTCGGTGTTGCCCGGGGCCTGAGAGCCGCACTCGGTGTTGCCCGGGGACCGAGACCCGCACTCGGTGTTGCCCGGGGCCTGAGAGCCGCACTCGGTGTTGCCCGGGGCCCGAGAGCCGCACTCGGTGTTGCCCGGGGCCCGAGAGCCGCACTCGGTGTTGCCCGGGGCCCGAGAGCCTCACTCGGTGTTGCCCTGGGCCCGAGAGCCGCACTCGGTGTTGCCCGGGGACCGAGAGACGCACTCGGTGCTGCCCGGGGACTGAGAGCTGCACTCGGTGTTGCCAGGGGAATGAGAGCTGCACTCAGTGTTGCCCGGGGACTGAGAGCCGCACTCGGTGATGCCCGGAGACCGAGAGCCACACTCGGTGTTGCCCGGGGACTGAGAGCTGCACTCGGTGTTGCCCGGGGACCGAGAGCCGCACTCGGTATTGCCCGGGGACTGAGAGCCACACTCGGTGTTGCCCGGGGACCGAGAGCTGCACTCGGTGTTGCCCGGGGACCGAGAGCCGCACTCGGTGTTGCCCGGGGAATGAGAGCCACAATCGGTGTTGCCCGGGGCCCGAGAGCCACACTCGGTGTTGCCCGGGGACTGAGAGCCACACTCGGTGTTACCCGGGGACTGAGAGCCACAATCGGTGTTGCCCGGGGACCGAGATCCGCACTCGGTGTTGCCCGGGGACTGAGAGCCACACTCGGTGTTGCCCGGGGCCCGAGAGCCACACTCGGTGTTGCCCGGGGACTGAGATCCGCACTCGGTGTTACCCGGGGACTGAGAGCCACACTCGGTGTTACCCGGGGACTGAGAGCCACACTCGGTGTTACCCGGGGACTGAGAGCGGCACTCGGTGTTACCCGGGGACTGAGAGCCGCACTCGGTGTTACCCAGGGACTGAGAGCCACACTCGGTGTTGTCCGGGGACTGAGAGCCACACTCGGTGTTGCCCGGGGACTGAGAGCCACACTCGGTGTTACCCGGGGACTGAGAGCCGCACTCGGCGTTGCCCGGGGTCCGAGAGCTGCACTCGGTGCTGCCCGGGGACGGAGAGCCACACTCGGTGTTGCCCGGGGGCTGAGAGCCACACTCGGTGTTGCCCGGGGACTGAGAGCCACACTCGGTGTTGCCCGGGGACTGAGAGCCACACTCGGTGCTGCCCGGCGACCGAGATCCACACTCGGTGCTGCCAGGGGACCGAGAGCCGCACTCGGTGCTGCCCGGGGACCGAGAGCCGCACTCGGTGTTGCCCGGGTCCTGAGAGCCGCACTTGGTGCTGCCCGGGTCCTGAGAGCCACACTCGGTGTTGCCCGGGGACTGAGAGCCGCACTCGGTGCTGCCCGGGGACCGAGAGCCGCACTTGCTGCTGCCCGCGGCCTGAGAGCCACACTCGGTGGTGCCCGGGGACTGAGAGCCGCACTTGGTGTTGCCCGGGCACTGAGAGCCACACTCGGTTAAAAAGGAGGCACACAAAAAGCAGGAAACTGTAGACTAGTTTAGCCTAACATCTGTGGTTGGGAAAATGTTGAAGAGTTCATTCTTAAAGAAGCATTCGCACCACATTTGGAAAAACATAATTCGGTCAGGCAGAGTCAGCATGGATTTATGAAGGGGAAGTTAAGTTTGACAAATTTGCTGGAATTGTTTGAGCATACAACGAACATAGAAACATAGAAATATAGGTGCAGGAGTAGGCCATTCGGCCCTTCGAGCCTGCACCACCATTCAATATCATGGCTGATCATTCCTTCAGTACCCCTTTCCTGCTTTCGCTCCATACTTCTTGATCCCCTTAAATGTAAGAGCCATATCTAACTCCCTCTTGAATATATCTAGTGAACTGGCCTCAACAACTCTCTGCGGCAGGGAATTCCACAGGTTAACAACTCTCTTGAGTGAAGAAGTTTCTCCTCATCTCAGTCCTAAATGGCCTACCCCTTATCCTAAATGCAATGATTATTTTCATTTTTGGTGTTATTCAAAACAGGTGGAAATACACAGCAAATCAAAACTTAAAAAAATTAGAAGAAAATATGCAATATTAGCCAACTAAATCAGTTCTCTATTAGGCAATGGCATCCATCATCAAACTCCTTCTCTGCTTGTACCATGTTGAAAAAAATTCTGAAATGAAATAATTTTGTTCTCAAATATCAGTCTATTTTTAAACAGTATGCGAAAGTTATAATTTTATCTCATCTCAAAATCACTAATCCATCATTCAGACCAGGCCTGGACATTTGGAAGAAATGCATTCTTTCTATTTTTGTCTTGTACAATACCAAACATTCAGGAATTCATTTTTCACATTTGATCGGTCAGTTTCTCCTCAATACTGTCAGAGGTGCTTTCGATGAATTATGTTCCACTTCACATCACGGGCCAGGGTGGATAAAGTAGGTGTGGTGTATTTGGACTTCCAGAAGGTATTTGACAAGGTGCCACATAAAAGGTTACTGCACAAGATAAAAGTTCACGGGGCTGGGGGTAATATATTAGCATGGATAGAGGATTGGCTAACTAACAGACAACAGAGAGTCTGGGTAAATGGTTCATTCTCGGGTTGGCAATCAGTAATGAGTGGGGTGCCGCAGGCATCAGTGCTGGGACCCCAACTATTTACAATCTATATTAACGACTTGGAAGAAGGGACCAAGGGGCCACTGTACAGCAAAATTCTAAAAGGAAAAGGGTGTTAAAAGAACAAGTCTGAAGGCTTTGTGTCTTAATGCAAGGAGTATCCGTAATAAGTTGGATGAATCAACTGTGCAAATAGATGTTAACAGATATGATGTGATTGGGATTACAGAGACGTGGCTACAGAATGACCAGGTCTGGGTACTCAACATCCAGGGCTATTCAACATTCAGAAAGGATAGAATAAAAGGAAAAGGAGTTGGGGTAGCATTGCTGGTTAAAGAGGAGATTAATGCAATCGTTAGGAAGGACATGAGCTTGGATGATGTGGAATCTATATGGGTCGAGCTGCTGAACACCAAAGGGCAAAAAACGTCAGTGGGAGTTGTGTTCAGACTCCAAACAGCAGTGGTGATGTTGGGGAGGGCATCAAACAGGAAATTAGGGGTGCATGCAATAAAGGTGCAGCAGTTATAATGGTGACTTTAATATGCACACAGATTGGGCTCACCAAACTGGAAGCAATACGGTAGAGGAGATTTTCCTGGAGTGCATAAGGGATGGTTTTCTAGACTAATATGTCGAGGAACCAACTAGGGGGGAGGCCATCTTAGACTAGGTGTTGTGCAATGAGAGAGGATTAATTAGCAATCTCATTGTGCGAAGCCCCTTGGGGAAGAGTGACCATAATATGGTGGAATTCTACATTAGAATGGAGAATGAAACAGCAAATTCAGAGACCATGGTCCAGAACTTAAAGAAGGGTAACTTTGAAGGTATGAGGCGTGAATTGGCTAGGATAGATTGGCGAATGATACTGAAGGGGTTGACTGTGGATGGGCAATGGCAGACATTTACAGCCCGCATGGATGAACGACAATAATTGTACATTCCTGTCTGGCGTAAAAATGAAAAAAAGGAAGGTGGCTCAACCGTGGCTATCAAGGGAAATCAGGAAAAGTATTAAAGCCAAAGAAGTGGCATACAAATTGGCTAGAAATAGCAGTGAACGTGGGGACTGGGAGAAATTTAGAACTCAGCAGAGGAGGACAAAGGGTTTGATTAGGACAGGAAAAATGGAGTACGAGAAGAATGCTTACAGGGAACATTAACACAGACTGCAAAGGTTTCGATAGATATGTAAAGAGAAAAAGGTTAGTAAAGTCAAACGTAGGTCCCCCTGTCGTCAGAATCAGGGGAAGTCATAACGGGGAACAAAGAAATGGCAGAACAATTGAACAAGTACTTTGGTTCGGTATTCATGAAGGAGGACACAAACAACCTTCCGGATATAAAAGGGGTCAGAGGGTCTAGTAAGGAGGAGGAACTGAGGGAAAGCCTTATTAGTCGGGAAATTGTGTTGGAGATATTGATGGGATTGAAGGCCGATAAATTCCCAGGGCCTGATGGACTGCATCCCAGGGTACTTAAGGAGGTGGCCTTGGAAATAGCGGATGCATTGAAAGTCATTTTCCAACATTCCATAGACTCTGGATCAGTTCCTATCGAGTGGAGCGTAGCCAATATAACCTCACTTTTTAAATAAGGAGGGAGAGAGAAAACAGGGAATTATAGACCGGTCAGCCTGACCTCAGTAGTGGGTAAAATGATGGAATCAATTATTAAGGATGTCATATCAGCGCATTTGGAAAGAGGTGACATGATAGGTTCAAGTCAGCATGGATTTGTGAAAGGGAAATCATGCTTGACAAATCTTCTGGAATTTTTTGAGGATGTTTCCAGTAGAGTGCACAAGGGAGAACCAGTTGATGTGGTATATTTGGACTTTCAGAAGGCTTTCGACAAGGTCCCACACAAGAGATTGATGTGCAAAGTTAAAGCACATGGGATTGGGGGTAATGTGCTGACGTGGATTGAGAACTGGTTGTCAGACAGGAAGCAGAGAGTAGGAGTAAATGGGTACTTTTCAGAATGGCAGGCAGTGACTAGTGGGGTGCCGCAAGGTTCTTTGCTGGGGCCCCAGCTGTTTACATTGTACATTAATGATTTAGACGAGGGGATTAAATGTAGTATCTCCCAATTTGGGGATGACACTAAGTTGGGTGGCGGTGTGAGCTGCGAGGAGGATGCTATGAGGCTGCAGAGTGACTTGAATATGTTAGGTGAGTGGGCAAATGCATGGCAGATGAAGTATAATGTGGTTAAATGTGAGGTTATCCACTTTGGTGGTAAAAACAGAGAGACAGACTATTATCTGAATGGTGACAGATTAGGAAAAGGGAAGGTGCAACGAGACCTGGGGGTCATGGTACATCAGTCATTGAAGGTTGGCATGCAGGTACAGCAGGCGGTTAAGAAAGCAAATGGCATGTTGGCCTTCATAGCGAGGGGATTTGAGTACAGGGGCAGGGAGGAGTTGCTACAGTTGTAGAAGGCCTTGGTGAGGCCACACCTGGAGTATTGTGTACAGTTTTGGTCTCCGTACCTGAGGAAGGACATTCTTGCTATTGAGGGAGTGCAGCGAAGGTTCACCAGACTGATTCCCGGGACGGCGGGACTGACCTATCAAGAAAGACTGGATCAACTGGTCTTGTATTCACTGGAGTATAGAAGAATGAGAGGGGACCTCATAGAAATGTTTAAAATTCTGACGGGTTTAGACAGGTTAGATGCAGGAAGAATGTTCCCAATTTTGGGCAAGTCCAGAACCAGGGGTCACAGTCTAAGGATAAGGTGTAAGCCATTTAGGACCGAGATGAGGAGAAACTTCTTTACCCAGAGAGTGGTGAACCTGTGGAATTCTCTACCACAGAAAGTAGTTGAGGCCAGTTCACTAAATATATTCAAAAAGGAGTTAGATGAAGTCCTTACTACGAGGGGAATCAAGGGATATGGCGAGAAAGCAGAAAGGGGGTACTGAAGTTGCATGTTCAGCCATGAACTCATTGAATGGTGGTACAGGCTAGAAGGTCAGAATGGCCTAGTCCTGCACTTATTTTCTATGTTTCTATGTAACGTAGCCAAGTTTGCTGATGATACAAAGATGGGAGGAAAAGCAATGTGTGAGGAGGACACAAATAATCTGCAAAAGGACATAGACAGGCTAAGTAAGTGGGCAACAATTTGGCAGATGGAGTATAATGTTGGAAAGTGTGAAGTGAGGCACGATGGCAGAAAAAAAATCAAAGATCAAGTTATTATTTTAATGGAGAAAGATTGCAAAGTGCTGCAGTACAACGGGACCTGGGGTTACTTGTGCATGAAACACAAAAGGTTAGAATTCAGGTACAGCAAGTGATCAGGAAGGCCAGTGCAATCTTTTCCTTTATTGCAAAGGGTTTGGAGTATAAAAGCAGGGAGGGCTTGCTACAGTTATACAGGTTATTAGTGAGGCCACACCTGGAATACTGCATGCAGTTTTGGTTTCCATATTTATGAAAGGATATACTTGCTTTGGAGGAAGTTGAGAGAAGATTCACTGGGTTGATTCCGGAGATGAGGGGTTGACTTATGAGAAAAGGTTGAGGAGGTTGGGCCTCTACTCATTGAATTCAGAAGAATGAATGAAAGGTGGTTTATCGAAACGTATAAGAATATGAGGGGGCTTGACAAGGTAGTCGCAGAGAGGATGTTTTCACTGATAGGGGAGACTAGAACTAGGGGGCATAATCTTCGAATAAGTGCTCCCCCCATTTAAAACTGAGAGGAGGAGACATTGTTTTATTTCAGAGGGTTGTACACCTGTGGAATTCGCTGCCTCAGAGACCTGTGTAAGCTGGGACATTGAATATATTTAAGACAGAGATAGACAGTGTCTTAACCGATAAGGGAATAAGGGGTTATGGGGAACGGGCGGGGAAGTGAAGCTGAGTCCATGATCGGATCAACCATGATTGGATTAAATGGCGGAGAACTCTCGAGGGATCGTATGGCCTACTCCTGATCCTACTTCTTATTTTCTTGTTTTCTTATATAGTGGGTGTCTGGTATGAGAGTGTGGATTTGACTCTATCTGTCCATCTCTGGTATGTGGATGAGGGTTTTACTCTGTATGTTAGTTTCTGATATGAGAGGTGGATTTTATCCTGTACCTGGCAATTTCTGGTAATTGCCTGTGGGTTTCATTCTGTATCAAAAAGGGCCACATTACAACATAATTCTAAAGGGACAAAGAGTGTTAAAAAAACAAGCCTGAAAGCTCTGATTCTCAAAGCGAGGAGCATTTGCAATAAGGTGGACACATTAACTGCACAGATAGCTGTTAACGGATATGATGTAATTGGGATTACTGAGACATGGCTCCAGGGTAACCAAAGCTGGGAACATAACATCCTGGGGTATTCAATATTCAGGAAGAATAGCCAGAAAGGAAAAGGAGGTGGGGTAGTGTTAATGGTTAAAGAGGAGGTTAATGCAATAGTCAGGGAGGACATTAGCTGGGATAATGTGGAATCTATATGGGTAGAGCTGTGAAACACCAAAGGGCAGAAAATGTTAGTTGGGGTTGTGTACAGACCACCAAACAGTAGTAGGGAGGTTGGGGATGGCATCAAACAGGAAATTAAGGACGCGTGCAATAAGGGTATAGCAGTTATCATGGGTGACAACCTACATATTGATTGGGCTAACCAAACTTGTAGCAATACTGTGGTGGAAAACTTTCTAGAGTGTTTCAGAGATGGTTTTCTCGACCAATATGTCGAGGAACCTACGGGTGAGCAGGCCATCCTTGACTGGGTTTTGTGTAACGAGAGAGGATTAATTAGCAATCTGGTCATGCGAGGCTCCTTGGGGAAGAGTGACCACAATGTGGTAGAATTCTTCATTAAGATGGAGAGCAACCCAGTTAACTCAGAGACTAGGGTCCGGAACTTAAAGGAAACTTCGATGATATGAGACGTGATTTGGTTGGGATAAACTGGCGAATGATACTTAAAGGGTTGACAGTGGATAGGCAATGGAAGACATTTAAAGATCACATGGATGAATTACAACTATTGTACATCCCTGTCTGGCGTAAAAATACAACAGGAAAGGTGGCTCAACCGTGGCTAACAAGGGAAATTAGGGACAGTGTTAAATGCAAGGAAGAGACATATAAATTGGCCAGAAAAAGCAGCAAACCTGAGGACTGGGAGAAATTTAGAATTCAGCAGAGGAGGACTAAGGGTGTAATTAGGAGGAGGAAAATAGAATATGAGAGTAAGCTTGCAGGGAACATAAAAACTGACTGCAAAAGCTTCTTTAGATATGTGAAGAGAAAAAGATTAGTGAAATCTAATGTCGGCCCCTTGCAGTCAGAATCAGGTGAATTCATAATAGGGAACAGGAAATGGCAGACCAACTGAACAAATACTTTGGTTCTGTCTTCACTAAGGAAGACACGAATAACCTCCCAAAAATACTAGGGGACTGAGGGTCTAGCAGGAAGGAGGAACTTAGGGAAATCCTTATTAGTCAGGAAATGCTTGCAGGGAACCTGAAGGCCGATAAATCCCCAGGGTCTGATAGTCTGCGTCCCAGAGTAGTTAAAGAAGTGGCCCTAGAAATAGTAGATGCACTGGTGGTCATTTTTCAAAATTCCATGGACTCTGGATCAGTACCTATGGATTGGAGCGTAGTTAATGTAACCCCACTTTTTAAAAAAGGAGGGAGAGAGAAAACAGGGAATTATAGACCAGTTAGCCTGACATCGGTGGTGGGGAAAAGGCTGGAATCAATTAAAGATGTAATAGCAGAGCATTTGGAAAGCAGTGACAGGATCGGTCCAAGTCAGCATGGATTTATTAAAGGGAAATCATGCTTGACAAATCTTCGAGAGGTTTTTGAGCATGTAACTAGTAGAGTGGATAAGGGAGAACCAGTGGATGTGGTGTATTTGGAATTTCAAAAGGCTTTTGACAAGGTCCCACACCAGAGAATAGTGTGCAAAATTAAAGCACATGGTATTGGGGGTAATGTACTGACGTGGATAGAGAATTGGTTGGCAGACAGGAAGCAAAGAGTGGGATAAACGGATCCTTTTCAGAATGGCAGGCAGTGACTAGTGGGGTGCCACAAGGTTCAGTGCTGGGATCCCAGCTACTTACAATATATATATTAATGATTTAGACGATGGAATTGAAAGTAATATCTCCAAGTTTGCAGATGACACTAAAGCTGGGTGGCAGTGTGAGCTGTGAGGAGGATGCGAAGAGGCTGCAGGTTGACTTGGACAGGTTAGGTGAATGGGCAATTGCATGGCAGATGCAGTATAATGTGGATAAATGAGAGGTTATCCACTTTGGTGGCAAAAACAGGAAGGCAGGTTATTACCTGAATGGTGACAGATTAATAAAAGGGGAGGTTCAAAGAGATCTGGGTGTCATGGTAGATCAGTCACTGAAGGTCGGCATGCAGGTACAGCAGGCAGTAAAGAAGGCAACTGTCACGCTGGCCTTCATAGCGAGAGGATTTGAGTGTAGGAGCAGGGAGGTGTTACTGCAGTTGTAGAGGGCCTTGGTGAGACACACCTTGAGTATGGTGTGCAGTTTTGGTCTCTTAATCTGAGCAAGGACGTGCTTGCTATTGAGGGAGTGCAGTGAAGGTTCACCAGACTGATTCCCGGGATGGCAGGACTGACATATGAAGAAAGACTGGATCGGCTAGGCTTGCACTCACTGGAATTTAGAAGAATGAGAGGGGATCTCATAGAAACATATAAAATTATGACAGGACTGGACAAGTTCGATGCAAGAAGAATGATCCCGATGTTGGAGAAGTCCAGAACCAGGCGTCACAGTCTAACGATAAGGGGTAAGCCATGTCGGAATGAAATGAGGAGAAACTTTTTCACCCAGAGAGTGGTAAACCTGTGCAATTCTCTACCACAGAAAGTTGTGGTGTCCAGTTCGTTGGATATATTCAAGAGGGAGTTAGATGTGGTCCTTCCGGCTAAGTGGATCAAGGGGTAGGGAGAGAAAGCGGGAGTGGGGTACTGAAGTTGCATGATCAACCATGATTATATTGAATGGCGGTGCAGGCTCGAAGGGCCAAATGGCCAACTCCTGCATCTATTTTCTATGTTTCTTTCCATTCTTGGTGTGTGAGTGTGTGTTCTGTGCTGTATCTGTCCATCTCTTATGTGAATGTGAGCTCTACTCCATACCCGTCATTCTCCAGTATGTTGGTATTGTTTTACTGTGTACCACCAATTCCTGATAGAGTATTCGTTTTACTTTTTAACTGTCAATTTGTGTTATGGAGGTGAGTGTTTATGCTGACTTGGTCGGTCTCTGGTAAATGAGTCTGAGTTTCACTCTGCATCTATCTGTCTCTGCTATGAGTGTGGGCCTTTCTCTGTATCTCTGCATTTGTTATGGGAGTCTGGCTTTTATTTTGTACCTGTCACGTTCTGACATGTGATTGTGGGCCTTACTCTATACCTGCCAGTTTCTGCTTAATTGTGAGTGGACTTTCCTTTGTACATGTCAGTTTCTGGTATGAAAGAGAGATCTTTACTCTGTACCTGTCAATTACTGGTTTGTGAGTCTGGGCATGTCACTGTATGTCAATTTATGTTATGGGAATATGGATTGTAATATGTCAGCCTCTGATATGTGAGTGTGGGTTTTATACTGTATCACTCAGTCTCTGATATGCAAGTGTGTATATTTTTCTGTAACTGTCAGGTTTTGGCGTGTGTTGAGGTTTAATCTGTGCCTCTCAATTTCTGATATGTTAGATTGTACCTGCTACTTGATTGTGTGTTTTCGACTGTATCTGTCAGTTCCTGCTATGCGAGTGTGGAATTTACTCTGTATTTGCCAGTCTCTGGTATGTGAACGTGAGAATCAATTTTACTTTTAACCTGTATTTCTCTGATATGTGAGTGAAGATTTTGCCTTCTCCTTGTCATTTTTTCTGATGTGTGGGTGTGGGTTTTACTCTGCCCCTATCAGTTTCGGCGATGCAAGTAACAATTTTACTTACTGCCTTTCAGTTGTCCGATATGTGCCCATGGGATTTACACTTTACCTGTCACTCTCTGGTATGCAAGTGGGGATTTTATTCTATTACTGTCACTTTCATATATGTGGGTGTGTGTTATATACTGTATCTGTCAGTCTGTGGTGCGGGAATGTGGGTTTTATTCTGCACCTGTCATCTTCTGGTATGTTCGGGGGGTTAAATACTGAATCCGTCAGATTCTGAAACATGAATATGGCTTTTGCTCTGTACCCATCAGCTTCTGATTGCGAGTGTGGTTTATACATTCTATTGGACATTTTTTCTGATAGATGATTGTCTTTTATTCTCTACCTGCCAGTTTCTGGCAAGTGAGTGTGTGTTTAATGTACCGTCAGTGTGATCTGTTTCAATGGTGAAACAGCATCTGATTCTACTGCTCCATGTGGCTGTAAGGTTCACAATGTAACTCTGCCACTTCGGATCACTGTGGGACTGACAGCTTCTGCTGCCTGTGACAATAGGATTGAGGACAGTTCTGTGTGTCTGCGCTCTGTGAGTGATAATCTACTTACTGTGTGTGAGAAGGAGCTGCCTGCACTGTTCCTTGTGTTCCGGGTGGAAGAAAGCTCACATTTGTTCTGGCTGAAGAATTTTGCTCTGAGAATAATAATACGAGAACATTATTAGATCTACGATATGGATGCGGGGGAGATTATGAGGGAGTGACAATGTATCTCTCGACCACCAGCAACATGGTTCTGGAGAACTCAGCTCACCGAAACAATATAACCCGTCTTTAAAATATCTTCTCCCACACTCCTCTCCTGGTGCCTGCAATAGATGCACTTTGTTAAACTCCCCACATCCTCACTGTCAGGCTGTGTTTCCACTGCTCACTGTCCAAGAACAACAGACACAGTGAGTTCGGAACTGAATCAGGAAAATTCACTGCTGATTTGGGGAAAGAAGGCAGCAATGATTGGAAAGAGCGAGGTGGTTTACTT
Source organism: Pristiophorus japonicus (assembly GCF_044704955.1). Lineage (NCBI taxonomy): Eukaryota > Metazoa > Chordata > Chondrichthyes > Pristiophoridae > Pristiophorus > Pristiophorus japonicus. Next base: position 840,046 of record NW_027250777.1, read on the forward strand.
TCACTGTTACCTTACACTGTCCGCACAAGCCGAGAATGGCCTCTCCCTTCCCCCACTCACATCATGTCCCGGAACTAGTTCCTGATCCACTCTGCCCCTTACAGACAGCACCCGAGGGAACTAAACCAGGAACGTTCACTCCTGGTTTGGAGAGAGAAAGCAGCAGATTGTAAATAGCAGATTCTGCCCATTCTGTCTTCCTTACCCTGGACACACACAGCCCAAGAATGGCCTCTCCCTTCCCCCACTCACACCACGCACTGACACTGGTTCTTGCTCCACTCTGCCTCCCCCGGGACTAAATGCTGATCTCTGAGCCCGTCTGCGGACATGCTCCCAAAGCGCTGCAAAGCTGTCAGGAGGCTGCTGCTCGCTGCCTTACCCCGGGGTCGTGGTGTCTCCATTCCCGGCTGTTTTAAACCATCTTCCTCAACTCACTGAGTGAATGGTGATCCCAGGCAGAACTGGGAGAGGGGAGGGCGCATGTGCTCTTCTGCTCACTGGGAATCGACACAGGGGGCGGGGCTGAACCGCACATGCGCAGCTCTCTGCAATAATTCAATCTGTAAAAATCAAAGTGCACTTTTCCCAATTTACTTTTATCAGAATCTGAGCAAAGGAACTGGGCCTGGGGGGAATGGACAGAGAATGATTAAAGCTGCAAGCCTTGTCCCATGGAGATGATCAATTTGAATCATTCCGTGCAGGATGTTTCTCTCCATGAGCCCGTCTTCACAAAGCAATCCTGCAGCAACATTGGAGGGACGAGGGAGTGGGAGTGTTTGCTGGGACCTTGCAGGAGTTAATATCTGACAGAAACAGTCCGAGATCAGTTTAATTAGAGTAAAACACTCGGTCACTGAGAGTAATACTGAAGTGCATAATCAAGGGGCTATAGTGAGGGAGGAACTTAATACAATAACTATTCATAATGAAGTAGTACTCGGTAAAATAATGGGACTAAAGGCAGACAAGTCACCTTGCCCTGATGGTTTACATCGTAGGGTCTTAAGAGAAGTGGCTACAGAGATAGTGGTCACATGAGTTGTAATCTACCAAAATTCCCTGGATTCTGGGGCAGTCCAAACAGATTGGAAAACTGCAAATGTAACGCCTCTCTCTAAAAAAGAAGGCAGACAAAAAGCAGGAAACTATAGACTAGTTAGCCTAACATCTGTCATTGGGAAAATGCTGGAGTCCATTATTAAGGAAGCAGTAGTGGGACATTTGGAAAAGCTTGATTCAATCAAGCAGAGTCAGTATGGCTTTATGAAAGGGAAATCATGTTTGACAAATTTGCTGGAGTACTTTGAGGATGTAATGAGTAGGATGGATAAGGCGGAACCAGTGTATGTGGTGTATTTGGATTTTCCAGAAGGTATTTTATAAGGTGCCACATAAGAGGTTACTGCACAAGATAAAAGCTTACCGGGTTGGGGGCAGTATATTAGCATGGATAGAGGATAGGCTAACTAACAGAAAACAGAGAGTCGGGATAAACGGGTCTTTTTCCGGTTGGCAAATGGTAACTAGTGGGATGCCGCAGGTATCGGTGCTGGGTCCTCAACTATTTACAATCTATATTAATGAATTGGAAGAAGGGACCGAGTGTGATAAAGCCAAGTTTGCTGATGATACAAAGATGGGTGGAAAAGCAAATTGAGGACACAAAAAATCTGCAAAGGGATATCGACAGGTGAAATGAGTGGGCAAATATTTGTCAGATGGAGTATAATATGGGAAATTGTGAGGTTATCCACGTTGGCAGAAATAATAGAAAAGCAAATTATAATTTAAATGGAGAAAAATTGCAAAGTACTACAGGACAGAGAGACCTGAGGATGTTTGTGCATAAAACACAAAAAGTTAGTCTGCAGGTTCAGGACGTAGTCAGGAAGGCAAATGTAATGTTGGCCTTTATTGTCAGGCGGATAGAATAAAAAGCAGAGAAGTCCTGCTCCAAGTGTACAGGGTATTGGTGGGACCACACCTGGAATACTGTGTGTTTAAGGAAGGATATACTTACACTGGAGGGTGTTCAGAGGTTGATTCCGGCGAGGAGGGGGTTCTCTGATGAGGACAGGTTGAGAAGGTTGGGACAATACACTTTGGAGATCAGAACAATGTGAGAAATCCGAGGTGTGAGAGTAAAATAACTCAGCTGTTACTTTACCAAGGTGGCCGCGCATGCGCTTTGCTGCTCACTGAACCAAGATGGCGGACGACTGACCCTGCCTTCCTGTACAAAGATGGCCGCCGTTACCCTGGGCCTGTGACCGGGAGAAAGCCTCGAGGCTGCAGCCGCCGATATTCCGATTGATATTCCTGGCTTGCGCCGGGCACCAGGTGTTTCTGAAGCCTCCCCGGCTCCCCGCTGGTCCATTACTCACCTCCGCCCCGCGGAGATGGAGCTGTTTTGCGGAACACATTTCACCACACGCGCTTCGCCATTACACGCACCGCGCATGCTCCAAATACAGCCAGGTCTCGCGCCTGCGCACTGGGCCCCTGTAGTCTGTGCTCGGCATATTCTCCATTGCGGGGAATGCTGGGTATATACCCAAGACCACTTTAGTGAATGGGACAGGATTTACTGGGCTCCCATTGGGCACTGAACCATGTTCATTCTGGCACTGAGACTTTGTATCTGCTGCTCTGAATAACCCTGTACCTGAGCTGGAGATTAGTGTTCTGTCTCAGTATTGTTTCAAACACCGGGTGTCCAATATTTCATTTCTCCACAATAAAAGTAGACTAATTAATGTTCCCTTCCCTTCCATGTTGGGCCTTTTCTTACTCCAGATTAGTTCACTTTTCCCACATCAAATCCCAAACTTGTTTCGTTTGATTATACGGCTTGTGAATGTCTCAGACTGAACCGGCGTGTCTCACTTTACACTCATTTGACGTTCATTTCAACCAACCCTTGAAAGAACTATCTTGCGTAAGATTGTAAATCTGTTATTTTCTGTATTATTTGATGATTTTTGAATGCGGCTAATAAATCTCCACACATACTGCATGTGATCAACTTTGAAATGTTCTGACCTTTGTAATTGCCTTTGCTAATTTTGATGGGTTAGTTGATTATAAATACTTGTTACTAACATACCTTGCAGTATTTCTTGTATCAAAATAATTGTTTAACTACTTCCTTTATCAGGTCTTTAGCTTCCCCACTGATCTCTGTTTCCTCTTGTGGGGGAATCGAGAACTAGGTGGCAAAGCCTGAGCATAAGGGGGCGCCCATTTAAAATGGAAATGAAGAGGAATTTCTTCTCTCAGATGGTCGTGAATCTTTGAAATTCTCTACCCCAATGAACAGTGGAGTCTGGGTCATTGAAAATATTTAATTTGCAGATAGAATGCTTTTTGAAAGATGGTGGAGTCAAGGTTTATGGGGAGAGAGCAGGGAAGCGGAATTGAGGCCAAGATCAGATCAGCCAAGATCTTATTGAATGGCGGGTTGGGCTGAAGGGGCCAGATGGCCTACTGCAGCTCCTATTTCTTATGTTCTTAGCCTTGGTTAGGGGCTGGGTTTAGATGTAGGTTTAGTGGTTGTAGTTTGTGGTTATTTGTTAGGATTGGGATTAGTGATTGGGATAGTCAATAGGATATTCGGCTTAGGATATAGTGATTAACTTAGAAAACAATATTGGTAATATAAGTGTTACTGGACATGCACTTTTCCATTTCATGTTTTTAACCTCACAGAGCCGAGTCACAAAACAACATCACAATGTGTTCAGTCAAGGAACTTTATTTCCTGTGCAAGCCTCATTTCCTCCCTTCTTTCTGTCAACAGCACATCGTCATCTCTACATTTCTCATGGAAAACTAAATTAGTGACATTAGAGTTGGGGATTTGGGGCAATAACAGATGGATACAATTGTTGCGCTGGTTACATTACATCATCAGCCTGCCTGAAAAGGACTTCTGAAAATAATCTGTCACCAGGCCTCACCAGTCACCGTCTGATTCCTCCATCGTCTCTTCATTCATTACCCACCTTTCCTTCTAAGTAGAGCTGCTTTCACCGGCATGACCATTCCCCATACTGAAGCTCTCTAATTCCCGAGCAGAGCATAAAGTCCAGCACAGAATGGTAAGAACAAATGGCCCATTTCTGTGTAATTTTGTAGTCCCAGTGTAAGGGGTCCCTGGATTTGATGTCTCAGTCTTACTGGTCCCTGGATTTGTTGTCACGGTATTATTCATCTCTCAATTTGGTGTCACGGTGTAATTCATCCTGGATTTGATGCCTCATTGTAACTGGTCCCTGGATTTGGTGCCTCAGTGTAAGGGGTCCCTGGATATGATGCTTCACTGTAATGGGTCCCTGGATTTGATGCTTCAGTGTAAGGGGTCCCTGGATTTGATGCCTCAGTGTAAGGGGTCCATGGATTTGATGCCTCAGTGCAAGTGGTCCCTGGATTTGATGCCTCAGTGCCAGTTGTCCCTGGATTTGGAGTCTCAATGTAAGTGCTCCTGGGATTTGGTGTCCCAATGTAAGTGGTCCCGGGATTTGGTGTCACAATGTAAGGGAATTATGGATTTGTTGTCAACAGCACCTCGTCATTGGGACTGATGACAACCCCGCAGCCCAGCAGCGCATTCAGCACAGAATGATCCCATTAAAATCTATTCACAATTAATACTACCTATATTAATTCACCAGAAACAGCCCAGTGCCTGCAAGGAACTGCAGCCCCGCAATTAACTTCAGTGAAACACCGTGCAAAACATTTTAAAAGAAAAATAAACCCATCATAGTTCAACAAAGGCAATTAATGGGCAGTAAATCCCACTCACCCATACACCACCTTCACCCCTACACTCCAACTCCCCCTCGCCAACTATTCGTTCACCCCTACTCACCAAACCCCTCACCCCAACTCCTCTATCATCCCATTTCTTTCACACCCTCACCCCAACTCCTCTTTCACACTTCTCTCCAAACACACCTCCCCCAACTCCTCTTTCATTCCTACAGTTTCATTTTCAACATCACTTACACAAGTCATCCACACTGGAGGAGATCTGAGGAGCTGCTGTGTGATGGTGAGGTGATCACTGGACAATAAAGTGCAGAGACTGGTGGGTGGCTGCTCATTACTCTCGGTGTAATTTAATCCCTTTTTCCACTGAATACTGCGCACAGATGGTTACCTTGGTAACGGAATGGTCAGTGTGACATCCCTTTCTAAACAAGAGCACACAATACAATGGGTCATCAATAAATGGTAAAGGGATTAAACACTCTGCAATTACATCGTAAATAATAGGAAATAAAATGCTGAAAAATAACTGGCGAAGAAAATAGCTTATCTCTGTGGAATTCAGTAATAGACAATAATAATGATGTGTTTAGTTTACACACACACACATTTACACATATATATAGCACAGACTTTGTGTACACACATTTCAGTTGTTGTGCTTCAGCTGATGCAATATGTTTTCTTAGGTCTTGCTGCGGAGGATATAAAGAGACTGCACACTATTCCTCCTCCCGCTGCCTGGGGGAATGGAGCAGATATTTAAAGAGACAGGGACTCCCTTTTCTCTGCCTAGTTATACTTAAAAGAACAGTCCAGCTTATCTCAGAGTGTCGGAGGACTTCACAAGCCGAGCTCCCATTAACAGTCGCTCCCTTCTGTACTGTGCAGTGATTGTAAAGCTGTTTATTTTCAGTGACTTGAGCCTTTCTATAATGTTTCAGTTGTTTTTGATGAACCATTTGATTTGCTTTTCTAATTTGAAAGGATTTCAGAATTGTGCATTGTGAGGAAGGTTTTGTTTAAAGGTGGATTTAAATTTGTTTGAAAATATTCTTTCTAACCCTCCCCCAACCCCACAAATTTTTAGAAAACTCTGCAATACCGACTGGGAAGGTCCCAAGTGCGGTCCTTGATCTGGGCTGTTAGTTGTTCTCAGTCAAGGCAGCAGTTCAGGGGTTCTAATTGTCCTCATTACAACTGGTCTAAATATAAGTAAAAATTATCCAGTGCCCTTGCTCATGAAACCGATCCAGTGACATCAACTGGGAAGTGTGTGGATGTTACTTGAGGGCAGGATTGAACTCGGCTCTGATGCCTATCACAGTGGAAATTTCTATCCTGTACTTAAAGTAACAACTGTTGTAACCTACATTTGCAGGGTATTAGAAGGGGAGGATCTGCAGCTTGGAAACTCAAATCAACCATCACGTCAAGATTTGAGGGAATCATCGGATTCATCAGGATCACCTTATCATCAGCCTTTGGAAAAACACCAATCAGAGTGGGGAGAATCAGGACACATGTTCTGTGTATGGATGTACCTTCAACCAATCGTCTAGCCTGTGAGACTCGTGTGCCCAGCTGACTCAACACTGTGAATGTGGGGACAGTGGGAATGGATGCAGTTGCGCGTCGGGTGAAAACACATCAGGGAGAGACCGTTTACCAGCTGAGTGTGGAAAGAGATGCAGTCGGTTAACTCAACAACTGCTGTGTGCACATGTTAAGTGCTGTCGCTGAAAGTGATTAACAGACTGGGTTTTGTTTTCAGTGATCCCGGGAGTGTTAGCTATCCCTAACCTGGACACCAAGGCAAAGAGAGGCACTCTGGAAGGTGTGGGGAACTGGGACTTGTTCCTGAGAGTAACCAAAGGCATGTGAACTGAAACAATCTTGAGTTAGAAAGGAGAAAAGGACCAAAATGGAGCAGTCAGTAATCGGACATCAAAAGTCTTCTCTTAACATGGAGATATCAAATGTTGAAATATTGTGTTATTTGAAATGTCAAATAATACACTCCAGCCACGTTTACGGAATTATTAACATCAGCAGAAACAGATTCCCACTGACAGAACGAACACGATTCAGTTAGGATGTGATTAACAGCAGTAATAACAGTAGAATTCAACCCTTGCAATATCTTGTGAACTATCAAATCAGATGACGGAGTGAATCATTCCCACACTTCCCCAGTGTGAACTCGCTGGAGTTTCAGCAGTACGGATGACTGAGTGAAACCCTGCCCACTCATGGAGCAGGAGAACGGCCTTTCTCCGGTGTGACTGTGACACTGCCTTTCTAGATCAGACCGGGAACTGAATCCCTTCCCACAGTCTCCACATTCCCACGGTTTCTCCATGGTGCGGGTGTCCTTGTGTCTCTCTCGATTGGAAGATCAGTTGAAATTTCATCCACATACAGAACACGTGTAGCTTCTCTCTGCTGTGAATGGTGCAATGTTATTTCAGGCTGTGTAACTGATTGAAGCTCTTTCTAGTGCACAGGAACAATCTCACTCGGATGTTTGTGTGTCGTGGTGCTTTCCCAGATGTTGGAAATATTTTCCCACAGAGAGAAGAGACAAACATTCCTGCTTGCACATTCAAAGGCAGAGGATGTTCATCATTTCCAGCTTATATGGTCGGGTTCAGACCTGCACCAGCTGTGTGCAAAGTGAGAATAAAATCAATGAGATGCTGATTTTCTCTGCTGGCTACTGGGCCTTTTGTGCTGGCCCAATAGGGTGAACCTGGACTGGCCCGATAGGGTGAGACTGTGATGGCCCAATCGTGTGAGACTGTGCTGGCCCGATAGGGTGAGACCGTGATGGCCCAATAGTGTGAGCCTGGGCTGGCCCAATAGTGTGAGCCTGGGCTGGCCCAACAATGTGAGCCTGGGCATTCCCAATAGTGTGAGCCTGGGCTTCCCCAATAGTGTGAGCCCGGGCTGCCCCAATAGTGTGAGCCTGTGCTGGCCCGATAGGTTGAGCCTGGACTGGCCCGATAGGGTGAGCCTGGGCAGGCCCGATAATGTGAGCCTAGGCATCCCCAATAGTGTGAGCCCGGGCCGCCCCAATAGAGTGAGCCTGGGCTGGCCCGATAGGTTGAGACTGGGCTGGCCCGATAGGGTGATAATGTGAGCCTGGGCATCCCCAATTGTGTAATCCCGGGCTGGCCCTATAGTGTGCACTTGGACTGCCCCAATAAGATGCATCAGTGCTGGCCCAATAGGCAGAGACATACAGAGTGGGGTATTACACAGCCCTGAAGACCATGTGCTTGCTGAAAGCTTTGACCTCAAATTGCTGGAGAAATACCATCAACGATGTCTTCACAAGATCCTGCAAATCCCCTGGGAGGACAGATACACCAACGTTAGCATCCTTGACCAGGCGAACATCCCCAGCATCGAAGCATTGACCACACTCGACAAGCTCCGCTGGGCGGGCCGCATTGTTCACAAGCCTGACACAAGACTCCCAAAGCAACTGCTCAACTCGGAACTCTTACACGGCATGCGAGCCGAAGGTGGGCAGACGATACGTTCAAAGTCTCTCTGATAAATAGCAACATCCCCACCGGCACCTGGCCAAAGACCGCCCTAAGTGGAGGAAGTGCATCCTGGAGGGTGCTGAGCAACTTGAGTCCCATCGCCGAGAGCATACCGAAATCTAGCACAGGCAGTGGAAGGAGCGTGCAGCAAACCAGTCCCACACACCCTTTCCTTCAACCACCATCCATCCCAACTGTGACAGAGACTGTAATCCCATATTGGACTGTTCAGTCACCTGCAAACTCATTTTTAGAGTTGGATCAAGACCTCCTCAACTTCGAGGGACTGCCTATGATGATCATGAATCGGATGAGCTTTGGGTCGCCCAAAAAGGTGAGCTTGTGCTGGCCCAATCGGGTGAGCCACTGGTGGCCCAATAGGATGAGCATGGGATGGCCCAATAGGGTGAGCCCGGGCTGGCCCAATAGGATAAGCTCAGGCCCAGGGTCACCAGACAACAATCAGCACAGCAAGGCTCCCTTTCAGGGGCCACTGACCTGGCCACAAACATGTGACCAATCAAACTGACAGACACCCTGAAGCCCCGCCCACACGTTGTCCCGGCACAAAGGACCGCGCATGCGCCGTGAGACACGCCCTGACGAAGATGGTAGCTGCTGAGCCTGCTCCGCCGCTGGGGAAACAGTTGCCGCCAAGAAACGAGCCAAGAAAGTAATCAAGAAAACATCGCCGATCGGCGGCAAGGAGCGCAGAATGTGGAGGAAGGAGAGTTACTCCATCGACATCTACAAAGTTCACCCCGACACCGGCATCTCCTCCAAGGCCATGAACATCATGAACTCGTTTGTGAAGGATATTTTGGATCACATCGCGGGCTAGGCTTCCCGCCTGGCCCATTACAACAAGCGCCGCACTATCAGCTCCCGGGAGATCCAGACCGCCGTGCGCCTGCTGCTGCCCGGGGAGCTGGCCAAACACGCCGTGTCGGAAGGGACAAAGGTGGTGACCAAGTACACCAGCTCCAAGTAAAACTGTGCGCTGTCCTGAGAGATCAAACCCAAACACAACGGCTCTTTTAAGCGCCACCCACAACCTCTCTGAAAGAGCTGCACAAACCCATCTCCCTTTAGACTCAAATCACTAATTATTTCCTGAACAAGTGTGTGGGGACCTTTGCAGTTCCAGCTGTAGATTTAGTTTTAAATTCTCAGATAACTGATTTTACTGTCCGGTTCTTCCTTTTCCCGCCTTAAACTCCAAACACGGTCCCTAGTCGCCCTTTCCCTTTGCTCTCAGACCCGTTCATTTACAGCGCCTGCCGACGAATTAGAAATTTGTCTTAGGATGAGACTCAGACATTAGCCACCTCGTTCTCTCTCACGCCCTTTTCAATTTAAAAGAAAATTCTCGTTAGGAGTCAAACCATTTATTAACCCTGGAGTCCGAGTGTAACAAACGAGAATAATAGTTCTTACTGAGATCACAACGGGGACAGTTTGAACACTCTGTCCCTCTTCTCTCTGCACAGAAGGACACCCAGTTCTGGTCTTGCTGTCGCCTCTGCGGGTGATCGATCGATAATCTATGAAATCCAACTTTTACAAAGATTGTGCTGGAATGTGTCCCGTTGCAGAATCAGTGGAGATTGATTCCGCTCATTACAGATAGTTTGAAACTGAACCCGAATTTAATCCTGATTGTAACAGCCTGGAATTTTCAAGTCAAATATGGATTAAGACAAAAGGAAACAAAAAGTGTTTGGAAATATTTGGCTAATGGTGAAGTTACTGACATAATCCGCAATTTTAACAATTATTGGCGGGATTTTTGAATTTCTAAATCGTTATAGGACCGACTGTTGAGAACAATCATTTCCGCCTCGGTTTCATTGGCGGACTAAACAGGCTGCGATTGGTCATCAGAAATGACCAATGAAATTCACCACAGAGCAACCAACCACAAGTTCGCTCCCTGCCTTTCCCCAGAAGGTATAAGAAGGGCAGATGTGGGATGAGTTTCTCATTCTTTCTCTGAACGTGTGGATTGTGGAAACGTGAATAAGATGAAAAACCGGCGGGGAAACTCGGGCCAAGGCCGAGTCTCGCTCCTCCCGGGCCGGACTGCAGCTCCCTGTGGGCCGTGTTCATAGCCTCCTGCGGAAGGGGAACTACGCTTAGCGTGTGGGTGCCGGAGCCCCAATCTACATGGATGCTGTGCTCGAGTATCTGACCGGCTGAAATTCTGGAGCTGGCCGGCCATGTGGCCCGCGACTACAAGAAGACCCGCACCGTCCCAAGACACCTGCAGCTGGCCATCCGCAACGACCAGGAACTCAACAAGCTGCTGGGAAAGCTGCGCAGGGCGGGGTGCTGCCTAATATCCAGGCTGTGCTGCTGTCATGAACTGGAAATTGGGCGATTTCAATGCAATTTCTTCTGTGGAGCGAATATCATGCTCACAGGCCCTGGACAAATTTGACTCATTATTTCAACCAGGCATTGGCACTTTCATGTGGACCAAGGTAGTGATTCACTTCAACCCGGACGCCAGTCCAGTACACCACAAGGCCAAAGTGATGCCGTACGTGATGCAGGAAAAGATAGAAGGCGAATTGTAACGCTTGCTGAGGGAAGGTATCATCTTGCCAGTTGAATTCAGTTACTGGGTGAGCCAGATTGTGCCGGTGCTCAAGGCGGATGGGTCGGTCATGATATGTGGTGATTTCAATGCCAGCATCAATCGGGTATCACTCCAAGACCAGTATCCGCTACCGAGAGCGGAGGACCTCTTTGCAACGCTATCAGGTGGCAAATCTTTTTCAGAATTGGACGTGACCTCAACTTACAGGACCCAGGAGCTGGCGAGTGAGTCAAAGAAGGTGACCACCATCACGACACACAAAGGGTTGTTTGAGTACAACATATGTCCGTTTGGAATTTGCTCGGCCACCGCGATCTTTCAACAAAATATGGAAAGCCTCCTCAATTCCAAGGACAGTGGTTTTTCAAGACGACATCCTCATCACGGGTTGCGGCACTGAAGGACACCGCCACAACCTGGCGGAGGTGCGACGGAGACTGGACCGCGTAGGTCTGCGACTGAAAAAGGCGAAGTGCATCTTCCTACCTCCAGAGGTAGAATTCTTGGGGATGAGGTTAGCAACAGACGGGATCGGGCCTACTGTGTCCAAAACGAAAACAATCCAGAGAGCACCCAGACCCTGTAACACGACGGAGCTGCATTCATTCCTGGGGCTCCTGAATTATTTTGAGAACTTTCTTCCGAAATTGAGCTGGCTGTTAGAGCCGCTTCACGTGCTCCTGCACAAAGGTCGTAAATGGGTCTTGGGTGACAGCCACGAAAGAGCTTTTGATAGGGCACAAAATGTGTTGTGCTCCAACAATCTGTTAACGCTATATGACCCATGTAAGAAACTTGTTTTAATATATGATGCGTCGTCCTATGGGGTCAGGTGTGTGTTGCAGCACTTTAATGCCAAGGGCCAATTACAGCCGATAGCTTATGCATCCAGAAATCTGTCCCAGGCAGAATGGGGCTACGGGATGGTAGAAAAGTAAGCGCTTGCATGGATATATGCTGCAAAAAAATGCACCTGTACCTGTTTGAAAGGAAATTTGAGCTGGAGACAGATCAGAAACCCTTAACGTCCCTTTTGGCCGACAACAAGGCCATAAATGCAAATGCATCGGCCCGCATATGGAGGTGGGCACTCACGTTAGCCGCCTTTGACGACACAATTCGGCTCAGACCGGGCACTGAAAACTGCGCCCATGCACTCAGCAGGCTCCCACTAGCCACCACCGAGGGGGCAACCTAGCATCTGCTTAGATGGTCATGGCTTTTTAAGTTTTCGAAAGCGAAGTCTCACCTGTGACAGTCCGTCAGATTAAATTCTGGACAAATAGAGATGCGCTGCTGTCTTTCGACAAGAAATGTGTCCTGAATGGGGACTGGGCAGCCTGGTACGGGGCATTCCCTGAGGAATTCAAACCATTTCACAGGCGCAATGATGAACTCTCGATTCAGGCCGATTGCCTACTATGGGGAAACCGTGGAGTCATGCTCCAGATGGGCAGAGAGATGTTCATCAGAGAACTCCACAATGAGCACCCGCGCATTGTCATGAGGAAGCCAATTACCAGCTCACACGTATGGTGGCCAGGGATATATGCAGACCTGGACCTTTGTGTTCACAGGTGCAACACGTGTGCCCAGCTGGGCAATGCGCCCAGGGAAGCCCCCCTTAGCACCTGGTCCTGGCCCGCCAAACCATGGTCACTCATCCATGTGGACTACGCAGGTCCTTTCATGAGAAAAATGTTTTTGGTTGTATTAGACGCCTACTCCAAATGGATCGAGTATGACATTCTCAATTCAAGCACACCCTTGCCACGATAGAACTTCTACGTGCAATGTTCGCCGCCCATGATCGAACGGACGCCTTGGTCAGCGACAATGGCCCGTGCTTTTCAAATATTAAATTCCAGGACTTCATGGCAGGAAATGGTGTCAACCATGTCAGAACGGCACCGTTCAAGCCAGCCTCAAATGGTCAGGTGGAATGAGCAGTGCAGATAATCAAACAGGGGATGCTCAGAATCCAAGGGGGTTCCCTACAAAGCCGCTTATCACGCCTCCTGTTGGCCAATAGATCCCAACCACACTCGCTCACAGGGGTTCCACGCGCAGAGCTGCTAATGAAAAGGAAGCTCAAAATCAGGTTTTCCCTTATACAACCCACCATGAAAGAAATTGTTGAGAGCAGGCGCCATTCACAATGTGACTACCATGACAGGAATGCGAGGGCGCGATGTATTGATGTCAATGACCCTGTCTTTGTCCTCAACTACGCTGCAGGGCCCAAATGGCTCACAGGCACTGTGATTTCCAAAGGGGGGAATAGGATTCTGATCGTTAAAATTACCAATGGACAAATCTGCCGCAAACACGTGGATCAAACAAAAAGGAGGTTCAGCAACCCCTTGGAGGAAGCAGAGGAAGAACACGATCTAGAGTTCACTCCTTCACAGGTGACTGAACACCGGAACCAAGTGGAGGAGAGCCCAGTGACTGTGGGCAGTCCGGACAGGCCTGAGGCACTGTAAACAGTGGACACTCAGACCAACGCCCAACAACTGAAGCCCCAACTCAGGCGCTCTACCAGGGAGCATGAACCACCAGAGAGACTTAACGTGTGATCCCAATAAGACTTTGGGGAGAGGTGATGTCATGTATTCAACTGTCATTGTAACCCATGTATAAACTGACCTAAGTCGTACACCGTGAGAACATTGACCACAAGGGGGTGAACATGTGGGAAACACTCCTAACCTGGATTTTCAGCTATAAAAGTGGAAGTTCCACCCACCTTCATCACTTCAGTGCTGGTTTAATAAATATTACTGGTCACAGAGTGACCTTCTCTCAAGTATGGGACTCGTGTGCATTTGTACTGTATAGTAAGGACATATTCGACAGAGTGTTCAAACTGCCCCGGTTCTGGTCTCTGTAAGAACTCCCATTCTGGGTTGTTCCACTGCGGGGAGTGTCGGACTAACGCAACAGGAATTGTAAAATAAACTTGATATTACTTGCGAGAGAGAATGTGTGAGTGAAATCTGAGTCTCAGCCCCTAAACATGCTCTTAATTCGGTAGGCGGTGTAAATGAACAGGTCTGAGAGTGAAGCTGCTTACCTGAGAATTCAAAACTAAATCTACAGCTGGAACTCCAAAGGTTCTCACACAATTGTTCAGGAAATAATTAGTGATTTAAGTTTAAAGGGGAATGCGTTTGTGCAGCTCTTTCAGAGAAGTGTGCATGGCTCTTAAAATAGCCGTTGTGTGTGGGTTTGATCTCTCAGGACAGCGCACAGTTTTACTTGGAGCTGGTGTACTTGGTCACCACCTTTGTCCCTTCCGACACGGCGCTTGGCCAGCTCCCCGGGCAGCAGCAGGCGCACGGCGGTCTGGATCACCCGGGAGCTGATGGTCCGGCACTTGTTGTAATGGGCCAGGCGGGAAGCCTCACCCGCGATGTGCTCCAAAATATCATTCACAACCGAGTTCATGATGCCCATGGCCTTGGAGGAGATGCCGGTGTCGGGGTGAACCTGCCTTATCACTTTGTAGATGTAAATTAAGTATCTCTCCTTCCTCGACTTTCTGTGCTTCTTGCCGCTCTTCGGTGGTGTTTTAGTGATCGTTTTCTTGGCGCCTTTCTTGGCAGTAACTGTTTTCCCCGGTGGTGGGAGCGTGCTCAGCGGCCGCCATATTGGTCAGGGCGGTCTCACGGCGCATGCACGGCCCTTTGTGCATGGACAAAGGGTGGGCGGGGCTTCAGGATGTCTGTCAGTTTGATTGGTCACATGTTTATGTCCAGCTCAGTGGCCCCTGAAAGGGAGACTTGTTGTTCTAATAGTTGTCTTGTGACCCTGGTCGGGCACGCCTCACCCTATTGGGCCAGCCCAGCCAAAGCTAACCCTATTGGGCCAGACCGGGCTCACCCAATTGGGCCAGCACAAAAGGTCCAGTGACCAGCAGAGAAAATCAGCATCTCATTGATTTTATTCTCACTCACTGAATTGTACCCATCCATTTTAGCTGGAAATGATGAATACCATCGGCCTTTGAATGTGGAAGGAGAAACATTTTTCTATTCTGTATGTGAGAAAATATTTCAAACATCAGTGTGACTGGAAAAGTACCGACACACACATACCCTATCCGAGTGAGAGTGTTCCAGTGCACTGACTGTGGAAAGAGCTTCGACCAGTTACACAGCCTGAAAAACATCGCACCATTCACAGCGGGGAGAAACTACATGTGTTCTCTGTGTGTACGAAACTTCAACTGATCGTCCAACCTGGAGAGACACAAGGACACCTGCTCCATGGAGAAATCATGGAAATTTGGAGACTGTGGGAAGGGATTCAATTCCCCGTCTGATCTAGAAATCCATCATCGCAGTCACACTGGGGAGAGACCATTCACCTGCTGTGTGTGGTCAAGGTGTCACTCAGTCATCCAACCTGCTCAAACTCCATCGTGTTCACACTGGGGAAGTGTGGGAAGGGATTTACTCAGTCATTGAATTGCGATTTCACAAGTGACTGCAGGGGTTGGGTTCTCCTGTTATTACTGCTGTTAATCACATCCTGACTGAATCGTGTTCGTTCGGTGAGTTGGGATTTGTTTCTGTTGATGTTAAACACCCATAAACCTGGGCTGGAGTTTACTATTTTGATATTTCAAATAACAATGTGTCGATACTTGATGTCTCCATGATAAGAGGAGACAAATTGATGTCGTGTTATCGACTGCTTCATTTTGCGCCTTTACTCCTTTCGAACTCCAGATTGTTTTCGTTCTCAGAACTTTGGTTACTCTCAGGGCAAGTGGTAGTTCCACATACCGTCCAGAGTGCCTGCATGTCCAGGGTAGAGACAGCTAACATGCCCGGGATCCCAAAATCCAGTCTGTTACTCACTTACACATACTGGAATGTTCGTGTGCGCAAAGCATCTCTGTCACCCACAGTTTGTGAATAGAGTATCACACCTGCAAAGCTGGTTTCAATTTAAATTTGAATCCACTCAGTAAATGTATTTTTAAAACTATCTACAAGTAAACCGATCACAATTGGCAAAGGTTTACAGTCAACTAGATGAACATCATGGCCCACTAACACAGCTCTATTTTCACAGCAGAAAGTCTGTTATCTAAGGCCTCGAATGTCAGTTGGTGAGATGAGAAACGGAATCTCTTTCCACAATCAGCTAGTAAACGGTCTCTCCATGATGGGTTTCCACCCAACGCGCATCTGCTTCCATTTCCACTGTCCCCACATTTACAGTGTTGAGTCAGCTGGGCACATGAGTCTCACAGGCTCGATGATTGGTTAAGGTGCATCCACACACAGAACATGTGTCCTATTTCTTCCCGCTGTGATTGGTGTTTTTCCAAAGGCTGATGATAAGGTGATCCCGATGAATCCGGTGAATCTCTCAAATCTTGACGTGATGTTTGGTTTGAGTTACCAAGCTGCAGATCCTCCCCTTTTAATACCCTGCAAATGGACGTTACAAAAGTTGTTACTTTAAGTACAGGATAGAAATTCAGAACAGACAAGTCGACATTCGAGAGGACATTCTGTCCCCTCCTGTCCCTCCAAAGCTGTAAATACCTTATTCTACATATTCTCCCTCCATCCTTACTGTCTAAAATCAACTGCGAGTTACTTTCTCCAGGAAGTGCTGAATCTGGCTGGGTGTAATTCCACAGACATTTGTTAACCTCTGGAGCCTCACCATCAGTCGATTCATTGAGTGTCAGCAGGATTTCCACTGTGGTAGGCATCAGAGCCAAGTCCAATCCTACCCTCAAATGACATCCATACACTTCCCAATTGATGTCACTGGATCAGTTATAAGAGCAATTGCAGTGGCTAATTTTTACTCATATTTAGCCCAATGGTACTGAGGACAATGATAACCCCTGAACTGCTGCCTTGGCTGAGGTCAACTAACAGCCCACATCAAGGACCGAACTTGGCACCTTCCCAGTCAGTATTGCAGAGTATTCTAAAATTTGGGGGGTGAGGGAGGGTTGGAAAGAATATTTTGAAACAAATTTTACTCCACCTTTAAACAGAACCTTCGTCACACTGCACAATTCTGAAATTTTGACAAATTAGACAAGCAAGTCAAATGGATTATAAAAACAATGTGACATTTTCGAAAGGCTCACGTCACTGAAATAGACAGCTTTACAATCACAGCACAGTACAGAAGGGAGCGAATGATAATGGTAGCTCGGTTCGTGAACTCTGCCGATACTCTGAGATAAACTGGACTGTTCCTTTAAGTATAAATAGGCAGAGAAAAGAGAGTCCCTGTCCCTTTAAATAGCTACCCCATTCCCCCGGGCAGGGGGAGGAGCAATGGCGCGCTATCTCTTGAGATACTGAAACAGTAAACACCGCCTAATGGCTTCCCGCGGGTTCCTAAATTCCTAAGAAATAAAATTGCATCAGGTTAAGTGCAACAACTGAAAAGAATGCACACTGAGTCGTGTGTATGTGTGTGTGTGTGTGTGTGTGTGAGAGAGAGCAAAACACATCATTCTGAATGTTTGATAGAGATTAGCTATTATCCAGCATTTTATTTCCTATTATTTACAATGTAATTAATTCATTTATGACCCATTGTCTTGTGTGCTATTGTTTAGAAAGTGATGTCACAATGACCATTCCGTTACCAAGGTGATCATGTCTGTCCGCAGTGTTCAGTGGGAAGGGGATTAAATCTTTGCTCTGGGATTTGGAAGCTGTGGGAACATTGGCACAAAATCACACGTTTTAATTTGACATGTATCTGTTTTCTCACATGTCGAGCGACTGTGCGAAATGGAACTATGAGTAAAGAATGGCGGGACTCGTCCGCGATTTGTACCCGGGATCTCTCGCATATCAAATGTGATCCTCCCTAAGCGAGAATCATATCCCTCGACCAACAGTGAAGAGTGCAGCTCTCAGATTCTCACGGGAGTGAGAAAAGCTATTGGGCCCATCGTGCTTGTGCTGTCCCTCAGAGATTAACTAATTAGTCCCCCTCGCCATAGTCCTGCAAATGTTATTCCTTTGACGAATGTATTATGAATTTGAGACATGACATGAGCAAGGTGCAGCATCCTTGTCAGTAAAAGGAAAATTTGGCGATGAGTTTAAATGTGATTGACAAAACGACTCGGGGGGTCAAAGCTGCAACACAATAAGAACGAGAATGGGATTTGAATCCGTGCGTACAAGGAACAATGAAGTAGCAGTGCATCGCCTTAACCTCTCGACCACCTCGTCTCTTATTTACCCCCGCGTCAGCCATTCAATCTCCTGCTTTTTGTATCCAAACACAAATAATGTGCTGGAAAATCCACTTCATAGCTTGCTCTGCCCGTGCAACCAGATCGACAATGATCAAAACGTTCCATTAGATTCTTGAAGCAAACAGCCTTCCTTTACTTCCGGTGAGTGACTGGAAGTGATGGTTGGTTTTTCGGCAGAATCACAACAAAGAATATAAAATTTCACGCAGCGAATTAATTGACGCCGCAGGATTCGAACCTGCAATTTTGCAATAAAGTCGCAGCTGCAATCGAAGTCAAACGCCGTACCAATTAATCCACGCGGTTTCTGCCACGCCTACAACATTTCTTGTTGTGAAAAATGAGAACTAATTTGGAGCGACAGCGATATCAAGTAGTGGATTTAAGAAAAGCTGAGCAGATTTCGAGTAAATGAACAGATGCACTGTGATCTGTGTGCGCACCGGTGCAGGCAACCCCAATGTAACTTGGAATACAGCAGCTTATCAATTCGGTCCTTGCAGCTGAAATCACACTCCTTCTCAAACTATAAAGGATGAGGCGGGATTATGAGAAAATCTGTCTTGAATGGACAGATTATGAAACGGAACTGACAACCATACCGTTTAACGAGACACAGAACGATCCAGGACTGCAAGCACATCCCTTTTACACAGATGTAGAATTACACTTGACTGACAGCAATTCCCTTTTAAAAGAATACGGTGAAATTGCTATAATCACTGAAGACAATTGTGCAGGCCGAACAGAAAAAACACATTTATTTTGGAAGTTAAAACGTTGGGATTGGATATAAATATGTACAAAGTCAGTTAGTCATGTCATGCCTTGTCTTGTCTTGTCTTGTCTTGATTTTAATTTGAAAGTAAGGGTGGAGGATGTCATCATGTCACACAGCCCAAACGCAAGCTCTCGATAAAATCGCTATATTTCTAACTTGAGTGTTTTCCCTTCTTTCAGATGTGGAATAGCAAAATCCCACACCAGATTATTTTACCGTCAGAGAGTCCACGAAGGAGTGTTCAATCAATTCAGTACGGTTACAAGCTGCATGTAATGCATTTTTCTCACATGACAGTAACATCGCACAACACGTTTGCGCACACACTGGTTTACACAAACACACACACAAACTAAAATTCCTGCACCTTCTAAAGGCAGTTTTTGAAATTTGAAATTTGAACTCCGGGACAGACAGCACATCCCTTTTAAACAGACACAGAATGATGCGGGACTGATAGCACATCATTTTAAACAGACAGAGAATGATCCCGGACAAACAGCACATCCCCTTAAAAGGGACACGGAAACAGAATGAATAAAAACAGATAAATATGTAAAACTCAGCAGGTCGTGCAGATTCTGTGGATGAAGAACCCGGTTTCACGTTCTGTCGGATAATCATTCCAATATTTTAGGAAAAACTTCAAAATTACAGATTTTTTCAACAAAAATAGCGCCTCGAAAAAAATACGCAGCGACAAAGGTCAAATGGAAACGTCTGTGATACAGTGGAATGCAGGAGTGATTAAATAATAAATGGCACAATGGAGAAAGGCAAAGTGGGTGGTAATCGGGCAATAACGTAACAAAGGATGGTCCAGAGGAGGTGTTAGTGGGAATAGCAGAACCATTACCAGACAATGGGAGCGGTGCTTATCATCCGATACGTTGAACCTAATGTTGAGGCCAGAAGACTATAACATGCCTACAATATAGGGTGTCACCGCCTTTTAATCAGACCAGGCAACTTGGCCACCCCGGAATGATTTCCTCTCTGCTTGGAATTCGGTAGCCAATGGACTAATTCAAAAGCCAGCTTCTCACATCTTGTCAGCTCTATAGAAACAGGGCTCATTCATATTCAGGGCAGAGGTGGATTTTGACGCTGAATGTATGCTTATCCCCTTTGCGGTGAGCATATGCGTACAGACAGGAAGATATACTGGTCAAATATTGGCCGGAAACAAACACGGGTTTAGGTTATACAACCAGTCACAGAGCCGAGTACCTCTGAGATACTTTAACTTTACTCAGTTGTGTGAGTTTCACTTTGCTCTGGGATTTGGACGCTGTGCGAACAATCGCCGCAAAATCACACGTTTTAATGTGAAATATATCTGCTTTCTCACATGTCAAGCGGCTGTGAGGAGCGGAACTTTGAATAAAAAACGGCGGGGCTCGTTCAGGATTTGGCCCGAGACCTCTCGCATTTCAAATGTGATCATTCCTAAGCGAGAATCATACCCCGAGACCAACGAGCCGCCGACAGTGAAGAGTGCAGCTCTCAGATTCGGACAGCAGTGAGAAAAGATGTTTGGCCCATGGTGCTTGTGCTGTCACTCAGAGACCTATCGAATTAGTCCCCCTCTCCGCAGTCCTGCAAATGTTATCCTTTTGACGAATATATTATTAATTTGAGACATGACATGATCAAAGTGCAGCATCCTTGTCAGTGAAAGGGAAATTCGGCAATGAGGTTAATGTGATTGACAAAGTGACCAGGAGAGTCAAAGCTGAACACAAATACGACGAGGATGGGATTCGAACCCATGCGTGCAAAACAACATTGATTAGTAGCCCATCGCCTTAACTTCTCGGCCACCTCGCCTCTTATTCAGCCAAGCGTCAGCCTTTCAATCTCCTGCTTTTTGTAGCCCAACAGAAATAATGTGCAAGAAAGTCCACTTCACAGCTTGCTCTGCCCGTGCATGCAGATCGACAATGATGAACACGTGCCATTAGATTCTCAAAGCAAACAGCCTTCCTTCACTTCAGGTGAGTGACTCGAAGAGATGGTTGTTTTTTCGGCAGAATCGCAACAAATATAACATTTCACGCAGCAAGTTAATTAACCGCGGCAAGATACGAATCTGCAATGTTTTGATAAGTTCGCGGTTATATCGAAGTCAGACGCCGTATCCATTAGACCACGCGGCCGCTGCCACCATCATTCAATGTGTTGTTGTGTATATTGCGAGCAAAATCAAAGAGTGGATTGAGGAAAAGATGAGCATATTTCGAGTAAATGAACAGATGCACGGCGATCTGGGTGCGCACCCGGCGCAGGCAACCCCAATGTAAATTGGAACACAACAGTTCGGTCATTGCAGCTGAAATCATACTCCTTCTCAAACTATACAGGATGACCCGGGTTTACGAGAAAATACGTTTTAAAGGGAAAGATTATGAACCGGAACTGACAACCAACCCTTTTAAACAGATACAGAATGATCGGGGACTGCAAGGACATTCCTTTTACCCAGATGCAGAATCACCCTTGACTGACCGCAGTTCCCTTTTAAAAGAATAATGTGAGATTTCTATCATCCCTGAAGGCAACTGTGCAGTGGGGCTCAGGACCACGCTGGGCAGAGACGGTTATTGAAGCCACAGGTGATAGACAGACAGGAAAGAGGGAGGGACGTAAAACCAGCCCACTGAAAGCCAATTTACAAATATATATATATTAAACAAATTAAGAAAATAAATACATTTAATTTTTATTTAAAAAAATTTGAATTTGATTTGTTTTAAATAAATAAATAATTGATTCATAATCTAGATATTTTTTGATTGAACGAAGGCTGTGTGACTGGAAGAATTCCATTGGAATTGAGGGGGTGCCTCTTAGCAACAAGGGCAGACATTGATGTGGCGATTCAGCATCGCCTCCAATGCTCCATGCAGCCTTCGGCCGCCTGTGGAAAAGACTGTTTGAAGACCAGGCCCTCAAATCTACCACCTAACTCATGGTCTACAGGGCTGTAATAGTACCCGCTCTCCTGCATGGGTCTGAGGCATGGACGATGTGCAGAAGGCACCTCAGGTCGCTGGAGATATATCACCAACGATGTCTCCGGAAGATCCTGCAAATCTCCTGGCAGGACAGGCATATCAATATCAGTGTCCTCGACCAGGGTAACATCCCTAGTATTGAAGCACTGACCACACTCGATCAGCTTAGCTAGGCAGGCCACATAGCACGCTTGCCAGATGTGAGACTCCCTAAGCAATGCTTTATGCGGAACTCCTTCATGGTAGACGAGCCAAAGGAGGACAGCGTAAACGTTATAAGGACACCCACAAAGCCTCGCTGGTAATGTGCGACATCACCACTGACACCTGGGAGACCCTGGCCGCAGATCGCCCGAGGTGGAGAAAATCCATCCGGGAGGGCGTTGAGCTCTTTGAGACTCGATGCAAGGAGCATGAAGAGCCAAGGCGCATGCAGCAGAAGGAGCGTGCGGCAAACCAGCCCTACCGACCCCTTCCCCTGATGAATCTCTGTCCCACCTGTGAAAGGGTCTGTGGCTCTCGTATCAGACTGCTCAGCCATCAAAGAATTCACTTTGGGAGTGGAAGCAAGTCCTCCATAGGACCCCTGGACCTGATGGCTTATATCCTGTGGATACAACCAATGCATCCATAGGATATAAGCCATCAGGTCCAGGGGACTTGTCCGCCTTTAGTCCCATCATTGTACCTCATACTACTTCATTAGTGATAATGATAGTATTAAGTACCTCCCTCCATATAGCCCTTGGATTATCCACTATTTGAATGTTTTTACTGACTTCTACTGTGAGAACTGAAACAAAATATTTGTTCAAAGTCTCTGCCATTTCCCTGTTCTCGATTATTAATTCCCCAGTCTCATCCTCCAGGAGACTAACATTTACTTTAGCCACTATTTTCCTCTTTACATACCTGTAGAAACTCTTACTATCTGTTTTTATATTTCGTTCAAGTTAACATTCATAACCTACCCTCTTTTAATCATATTTTTAGTGCTGGATTATAAAAATGTCCCAATCCTCTGGAATCGCGTGAGTAGATGATTGGGTGAGCGTGACGGAACAGGTGGCCTAAAAGTTGCTGCAAAATAATTCAGAACAATTACAGCTCAAATGACCTCCAAACAGAGCGGATTACGTGCCAATGCCTACAGCTACTGATTCACTGTGAACAGGGCTCGAATTTACTCAGAAGCAATTCGATTACATTCCTAATCCAACGATTGAACCACCCAGCCACGGCAGCTAGCACGGAGCATTTTTTTAAACACACACTGAATGAAGCAGCACTGAGAGCGCAAACCTTTTAAACAGATAAAGACTGATCCGAGACTGACAGTACAACAACTTGATGTCGCTGTATTACACAATAGAAAGCGGGAATGGCTGAATCGCTTTCGGCGGGAAATAAATGATGTACTCCCTGCTTGTCTCAGCTAATCAGCTCGTTGGTCAAGGGGTATGATTGTCACTAATATAGGAAAATAATGGAACCCTTACTAATGGAGAAAATAGAAGAACATCTAGAAACCAAAAGTATAAAAATGAATAATCAGCATGGATTTCAATAGGGAAATTACTGCTGGACCAAACTCATAATTTCTGAAGAGGTTATAGAGAGGATAGACATTGATCATGCAATAAGTGTAAGGTATCTAGATTTTCAAAAGACCCTCGCTATGATACCCAATAATAGCCTGCTGAGCAACGTCAGGGTATAAGCAGCAGAATGCATAGCGAGCTAGCTTCAACACTGAAATCAGAGATTGGGGGTAAAAGGCAGATACTCATATTGGCAGAAGATGGGTAGTGGTGTTCCAAAAGGATCAATGCCGGAACCACTATTGTTCACAATTTATATCAACGATTTAGAATTTGGAACTAAAAACAGAATTTCCAAATTTGCCAATGATACCAAATTGGAGGAAATTTATACTGAGGAGGACTGCAACAAATTAAGTACAACATTAATAAACACGCAGAATGGGCATATAAGTTTCAATTAAGTTCCACACACATACTTGTGAGGTATTACATTTTGGTAGGAAGAATATGGAGGTCACTTATTACTTGGCACAAACGACTCTCGGTGGGGTAGAGGAACAATAGGATCTCTGAGTACAACTACATACATCACAAAAATTGTTACAGAATTTCGCAAGACAAAATAAAGGTAACTAAGCAGTGGAGGTTATTTCTAGTGGTATCGAATTGCAAAATAGGAAGGTTATGCTAAACCTGTATTGAACCTCGGTTAGACCACACTTAGAGTACTGCATGCAGTTCTGGTCATCCTATTATAAAGATGATATAGAGGCATTTGAGAGGGATCAGAGAAGATTTACACGGATGCTACCAGAAATGGGAGGTTATTCAAAAGTGGAAATAATGAACAAGCTGGGTCTCTTTTCTCTTGAAGATTGATCTGTAGGGGTGAACTAATAGATTTATTTACAATTATGAAAGATTTTGATAGAGTGTTTAGAGAGAGAATG
This sequence comes from Pristiophorus japonicus, assembly GCF_044704955.1. NCBI lineage: Eukaryota > Metazoa > Chordata > Chondrichthyes > Pristiophoridae > Pristiophorus > Pristiophorus japonicus. The sequence goes on from NW_027250777.1 coordinate 864,534, forward strand.
TTTTCACATGTGGGGAAGAGCATAACTGGTGGCCACCAATATAAGATAGTCATCAAGAAATCCAGAAACCAAATAGAGAATTCAGAAGCAACTTCTTTCTGGAAAGAATGATGAGAATGTGGAACTGAAAAGCGTAGGAGTGGTTCAAGCGAATAGTATCGATACATTTAATGAGAGGCTATACAAGCATATGAGGTAGAAAGGAATAGATGGCTATGCTGATAGATTTAAATTAAGAAAGACTCCAGAATATTCGAATGGAACATAAACGCTGGCATGGTCAGAATAGCCAGGAAGGCAGTGTACGCTATGCTGTCCTTTGTAAGCCTATTTAATTCAGTTATCTGCAGGATTATGCATTGGATTCAATGATAAGCGCTCTGAGTAAAGGTTGTAGTGTCTGGGTCATTGTACGAGCTTTCTGTTTCTGTGTAATAGTTTCTCGGTCTCTTTAGGTGCTGTCTGGGTCTGTGTTGCAGCTGCCTGTGTCAGATTATGAGCTGAATGTGTCTGTTTAAGTGTTGTCCGGGTTTGTGTTGGAGCGTCGGGGTTTGTGTTGCAGCTCCATGTGTCAGGTTTGGAGCTGACTGGGTCTGTGCAAGGGTTGTCTCTGTTTCTGCGTCTGTGTTGGAGTGTGTCTGTCTGTGGTTGATCTCCCTGGGTCAGTGTGGTTCTGCATTGAGCTTTTTGATTCAGTACCGGTGCTGTCTTGATCTTTAAATGAGATGTCTGCATCTCCGAAGCGAGCTGTCTGGCTCGGTGAACGAGCAGTCTGGTCCTTTCTCGGAACAGTCTGCGCCCGTGTAAGAACTGCTTATATCTGTGTAAGAGCTCTCTTGGATCTGTGTTGGTGATGCCTTGGCCAGGGTAGAGCTGTCTATGTCTATGTAGGAGGTAATTAATCTGTCTCGGAAGAAGTCCCTATGTCTCTGAAAGGAGCTGTATGGGTCTGTGTAGCAAAGTTTGTGCCTGTGCTGTTAATCCCTGCTTCAGTGTAGCACCTGCCTGGTTCTTTACAGGAGCTGCCTGCTTTCGCGAAGGAAATGTCAGTGTCTCTCTCGAAGCTCTCTGGAAATGTGTTGGTGTTGTGTGCGGCTGATGAGGACATGTTTGCTCCTGTGTTGGTGATGCTGGACCTCTGAAAGGAACTGTCTGAGTCTGTACACAAGCATTTTGATGCTGTGTATGCGCTTTGCCTCTCTGCACAGGAGTGTATGGATCTATGCAGTAATGTCTGGCTCAGTGTAGGATCAGTACTCCTCTGTACGGGAGCTGCCTGAGTCTGGGAATGTGAAAGAGCCGTCTGAATATGTGTTGCAGCTGTCTGGCTCTGTGAAGGAATAGTCTGGGGCTGTGAAAGTAAATCGAAATCTAGAAAACCACAGCGATGAAGGAGACCACTTCGGCCCAGAGTAGACATGCCAGCCGACAAAGAGCCACAGGGCCCTTTGATCAACAACCCTGAAGGCTATATATGAACCTGTGAAGTATGACAATGACGGAAAGATAAAGAACGCCCAGACCAATAAGTCCGACCCACACAACATCTACACCCCTTGCACCGAAAAATTATACGCACCACCCCAACCCGAGCCATGCGAACGCATGGGAGAAGCAAAAAAGCAGAAAAAAACCCCAGGTTAATTGTTGGAAAAAAATCTCTTAAAATTATTCTCATCTACGCGATCAAAATTTGTCCAAGAGATCAACTTGGTCGTATTTGAATCCCTGCAGTACTTACCATCGTATCTGCGCCAGCCAACAAAATTTTATCCAGCCTAATCCCATTTACCAGCTCTTGGTCCGTAACTCTGCTGGTTACAGCAAGGACATTGTACTTGACTGTATAAAACATTGGTTAGGCCGCTGCTGGAGTACTGTGTGCAGTTCTGGTCACCACATTTCAAAAAAAAGATGTGATTGCACTGGAAAGGGTACTGAGGAGATTTACAAAAAAAGTTGCCTGGACTGGAGTATTTTGGTGATGAGGAAAGATTGGAAATGCTGAGTCTGTTTTCTTTGGACCAGAGGAAGATGAGGGGAGACTGTATTGAGGTGCATAATATAGTTGTGCCCTAGATAGAGTTGGTAGGAAGGTCCTGTTTCCCTTTGCAGAGTGGTCAACAACCAGGGGAATAGATTTAAACTAATTTCGGGGTGGACCAATTTCCCTATCTCGGGCGCCTCCTATCAACAAGAGCAGGCGTTGATGACGAGATCCAACACCGCCTCCAGTATGCCAGTGCAGCTTTCGGCCGCCTGAAGAAAAGAGTGTTTGAGGATGAATCCCTCAAAACTTTCACCAAGCCCATGGTCTACAAGGCTGTAGTAATACCCGCCCTCCTGTATGGCCCAGAGACGTGGACCATGTACAGTAAACACCTCAAGTCGCTGGAGAAATTCCACCAGCGATGTCTCCTCAAGATCCTGCAAATCCCCTGGCACGACAGACGCGCAAACATTCGCGTCCTCGTCCAGGGCATTAACCCCAGTATTGTACCACTTACCACACTTGATCAGCTCCGCTGGGCAGGCCATCTGCCAGACACGAGACTGCCATAGCAAGCGCTCTTCTCGGAACTCGTCCACGGCAAATGAGCTAAAGGCGGACAGAGGAAACGTTACAAAGACACCCTCAAAGCCTCCCTGATTAAGTGTGACATACCCACTGTGACCTGGGAGTCCTTGGCCATAGTTCGCCCTAAGTGGAGGAATTGCATGTGGGAGTGTGCGGAGCTCCTCGAGTATCATCGCCGAGAGCATGCAGAAATCAGGTGCAGGCAGCGGAAGGAGCTGCGGCAAACCAGGCTCCCTGCCCATCCTTACCCTCAACGACGATCTGTCTGACCTGTGACAGAGACTGTGGTTCCCGTATTGAACTGTACAGCCATCTAAGAACACATGCTAAGAGTGGAAGCAAGTCTTCCTCGATTCCGAGGGACTGCCTATAATGATGAATTAGGGGGAGGGTTAGACGAGTTGTGAGGATAAATGTCTTTACCCAGGGGGTCATGGTGGTCGGGAACTCAAAGCCTGAATGGGTGGTAGCGGCAGAAACCCTCACACATTTTAAAAATACTTGGATGCCACTTAAATTGCTGCAACCCATAGGACGGACTTAGAGCTGGGAAGTGGGAATTAGGCTGGAAAGCTCTTGATCGGCCTCCTCGGGCACTATTGGCTAAAATGCTGTACATTTTTGCATTTCCTACACGACAAAGTGATCACATTTTAAAAGTAATTAATTTGCTGTGAACTGCTTTGGGAAGTGCTGAGGTGAAGGTCGCTATAGGAATGCTATCATTTTAATGTAAAAGTGCCATAAGAAAATACATAGCATGAAGGCCGGTTGCCTCACTCGGTTAGCGCTTGGTCTTACTAACGCCAAATTGGCGAGTTCAAACCCATTACGGGCCATTTATTTTATTTTTGGTGGTGCGGTTGGGCTGCAAGCATTTTAGAGCAGCATAAACATTCAGGGACGAAACTCACACCAAACCTGTAATACATAGAAGCAATGCTGCAAAACATTAGTTCTGCCGAGAGCTGGTGGCCCTGCGGAGTGTTTCCAAGATTTAATGAACAATTCCATATCCTCCGGGGATTTGTGACATCTCGTATTTCAATCAGTGAAAGGCTCACTGCCGCTGATTGGTTTGTAGTGCAAAGTATGGAACTAATCTAAATACAATTCCACTGCGTAATCCCTCAATATAAGAACATAAGAATTAGGAACAGGAGTAGGCCATCTAGCCACTCGAGCCTGATCCGCCACTCAACAAGATCATGGCTGATCTGGCCGTGGACTCAGCTCCACTGACCCGCCCGCTCCCCGTAACCCTTAATTCCCTTATTGGTTAAAAATGTATCTATCTGTGATTTGAATACATTCAATGAGGTAGCCTCAACTGCTTCCTTGGGCAGCGAAATCCACAGATTCACAACTCTCTGGGAGAAGAAATTCCTTCTCAACTCGGTATAAAATTGGCTCCCCCGTATTTTGAGGCTGCGCCCCCTAGTTCAAGTCTCCCCGACCAGTGGAAACAACCTCTCTGCCTCTATCTTGTCTATCCCTTTCATTATTTTAAATGTTTCTATAAGTTCACACCTCATCCTTCTGAACTTTAACGAGTAAAGACCCAGACTACGCAATCTATCATAATAAGGTAACCCCCTCTTCTCCAGAATCAGCCGAGTGAATCGTCTCTGTACCCACTTCAAAGCTAGTATATCCTTCCTAAAGAAAGGTGAACAAAACTGCACGCAGTACTCCAGGTGCGGCCTCACCAATACCCTGTACAGTTGCAGCAGGACCTCCCTGCTTTTGTACTCCATCCCTCTCGCAATGAAGGCCAACATTCCATTTGACTTGCTGATTACTTGCTGCACCTGCAAACTAAGATTTTGGGATTCATGAACAAGGACCGCCAGATCCCTCTGCACCTCAGCATGTTGTAATTTCTCCCCATTCAAATAATATTCCCTTTTACTGTTTTTTTTTCCTCCAATGTGGATGATATCACATTTTCCGACATTATATTACATCTGCCAAACCTTAGCCCATTCTCTTCACCGATCTAAATCTCTTTGCAGCCTCTCTGTGTCCTCTACACAATCTGCTTTCCCACTAATCTTTGTGTCATCTGCAAATTTTGATCCACGACACTCTGTCCCCTCTTCCAGGTCATCTATGTATATTCTAAACAGTTGTGGTCCCAGCACCGATCCCTGTGGCATACCACTAACCACCGATTTCCAACCCGAAAATTACCCATTTATCCCGACTCTCTGTTTTCTGTTAGCCAACCAATTCTCGATCCATGTTAATACATTTCCTCTGACTCCGCGTACCTCTATCTTCTGCAGTAACCTTTTGTGTGGCACCTTATTGAAAGCCTTTTGGAAATCTAAATACACCACCTCCATCGGTACACCTCTATCCACCATGCTTGTTATATCCTCAAAGAATTCTAGTAAATTATTTAAACATGCTTTCCCCTTCCTGAATCGATGTTGCTTCTGCTTGATTGTACTATTCCTATTTTGATGTCCCGCTATTTCTTCCTCAATGATAAATTCAAGCATTTCCCCCACTGCAAATGTTAAACTAACCGGCCTACAGTTACCTGCCTTTTGTCTGCCCCCTTTTTTAAACAGAGGCGTTACATTTGCTGCTTTTTATTTCGCTGGTAGCTCCCCAGAATCCAGAGAATTTTGGTAGATTATAACGAATGCATCTGCTATAACTTCCGCCATCTCTTTTAATACCCTGGGATGCATTTCATCAGGACCAGGGGACTTGTCTACCTTGAGTCCCATTAGCCTGTCTAGCACTACCCCCCCCCACTGATAGCGATTGTCTCAAGGTCCTTCCTTCCCACATTCCCGTGACCAGCAATTGTTGGCATGGTTTTTGTGTGTTCCACTGTGAAGACCGAAGCAAAATAATTGTTCGAAGTCTCAGCCATTTCCACATTTCCCATTATTAAATCCCCCTTCTCATCTTCTAAGGGACCAACATTTACTTTATTCACTCTTTTCCGTTTTATATATCGGTAAAAGCTTTTACTAACTATTTTTATGTTTTGTGCAAGTTTACCTTCGTAATCTGTCTTTCCTTTCTTTATTGCTTTCTTCGTCATTCTTTGCTGTCGTTTAAAATTTTCCCAATCTGCTAGTTTCCCACTAACCTTGGCCACCTTATACACATTGGTTTTTATTTTGATACTCTCCTTTCTTTCCTTGGTTATCCATGGCTGGTTATCCCTTCTCTTACCGCCCTTCTATTTCACTGGAATGTATTTTTGTTGAGCACTATGAAAGAGCTCCATAAAAGTCCTCCACTGTTCTTCAATTGTGTCACCGTTTAGTCTGTGTTTCCAGTCTACTTTAGCCTACTCTGCCCTCATCCCACTATAGTCACCTTTGGTTGAGCATAGTACGCTCGTTTGAGACACTACTTCCTCACCCTCAATCTGTATTACAAATTCAACCATACTTTGATCACTCATTCTGAGAGGATCTTTTACTGGGAGATCGTTTATTATTCCTGTCTCATTGCACAGGACCAGATCTAAGATAGCTTGCTCCCTTGCATCTTCTGTAACATACTGTTCTAAGAATCAATCCCGTATGCATTCTATGAATTCCTCCTCAAGGCTACCCAGTGCGATTTGATTTGACCAATCGATATGAAGGTAAAAATCCCCCATGATTACTGCCGTTCCTTTTTCACATGCCTCCATTATTCCCTTGGTTATTGCCCGCCCCACCATGAAGCTATTATTTGGGGGCCTATAAACTACGCCCACCAGTGACTTTTTCCCCTTACTATCTCTAATCTCCATCCCCAATGATTCAACATTTTTTTCATTATAGCCAATATCGTCATTCACAACTGCCCTGATAGCATTCTTTATTAACAGAGCTACCCCACCTCCTTTCCCTTCTTGTCTATCTTTCCGAATTGTCAGATACCGCTGTATGTTTAATTCCCTGTCCTGGCCAACCTGCAACGTTTCTGCAATGGCCAGCAAATCATACCCATTTATGATGATTTGTGCCGTCAACTCATTTACTTTATTTCGAATGCTGCGTGCGGTTAGGTAGAGTGTTTTAATACTAGTTTTTAAACCATGATTTTTAGTTTTGACCCCTCCTGCAGCCACTTTATATTCATACATATTGTCCCTACCTATCACCTTGTCGGTTACACTTATCCCAGTGCTCGTCTACTCTTTTGCCTCCTGCTTTTTGCATTTTTTCTTGTGGTCCTGTGATCTGAGTTCTCAGCCACTCTAACTAGCTTAGAGCCCTCTCCTGGGTTCCGAATACTCCTTGCATTGCGGCACCGAGATTTCATGCTTGCCTTTTTATGACACTTTGACCCTTTAGAATTTTGCTGTGCATTCGTCTGCTGCAAACTGCAGGGGCCACGTCGCTAAATGGATAAGGCATCTACTTTGATGCAAATACTGATGTTATCAGAAAATTGCAACGCCTAACGCTGCCGTGCTCATTTTGGCAAAACCTGTTCATCTTTATAAAACCAAACCACGTTCGCACTCATTAACTAAAGGTGAGTTCCTCCCAAACAATGCATTGATCTTTATTAAAAGGGATTTTTTTCATGCTGCATATATTGCTCACTGATTTTTGGAGATAGTGTCCAACAAACCAACAATTAGTACCGATAAACTATTCATGTTTCCAGTTCGAACAACAGCTTTGCGTCAATCAGTGTAATAAAGGGCAGTGGAGGGAATTGTGATCAGATTCCAATGAGATCCCCGTGAGTCGATAAAAAAAGGAGCACTTGCAGAATCGCTGCGAGCAGGGTTCGAACCTGCGCAGGGAAATCCCCATTGGATTTCGAGTCTAACGCCTTAACCACTCGGCCATCGCAGCTACACATTAGAGTTGCTTTAATCGTCGAATCGTTGGTGCAATTTATCAGAGAGACCGCCTGCATGCTTGCCCTGTTGGATCTCCCAGACGATGTGAAAATTAAATCGGAGTATCACAGAATCTTTCAGCAAAGAAGGAAAAATTTCGGTCAGAACTGAAAGAATTTACATTTCTGGAAAACTGAACAGTCTGGAGAGCTTCTTTCTCGAAAAACAAGTGAGATATATTTTTAACATTATGAAGGTATTTGATCGAGTTGATGTGGAGAAAAAGTTTGCTATTGTGCAGTAGTTCAGAACGGGAGGTCACTGATAAATTCAGTCGACAATTCAAGAGCAACTTATTTACCAAAGAGTAGTTAGAATGTGGAAGATGCTACACGAGCAGTAGTTGAGGCGAATAGCACAGATTCATTTTAAAGGGATTACCAAAGCACATGACTGAGAAAGCAATAGAACAATATGCTGATAGGATCAAGTGAAGTAGGGTAGTATGCAGCATTAACTCTAGCAACACCAGTTAGGTCCAATTATCTCTTTCTGTGATGCAATCTCTATATAACGTTATGTAACACACATTTTAAACAACAACAACAACTTATATATAATTAGCACCTTGAAATTAGCGAAACGTCCAAGGCGCTTCACAAGAGTATTATGCGATACAAATTTGACACCGAGCCACTAAATACAAATTAGCGCAGGTGACTAAACGATTGGTCAACCAGGTATGCTTGAGAATGAGGAAGAAAGCTGTACATTGCAGGAAGATATCAAAGAACTGGTCAGGGGTTTAATGGAATTCAACCTGGAGAAGTGTTAGATAATGCATTTGGGGAGTGCTTATAGGGAAAGCGAATAAACATTAAATGTTCGGCCACTGATAAGTGCAGAGGTGCAAATGACCTTAGAGTGCATGTCCACAGAATCCTTGACGGTAGCAGGGCAGGTAGATAAGATGCTTGTGAAGGATAGACAGAAAGGAAAAGGAGGCGAGGTGGCGTTGCTGGTTAAAGAGGAAATAAATGCAATGATAAGGAGGGTCATTTACTTGGATAATTTGGAAGCGGTATGGGGGGAGCTGCAGAATACCAAATGGCAGAAAACGCTGGTGGGAATTGTGTACAGACCTCCAAACAGTAGTAGTGAGGTTGGGGACAGCATCAAACAAGAAATAAGGGATGTGTGCAATAAAGGTACAGCAGTTACCATGGGCGACTTTAATCTATATATTGATTGGGCTGACCAAACTGGTAGCAATGCGGTGGAGGACGATTTCCTGGAGTATATTAGGGATGTTTTTCCAGACCAATATGTCGAGGAACCACCGCGAGAGCTGGCCATCGTAGACGAGGTAATGTGTAATGAGAAGGGACTAATTAGCGATCTTGTTGTGCGAGGCCCCTTGGGGAAGATTGACCATAACATGGTAGAATTCTTTATAAGATGGAGAGTGACACAGTTAATTCAGAAACTAGGGACCTGAACTTTAGGAAAGGTAATTTCGATGGTATGAGGCGTGAATTGACTAGAATAGACTCGCAAATTATGCTTAAAAGGTTGACGGTGGATAGGCAATGGCAAACATTTAAAGACCACATGGATGAACTTCAACAATTGTACATCTCTGTCTGGAGTAAAAATACAACGGGGCAGATGGCTCAACCGTGGCTAACAAGGGAAATTAAGGATAGTGTTAAATCCAAGGAAGAGTTATATAAATTGGCCAGAAAAAGCAGGAAACCTGAGGACTGGGAGAAATTTAGAATTCAGCCAAGGAGGACTAAGAGTTTCGTTAAGAGGGGGGAAAAAGAGTACGAGACGAAGCGTGCCCGAAGCATAAAAAATGACTGCCAAATCTTCTATATATAGGTGAAGAGAAAAAGATTAGTGAAGACAAACGTAGGTCCCTTGCATTCGGATTCAGGTGAATTTATAATGGGGAACAAAGAAAAGGCAGACTAATTGAACAAATACTTTGGTTCTGTCTTCACGACGGAAGACACAAATAAACTTCTGGATGTACTCGGGGACCGAGGGTCTAGTGCGAAGGAGGAACTGAAGTATATGCTGATTATATGGGAAATTGTGTTGGGGAAATTAATGGGATTGAAGGCTGATAAATTCCCGGGACCTGATAGTCTGCATCCCAGAGTACTTAAGGAAGTGTCACGAGAAATAGTGAATGCATTCGTGATCATTTTCCAACAGTCTATCGAATCAGGATCAGTTCCCATGGACTGGAGGGTTGGTAATGTAACACCACTTTTTAAAAAAGGAGGGAGAGAGAAAATGGGTAATTATAGATCGGTTAGACTGACATCAGTCGTGGGGAAAATGTTGGAATCAATTATTAAAGATGAAATCGCAGCGCATTTGGAAAGCAGTGACAGAGTCGGTCCAAGTCAGCATGGACTTATGAAGGGAAAATCAAGCTCCAGCATTTTCTGAATATGTAACTTGCAGAGTGGACAAGGGAGAACCAATGGATGTGGTGTATTTGGACTTTCAAAAGGCTTTAGATAAGGTCCCACACAATAGATTTTTTGTGCAAAATCAAAGCACATGGTATTTGCGGTAATGTACTTACGTGGATAAAAACAGAGAAACAAAGATAATAGGTGCAGGAGTAGGCCATTCGGCCATTCGAGCCTGCACCGGCATTCAATAAATCATGGCTGAACATTCCTTCAGTACCGCTGTCTTGCTGTCTCTCCGTACCCCTTGATCCCCTTAACCGTAAGGGCCATATCTAACTCCCTCTTGAATATATCCAATGAACTGGCATCAACAACTCTCTGCGGCAGGGAATTCCACAGGTCAACAACTCTCTGAGTGAAGACGTTTCTCCTCATCTCAGTCGTAAATGGCCTGCCCATTATCCACGACTATCTCCCCTGGTTCTGGACTTCCCAATATCGAGAACATTCTTCCCGCATCTAACAGATACCCTCTCATCCTTCTAAACTCCAGTGAATAAAGGCCGAGTTGATCCAGTCTCTCCTCATATGACAGCCCAGCCATCCCTGGAATCAGTCTGGTGAACCTTCGCTGCACTCCCTCAACAGCAAGAACGTCCTTCCTCAGACTAAGAGACCAAAACTGAACACAATATTCCAGGTGAGGCCTCATTAAGGCCCTGTACAACTGCAGTAAGACCTCCCGGCTCCTGTATTCAAATCCCCGAGCGACGAAGACCAACATACAATTTGCCTTCTTTACCACCTGCTGTACCTGCGTGCCCACTTTCAGTGACTGATGAACCATGACACCCAGCTCTCGCTGCACCTCCTCTTTTTCTAGTCTGCCACCATTCAGATAATATTCTGCCTTCGTGTTTTTGCCCCCAAAATGGATAACATCACATTTATCCAGATTTTTCTGCATCTGCCATGTATTTGCCCACTCACCCGATCTGTCCACATCATCCTGCAGCCTCTTAGCGTCCTCCTCACAGCTCACACCGCCACCTAGTTTAGTGTTATCCACAAACTTGGAGATATTACACTCTATCCCTTTATCCAAATCGTTAATGTATATTGTAAAGAGCTGGGGTCCCAGCATTGTGCCCTGCGGCACTCCACTAGTCACTGCCTGTCATTCTGAAAAGGATGCATTTATCCCGACTCTCTGCTTCCTGTCTGCCAACCAGATCTCTATCTACGTCAGTACATTACCACCAATACCATGCACTTTGATTTTGTATACCAATCTCTTGTGCGAGACCTCGTCAAAAGCCTTTTGAAAGCTCAAATACACCACATCCATTGGTTCTCCTTGTGCACTCTACTAGTGACATCCTCAAAAAATTCCAGAAGATTCGTCAAGCTTGATTTCCCTTTCATAAATCTATGCTGACTCGGTCCGATCCTGTCACAGCTTTCCAAATGGGCTCTGTAATGATTGATTCCAATATTTTCCCCATTATGGATGTCTGGCTAACCGGTCTATAATTACCCGCTTTCTCTCTGCCTCCATTTTTAAAAAGTGGCGTTACATTAGCTGCCCTCCAGTCCATAGGACCTGATCCAGAGTCGATAGCTTGCTGGAAAATGATCACGAATGCATCCACTATTTCTCAGGCCACTTCCTTAAGTAATCTGACATGCAGACTATCAGGACTCGGGGATTTATCGGCCTTTCATCCCATCAACTTCCGTAACACAATTTCCCACCTAGTAAGGGTATCTTTCAGTTCCTCATTCTCACTAGACCCACTGTCCCTTATTACATTCGGACGGTGATCTGTATCTTCCTTTGTGAAGACAGTACCAAAGTGTCGAGAACTGGTTGGCAGACAGGAAGCAGAGAGTCTGGATAAACGGGTCCTTTTCAGAATGGCCGGCAGTAACTAATGGAGTGCCTCAGGGCTCAATACTGGGAACCCAGCTCTTCACAGAATACATTAATGATTCAGATGAAGGAAATGAGTGTAATATCTCCACGTTTTCAGATGAAACTAAATTAGCTGGCGGTGTGAGCCCTGAGGAGGACGCTAAGAGGCTGCAGGTTGACTTGGAGAGGTTAGGTGAGTGGGCAAATACATGGCAGGTGCAGTATAATGTTGATAAATGTGCAGTTATCCACTTTGATGGCAAAACAACGAAGGCAGAATATTATCTGCACGGCGGCAGATTAGGAAAAGGTGAGGTGTAACGAGACCTGGGTGTCATGGTTCATCAGTCATTGAAAGTTGGCATGCAGGTACAGCAGGCTGTGAAGAAGGCAAATGGTATGTTGGCCTTCATAGCTAGGGGATTTGAGTAATGGAGCAGGGTCGTTTTACTGCAGTTGTAAAGGGCATTGGTGAGACCTCACCTGGAATATTGTGTTCAGTTTTGGTCTCCTAATCTGATGAAGGAAGTTCTTGCTCTTGAGGGAGTGCAGCGAAGTTTCACCAGACTGATTCCAGGGATGGCTCGACTGACATTTGAAAATAGACTGGATCAACTGGGCCTTTATACACTGGAGTTTAGAAGAATGAGAGGGGATCTCGTAGAAACATGTAAGATTCCGACGGGACTGGACAGGTTAGATGCGGGAAGAATGTTCAAAATGTTGGGAAAGTCCAGAATCAGGGGACACAGTCTGAGGATAAGGGGTAGGCCATTTAGAACGAAGATGAGGCGAAACTTCTTCACTCAGAGAGTTGTTAACCTGTGAAATTCCCTGCCGCAAAGAGTTGTTGATGCTAGTTCATTGGATATATTCAACAGGGAGTTAGATATGGCCCTTATGGCTAAAAGGATCAAGAGGTAGGGAGGAACAGGAAAGCGGTACTGAGGGAATGATCAGCCATGATCTTATTGAGTGGTGGTGCAGGCTCGAAGTTTCGAATGGCGGACTGCTGAATCTATTTTCGATGTTTCTATGTTGAGAAGCAACACGGAATACTTGCCTTCATTAGATGAGCCATAGAATATAAGATCGGGGAAGTTATGCTTCAAATGTGTAAAACTCTAGTTGGGCCACCGCTAGATTATTGCATGCTTCTCTGGTCACCGCATTACAGGAATGATCAGACAGCACTCGCGAGCATACAGGTTAGATAAAGGCGGATGGTGAATTTAGCTCTGAGTAAATATTGCATCAGCTGGGTTTGTTTTCTTTGGAACACAGGAGGCTAAGGGGGTCCGTATTGATGTGAATAAAATTATGAGTGGCCAAGATCGAGTGCATAGAAAGGATCTATTTCCCTTAGCAGAGTGGTCAACAACCAGGCGTCATAGATTTAAAGTAATTGGTAGGAAGTTTTCCGGAATTTGAGGTACACTGTTTTCACCCAGGGGTGGTGAGAGTCTGGAACCCACTCCTGAAAGTGATTTAGAGACAGAAGTCCTCACCAATTTTAAACGTCCTTGAATGTGCACTTCAATTCCAGTAACCTAAAAGGCTATGGACCAAGAGCTGGAAAGTGGCATTCGTCTGGATAGTTCGGATTTAGTCGGAATTTAGGTCATGATCTGGTGTTTATTCGGCAGCTCAGTGCATTCTGCAGCAAATCAATACTTCAGAGAAGGGAAAGTGCGTTCCCTGCAATTCCTGCTACACAAGTGGCTCCAATCCTACCCACTTTTCCATTGAGTTCTCTTAGAACCTGAGTCTATTAAACAGGAACAAGAGCAAGGCATCGAACCTGTTACAGAAGGACAGCAGAATTCCATTAGCCCCTCGAGCCAGTTGCAAAGGACAAGAGGAAGTAATTCAGATCCTTGGGCTTTTTATACAAGAATAGTAGAACGCCTTCGGCCGCTCCTACCTGCTGCATAGATGACGAGGAGACACACTTTCCTGTTACACAGATTTAGCTGGACGCCATTTAGCCGCATTGCACTGTTGCACAGGTAAAGGAAGAGGCCATTAACGCCTCAAATCTGAGCCTTTGGAGAGGCAGAAGCCGATCAGTTCATTGAGCTTGCTCTACAAGAAGAGTATAAGTCCATTTAGATCCTAGAACATAGAAACATAGAAAACGGGAGCAGTAATAGTCCATTCGGCCCTTCGAGTCTGCACCGCCATTTAATATGATCATTCCTAATCCTCTATCTCAACACCATATTCACGCTTTTCCCCCCATATCACTTAATGTCTTTTGTGTCTAGAAATCTACCTCCCTCTTAAATATATTCAGTGACTCGACCTTCACAGCCTTCTGTGGAAGGGAATTCCACAGCTGCACCTCTCTCTGAGTGAAATTAAACCTCCACTTCTCCTTTCTAAACTTCCTACCCCGTATACTGAGACTGTGACCCCTTGTTATAACCTTCCCAATCAGGTGAATTACCTTCCTCACATCCAGTCTATTCAACCCGTTCAGAATGTATACGTTTCAATGAGATCCTCTCTCATTCTTCTAAACTCTACAGAATACAGGAAGAGTCGACCTAATCTCTGCTCGTACGACAGTCCTGCCATCCCAATAATCCATCTGGTGAACCTTCGCTGCACTCCCTCTATGGCAAGTATATACTTTCTTGGGGTAACGAAAGCAACACTGCACACAATAATCCAGGTGCCGTCTCACCAAGGCCCTGTAGAACTGTAGTAACACATCTTTACTCATTTACTCACATCCTCTTGGAATGAAGGCCAACATATCATCTGCCTTGCCAACTGCTTGCTGCACCTGCATGTATGCTTTCAATAGAATATATTACAAGGACACCAGGTCCCTCTGCCCATCGATCCTGTTTCCTGTCCATTAACCAATTTTCAATACATGCTAATATATTACCCCAATCATATATGCTTTAATTTTGCACACTACATCGTAAGTGGGACTTTATCAGAGGCCTTCTGAAAATCCAATACACTATATCCACTGATTCTCCCTGAACCTTTCTGTCAGTTACATCCTCAAAATCTCGAGTAGGTTTGTCAAACATGGTTTTCTTTTCATGAATTCATGTTGACTTTGTCTAATCCCTTTGATATTATCTAAGTGTTCCGTCATAAAGCCTTTACTATAGATTCTCGCATTTTCCCCACAACTGGTGTTCGGCTAACCGGTCTGTCGTTCCTTTTTTTTCCTCTCCTTCCATTTTTAAACAGTGGGGTTACATTTGCCACCGTGCAAACTGCAGGAACTGTTCCATAATCTATAGATGTTTGGAAGATGTCAACCAATGCAAGCACTATTTCCATTGCAACCTCTTTTAGTACTCTGCTATGCAGATCATCAGGCCCTGGTGATTTATCGGCCTTCATTCCCATTAGTTTCCTCAGCACTATTTTCTTTCAAATAATCATATCCGTTAATTCGTCTTGCTCACTAGACCTTTGGTTCAAAAGCATTTTTGGGATTTTATTTATGTCCTCCATGAAGACAGAACCGAAGTATTTATTTAATTGTCCTGCCATTTCCTTGTTCCACATTATAAATTCCCCCATTTCTGTCTGTAAAGGGCATCCATTTGTCTTCACTAATCATTTCCTTTTTACGAACTTGTAGAATCTACTGCAGCCGGTTTTTATGTTCCTTGCAAGTTCACTCTTATACTCTATTTCTCGCCTCTCAATCAATCTCTTGGCACATTTTTGTTGAATTCTAAATTGTTCCCCATCCTCAGGCTTGTACTTTTTCTGGCAACTTTGTATAACTCTTCATTTTATCTAATACTATCCTTAATTTATTTTGTTAACCATGGTTGGGCCAGCATCCTTTTTTTTTACACCAGAAAGGAAAGTATAACTGCTGCAATTGATACATTCGTTTTTGAAATGTTATTCCTTGCCCATCCACCAACATGACGTTTATTGACTTATCCCAATATATTATACCCCATGCAATTTATTCCCCATGCATTCGTAATTTTCTTTGCTTAGATTTAGGACCATAGATTCGGATTGGGCTACTTCACTTTCCATCTTAATAACGAGTTGAATCGAGTTATTGCCACTCCTCGCTTAAGGACCCCAGACAACTTGACTTTTAATTAACCCCTTCTCTTTCCACAAGACCCAATCTAGGATATTCTGTTCCCTAGTACGCTCCGCAAAATACTGGGTTAAAAAAACAACTGGTACAAACGCCAGGAATTCATCGGCCACATTATTATTACTTTAATTTACATGTAGTTTAAAGTCACCTTCGATGATGGTAGTACCCTTGTTACATGCAGCTCTAATTTCCTGTTAATGTTATCCTCTACACTACCACAACTGTTTGGAGGCCTATGGACAACTCACACCAATCCTTTCTGGTCCTTCGTTCTCCTTAGCGCCATCCAACTGAATCTACATCTTGTCTTTCTGAGCCGAATACCTTTCTCATTATTGCGCTGATATCATCCTTTACCAACAACGCAACACAACCTGTTCTTCCTTTTTGCCTGTCATTTCTAAATACCGAATATCATTTGATATTCAGTTCCCAACCCTGGTCACCGTGCAACCATATATCTGTAATTACAACGATATTGTATCTGTTTACATCTGTTTGCGCTGTTAATTCTTCTTTTGTATTACAGATTCTACGTCCATTCAGATACAATGCTTTGGATTGGTCTTTTTAACATTATTAGAGATCATAACATTTTTTTGCACTTTAGCCCGATTTATCTTATCGCTTTTTTTCTTATCAGGATCGTATTTTTTAGTGCACTCTTTTGTTTGTATACTCTGTCCCTTCTTGACATAATGTGGTTACATTACAACAATCACTTTCCGGCATTGCTTCATTTTCATTTCTCTTTAGCAGTCTAGATTTCTCTGCATTGCGACCGTCCTCCCCACCCCCTCCCCTCCCCCACTCCACTCTCCCCTTAATAGAAGATGTTGCATAGGATTAGGACGAGGCATTTCAGACACACCGACCTGTTATACAGGAACAGGTGGAGAATAATCAACCCCTAGAACCTGTTACATAGGACGCAGGGGATGACATTCCGTCCCTCAAACTATTGCACAGGAACAGCCTGAGTCATTCAGCCCCTCTAGCACATTACACAGCCGGAGGCCTGTGGCACTGGACTAGTAATTCAGTGAGAGAAAATCACAGTCCACCAAGAGAGTAGGACAATTTAAATTCAATTAAATACATCTAGATTTTTAAAAGTATTAATAATATTGACCATTGACGCAACACACCATCTCGTTCATAGTCTCCTTTAGTGAAGGAAATCTGCAGTCCTTACTGGTCTGGGCCCAAATGAGGCGCCAGATCCAAAGCAACGTGATTGGCTCTTTACGGCCCTCTGAAAAGGCCTAGCGAGAAACTCATTTGCATAAGGTGGTTAACCATCACCTTTACAAGGGCAATTAGGGAAGTGCAGTAAAGGCTGCTTTTGCGAGCATTGTCCAGATAATAGAATGAATAAAAGAAACAATAGGATCTCGAGATTGTTACACAGGAAAAAGAAGAACCGCAAGAGAGGTCACAGAATGTGGAGTCTGGAGACAACTAGATAAATGCATAGCTAGCTGGCTTTGAGACAGAAAGCAGAGAGTCGGGGTAAAAGTTAGCTTTTTAGAGTGGCTGAAAGTGGGTAGTGCTGTTCCACAAGGATCGGTGCTGGGACCACATATTAATGACTTCCACCTGGGAATCAAAAACACAATTTCTCAATTTGCGGATGACGCCAAATTAGTTGGATATTCAATATTGAGGATGACTGCAACAAATTCGGTCGCGCGAACCTGTTGCATAGATGAGGAGAAGGCAATGCCAAACCAACGAACCTGTTGCACAGAAATAGTAGGAGGCAATTGCGCCTCTCCAGTCTGTTGCACAAGAACAGGAGAAGGCCATTAACCGCTTGTTAGCGATGTCAACATGCTTGAATGAATAAATTTGTTTTTAAATTGTTACATGGTTACAAGAAGAGTTGGAAAGTGAGATTAGGCGGGATAGCAATTTTCGGGCGGTGCGGACACGCTGGGCCGAAGTGACCTCCTTCCGTGCTGAAAGGTTCTACGAGTCCATGACAAAACATCCCTTTCAAACAGAAACATGATGATTCGGGTCTGACAGGGCATCCGTTTTAGACGGCGGAGGTTGATCCAGTGGCGATTAAAGTTCATGGACCTGAAACGTTCACTCGGTTTCTCTCTCCGCAGATTCTGCCTCATCTGCTGAGTGTTTCCAGATTTTTTTTTCAGCTCAGATTACGCATCGACACTATTTTACTTTTGTATTGATGCACAATTTGGCGACTCTGCGGCGCAATGGATAGCACGTTGTTTTTCTAATTCTTGGCATATTAAACATTCAAAGCTTTTAGGCTCGACTCCCACCAGAGTCAGGATTTGAGCCTGGGCCGCACAGTGAACTTTGCATCAAAGCAATACTTCAGAGAAGGCTTACTGTGGTCCCTGCACTTTCTGTTGAGCAAGTGGCTCCAGTCCTTCCCAATTAGCATCTGAATATTTTGCACACAAGCAATCGAGCCTGTTACACAGGGACAGGTGGAGGCCAATGAGTCACGTATCCCCTCAAACCAATTGCAAAGGGCAGGAGGAATCCATTCAGCTTTGTGCACCTGTTTTACAAGAAATGTCGAACTCCATTCAGTCGCTCGAACCTTTCGCATAGTTGACCATAAGGCAATGCCAAACCAATGAAGCTGTTGAGCAGAAATAGGAGGATGTCATTGAGCCTCTCCAGTCTGTTGCACAAGGACAGGGGAAGGCCATTATGCCATCGAGCCTGAGGCAGAGGACTGGCGGAAGCCATTCAGCTCCATGAGACTTATCTATAAGAAGACTGGAAGTCCATTTAGCCATTCGAAAGGCTGAGGATGAGGCATTTGCGATTAACGAACCTGTTATACAGGAACAGGAGGAGGCTAATCAATCTCCCGATCCTGTAGCGTAGGAACAGGGCACACCATTCCTTCCCTCAACCTGTTGAAAACGAATAGGAGGTGTCATTCAGACCCTTGAGCGCATTGCATAGATGGAGGTCAATCATAGTAGCATGATGGTTATGTCACTGGACTAATAATCCAGAGAGAAGAAATCATAGCCCACCACGAGAGTGTGGAAATTTAAATTCAATTAAGTAAATCTGGAATTTTAAAAGTATCAATAATGATGACCATTGTAACAAACTCCTCATCTGGTTCACTTGTCTCCTTTCGGGAAAGAATTCTGCCGTCCTTACCGGTCTGGGCCAACATGTAACTCCAAACCCACAGCAATGTCGTTGGCTCTTAACTGACCTCTGAAATGGCCTGGCGAGTCAGTCGGTTGCGTAAAGTGACTACCAACAATTTCACAGGGGCAGATGGAGATGGGTAACAAATCCGGCCCTTGCTAGCGATGTCGACATGCTTGAATGAATAAAATAAAAAAAATAGATTGTTACATCGGAACAAGAAGAGCCTCAAGCCAGGTCAGAGAATGCGGAGTCAGGTGACAACAAGCAAAATGGATAGCTAGCTGGCTGCAAGACAGAAATCAAAGAGTATGTGTAAAAGTTGTCGTTTCTTAGACGCAGAAGATGGGTAGTGGCGTTCCACAAGGATCGGTGCTGGGACCACTGTTGTTCAAAATTAATATTAAAGTTTTAGACCTTGGAGTCAAAAACAACATTTGTAAATGTGCGGGTGACACCAAATTAGGAGGGATAGTTAATACGGAGGAACACTGCAACAACTTACAAGAGGACATTAATAAACTTGCAGAATGGGCATATAATTGGCAAATGAATCTCAAACCATATAAATGTGAGGTGTTACATTTAAGTTGGAGACTTAGTGAGGTCACTTATTATTGGAAGTTGCGAGTCTGGGTGGTGTACAGGAACAAAGAGATTTCGGAGAACAAATACAAAAACTCTAAAAAAATAACGGCATAAGTTAGCAAGGCCATACAAAAGCAAACCAAACACGCTGATTTATTTCTAGATATAAGGAATTGAAAAGTAGCGACATTATGCTAAACCTGTATTTAACCTTCATTAGATCACGCTTAGAGTACTACGTACAGTTCTGGTCGCCATATTATAAAAAGGACATCGAGGCATTTCAGAGGATGCAGAGAAGATTTTCAAGAATGATACCTCAAGAAGAGATTCCTCAAGCCAGCGTATACAAATCAGGAAAGGATGAACAGGCAGTGTCTCTTTTCTCTTGAAAAAGGAAGGCTGAGGCGTGACATGATACAGACATTTAAAATTATGAAAGATTTTGATGGAGTGGATACAGTTAGAATGTTTCAACTTGTGGGGAGCAGAATAACTAGACGCAATCAATATAAGATAGTCACCATGAAATCAAAATAGGGAATTCAGATAAAACTTATTTACCCAAAGAATGGTGAAATTGTGGAACTCGGTACCACAGGGAGTGGTTGAAGAGAATAGTATGGAAGTATTTAAGGAGGGGCTAGACAGGCTTTTGAGAGTAAAGGGAATAGAGCATTAGGCTGTTGAGGAATGTTGAGCGGAGGCTCCATTGGAGCATAAAAGTCTGGCTGAGGCGAATGGCCTGTTTCAGTGCTGTATATCCGATGTAATCCAATGCTTGACATGAGTGTACTTGACTCCATTCCGCAGAATGCTACCCACAACCACCTGAATGAGACCCCAACACTGCACGAGGTAGAAAACGCCATAAGAAAGCTAAAAAATAACAAGGCTAAGGGGGCTGACGGAATCATTGCTGAGGCACTAAAGTATGGCGGTGAGGCACTGCTGGCGCGAATACCTGACCTTCTTTCTCTCATCTGGAGGGAGGAAAGCATGCCGGGAGATCTTAGCGATTTAGTGATCGTGAACATCTTTAATAAGGCAATAAGTCCGACTGCAGCAACTAAATGGGAATCTCCCTGCTATCAGCCACTTGGAAAGTCGTCGCTAGCCTTTCCTCAACTGACTTCTCCCTGTTGCCGAGGAGCTCCTCACGGACTTGCAGAGCGGATTTCGTCCGCTCCGGGCAACAACGGGCATGATTTTTTGCAGCACGACAGCTGCAGGAAAAATGCAGGTAACATGGCCTTCTTGGACCTTACAAATGCCTTTCCCACTCTCAACCACGAGAGCCTAAGTAGCGTCGTCCTCCGTTTCGGATGCCACCAAAAGTACGTCACCATCGACAATGACATGCAGGCCGTGATCCTTACCAACGGATCCATCACAGACGCAGTCCACTTCCGGACCGGGTGTCAAGCATCCTGCGTCAACGCTCCAACCCTCTTCTTATTCTTCCTCGCTGCCATGTTCCACCTCACAGTCCACAAGCTCCCCGCTGGAGTGGAACTAAACTACAGAAGCATAGAAAACCTGTTCATCCATCTCCATCCCTAGGCAAGGTCGAAGACCATCCCAACCTCTGTCGTGAGCTACAGTACGTGGATGACGCCTGCGTCTGTGCTGACACAGAGGCTGAACTCCAAGACACAGTCGAGGTATTTACTGAGGCACACGAAAGCATAGCGCTTGCGCTAAACATCAGTAAGACAAAGGTCCTCCACCAACCAGTCCTCGCTGCACAGCACTGACCCCCAGTCGTCAACATCCATGGTACGGCCCTGGACAACGTGGACCAGTTCATTATTTCGGGCGCCTCCTATCAACAATAGCTGGCATTGACGACAAGTTCCAACGACGTCTCCAGTGCGCCAGTGCAGCCTTCGGCCGCCTGTGGAAAAGTGTGTTTGAAGACCAGAACTTCAATACTTTCACCAAGCTCATGGTCGACAGGCCGTAGTAATACCCGCCCTCCTGTACTGCCCAGAGATGTGGAACATGTAAAGTAGACACCGCACGTCGCTGGAGAAATACCACCAACGATTTGTCCGAAATATCCTACAAATCCCCTGGGAGGAGAGACGCACCAAATTTAATATCCTCGTCCAGGCCAACATACCCAGCATTGTAGCACTGACTACACATGATCAGCTCCATAGTTTGCATGCCAGACACGAGACACCCAAGGCAAGCGCTCTACTCGCAACTCGTCCACGGCCAACGAGCCAAAGGTGGGCAGTGGAAACGTTACAAGGATACACTCAAAGCCTCCCTGATAAAGTGTGACATTCCAAATGACACTTGGGAATCACTGGCCCATGATCGCCCTAAGTGGAGCAAGTGCATCCGGGAGGGCGCTGAGCGCCTCGAGTCTCATCCCCGAGAGCATGCAGACATCAAGCGCAGGCAGCGGAAAGAGCGTGAAACAAACCAGACTCCCCGCCCACCCTTTACTTCAACCACTGTCTGTCCCACTTGTGAAAAAGACTGTGGTTCTCGTATTAGACTGTACAGCCACCTACCAACTCATGCTAAGAGTGGAAACAAGTCTTCCTCGATTCCGAGGGACTGCCTATGATGATGATGATGATGATGATGTGAGGCTATTGCACAGTAAGAAGCCTTTCAGTACCTTGAACCTTGAACGCAGGAGCAGGCTATTCATCCCCTCATACATGTTAAATAGTAACAGGTGGCCACCATTCAACCTTCCAAGCGTTTTAAATAAGAACAGGAGGTGGGTCATTCAGCATTTTCCAGACAGTTTTAAAGTTATAGGAAATGACAATTCTGCCCCTCGAATCCGTTGCATAGGAACAGGAGGTTGTCATTAAGCCCATAGATGCTCCTACACTAGAAAAAGAGGAAGACTTTCAATCTCCCGAGCCGGTTACATAGGAACAGGAGAAGAATATTCAACCCACAAAGGCTGGTTAATCAGGAACAGGAGGAGTTCGTTCACTCCCTCAAGCTTGTTAGACAAGACAGCAGGAGGGCATTCAGCCACTCGAGCTTGTTACACAAGAATAGGAGGAGGCCATTCATCCACTGGAGCCTGTTACGCTGGAACGGGGAGAGGCAATTCAGTCCTTCGAGCCTGTGGCAGTGGAACAAGAGGACGTCATTCAGCTCCCATAAATTGTTACACAGAAGCACACTATTCGGCCCCTCAAAACACTTACATTGGAATATAGGGGATGATTAAACGCTATTCAGCCTATTAGACATCAACAGGATACATTGAAACATACAAACATAGAACATGGATGAAGGAGTAGGCCATTCGGCCCTTCGAGCCTGCACCACCATTCATATGATGATGGCTGATCATGCAAAATCAGTACACAATTCCTGCTTTCTCTCCAAACCACTTGATCCCTTTAGCAGTAAGTGGCACATCTTACTCCCTTTTGACTATATCTAACGAACTGGCTACAACAACTTTCTGTGATAGAGAATTCCACAGGTTCACAATTCTCTGAGTGAAGAAGTTTCTCCTCATCTCAGTCCTAAATGGCTTATCCCTTATCCTTAGACTCTGACGCCTAGTTCTGGATTTCCCTAACTTCGGGAACATTCTTCCTGCATTTAACCTGTCCAAACCCGTCAGAATGGTAACTGTTTCTATGCAATCCCCTCTCATTCTTCTAAATTCCAGTTAATAAAAGCCAGTCGATCAAGGAGGAGGCGATTCAAGCCCTCGACCCTTGTATTTAGGAAACGGAGCAGGTCATTCAGCCACTCAAGCCTGTTACATAAGAGCTGAAGGAAGCTATTCATCCCCTTGACCCAGTTGCACAAGTAAAGGATGAAGTTATGAGTACGGTTGCACACTGGTTATGTTACTGGTTGAGTAATTCAGAGGCATGTGTACACATTCAACCATGGCAGCTGTGGAATTTAAATTGAATTCATTAAATACATCTGGAATTAAAATGACGTTATCCTGTCCTTCCTCGTCAACTCTATCAGCCGAATGTTCTATTCACTTCTCCCTCATATACGTATCTCAATTTTCCTCGCCGCCATGCTCCACCTCACAATCAACAAGCACCCCATTGAAACTCAGGACCAGTCGGAAGCTGTTTAAACAACGCCGCCTCCAGGGCAGGTACAAGATCACCCCTACCTCTGTCATTGAGCTGCACTGTGCGGACGCCGCCTGCGTCTGTGCACAATCAGTGGCTGAACTCCAGGGTATAATCACTGCATTCCCTGAGGCATATGAATGCATGGGCCTTACGCTGAACATCCTTAAGACAAAATTCCTTCACCAGCCTGCCATCGCCGCACAGCACTGCCCTCCAGTCATCAAGGCCCAAGGCACGGCCCTGGATAACGTGGACCATTTCACATATCTCTGCAGCCTCTTATAAATAAAGGCATATGTGAATGCAGAGATTCAGCATCGCCTCCAGTGCGCCAGAACAGCCTTCGACCGCCTGCGGAAATGCATGTTTTAAGATCAGATCTTAACAAATCTACTACTAAACTCATGGTTCATCGGGCTGTAGAAATACCCGCCCTCCTGTATGGGTCTGAGGCATGCACGATGTACAGAAGGCACCTCAAGATATATCACCAACGATGTCTCCGCTAGATCGTGAAAATCTCCTTGGAGGACAGGCACACCAACATCAGTGCCCTCGACCAGGCTAAAATACCCAGTCTTGAAGCACTGCCCACACTCGATCAGCTTCGCTGTGCAGGCCACAAATTACGCATGCCAGATACGAGACTCCCGAAGCAAATGCTTTAAGCGGAGCTCCTTCATGGTGACCGAGCCAAAGCAGGACAGCATAAACGTTATCAGGACATCCTCAAAGCCTCACTGGTAAACTGCGGCATCACCACTGACAACTGGGAGACCCTGGCCACAGATCGCCCGAGGTGAAGAAAGTCCATCCGGGAAGGCGTTAAGCTCTTTAAGGCTTGACGCAAGGCGCATGAAGAGCCCAGGCACACGCAGCGGAAGGAGCGCGCGGCAATCCAGCCCAACCGTCCCCTTCCCCCGTCGAATGTCTGTCCCACCTGTGACAGAGTCTGTGGCTCTCGTATCGGACTGTTCAGCCATGAAAGAACTCACTTTGGGAGTGGATGCAACTCCTCCTCAAATCCGAGGGACTGCCTATGATGATAGGGGAATTTTAGGATTTAGCAAAGTAGAACAATATGTGTTTAAATATGACTATGCTGTCAGTCCCGGATCATTCTGTGTCTCATTAAATGGATATGCTGTCAGTTCAGTTCATTCTTTGTCATTATAAAAGGGATGTGCTGTCTGTCCAGGATCATTCTGTGCGTGTGTCTGCTTAATATTAGTGTGATTACAGCTGTGAAGACCGAATTTCTAAGGTGATATATTTGAAAGCGAAATGGGTTTCCTTGCGTAGGAGTGAACCCAGTTGACAGCGCGTCTGTTGAATAATTCAAAATGTATTTATATTTGAGTAAAACCCTCTCTCTAATCATAGCTGAAGCCCTGAAAAAGCTCCCAATTCTCTCCACAACAAAGTGACCAGCTGTGGACACATTTCGAATGGATAAGGCATCCGTGTTCAGTTTTAATCGTGATGTTGTCAGAAGATTGCAGGTTCGGGTTGTGCTCCGGTTGTTTAACTCACCGGGCAAAACTTATTCTTCTGTGTTCCAAATCTCCCCAAAAAGCGACCAATTCTGACAGTTACTCAACTGAAGTTATGGAAACGCCTGCTAACAGAGACTGATTCTGCGTTTTCCACATTGTCGATCTGGGGGCACCCGCAAGGCATGCGACGAACATAAGAAAATAAGCATTAGTAGAAAGGCCCTTCGAGCCTGCTCCGCAATTAAATCAACTCTTATTCTTCTAAACTCTGTAGAATATAGGCCTAGTCTACTCAACCTCTCCTCATGGAAAATAACATTGCGGTTTCGAGTCTGTTGAGGTCTGTTTGCCCAGTGGCTTCCAACATGAAAAGGAACTGTTTTTACCCGACCATTTCTAACAGTCTCTGACCTTACATAACGGACTTAGCGAAATTAATTTTGCTCACAGAAGCTGACTGTCAGTTTTTCACATTGTTGATCGGGATGCACGGGCAGGTCTTGTGGTAAAGAGAACTGTCGTGCACGTATTCTCTTTGAATGACATTTGTTTAAAAATCTTTGTCAGTTCACTCCAGACGAATGATCTGAAGGAAGAAGTGAGGAAAAGTTTCATCTCCGATCCGGATATCTGTTCCACCTTCATTCAAGAATTGAAGAATTCCAATAGTCAGTGTTCATTTTAACAAGACGTGAACAATGCTGGGGCAGAGACCAGTGGTTTTAAGGAGATGTGGATTCAATGCCTATTGTATGTAAGTTTCAGTAAAATTCTGGGATGATTCATCAGCATCAAAAGTTTACAATAAATGAGCACAACGGTTTAGGCGGCCATCGCTTTAACATCCCGTCTCCTGTCTAAGACAACTCAGCCATTCAATTTGGTGCTGTTAGTCTCCAACCAGAAATACTCTGCTAAAAGGTCCCCCTCACCTTCAAAGTCCTGCCCGTGCACCCAGATTGACAAAGTTCAAAATGTAGAATCAGATTCTGCAAGCAAAATGCCTTCAGGAATGCTATAAACTACCTCATGGAATGAAGCCTTTTACTCTGATCACACAGCCTGGCGACGCCGGGTTCATTCCCAGTCATTGCAGAATACTCTACAGATAGATCACATTGGGCGTACGGTGTGCAAATCTGGTCGCCATATTATTTACAAAATTGATATAATGGAACTGTAGAGGGTAAAGCGAGGATTTACAAGGAGGATACATGAAATGCGAGGATATATATCAGGAAAGGATGAACAGGCCGCGTCTCTTTTCACTTGAAAATAGAAGTCTTAGGGTGACCTAATAGAGGTCTGCGAGACATGAAAGGGTTTGATTGCTTGAATACACAGAGAGAGAATTTCCACATGTGGGGAGGACCGTCACTGGAGGGTACCAATATAAGATCGTCACCAACAAATCAAATAAAGAATTCACAAGAAACTTATTTATCAGAGATTGAGAATGTGGAACTCACTATCACAGGGATTTGTTGAAGCAAGTATGATATAATCATTTGAGGGACAGTTAGATAAGTATATGTGCGAAAAAGGAATATAGCGTTATTCTGATGAGAGGATGTCCAGTGGACCATAAAGGTGGGAATCGACTGGTTGGGTCGAATGGCCTGCTCCTGCTCTGTATATCCTAAATAATCGTATGCATTCGGCACACATGATACTAATTCAAAGGCCAGCTCCTTAACACCTTCAGCACTAGAGAATGGGCACTGACTAAAATACAGTGATGAGGATTTTTCAAGATTATTTTGAGATTGACGCTGAATTTAAATGTATCCAAATTCAGGCGAGTTCCTGCGTGCTGAATGGAACACGGGTGTCAGACGTCAAGTCGACACAGCGCCGCATACACCTGGAAACATTGAACTTTACTCAGTTGATTAGTTTTCATTAGTTGCTCATGTGAAGCTCTGAGATTTAGGAAAATGCGGGAAAAATGGAGCAAATTCATAAGTTTATATTTACTTTTATCTAAAAGCCAGCGAGGCTCGCTTATTACTTTGAGAAATTTCATGAGCTGAGTGTAACATGCTTGGTAGAAAAAGATGAATTTGGAAATGAGCTTCAAGGTAAAAGTACAATGAAAAAAAAACAGAGGCATGAAACATTCAACAAAAAAACTACGAGAATGGGATCCGAACCAACACGTGCAGTGTATAAGGAATTAGCAGTACATCGACTTAACCAAACGGCCACCTCGACTGGGGCCTAAAGTGTGATCTGCCCTTCGGTTTCCTGTTTTTTGCATCCAAACATATATACCCTGCGACAAAGTCCAGTTCACCAATTGTATGGCCCGAGCATCCAAGTCAACAACGTTCAAATTCGACAATCAGCTTCTGTAAGCAAAAGCCCTTCCTATACTTCAGGTGAGGGAGTATCAGAAATGGCCAGTTATGAGACAGTTTCAGAGCAGAATAGAAAAGGTATTACCCGGTGAGTTGTACAGCCCCCACAGGACATGGTTAGCATCGAGGTCAGACGCCTTATCCATTGGGCCACATCACACTGCCTTTGCCAGAAGATGTGTTGTATTTGAAACATAAGAACATAAGAAATAGGAGCAGGAGTAGGCTATGTGGCCCTGCTCGGCTATTCAATAAGATAATGGCTGATCTGATAATGCAATCTGCTCCACTTCCCTGTCTGCACTCCATAACCCTTTACCCAATTATTGCTTAAAAAGCTATCGATCTCCACTTTAAATATATTCAGACCAAGCCTCCACAGCGCTCTGGGGCATTGTTTAACAAAACTCTGAGAGAGGAAATGTTTCCTCATCTCAGTTTTAACTAGGTGGCACATTATTTTAAGATTATATCCCCTTGTTTTATTTTCTCCTATGAGTGGAAATATCCTCTCTGCATCCAGCTAGTCGAGCTCCCTAACGATCTTAAACGTTTCAATCAGATCACCTCGCATTCTTCAGAACTCCAATGTGTATAGGGCCAACCTTCCAAACCTATCCTCAAATCAACGCCCTCATCTCCGGCATGAACCTAGTGAACCTTCTCTGAGCAGCCTCCAATGCAGGTACAACCTTCCTTAAATACGGAGAACAAAACTGTACGCAGTACTTCACGTGGTGGCCTGTACAGTTTTAGCAGGACTTCATTGTTTTTATACTCTACCTCCCTTGCAATAAATGCCAACAAGCTATATGCCTTCCTGATTACTTACTGTAACTGAATAATAACGGTTTTGTGGTTAATGCACAAGGACCCACAGGTCTCCTTTTATTGCATCACGTTGCAACGTTTCTCCATTTAAATTGTGGGCCATGAAATGCCATTTTGGCCTTCCCGCGAGAATTTTAGAGAAAATATACGCATCCACATTAAGCTGTTGACCACGTTCGACTTTCTTGAGGACTCCTTCGACTGCGCTTCGCAGTGTGCGCACGGCCTAGAGCTGGAGTCACATTGCTTTGGGCAGCCAATCAGGTGAGGTATCATAGGTATCGGAGGTCCGCAGGATCCTATACTCCTGTTACTATGATTGTGATAGAGCCTGAACACTAAAAACACAGACCCAAACAGCTAAAACACTTAGAAAAAAAATAACTACACTACTTCCATTTAAATGAAAGTTAATAATGTCTTTAAAAAATTCACGATTTTTTTACATTTTCTTTAACAAACTTACCGTTGTGGGGAGGGTTTTGAATGATAAAATATCTTTCAATAACTTTATTTTTATATGTTTTTGTGTTTTTTTAAAACACTTGCGCCTGTAAAAGTCGGCTATGCGCCTGCTTTTTCAGGCGCAAGATTTGTGAGGACATTAGTAAGAATAAATATCGGAAATTTCCACCTACAAGTGTCCTTTCTCCAGAGATACGGCCATCTGTCAAGTCAGAAACTTGCACACTGAAAGCCGGCATTTCCGATGCCTTCCCGGGTCCATAGGAACTCCATACAGACCCGGGGAAGCCGGAATTTCAGGGCCAATATTTGATTTTCTATTATTTCTGGCAAAGTTGATAACCTCACATGTTCCCACATTATAAGCAATCTTCCTAATTATTGCCCAGTCACTTAGCCTGTCTAAATCCCTTTGAAGGTTTGTTTTGTGCTGCTCACGATTTGCTTTCCCACCCATCTTTGTATCATCAGCCAACTTGGCTACTTTACACTCGGTCCCTTCATCCAAGTAATTAATACAGATTTTAAATAGTTGAGGACCCAGCACAAATCTCTGCGGCACCTCATTAGTCACTGTTTCCCATCCGGAAAATTACCCGTTTATCCTGACTCTCTGATTTCTGTTAGTAAGCCAATCCTCTATTCATGCTAATATATTATCACCAACCCCGTGAGCGTTTATCTTGTGCAGTAACCTCTATTGTGGCATCTTATCGAACGCCTTCTGGAAATACAAATGCACCACATCCACTTGTTCCCCCTTATCCACTCTGCTCGATATATCCTCAAAGATTTGCACGATATTTGTCAAACATGACTACCCTTTCATAAAACCATGTTGACTCTGCTTGATTCAATCATGTTTTATCAAATGTCCTGCTACTGCTTCCTTAATAATCGACTCCAGCTTTTTCCCAACGACAGATGTTAGTCTAACTGGTTGAAAGGTTCCTGCTTTGCGTCTGCCTCTTTATTTAAATAGGGGCTTTACCTTTGTGGTATTCCAATCCGCTGGGACGAACCCAGAATCGTGGGCATTTTGGTAGATTACAAACAAACCATTCAGTATCTCTGCTACCTTTTCTTTTAAGACGTGAGGATATAAGCCATCAGGTTCAGGTGACTTGTTCACCTTTAGTCCCATTATTTTACCTCTTATTACTTCATTAGTGATAATGATAGTATTAAGTGCCTCCCTCCCTATAGCCCATGGATAATCCACTATTGGGATGTTTTTAGTGACTTCTACCATGAGAACTGATACAAAATATGTGTTCAAAATCTCTGCCACTTCCCTGTTCTCCATTATTAATTCCCTATTCTCATCCTCCAGGAGACCAACATTTATTTTAGCCACTCGTTTCCTTTGTATATACCTGTAGAAACTCTTACTATCAGTTTTTTATATTTCGTGTAATTTAACATTCATAATCTTTCCTCTTTTAATCATATTTTTAGTCGTTCTTGGCTGGATTTTAAAAATGTCCCAATCCTCTGGACTCGCACGAGTAGACGATTGGGGGAGTGTGACGTAACAGGTGGCCTAAAAGTTGCTGCAAAATAATTCAGAAGAATTTCAGCTCAAATGAACTCCAATCAGAGCGGATTACGAGCAAATGCCTCCACCTACTGATTCACTACGAGTAGGGCTCGAACCGACTCGGAAACAATTCCATTAAATTCCGAATCCAACGATTTAAGTACATTATCACTGCAGATAGCACATTGCATTTTTAAACACACACCGAGTGAAGCAGCACTGACAGCACAACCATTTTAAACAGACAAAGATTAATCCGAGACTGACAGTACAACTTGATGTCGCTGTATTACGCAGTAGAAATCGGGATAGGCTGAATCACTTTCGGCAGAAAATAAACTGTGCACTCCCTGCTTGTCTCAGCTAATCAGCTCGGTGGTCAAGGGGTATGATTGTCTCTTAGATAGGAAAATAATGGAACCCTTACGAATGGATAAAATAGAAGAACATCTCGAAACCAAAAGTATAAAAATGAATAATCAGCATTGATTTCAACAGGGAAAGTCCTGCTGGACCAACCTAACATACTTTTTGAAGAGGTAATAGAGAGAATAGACATTGATAAGGCAATAAGTGCGAAGTATCGAGATTTTCAAAAGATCTTCGCTTTGATAGCAAATAATAGCCTACTGAACACGGTGAGGGAATAAGTAGCAGAATGGATAGCGAGCTCGCTTCAAGACTTAATTCAGAGATTGGACATAAACGGTAGCTATTCACATTGGCAGAAGGTCGGTAGTGGTTGTCCAAAAGGATCAATGCTGGGATCACTATTGTTCACAATTTAAAATAACGATTTAGATTTGGAACTAAAACAGAATTTCCATATTAGTTAATGATACCAAATTGGAGGAAATTTATACTGAGAAGGACTGCAGCAAATTAAGGACAACACTGATAAACAGGCAGAATGGGAACATCATTGCCAATGAAGTTCCACACACATAAATGTGAGTCATTACACTTTGGTGGGAAGAATATGGAGGTCACTTATTACTTGGCGCAAATGACTCTCGGGGGCGGGGCGGAAGTGGGGAGTGGACCAATAGGATCTGTCATTACAACAACTCACTAAAATTGTGACAGAGGTTAGCAAGGCAAACTTAAAGTAACTAAGAGTGGAGGTTATTTCTAGTGCTATAGAATTGCAAAGTAGGAAAGTTATGCTGAACCAGTATTGAACCTCGGTTAGACCACACTTTGAGTACTGCATGCAGTTCTGGTTATAAAGATGATATAGAGGCACTTTGGAGGGTGCAGAGAGGATTTACACGGACGATACCAGACACGGGATGTTATTCATAAGAGGAAATAACGAACAAGCGAGGGAATTCAGAAGCAACTTCTTTCTGGAAAGAGTGGTGAGAATGTGGAACTCAAAAGTGCAGGAGAGGTTCAAACGAAGATTATAGATAAATTTAAGGAGAGGCTATACAAGCATATGAGGGGAAAGGAATAGAAGGCTATGCTGATAGATTTAAATCAGGAAATACTCGGGAAGATTCGATTAGAGCATAAACGCTGGCATGGTTGGATTAAGCAGAAAGGCAGCGTAGGCTATGCTGTCCTTTGTAAGCCTATACATTTCCGTTATCTGCAGCATTTGGCATTGGATTCAATGACAAGCTCTCTGGGTATATGTAGGAGTGTATGGGTCACTATAAGAACTTTCAGTTTCTGTGTAGTAGTTTCTAGATCTCGTTAGTTGCTGTCTGGGTCTGTGTTGCATCTGCCTGTGTCAGATATTGAGCTGACTGTGTCTGTCTAAGTGTTGTCCGTGATTGTGGAGGAGCGTCGTGGTTTGTATTGCAGCTCCATGTGTCAGGTTTGGAGCTGACTGGGTCTGTGCAAGAGTTGTCTCTGTTTGTGTCGGAGAGTCTGCGTCCTTGTTGGAGTGTGTCGTTCTGTGGTTGATCTCCCTGGGTCAGTGTTGCTCTGTATTGGCGTTTTTGATTCATTGCCGATAATGTCTTGATCTTCAAATGAGGTGTCTGGGTCTCCGAAGCTAGCTGTCTGGCTCGGTGTAGGAGCAGTCTGGTCCTTTGCTGGAACAGTCTGCGCCCGTGTAAGAACTGTTCATCCCTGTGTAAGAGCTCACTTGGATCTGTTTTGGTGATGCCTTGGCCAAGGTAGATCTATCTATGTCTATGCAGGAGGGAATTAATCTGTCTCGGAGATACCTATGTCTCTGAAAGGAGCTGTATGGGTCTGTGTAGGATAGTTTGTGCCTGTGCTGTTGATCTGTGCTTCAGTGTAGCATCTGCCTGATTCTGTAAACGAGCTGCCTGCTTTCACGGAGGAAATGTCAGTGTCTCTGTCGAAGCTCTCTGGAAAAGTGTTGTTAATGTCTGCGGCTGATGAGGATATGTTTGCTCCTGTGTAGTTGATGCTGCGTCTGTGAAAGGAACTGCCTGAATCTGTAAACAAGGATTTTGATGCTGTGTATGATGTTTGCCTGTCTGCACTGGAGTGTATGGATCTGTGCAGTAACGTCTGGCTCGGTGCAGGATCAGTACTCCTCTGTACGGGAGCTGCCTGGGTCTGTTTAGCCGCTGTCTGGGTCGGTGCAGGACAAGTCTGGATCTGTGAAGGTCGAGTGTGGGAGTGTGAAAGAACAGTTTGAGTCAGTGTTGCAGCTGTCTGGGTCTGTGAAGGAATAGTTTGGATCTGTGAAGGAACATAGAAACTTAGAAATCCACAGCG
The DNA here is from genome assembly GCF_044704955.1 of Pristiophorus japonicus. Taxonomy (NCBI): domain Eukaryota; kingdom Metazoa; phylum Chordata; class Chondrichthyes; family Pristiophoridae; genus Pristiophorus; species Pristiophorus japonicus. Next base: position 897,616 of record NW_027250777.1, read on the forward strand.
CTGACGGAGACCACTTCGGCCCAGAGTATACGTGCCGGCCGACAAAGAGCCACAAGGCCCTTTGATCAACAACCCTGAAGGCTATATATGAATCTGTGAAGATTGACAATGGCGGAAAGTTAAAGAATGCCCAGCCCAATAATTCCGCCCCACACAACTGCTACACCTCTTGCACCGAAATATTATACACACCACCCCAACAGGAGAACTCATGGGAGAAGCAAAAAACAGAAAAAACCGCAAGATAATGTGGGGAAAAAAAATCTCTGTAAATTCCTCTCCATCTTGTCGATTGAAATTTGTCCAGGAGATCACCTTGGCCGTATTTGATTCCCTGCATTTCTTACGATTATATCTGCGCCAGCCAACAAGAGGTTATCCGGCCTAATCCCACCTACCAGCTCTCGGTCCATAACTCGACAGCTTACAGCAAGGACATTATAATTGACTGTATAAAACATTGGTCAGACGGCAGCTGGAAAACTGTGTGCAGTTCTCGTCATCACATTTCAGAAAAAAGATGGAATTCCGCTTGAAAAGGGTACTGAGGAGATTTACAAAAATATTTGCCTGGACTGGAGAATTTTGGTGATGAGGAAAGATTGGAAATGCTGAGTCTGGTTTCTTTGCAACAGGGGAGGCTGAGGGGATATTTTATTGAGGTGCATAACTTTATGAGGGCCCTAGATAGAGTTGGTAGGAAGGAATTGTTTCCCTTTACAGAGTGGTCAACAACCAGGGGGAATGATTTTAAAGTAATTGCGGGGTGGACCACTTTCCCTCTCTCGGGAGCCTCCTATCAACAAGAGCAGGCATTGATGATGAGAGGCAACACCGCCTCCAGTGCGCCAGTGAAGCCTTCGGCCGCCTGAGGAAAAAAGTGTTTGAAGATCAGTCCCTTAAAACTGTCACCAACTCATGGTCTACAAGGCCGTAGTAATACCCGCCCTCCTGTATGGCTCAGAGACCTGGACCATGGACTGTAAACACTTCAAGCCACTGGAGAAAACCGCCAGCGATGTCTCCGCAAGATCCTGCAAATCCCTTGGGAGGACAGACGCACAAACATTATCGTCCTCGCCCAGGACATCATACCCAGCATTGGAGCACTTACCACACTTCATCAGCTGCGCTGGGCAGGCCACATGACACACACGAGATTGCAAAAGCAAGCGCTCTTCTAGGAACTCGTCCACAGCAAGTGAGCCAAAGGCGGGCAGAGGAAACGTTACAAGGACACGCTCAAAGCCTCCCAGATAAAGTGTGAGATCCCCAATGACACCTGAGAGTCCTTGGCCATAGACTGCGCTAAGTGGAGGACGTGCATTCGGGAGTGTACTGAGCTCCTCGAGAATCGTTGCCGAGAGCATGCAGAAATCAAGCGTGGAAGGAGCGTGCGGCAAACCAGGCTCCCTTTCCATCCTTTCCCTCAACGAACATTTGTCCCACCTGTGACAGAGACTGTAGTTCTCGTATTAGACTGTACAGCCACCTAAGAACACATGCTAAGAGTGGAAGCAATCATCCTCGATCCCGAGGGACTGTCTATGATGATGAATTAGGGGGAGTGTTAGACGAGCTATGAGGGTAAATATCTTTACCCAGGGGGACCTTGTAGTCGGGAACTCATTGCCTGGATGGGCGGTAGCGGCAGAAATCCTCACACATTTTAAAAATACTTGGATGCCACTTAAAGTGCTGTAACCTACTTAGAGCTGGGAAGTGAGAATTAGGCTGGAAAGCTCTTGGTCGGCCTATGCGGATACGACTGGCTGAAATGGCCTCGTTCCATGATCTACATTTTTGCATTTCCTACATTACAACAGTGATCACACTTTAAAAGTAATTAATTTGCTCTGAACCGCCTTGTGAAGTGCTGAGGTGAATGTCGCTGCAGAAATGCTCGCATTTTAATTTAAAAGTGTCCTAAGAAAAGGCACAGTGTTCAGGCGGGCTAGCTCAGTTGGTGAGTGCGCCGTACTAATAATGCAAAATTCCAGGGTTCGAACTCATTACGGGCCATTTATTATATTTTTGGTCGGTGCTGTTGGGCTGCAAGTATTTTAGAGCAGCTTACACATTCAGGAACGAAAATCACACCGGACCTATAGTACATTGAAGTAACGCTGCAAAACATTAGTTCTGCCGAGAGCTGATGGCCCTGCGGAGTGTTTCCAGCATTTAATGAATAATTGCATATCCTCCGGGACTTTGTGACTTCTCGTATTTCAATCAGTGAAAGGCTCACTGCCGCTGATTGGTTTGCAGTGCAAAGTATGGAACTGATCAAAATACAATTCCGCTGTGTAATCCTTCATTCTCATCATTAGCCTGCTGCAAAGTGCAGGGGCCACGTCGCTTAATGGATAAGGCATCTCACTTTGATGCAAACGCTGATGTTATCAGAAAATCGCAACGTCAAATGCTGCCGCGGTTATTTTGTCAAATCTTGTTCAACTTTATAAAACCAAACCACGTTCCCACTCATAAACTGAAGGTCATTTCCTCCCGAACAATGCAGCGATCTTTATTAAAAGGCATTTTTTCAAGCGGTGTATATTTCTCACGGATTTTTGCAGATAGTTTCCAACAAACCAACAATCACGAATTAATACCGATAAACTGTTAGTGTTTCCAGTTCGAACAGCTTCGCGTCTATCAGTGTAATAAAGGGCAGTGGAGGGAATTGTGGTCAGATTCCTGTGATATCCAGAGGGAGTCGAGTAAAAAAAAAGTTGCCTGTTGAATCACTGCAACGAGGGTTTGAACTTTCGCAAAAAAACCCTCTTGGCCTTTAAATCCGACGCCTTAACCACTCGGCCATCGCAGTTACACGATAGCGCTGTTTTAATAGTCCAATGGTTGGTGCAAATTATCAGAGAGACTGCCTGCATGCTTGCCCTGTTGCCTCTCCCAGACGATGTGAAAATTAAATCGTAGAATCATAGAATCTCACAGCAAAGAAGATAACATTTCTGTCAGAACGGAAAGAATTTACATTTCGGGAAATGTAAATGAACAGACTGGGGAGCTTCTTTCAAGAAAAACAAGGGAGATATATTTTTAACATTGTGAAGGTATTTGATCGGGTTGATGTGGAGAAAATGTTTGATATAGTGCAGGAGTTCAGAACGGAGGTCACCGCGAAATTCAGTTGGCAATTCAACAGTAACTTATTTACCAAAGAGTGGTTAGAATGTGGAAGATGCTACACGAGCAGTAGTTGAGGCGAATAGCACAGTTTTATTTTAGAGGGAGTACCTAAGCACATGACTGAGAAAGCAAAAGAACAATATGCTGCTCGGATCAGGTGAAGTAGGGTAGTGTGGAGCATTAACTTCAGCAACACCAGTTAGGTGCAATTGTCTCTTTCTGTGGTGAAAACTCTATATAACGTTACGTAACACACATTGTAAACAATAACTTATATACAATTAGCGCCTTGAAATTAGAGAAACGTCCAAGGTGTTTCACAAGAATATTATGCGATACAAATTTGACACCTAGCCGCTAAATATAATTTAGCGCAGGCGACTAAAAGATTGGTGAACCAGGTATGGTTGACAATGAGGAAGAAAGCTGTACATTGCAGGAAGATATCAAAGAACTGGTCAGGAGTTTAATGGAATTCAACACGGAGTAGTGTGAGATAATGCATTTGGGGAATGCTTATAGGGAAAGCGAATAAACATTAAATGTTCGGCCACTGATAAGTGTAGAGGAGCAAATGACATTGGAATGCATGTCCACAGAACCCTTGACGGTAGCAGGGCAAGTAGCAAAGATGCTTGGGAAGGATAGAGAGAAAGGAAAAGGAGATGGGGTGGCGTTGTTGGTTAAAGAGGAAATTAATGCAATAGTAAAGAGGGAGATTAGCTTGGATGATATGGAAGCGATACGGGTCGAGCTGCAGAATGGCAGAAAACGCTAGAGGGAGTTGTGTACAGACCTCCAAACACTAGTAGTGAGGTTGGGGACTGCATCAAACAAGAAATAAGGAATGTGTGCAATAATGGTACAGCAGTTACCATGGGCGACAAAATCTACATATTGATTGGGCTGAACACATGGTAGCACTGCGGTGGTTGACGATTTCCTGGCGTGTATTAGGGATGGTTTTCGAGATCAATATATCGAGGGACCAACTAGAGAGCTGGCCATCCTAGACTGGGTAATGAGTAATGAGAGGGGACTAATTGGTAATCTTGTTGTGCGAGGTCCCTTGGGGAAGAGTGACCATAACATGGTCGAATTCTTTATTAAGATGGAGAGTGACACAGTTAATTCAGAAACTAAGGACCTGAACTTAAGGAAAGGTAATTACGACGGTATGAGGCGTGAATTGGATAGAATAGACTGGAAAATTATATTTAAAAGGATGACGGTAGATAGGCAATACCAAACAGTTAAAGACCACATGGATCAACTTTAACAATTTACATTCCTGTCTGGAGTAAAAGTAAAACGGGGCAGATGGCTCAACGGTGGCGAACAAGGGAAGTTAAGGATAGTGTTAAATCCAAGGAAGAAGCATATAAATTGGCCAGAAAAAGCAACACACCTGAGGACTGGGAGAAATATACAATTCAGCAGAGCAGGACAAAGGGTTTAATTAAGAGAGGGAAAATAGAGTACGAGAGGAAGCTTGCTGGATACATAAAAAATGAGTGCAAAAGCTTCTGTCGATATGTGAAGTGAAAAAGATTAGTGAAGACAAACGTAGGTCGCTTGCAGTCGAATTCAGGTGAATTTATAATGGGGAACAAATAATTGTAGAGTAATTGAACACATACTTTGGTTCTGTCTTCACGATGGAAGACACAAATAACCTTCCGGATGTATTAATGGACTGAGGGTCTCGTGAGATGGAGGAACTGAAGGATATCCTTTTTAGATGGGAAATTGTCTTAGGGAAAATGATGAGATTGAAGGCCGATAAATCCCCGGGGCCTGATAGTCTGCATGCCAGAGTACTTAAGGAAGTGACCCTAGAAATAGCGGATGCATTGGTGATCATTTTCAAACAGTCTATCGATTCTGCATCAATTCCCATGGACTAGAGGGTAACTAATGTAACATCACTTTTTAAAAAAGGAGGGAGAGAGAAAATGGGTAATTATAGACCGGTTAGCCTGATATCAGTAGTGGGGAAAATGTTGCAATCAATAATTAAGGATGAAATAGCAGCGCATTTGGAAAGCTGTGACATGGTCGATCCAAGTCAGCATGGATTTATGAAGGGAAAATCATGCTTGACAAATCTTCTGGAATTTTTGACGATATAACTGGTAGAGTGGACATGGGAGAATCTGTGGATGTGGTGTATTTGGACTTTCAAAAGGCTGTTGACAAGGTCCCACATAAGAGATTGGTGTGAAAAATCAAAGCACATGGTATTGGGGAAAATGTACTAATGTGGATAGAGAACTGGTTGGCAGACAGGAAGCGGAGTGTCGGGATAAACGGATCCTTTTAAGAATTTGCAGGCAGTGATTAGTGGAGTGCCGCAGGGCTCAGTGCTGGGATCCCAGCTCTTCACAGTAAACATTAATTATTTGGATGAAGGAATTGAGTGTAATATCTCCAAGTTAGCAGATGAAACTAAATTTGGTGGCGGTGTGCGCCATTAGGAGGACGCTAAGAGGCTGCAGGATGACTTGGACAGGTTAGGTGAGTGGGTAAATACATGGCAGATGCAGTATACTGTTGATAAATGTGAGGTTATCCACTTTGGTGGCAAAAACACGAAGGCAGAATATTATCTGAATGACGGCAGATTAGAAAAAATGGGGGTGCAACAAGACCTGGGTGCCATGGTTCAGCAGTCTTTAAAAGTTGGCATGTCGGTACAGCAGACGGTGAACAAGGCAAATGGTATGTTGGCCATCATAGCTTGGGGATTTGAGTATAGAGCAGGGTGGTCGTACTGCTGTTCTACAGGGCCTTGGTGAGACCTCAACTGGAATATTCTGTTTAGTTTTGGTCTCCTAATCCGAGGAAGGACATTCTTGCTACTGAGGGAGTGCTGCATAAGTTCACCAGACTGATTCCAGGGATGGCTGGACTGACATATGAGGAGAGATTGGATCAACTGGGCCTTTATACACTGGAGTTCAGAAGGATGAGAGGGGATCTCATAGAAACATATAAGATTCTGACGGGACTGGACAGGTTAGATGCGGGAAGAATGTTCCTGATGTTGTGAAAGTCCAGAACCAGGGGACACAGTCTTAGGATAAGGGACAGACCATTTAGCATAAGATGAGGAGAAACTTCTTCACTCAGAGAGTTGTTACCTGTGGAATTCCCTGCCGCAGAGAGTTATTGATGCCAGTTCATTGGATATATTCAACAGGGAGTTAGGTATGGCCTTACGGCTAAATGGATCAAGGGGTATGGAGAGAAACAGGGAGGGGGTACTCAGGGAATGATCAGCCATGATCTTATTGAGTTGTGGTGCAGGCTCAAAGTGTCAAATGGCGTATGCTGCGCCTATTTTCTATATTTCTATGTTAAGAATCAACAGGGAATAGTTGCCTTCATTAGATGAGCCATAGAATATAAGATCGGGGAAGTTATGCTTCAAATGTGTAAAACTCTAGTTAGGCCACAGCTCGAGTATTACATGCTGTTCTGGTTACCGTACTACAGGAAATATCTGACTGCACGCGTGAAGATACAGGGTAGACTTCGGCGGATGGTGAATTTAGCTCTGAGTAAATATTGCATAGACTGGGTTTGTTTTCTTTGGAACAGAGGAGGCTAAGAGTTGTCCGTATTGAAGTGAATAAAATTATGACGAGCCTAGATAGAGTGAATAGAAACGAACGATTTCCCTGAGCAGAGTTGTAAACAACCAGGCGGCATAGATTTAAAGTAATTGGTAGGAGGTTATAAGGGAGTTGAGGTGCAATGCTTTCACCCAGGGAGTGGTGAGAGTGTGAAAATCACTGCCTGAAAGGACTTTAGAGGGCGAAGTCCTCACCACTTTTAAAAAGTCCTTGAAGGTGCACTTGAATTCCAGTAATCTAAAGGCTACGGACCAAGAGCTGGAAAGTGGTATTAGTCTGGATAGCTCGGATTTAAGTCGGAATTTAGGTCATGATCTGATGTTTCCTCGGCCGCTCAGTGCATTTCGCAGCAAATCAATACTACCGAGAAGGAAAACTGCGGCGCCTGCACTTCCTGTAAGACAAGTGGCTCCAATCCCACCCACTTTTCTATTGAGTTCTCTTAGCACACTGCGTCTGTTGCACAGCAACATGAGCAAGCCATCAAGCCTGTTACAGAAGGACAGTAGAATTCCATTAAACCCTCGAGCCAGTTGCCAGGGACAACAGGAAGCCAGTCAGATACTTCGGCTTTTTATACACGAATAGTAGAACGCCATTCGGCCGCTTGTACCTGCTGCATAGATGACGAGGAGGTCCTCTTTCCTGTTACACAGATTTTGTAGGAGGCCATTCAGCCGCACCGCACTGTTGCACAGGGAAAGGAGGAAGCCATTAACGCCTCAAATCTGAGCCTTAGGAAAAGCAGAAGGCGATCAGTTCATTGAGCTTGCTCTACAAGAATAGCAAAAGTCCATTTAAATCCTAAAACATAGAAACATAGAAAATAGGAGCAGTAGTCGTCCATTCGGCCGTTCGAGTCTGCACCACCATTCAATATGATCATTCTAAATCCACTATCTCAACACCATATTCACGCTTTTTCCCCATATCACTTGATGTCTTTTGTGTCTAGAAATCTACCTCCATCTTAAATATATTCAGTGACTCGGGCTTTACAGCCTTCTGTGGGAGATAATTCCACAGCTGCACCACTCTCTGAGTGAAAACAAACCTCCACTTCTCCTTTCTAAACTTCCTACACCGTATCCTGAGATTATGACTCCTTTTTAAAACATTCCCAATCAGGTGAATCATCTTTCCCGCATCCAGTCTATTCATCCTGTCAGAATGGTATAAGTTTCAATGAGATCTTCTCTCATTCTTATAAACTCTACTGAATACAGGGCTAGTCGACTCAATCTCTCCTCATACGACAGTCCTGCCATCCTAATAATCCATCTGGTGAACCTTCGCTGCACTCCCTCTATGGCAAGTATATCCTTTCTTGATTTACGAAAACAAAACTGCACGCCATACTCCAGGTGCGGTCTCACCAAGGCTCTGTATAACTAGAAACACATCGATGCTCCTTTACTCAAATCCTCTTTCAATGAAGGCCAACATACCATCTGCCTTCCTAACTGCTTGCTGAACCTGCATGTATGCTTTCACATAACAGTTTTACAAGGACACCGGTCCCTCTGCCCATCGATCCTGTTTCCTGTCCATTAACCAATTTTCAATTCATGCTAGTAAATTACCCCCAATCCGATGTACTTTGATTTTGCAAACTACATCTTACGTGGGAGTTTATCAGAGGCCTTCTGAAAATCCAAATACACTATATCCACTGGTTGTACCTTATGTTTTCTATCAGTTAATCCTTAAAAAACGCCAGTAGGTTTGTCAAACATGATTTTCTTTTCATGAATTCATGTTGACTTTGTGGAATCCCTTTGATATTATCTAAGTGTTCCTGTGGAAGAAAGAATCTATGAACACCTGGCTTAATTTAGAGGGAAGGGATAAATTCTGTTTTTTGCTTTGCTTAAAGAAATAATAAGACTAGAAAAATAGCCACGCTTTTTAGGCTTGAAACTTAGAGATGCAATTAGGTGACCATCTGGTCTTAAAAGGGAGTCTCCTTTTGCCTTTGCTTATCAGACTGTGAACACTGAGAAACTATGCAAGGACAGATAGAGTGCGTACCTCCCGAGACGACCTTTATACTTGCGGGACCAATAAATAAGATTCTTTTTCTATTTCTGCATTCAATTTCTGTATAAAGATGAGTGCAATTTGCTTGTACGACAGAGATTTTGCCTTGGTACGGTCCAAGCAGGCTCTCCGAAATATATCTCGCTTTTTAAAATAAATTCTCTCGAAGTGCACTTCTGAAAGTCTCCGCCTGAGTTAATTTAAGCTAAATATTTCCTCGACAGATTCTGGCGTAGTCCGGCAGGATCTCTAAAAAAAAAACGAGATCCAAAAGAACTAAATTTAACTTTTAAAGAGAAAAGAGGAATTTTAAGGACCTTCCTAGCTGAAAGGAGAAAGGTGCCTAGGCCGTCCTAGCTAAAAGGGGGACGGGCCGCCGAGATCACCTAGGGGTGAGGCATAAGGTAGCTACCGCAAAGAAGCTAAAATAACAAAAATGCAAAAGTAGACCCCGAGCTGAGCAGAAAAGAGAACACCGGTGAGCGCTTTGTAAATTATTGTATATATTGTAGGATTGTCCTAACTCTCATTTCAGAAAAGATCGTGAGACGTTGCACCCGGAAGAATGGGAAACGGCTCTAGTCGAGCAGGGCGCTCGCACCCAGCTCCTAGAAAAGGAAAGAAGGACGACTTCTCAACTGAAACAATGAAAGTACATCCTAAGACTGAGAAAAGAATCAGTAAGGTAGTAAAGCAACGAGAGAAGGTCGGAGATCCCATTGTGCCGCCCGGCTCGCCGGCGGACACTGTAATTAAAGAAACAGGAGACGAGAGATATGCGGTAACGTTTAGTAGCGATTTGTACGGTTGATCTGATGGGGATTGGCCATATGGAGGAAGTTTTAAATTGTCCTTAATTGAGGAATGGAGACAGACCACCAACAATGGGACAGGGATTATATGGAGAATTGTTTTAAAAAAAAATATTAGCCGCCCCTAATCCTGTTAAAAGCCAGTAGCCTTTAACAACTGGCTTGAGCAAACCTGTACCATTTATAACCCCCTCCCCGGAGATGTGAAATTATTACTGCAGGCAGCATATGGGTCCTCCTAGCAAGGGGTAAAAGATGAACCTTTGGCAGTGCAAACCTTGTTAAATTGTATGTTGCCACAACAAGCAAGAACATACAAAATCAAGGTTTTGGACAGGCAAGGAAAAAGTTGGAAAGAGACAGTTACAGTACTGGCTAACATGGATAGAGAGGGACTATTTACCTATAAGGAAAATAAGGCTAAAACAGCAGGTCAGTACTATCAGCATAAGGGACGAGGACAGGCACAGAATAATTAGCAGAGGGATGCCGAGGAGGCTTAGTGGTACAGGCGGCAGCCCTCCGCTTATCGGCAGACATAAAAGAAAACCCTCTGACAGTAGTAAAAGTAGGAGACATTTATGTGAAATTCCTGGTGGATACCAGTGCTACTATGTCTTCTGTACCATCCTCTGTGGGATTAGCTGTAAGCAACACCACCGTCTTAAGTATAGGTGTGGCCGGTATCCCCATGAAATAATTTTTATCTGAACCATCAAATTTGTAATTGAAGGACAATCAGTTAATGATGAGACTTTGAAAGTCTCTAAAACAACACCGCTCCCTTTATTGGGAAGACAGACTTTGTGCAAACTAGGAGCCACAATTTATTGCACAATGAAGGAATGTACATGGAGCTCCCTCCAAATAATATTCATCAGTTCTTTAATGCGATTAAAGAAGAGAAAAGGGAGGATAACAAAGAAAAGGCTGCCCTCAATTGTTGGCAATTGAATGGCAACTTCTATTCCTCCTTGATATATGAAGTTATACAAAACTTAAAAGCTAAATTTGACTCTAATACTGAAGAATTGATGTATATAATTTTGACAAGCTTTGAGGCAGTTCAGCTTCACTGTACAGCCTGGTACACTCGATAAAAAGCTGAAACTTACCAGTGTTTGGTAGAATCCTTTTTAAATAGAGAAGAAATAGTAGAAGCTACGCCCCGCATTTATTTTGGACCAGAAGGATTGGGGGTTGCCATGGATTTGACACCCTTACAGCAACAGCGGTTTAGAGAAGCGAACTCGACACCTCATCTGACCTTGGCTATAAAACCGCCAGCGAAACCTAAAGATATGGGTCCGATGATTGTAGGAATAGAAAGAGAAAAACAGCAACACGGCTATCAACCTTGGGCAGTAATAAAATTGCAAAATGTTCAGATAGACTTTATCACCCACAACAGGGGGATTCTCCAGTGGAAAGGTAAAAATCTTGCCTCAACTTTTGAAAAACAGCAACCCCCGGAACAACCATGCCCTAAGCTGCCAATGGCATTGAATCAAGTATCTTCTGAACTTTGGGCAAAGCATAAGAATCATGTTGGGCAAGTACATTCTGCAGTACCCCATCGGGTACAATTGATAAAGAACGCCGTGTTACCAAGCATTAGGCAGTACAGACTGCCTCCAGAGGCAGAAAATGGGATAGTGCCAGTTATTTCTGCATTGTTGGAACAAGGAGATTTAGAAAAGACACAGAGCCCGTGTAACACTCCGATACTGCCCATACCAAAGGTTAATAGGCCGAATGAATGGAGATTTGTGCAAGATCTGAGAGCTATTAATAAGATAGTAGTCCTATCACCCCAGTGGTACCGGACACCAACATTATACTATCTGCTATACCACCAACAGCAACTGTCTATACTGTAATAGACCTGTGTTAAGCTTTTTTCTCTATCCCGTCAAATCAAGAAAGTCAGTATCTGTTTGCTTTCACCCACAAGAAGCAGCAGTACACATGGACCAGGTTGCCCCAAGGATTTGCTTGTGGCTTCTAGCCACGAATATAGGTGCATGCAAGATTCTCTGAAACTGTTACAGCACCTATGTGAAAATGGGCACCGAGTGTCGTTACAAAAGTGACAATTTTGACAGACTCAAGTCCAGTACCTAGGTTTTCACATATCTCAAGGGCAGAGGCAGCTAGGACCAGAAAGAATCGAGAATGGGATGCGGTCCTAAGATCAACTGCCCTAAATGATGCCCCACCCAAGGTGGAGTGGACCACAGTGAGAGAGGAGGCATGTATGTGAATGAGAAAGAAGGATTTGCAACAGCAGTACTAACCCAAGAACATGGTGGGGGAAATAGACCAGTTGCTTATTATTCGGTTTTGCTGCCTCCAGTAGTAAGGGGAATGCCAGCATGTCTACGTGCTGTAGCTGCTACTGCGGTCATGGTGGAGAAGTCGGTACCTATTGTTTTGGATCATCCATGTACTGTCATTACAGCCCATGCTGTGTTATTACTTTTGAATTCAGCTGCCACACAACACTTTACAGCGTCTCGAAGAACAGGTTATGAAGTATTACTGATGTCACACCCTAACTATACCTTTCGACGTGTACCGGTAGTGAACCCAGCCACCTTTCTTCCCACTAATGAAGTCGAGGATCCAGTCCAGCATGATTGTCTGTTAAAGGTGGAAGTAGCCACCTTACCAAGACCAGATTTGCTCACAGAGCCCATGGATAATCCTGATCTTATTCTCTATACGGATGGATCATCACATAGGCCGTCGGATGATTTATTTTTGGCAGGCTATGCTAGTGTAATACGAACGAAACTGTTGAAGCATTCGCCCTGCCTCCCGGAACCTCGGCTCAGGCTGCTGAATTGTTTGCCCTCACTAGAGCTTGTATAATAGCTAAATATCATACTGCTAATATCTATACTGATTCTAGAAATGCATTCGGTGTGGTCCATGATTTTGGACAACTATGGAAAAATAGAGGCTTTATCACCTCTGGTGGAAAGCATATTAAGCACTCTCAATTGGTGCTTAATCTATTAGACGCCATTCAATTGCCAAGTAAGGTAGCCGTTATCAAATGTGCAGCTCACACAACCGGTGAGGATGAAGTATCAGTAGGAAATAGGAGGGCTGACAAAGCAGCCAAACAGGCCGCTTCGGCACAGGCAGACTGCCTTCAAGCAGTCTCAGTCTCCCCTCCACAGGTACTTGACATCCAACAACTTAAAACTGCCCAACAACAAGTCACCATGCAGGAAGGAAGAACTTGGGAAAACCAGGGTTGTTTTCTAAAAAACGTCATTTGGTATCACCCTGATGGGCGAATTGTTTGCCCTAGATCTCTATTTTTGCCCCTGTCTCGCCTAGCACACGGTCAGGCTCACATGGGCAAAGGAGGGATGATACATGCTATTAATGCACAGTGGTATGCACCAGGAATAACAGTAGTAATTGAGAAAGTTGCTATAACATGCTAAATTTGTCAACAAAATAACAGAGGTAAAACAACTGCTGGATATGATCATCTACCCCAACCAAGTATGCCCTTTGAAAATTTGCAAATTGACTTTGTCCACATGCCTCCAGTATCAGGTCTTAAGTAAATATTAGTCATAGTAGATATGTTCACAAGGTGGGTAAAAGCGTACACCACTAGGAAAGACGATGCTCGAACAGTAGTATAATTTCAATTTAAAGAAATAGTACCAAGATATGGGATACCTATGGGAATCAACAGTGACAGGGGAACCCACTTCACCGGAAAAATAGTGCAAAACCTTGCAGAAGCGTTAGGATTCCAGTGGAAGTTACATATACCATATTAGCCAAAAACCTCGGGAATGGTAGAAAGAGTAAATGGGATAATAAAATCTACCCTGACCAAGGTATGTCAGGAGACTGGACTGAAGTGGCCAGAAGCCTTACCATTAGTATTGTATACAATGAGAAACCAGTAAAACCGAAACACTGATTTGACACCACATGAAGCCTTATTGGGAAGACCAATGCCGACTGGCGTAAAACCACCACTGGCAGATGAAAAAATAGCATTAATTTGGAATGATGAGTAAATCACTAAAGTATGCTCAGGCCATGTGTGAAATAGCAAGAAGTCTGCATGAACAAATAAAGCCGACACAGGTGCCCCCGTCGGAAGGAAATATGCACTCTTTCAGACCTGGAGATCAAGTGTTAGTAAAAACATTAAATAAAGAATCCTTTTCTCCTAGGTGGAAAGGACCGTATCAGATAATTCTCACAACACGAACCGCTTTGAAGTTGGAAAAGCACCCGAACTGGGTGCATGCAACCCTCTGTAAATATAATTTCCCCGACGAATTACAGCCGAAGGAAAAGGCATTGAGCCAGGACGTACTACGGTCGCCCGACTAAGAAAACAGCCATCTTCTAGCTGAATAACTGTACCTGCTCTTGTATTAAATATTTGGACTTGAAAATTTTGCCCAAAATTCACGGACGGATGTCAGAACTCATTTGTGTGCCAGTTTGGGCCTTTATTATTTGGGTCACTGTTACTATCGTGTGGATGTGTTGTTATTGTAACAACTTATTTCAAGAGTGGTATAGAAACAAACAAGAAAGAGAAGATGGGAAGGGACTCTTGGAAAAATTATAAATGGACGTTAGGTATACTGATCGTTTTAGCGACAGGGAAATCCCGGCAGGAGGAAGAAGTCCTAAAAGAAGGAAAAATATGGTATGGGAAAGAAGTAATAGTATAAGACAGCAAGGCAATTTTATATGCCCAGTAGGCCAAAGTTGTAAAGTGGTGAATTTTACGGCACGATGTGAGGCATGTGGAATGAAGGAAGAAAGAGGGGAATTCCAGTTTATATTGGGGAAAGGGTATCGGTTGTTCATAGAATACCAGGTCGATGTGTGGATGAAGTGTACCCTGAACACAGGGAAAAACAAGAGATGGGTTTACATAGGAAGGCCGGACAGGAGAAAAGGTAGTTATTCTTTTACAAGTATGGCAGAAGTGCAGCGATGTTGTGCATGAATAACACCCCGGTGAATGGAGGAGACCCATTTGTGGTAAAATGCTCAGTAAAAGAATCCGACCACCCAGAAGAGCGGGAGCCGGGACATCTAAAAATGATCCAGACCACTTGCATCCCAGTGGTAAGATCCCCAGGTGTATTAAATCTACCAATACGAATTAAATATCCCCCAAAGAAAGAAGATGGTTGCCACACAACCAGTGTTAAGGTATCTTTTGAAAAAGAAAGTCCCCAAAGAAAGAAACGGGATGTATTAGAGACCGTGTTAGGTGGAGTGGGAGCAGGAATAGGAGCATTGAACTCCATGGATATCGAGACCCTACAAAATAAAATCCAGGCCGTCGGGAGACTGGTAGGGGAAGATATAAAGATCAGAAATGCCTGGGATGAAGGATTACAGCAGTACTGAAGCTTGCTATACACCCCATAGTAATCGTAGGTGTGGTTATGCTTGTATTATTAATAATCTTTTGCGGAATGTGGATAAAATTAAAAAATGTAATTAGTCAAGTAATCGGCCTGCTCTCCGAAATAGAAAGAAAATGTCTATACATGAAAGGAAGGTTAAGTCGCTTAGAGGAAAAGGTTGATGAAGACGAATATCTCCAAATGCGACCCTATCCTGAAGGATATACACCCCCTTTTGCTCAAGAAGAGAATACAGGAAATTGTGTTGATCTAAAAAATAAAAAGATCAACAAGGAGGGAATTGTGGAATAAAGAATCTATGAACACCTGGCTTAATTTAGAGGGAAGGGAAAAAATTCTGTTTTTTGCTATGCTTAAGCAAATAATAAGACTAGAAAAATAGCCACGCTTTTTAGCCTTGAAACGTAGAGATGCAATTAGGTGACCATCTGGTATTAAAAGGGAGTCTCCTTTTGCCTTTGCTTATCAGACTGTGAACAGAGAGAAACTATGCAAGGACAGATAGAGTGTGTACCTCCCGAGACGACCTTTGTACTCGCGGGACTAATGAATAAGATTATTTTTCTATTTCTGTATTCAATTTCTGTATAAAGATAAGTGCAATTCGCTTGTACGACAGAGTTTTTGCCTTGGTACGGTCCAAGCAGGCTCTCCGAGATATATCTGGCTTTTTAAAATAAATTCTCTCGAAGTGCACTTCTGAAAGTCTCCACCTGAGTTAATTTAAGCTAAATATTTCCTCGACAGTGCCGTTATAAAATCCTTTATTATAGGCTCTCGCATTTTGCCTACAGCTGAAGTTAGGCTAACAGGTCTGTAGTTCCTTGTTTTCTCTCTCCATCCATTTTTAAACAGTGGGGTTACATTTGCCACCGTCCAGTCAGCAGGAACTGTTCCATAAACTATAGATTTTTGGAAGTTGTCAACCAATGCATGCACTCTTTCCATTGCAAGCTCTGTTAGTAATCTGGGATGCAGATCATCAGGCCCTGGGGATTAATCGGCCCCTTTGTTTCCTCAGCATTATTTTCTTACAAATAATCATTTCCTTTAATTCCTCTTGCGCACTAGACCTTTGTTTCGCAAGCATTTCTGGGATGTTATTTGTGTTCTCGTCCTTGAAACAGAACCGAAGTATTTATTTAATTGTCCTGCCAATTCCTTGATCCACATTTTAAATTCTCCCGTGTCTATCTGTAAAGGACCTACGTTTGTCTTCACTAATCTTTTCCTTTTTATGAACATGTAGAATCTACTACAGTTGGTGTTTATGTTCCTTGCAAGTTCACTCTTATACTCTATGTCTCGCCTCTTAATCAATCTCTTGGCACATTTTTGCTGAATTCTAAATTGTCCCCCATCCTCAGGCTTGTTACTTTTTCTGGCAACTTTGTATAACTCTTCTTTGAATCTAATACTATCCTTAATTTATTTTGTTAGCTATGGTTGGGCCAGTGTCCTTTTTTGTGTTTTTACACCAGAAAGGAAAGTATAACTGTCGCAATTCATGCATTCATTCCTGAAATGTTAGCCATTGCCCATCCACCAACATGACGTTTATTGACTCTTCCCAATCTTTCACAGCCAATTCATTCCCCATACATTCGTATTTTTCTTTGCTTGGATTTAGGATCATAGATTCGGATTGGAATACTTAACTTTCCATCTTAATAAAGAATTCAATCATATTATTGCCACTCTTCCCAAAAAGGACCCCGGTCATAAAGATTGTTCTCATTACATATTACACAATCTAGGATATTCTGTTCCCGAGTAGACTCCGAAAATACTGGGCTAAAAAAACATCTCATACACATGCCAGAAATCAATCGGCCATATTATTATTACTTTAATCTATTTGTACTTTAAAGTCATCTTCAAATGTGGCAGTACCCTTGCTACATGCAGTTCTAATGTCCTGTAAATGTTATCCACTAAACTACCACAACTGTTTGAAAGCCTATATACAACTCCCACCAATCTTTTATGCCCCTTCGTTCTCCTTCGCGCCACCCAGACTGAATCTACATCTTGGCTTTCTGTGCCGTATACCATTCTCATTATTGCGCTGATTTCATCCTCAACTAACAATGCCACACAACCCGCTCTTCCTTTCTGCCTGTCCTTCCTAAATCCCGGATATTGTTTGATATTCAGTTCCCAATCCTGGTCACCGTGCAACCATATCTCTGTAATTGCAACGATATTGTATCCGTTTACATCTATTTGTGCTGTCAATTTTTCTATCTTATTGCAGATGCTTCGTTCATTCAGATACAATGCTTTTAGATTTGTCGTTTTAACATTATTAGAAATTGTAACATTATTTTGTACTATCGCCCTATCTATCGCCTTTTTTCTTATCAGGATCCTTTTTGTTAGTGCCCCCTTTTGTTTCTATGCTCTGTCCCTTCTTGACATAATGTGGTTACATTACAACAATCAGTTTCCGGCATTGCTTCCTTTTCATTTCTTTTTAGCATTCTAGATTTCTCTGCACCACGACCTCTGCTCCCCTCTCCCCCGGCCCCACATCCCGAACCCCACTCCGCTCTGCCCTTAATAGAACACGTTGCACAGGATTAGGACGAGGCATTTCAGAACAACCGACCTGTTATACAGGAACAGGTTGAGACTAATCAACCCCTCGAACCTGTTACATAGGACTCGGAAGATGACAATCCATACCTCAACCTGTTGTACAGGAACAGTAGGAGTCATTCAGCCCCTCTAGCACATTACACAGGCGGAGGCCAATCATAATAGAATAATGGTTATGGCACTGGACCAGTACTCCAGTGAGAGAAAATCATAGCCCACCGCGAGAGTAGGGCAATTTAAATTCAATTAAATACATCAGGAATTTAAAAAGTATTAGTAATGTTGACCATTGATGCAACACACCCATCCCGTTCGATAGTCTCCTTTAATGAAGGAAATCTGCCGTCCTTACTGGTCTGGGCCCAAATGTGGCTCCAAATCCCGAGTAACGTGGTTGACTCTTAACTGCCCTCTGAAATGGCCTAGCAAAAAACTCAGTTGCATAAGATGGCAAACCATTACCTTCACAAGGGCAATTAGGGAAGGGCAACAACGGCTGCCCTGCTAGCATTGTCCACATGCTAGAATGAATAAAAGAGATACTAGGATCCCTAGATTGTTAAACAGAAGAACCGCAAGAAAGGTCAGAGAATGTGGAAGGAGACAACTAGATAAATGCATAGCTAGCTGGCTTCAAGACAGAAAGCAGAGAGTAGGGGTAAAAGTTAGTTATCATAGTGGCAGATGGTGGCTTGTGCTGTTCCACAAGGATCGGTGCTGGGACCACTGTTGTTTACAATTTATATTAAAGACTTAGACCTCGGAATCAAAAACATAATTTCTCAATTTGCGAATGACGCCAAATTAGTTCGATATTCAATACTGAGGATGACTGCAACAAATTCGGTCGCGCGAACCTATTGCATAGATGACGAGAAGGCAATGCCAAACCAACGAACCTGTTGCACAGAAATAGTAGAAGGCAATCGAGCCTGTCCAGACTGTTACACAAGAACAGGAGAACGCCATTAACTCCTTGCTAGCGATGTCCACATGCTTGAATGAATAAAATGAAACCATAGATTGTTACATGGGAATAAGAAGAGCTGGAAAGTGGGATTAGGTGGGATAGCTATTTGTCGGACATTGCGGACACAGTGGGGCGAAGTGGCCTCATTCCGAGCTGAAAAGTTAATGACAAAACATCCCTTTCAAACAGTAACATGATGATTCGGGTCTGAACGAGCATCCGTTTTGGACGGCAGAGATTGACCCAGTTGCGATGAAAGTTCATCGACCTGACACGTTCACTCTGTTTCTCTCTCCGCAGGTTTTTGCCTCATCTGCTGAGTGTTTGCAGATTTTTCTGTTTTTAGCTCAGATTATGCATCAACACTATTTTAATTTTGTATTGATGTAAGATTTGGCGGCTCTGTGGTGCACTGGATAGCACGTTGACACTTCTAATCCATGGCATATTAAACATTTGTGGGTCGACTCATGCCAAAGTCAGGATTTGGGCTTTGGCTGCACAGTGAATTGTGCAGCAAAACAATACTTCAAAGAAGGCTAGCTGCGGTACCTGCTCTTTCTGTTGCACAAGTGGCTGCAGGCCTTCCCAATTATCATCTGAGTATTTTGCACACTAGCAGATGCAAGCAATCGAGCCTGTTACACACGGACAGGTGGAGGCCATTGTGTCCGTTAACCCCTCAAACCAATTGCAAAGGGCAGGAGGAAGCCATTCAGTTTCTTGCGCCTGTTTTACAAGAAATGTTGAACTCCATTCGGTCGCTCGAACCTGTTGCACAGATGACGAGAAGGCAATGCCAAACTAACGAAGCTGTTGAGCAGAAATAGGAGTATGCGATTGAGCCTCTTCAGTCTGTTGCTCAAGGATAGGGGAAGGCCATTAACCCCTCGAGCCTGAGGCATTGGACTGGCAGAAGCCGTTCAGCTCCTTAAGACTTATCTATAAGAAGACGAGAAGCCCAATTAACCATTCGAAACTGCAGCATAGACTGAGGATGAGGCATTTGAGACTCACGAACCTGTTATACAGGAACAGGAGGAAGCTAATCAACCTCTCGATCCTGTTATATAGGAACAGGACCATGCCATTCCTTCCCTCAATCTGTTGCACAGGAATAGGAGGAGTCATTAAGCCCCTTGAGCGCATTACACAGACGGAGAACAATCACAAGTGGCATGATGGTTATATAACTGGATTAATAATCCAGAGAGAGGAATCACAGCCAACCACGAGAGTGGGGAAATTTAAATTCAATTAATTAAACCTGGAATTTAAAAAGTATTAGTAATGGTGACCATTACAACAAACTCCCCATCTGGTTCACTTGTCACCTTTAGGGAGGGAAATCTGCCGTCCTTAACTGTCTGGGCCTATATGTGATTCCAAACCCACAGCAATGTCGTTGGCTCTTAACTAACCTCTGAAATTGCCTGGCGTGCCATTCAGTTGCGAAAAGTTGACTCACCGCCAACTTCACAAGGGCAGATAGAGATGGGCAACAAATGCTGCCCTTGCTAGCGATGTCGATATGCTTGAATGAATACAATTGCAAAAAGTAGTTTGTTGCATATGAACAAGAAAAGCCTCAAGCCAGGTCAGAAAATGCAGAGTCAGGAGACAACTAGCAGAATGGAGAGATAGGTGACTTCGAGACAGAAATCAGAGAGTAGCTTTTCTTAGTCGCAGAAGGCGGGTATTGGTGTTCCACAAGGATCGGTGCTGGGACCACTGCTGTTCACAATTTATATCAAAGATTTAGATCTATGAAGCAAAAACAAAATTTCTAAATGTGTGGGTGACAGCAAATTATGAGGGATAGTCAATACTGAGGAACGCTGAAACAACTTACCGGAGGACGTCAATAAACTGGCAGAATGGGCATATAATTGGCAAATGAATTTCAAACCATATAAATATGAAGTGTTAAACATTTAGGTGGTAAACTTAGGGAGGTCACTTATTGCTGGAAGTTTCCAGTCTGGGTGGTGTTCAGGAACAAAGAGATCTCGGAGTCCAAATACAAAACTCTAAAAAATAGCGACATAGTTTAGCAAGGCCATAAAAAAGCAAAGCAAACACGCTGATTTATTTCTAGACATACAGAATTGAAAAGTAGTCACATTATGCTAAACCTGTATTTAACCTTCATTAGATCACGCTTCGAGTACAATGCACAGTTCTGGTCGCCATATTATAAAAAGGACATAGAGGCATTTCAGAGGATGCAGAGAAGATTTACAAGGATGATACCAGAACAGCCAGCGTTTACAAATCAGGAAAGGATGAGCAGGCAGTGTTCCTTTTCGCTTGACAAAAGAAGGCTGAGCCGTGACCTGATAGAGGCATTTAAAATTATGAAAGATTTTGATGGAGTGGATGCAGTGAGAATGTTTCCACTGGTGGGGAAGACAATAACTAGACGCTATCAATATAAGATAGTCACCATGAAATCAACAACGGGAATTCAAAAGAAACTTACTTACCCACAAAGAGTGGTGAGATTGTGGAAATCGGTACCACAGGGAGTGGTTGAAGAGAATAATATGGAAGTAATTAAGCTGGGGCAAGACAGGCACATGAGAGAGAAGGAAATCGAGCGTTAGGCTTTTGAGGAAAGTTGAGCAGAGGTTACCTTGGAACATAAAAGACAGCCTGGGGCGAATGGACTGTTTCTGTGCAGTATACACTATGTAATCCAATGTTTGACACGAGTGTAGTTGACTCCATTCCGCAGAATGCTACCTGCCACCACCTCAATGATATCCCAACACTTCACCAGATAGAAAACGCCACAAGAAATCTAAAGATATAACAAGGCTCCGGGGGGCGGACGGAATCCCTGCTGAGGCACTGAAGTATGGTGGAGAGGAACTTCTGGCGCGAAGTCATCACCTGCTCTCTCTCATCTGGCGGGAGGAGAACATGCGGGAAGATCGTAGAGATGCAGTGATCGTGAACATATTTTAAAAAGGGGACACGTCCGACTGCAGTAACTACAGGGGAATCTCCCTGCTATCAGCCACTGGGAAAGTCGTCGCTCGCCTCCTCCACAACCGACTTCACCCTGTGGCCGAGGAGCTCCTCACGGAGTTGCAGAGCGGATTTCGTCCCCTCCGGGGCACAACGGACATGATTTTTTTGCAGCGCGACAGCTGCAGGAAAACTGCAGGGAACATGGCTTTCTTCAACCTTACAAATGCCTTTCACACTCTCAACCACGAGAGCCTAAGGAGCGTCATCCTCCGTTTCGGAAGCCACCAAAAGTACGTCACCATCCTCCGTCTGCGACACGACGACATGCAGGCCGTGAGCCTTACCAACGGATCCATGACAGACAGAATCCACGTCCGAACCGGGGTCAAGCAGAGCTGCGTCAACGCTCCAACCCTCTTCTCAATTTCCTCGCTGCCATGCTCCACCTCACAGTTGACTAGTGCCCCGCTGGAGTGGAACTAAACTACTGAAGCAGTGGGAACCTGTTCAACGTTCGCCGTCTCCAGGCCAGGTCCAAGACCATCCAAACCTCTGTCGTCGAGCTACCGTACGTGGATGACGCCTGCGTCTGTGCACACACAGAAGCTGAACTCCAGGACACAGTCGAGGTATTTACTGAGGCACACGAAAGCATGGGCCTTGCGCTAAACATCAGTAAGACAAAGTTCCTCCATCAACCTGTCCTCGCTGCACAGCACTGCCCCCCAGTCATCAAGATACACAGTACGGCCCTGGACAACGTGGACCACTTCCCTTATCTCGGGAGCCTACTTTTAACAAGAGCTGGCATTGAAGTCAAGAACCAATAGCGCCTCCAGTGCGCCAGTGCAGCCTTTGGCCACCTGTGGAAAAGAGTGTTTGAAGACCAGTTCCTCAATACTTTAACCAAGATCATCGTCTACAGGGCCGTACTAATAACGGCGCTCCTGTTTTGCTCAAACATATGGAACATGTAAAGTAGACACCTCAAGTCGTTGCAGAACTACCACCAACGATTTATCTGCTTGATCCTGCAAATTCCCTGGGAGGACAGACGCAACAAAGTTAGCGTCCTCGTGCAGGCCAACATCCCGAGCATTGAAGCACTGACCACACTTGATCAGCTCCGTTGTGCAGGCCACATAGTTTGCATGCCAGACACGAGACTCCCAAAGCAAGCACTCTACTTGGAACTCGTCC
The DNA here is from genome assembly GCF_044704955.1 of Pristiophorus japonicus. Lineage (NCBI taxonomy): Eukaryota > Metazoa > Chordata > Chondrichthyes > Pristiophoridae > Pristiophorus > Pristiophorus japonicus. The sequence goes on from NW_027250777.1 coordinate 920,444, forward strand.
ACGGCAAACGAGCCAAAGGTGGAGAGTGGAAACGTTACAAGGACACCCTCAAAGGCTCCCTGATAAAGTGTGACATTCCCACTGACACCTGGGAGTCCCTGGCCATAGACCGCCCGAAGTAGAGGAAGTGCATCCGGGAGGGCACTGAGCTGCTCGATGCTCGTCCCCGAGAGCAAGCAGAAATCAAGCGCAGGCAGCGGAAGGAGCGTGCAGCAAACCAGACTCCCAACCTACCCTTTACTGTCCCACTTGTGACAGAGACTGTGGTTCTCGGACAGCCACTGAACAATTCATGCTCAAAGTGGAAGCAAGTCTTCCTCGATTCAAAGGGATTGCCGATGATGATGATGATGATAACGTGAGCCTATTGCACAGGAAGAATCCTTTCAGTCCGTTGAACCTTTTGCACAGGAGCAGGCTATTCATCCCCAAAATCATGTTAAATAGTAACAGGTGGCGGCCAGTCAGCTTTTCAATCGTCTTACATAAGAACAGGAGGCGGGTTATTCATCACTTTCCAGACAGTTTTATAGGAATTGGAAAAGGCAATTCTGCCCCTCGTATCTGTTGTATAGGAACAAGAGGATGCCATTAAGCCCATAGATGCTCTTACTGTGTTCAGTTTTGGTCTCCTAATCTGAGGAAGGACGTTCTTGCTATTGAGGGAGTGCAGCGAAGGTTCACCAGACTGATTCCCGGGATGGCAGGACTGACATATGAGGAGAGATTGGACCAACTGGGCCTGTATTCACTGGAGTTGAGAAGGATGAGAGGGGATCTCATCGAGATTTACAAGATTCCGACGGGACTGGACAGGTTAAATGCGGGAACAATGTTCCCAATGATGGGGAAGTCCAGAACCAGGAGATAAAGTCTTAGGATAAGGGGTAGGCCATTTAGGACGGAGCTGAGGAGAAAGTTCTTCACTCAGAGCGTTGTTAACCTGTGGAATTCTCTACCGCAGAGAATTGTTGATGCCAGTTCATTGGATATATTGAATAGGAAGTTAGATATGGCTCTCCTGGCTAAAGGTATCAAAGAGTTTGGAGTGAAAGCAGGAACGGGGTACTGAGGGAATGATCAGCCATCATCGTATTGAATGGTGGTGCTGGCTCGAAGAGCCAAATGGCCTACTCCTGCACCTATGTTCTATGGTTCTATGTTTCTATGTTACACTGGAACAGGAGGAGGACGTTCAATCTCCCGAGCCCATTACATAGGAACAGGAGAAGAATATTCAACCTATAGAGGCTGGTTATACAGGAACAGAATGAGTTTAATCTTCCCTCAAGCTTGTTACACAAGAACAGGAGCAGGACATTCAGCCACTCGAGCTTGTTACATAAGAATGGGAGGAGGCCATTCAACCACTTGAGGCTGTTACACTGGAACGGGTAGAGGCGACTCAGTCCTTCGAGCCTGGAGCAGTGGAACAAGAGGACGTCATTCAACCCCGATAAATTGTTGCACAGAAGTACAATATTCAGCCCCTCAAAACATCTACATAGGAATAGAAGGGGCTAATTAAATGCCGTGCAGCCTATTAGACAGCAACAGGAAACATAGAAACATAGAAAATAGGCGCAGGAGTAGGCCATTTGGCCCTTCGTGCCTGCACCTCCAATCATATGCTGATGGCTGATCATGCAAAATCAGTACCCCATTCCTGCTTTCTCTCCACACCACTTGATCCCTTTAGGGGCACATCTAAATCCCTTTTGAATATATCCAACGAACTGGCCAAGACAACTTTCTGTGGTCGAGAATTTCACAGGTTCACAATTCTCTGCGTGAAGAGGTTTCTATTCATCACGGTCCTAAATGGCTTATCCTTTATTCTTAGGCTGTGACCCCTTGTTATGGACTTCCCCAACATCGGGAACTTCCTGCATCTAATCCCGTCAGAATTTTAAATGTTTCTGTGACATCCCCTCTCATTCTTCTAAATTCCAGTTAATATAAGCCTAGTCGATTCAGTAGGAAGTGATTAAAATCCTTGACCCTTGTATTTAGGAAACGGAGCAGGCCATTCAGCCACTCAAGTCTGTTACATCGGAGCTGAAGGAGGCTATTCTCCCCCTTGACCCAGTTGCACAGGTGAAGGATGAAGTTAAGAGTACGGTAGTACAGTGGTTATGCTACTGGTTTAGTAACTCAGAGGCATGTATACACATCCAACCATGGCAGGTGGGGAATTTAAATTGAGTTCATTAAATACATCTGGAATTAAAATGCTGTCTTTCCTCGTCAAATCTATCCGCATAATGCTCTATTCCTTTCTCCCTCATATGCTGAACTAACCACGCCTTAAAAACATCTACACTATTTTACTCAACCACTCCTTGTTGCAGTGCCTTCCACCTTCTCACCACTATCTGGGTAAATGAGTTTATATTTAAATTGTTGTTGTTTATCTTATATTGATGGCCTTTTAGTTTTGCTCTTTTACACAAGTGGACATTACTCTGCCAAAGTCTTTCATAATTTTAAAGAATTCTATTAGGTCAACCTCAAGCCTTGTTATTTCAGGAGAAAAGAGACCCAACATGTTCATCATTTCCTTGAATTTCTGGTATCATCATCTTTTTTCTGCCCTCTCCAGTGCCTCTCTACCTATTTAATTACAACGTGACCAGATTGTACGCAGATTTCCAACTGCGCTATAAAACGTTATCATATCTTTTCAATTCTATCCCGTCAGAAATAAACCCTAGTGCTTTGTTGGCTTTTTATTGCATGGTTAACCTGCGTCGCTACATTCAGTGATTTGTATATTTGTACTCTGAGATCCATTTTATCTTCTATCCCACTGAGCCTCGTATTCACCGAGTAACATGTGACCGCCCTATTTTTGACAACAAAATGTAATACCTCATAGTTATTTATGTTGACATCCATTTGCCAATTACATGTGCATTCATCAAATGTATTTACATTACATTAATTATTTGAAACATCACCGCGAAATTTACTTTCTTATTAATGTTTCACATAATACCTTCACTCATTTGTAAATTGTTGTTTGAAATGGATAAGTAAAAATGAAAAGCTGCATCGGCCAAGAATCGCACATGGGTCGGATGTGTTGCAGGTGAGAATTCTTTTCTTAAAGCACCAATGTTGCCATTCATAGGCTGCCATTTGCCAGCAGGTCACCTTTAAATTACTTTGATATTTTATCAATATAAGTGAGGCCACAACTGTAAAATAACAAGCAATGTGCAACAGATGCTGAATATGGAATTGTTCTTTTAATGCTGGAAACACTTGGCAGCTCAGGGAAGGCACTCGCGACTTTAAATAATCGCCTTTGTTTCGCACATATTCCTTCGTGGCTTATCTTCAACCATGGGCTTACTGTATTTGGGTATTTACTGACTGCACGCCCTGATTTCCAGTGGGTTTCATGCAGTCAAACAGCCTTCGTTCAATCAAAAATATATAAATTGTGAAACAATTATTTATTTATTGAAATCAAATCAAATTGAATTTTTTGCAATAAAATTGTAAATTTATTTATTTTCTTATTATGATAAATATATATAATATTTTAAATTGTCTTTTTGTCTGGATTGGTTTTACTTCCCTCCCTCCTTCCTGCCTGTCGATCACCTGGGGCTTCAACAACCGTCCCAGCCCCGCGTGGTCCTGAGCCCCACGCTCAATCACGCACAGCAGAATTGCATTCAGGAATGATAAAAATCCCACTTTATTATTTTAAAAGGGAACAGCTGTCCGTGAAGGGCCATTCTACAGCTGTGTAAGAAGGATGTGCTTCCTGTCCAGGATCATTCGGTGTCTGTTTCAACGGGCTGGTTGTCATTTCCGGTTCATCATTTGCCCCTTTAAGACGTATTTTCTCATAATCCGAATCATCCTGTATATTTTAAAAGGAGTGTGATTTCACTGCGATGAACGAATTGTCAAACTGTTGTGTTTCAAGCTCCATTGACGTTGATTGTGTCCATGCGCATCCATATCGCAGCGCATCTATTCATTACTCAAAATATGCTCATGTTTTCTGAAATCCACTCCTTGACATTACCCTTGTCCCACCTTTGCTCTCAATATAAAAAGCAACAAATTTTGTGTCGACGGCAGCGGCCGCATGGCCTAATGGACAAGGCGTCTGACTTCGATTACAACCGCGATTTTATCAGAAGATTGCAACTATTTACAATCTATATTAGCGTCAGGGAAGAATGAACTGAGTGTAATGTAGCCAAGTTTGCTGACGATACAACGATGGAAGGTAAAGCAATGTGTGAGGAGGACAATACAATCTGCAAAAGGACAAAGGCAGGCTAAGTGAGTGGGCAAACATTTGGCAGATAGAGTATAATGTTTGAAAGTGTGAGATCATGCACTTTTGCAGAAAATTCAAATTCAAGTTATTATTTAATGGAGAAAAATTGCAAAGTCATGCTGTACAGCGGAACTGAGGGTTCTTGCATGAAACACAAAAGGATAGTATGCAAGTACAGCAAGTGATCAGGTAGGCCAATGGAATCTTGGCCTTTATTGCAAAGGGGATGGAGTATAAAAGCAGGGAAATCTTGCTACAACTATATAAGTTATTGGTAAGGCCACACCAGGATTATTGCGTGCAGTTTTGTTTTCCATATTAATGAATGGATATACTTGCTTTGGAGGCAGCTCAGAGAAACGTCACTGGGTTGATTCCGGGGATGAGGGGGTTGACTTATGAGGAAAGGTTGAGCTGGCTGGGCCTCGACTCTTTGGAATTCTGAAGAATGAGAGGTGATCATATTGAAAAGTATAAGGTTATGAGGGAGCTTGACAAAGTGAATGCAGAGAGGATCTTTCCACTGATGGGAGAGACGAGAACTAGAGGGCATGATCTTAGAATAAGTGGCCACCCATTTGATACAGAGATGAGCACAGTTCGGATATAAATCCAGTCTCTCCCTTTAAAATGAAGGAGCACAAAATTACGAGAAATTGCCAAACCCCAGGATTGAACCATGGATTGTGATATCGCCAGTCTACCACTGTCCAACTGAGCTATTACAGGCCGACAGCAACCACACGAAAACTTTCTCACACATTTCTGAAAGACAATCTAACCGCAGGAGGAATTACCCCGCCCACTCAATCCTCACTTCGGGGCATTGGGTCCCAAACCAATCTCGGAGCTCAGCTTGTGTTACTGTAATGTAATATGATAATGAAAATCTCTATGCTCAGGTTAAGTTATCACTGCCTATGGCGCAGGCACTCTCTAATTACAATCTTGAATCCGTTTATAAGTTCAAAATGATGCATGCGTCCACACTGGCAATGAATTGCCTGATAGCCGTGCTGTGAGGTAGGTTTTTTTACGGTGATGCAGCGCCAGAATGTACATGGAAGACTAATGTTAATTGTGATTGTTCTACACTGCAGTTAAATGTTGAGAGAGGTCGAGTTGTTTACTGCTGAACTTAAAACAATAGTTGGGGAAGTAATTTGTTTTGCTCAACGAATGATGCGCTGCTGATGTTAGGGGCAGGAGCAGTGTGGTGAGCTGCAAGTTTGTTCAGGAGCGGCCACAGTGCAGCTAGGCATCCACTGAAATCTATTTCATTCTGTCCTTTTCTCTGGAGCCTGTGAACATTTGACTTGGTTTGTCCGTCTCGGGGTACAGAGTTGTTCTGTCAGTCTATTCCTGCTTATGACCATTTACGGGACCAATCCGCTGCTTCACCTTATATCAGCATCCCAGCAACACAAATAAACTGAAGGTTTGTATCTCCGCCCCAGAGGCAAACAAGAAATGGATGTTATTCCAAATAATTCCCAAACCTTGGGATTTTCTGTGGATTTGTTTCTTTTGAAAGATTGGATTTTAAATGTTAAGAAGAACCGAAAAAATTATGAGAAATATTTGAATGGTGCGTAAGGGGATATCGGCGTTATTAGCACCAACTGAGCTAACCAGCCACAAAGTGTGCTGAAGGTAGGTGCCAGCCCAGCCTGAGGGGATTGTGTTGCCGGCTCACATTGGGCGACAGAGTTACTGCAAAAACATTGAACACATGACATCGCTTAAACATTGTTCACTGTTAATATATAAAACTGGGCAGGGTGTAAATAAGAAGTAACAGAAAAACAGCGCATGAATCTAACAATTCATTATGGAAATTACTATCATGCAAGCGCTGATCAGCCCATCTCTCAAGCACTGTCCAGATATAAAACCAGCTTCTCCCCATCAAATGAAGGGAACACAAAATAACCAGCAATTGCGGAAACCCGGGACCTTTAAATCTTCCGTCTAACGCTCTCCCAACTGAGCTTTTTCGGCCCGACAGCAAAAGAAGCAAAACTTTCTCACAGCTATTGGAAAGAAAAGCTAACCCCAGGAGGAATTGCCCCGCCCACTCAGTCCTCACTTCGGGGCAATGGGTCCCAAACAGATCTCGGAGTTCAGGTTGTGATAATGTAATATATAATGATAATGAAAATCTTCATGCTCAGGATAAGTTATCAGTGCCCATAGGCCAGGCATAATCTGATTCTAATCTTGCACACGTTGCTAAGTTCAAAATGTTGAATTTTCCACACTGGCAGTGCATAAACCTATAGCCGTGCTGTGATAAGCAAGTGTGATGTGGCGCAAAAAGGTACATTGAAGACTAATGATGGACATGACTGGCAACATTTACAGTGTCAATCAGCAATTCTAGTTTCAGTTGTTGAGAGAGGTCTAGTCATTGACTGCTGACTTTAAAACAGCAGGTACAGAAGTGTATGTAGTATCGCTGCAAAAAATGTTGCGCTGCATTTGGTTGGAGCAGCAGCAGTGTGTTGAGCTGTAAACTTGTTCAGGAGTTCCACTGTAAAGAGCCGAAAGTACACTGTTCTCTGACCGGGAATCAAAGGCAGGCTGCAGCGGTAAAAGCACCAAATCCTCGCCACTTCTCCACCGGAGAAGCTACTGCAAATATCTTTGCCAGCAAACAGTCTGCTATGTATGTACGGCTACAATGTTATGATGTAATGTTTTGATGTACTGTAACACTGAATGTATCTTCACCTTGTACGCACCTTACCTGTACACCAGAGGCTGCTGATGCTGGAGACCTAAGGGTCACCTGCACACTGCAGGTAATACTGTATAAAAGGGAGATCACCTCTTGGTGTCATCATTCTAGGTGCTGCAATAAAGGAATACAGTCTTCACAGTTTAAGTATCATACCCCTGCCTCGTGGATTCATTATCAGAATATCTACCTACACAATAACTGGCGACGAGGTCACGAACTACACCCACAACATTTCGAATGTCAGCAACTGTCAACTATTCACCGATGAGGAAGATATGGATGCCTTCGTGGAAAGGTTAAAGCACTTCTTCAGATTCAACGACCTGGATGGGGACACACCGGCTACACTGCCGCACAAGTGCAGGGCTGTCCTGTTTAGTAGTTGTGGGCCCACTATCCATGGCCTTGTCAGGGACTTGCTAGCCCCAGCGAAGAAAACAAAAGCTATGGGGAACTTGTAAGCTTAATACAGGAGTAACTGAAACCCAAAGACAGAATCCTCACAGCCAGCCACCGGTTCTACACTCACCGGCGACCCGAAGGCCAAGAAATTGCTAAGTATGCTGTAGATTTAAGAAGATCACCATGTGATTTTGGCGACCACCTTAACGAAGCATTAAGGGGCATATTTGTTAGTGGAATCGGCCAGAAGGGCCTCCTCCACACACTGCTCTCTGCGGACATCACAGTCACCCAGCAGAATGCAATTAATTTGAGCCAGGCCTACGTGATTTCAGGCATCGACTCCAAGCGAATAATGACCCATACCCAGAACTCTAAACTAACGAATTCAGTGAACCGAATGGCTACTTCAAAAGGCAGAAATGGTGCCCTGAGTCCCGCAGCCCTGAGTCCACCACATGGGGCGAATCGGCTAGCCCCAAAGACTATAGATGCAAAGGCTGCAAAGCGAAAGGGCATCTTCAGAGAATGTACAGAAAAAGGTTTACTCAGCACGTCGCTGAAGAATTGTCTGATCACCTGGGCTCCGACATAGATGAAGACGAAGCTGCTCAACCCCGAGAAGAAGAGTGGAATTTATACCTGCTCCACTGAAAGTTCCCCATGGAAGATGGAAGTAGACATCATAGGAGTTCCAGTTTCAATGGAGATCGAAACAGGGCGAGCCAGTCTTTGATGAGCCAGACGACCTTTGAAAAACTTTGGATCAATCCCGCCAAACGAGCAAAACTGTCTCCTGTCATAGCGAAGCTGCCCACCTACACCAAAGGCAAATCAGATTCGTTTGCAGCGGGGATGTCCAGGTCTCCCAGGGCAGTGTGATACATCAATCTCCCCCTGTGGATCATTGCCATCGATGGTCCAACACTGCTGGGAAGAAGTTGGATGAAGCAGGTCCAAGTCAGTCGAAGTGATGACGGTCTCCGGGCTCCAGAAATCCACATCCCATTCATTCCAGAACTTGGATCCATCGCTGCACCAAGAAATCCTACCGTCTAGCTCTGCTGCGTGGCGACAACTTCACAACACCATGGCGAGATCACCAGAAGCAAACGTCCAGACTTCACCTTACGGGCCGTGGCAGAACTCCAAGTGTAGCAAATGGTCGGGAAAAGTGGATTCCGGCGTCTGTGGCTGTACCTGAGAAGGAAAGATCACCACAGCCTAACTGAAGGAGAGCGAGAAGATGACGGCCGCATCACGAGGCGAAGAACCTAAAATCAAGATGGCCACGACCAGACCACGAGGGGCAGCGCTGGAGGAGCGACACGTGGCAACGAGGGGTGAAGCGGATTGGAAGGCACCCTTAAAGGAGACCGGTAACCGAAAGAATTTAACAGGACAGTTTCACTGTAAAAATGACAAGGACTTTAAAGTTAAAAATACAGTTAGCAAATGCAGGTATGATAATGTAACGTTGAATTGTGATGCCTGAGTAACTGATGAGAAAAAGGTAATGAATGCTTGTGTCAGTGATGTCGAGAACAAGTTTGTAACGCTTAATGATGATGATAGAAATTTAAAAATGCCAAATGAAAACATGTATGGAGAGACCAAGATAAAATAAATTGATGTAAATGCTGTAAGTGACAATGTAAAGAGAGGAAGCAGTGTCCATTGGACTATGTATGATTGGAGCCAATGTGTCATGTATACAAGAAGTTTACTGTTAAATGACACCGGGTTCAACAGGGACACTGTTTATGCCAGAGGAATGCCCCAGTGGGAGACCCCCAGGTCCAGCGGGCTACCTGACCATGTAGCCTGGTCTTTTGGGACAAATGTGATGCCCCAGGAAGGGCTCACACACACAGTGGGTACAGACCCACTGCAGGGACAGGGACAGCGGTCAATGGGCAGCCCAGCCACCAATACTGGCAACCTGCCCCAGATCGGCCCTGCACCCCCTGGTCACCAGGGCCAACACCAGGAGCGAGAGGCCAGTCCCCTCCAGCTTTCCTGCCGGACCCTGGAATGACCAGACTTTTATCACAAACAGAGGACAAGGAGCCCACACAGACCTGTGGCTCTGCCCATCACCATCATCATCCATCATCATCGGCAGTCCCTCGAATCCAGGATGACTTGCTTCCATATCAAAAAGTTCACAGATGTTTCAATGAAGCACCTTAAATTCCAGGTCCGAACTAAACCTTGAATGTTGGACGATGCCTGTGTGTGGATTTTCTTTACCATGTGGTGGCCCTTGCACACCAGTCACACCACACGAGTTTGACAGAGCGAGGTCTTGGTCCAGTGGCAAGGGTTAACCAAGACTAACTGGAGACCAGCTCTGCTGCACGGACCTAGTGCACACACATATCGCAGTGTGGGCTGGCCCGTGCTGCCCTGTGCCCTCGTTTCTTCTGGGCCCCGAACTCACGCCTCTCCTGGTGCCCGATCATGTCCCTCTGCAATCTCTCGCCGCTCCTTCGCCCCGACCTAGGCGGTCCTGCAGTAACTGCCCATAATCCAATCACCGACCTGGACATTGGTGACATCACTCTGCACTGCCGTTGCTCTCCTGCTCCCTGGACTGGTATGCCTCCACACTGCTCCTTCCGCTCCCCGGCCTGCTCCGCTGGTGCTCGCAGGCCGGGGGCCGCTCAGCCTATTGTGCCAGGCCGCTACTCTGCTCCTACCGCTCCCCGGCCTGCTCCGATGGGGCTCTCATGCCGAGGGCCGTGCAGACTGCTGGGCCAAGCCGCCACACTGCTACTTCCACTCCCCGGCCTGGTCCGATGGTGCTCTCAGGCCGAGGGGCATGCAGACTGCTGGGCCAGGCCGCCACACTGCTCCGACCGCTTCCCGGCCTGGCCCGCTGGTGCTCGCAGGCTGGGGGCCACTTAGCCTACTTGGCCAGGCCTCCACACTGCTCCTTCCGCTCCCCGGCCTGCTCCGATGATGCTCGCAGGCTGCGGGCCGCTCAGCCTGTATTAATGCATTACAGTCTGCATAACATGCAACCTCGCTGCTTACCCCTGCCCACCACCACACACTTACCCACTCTACAGAGTATGTACCCTACCCACTGCTGTACTGGCACCCCCACTGAGGGATCCCACAAAAGTAACACCCACATGGTCTGTGCGTGAGGGGGGAAATGTATGAGGCCAGCTTCATGCACAGGAATCACACCTCGCACCAACACAGCACTCACCAAAGGCTCGCAGAGCCCACGACTGATCACGGCCACACGCCATGGCAATAAGGACTTGCAAAATGCTTAGGGGAGAGGATTGTTATGTATGCATGCCTACAATGTTATGATATACTGTAACACTAAATGTATGAGGCCAGCCTCATGCACAGGAATCACATCTGGCACCCACACAGCCCTCACCAAAAGCTCCCACAGCCCACTACTGATCACGTCACCACCTTCATCCTGGACAGATCTTACCTGTACACCAGAGGGTGCTGCTGCTGGAGACCTAAGGGAGACCCACTGCAGGTAACGCAGTATAAAAGGGAGCTCACCTCTTGGTGTCCTCACTCTTGGAGCTGCAATAAAGGACTACAGTCTTCACAGTTTAAGTACCATACCCCTGCCTCGTGGAGTCATTAAAAGAGTGTCTACATACATTACAGACCAACGCTCTTTCCTCCTTGCTCCTTCGAAATTCACATCACATTCCTGCCACGTAAAACTGTTTGTAGCAAATGGCATTTTTGTTGAGACAACGAAAGACATGTCCACTTAAATCTATTTCTGCCTGTCCTTTTCTCTGGGGTTTGTTCACTCTCGGTGCCGGTTGAACATTTCATTTGAAGTATTTGTCCTGAACTGAAGCCATTTGCCCATCTCTGGGGGACAGAAGAATTCGGTCTAACCGTTCCTGCTTCTGACCATTAACGGGAAAAGGCCGCCAGTTCATCGTTTATCAGCAGACCAAGAAATAGAAATAAACAGAAACATGTGCCTCACCGGCACAGCGGCAAAGAAGCAATGGATGTTATTAAAAATAATTCGCAACCTTGAGATTCTGATGGATTTGTTTCATTATAAATATTGGATGAAATGTTATGAAAAACCGGAAAAAATTGTGAACAGTTTTCGAACAGAGACCAAACCCGCTATCAGCCCGACGCTCAAATCAACTGAGCTAACCAGTCACACCATGTAACGCGTGTGTGTTCCGATACACACTGGGTGATAGATTTACGGCACAAACATTGAACACATCACATCGCGTACACATTGTTCACTGTTCATGTACAAAACTGGGCAGAGTGTAAACAGAAAGTTGCAGAAAAAGAGTGCTGAATCCACCAGAATTCATTTTGAAAATTATCACACAACCGCTGAACAGCCTATCCCTCAAGTATTTTCCACATATAAAACCAGCCTCTCCCCTTAAATTTGAAGAGAACACAAAATACCCAGATATTGCCGAAAACCAAGATTTGGGACCTTTTGATCTTCAGCCTAACGCTCTCCCAACTGAGCTTTTTCGGCCCAAAAGCAAATGAAGCAAAACTTCAAAAGCCCAACTGAGCATGCCCGATTTCTAACTCACCAATGACGTGCTACTCATGATGCATTGGTGGTTGCTAACCCGAACGATGTCCAGGATCGTCTAAACGCTATCTTTAATGGTCTCACCTCGATCCTTCAGAAGTCCATCAGTATGGCCGCAGTATTAGAAACTAAATCCAAACGAGAAGAAACTGGCGATGAATTCATGGAAAGATTTATTGAAATATACGGAAGTCAATCAGGAGATAATGCCTTCAGGGCAGGAGAGGATTCACCTCAATTCTGCGCGATCCTACTTCAGTGCCTGCCCTATTCGATTGCTCACGCTATCCGGACAAATAATATGAATTGGGCAGATAACAGTAAAGCCCAGATGGAAAGGGCGGTTAAATATTATTGGATGGAAAAGAAAGGAGAGGGGGGAGGTGCGCCCCCAACCTGGGTCAAGACTGAATACGTGACTAGAAAGGAAGAGCCGTCTCGGGTGGAAGAACCAAAACCCGACCCAAGGGGATACCAGATGGAACCGCAGTGTTGTGTGCAGGGTTGGGTGGATAAACAGGGATACGGTTACACCAAACACCCAAATGGCCCGGGCCCTTCTAATTACGGACCTCCCTACTGTTCCCGGCCTGGTATGGGAAGAGGTCGGGGCTGGGAAAGACGAGATAGATGCTTTATTTGTGGACAAGAATGACATTGGAATAGAAATTGTCCCTCCCGTCAGCACGAAAAAGGAAGAGGAGAAAGAGGAGGGGGGCAAGGGGGGAGAGGACGGCGATCTTACACTATCTTCTCCCAGAACAACCCCTTTGGCCAATCGTCCCCCGAGTATTCGTATTGACTACGCAGCTTGATGGTGCAGGGACGCTCCCCGGATGACGAACCGATGATATTGTTAAAAATTCGGAATGAGTGGCAACCCTTGTTGATAGATACGGGAGCCTTCATGTCTTCTGTACAATCAAAGCTTAAACTCCCCGCCTTCACTGAAACACAGGGACTGTCAGGATTCCTGTGACAAGTCTCCACATTCACGGTGTCAGAACCAGTTAAAATGGGTTACCAGGAAGAATCTGTGGAACATCGATTTGTTATCACTACCAATCTGGACTGTAACTTGATGGCTAGAGACCTCCTCTGCTAATTCCATTTGGAGTGAGATGAAGGGATTATTGTAAAACAAGGAACATTTAAGCGGCAGTATTATACCACTAGAACCCCTCAGTGGTGGTCTCTGGACCTGCCGCAGGCACCCTATCACGTGACCATAGCATACGATCCCAGTGGAAAGAATCAGGACCTGCAGAACTTTTATCAGGATCACGAAGGGGAAGTGAAGGAAATTCTATTAAGGGCTAGAGTGACTGGACCGGAAGGGAAGGCAGATTTTGAGGAAATGGACAACTCCCAACGGTGGCACCACATATTACTCGTGAAGTATTACCTCCCCACCACGCTAAAGATTTGGAAGTTATGGTGCGCCAGGCTATACACGAGGCTGACCCTACCAGCCGGGAAGTGCAGATTATAAAACATGGCCGTACAGTTCAATTCCACGGGGACCCCGAGAAGTTCTTAACGACTCTGCAGCATCATACTGGCTCTAATATACCTGACTATGTGGATCCTCATATGTGGGCAGAGGACCCCTCCCAAGTGGGTTATATTCCCATTGACCCAGCCCCTGCATGCTCTGGTTCCCAACCCAGCACAGATACTGTTATTAATCCCAGCAAACGCCAAGATCTTCGCTATAATAGACCTTAAATATGCCTTCTTCGCTTTGCCGCTAACCCAGGCGAGTCAGTACCTATTCGCCTTCACTTACCAGGGACAGCAATATACCTGGACTAGACTTCCCCAAGGGTTCATCCACTCCCCGACCTTATTCTCAAGGAGCCTGCAGAGACAGTTACAGCCTCTCACGCTGACTAAGTGATCCACTTTGATTCAGTATGTGGACGATTTACTGGTAGCCAGCGCAGATGAACCAAGTAATCAGGAGGATGCTAATCAGTTGCTGAATTACTTGTCCTCCATGGGATACATAGTTTCCCCATCAAAGGTCAAAATTGGCCAGTCTCAAGTCAAATTTCTTGGGATCATTTTATCAGGCCCCCACCGAGCCTTGGAGGCATGTCGAATCGAACCCATCTGCGAGTGTGCAGTCCCCAGCATGGCTAGACAAATACGGCAGTGGTTGGGGATGATCCTGGATCCCTAATGTTGCCCTGATGACGAAGTACCTCACCCCGCATACAAATAAGGAAGGCAGCTTTGAAATAGAAAACGCAGACGTCCAAGACTTTAAGGAAACAAAGACAGCCCTGCTGCAAGCTCCAGCTTTGGGCCGGCCCCTCTACGACTGGCCCTTTCAACTGCATTGTACAATCCTGAAAGACTGTGCTACTGCTGTCTTAAGTCAGAAACACGGGGAAATGCATAGGCCTGTTGCCTACTACTCTTCTAAAATAGATCCCGTTGCCTTGGGACACCCTGTATGCACTCAAATATTAACCGCCATCTACAATAGCCTTCAATCTGCTGCCAACATCACCCTCCAGCAGCATATTGTTGTGTACACCTCTCACTCCGTAGCTGCCCTCCTGGGCCAACTGCAGACTCAACACCTTACCATGTCCAGGCAAAGCAGATATGAGATCGACTTACTAAACAAGCTAACCTTTTGGCACTGTGCTGCAATTAATCCGGCCTGTTTTCTTACTGATTCACCCAAGATGAGGAAGAACCCAGTCATGATTGTTTATCTTTTTTCAAGAGGCCTCATCAGTCAGGGAAGATTTAGTTGATGTACCAATGGAAGATCCAGACTGTATTATGTATGTTGACGGAAGTTCTTCTATTAATCCAGAAGGTACACGAATCTCAGGATACGCCTTAGTAAACCAGGAGAATTGCGTCTTGGATCTGCCGCCTTTGAAACTGCCTATTCTGCCCAACAAGCTGAACTATTCGCCCTCCGCCCGACCCTGTATTTTGGACAAAGACCTCAAAGTCAATATCTATACCGACTCTAGGTATGCCTTTGGGGTGGCCCATGATTTCGGACAATTGTGGAAAAATAGGGGATTCCTAACCTCACAGGGGAATGAGATATCCCATAAGTAACTCGTATCTGATTTGATGCAAGCCCTCATGCTCCCCAAGCACATTGCCATTGTTAAATGTACCGCCCACACCACCGGAAAATCCCCAGTTGATATAGGGAACCATTGTGCTGACAAAGAGGCTAAACAGGCCTCTCGTGACCAAAAGATGGTAGTGCCCGAAATGATGAGTCAGACGAAAAGTCCTGCGAAGGATAAGTTATCCTCGGAAACACCAATGCCAACCATCCAAGATGTTATTAAAGCACAGGAGGACGTTCCTGAAAAAGAAAAACTGTTGTGAAAAAATTATGGATGTACTTATGACAATGTTTCTAAACTCTGGACCACTCCCGTGGAACAGACTTGCATGTCTGACGAGTTGGCTCTATGGGTTATTGAATGTATGCATTTTGCTACTCATTGTGGAGCAAGGACCACGAGTGACACACTTTTGGCTACTTGGTGGTACCTAGACTCCAGGCGCTCGCCCAGAACATCAGTAGTCGTTGCCTGGTTTGCCAGCAACATAATCCAGGGAAGGGTGTCCCCTGTAATTGGGGTAAAACGGCCCTACACGAAGGTCCCTTTGAGACATTTCAGTTGGACTACATTGAGTTGCAAATAGTTCAGTATTACAAATATGTGTTAGTAATAGTAGATGTGTTTAGCAGATGGATTGAAACCTACCCTACCCTGGACAATAAGGCTCAAACTGTTGTTAAGGTGTTAATGAGAGAAATTGTTCCTAGATATGGTATCTCAGTTCGACTGATGACCACCTATGTTCTTTCTCTGACTCATGCTCTGCGACTAGCTCACAACCAGGTTCGAGAGGCTCACCTCGACCTCCCAGTTTTACCCGTATAGTCCCTCGTGGTACCAGGGAAGTATGTCCTGATTAAGAAATGGATTCGGAAGGGATTAGAGCCACGATGGGAGGGGCCTTTTCAGATGTTACTCACCACCCCCATTGCAGCCAAGGTTAAGGGGAAAAGTGCCTGGGTTCACCTGCACGACTGCAAGCTCACCACCCTCTAACAAACCTATTTTACTGATTATTCTATTTCCTGTTTCTGTTCCAGATTTCCTCTTCTCCATAGCTGAATAAGGCCGTCAACATCCTCATTGGAACGTGTACCAGTTTGAACTTTTACCCGTAGTGATAGACAGTCAGCTACACCGACGGTGACCTAAGAAGAGAGACGGGGAAACCGAACTCTTTTAATCAGCAAAATATCCTAAGTGTTATCATTGAATGATAAAAGGGGGGAATGAGAATGCATACTGAACATGGATATTAAATGTATACAGAGATTAAAGTCGAGAAGATGAGAACGTGGGAATTATATATGGACAGTATAAGCTGACAAATAATTCATGGAGGAATAGCCATTACATCTCAGACTCGAGACTGCAAAATGATACAACACTAACACATTTTGAAACAAAACTCACAGCTTGCAGAAAAACCTCAAGGTCTTAGTAGATCATAATGGGCCTTTGTGTAAAAACAGACCATACTAAGGTCAGCTTATGAGTGGACAAAGGAAAAGCGGGATCAAAGGGGATAGGCTGAACTAGGATGTCACTCTAATTGTATCTTGTTATCTTTTACCGAAAATGTATAACCGTCGTCCCTTTATAATGTAACCTCACTTTGTCCATAGGAAGTGAATGCAATCTATCACAGTGCATTCCTTCTATCTGATAAAGTCCTCGATCGAGACTTGCTTTGAAATAAAAGCATGCTTTGATTAAGTCAGAAATGGTATTCGACTCAGTAATTTCGCTAAACCAGATTGAGGATAAAGAATCCATTTTTATCAATATCTCCACAAGATCCTACAAATCCCCTGGGAGGACAGACGCGCCAACATTAACGTCGTTGACCAGGCCAACATCCCCAGCATTGAAGCACCGACCAGATCAGCTCTGCTGGGAAGGGCACATTGTTTGCCAGATACGAGACTCCCAAAGCAAGTGCTCTGCTCGGAACTCCTTCTCGACAAATGAGCCAAAGGTGGGCAGAGGAAACGTTACAAGGAGACTCATAAAGCCTCCCTGATAAAGTGCAACATCCCCACCGACAGCTGGGAGTCCCTGGTCAAAGACTGCCCTAAGTGGAGGAAGTGTATCCGGGAGGGCGCTGAGCACCTCGAGTCTCACCACCGAGAGCGTGCAGATATCAAGCGCAGGCAGCGGAAGGAGCGTGCGGCAAACCAGTCCCACACACCCTTTCCCTCAATAACTAGCTGTCCCACCTGTGACAGGGTCTGTGGCTCTCATATTGGAATGTTCAGCTACCTAAGGACTCATTTTTAGAGTGGAAGCAAGTCTTCATCGATTCTGAGGGACTACCTATGATGAGGAGGCTAGCGAAAGCGGGCGGCACAGGAGGATAAAATGTGGCGGCAGTGAGTGGGAGCAGCGGTAGATCGGAGGAGGCCAGCATCGAGAGAGCGGGCGGCGCAGGAGGATAAAGGGCGGTGGTAGCGAGTGGGAGCAGCGGTTTATCGGAGAAGGCCAGCATCGCGAGAGTGGGCGGCGCAGGAGGACAAAGGATGGTGGTAGCGAGTGGGAGCAGTGGTAGATCGGAGGCGGCCAGCATCGCGAGAGCAGGCGGCGCAGGAGGACAAAGGATGGTCGTAGCGAGTGGGAGCGGTGGCAGATCGGAGGAGGCCAGCTGGTGCAGGGGCAGAAGGTAATCAAAGAAGCAAAAATAAATCGAAGTGTGACGTCACATTCAAGCGGGTAAGTGATTGGCTGGTGGATTAGTGAGTATTTAATATTTCTTTTGCTTTTTATATCCTTAGCAGTAAGAAACCTTGCCATTGTTTCCAAATTAAATTAATTCAGAGGTTAAGTCACAGCAGGGGAGCCCAGACCCGTGTCATGCTCCTCCTCTGCTATGTGGACGCGTCCGGTGTCCCTGACTACTATGTGTGCAGGACGAGTATCCAGCTGCAGCTCCTGACAGACCGCATTGCAGCACTGAAGCTGCAAATAGATTCACTCTGGAGCATCCGCGATGCTGAGGATGTCGTGAATAGCATGTTTAGTGAGTTGGTCATACCGCAGGTAAAGGTTACTCAGGCAGATAGGGAATGGGTGACGCATCAGGCAGAGCAGTGGAAGGAAGGTAGTGCAGGGGTCCCCTGTGGTAATCTCCCTCCATAACAGATACACCATATTGGATACGGTTGGGGGAGATGGCTCATCAGGGGAGTGCAGCAGCAGCCAAGTTCATGGCACCATGGGTGGCTGTGCTGCACAGGAGGGCAGGAAAAAGAGTGGGAGAGCTATAGTTGCAGAGGATTCAATTGTAAGTGGAAGAGATTGGCGTTTCTGCGGCCGCAACCGAGATTTCAGGATGGTATGTTGCCTCCATTGTGCAAAGGTCAAGGATGTCTCGGAGCGGCTTCAGGGCATTTTGGAGCGGGAGGGTGTCGTGGTGCATATAGGTACCAACGATAAAGGTAAAGAATCAGGTGAGGTCCTACAACCTGAATTTAGGTAGCTCGGAGTTAACTTAAAAAGTAGGACCTCAAAGGTAGTAATCTCAGGATTGCTACAAGTGCCACGTGCTAGTCAGAGTAGAAATAGCAGGAGAGTTAAGAAGAATACGTGGCTTGAGGAATGGTACAAGACGGAGGGATTCAACTTCCTGGGACATTGGAACCGATTCTGGGGGAGGTAGGACCAGTACAAACCAGACAGTCTGCACCTGGGCAGGACTGGAACCAATGCCCTAAGGGGAATGTTTGCTCGTGCTATTGGGGAGGTTTTAAACTAATATGGCAGGGGGATGGGAATATATAAAGGGAGACAGATGGAAGAAAAATGGGGACAGAAGCAAAAGGTAAAAAGGAGATAAGGAAAGGAGGAGGCCAGAGAAATCAAAGGTAAAAATCATAAAGGGCCACATTAGAACATAATTCTAAATGGAAAAAGAGTGTAAAAAATCAAGCCTGAAGGCTCTGTGTCTCAATGCGAGGAGCATTCATAATAAGGTAGATGAATTAACTGCACAGATAACTGTTAACGGATATATTTTAAATGGGATTACTGAGACATGGCTCCAAGGCGACCAAGACTGTGAACTCAACATCCAGGGGTAATCAATATTCAGGAAGGATAGACAGAAAGGAAAAGGAGGTGGTGTAGCGTTGCTGGTTAAAGAGGAGATTCATGCAACAGTGAGGAAGGACATTAGCTTGGATGTTGAAACTGTATGGGTAGAGCTGCGAAACACCAAAGGGCAGAAAACGCTAGTGGGATTTGTGTACAGACCACCACTGTAGTAGTGAGGTTGGGGATGGCATCAACCAGGAAATTAGGGATGCGTGCAATTAAGGTACAGCAGTTATCATCAGTGACTTTAATCTACATATAGATTGGGCTAACCAAACTTGTTACAACACGGTGGATTTTTTGGAGTGTATAAGGGATGGATTTCTAGACCTACATGTCGACGAATGCACTTGAGAGCCGGCCATTCTAGACTGGGTCTTGTGTAATGAGAGAGGATTAATTAGCAATCTTGTTGTGTGAGGTCCCTTGGGCAAGAGTGACCATAATATGGTAGAATTCTTCATTAAGATGGAGAGTGACACAGTTAATTCAGAGACTAGTGTCCCGAACTTAACGAAAGATAACTTCGATGGTATGAGACGTGAATTGGCTAGGATAGACTGGAAAATGATACTTAAAGGGTTGACAGTCGATAAGCAATGGCAGGCATTTAAAGATCGCCTGGATGAATTGCAACAATTGTACGTCTCTGTCTGGCGTAAACATAAAACAGTGAAGTTGGTTCAAGTGTCATGAACAAGGGAAATTAGGGATAGTGTTAAATCCAAGGAAGAGGCATATAATGTGGCCAGAAAAAGCAGCAAACCTGAGGATTGGGAGCAATTTAGAATTCAACAGAGGAGGACAAAGGCTTTAATTAGGAGGGGGGAAATCGAGTATGAGAGTAAGCTTGCAGGGAACATAAAAACTGATTGCAAAAGCTTCTATAAATATGTGAAGAGAAAGCAATTCATGAAAACAAATGTAGGTCCCTCGCAGCCAGAATTAGGTGAATTTATAATGGGGAACAAAGAAATGGCAGACCAATTGAACAAATACTTTGGTTCTTTCTTCATTAAGGAAGACACAAATAACCTTCCGGAAATACTATGGGACCGAGGGTCTAGCGAGAAGGAGGAACTGAAGGAAATCCTTATCAGTCTGGGAATTGAGTTAGGGAAATTGATGGGATTGAAGGCTGATAAATCCCCAGGGCCTGAGAGTGTGCATGCCAGAGTACTTAAGGAAGTGGCTCTAGAAATATTGGATGTATTAGTGGTCATTTTCCAACATTCTATCGACTCGGAATCAGTTCCTATGGATTGGAGGGTTCCGAATGTAACCCCACTTTTTAAAAAAGGTGGGAGAGAAACCTGGGAATTTTGGACCAGTTAGCCTGACAGCGGCAGTGGGGAAAATGTTGGAATCAATTACAAAAGACTTAATAGCAGCGCATTTGGAAAGCAGTGACAGGATCGGTCCAAGTCAGCATGGATATATGAAAAGGAAATCAAGCTTGACAAATCTTCTAGAAGTTTTTGAGGATGTAACGAGTCGAGTGGACAAGGGAGAACCAGTGGATGTGGTGTATTTGGACTTTTTCAAAAGGCTTTTGACAAGGTGCCGCACAAGAGATTAGTGTGCAAAATTAAAGCACATGGTATTGGGGGTAATGGACTGACATGGATAGAGAACTGGTTGACAGACAGGAAGCGAAGAGGAGGAAAAAACGGGTCCTTTTCAGAATGGCAAGCAGTGACTAGTGGGGTACCGCAAGGTTCAGGGTTGGGCCCCCAGTTATTTACAATATACATTAATGATTTGGACGAAGGAATTGAATGTAATATCTCCAAGTTTGTAGATGACACTAAGCTGGGTGGCAGTGTGAGCTGTGAGGAGAATGCTAGGAGGCTGCAGGGTAACTTGGACAGGTTTGGTGAGTGGCCAAATGCATGGTGGATGCAGTGTTATATGGATAAATGTGAGGTTATCCACTTTGGTGGCAAAAACAGGGAGGCAGAATATTATCTGAATGGTGACAGATCAGGCAAAGGAGAGGTGCAACGAGACCTGGGTGTCATGGTACATCAGTCACTGAACGTTGGTATGCAGGTACAGCAGGCGGTGAAGAAGGCAAATTGCATGTTGGCCTTTGTCGTGAGAGGACTTGAGTATAGGAGCAGGGAGGTCTTGCTGCTGTTGTACAGGGACTTGGAGAGGCCACACCTTGAATATTGTGTACAGTTTTGTTCTCCTAATCTGAGGAAGGACATTCTTGCTATTGAGGGAATGCAGCCAAGGTTCACCAGACTGATTTCCGAGATGGCAGGACTTACATATGAGGAGAGACTGGATTGGCTAGGCTTATATTCACTGGAATTTAGAAGAATGAGAGGGGATCTCATAGAAACCTGTAAAATTCTGATGGAATTGGACAGGTTAGATGCAGGAAGAATGTTTCCGATGTTGAGGAAGTCCCGATCCAGGGGTCACAGTCTAAGGAAAAGGGGTAGGACATTTAGGACTGAGATGAGGCGAAACTTCTTCACTGAGAGAGTTGTGAACATGTGGAATTCTCTTCCACAGAAAGTTGTTGAGGTCAGTTCGTTAGATTATATTCAAAAGGGAGTTAGATGTGGCCCTTATAGCTAAACGGATCAAGGGGTATGGAAAGAAAGCAGGAATGGGGTGCTGAAGTTGCGTGTTCAGCTATGATCATATTGAATCGTCAAGGGGCCGAATGTCCTACTCCTGCACCTATTTTCTATGTTTCTTTGATGCTATGATGATGATGGTGACCCAGAATTGGACACAATACTCCAGTTGAGGCCGAACCAGTAATTTATGCAGGTTCATCCAAATATCCACACTTCTGTACTCTATACATCTATTCATGAAGCCTAGGTTCCGCTAAGTCTTTGTAACCACTTTCTCAACCAGCGCTGCCACCTTCAATGATTGGTGCACATATACCCCTGGGTCTCTCTGTTCACACACCCCTTTACAATTGTACCCTTTAGTTTATATATCCGCTACTCTTTCTTCCTACCAAAATATATCACTTTTGAACGTTTCTACGTTTAATTTCATCTGCCACATGTCCGCCCATTCCACCAGCGTGTCTATCTCTTTCTGAAGTCTATCACTACCTCCTCACTGTTCACTGTTCTTCCAAGTTTTGTGTCATCTGCAAATGTGGAAATTGTGCCATGCACACACAAGTCGAAATCATTAATATAGATCAGGAAAAGCAGTGGCCCTACTACCGACCCCTGGGGAACACCACTTCATCCAGTCTGAAAAACAGCCTTTCGCCACTTTCATATCCATGCTGCCACTTGTCCCCGTTATTCCACGGGCTTCGATTTTGCTGGTATTGGTAACACGCCTGGGATCACTAAACACAAAACCCAGTCTGTTAATCACTTTCAGCTACTGGACTTAGCATGTGTCCCACAGCATCTGTTCGACCGTCAATATGTGAATCGAGCATCATGCCTGAAAACCTGGTTAAATTTATATCCACTCAGCAAATCTATTTAATAAAAGCCTGTAGGCCAATAAGACACTGTTAAGGTGCCAGTGTGTTGCTGGTTTGCTTGGCATTTTGCCTGTAATGGACTCCGTATTTTGGGCTCCATAGTTACGAAAGGATTTACTTGCATTGGAGGCTGTTCAGAGAAGGTTCACTCGGTTGATTCCGGAGATGAGAGGATTGACTTATGAAGATAGGTCGAGTAGATTGGGCCTAAACACATTGGAGTTCAGAAGAATGAGAGGCAATTTTATCGAACATAAGATAATGAGGGGGCTCGACAAGGTGGATGCAGAGAGGGTATTTCCACTCATTGGGGTAACTAAAACTAGGGGACATATTCTTAGAATAAGGGGACCGCTCATTTAAAACTGAGACGAGAAATTTCTTCTCTGAGGGTTGTAAATCTGTGGAATTCTCTGCCCAGGAGAGCTGTGGAGGCTGGGTCTTTGAATATATTTAAGGCGGAGATAGACAGATTTTTGAGCGATTAAGGGAGTAAAGGATTATGGGGAGCGGGCAGGGAAGTGGAACTGAGTCCATGATCAGATTAGCCATGATGTTATTTAATGGCGGAGCAGGCCCGAGGGGCCAAATGGCCTACTCCTTCTACTATTTCTTATGTTCTTATGTTGTAACTGAACATTTTTCCCAGTCTAACCTTGTCTGTAATGAAATATGTGTCTTTTAATAAGCCTCAGGTCCTTGCTCATGTCTGCTGCAGATTCCGGAGTTGAATCCAGAGATGAGGTGATTGACTTATGACGATAGGTTGATTAGGTTGGACCTATACACATTGGAGTTCAGAAGAATGAGGTGATCTCTGTGTGGCCCTGAAGGACTGTATCCAGGCTGAAGTTCTGTTCCCCCTGTAAGATCCTCCCCACAGATTGTCCTTTCTCAGCTCCAGCCAAGTGATACTAAACACTCAGGTGGGAAAGACAAAGATCCACAGCAATGTGTTAAAAGCAACACTAATTTATGTGTCTATATCCCAAATATTAAACTCCAGTCCAGTTACAGGAGTTATTACCATCAGCATTACAGGAGTTACAAACCCCAACTAACAGATTGAACACGATTCAGTCCGGGATGTGATTAACAGCAGCAATAACAGCAGAATCCAACCCCTGCAGTCACTTGTGAACTCGCTGGTGTGTCAGCAGGTGCGATGACCGAATGAATCGCTTCCCACATCAGAACAGGTGAACGGTCTCTCGTGAACTCGCTGGTGTCTCAGCAGGTGGGATGAAGTCGTTGGTGTCTCAGCAGGTGGGATGATGCAGTGAATCCCTTCCCACACTTAGAGCAGGTGAACGGTCTCTCCCCAGTGTGAACTCGTTGGTGTGTCAGCAGGTTGGATGATGTAGTGAATCCTTTCCCACAGTTGGAGCAGATGAACGGTCTCTCCCCAGTGTGAACTCGCTGGTGTGTCAGCAGGTGGGATGACCGAGTGAATCCTATCCCACAGTCGGAGCAGGTGAACAGCCTCTCCCCAGTGTGAACTCGCTTGTGTGTCAGCAGGTGGGATGATATAGTGAATCCCATCCCACAGTCAGATCAGGTGAACGGCCTCTCCCCAGCGTGAACTCGCTGGTGTGTCAGCAGGTGGGATGACCGAGTGAATCCCATCCCACAGTCGGAGCAGATGAACGGCCTCTCCCCAGTGTGAACTCGTCGATGTGTTTCCAGCTGGGACGGGTAGTTGAAACGTTTCCCACAATCCCCACATTTACACGGTTTCTCCCCAGTGTGACTGCACTTGTGTCTCTCCAGTTTGGATGATCGACTGAAGCCTTGTCCACACAAAGAGCACGTGGACCGTTTCTCCCCACTGTGAAGGGTGCCTTCTGCTTCCATGGTCAAAGGCTGATGATATTCCAGTCCCGATGTAGCGAGTGATTCTGTCAGATCTTGAGGTGATGTTTGGTTTGAGCTTCCAGTCTACAAATCCTCCCCTTTTAACACCCTGTAAAGTGAATTTCAAACAGGAAAAGTGAGTGTGAGAGAGAACCCACAAAAAGACAAAGGCAGGTTGTGAAATTGAGCTTGAAGTATCTGGTCATTTATGGAGCAGGCACTCGAAAAAAGTGACCATGAAAGCTGCCGGATTGTCATAAAAACACATCTGGATCACTGTTGTCCTTCAGGGAAGGGAACCCACCTCCCTCGACAGGCCCACATGGGAAATTGTTGGTCCCACTGGGCCCAGAAGGACTGGGTGTGAAACCCAGCAGCTTCTCCCCCATCTCCATCCAGCTCAAACTGATGTAACAAACAGACCCACACAGGAGGCCAGTGAGTGACTTCCACATCCAGCGCCCACCTGAAACAGAGCGGCTGGGAATTGCTGGGCCTGCTGTATATATGCAAGTTGTTGTTTTCCTGGTGCGGGGGAGATGCTGCGCCCGTGGGTTGCTGGTACTGGGCCCGGTGGCTCTGAGACAGGGTCTGAGAGCCGCTCTCGATGTTGCCCGGGAAATGAGAGCCACACTCGGTGTTGCCCGGGGAACGAGAGCCACACTCGGTGTTGCCCGGGGACTGAGAGCCACACTCGTTGTTGCCCGGGGACTGAGAGCCACACTCGGTGTTGCCCGGGGCTTGAGTGTCGCACTCGGTGTTGCCCGGGGACTGAGAGCCAGACTCGGTGTTGGCCGGGGACTGAGAGCCACACTCGGTTAAAAAGGAGGCAGACAAAAAGCAGGAAACTATAGACCAGTTAGCCAAACATTTGTGGTTGGGAAAATGTTGAAGAGTTCATTCTTAAAGAAGCAGTAGCATGACATTTGGGAAAGCATTATTCGGTCAGGCAATCAGCATGGATTTATGAAGGGGAAGTTAAGTTTGACAAATTTGCTGGAATTCTTTGAGCATGTAATGAACAGGGTGGATAAAGTGCGTGTGGTGTATTTGGACTCCCAGAACGCATTTGACAAGGTGCCACATAAAAGGTTACTGCACAAGATAAATGTTCACGGGGCTGGGGGTAATATATTAGCATGGATAGAGGATTGGCTAACTAACAGAAAACAGAGAGTTGGGGTAAATGGTTCATTCTTGGGTTGGCAATCAGTAACTAGTGCGGTGCCGCAGGGATCAGTGCTGGGACCCCAACTATTTACAATCTATATTAACGACTTGGAAGAAGGGACCGACTATAACGTAGTCAAGTTTGCTGGCAATACAAAATGGGAGGAAAAGCAATGTGTGAGGAGGACACAAATAATCTGAAAAATGACACAGATAGGCTAAGTGAGTGGGCAAAAATTTGGCAGATGGAGTATAATGTTGGAAAGTGTGAGGTCATGCACTATGGCAGAAAAAAAATCAAAGAGCAAGTTATTATTTAAATGGAGAAAGATTGCAAAGTGTTGCAGTACAGCGGGACCTGGGGGTTACTTGTACATGAAACACAAAAGGTTCGTAAGCAGGTACAGCAGGTGATCAGGAAGGCCAACTGAATCTTGGCCTTTATTGCAAAGGGGCTGGAGTATAAAAGCAGGGAGGTCTTGCTACAGTTATACAAGTTATTGGTGAGGCCACACCTGGAATACTGCGTGCAGTTTTGGTTTCCATATTTATGAAAGGATACACTTGCTTTGGAAGAAGTTGAGAGAAGGTTCACTCGGTTGATTCCGGAGATGAGGGGTTGACTTATGAGAAAAGGTTGAGGAGGTTGGACTCTACTCATTGAATTCAGAAGAACGAATGAGAGGTGATTTATCGAAACGTATAAGATAATGAGGGGTCTTGACAAGGTGGAAGCAGAGAGGATGTTTTCCCTGATCGGGGAGACTAGAACTAGTGGGCATAATCTTAGAATAAGGGGCCCCCCATTTAAAACTGAGATGAGGAGGAATTTCTTCTCTCAGAGGGTTGTAAATCTGTGGAATTCGCTGCCTCAGAGACCTGTGGAATCTGGGACATTGAATATATTTAAGACATAGATAGACAGTGTCTTAACCGATAAGGGAATAAGCGTTTATGGGGAGTGGGCAGGGAAATGGACCTGAGTCCATGGTCGGATCAGCCACGATCGTATTAAATGGTGGAGCAGACTCGACGGGCCATATTGCCTACTCCTGCTCCTATTTCTTATGTTCTTATTTTCTTATATAGTGGGTGTCTGGTATGGGAGTGTTGATTTGACTCTGTAGCTGTCCATCTCTGGTATGTGGATGAGGGTTTTACTCTGTATGTTAGTTTCTGATATGAGAGCGTGGATTTTATCCTGCACCTGTCAATTTCTGGTAATTTCCTGTGGGTTTCATTCTGTATCAAAAAGGGCCACATTACAACATAATTCTTAAAGGACAAAGAGTGTTTAACAAAAACAAGCCTGAAGGCTCTGAGTCTCAAAGCGAGGAGCATTGTAATAAGGTGGACAAATTAACTGCACAGATAGCTGTTAACGGACATGATATAATTGGGATTACTGAGACATGGCTCCAGGGTAACCAAGGCTGGGAACATAACATCCAGGGGTATTCAATATTCAGGAAGGATAGCCAGAAAGGAAAAGGAGGTGGGGGAGTGTTAATGGTTAAAGAGGAGGTTAATGCAATAGTAAGGAAGAACATTAGCTGGTATAATATAGAATCTATATGGGTCGAGCTGCGCAACACTAAAGGGCAGAAAACGTTAGTTGGGGTTGTGTACAGACCACCAAACACTAGTAGGGAGGTTAGGGATGGCATCAAACAGGAAATTAGGGACGCATGCAACAAAGGTACAGCAGTTAACAGGGGTGACCTTAATCTAGATATTGATTGGGCGAACCAAACTTGTAGCAATACTGTGGAGGAGGATTTTCTGGAGTGTATCAGGGATGGTTTTCTAGACCAATATGTCGAGGAACCAACTGGAGAGCAGGCCATCCTAGACTGTGTAACGAGAGAGGATTAATTAGCAATCTGGTTATGCGTGGCCCGTTGGGGAAATGTGACCATAATATGGTAGAATTCTTCATTAAGCTGGAGAGCAACACAGTTAACTCAGAGACGAGGGTCCTGAACTTAAAGGAAACTTCAATGGTATGAGACGTGATTTTGCTAGGATAAACTGGCGAATGATACTTAAAGGGTTGATGGTGAATAGGCAATGGCAGAGATTTAAAGATCACATGGATGAATTACAACTATTGTACATCCCTGTCTGGCGTAAAGAGAAAACCGGAAAGGTGGCTCAACCGTGGCTAATAAGTGAAATTAGGGACAGTGTTAAATCCAAGGAAGAGACATATAAATTGGCCAGAAAAAGCAGTAAACCTGAGGACTGGGAGAAATTTAGAATTCAGCAGAGGAGGACTAAGAGTCTAACTAGGAGGGGGGAAATCGAATATGAGAGTAAGCTTGCAGGGAACATTCAAATCTGAATGCAAAAGCATCTATAGATATGTGAAGAGAAAAAGATTAATGAAGACAAACGCGGTCCCTTGCAGTCAGAATCAGGTGAATTCATAATGGGGAACAAGGAAATGACAGACCAATTGAACAAATACTTTGGTTCTGTCTTCACTAAGGAAGATACGAATAACCTCCCGAAAATGCTAGGGGACCGAGGGTCGAGCGGGAAGAAGGCACTGAGGGAAATCATTATTAGTCAGGAAATGGTTGTAGGGAAACTGATGGGACTGAAGGCCAATAAATCACCAGGGCCAGATAGTCTGCATCCCCGAGGAGTTAAAGAAGTGGCCCTAGAAATAGTACATGCATTGGTGTTCATTTTCTGGAATTTCATGGACTCTGGATCAGTACCTATGGATTGGAGGGTAGCTAATGTAACCCCACTTTTTTAAAAAAAAGGAGGGGGAGAGAAAACAGGGAATTATAGACCGGTTACCCTGACATTGGTGGTTGGGAAAATGCTGGAATCAATTATTAAAGATGTAATAGCAAATCATTTGGGAAACAGTGACAGGTTTGGTTCAAGTCAGCATGGATTTCTGAAAGGGAAATTATGCTTGACAAATCTTCTAGAGATTTTTGAGGATGTAACTAGTAGAGTGGATAAGGGAGAACCAGTGGATGTGGTGTATTTGGAATTTCAAAAGACTTTTGAAAAGGTCCCACACAAGAGATTAGTGTGCAAAATTAAAGCACGTGGTATTGGGGGTAATGTATTGACGTGGATAGAGAACTGGTTGGCAGACAGAAAGCAAAGATTAGGAATAAACGGGTCTTTTTCAGAATGGCAGGCAGTGACTAGTGGGCTGCCGCAAGGTTCAGTGCTGGGATCCCAGCTATTTACAATATATATTAATGATTTAGACGATGGAATTGAAGGTAATATCTCCGAGTTTGCAGATGACACTAAGCTGGGTGGCAGTGTGAGCTGTGACTAGGATGCTAAGAGGCTGCAGGGTGACTTGGACAGGTTAGGTGAATGGGCAATTGCATGGCAGATGCAGTATAATGTGGATAAATGTGAGGTTATCCACTTTGGTGGCAAAAACAGGAAGACAGATTATTATCTGAATGGTGACAGATTAGTAAAATGGGAGGTGCAAAGAGACCTGGGTGTCATGGTACATCAAGTCACTGAAGGTAGGCATGCAGGTAAAGTAGGCAGTAAAGAAAGCAACTGGCATGCTGGCCTTCATAGCGAGGGGAGTTGAGTATAGGAGCAGGGAAGTCTTACTGCAGTTGTACAGGGCCTTGGTGAGACCACACCTTGAGTATTGTGTGCAGTTTTGATCTCTTAATCTGAGCAAGGAGGTGCTTGCTATTGAGGGAGTGCAGCGAAGGTTCACCAGACTAATTTCCAGGATGGCAGGACTGACATATGAAGAAAGACTGGATCAGCTCGGCTGGAATTTAGAAGAATGAGAGGGGATCTCATAGAAACATATAAAATTATGACGGGACTGGACAGGTTTGAGGCAGGAAGACTGTTCCCGATGTTGGGGAAGTCCAGAATCAGGGGTCACAGTCTAAGGATAAGGGGTAAGCCATATCGGACTGAAATGAGGAGAAACGTTTTCACCCAGAGAGTGGTAAACCTGTGCAATTCTCTACCACAGAAAGTTGTGGAGTCCCGTTCGTTGGATATATTCAAGAGGGAGTTAGATGTGGTCCTTCCGGCTAAGGGGATCAGAGGGTATGGAGAGAAAGCGGGAGTGGAGTACTGAAGTTGCATGATCAGCCATGATCATATTGAATGGCGGTGCAGGCTCGAAGGGCCAAATGGCCTGCTCCTGCACCTATTTTCTATGTTTCTTTCCATTCTTGGTGTGTGAGTGTGTGTTTTGTTGTGTATCTGTCCATCTCTGTTATGTGAATGTGAGCTCTACTCCATACCCATCATTCTCCAGTATGTTAGTATTGTTTTACTGTGTACCCCAAATCCTGATAGAGTATTGGTTTTACTTTCTAACTCTCAATTTGTGTTATGGAGGTGAGTTTTATGCTGAATCTGTCAGTCTCTGGTAAATGTGTCTGAGTTTTACTCTGTATCTATCTCTCTCTGGTATGTGAGTGTGGGCCTTTCTCTGTTTCTATCCATTTCTGTTGTGGGAGTCTGGGTTTTATTCTGTACCCATCAAGTTCTGATATGTGATTGTGGGCCTTACTCTATAACTTCCAGTTTCTGCTTAATTGTGAGTGGACTTTCCTTTGTACCTGTCAGTTTCTGGAATGAAAGAGAGATCTTTACACTGTACCTGTCAATTACTGGTTCGTGAGTCTGGGCATGTCACTGTATGTCAATTTATGTTATGGGAATATGGATTTTAACATGTCAGACTCTGGTATGTGAGTGTGGGTTTTATACTGTATCACTCAGTCTCTGATATGCAAGTGTGTGTATTTTTCTGTAACTGTCAGGTTTTGGTGTGTGTTGAGGTTTAATCTGTGCCTCTCAGTTTCTGCTGTGGTAGTCTGGGTTTAATCTGTGTCTGCCAGTCTCTCGTATGTGAACGTGAGAATCAATTTTACTTTTTACCTGTATTTCTCTGATATGTGAGTGAAGATTTTGCCTTCTACCTGTCATTTTCCAGATGTGTGTGTGTGGGTTTTACGCTGCCCCCATCAGTTTCTGCGATGCAAGTAACAATTTTACTTACTGCCTTTCAGTTTTACGATATGTGCACATGGGATTTACACTTTACCTGTCACTCTCTGGTATGCAAGTGGGGATTTTATTCTATTACTGTCACCTTCATATGTGTGGGCGTGTGTTGTATGCTGTATCTGTCAGTCTATGGTATGGGAATGTGGGTTTTATTCTGCACCTGGCATCTTCTGGTATGTTCGGGGTTTAAATACTGAATCCGTCAGATTTCTGAAACATGAATATGGCTTTTGCTCTGTACCCATCAGCTTCTGATATGCGAGTGTGGTTTATACTATCTGACATTTTTTCTGATATCTGATTTTCTTTTATTCTCTACCTGTCAGTTTCTGGCAAGTGAGTGTGGGTGTTTAATGTATCTGTCAGCGTGATCTGTTTCAATGGTGAAACAGCATCTGATTCTACTGCTCCATGTGGCTGTAAGATTCACAATGTAACTCCGCCACTTCGGATCACTGTGGGACTGACAGCTTCTGCTGTCTGTGACAATAGGATTGAGGCCAGTTCTGTGTATCTGCGCTCTGTGAGTAATAATCTACTTACTGTGTGTGAGAAGAAGCTGCCTGCACTGTTCCTTGTATTCTGGGAGGAGGAAAGATCACATTTGTTCTGGCTGGTTGAAGAATGTTGCTGTGAGAATAATAATACGAGAACGTTATTAGTTCTAAGATATAGATGCGGGGGACAATACGATTTATCTGAGTGAGTGGCAATGTATCTCTCGATCACCAGCAACACGGTTCTGGAGAACTCAGCTCATCGAAATATAACCCGTCTTTAAAATATCTTCTCCCACACTCCTCTCCTGGTGCCTGCAATAGATGCACTTTGTGAAACTCCCACATCCTCACTGTCAGGCTGTGTTTCCACTGCTCACTGCCCAAGAACAACAGACCTGGTGAGATTAGAACTGAATCAGGAACATTCACTACTGATTTGGGGAAAGAAAGCAGCAATGACTTGAAAGAGCGAGGTGGTTTACTTTCTCTATTAACTTACATTGTCCACACACAGCCCGAGAATGACCTCTCCCTTCCCCCACTCACACCATGTCCCGGAACTAGTTCCTGCTCCACTCTGCCTCTTACACACAGCCCCCGACGGAACTAATCCAGGAACGTTCACTATTGGTTTGAACAGAGAAAGCAGCAGATTGTAAATGGCAGGTTCTGCCCATTCTGTCTCCCTTACCCTGGACACACGCTGTCCACATACAGCCCGAGAATGGCCTCTCCCTTCCCTGACTCACACTACGCACTGACACTGGTTATTGGTCCACTCTGCCTCTTACACAGAGCCCCCGACTCCCCCTGAACTCCCCCTGGACTCATTGCCGATCTCTGAACCCATCTGCGGACACGTTCCCAAAGCGCTGCGCTGCTGTAAGGAGGCTGCTGCTTGCTGCCTTACCCCGGGGTCACGGTGTCTCCATTCCCGGCTGTGTTAAACCATCTTCTTCCACTCACTGAGTGAATGGTGATCACAGGCAGGGCTGGGGGAGTGGAGGGTGCATACGCTCTTCTGCTCACTGGAAATCGACACAGGCGGCGGGGCTGAACCGTGCATGCGCAGCTCTCTGTATTAATTCAATCTGTAAAAATCAAAGCGCACAATCCCCTGTTTACTTATTATCAGAATCTAAGCAAAGGAACTGGGCCTGGGGGGATAGGACAGAGAATGATTAAAGCTGAGAGCCTTGTCCCTTGGAGATTCTCAATTTGTGATCATTCCGTGCAGGGTGTTTCTCTCCATGAGCCCGTCTTCACAAAGCAATCCTGCAAAAACATCAGAGGGACGAGGGAGTGGGAGTGTTTGCTCGGACCGTGCAGGAGTCAATATCTGACAGAAACAGTCCGAGATCAGTTTAATTGGAGTAAAACACTCGGTCACTGAGAGTAATACTGAAGTGGATAATCAAGGGGCTATAGTGAGGGAGGGAGGAACTTAATACAATCACTATTCATAATAGTACTCAGAAAAATAATGGGACTAAAGGCAGACAAGTCACCTTGCCCTGATGGCTTACATCGTAGGGTCTTAGGAGAAGTGGCTGCAGAGATAGTGGTCACATTGGTTGTAATCTACCAAAATTCCCAGGATTCTGGGGCGGTCCCAACAGATTGGAAAACTGAAAATGTAACGCCTCTATTTAAAAAAGGAGGCAGACAAAAAGCAGGAAACTATAGACTAGTTAGTCTAATATCTGTCATTGGGAAATGCTGGAGACTATTATTAAGGAAGCAGTAGCGGGACATTTGGAAAAGCATGATTCAATCAAGCAGAGTCAGTATGGCTTCATGAAAGGGAAATCATGTTTGACAAATTTGCTGGAGTTCTTTGAGGATATAATGAGTAGGATGGATAAGGCGGAACCAGTGGATGTGGTGTATTTGGATTTCCAGAACGCATATGATATGCTGGCACATAAGAGGTTATTGCACAAGATAAAACCTCACTGGGTTGGGGCAGTATATTAGCGTGGATAGAGGATCGGCTAACTAACAGAAAACAGAGAGTCGGGATAAATGGGTATTTTTCTGGTTGGCAAATGGTGACTAGTGGGGTGCCGCAGAAATCGGTGCTAGGTCCTCAACTATTTACAATCTATAGTAATGACTTGGCTAAAAGGACTGAGTGTAATATAGCCAAGTTTGCTGATGATACAAAGGTGGGTGGGAAAGCAAATTGAGGACACAAAAAATCTGCAAAGGGATATAGACAGGCTAAATGAGTGGCCAAAAATTTGTCTGATGTTGTATAATATGGGAAAATGTGAAGTTATCCACTTTGGCAGAAATAATAGGTAAGCAAATTATAATTTAAATGGAGAAAAATTGCAAGCGCTACAGGACAGAAAGACCCGAGGGTGTTTGTGCATAAAACACTAAAAGTTAGTATGCAGGTACAGCAAGTAATCAGGAAGGCAAATGGAATGTTGGCCTTTTTTGCAAGGGGGATAAAGTATAAAAGCAGAGAAGTCCTGCTACAACAGTACAGGGTATTGGTGAGATCACACTTGGAATACTGCTTGCACTTTTGGTCTGCGTATTTAAGGAAGGATATACTTGCATTGGAGGCTGTTCAGAGGTTGATTCCGGCGATGAGCGGGTTGTCTGATGAGGATATGTTGAGAAGGTTGGGCTGATACACTTTGGAGTTCAAAAGAATGAGAGGTCATCTTATTGAAACATATATCAAGGGGACTCGACAAGGTGGATCCAGAGAGGATATTGCCACTTATAGGGTGAACTAAAACTAGGGTGCATCGTCGCAGAATAAGGGGTCACCCATTTAAAACGGAGATGAGGAGAAATTTCTTCACTCAAAGGGTTGTAAATCTGTGGAATTTTCTGCCCGAGAGCTGTGGAGGCTGGGTCATTGAATATATTTAATGCAGATAGAGAGATATTTGAGCGAAAAGGGATTAAAGGGTTATGGGGAGCGGGCAGTGAATTGGAGCTGAGTCCATGATCAGATCAGCCATGATGTTATTGAATGGCAGAGCAGGCTCCAAGGGCCAAATGATCCACTCCTGCTCCTATTTCTTATGTTATTATGTTATTATGAGATAATAACCCTGGAACTGTACATGGGGACTCTAACCCTGGGACTGTACATGGGGACTCTAACCCTGGGACTGTACATGGGGACTCTAACCCTGGGACTGTACATGGGGACTCTAACCCTGGGACTGTACATGGGGAATGTAACCCTAGGAGTGAACAGCTCTGGGGCTTTCCTGTTACAATTGTCTGGGATGTAACCAGAAGCTTAGCACTGAGCAGCGCCTCTCGGAGATGGTGAGAAATCCGAGGTGTCGAGAATAAAATAACTCAGCTGTTACTTTACCAAGATGGCCGTGCATGCGCTTTGCTGCTCACTGAACAAAGATGACGGAGAACTGGCCCTGCCGTCCTGTACAAAGATGGCCGCCGTTACCCTGGGCCTGTGACCGGGAGAAAGGCTCGAGGCTGCAGCCGCCGATATTCCGGTTATTATTGCGAGCTTCCGGCGGGCATCAGTTGATTATGAAGCCTCCCCGCCTACCCGCTGCTCCATTACTCACCTCCGCCCTGCTGAAAAAGGACTGTTTTGAGGAACAGATGTTCAACATGTCCTTTCCGCCATTGCACGCACCGCGCATGCTCAAAACACAGCTCGGTCTCGCACCTGTGCACTGGGCCCCTGTAGGGTGGTGTCGGCACGTCCTCCGTCGCGGGGAATGCTGGGTAAATACCAAAGGCGACGTTGTGTATGGAGCAGGATTTACTAGGCTCCCATTGGGCACTGAACCATGTTCATTTTGGCACTTAGACTTTGTTTCTGCTGCTCTGAATAACCCTGCACCTGAGCTGGAGAGTAATGTTCTGTCTCAATATTGAATAAATCAGCTTGTTTCAAACACCGTGTGTCCAATATTTCATTTCTCCATAATAACAGACTAATTAATGTTTCCTTCACTTCCATTTTGGGCCTTTTCTTACTCTAGATTATTTCACTTCTCACGTGATTTATCTTTTACTACATCAAATCCAAATCTTTTTTCATTCGAGTATACAGCTTGTGGATGTCTCAGACTGAACCGGCGTGTCTCACTTTACACTCATTTAACGTTACTTTCAACCAACCCTTGAAAGAACTATCTTTCGTAAGACTGCAATTCTGTTATTTTCTGTATTTAACAATTTTTGAATGCGGTTGATAGATCTTCACACAAACTGCATGTGATCAACTTTGAAATGTTCTGACCTTTGAAATTGCCTTTGCTAATTTTGATGGGTTAGTTGATTACAATTACTTATTACTACCATACCTTGCAGTATTTCTTGCATCAAATTAATTGTTTAAATACTTTCTTTTTCAGGTCTTTAGCTTCCCCACTGATCTCTGTTTCTTCTTGTGGGGGAATCTAGAACTAGGTTGGAAAGTCTGAGCATAAGGGGGCGCCCATTTAAAATGGAAATGAAGAGGAATTTCTTCTCTCAGAGGGTCGTGAATCTTTGAAATTCTCTGCCCCAAAGAACAGTGGAGTCTGGGTCATTGAAAATATTTAAGTTGCAGATAGCGTGCTTTTTGAAAGAGAGTGGTGTCAAGCTTTATGAGGAGAGGGCAGAAATGCGGAATTGAGGCCAAGATCAGATCAGCCAAGATCTTATTAAATGGCGGGGTGGGCTGAAGGGGCCAGATGGCTACTGCTGCCCCTATTTCTTATATTCTTAGCGTTAGTTAGGGGCTGGGTTTAGATGTAAGTTTAGTGGTTGTGTTTTGTGGTTATTTGTTAAGATTGGGATTAGTGATTGGGATAGTCAATAGGAAATTCGGCTTAGGATATAATGATTAACTTAGAAAGCACTATTGGCAATATAAGTGTTACTGGACATGCTCTTTTCCATTTCATGTTTTTAACCTCATAGTGCTGAGTCACAAAACAGCCTCACAATGTGTTCATTCAAGGAACCATCTTTCCTGCGCAAGCCTCGTTTCTTTCTGTCAACAATACATCGTAATCTCTACATTTCTCATGGAAAAAAATATTAGTGCCATTAGATTAGGGTATTTTGGAACAATAACAGATGGGTACAGTTGTTGCACTGGTTACATCTAATCATCATCCTGCCTGAAAAGGACTTCTGACAATAATCTGTCACCAGGCCCCACCAGTTACCGTCTGATTCCTCCATCGTCTCTTCATTTATTACCCACCATTCCCCCTAACTAGAGCTGCTTTCACCGGCATGACCATTCTCCATACTGAGGCTATCTCATTACCAAGCAGAGCATAATCACCAACACGGACTGTTTAGTCTGAATGGCTCATTTCTGTGTAATTCTGTAATTTTGTAGTCTCATTGTAAGTGGTCCCTGGATTTGATGATTCATTGTAACTGGTCCCTGGATTTGGAGCCTCTGTGTAAGGGGTACATGGATTTCATGCCTCAGTGCAAGTGCTCCCTGGATTTGATGCCTCAGTGCAAGTGGTCCCTGGATTTGGAGTCACAATGCATGAGGTTCCTGGATTTGGTGTCTTAATGTAAGTGGTCCGTGGATTTTGTCACGTATTCAACTATCATTGTAACCCATGTATAAGCTGACCTAAGTTGTACACCTTGAGAACTTGAACACAAGGGGGTGAACTTGTGGCAGACACTCCTAACCTGGACTTACAGGTATAAAAGGGAAAGCTCCACCCACCTTCATCGCTTGAGGTCTTGGTAATAAAGATAACTGGTCACAGAGTGACCTTCTCTCAAGTATGGGCCTCGTGTCCATTTATACTGTATATCATTGGCGACGAGAAACTGGGATTTAAACCACGAGAGCATAGCCACTAGGAGCACAGAAGAGAGGTACTGTGTTGGTGATGATTGGGACGACTTTATTGAGAGACTACAGCAAAGTTTTGTCACTGAGGATAGGTTGGGACAGGATTCGGCCGACAAACGCAGAGCTCATCTCCTGACTGTTTGTGGATCCGGAACATATTCCCTGATGAAGGCCCTTCTAGCACCAGAGAAGCCGGAGACAAGACGCTCGAAGAGCTCAGAAAGTTGTTCGGGGAACACTTTAAACCTGCGAGCAGCATGCACAAAGCGAGACTCCAGTTTTACATGAACTGGCGGTGAGAAGGGAAAAGCGTTCCTGCCTTTATGCCAGATCTCTGACGACTGGCGAGCCTATGTAAGTTCACAGATGCAGGCAGAGCGGAGATGATGCGAGACTTTTTAATTGAGGGCATCGGGCGTGCTGGGGTTTTCAGGAAACTGATTGAGACCAAAGACTTGACCTTGGAAGCGGCGGCTCTGATAGCCCAGACTTTAACTCAGGGGAGGAAGAGACCAGAATGATGTATGACAAAAATCTTGGCTCAAATGCGGCAAATGACCAGGGAGTCTACATTGTTAACGCACACACAGTTCTCTCGACAGACAAGGGCAATCGGACATGTCCCAGCATGCAGTCGAAACCAAAAGGGGAATTCAACAGAGACAATGGCGAGCTGAACGGTGAATCATACCATTGCAATGGACAATGCGGCCAGTAATGGGGCAATCAACACCTGTAAATGGTGCACTTAAGGACAGTTACAGAGACAGTCAGAGACGATCCACTGTTAATGGAGTTTTGTTTCCAACAACGGGTCCTCCAGCTCATGCTAGAGCTGTGGAGCCAAACACCGAGCCAGAGCCTGCAGGTATCAGCAATATACCTGCAGAAACTGCAACATCAGTGGTCATTTGGCGCGTATGTGCAGGAAGCCTGCAGCCAGGTTGCTGTCCGAGGAAGGTGGGCCTGCTGTAAGCTCTACGAGGCCAAATGAATACTGGGGAAAGTCACTGGAAGCTGAAGTTCAGCGAGTTCATGTGGAGCAAATATACAGTTCATATATCAGGACAACAGCGATAATGATGAATGTGCTCTTCAATTGCATCCCAGTATTTATGGAGCTCGACACGGCGGCCAGTTGAATTCAGTGACTGGGCGAATATCAACCAGTTTAAAAGATTGTGGGTGTCCAAGGCCATGAGGCCAAAATTATTGCCGATTGATGCAGAGCTTCGGACATATACAAAGGAGATCATTCCGGTGCTAGATTCGGAGAACAGGTTGCCACTCTGGATTGTCCTGGGGGACGGTCCCACAGTACTGGGGAAGAGTTGGCTTGCTGTCATGAACTGGAAATGGGAACATGTCAATGCATTTCTTCTTTGGAGCGAGTATCATGCTCACAGATCCTGGACAAATTTGACTCATTATTTCAAACCGGGATCGGCA
The DNA here is from genome assembly GCF_044704955.1 of Pristiophorus japonicus. NCBI lineage: Eukaryota > Metazoa > Chordata > Chondrichthyes > Pristiophoridae > Pristiophorus > Pristiophorus japonicus. The sequence continues at coordinate 958,997 of NW_027250777.1, forward strand.
CTTTCATGGGGGCTAAGGTAGTGATTCACATAAACCCAGAGGCCAGGCCAGTGCACCACAAGGCCAGACCGGTGCCGTACGTGATGCAAGAAAAAATAGTGTGCGAATTGGACCGCCTGCTGAGGGAAGGCATCATCTCGTCAGTGGAATTCAGTGACTGGGCGAGCCCGATCGTGCCGGTGCACAAGGCGGATTTGTCGGTCAGGATATGTGATGCTTACAAGGCCACCATCAATCGGGTGTCACTCCAACACCAGTACCCACTACCGAGAGTGGAGGACCTCTTTGTGACACTATCCGCTGGCAAACCTTTTTTCAAAATTGGACCTGACCTCAGCTCCCATGACCCAGGACCTGGCGAGTGAGTCGAAAAGGCTGACCACCATCACGACACACAAGGGGTTCTTTGAGTATAGCAGTTGTCCGTTCCGGATTCGTTCAGACGCCGTGATCTTTCAGCAAAATATGGAAAGCCTCCTCAAGTCGATTCCAAGGGCGGTAGTTTTTCAGGACGACATCCTCATCACGGGTCGCGATGCTGAAGAACACCTCCATGACCTGGATGAGGTGCAATGCAGACTGGACCGGGTAGGTCTGCAACTGCAAAAAGCAAAGCGCTTCTTCTGAGCTCCAGAGGTAGAATTCCTGGGGATGAGTGTAGCAGCAGACGGGATCAGACCTAATGTGTCCAAAACGGAAGCGATCTGGAGAGTACCCAGACCCCGTAACACGAAGGAGCTGCATTCATTCCTCGGGCTCCTGAAATATTTTGGTAACTTTCTTCCCAAATTGAGCATACTGTTAGAGCCCCTGCACATGCTCCCATGCAAAGGTCGCGATTGGGTCTGGGGAACAGCCAGGAAAGGGCTTTTGATAGAGCACGCAACTTGTTATTCTCCAACAAACTGTTAATATTACATGACCCATGTAAGAAACTTGTTCTAACGTGCGATGCGCCGTCCGATGGGGTCGGGTGTTTGTTGCAGCATGTGAATGCCAATGGTCAGTTACAGCCGGTAGCTTATGCCTCCAGAATTCTGTCCCAGGCAGAACGGGGCTACGGGATGGTCGAAAAGGAAGTGCTAGCATGTGTATATGCAGTAAACAAAAATGCACCAGTACCTGTTTGGCAGGACATTTGAGCTGGAGACAGATCACAAATGCCTAACTTCCCTTTTGGCCGACAACAAGGCCATAAATGCGAATGCGTTGGCCCGCATACAGAGGTGGGCACTTACGTTAGCCGCCTATGTCTATACAATTCAGCACAGACCGGGCGCTGAAAACTGCGCCGATGCACTCAGCAGGCTCCCACTAACCACCACCGAGGGGGCAACTGAGCATGATGCTGAGAAGGTCATGGCTGTTGAAGCTTTCGAAAGCGAAGGTTCACCTGTGACATCCCGTCAGATTAAAGTCTGGACAAATAAAGACCCCCTACTGTCTTTCGTTAAGAAATGTGTCCTGAATGGGGACTGGGCAGCCACGTACAGGGCATGCCCTGAGGAATTTAAACCGTTTCATCGGCACAAGGATAAACTCTCGACTCAGGCCGATTGCCTACTATGGGAAAACCGAGCAGTCATGTCCCAGAGGGGCAGAGAGGTGTTTATCAGAGAACTTCACAATGAGCATCCGGGCACTGTCATGATGAAGGCAATTGCCAGGTCACACATTTGGTGGACAGGGGTAGATGCAGACCTGGAACTTTGTGTTCACATGTGCAACACGTGTGTTTAGCTGGTCAACGCACCCAGGAAAGCCGCCATTAGCCCCTGGTCCTGGCCCACCAAGCCATGGTCACGCATCCATGTGAACTACGCAGGTCCTTTCATGGGAAAACATTTTTTGGATGCAGTAGACGCCTACTCCAAATGGATTGACTGTGCCATTTTAAATTCAAGCACATCCTCTGCCACGGTAGAAAGTCTACGGGCAATGTTCGCTGCCCACGGTCTGCCGGATGTCTTGGTCAGCTACAATGGCCCGTGCTTCACAAGCATTGAATTCCAAGAATTCATGGCAGGCAATGGAATCAACCATGTCAGAATGGCCCCGTTCAAGCCGGCCTCAAATGGCCAGGCGAAACGAGCAGTGCAGATAATCAAACAGGGGATGCTCAGAATCCAAGGGGGTTCCCTACAAAGCTGCTTTATCACGCCTCTTGTAGGGCAATAGATCCCGACCACACTCACTCACAGGGATTCCACCCGCAGAGCTGCTAATGAAAAGGACGCTCAAAACCGGGTTATCCCTTATACACCCGACTACGAAAGAAATTGTTGAGAGCAGCCGTCAGTCACAATGTGACTACCATGACAGGAATGCGAGGGCGCCATGTATTGATGACAATACACTGTTTTTGTCCTTAATTACGCTGCAGGGCCCAAATGGCTTGCAGGCACATTGCCAAAGAGGGGAATTGGGGTTTTGGTAGTTAAACTTACCAATGGACAAATCTGCCGCAAACATGTGGATCAAACTAAAAGAAGGTTCAAGAACCCCAAAGAAAAAGCAGAGGAAGAGCACGACATTGAGTTTACTCCAACACAGGTGACCGAACATCGGAACCAAGTGGAGGAGAGCCCAGTCACTGTGGGCAGTCCGGACAGGCCTGAGGCATCGCAAACAGCAGACACTCAGGCCAGCGCACAACAACGGGAACCCCAACTCAGGCGCTCTACAAGGGAGTATAAACCACCAGAGAGACTTAACCTGTGATCTCAATAAGACTTTGGGGGAGGTGATGTCATGTGTTCAACTATCATTGTCACCCATGTATAAGCTGACCGAAGTTGTACACCGTGAGAACATTGATCACACGGGGGTGAACTTGTGGGAGACACTCCTAACCTGGACTTTCAAGTATAAAAGGGGAAGCTCCACCCACCTTCATCACTTGAGGTCTTGGTAAAAAAGGTAACTGGTCATAGAGTGACCTTCTCTCAAGTATGGGCCTCTTGTGCATTTATACGGTATAGTAAGGACATGTCAGATTTGGTGTCACAATGTAATTGGTCCCTGGATTTGTTATTACAATGTAAGGGAATCCTGGATTTGTTGTCAACCACAACTCGTCATTGGGACTGTGGACAATCCGGCAGCCCAGCAATGCATTCAGCACAGAATGATCCCACTAAGATCTATTACCAATTAACACTACCCACATTAATTCACCAGAAACAGCCCCGTGCCTGCAAGGAACTGCAGCCCCATGTCTAACTTCGGTGGAACACACAATACAAAACATTTTAAAGGAAAAAGAAACACATCATAGTTCAAGAAAGGCAATTAATGGGCAGTAAATACTCCTCACTCATACACCTCCTTCATCTCTCCTCTCCAACTCCCCCTCACCAACTTCTCTTTCACCCTTCTCTCCAAACCTACCTCTCCCAACTCCTCTTTCACTCCTGCAATTTCATTTTCAACATCACTTACACAAGTCATCCACACTGGAGGTAAATCTGAGGAACTTCTGTGTGATGGTGAGGTGATCACTGGACAATAACGTGCAGAGAATGGTGGGTGGCTGCTCATTACTCTCGGTGTAATTTAATCCCCTGTCCCACTGAATACTGTGGACAGACGGTCACCTTGGTAATGGAATGGTCATTGTGACATCACTTTCTAAACAATAGAACACAGGACAATGTTTCATCAATACATGGTAAAGGGATTAAACACTCTGCAATTACATCATAAATAATAGGAAATAAATGCTGAAAAATAACTGGCGAAGATAATAGCTTATCTCTGTAGAATTCACCAGCAAACAATAAGAATGATGTGTTTAGTTTACACACACACACACTTACACATATATATGTAGCAAAGACTTTGTGTGCACACTTTCCAGTTGTTGTGATTAAGCTGATGCAATATGTTTTATTAGGTCTTGCTGCGTCAGGATATAAAGATACCGCACGCATTTGCTCCTCCTGCTGCCTGGGGGAATGGAGCAGATATTTAAAGGGACAGGGACTCCCTTTTCTCCGCCGAGTTATACTTAAAAGAACAGTCCAGTTTATCTCGGAGTATCGGAGGACTACACAAGCCGAGCTCCCATTAACAGTCGCTCCCTTCTGTACTGTGCAGTGATTGTAAAGCTGTTTATTTTCAGTGACTTGAGCCTTTCTAAAATGTCTCAATTGTTTTTGATGATCCATTTGAATTGCTTTTCTAACTTGAAAGGATTTCAGAATTGTGCATTGTGACGAAGGTTTTGTTTAAAGGTGGATTTAAATTTGTTTGAAAATATTCTTTTTAACCCTCCCCCAACCCCACAAATTTTAGAACACTCTGCAATACCGACTGGGAAGGTCCCAAGTTCGGTCCTTGATCTGGGCTGTTAGTTGTTCTCAGTCAAGGCAGCAGTTCAGCGGTTCTAATTGTCCTCACGACCACTGGGTTAAATATAAGTAAGAATTATCCAGTGCCCTTGCTCTTGATACCGATCCAGTGACATCAACTGGAAAGTGTGTGGATGTCACTTGAGGGCAGGATTGAACTCGGCTCCGATGCCTATCACAGTGGAAATTTCTATCCTCTACTTAAAGTAACAACTTTTGTAACCTCTATTTAGAGGGTATTATAAGGGGAGGATCTGCAGCTTGGAAACTCAAATCAACCATCACGTCAAAATTTGAGGGAATCATTAGTTTCATCAGGATCACCTAATCATCAGCCTTTGGGAAAACACCAATCACAGCGGGGAGAAACAGGACACATGTTCTGTGTGTGGATGCACCTTCAACCAATCGTCTCACCTGTGAGACTCGTGTGCCCAGCTGACTCAACACTGTAAATGTGGGTACAGTGGGAATGGATGCAGATGCACGTTGGGTGAAAACACATCAGGGAGAGGCCGTTTACCAGCTGAGTGTGGAAAGAGATGCAGTCGCTTATCTCAACAACTGCTGTCGGCACATGCTAAGTCCTTTCACTGAAAGTGATTAACAGACTGGATTTTGTGTTCAGTGATCCCGGGCGTGTTAGCTATCCCTAACCTGGACATCAAGACATAGAGAGGCACTCTGGAAGGTGTGGGGATCTGGGACTTGTCTCTGAGAGTAACCAAATGCATGAGAACGGAAACAATCGAGAGTTAGAAGGAGAAAAGGCTCCAAATGGAGCTGTCGGTAACAGGACATCAATAGTCGCCGCTTGTCGTAGAGATATCAAATATTGACACATTGTGTAATTTGAAATATCAAAATATAAAACTCCAGCCCAGTTTTCAGAATGATTAACATCAGCAGAAACAAATCCCAACTGACAGAACGAACACGAATCAGTCAGAATGTGATTAACATCAGTAATAACAGTAGAATCCAAACCCTGCAGTCACTTGAGAACTCGCAATTCTGATGACTGAATGAATCTCTTCCCACACTTCCCCAGTGTGAACTCGCTGGAGTTTCAGCAGATGATGGAGTGAAACCCTACCCACACACGGAGCAGGTGAACGGCCTCTTCCCGGTGTGACTGTGACAATGAATTTCTAGATCAGACCGGGAGCTGAATCCCTCCCCACAGCCTCCACATTCCCACGGTTTCCCCATGGTGTGGGTGTCCTTGTGTCTCTCCAGGTTGGACGATCAGTTGAAATTCGTCCACAACACACACGTGCAGCTTCTCTCTGCTGTGAATGATGCGAAGTTTTTTCAGGCTGTGTAACTGGTTGAAGCTCTTTCTAGTGCACTGGAACAATCTCACGCGGATGTTTATGTGTCGTGGTGCTTTCCCAGATGTTTGAAATATTTTCCCTCAGAAAGAACAGACAAATATTCCTGCTTCCACATTCAAAGGCCGAGCATGTTGATCATTTCCAGCTTACATGGTTGGGTTCAGACCTGCACCAGCTGTGTGCAAAGTGAGAATAAAATCAATGAGATGCTGATTTTCTCTGCTGGCCACTGGGTCTTTTGTGCTGGTGCAATAGGGTGAGACTGTGTTGCCCGATAGTCTGAGCCTGGGCTGGCCCAATAGGATGAGCCTGTGCGGCCCGAAAGGGTGAGACTGTGCTGGCCCAATAGTGTAAAAATGTGCTGGGCCGATCGGGTGAGCCTGTGCTGGGCCAATAGGGTGTGACTGTGCCGGCCCGATAGGGTGAGCCTGGTCTGGACCAATAGGGTGAGACTGTGCTGGCCCGATAGAGTGAGACTGTGCTGGCCCGATAGTGTGACACTGTCTGGCCCGATAGTGTGAGACTGTGCTGGCCCGATAGAGTGAGACTGTGCTGGCCCGACAGTGTGAGACTGTGCTGGCCCGATAGAGTGAGACTGTGCTCGCCCGATAGTGTGAGACTGTGCTGGCCCGATAGAGTGAGACTATGCTGGCCCGATAGAGTGAGCCTGGGCTGCCCGATACTGTGAACCTGTGCTGGCCCGATAGGGTGAGACTGTGATGAACCGATAGTGTGAACCTGGATTGGCTCGATAGTGTGAGGCTGAGCTAGCCTAATAGGGTGAGCCTGTGCTGGCTCAATGGGGTGTGCCTGGGCTTGCCCGAGAGGGCGAGGCCCGGTTGCCCCAATGGGGTATATCAGTGCTGGCCCAATCGGGTGCGATGTCTGCTGTACAGCGTCCACATCTCTGAGCCATACAGAGGGGGCGTATGACACAGCCCTGCAGACCATGTGCTTGCTGATAGCTTTGAACTCAAATTGCTGGAGAAATACCATCAACGATGTCTTCACAAGATCCTGCAAATCTCCTGGGAGGACAGATGCACCAACGTTAGCGTCCTTGACCAGGCCAACAGCCCCAGCATTGAAGCACTGACCACACTCGACCAGCTCCGCTGGGCGGGCCGCATTGTTCACGAGCCTGACAAAAGACTCCCAAAGCAAATGCTCTAGTCGGAACTCCTACATGGCATGCGATCCTAAGGTGGGCAGAGGAATCGTTTTAAGGACACCCTCAAAGCCTGTCTGATAAAGTGCAGCATCCCCACCGGCATCTGGGAGTTCCTGGCAAAAGACCACCCGAAGTGGAGGAAGTGCATCCGGGAGGGCATTGAGCACCTCGAGTCTCATCGCCGAGAGCATACCGAAATCTAGGACAGGCAGTGGAAGGAGCGTGCAGCAAACCAGTCCCACACACCCTTTCCTTCAACCACCGTCCATCCCAACTGGGACAGAGACTGTAATTCCCGTATTGGACTGTTCAGTAACCTGAGAACTCACTTTTAGAGTTGGATCAAGACATTCTCGATTTCGAGCGACTGCCTATGATGATGATGAAAAGGGTGAGCTTTGGATGGCCCAATAGGGTGAGCCTGTGATGGCCCAATAGGGTGAGCATGGGATGGCCCAATAGGGTGAGCCAGGGTTGGACCAATAGGATGAGCCCAGGCCCAGGGTCACCAGACAACAATCAGACAGCAAGGCTCTCTTTCAGGGGCCACTGAACTGGGCACAAACATGTGATCAATCAAACTGACATACACCCTGAAGCCCCGCCCACACGTTGTCCCTGCACAACGGACCACACATGCGGCGTGAGACCCGCCCTTACCAAGAGGCGGCCGCTGAGCCCGCTCCCAGCCCGTGAAACAGTTACCAACAAGAAAGTAATCAAGAAAACTTCACCGAAGGGCGGCAAGGAGCGCAGAAGGTGGAGGAAGGAGAGTTACTAAATCTACATCTACAATGTTCACCCCGACACCGGCATCTCCTTCAAGGCCATGGACATCATGAACTCGTTTGTGAAATATATTTTGGAGCGCAGTGCGAGTGAGGCTTCCCGCCTGGCCCATTACAACATGCGCCGCACCATCAGATCCCGGTAGATCCAGACCACCGTGCGCCTGCTGCTGCCCGGGGAGCTGACCAAGCACGCCGTGTTGGAAGGGACAAAGGTGGTGACCAAGTACACCAGCTCCAAGTAAAACTGCACGCTGTGAGAGATCAAATCAAACACAACGGCTCTTTTAAGAGCCACCCACAACCTCTCTGAAAGAGCTGCACAAACTCATTTCCCTTTCGACTCAATTTACTGTTATTATTTCCTGAACAAGTGTGTGGGGACCTTTGCAGTTCCAGCTGTAGATTTAGTTTTAAATTCTCAGATAACTGATTTTGCTGTCCGGTTCTTCCTTTTCCCGCCCTAAACTACAAACACGGTCCCTGGTCGCCCTTTCCCTTTGCTCTCAGACCCGTTCATTTACAGCGCCTGCCGCCGAATTAGAAACTTGTTTTCGGATGAGACTCAGACTTTAGCCACCTCGTTCTCTCTCACGCCTTTTTCAATTTAAAAGAAAATTCTACTTAGGAGTCAAACCGTTTATTAAACTTCGAGTCCGAGTGTAACAACCCAGAATGGGAGTTCTTACAGAGACAAGAACCGGGGCAGTTTGAACACTCTGTCCCTCTTCCCTTTTCACAGAAGGACTCCCAGTTCTGGTCTCACTGCTGCCTGTGCGGGGGATCCATCGATAATCTATGAAAGCTCACTTTTACAAAGATTGAGCTGGAATGTGTCCCGTTACAGAATAAGTGGGGAGTGATTCCCTCCCATTACATATAGTTTGAAACTGAACCCGAATTTAATCCTGATTGTAACAGCCTGGAATTTGCAAGTGAAATATGGATTGAGACAAAGGGAAACAGAATGTGTTTCGAAATATTTGGCTAATGGGGAAGTTCCTAACATAATCCGCAATTTTAACAATTATTGGCGGGATTTTTGAATTTCTAAATCCTTCGAACACTGACTGTTGAGAACAATCATTTCCGCCCAGATTTCTTTGGTGGGCTAAACAGGCTGCGATTGGTCATCTGAAAGGACCAATGAAATTCACCACAGTGCGACCAATCACAAGTTCGCTCCCTGCATTCCTCCAGAAGGTATAAGGCAGATGTGGGAGGAGTTTCTCATTCTTTCCATGAACGTGCAGATTGTGGAAATGTCTAGAAAATGCAAAAACTGCGGTAAAGCTCGGGCCAACGCCAAGTCTCGCTCCTCCCGGGCCAGACTGCAGTTCCCTATGGGCCGGGTTCACAGGCTCCTGCGAAAGAGGAACTACGCTGAGAGTGTGGGTGTCAGAGCCCCGGACTACATGGTTGCTGTGCTCGAGTATCTGACCGCTGAAATCCTGGAGCTGGCCGGCAACCCGGCCCGCGACAACCAGAAGACCCGCACCATCCCCAGACACCTGCAGCTGGCAATCCGCAACGACCAGGCACTCAACAAGCTGCTGGGAAAGGTGACCATCGCTTAGGGCGGGGTGCTGCCTAATATACAGGCTGTGCTGCTGCCCAAGAAAACCACCAGTGTGTCCAAGAGCAAGTAAAGCGGACAGGATTTAATCTAATAAACCAAAGGCTCTGTTCAGAGCCACCCACAGTATCAATGTAAGGGCAGGTTAATGCTCTATGGATCACAATTGTCCCAGATCTAAATTAATAATTACATCTCTGCAATTATGCTGGGCGTTTCCTGATCCCGGTAATAAATCGGTCACTCTCTGCCGAACATGTAGAAATCTAGATCGACAAACACTGCCGCAGGTTTGCTGTTCGCGGATATTCGGATCAGTGAATCAATATAGATAGAGACCGACCTCAGATTAATACAAAGCAGACGGAACCTGAACGAGGGACCGGCCGTCATTGAACACTTTGTGTGAGCCGAATATAAACGGATGTTAAGAGCCGAGTATAAAGGTAATGAGCGGTTGATGGGTCCAACGTTTCTGACTGAGAATTCATTTATTGGTTCAAAGTCCGTTTAATGCTATGGCAGACGCACTTGAATGATTTCCATCAAAATTCATTTCTCTGACAATTATTCTTCGTTATAAAATGCTGCTGTTACAAGCTCACATAATTAATTTCTAATCTGACAGAGATATTAAAGTTACATCAGATGCGATGGCCTGAAATCGCACCCGGGTAAACAGCTTGAAAGGCAGCTATTCTCACCTCTATACCACCATCCACCAACCAATATGCATTGTATTTGCGGACTAACTAATTCTTGCGGCTCTTAAATGGGAGAAATTTTATGTTCAGTGATCAGAATGTAAGCACGGTGCTGGGACACGTTCCCTACAATTAAAAACGGTCACTGTGAATAGTTACCCTGCTTGGGCTGAGCCCGCACCACATTTATTAGTTTTAAGCAGTTTTAGTTCAAAAAATAATCAACAGATATGAGGAATATTTTTTGTAAATTATCTAATTTGTACAACATAACTTGCTGAAGGCACTAGGTTTGGTGGATTAAAACCAGCCTCTTCCTGTCACTTTCTCAAATGTGAGCGATGGTGGTATAGTGAGCAGTGATCTGCCTCCCAAGCAGTGGGCCCGGCTTCGATTCCCGGCCAGAAATAATTTATGGTACCTTGCAGCAGGATTTTATAACAGCAAACCTGTCGACAGTGACCAGTTTATAACCGAGAATGTCTGAGGGTCTTTTCTGATCCGGAAACTAACCGCTTAATTGCAGAGATTCAATGTTAATTTAGATCTGAGACAATAGTGATCCATAGAACATGAACCTGCCCTTATATTGATACTGTGGGTGACTCGGAAAAGATCCTTTGGGTTATCAGATTAAATCTTGTCCGCTTTACTTGCTCTTGGACGGACCGGTGGTTTTCTCGGCACAGCACAGCATGTATATTAGGCGGCACCCCGCCATGAGCGATGGTCACCTTTCCCAGCAGCTTGTTGAGCTCCTGGTCGTTGCGGATGGCCAGCTACAGGTGTCTGGGGATGAGGCGGGTCTACTTGTTGTCGCGGGCTGCGTTGCCGGCCAGCTCCAGGAATTCAGCGGTCAGATACTGGAGCACAGAACCCATGTAGACCGGGGCTCCGGCATCCACACTCTCAGCGTAGTTCCCCTTCCGCAGGAGCCTGTGAACACGACCGCAGGGAACTGCAGTCCGGCCCGGGAGGAGCGAGACTTGGCCTTGGCCCGAGCTTTACCGCCGGTGTTTCCTCTTCTAGACAATCCACATGTTCAGAGAAAGAATGAGAAGCTCCTCCCACATCTGCCTTTGTTAACCTTCTGGAGAAATGCAGGGAGCGAACTTGTGATTAGTCGCTCTCGAGTGAATTTCATTGGTCTTTTCCGATAACCAATCCCAATCTATTTAGCCCATCAATGAAAGTAGGGCCGAAATTACTGTCTCCAACAGTCACATTAACGATTTTTAATTAAAAAACGCCGCCAAAAATTTTAAAAATAGCGGATTATGTTAATAAATTTACCATTAGTCAAAGATATGCCTACAGGTTTTAATTTATTTAGTCTTATTCCAGGTGTCCCTTGCAAGTTACAGGCTGGATTAAATTCGGGTGCTATTTCAAACTGTCTGTAATGGGCGGGAGTCAATCCCCACTGATTCTGTAACGGGTAAAATTCCAACTCAATATTTGAAAAAGTTGGTTTCATAGAATGTCGATCGAACCCCGAAAACGCGGCAGTGAGACCAGAACTCGGAGTCCTTCTGTGAAAAGGGAAGATGGACAGTGTCATGTATTTAACTGTCATTGTAACCCATGCATAAACTGACCTAAGTTGTACACCGTGAGAACATTGACAACTAGGTGGTGAACTTTTGGGAGACACTCCTAACCTGGAATTTCAGGTATAAAAGTAGACGCTCCTCCCACCTTCATCACTTCAGTGCTGCCTAATAAAGGTTACTGGTCACAGAGTGACCTTGTCTCAAGTATGGGCCTCGTGTGCATTTTTACTCTATAGTAAGGACATATTATTGGCGACGAGGAACTGGGATTTAAAGCACGCGAGCATGGCCACTAGCAGCACAGACGAGAGGTACTGTGTTGGTGATGATTGGGACGAGTTTATTGAGAGACTGCAGCAAAGTTTCGTTACGAAGGAATGGCTGAGACAGGATGGCTGAGACAGGATTCGGCCAACAAACAACAGTTCGACAAGTTGTGGGCGCCCAATGCCAGGATGCCAAAATTATTGCCAATTGACGCACAGCTACGGACATATACAAAGGAGATAATTCCGGTGCTAGGCAGTGCCACGGTAGTTGTGACCCACAAAGATTCGGAGAACAGGTTGCGACTCTGGATTGTCCTGGGGGACAGTCCCGCACTGCTTTGGAGGAAATGGCTTGCTGTCATGAACTGGAAATGGTGCGACTGAATGCAATTTCTTCTGAGGAGGGAATATCATGTTCACAGGCCCGGGACAAATTTTACTCACTATTTCAACCACCATTGGCACTATCTTGGGGACCAAGGTAGTGATTCACATAAACCCGAATGCCAGTCGAGTACACCAAAAGGCCAAAGCGGCGCCGTACGTGATGCGGAAAAGAAAGAAGGCAAATTGGAACGCCTGCTGAGGGAAGGCATCATCTCGCCAGTCGAATTCAGTTACTGGGTGAGCCTGATTGCGCCGGTGCTCAAGGCTGATGGGTCGGTCATGATATGTGGTGATTACAAGGCCACCATCTATCGGTTGTCACTCAAGACCAGTACCCGCTACCGAGAGCAGAGGACCTCTTTGCGACGCTATCCGGTGGCAAACTTTTTTCAGAATTGGACCTGATCTCAGCTTACATGACCCAGGAGCTGCCGAGTGAGTCAAAGAAGCTGACCACCATTTCGACACAGAAAAGGTTGTTTGAGTACAACATATGACAGTTTGGAATTCGCTCGGTTGCCGCAATCTTTCAACGAAATATGGAAAGCCTCCTCAAATCGATTCCAAGGAAAGTGTTTTTTCAAGATGACATCCTCATCACGGGTTGTGATACTGAAGAACACCTCCGCAACCTGGAGGAGGTGCTACGCAGACTGGACCGGGTATGTCTGCGACTGAAAAAGGTGAAGTGCATCTTCCGAGCTCCAGTGGTAGAATTCCTGGGGATGAGGGTAGCAGCAGACGGGATCAGACCTACTGTGTCCAAAACGGAAGCGATGCAGAGAGCAGCCAGACCCCGTAACACGACGGAGCTGCATTCATTCCTGGGGCTCCTGAATTATTTGGGGAACTTTCTTCCCAAATTGAGCACGCTGTTAGAGCCGCGACACGTGCTCCTGTGCAAAGGTCGTGAATGGGTCAGGGGGACAGCCAGGAAAGGGCTTCTGATATAGCACAAAATTTGTTATGCTCCAACAATCTGTTAACGTTATATGACCCATGTAAGAAACTTGTTTTAACATGCGATGCGTTGTCCTGTGGGGTCAGATGTGTGTTGCAGCATGTGAATGCCAATGGTCAGTTACAGCCGGTAACTTATGCCTCCAGAAGTCTGTCGCAGGCAGAACGGGGCTACGGGATGGCAGAAAAGTAAGTGCTTGCATGGATAAATGCTGTAAAAAAATGCACCAGTACCTGTTTGGCAGGAAGTTTGAGCTGCAGACAGATCACAAACCCCTAACGTCCCTTTTGGCCGACAACAAAGCCATAAGTGAAAAGGCATCGGCCCGCATACAGAGGTGGGCACTCACGTTAGCCGCCTATGACTACACAATTCAGCACAGACCGGGCACTGAAAATTGCGCCGATGCACTCAGCAGGCTCCCACTAGCCACCACTGAGGGCGCAACTGAGCATGATGCTGAGATGGTCATGGCTTTTGAAGTTTTCTAAAGCGAAGGTTCACCTGTGACAGACCGTCAGATCAAATTCTGGACAAATAGAGACCCGCTACTGTCTTTAGTCAAGAAATGTGTCATGAATGGGGACTGGGCAGCCACGCACGGGGCATTCCCTGAGGAATTCAAACCATTTCACAGGCGCAAGGATGAGCTCTCGATTCAGGCCGATTGCCTACAATGGGGAAACCGTGTATTCATGCCCCAGATGAGCAGAGAGATGTTCATCGAGAACTCCACAATGAGCACCCGGGCATTGTCACGATGATGGCAATTGCCATGTCACACGTTTGGTGGCCAGGGATAGATGCACACCTGGAACTTTATGTTCACAGATGCAACACATGTGCCCAGCTGGGCAATGCGCCCAGGGAAGCCCTCCCTTAGCCCCTGGCCCTGGCCCGCCAAACCATGGTCATGGATCCATTTGGACTACGCAGGTCCTTTCATGAGAAAAATGTTTTTGGATGCAGTAGACGCCTATTCCAAATGGACCGAGTGTGACATTCTCAATTTAAGCGCATCCTCTGCCAAGGGAGAAAGTCTACGTGCAATGTTCACTGCCCATGGTCTACCGGACGTCTTGGTCAGCAACAATGGCCTGTGCTTTACAGCATTGAATTCCAGGACTTCATGCAGGAAATGGTATCAACCATGTCGGAACTGCACCGTTCAAGCCGGCCTCAAATGGTCAGGTGGAACGAGCAGTGCAGATAATCAAACAGGGGATGCTCAGAATCCAAAGGGGTTCCCTACAAAGCCGCTTATCATGCCTCCTGTTGGCCAATAGATCCCGAACACACACGCTCACAGGGGTTCCAGTCGCAGAGCTGCTGAAGAAAAGGACACTCAAAACCCGGTTATGCATTATACACCCCACCATGAAAGAAATTGTTGAGAGCAGGCGCCAGTCACAATGTGACTAGCATGACGGGAATGCAAGGGCGCAATGTATTGATGTCAATGACTCTGTCTTTGTCCTCACTACGCTGCAGAGCTTAAATGAATCGCAGGCACTGTGATTGCCCAAAGAGGGGAATAGGATTCTGATTGTTAAACTTACCAATGTACAAATCTGCTGCAAACACGTGGATCAAACAAAAAGGTGGTTCAGCAACCCCATAGAAGAAGCAGAGGAAGAACACGATATAGAGTTCACTCCTCCACAGGTGAACGAACATCGGAACCAAGCGGAGGAGAGCCCAGTCACCGTGGGCAGTCCGGACAGGCCTGAGGCACCACAAACAGCAGACACTCAGACCAGCGCCCTACAACTGAAGCCCCAACTCGGGCGCTCTACAAGGGAGCGTAAACCACCAGAGAGACTCAACCTGTGATCCCAATAAGACTTGGGGGGGGGGAGGTGATGTCATGTATTCAACTGTCATTGTAACCCATGTATAAACTGACTTAAGTTGTACACCGTGAATACATTGACCACAAGGTGGTGAACTTGTGGTAGACACTCCTAACCTGGACTTTCAGGTATAAAAGTGGAAGCTCCACCCACCTTCATCACTTCAGTGCTGGCTGATAAATGTTACTGGTCACAGAGTGACCTTCTCTCAAGTATGGGCCTCGTGTGCATTTATACTGTATAGTAAGGACATACTAGACAAAGTGTTCAAACTGCCGCGGTTCTGGTCTCTGTAAGAACTCCCATTCTGGATTGTTAAACTGCGGGGAGTGTCGGGTTAATAAATGGACTGACGCAACAGGAATTGAAAAATAAACTTGTTAAGTACTTGCGAGAGAGAATATGTGACTGGGATCTGAGTCTTTGCCCCTAAACATGGTCTTAATTTGGCAGGCGGTGTAAATGAACAGGTCTGAGAGTGAAGCTGCTTATCTGAGAATTCAAAACTAAATCTACAGCTAGAACTCCAAAGGTCCCCACACACTTGTTCAGGAAATAATTAGTGATTTAAGTTTAAAGGGAGATGCGTTTGTGCAGTTCTTTCAGAGAAGTTGTGGGTGGCTCTTAAAAGAGCCGTTGTGTTTGGGTTTGACCTCTCAGGACAGCGTGCAGTTTTACTTGGAGATGGTGTACTTGGGCACCGCCTTTGTCCGTTCTGAGACAGCGTGCTTGGCCAGTTCCCCAGGCAGCAGCAGGCGCATGGCGGTCTGGATCTCTCGGGAGCTGATAGTGCGGCGCTTGTTGTAATGGGCCAGGCAGGAAGCCTCACCAGTGATGCGCTCCAAAATGTCGTTCACAACCGAGTTCATGATGTCCATGGCCTTGGAGGAGATGCCAGTGTCAGGATGAACCTGCTTCATCACTTTGTAGATGTAAATGGAGTAAATCTCGTTCCTCGACTTTCTGCGCTTCTTACAGCTCTTCGGTGGGGTTTTAGTGACTGTTTTCTTGGCACCTTTCTTGGCAGTAACACTTTTCCCCAGTGGTGGGAGCGTGCTTAACGGCCGACATATTGGTCAGGGCGGTCTCACGGCGCATGCACGGTCCTTTGTGCAGGGACAAAGGGTGGGCGGGGTTTCAGGATATCTGTCAATTTGATTGGTCACATGTTTATGTCCAGCTCAGTGGCCCCTGAAAGGGAGCCTTGTTGATCTGATAGATGTCTGGTGACCCTGGGCCAGCACACCTCACCAAATTGGGCCAGCCCAGCCCAAGCTAACCCTATTGGGCCAACACAGTCTCACCCCATTGCGTCAGCCCGGGCTCAAACAATTGGGCCAGACCGGGCTCACCCAATTGGACCACCCAGGTTCACCCTATTGGGCCAGCCCGGGTTCACCCTATTGGGCCAGCACAAAAGGCCCAGTGACCAACAGAGAAAATCAGCAGCTCATTGATTTTATTCTCACTTTGCGTATTTACCCAAACATGTAAGCTGGAAATTATGAATACCATCGGCCTTTGAATGTGGATGGAGAAACATTTTTCTGTTCTGTCTGTGGGAAAATATTTCAAACATCAGTGTAACTGGAAAAGCACCGAGACACACATACCCTATCCGAGTGTGAATGTTCCAGTGCACTGATTGTGGAAAGAGCTTCAACCAGTTATACAGCCTGAAAAACATCGCACCATTCACAGCGGGGAGAAAGTACACGTGTTCTCTGTGTGGACGAAACTTCAACTCATCGTCCAACCTGGAGAGACACAAGGACACCTGCTCCATGTTGAAATTATGGAAATGTGGAGACTGTGGGAAGGGGTTCAGTTCCCCGTCTGATCTAGAAATCCATCATCGCAGTCACAATGGGGAGAGACCATTCACCTGCTCTGTGTGTGGCCAAGGTATCACTCAGGCATCTGATCTGCTGAAACTCCTGCGAGTTCACACTGGCGAAGTGTGGGAGGGATTTACTCAGTCATTTGAATTGCGAGTTCGCAAGTGACTGCAGGGGTTAGGTTCTACTGTCATTACTGCTGTTAATCACATCCTGACTAAATCGTGTTCATTCTGTGAGTTGGGATTTGTTTCTGTTGATGTTAATCACCCATAAAACTGAGCTGGAGTTCACAATTTTGATATTTCAAATAACACAGTGTGTCGATACTTGATGTGTCCATGATAAGAGGAGACAAATTGATGTCTTGTTATCGTCTGCTTCATTTTGCGCCTTTACTCCTTTCTAACGCTAGATTGTTTCAGTTCTCAGACCTTTGGTTACTCGCAGGACAAGTCCCAGTTCCCCATACCGTCCAGAGTGCCTTGATGTCCAGGGTAGGGATAGCTAACACACCCGGGATCACTAAACACATAATCCAGTCTGTTAATCACTTACACAGACTGGAATTTTCGTGTGTCCACAGCATCTCTCTCACCTTCAATGTGTGAATAAAGTATCACACCTGCAAAGCTGGTTTCAATTTAAATTTGAATCCACTCAATAAATCTATTTAAAAAAATATCTACAAGTAAACCGATCACATCAACTAATTGGCAAAGGTTTACAGTCAACTAGATGAACAAGTAAAAACATCATGGCCCAATAACACAGCTCCATATTTACAGGAGAAAGTATGTTATCTAAGTCCTCGAATGTCAGTTGGTGAGATGAGAGACTGAATATCTTTCCACTCTCAGCTGGTAAACGGACTCTCCCTGAAGTGTTTCCACCCAACGCACATCTGCATCCATTTCCACAGTCCCCACATTTACAGTGTTTAGTCAGCTGGGCACACGAGTCTCACAGGTTGACGAATGGTTGAAGTTCTATCCACACACAGAACATGTGTACTGTTTGTCACCGCTGAGATTGGTGTTTTTCCAAAGGCTGATGATAAGGTAATCCTGATGAATCTGGTGAATCTCTCAAATCTTGACGTGATATTTGGTTTGAGTTACCAAGCTGCAGATCCTCCCCTTCTAATACCCTGCAAATGTAAGTTACAAAAGTTGTTACATTAAGTACAGGGTAGAAATTCAGAACAAACAAGTCGAGATTCTATAGGACATTCTGTCCCCTCCTGTCCCTCCAAAGCTGTAAATGTCTTATTCTAGACACTCTCCCTCCATCCTCACTGTCGAAAAGCAACTACGAGTTACTTTCTCCAAGAAGTGCTGAATCTGGCTGGGTGCAATTCCACAGAAATATGTTAACCTCTGGTGCTTCACCATCAGTCGACTCAGTGAGTGTCAGTACGATTTCCACCGTGGTAGTCATCAGAGCCGAATCCAATCCTACCCCCAAATGACATCCGTGCACTTCCCAATTGATGTCACTGCATCAGCATCAAGAGCAATTGCAGTGGCTAAATTTTACTCATATTTAGCGCATTGGTACTGAGGACTGTTATAACCACTGAACTGCTACCTTGGCTGAGAAAAAACTAACAGCCCAGATCAAGGATCGAAGTTGGGAACTTCCCAGTCAGTATTGTAGTGTTCTAAAATTTGGGGGGTTGAGGGAGGGTTGGAAAGAATATTTTGAAACAAATTTTACTGCAACTTTAATCAAAACCTTCGTCACACTGCTCAATTCTGAAATTTTTCCAAATTAACAAGCAAGTCAAATGGATTATAAAAACAATGTGCCATTTTAAAAAGGCTCAAGGCACTCGAATAAACAGCTTTGCAATCACAGCACAATACAGAAGGGAGCGAATGTTAATGGGAGCTCGGTTAGTGAAGTCCGCCGACACTCTGAGATAAACTGCACTGTACCTTTAAATATAAATAGGCAGAGAAAAGATTGCTACCAGTGCACGTGTTAGTCAGAGTAGGAATCTCAGGATAGCTCAGATGAATACGTGGCTTGAGCAGTGGTGCAGCAGGGAGGGATTCAAATTCCTTGGGTATTGGAACCTGTTCTAGGGGAAATGGGGCCAGTACAAACCGGACGGTCTGCACCTAGGCAGGACCGGAACCAATGTCCTAGGGTGAGTGTTTGCTAGTGCTGTTGGGAAGGAGTTTAACTAATATGGGCGGGGGATGGGAACCAATGCAGGGAGACAGAGGCAAACAAAAAGGAGACAAAAGCAAAAGACAGAAAGGAGATGAGTAAAAGTGGAGGGCAGAGAAACTCAAGGCAAAAAACAAAAAGGGCCACTGAATATAAAGGGGCTGCAGGAGGGGTCAAAACTAAAAATCATGGTTTAAAAACTGGTATTAAAACACTCTACCTAAATGCACGCAGCATTCGAAATAAAGTGAATGAGTTGAAGGCAGAAATCATTACCAAATGGGTATGACTTGCTGGCCATTACAGAAATGTGGTTGCAGGGTAGCCAAGACTGGGAATTAAACATAAAGGTGTATCTGGCGATTCGGATAGATAGACAAGAAAGGAGGTGGTGTAGCTGTGTTAATAAAGGATGATATCAGGTCAGTTGTGAGAGACGATATTGGCTCGACTGAAAAAATTGTTGAATCATTGTGGGTGGAGATTAGAGATAGGAAGGGGAAAAAGTCACTGGTGGGCGTAGTTTAAAGGCCCCCAAATAATAACTTCACGGTGGGGCGGGCAATAATGAAGGGAATAATGGAGGCATGTGAAAAAGGAACGGCAGTAATCATGGGGGTTTTAACCCACATATCGATTGGTCAAATCAAACAGCACGGGGTAGCCTGGAGGAGGAATTCATAGAATGCATACGGGATTGTTTCTTGGAAGAGTGTGTTAGAGAAACTACAAGTGAGCAAGCTATCTTAGATCTGGTCCTGTGTAATGAGACAGGAATAATAAACGATCTCCTAGTAAAAGATCCTCTCGGAATGAGTGATCACAGTATGGTTGAATTTGTAATACAGATTGAGGGGGAGAAGTAGTCTCTCAAACGAGCTTAAACTATGCTTAAACAAAGGGGACTGCAGTGGGATGAGGGCAGAGTTGCCAAAAGTAGACTGGAAACACAGACTAAACGGTGGCACAATTGAGGAACAGTGGAGGACTTTTAAGGAGCTCTTTCATAGTGCTCAACAAAAATATATACCAGTGAAAAAGAAGGGTGGTCAGAGAAGGGATAACCAGCCATGTATAACCATGGAAATAAAGGAGAGTATCAAATTAAAAACCAATGCGTATAAGGTGACCAAGGTTGGTGGGAATGTAGAAGATTGGGAAAATTTTAAGCTGCAGCAAAGAATGACAAAGAAAGCAATAAAGAAAGGAAAGATAGATTACCAAGGTAAACTTGTGCAAAACATAAAAACGGATAGTAAAAGCTTTTACAGATATATAAAACGGAAAAGATTAATTAAAGTAAATGTTGGTCCCTTGGAAGATGAGAAGGGGGATTTAATAATGGGAAATGTGAAAATGGCTGAGATCTTAAACAATTATTTTGCTTCGGTCTTCACTGTGGAAGACACAGAAACCATGCCAGAAATTGCTGGTCACAGTAGTGTGGGAAGGGAGGACCTTGAGACAATCAATATCACTAGGGGTAGTGCTGGACCGGCTAATGCGACCGAAGGTAGACAAGTCCCCTGGTCGAGATGAAATGCATCCCAGGATATTAAAAGAGATGGTGGAAGTTATAGCGGATGCATTCGTAATAATCTACCAACATTCTCTGGATTCTGGGGAGATACCATCGGATTGGAAAGCAGCTAATGTAACGCCTCTGTTTCAAAAAGGGGGCACACAAAAGGCAGGTAACTATAGGCCGGTTAGTTTAACATCTGTAGTGGGGAAAATGCTTGAAACTATCATTAAGGAAGAAATAGCAGGACATCTAGATAGGAATAGTGCTATCAAGCAGACGCAGCATGGATTCATGAAGGGGAAATCATGTTTACCTAATTTACCAGAATTCTTTGAGGATATAACGAGCATCGTGGATAGAGGTGTACCGATGGATGTGGTGTATTTAGATTTTCAAAAGGCATTCGATAAGGTGCCACACAAAAGACTACTGCAGAAGGTAAAGGTACGCGCTGTCAGAGGAATTGTATTAGCATGGATAGAGAATTGGCTGGCGAACAGAAAGCAGAGATTCGGGATAAATGTGTCGTTTTCGGGATGGCAATCGGTGGTTAGTGGTGTGCCACAGGGATCGGTGCTGGGACCACAACTGTTTACAATATACATAGATGACCTGGAAGAGGTGACAGAGTGTGGTGTAACAAAATTTGCAGATGACACAAAGATTAGTGGGAAAGCGGGTTGTGTAGAGGACACAGAGAGGCTGCAAAGAGATTAAGCTAATGGGCTAAGCTTTGGCAGATGGAATACAATGTCGGAAAGTGTGAGGTCATCCACCTTGGGAAAAAAAAACAGTAAAAGGGAATATTATTTGAATGGGGAGAAATTACAACATGCTGCGGTGCAGAGGGACGTGGGGGTCCTTGTGCATGAATCCCAAAAAGTTAGTTTGCGGGTGCAGCAGGTAATCAGGAAGGTGAATGGAATGTTGGCCTTCATTGCGAGAGGGATGGAATAAAAAACAGGGAGGTCCTGCTGCAAATGTATAGGGTATTAGTGAGGCCGCACCTGGAGTACTGCGTGCAGTTTCGATCACCTTACTTAAGGAAGGATATACTAGCTTTGGAGGGGGTACAGAGACGATTCACGAGGCTGATTCCGGCGATGAGGGGGTTACCTTATGATGATAGATTGAGGAGACTGGGTCTTTACTCGTTGGAGTTCAGAAGGATGAGGGGTGATCTTATAGAAACATTTAAAATAATGAAAGGGATAGACAAGATAGAGGCAGGGAGGTTGTTTCCACTGGTCGGGGAGACTAGAACTAGGGGGCAGAGCCCCCAAATACGGGGGAGCCAATTTAGAACCAAGTCGAGAAGGAACTTCTTCTCCCAGAGGATTGGGAATCTGTGGAATTCTCTGCCCAAGGAAGCAGTTGAGGCTAGCTCATTGAATGTATTCAAGTCATAGATAGATAGAATTTTGACCAATAAGGGAGTTAAGGGTTATGGGGAGCGGGCGGATAAGTGGAGCTGAGGCCACGGCCAGATCAGCCATGATATTGTTGAATGGCAGAGCAGGCTCGAGGGGTTTGATGGCCTACTCCTGTTCCTAATTCTTATGTTCTTGTGTTCTAATGAGTCCCTGTCCCTTTAAATAGCTACCCCATTCCCCCGGGCAGTGGGAGGAGCGACGGC
This sequence comes from Pristiophorus japonicus, assembly GCF_044704955.1. Taxonomy (NCBI): domain Eukaryota; kingdom Metazoa; phylum Chordata; class Chondrichthyes; family Pristiophoridae; genus Pristiophorus; species Pristiophorus japonicus. Next base: position 981,125 of record NW_027250777.1, read on the forward strand.
GCGCTATCTCTTGAGATACTGACACAGAAAACACCGCCGGATGGCTTCCCGCAGGTTCCTGAAGTCCGAAGAAATAAAATTGCATCAGGTTAAGTCGAACAACTGAAAAGAATGCACACAGAGTCGTTGCTATGTGCGTGTGTGTGTATAAACAAAACACATCATTCTTAATGTTTCCTAGAGATAAGCTATTATCTGCACCAGTTATTATCCAGCATTTTATTTCCTATTATTTACAATGTAATTGCAGAGTGTTTAATTAATTTACCATTTATTGATGACCCATTGTCTTGTGCGCTATTGTTTAGAAAGCTATTGTTTAGAAAGTGATGTCAGAATGACCATTCCGTTACCAAGGTGATCATGTCTGTCCGCAGTATTCAGTGGGAAGGGGATTAAATCTTTGCTCTGAGATTTGGATGCCGTGGGAACATCGGCGCAAAATCACATGTTTTATTTTGAAATATGTCTGTTTTCTCACATATCAAATGTGATCATCCCTAAGCAAGAATTATACTCTGAGAGTAAAGAGTCCGCCGACAGTAAAGATCGGAGCTCTCAGATTCTGACGGTAATGAGAAAAGATATTAGGCCCATCCTGCTTGTGCTGTCCCTCAGAGACCTATCTAATGAGTACCCCTCGCCATAGTCCTGCAAATGTTATCCTTTTGACGAATATATTATTCACTTGAGACATGACATGAGCAAAGTACAGCATCCTTGTTAGTAAAAGGGGAATTTGGCGATGAGGTTAAATGTGAATGACAAAACGACCAGGGTGGTCAAAGCTGTACTACAACAATGACGAGGATGGGATCCGAACCCAAGCGTGTAGAGAACAATGGATTAGCAGTCGATCGCCTTAACCTCTCGGCCACCTTGTCTCTGATGCAGGGCATCGTCAGCCATTCAATATACTGCTTTCTGTATCCAAACCGAAATAATGTGCAAGAAAGTCCACTTCACAGCAAGCTGTGCCAGTGCATGCAGATCGCCAATGATTAAAACGTGCCATTCGATGATTTAAGCAAACAGCCTTCCTTTACTTCAGGTGAGTGACTGGAAGAGATGGTTGGTTTCTCGGCAGGATCACAACAAAGAATATAACATTTCACGCAGCGAGCCAAGTTGACAATAGCAAGTCTCGAACCGGCAAACTTCTGCTAATTTTGCAGTTATAATCGAAGTCAGACGCCTTATCCATTAGGCCACACGACCTCTGTCAATCGCATTCATTGTGTTGTTGTATATATTCGGAGCAAATACGGGACGACTGCAATATCAAGGAGTGGATTTCGGAAAAGATGAGCATGTATTGAGTGAATGAACAGATGAACTGCAATCTGGGTGTGCACGGGCGCAGGCAACCCCAATGTAAATTGGAACACAACAGTTTAACAATTCTGTCATTGCAGCTCCAATCATGCTCCTTCTCAAACAATACAGGATGCCCCGGGTTTATGAGAAAATCCATTTTAAAGGGAAAGATTATGAACCGGAACTGACAACCCGCCCGTTTTAACAGACACAGAATGATCCGGGACTGCAAGGACATCCCTTTTACGCAGATGCAGAACGACCCTTGACTGACAGCAGTTCCCTTTTAAGAGAATAAAGTGAGATTTCTCTCATCTCTGAAGGCAATTGTACATTGGGGCTCAGGACCACGCGGGGCAGATACGGTTATTGAAGCCACATGTAACAGACAGGCAGGAAGGAAAGAGGGATGTAAAACCAGCCCAGACTGAAATATATATATATATATTTAACATTTTATGAAAATAAATGCATTTACATTTTATTTAAAAAAATTGAATTTGATTTGTTTTAAATAAATAAATAATTGATTCATAATCTATATATTTTTTAATTGAACGAAGGTTGTGTGACTAGAAGAATTCCATTGGAAATGAGGGGTGTAGTCAATAAATACCCAAACACAGTAAGCCCATGGTGGAAGACAAGCCACGAGGGAAGATGTGGGCTGCAAAGGCGACCTTTTGAAGTCGCGTCTGTCTTTCTGCTGGATCTGACAGCAGCTGCTTGTTCTGTGAAAGAGGTCAAATGTAATCGAGCCGGGTGCAGGCAGAATAGAAAAAGCATATTTATTTTGGAAGTTAAAAATTTGGGATTATATGTAAATATCCATATATATTTATATATACATGTATAAACAAAGTCAGTCAGTCAGTCATGTCTTGATTTGATTTGTTTTGAATTTGAAAATACGGATGAAGGATGTCATCATGTCACACAGCCCACACGCAAGCCCTGGCGACAATCGCTCTATTTCTAAATTGTGCATTTTCCCTTCTTTCAGATGTGGAATAGCAAAGTCCCACAGCAGATTCTTATACCGTCAGAGAGTCCACGAAGGAGTGTTCAATCAAATCAGTACGGTTTCAAGTTGCATGTAATGCATTTTTCTCACATGACAGTAAGATCGCACAGCACGTTTGCACACACTCTGGCTTACACAAACACACAAACAAACTAAAATTCATGGACCCTCCAAAGGCAGTTCTGGAAATTTGAAATTGGAAATCCGGGATAGACAGCACATCGCTTATAAACAGACGCAGAATGATGCGGGGCTGATATCACACCATTTTAAACAGACAGAGCATGATCTCGGACAGACAGCACATCCCCTTAAAAGGGACACTGAAATAGAATGAATAAAAACAGATAAATATGTAAAACTCAGCAGGTCGTGCAGATTCTGTGGGGGAAGAATCCGGTTTCACGTTCTGTCGGATAATCATTCCGATATTTTAGGAAAAAGTTAAAGATTACAGATTTTTTCTACAAAAATAGCGCCTGGAAAAAATACGCAGCGAGAAAGGTCAAATGGGAACGTCTGTGATACAGTGGAACGCAGCAGTGATTAAATAATAAATGGCACAATGGAGAAAGGCAAAATGGGTGGTAATCGGGCAATAACGTAACAAAGGGTGGTCCAGAGCAGGTGTTATTGGGAATAGCAGAACCATTACCAGACAATGGGAGCGGTGCTTATGATCCGATACGTTGAACCTAATGTTGAGGCCAGAGGACTATGACATGCCTGCAATGTAGGGTGTCACCGCCTTTAATCAGACCAGGCAGCTTTGCCAGCCCGGATTGATTTCCTGTCCGCTTTGAATTCGGCAGCCAAGGGACTAATTCAAAAGTCTGCTTCGCTCATCTTTTCAGCTTTGGAGAAACAGGACGCAGTCATATTCAGGGCGGAGGTGGAGATTGACGCTGAATGTATGCTTTTCCCAATTGAGGTGAGCTTATGCGTACAGAGAGGAAGATATACTGACCAAGTATTGGCCGGAACCAAACAAGGGTTGAGGTGATGCAATGAGTCACAGAGCCGAGTACCTGTGAGATACTTTAACTTTACTCAGTTTGGCGGGTTTCATTTTGCTCTGGGATTTGGACGCTGTGGGAACATCGGCGCAAAATCACACGTTTTACAGTGAAATATGTCTATTTTCTCACATGTCGAGCGGCTGTGAGAAGCGGAACTTTGAGTAAAAAATGGTGAGGCTCGTTCGGGATTTGGCCCGAGACCTCTCGCATTTCAAATGTGATCATCCCGAAGCGAGAATCATAACCGTGGACCAACGAGCCGCCGACAGTGAAAAGCGCAGCTCTCAGATTCTGACGGTCGTGAGAAAAGATTTTAGACCCATCGTGCTTGTGCTTACAAAAGAACATAAGAAGATAAGAATTATGAACAGGAGTAGGCATGGAGCCCCTCGAGCCTGCTCCGCCATGCAACAAGATTATGGCTGATCTGGCCGTGGACTCAGCTCCACATACCCGCCCTCTCCCCACAACGCTTAATTCCCTTATTGGTTAAAAATCTATCTGTGACTTGAATACATTCAATGAGCTAGCCTCAACTGCTTCCTTGTGCAGAGAATTCTACAGATTCACAACCCTCTGGGAGAAGAACTTCCTTCTCAACTCGGTTTTAAATTGGTACCCCCGTATTTTGAGGCTGTTCCCCCTAGTTCTAGTCTGCCCGACCGGTGGAAACAACCTCTCTGCTTCTATCTTGTCTATCCCTTTCATTATTTTAAATGTTTCTGTAAGATCACCCCTCATCCTTCTGAACTCCAACGAGTAAAGACCGAGTCTACACAATCAATCATTATAAGGTAAACCCCTCATCTCCGGAATCAGCCTATTGAATCGCCTCTGAACCCCCTCCAAAGCTCGTATATCCCTCCTTAAGTGAGGTGATCAAAACTGCACGCGGTACTCCAGGTGTGGCCTCACCAATACCCTATACAGTTGCAGCAGGACCTCCCTGATTACCTGCTGCACCGGCAAACTAACTTTTTGGGATTAATGCACAAGGACCCCCAGGTCCCTCTGCACCACAGCATTTTGTAATTTCTCGCCATTCAAATAATATTCCCTTTTACTGTTTTTTTTCCCCAAGGTGGATGACCTCACATGTTCCGACATTGTATTCCATTTGCCAAACCTTAGCACATTCGCTGAAACTATCTAAATCTCTTTGCAGCCTCTCTGTGTCTTCTACACAACCCGCTTGCCCACTAATCTTTGTGTGAACTGCAAATTTTCTTACACTACACTCTTTCCCCTCTTCCAGTTCATCGATGTATATTGTAAACAATTGTGGTCCCAGCAGCGATCCCTGTGGCACACCACTAACCACCGATTTCCAACCCAAAAAGGACCCATTTATCCCGACCCTCTGCTTTCTGTTGGCCAGCCAATTCTCTATCCATGCTAATACATTTCCTCTGACTCCGCGTACCTTTATCTTCTGCAGTAACGTTTTGTGTGGCACCTTATCGAATGCCTTTTGGAAATCAAAATACATCACATCCATCGGTACACCTCTATCCACCATGCTCGTTATATCCTCAAAGAATTCCAGTAAATTAGTAAAACATGATTTCCCCTTCATGAATCCATGTTGCGTCTGTTGATTGCACTATTCCTATCTAGATGTCCCACTATTTCTTCCTTAATGATAGTTTCAAGCATTTTCCCCACTACAGATGTTAAACTAACCGGCCTGTAGTTACCTGCCTTTTGTCTGCCCCCTTTTTTAAACAGAGGCGTTACATTAGCTGCTTGCCACTCCGCTGGTACCTCCCCAGAATCCAAAGAATTTTGGTAGATTATAACGAATGCATCTGCTATAACTTCTGCTACCTCTTTTAATAACCTTGGATGAATTTCATCAGGACCAGGGGACTTGTCTACCTTGAGTCCCATTAGCCTGTCCAGCACTACCCCCCTAGTGACAGTGATTATCTCAAGCTCCTCCCTTCCCACATTCCTGTGACCAGCAATTTTTGGCATGATTTAAGTGTTTTCCACTGTGAAGACCGAAGCAAAATAATTATTTAATGTCTCTGCCATTTCCACATTTCCCATTATTATTTCCCCCTTCTCATCTTCTAACTAAACAACATTTACTTTAGTCACTCTTTTCCGCTTTGTATATCTATAAAAGCTTTTACTATCTGTTTTTCTGTTTTGTGCAATTTACCTTCGTAATTTATCTTTCATTTCTTCATTGCTTCCTTAGTTATTTTTTGCTTTTGATTAAATTTTTCCCAATCTTCTAATTTCCCATTAACCTTGGCCACCTTATACGCATTGGTTTTTAATTTGATACTCTCCTTTATTTCCTTGGTTACCCACGGCTGGTTATCCCTTCTATTACAGCCCTTCTTTTTCACTGGAATATATTTTTGTTGAGCACTATGAAAGAGCTCCTTAAAAGATCTCCACTGTTCTTCAATTGTTCCACCGTTTAGTCTGTGTATCCTGTCTATTTTAGCCAACTCTGCCCTGTCCCTCAGAGACCTATCTAATTAGTCCCCCTCGCTATAATCCTGCAAATTGTATCCTTAGACGAATATATTATTAATTTGAGACATGACATGAGCAAAGTACAGCATCCTTGTAAGTAAAAGAGGAATTTGGCGACGAGGTTAAATGTGAATGACAAAAAGACCAGGGAGCGCAAAGCTGTAAGACAACGAAGACGAGGATGGATGCGAACCCATGCGTGCAGATCACAATGGATTAGCAGTCCATCACCTTCACTTCTCAGCCACCTCGTCTCTTCTGGAGCGCATTGTCAGCCATTCAATCTCCTGCTTTTTGTATCCAAACAAAAATAATGTGCAAGAAACTCCACTTCACAGCTTGCTCTGCCCGTGTATGCAGATCGACAATGATGAAAACGTGCTGTTATATTCTTTAAGCAAACAGCCTTTCTTTACTTCAGCTGAGTGACGGGAAGAGATGCTTGGTTTCTCGGCAGAATCACAGCAAAGAATATAAAATTTCACGCAGTGTGCTAAATTGACTGCGACAGTACTCGAACCTGTAATTTTCCGATAACTTTGCGGTAAAAATCGAAGTCAGACGCGTTATCCTTTAGGCCAAGCGACCTCTGCCATCAGCGTACATTGTGCTTTTGTGTATATTGGGAGCAAATTTGGGGCAACTGCAACATCAAGGAGTGGATTTCGGAAAAGATGAGCATATTCCGAGTGAATGAACAGATGCATTGCGATCTGGGTGCGCACCGGCGCAGGCAATCCCAATGTAAATTAGAACACAACAGTTTAACAATTCGTTCACTGCAGCTGAAATCACACTCCTTCTCAAGCTATACAGGATGACCCGGGTTTATAGAAACATAGAAACATAGAAAATAGGTGCAGGAGCAGGCCATTCAGCCCTTCTAGCCTGCACCGCCATTCAACGAGTTCATGGCTGAACATGAAACTTCAGTACCCCCTTCCTGCTTTCTCGCCATAACCCTTGATCCCCCGAGTAGTAAGGAATGAGAAAAAGGGAAAGATTATGAACCGGAACTGACAACCAGCTCGTTTAAACAGACACAGAATGATCCGGGACGGCAAGGACATCCCTTTTACCCAGATGCAGAATGACCCTTGACTGACAGCAGTTCCCTTTTAAAAGAATAAAGTGAGATTTCTATCATCCCTGAAGGCAAGTGTGCAGTGTGGCTCAGGACCACGCGGGGCAGAGATGGTTATTGAAGCCACAGGTGATAGACAGGCAGGAAGGAGGGAGTGACGTAAAACCAGCCCACACTGAAACATATGTATTTGACATTTGAAGACAATAAATACATTTACATTTTATTTTAATCTAATTGAATGTGATTTTTTTTAAATAAATAAATAATTGATTCATTATCTGGATATATTTTTTGATAGAACGAAGGCTGTGTGAGCAGAAGATTTTAATTGGAAATGAGGGGTGCAGTCAATAAATACCCAAACACAGTAAGCCCATGGTGGAAGACAAGCCACGAGGGAAGATGTGGGCTACAAAGGCGATCTTTTAAAGTCGCGTGTGCCTTTCTGCTGGATCTGACAGCAGGTGCTTGTGCTGTGAAAGTGGTCAAATGCAAAAGAGCCCGGTGCAGGCAGAACAGAAAAAGCACATTTATTGTGAAAGTTAAAAAGTTCAGATTGAATTCATGTATATATATATATATACATGTATACACACAGTCTGTCAGTGAGTTATGTCTTGTCTTGTCTTGATTTGATTTGACTTGAATTTCAAAATACGGGTGGAGGATGTCATCATGTCACACAGCCCACACGCAAGCCCTGGCTAAAATCGCTATATTTCTAAATTGTTTATTTTCCCTACTTTCAGATGTGGAATAGCAAGATCCCACAGCAGATTCTTCTACCGTCAGAAAGTCCACGAAGGAGTGTTCAATCAATTCAGTACCTTTTCAAGTTGAATGTAATGCATTTTTCTCACATGACATGAAATGCACAGTAAGATCGTACACACGTTTGCACACACTCTGGCTTACACAAACAAACAAACAAATTAAAATTTCTGCACCCTCCAAAGGCAGTTTTTGAAATTTGAAATTGGAAATCTGGGAGAGACAGCACATCCCTTTTAAACAGACACAGAATGATGCGGGGCTGATCGCACACCATTTTAAAAAGACAGAGAATGATCCCGGACAGACAGCACTTCCTCTTAAAAGGGATACGGAAACATAATGAATAAAAACAGATAAAAACAGGTCGTGCTGATTCTGTGGAGGAAGAATCCGGTTTCACGTTCTGTCGGACAATCATTCCGATATTTTAGGAAAAAGTTAAGGCTTACAGATTTTTTCAACAAAAATAGCGCCTGGAAAAAATACGCAGCGGGAAAGGTCAAATGGGAACGTCTGTGATACAGCGGAATGCAGGAGTGATTAAATAATAAATGGCACAATGGGAAACGGCAAAGTGGGTGGTAATCGGGCAATAACGTCACAAAGGATGGTCCAGAGGAGGTGTCAGTGGGAATAGCAGAACCATTACCAGACAATGGGAGCGGTGCTTATGATCCGATACGTTGAACATAATGTTGAGGCCAGAACACTATTACATGCCTGCAATATAGGGTTCAACGCCTTTTAATCATGCGAGGCAGCTTGGCCACCCCGGATTGATTTCCTGTCCGGTTTGAATTCGGCAGCCAAGTTACTAATTCAAAACCCAGCTTCTCTCATCTTTTCAGCTCTAGAGAAACAGGACGCACTCATATTCAGGGCAGAGGTGGACATTGACGCTGAATGTCTGCTTATCCCAATTGAGGTGAGCTTGTGCGTACAGACCGGAAGATATACTGATCAAGTATTGGCCGGAACCAAACACGGGTTTAGGTTATCCAACGAGACACAGAGCCTAGTACCTCTGAGATACTTTAACTTTACTCAGTTGGGTGAGTTTCACTTAGCTCTGGGATTTGGAGGATGTGGGATCATCGGCGCAAAATCATACGTTTTAATGTGAAATATTTCTGTTTTCTCACATGTCGAGCGGCTGTGAGAAGCGGAACTTTGAGTAAAAACTGGCAGGGCTCGTCCAGAAATTGGAGCCGGCACTTTTGCCATTTCAAATGTGATAATCGCTAAACGAGAATCGTACCCCTCGACCAACGAGCTGCTGACAGTGAAGAGCGCAGCTCTCAGATTCTGACGGTAGAGAGAAAATATATTTGGCGCACCGTGCTTGTGCTGTCCCTCCAGATCTATCTGATTAGTCCCCCTCTCCATAGTCCAACAAATGTCATCCCTTTGACGAATATATTATTAATTTGAGACATGACATGAGCAAAGTGCAGCATTCTTGTTCGCAAAAGGGGAATTTGGCGATGAGGTTAAATGTGATTGACAAACGACCGGGTGGTCAAAGTTGTAACACAATAACGACGAGGATGGGCTTACGAACCCATGCGTGCAGAACACAACGGATTAGCAGTCGATCGCCTTAACCTCTCGGCAACTTCATCTTTACTTACCGAAGTGTCAGCCATTCAATTTCCCGCTTTTTGTATGCAAACAGAAATAAAGTGCAAGAAAATACTCTGCAAAGCTTGCTCTGCCCGTGAAACCAGATGGACAATGATGAAAACGTGCGGTTGGATTCTTAAAGCAAACAGCCTTGCTTTACTTCTGGTGAGTAACTGTCCGAGATGGTTAGTTTTTCGGCAGAATCCCAGCAAACAATATCAAATTTCACAGAGCGGTCTAATTGACTGCGGCAGGATTAAACCTGCAATCTTCTAATTACTTCGCGATTGGGCCACGTGGTCTCTGCCATTTGCGCCAAATGTGTTGTTGTGTACATTGGGAGCAAATTCGGGCCAATTGCTATATTAAGGAGTGGATTTCGAAAAGATAAGCATATTTCGAGTAAATGAACAGATGCACTGCGATTTGGGTGCGCCCCGGCGCAGGCAACCCCATTTGGAACACAACAGTTTAACAATTCGGTCATTGCAGCTGAAATCACACTCCTTCCAAACTATACAACATGATCCGGGATTATGAGAAAATCCGTCTTAAAGGGACAGATTATGAACCGGAACGGACAACCATTCCGTTTCAGCAGACAGAGAATGATTCGCGACTGCAAGCAGTTTCCTTTTAAAGAATAAAGTGAGATTTCTATCATCGCTGAAGGCAATTGTGCAGTGCATGAGTGAGCGTGGTGCTCAGGACCACGCGGGTCTGTGACGGTGATTGAAGCCACAGGTAATAGACAGGCAGGAATGAGGAAGGGACGTAAAATCAACCCAGATACAAAGCCAATGTATTAATATATATATACATAATTTAAAAAAAATGAATACATATGAATTTTATTTAACAAAAATTGAATTTGATTAGTTTTAAATAAATATATCATTAATTAACAATCTATTAATTTTTTGATTGAACGAAGGCTGTGTGTCTGGATGTTTACCATTGTAAATAAGGGTGTGCACGCAGTAAATACCGACAGACACAGTCAGCCCATGGTGGAAGACAAGCCACGAGGGAAGATGTGGGATGCAATGGTGAACTTTTAAATTGACGTGTGTCCGTCTGCTGATATTCAGTTGTGCAATGTCAGGATCCGACAGCAGCTGCTTGCGTTGTGAAATGGACAAAAGCAGTAGAATACAGTGCAGACAGATCAGAAAAAGAACAGTTATTGTGAAATTTAAAAAGCGGGAACGTATACATTGTATATAGGTGTACACTCACACGCACACACACACATATATATAAACAAAGTCAGTCAGTGAGTCCTGTCTTGTCTTGTCCTCTTTTGATTTTAATTTGAAAATAAGGTGATTAAGGTCATCATGTCTCAAAGCCACACGCAAGCCCTGGCTGAAATCCGTATGTTTCTAACTTGGGAATTTTGCAATTATTCAGATGTGGGATGGCAAGATCCCACAGCAGATTCTTCTCCTGTAAGATACTCCTCGAAGGAGTATTCAATCAAATCGGCATGGCTTCAATTCCACGTAATGCCTTTTTTCACACATGATATTAAATGTCCAGCAAGATCGCACAACACGTTTGCACTCTCTCCCTCTCTTACACAAACTCAGCAACAAACTTAAATTCCTGTACACTCCAAAGGCAGTTTTTGAAATTTGAAATTTGAAATCTGGCACAGACAGCACATCCCTTTTAAACAGACACAGAATGATCCGGGACTGATAGCATATCCATTTTAAACAGGCACATACATTTCCGGGACTGAATGCAAATCCCTCTGAAGCAGATATAGAATGATCTTGGACCGAACGTTCTTTAATTTTAAACAGGCCCAGAATGTCCCGGGGCTGAGAGCAAATCCCTTTGGAAACAGACACAGAATGATCCTGGACTGACAGCAAATCGGTTTAGACCGACATAGAATGATCCGGGACCTCTCACATTTTCACTGTGAAAATCCCAAAGAGAGAACCATGCACCTAGACGAACGAGCCACCGACAGTAAAGTGCGCAACCCATTCTGTATTAAAATGGCATATTCTGACGGTAGTGAAGAAAGCTATTCGGCCCAACGTGGCTGTGCTGTGTCTCAGAGAGTGCGATCAAATTAGTCCCCCTCTCCATAGTCCTGCGAATAAGCACATAAAAACATAGATTTTCCCTTTGAAGTAGATATTGGGCCTGAAGTCACTGTGCTCGGCTTCCCCCAGGCGCTCGGATGAAAACAGGAATAAGGTTCCACACCTACCTTTTGCTCCTGCGCCCTCCAGCAGTCCGCTTCTGAGACCTTCTGTTCCCGCCCTTCGCAGCGCATTCAGGTCTTGGAGCTGCAGAGGGAGAAGCTGGATTCACGTGACTCTGGACAGCCAATGAAGGTACAGTATTATCATTCGTAATAATAGCATCTCCGTCAGTAGGGGTTCTCAATATTACGAATGAAAACGCCCCCATCACCCAAACACACATAAAATGTAAAAAAAAACACCTCACGTATTTAATATTAATTTAAATTCAAGTTAACAAATTTGTTGGAAAAAAATATATTTTTCGGATTTTTTAAAAAGTTTGATATTTTGGGTTTAAAATAAACCTTCCTTAGTGGACAGAGTTTTTAAACATAAAAATGTTATTTCATTTTATTTCTATATGTTTTCATATTTTTTACATGTTTTGAAACTCTTACGCTGATAAAAGCAGACTATGCACCTGCTTTTCCCAGGTGCAAACAATTTAAGGGCATTCGCTGAGCAATTGATGGGCGAATAGTGCAGACTCTCGCGATTGTCCTGCTCCTGAAGAAGCGTTACGTCTGTCAAGCAAGAATTTGACATTGGAAAATCTGGTTTTCAGTGCATGCGCCTCGTACGCCAAAGAAGAGCTTTTGTGGGTCCTTGCCGGTTGCGTACGTACTCCATACAGACCCAGTGAGGCGGGAATTACAGGCCCTATATTAATTTGAGACATGCCATGACCAAAGTACAGCATCCGTGACAGTAAAAGGCAAATTTGGCCATGAGGTTTTATTGATTGACAAAAAAACAAGATGCTTCAAACGTTTTACACAAAAATGACGAGTATGGGATTCGGAGCCACGTATGCAGATCACAATTGATTAGCAGTTATTCGCATTAAACTCTGGGTCACCTCCTCTCCCGTTTGAAGCAACGCTAGGCATTCAATTTCCTGCTTTTTGCATCCAAACAGAAATATTCTGTAAGAACGTCCACTTCACCGCTTGTCCTGCCTATGCAAGCAGATCGACAATGTTGAAAATGTGCCATCAGCTTCTTAAAGCAAACGGCTTTCATTACTTCAGGTGGTGTACACACGAGGAATTAAATGCACCAGATACAGCAGAAGTAGGATCTGCTGAAACAGCGGAGTTAGGATATTCATAAAAAGAATGAATTGGGATGGGTCAGCAGAAACAGGGGAACCAAGTGCACCGGAAACAGGGGAATTAGGAGCTCCAGAAACATCAGCATTCGTTGATCTCCAGAGACAACGGAATGAGAGTGCCCTAGAATGACGGGAAATAAGATCAACAAACAGTTGAATTAGGATCTCCAGAAACACGGAGAATTAGGATCAACAGAAACAGGGGAATTAGGACCTCCAGGTACGGGGGAATTAGGAGACCGTAACAGAAACCTGAAAATTAGGAGAGAGCTCCATAAAAAGGGAAATTATGAGACAGCTACAATTACAATGTAATTCTTAGCTATAAATACTGGGAAATTAGGAGAGTGCATCATAATCAGGGAAAGTAGGAGCTCCATAAATAGGGTAATTAGGTAGAGGAAAATTAAGAGCTCCAACACTTTACCTTATAAAGCAGGGGAATTAGGAGCAGCAGAAAAGGCGAGTTAACAGTTAAAGAGAGAGGTGAACTAGGATCACCTGATACAGGGGAATTATGAGCTCCAGTGACAGGCGCATTATTTACTCCAAAACATGGGACAAAGTTGCTACTGAAACATTAGAACGAGGAGCTGCAGAAACAGTGTAATTGGAGCGTCAGAAAGAGGGTAATCTGGAGTTCCTGACACAGGGACATGAGGAGCACCTGAAATTGGAGAATTAGAATCTGCTGAAATAGAGAAATGAGATGTGCAAGAAAATGGAGAATTAGGAGCCAGAACATACGGATAAGGAGCTGCTGAAACAGAGGGATAAGGAGCTCCAGAAACAGAGGAATTAGGAGCTCCTGAAACAGAGGGATAAGGAGCTCCTGAAATAGAGCAAATAGGAGCTCCTGAAACAGAGGAAAAAGGAGCTCCAGAAACAGCTGAATTAGGAGCTCCAGAAACAGTGGGATAAGGAGTTCCTGAAACAGGGGAATCAGGATTTCCTGAAACAGAAGGATAAGGAGCTCCAGAAACAGAGGAATTAGGAGCTCCTGAAACAGAGGGATAAGGAGCTCCTGAAACAGAGGAATTAGGAGCTCCTGAAACAGAGGGATGAGGAGCTCCTGAAACAGAGGAATGCGGAGCTCCTGAAACAGAGGTATAAGGAGCACCTGAAACAGAGGAATGAGGAGCTCCTGAAACAGAGGGATGACGAGCTCCTGAAACAGAGGGATAAGAAGCTCTAGAAACAGAGGGATAAGGTGCTCCAGAAACAGAGGAATTAGGAGCTCCTGAAACAGAGGGATAAGGAGCTCCTGAAACAGTGGGATAAGGAGCTCGTGAAACAGAGGAATTCTGAGCTCCTGAAACAGATGGATAAGGAGCACCTGCAACAGAGGAATTAGGAGCTCCTGAAACAGAGGGATAAGGAGCTCCTAAAACAAAGGGATGAGGAGCTCCGTAAACAGAGGGATAAGGAGCTCTTGAAACAGAGGGATAACGTGCTCCAGAAACAGAGGAATTAGGAGCTCCTGAAACAGAGAGATAAGGACCTCCTGAAACAGCGGAATTAAGACCTCCTGAAACAGAGGGATAACGAGCTCCTGAAACATGGGGAATTCAGAGCTCCCGGTACATGGAAATTAGGAGTTTCAGAAACAGGGGCATTTAGTGTTGAAAAGACACGTGAATTATGAACACCAAAAACAGGGGGATTAAGAGAGAGTTCAGTACTTGCACTCCTAATTATCATTGTCAGGCACAGTTTCTAAATATAATATACTCTGATCCATCTTTCTTTGGTTCAATATGAAATAATTTACACTTCGTCACTGGGACCTATATCTGCATAGTTATTTTCGCAAACACTTAATAATTGTCTCTTTGCAACTTTATGTTCCACGACACTATTTACAGTGCCAGTTACATTATTATTCACTAAAATTGGACGGGAGAGCGGGACTGAAAAGAGTATCCCCGTTTGTTTTTCTTTCTCTGTCTCCTCACGTCTGTCTTTCTTTCTGTCTCACCATCTGATTACAACACTCTCTTGCCCAACCTATCACTCCGCCATCTTTATCGCCACTTGTGTAACCTCCGTCTGTCGTTCTCTGTGCCCCTCCCGCCTGTCTCTCCGTCTGACTCCCACTGTCTTTTACTTTCCTCTGCTGTTATCTCTATTTCTGTCTCCCCGTCTGTGCCCATCAGTCTCTTCCCCTCCATCCCTCTGCCGTCTGTCTCTCGAGTCTGTCCCTTGCAGTTCTCGGTCCGTCTGGCCCTGCAGTCTGTCAACCTATCTCTCTCACTGTCTGTCTCTGTCGTTACCTCCGTGTCTCCCTCCTGTTTAATTATCCCGTTTGTCACCCTCTCTGTCTCCCCAGTCTGGCACTCTCTCTCCCTAACTTATCTGTGTCTGTCTGATTCGTCTGTTCTATTTCTGTCTTGCCTGTTTCCCTCTGCTGTATCTCTCTCCCCTTCTACATCCTCCCACCTGACTACCACCATCAGTCTCACCCACTCTGTCTCCTTCTTTTACATTTCCAGTCGGTTATCTGTTATCTCCACCACATGGTCTGTCGCTCTCTCTCTATCACCTCCTGTAGGTCTCTCTCTCGCTCTGCCCCCTCCCCCGCCCCCGCCGCCGCTCTCTATCTCCGTCCTATCTCTCACCTGTCTTTCTCTCACTCTCACTGCTGCCCCTCTGGCTCACCAGTTTTCCTGTTCCCGTTGAGCACCGTCTCAGACTTTGTCTTTGTAACATATCATCTATCTATCGCAGCCTGTCGCAATGCACCATTCTTCCAGTCAATCTCTATCCTACCACACCAATTTTTGCTATCTCTCGCTGTCTCTCGCTCCCCAATCTCTTTTTCTTTGTCTACCACGTCGTTTTCTCCCTGTCTTTCCGGGTCTGTTTTCTGCCCATTTCACTCCCATGTCTGTCCCACTCTAACCTTCCGCACGTGTATTCACTTCTGTCTATCCACAGCTGTATCCCCATCTCTCATTCTCTCTGTCAGCCACAAGTGTTTATCTCTCTTTACCTCGCTGATCTGCCTATCTAACTCCGACTTCTGGTTCTCTCCCTCTTTCTCCCCACGTCTGTCTCGCTGCTGTCTCTTCATCTCTATCACTCTGTTTCACCCATCGATTACCCCGCCGTCTGCCTCTGTCTCTAAGTCTCTCTCTGTCGGCCTCTTTCCCTGTCTCCAAAGTTAAAAAAAAAAATTAATTCAGAAATTTGGTCGTATCGACCAAGGCCTTCCTTCCTTTATTGACCTTCTGAAACTGCACCGGAGAAGGTGGTGGTGATCTGACTATTTGTAACCGCTGCAGTCCGTGTGGTGAAGGGACTGCCGCAGTGCCGACTTTGTCGCTGCAGTTTGATTCAACTGAGTGTCTCGCTGGGCCATTTTAGAGGGCATTGTAGTGTCAACCACATTGCTCTGCGTCTGGAGTCACGTATAGCCCAGACCAGGAAAGGACGGACGTGGACTATAGGACAGGAATAGCGTAAATTCGTGTGCAAATATCTTCACAGATATGTCCCTTCGCGCTCACAGTGAAATAAAGCAGCACCGATTACAGTTGTCTTAAGGTAGAGTGTATCTTATGAGGATGCCGACTCCGACGACACTATAGAGCTATTAATGTTGCAAAATCTTAATTGATAATACAGGTCACATATTCAAAACTAGTTTTGTAAAGACATTTTAATATTGTTGACTTGGACTAGTCAGCAATGCTCGCACGGCAGTTGCAGTTTGTGTCCAGTTGGAAAGCTGTCTGAAAGAACATGCACAACATTGACTTGCTGCTGAGCAGACCATGAGCCTCCTTTTTGAAAATGGTTATCCAGTCCCTCTAAGAGGGGATTAAGCATCATGAGAGTTGGATGGGACAGTGCCCACTTGCATAGCAGGCCGCGTAGGGAGCATTTTCCCTTCCTTAAAGAACAGTAATGACTCAGTTGCAGAATTTTCTCGCACCACTCGCCATTCGGCCCAAGGATGAGCCGAGCCGATCACGTGGAGTTAATACAATTCCTCCAGTCAGTAAATTCAGTTGGGATATCAAGAAAAATATAAGGAATCACCGTGACATATTCAGTGAGCGTGCAGCATAGTGGATAAGGTGTTTATTTATGGTATGTACCAGAATGTTATCAGGAAATTGCAGTTTTGAGGAGATTTGGATTTAAAGTCTAATTTATGTAATATTCGGTCAAATGCTTGGAAGGTTTATCAGCAACAAATGCTTATCAAAGTAAATTAACACAATCGATTTGAAGTCTATCGCCTTAACCTCTCGTCTACCATCTAACACAACTCAGCTTTTCCATTTCAGGCTTTTTGCATCCATACAGAAATACGCTGCAACAAGACCCCGTCACGATCTGTCCTGCCCGTGCACCCAGATCAACAATGTTGAAAATGTACAATCAGCTTCTGTAAGCAAACGGCCTTTAGTTACTACAGCATGGTTGTGAAATGTCTCCTCAAAAGATGATGTGCGGGCCCCTTTTAAATAGAACAGACAGCCTGACCACGACGGTTTCTAAACCGACCAATATAGAACCTTCTACAGTTAGACCACATTAGTCGTACTGTGTGCAATTCTGGTCGCTATATTATACAGTACCCAAGCAAGGCACTGGGTAGGATGCAGAGAAGATGGTATACTATCAGGAAATAATCGACAGGCTCAATTTCTTTTGTCGTGAAACGAGAAGTCTGAGGGGTGAACTAACAGAGCTCTTTAATATCTTGAAAGGTTTTAAAGAAAATCAAAGGGGCAGAAAGCAGATAGTAAGTGCTACAAAGAGGGAGTAAGAAAATAACCGACTGGTGAAATGAACAGACACATAGCAGATGTAATTAACACAGAGAAGTGTGAAGTGATACACGTTGGTGGGATGATGAGAGGCAATATGAAATAACGATACAATTTGAACGGGGCCAGATTTATCCATGAACATTTAAATCCCCTATTAACATCTGCCTCTGGAGATCAATGATCCCAAAACCTGTCAGAATGCTCTTCCTGTTTTGTATGAACCAGCTCTAAATCGTACAATTCTAAGGAGGGGGCAGGATCTGGACGACATGGGAACTTTTCCTTTTTTAATAGCCGAATACAGTATAAAAACAAGGAAGTTATGCCAAGCAATTAGAAAACACTTATGACGTCTTAGCTGGAATATTGCGTTCACGTCTGGGCAACATGCTTTAGGGAAGAAGTCAAGCCCTTGGAGAGGGTGCAGAATAGATTTACTAGAATACTGCCAGAGTTGGGGACCTCATTTGTACGAAGAAAGTGGAGAAGCTGGGATTTTTCTCCTTCGAATAGAAAACGTTAAGAGGCGGTTTATGACATAAGTTCAAAATTATGAAGTGTTTTGAGAGGTAAAATGGAAAAAGCTTCAGAATGTCACATTTAATGTGATACAATCTCAATATGCGCCGAAACTATGATCTTCAATTTATGAAACCGAAGACTTATCACTTGGCCACCACACCCTGATCCACTGCATGACTTGTGTCACATTGCTACCGAATCGCACATCATTTCAATTAGGTTGTTCAAGCACAGATGCATATACAAATAAATGAGGTGGGATAGTGGAACGAGCAAATGACCAGCGTCATTTCGATGAAACTATCATAAAACATTTCATAAAATCATGCATTACCGATGGAGAGTACTTGGACCATCGTACTCTTGAACGAGATATCCAATTAGTCCCAGATCTTTCCACAGCGTCCTGCAAAATTAGCCTCTTCAAGCATTTATCCAATTCCATTTTGAGGGTTACTATTGAATCTGCAGTGCTACGGGGAAATGATAGGGAGGTGAGACTCGCTGAGAGTTAGCATGGGCTCGACCGGCCGAATTGCCTTCGTCCATGCTGTAACAATTTTATGAATCCATGACTCTATGACTCACCACCCTGTCAGGCAGTGCATTACAGATCACAACACTCACAGCTTAAAAACAAATAATTCTCCTCGACTTCCATGTGTTTCCTCTGTTCTCTCTGGCTGTTGCCAGGACTGGATAAATTTGTTTGTGGATAAAGATTGGGGTTGTTTTCGTCAGAACAGATGAGGATAATTGGTGACATAATTGAGGTGTGTAACATTATGAGGGGCCAGGATAGTGTGCATAAGGAACACACATGCCCCTGAGCAGAGAGGTCAATAATCAGGGGGCATAGATTTAAAATAACTGGTAAAAGAATTACACGGGAGTCGAGGAGAAATGTTTTCGTCCAGAATGAATTTGGGTCTGGAACTCACTGACTGAAAAGTTGGTCGAGACACAATCGCTCATCACAGTTCAGCAGTACTTGCAGATGGATTGAATTGCCCTAATCTGCAACAGATCAAGAGCTGGGACGTGGGTTTAGGTTGGATAGATCTTTCGATTGGCGGAGAAAGGATGTGCCGAATGCCCTCCTTCTCTGCGGCAAATTTCTCCAATTCTGTGATTCTAAGAGGTGGGGGAATCCTCTTTCGTGTCCTGCACATATCTGTATCACACCATCGATGGGATCTTGCTGTGTGGTAATTGGCTGCCGTATTGCTCTACAGTCGATCCAGTGGCTACACTTCAAGAAGTACTTCATTTTCTGTAAAGCACTTTAAAAAAAAATATTAATTCAGTGGATGTGGGCGTAGCTAGCAAAGGCTGACATTTATTGCCCATCCCTAATTGCGTTTGAGAAGGTAGTGATGAACAAACTTTGTGGACCACTGCAGTACTTGGATATGCACTTGATGACTACGGTCCAAGAGCTGGAAATTGGATTTGGCAGGGAAGTGCTTTGTCCACAAGCAAGGATGTGATGAGCAAAATGGTTTTCTTCTGTGCTGTAAATTTCTATGGTTCTATGGTCCAGTCACTGAGGTGATGGTACCACGAATGTGTTGCTTTGTAGAAGGTGTTCCAAGATTTTGATCCAGCCACAATAATGGAGAGGCGATATATTTCCTGTTTCATTTTCTGAGGATTTGATACTCGAGCTGGAATATACAATCTTCAGCGATCATGCCCACTTCTGACCTTATGATGGTGGGCAGGTCATTGATGAAGCAGGTGATGATGAACTCCTGCAGCGATAACCTGGGCTGAGATGATTGGCTTCGAACAGCCACAACCATCTTCTTTGAGGCTAGGTATGTCTCCAGCAGTGGAGATTTACCCAGCAATGACTTCAACGGTAGAAACCTCCTTGATGCAACATTCGGTCAAATTCTGCTTTGATATCAAGGACAATCACTCTCGCCTCATTTTAGAATTAATCACTTTTGGCTATATTTGGACCAAGGCTGTAATGATGGCTGGAGGCTGGTGGTACTGTCGGAACACAAACTGAGCAACGGCGAGCAATTGAATCATCCTATGTTAGGGAAAGATGCTACGGGAATGCAAGCTCGTGCTGTTACTGTCTGAAAACAGCGTACAGTTGCAAGATGTATATTTGTAGAATCAGATGGGTCATCGGCCTGAAATCTTACTCTACCTTCCTCTTCCCACAGAAGCTACCAGGGCTTCAAAGCATGGCAAGATTTAAAATGTCAGTGTTAAAAAAATTGTTTAATTCTATATTTCTTAAAGATTAAGAAGGCACAACAGGCAGCCATATATCCTAGTTTGCTGATGATGCAAATATTGGTGATATAGTAATTAGTGCAGATGTTAGCGTATACTTATAAAGATATATTGATAGATTAAGTGAATGGACGATTCAGTGGCAGATAGTTTCTAAACAGGTAATTGTGTGGTCAGGCATTTTAGATTACAACGTTTAGATCCGAGTACTAATTAAATGGAGCACAGCTCGGAGGGATGGAGTTCCAAAGTGGTTTGGAGTCCAAGTGCCCATCCCGCTAATGTGCAGTAGCAAGTTACAAATATATTCGAAACAACTAATGGCATGTTAGGCTTTATAACTCGGTGTTGGACTATAAAGCAGTGGAAGTTTTTCTTCAACTGTACAGAGATGTAGTTATAATATATCTGGAGTACTCTAAGTTATAGAATATAGTTGATTCATAGAAGTTTACAGCACGGAAGGAGGCAATTTCGGCCCATCCTGTCCGTGCCACGGTTATCCAGCCTAATCCCACTTTCCAGCTCTAGGTCCATAACCCTGCACGTTACGACACTTCAGTTGCACATCCAAATATTTTTAAAGCTGTAAATGGTTTCTGCCTCTACCACTCTATCAGGCATTGCGTTTTAGACAACCACAACTCTCTGCCTGTGGAAGTGTCCCATCAAATCTCCTGTAAATCTTCTACAATTATTATAAATGTATGCCCCCTGGTTGTTGAGCCCTCTGCTAAGGGAAATAATCCATTTCTATCCCTTATATCTAGTCCCCTTATGGACACGGCCCCTTAGAAATGATAGGTTGGATGTGGAAGGTGTACAGTTCATGTTCAGCAGAATGTTACCAGGGTGCCACGAGTTAAATTATGAGGAGAGATTACATAAACTAGACCTGTACCCCCTGGAATATAGAAGGTTAAGTGGTGGATTTCAATGAGGTTTTAAGGTTTTGAAACGAATTGAAAAGATAGATAGAGATAAAGCTTTTTTCACCATTTGTGGGGGAGTTTACGACAAGGGGACATAATGTTTAAATCAGAGACAGGCCATTTGGCAGAGAAGTTAGGAAAATCTTCTTTACGCAAAGGGTGGTGGATTTATCTTCTACAAAACAGGATATGCTAGCTCAATTAAAAATGGTAATTTTAGGTCGATAGTTTTTGCTAGACACTGGTTATAATGATGTGGAGCAATGCAGATGGATGGAGTTAAGACAGAGCTCAGTCAAGAATTAACGGAATGTCGAAAAGGCACAAGGGGCAGAATGGCGTCATCCTGTTCCTATGTTCAGTCAATTGGCAGAACAACTATTATAATTAAAGAAACGTTGTCTTGAAGGGTGAATTATAAATATATTATGTGCAGAGATTATGGACCGCTTCCACGCTTTCATAACAAACACGCATTATCTAATTGTCAAACCAGTTGGTTGAACATTTACCAACGTTGGAACCCACGCAGACACACATCAGTTGGATTTTAATTCCAACGCCTTAACAACTCGGCCATCTTGGTCATGTGCTTGAAAATTCGGCAAATCGCTTGCAGACTCAAAATTTAATTTTCAGCGCTGAGCAAACTACACGTCTGCATACTCTGCAAACGTGCGGGCATATATACCTTGTGTTTACCTGTGGACGGTGAAAAGCTGAACCGATAAAGCACAGCACTTGGGCAAATAATGTATTGAACTGATTGTCCGTAATTAGACAACAAACCCCCTTGCTTTAACCCACCGAGCATTTAATCTTCCCGTCAACACTGAACATCTTTGAATGAATAATGTTAAAATCCACGTCAACCACCCAGCATCTGCATGCTCAGATTGAACCAGCGCTTAAAGCGATAACACATAAGCTATGGAGTAAATTGATGTGGGGATTGATGGAGAGAGTGACAGAGAGAAAGTATTATTTGGACGGATAAACAAATCCCCAATGAGAAAAGCTTACAGAAATTGACTGAAACTGAGTTCGACATACAGCGAGACTGACACATGGAAAAAAAGTCAATGACAGAGAGAAATAGAATGATTAATAGAGAGAGAAAAAGTGAAACAGTACATTTAATGTGGGAAAATCCCTGAGGGCACGGCCGAGAATTAAAACCCTGAACTGAGGTTTACAGTTGAAAACACAATCGCACTGAGAGAGACGATTGGAGCATCACAGAAGGATACAATGACAGACTTTCCCCAGAGCCCTGAAAACTGTTTGCCATCAAATATTTACCCAATTCCCTTCTAGAGTTGGTCACCCCGCAGCTTAGGAGTGTGCACGTAGAGTGGGAGTGGTTGATCAGAAGACATCGATACATAGAAACATAGAAAATACGTGCAGGAGTAGGCCATTCGGCCCTTCGAACCTGCACCGCCGTTCAATAAGATCATGGCTGATTATTCTCTCAGTACCTCTTTCCTGCATACGCTCCATGCCTTTTGATCCCCTTAGCCGTAAGCGCCACATCTAACTCCCTCTTGAATATATCCAAAGAACTGGCATCAACAATTCTCTGCGGCAGAAAATTCCACAGGTTAACAACTCGCTGAGTGAAGAAGTTTCTGCTCATCTCAGTCCTATATGGCCTTCCCCTTATCCTAAGACAATGTCCCCTGGTTCTGGACTTCCCCAATATCGGGAACATTCTTCCCGCATTTAACCTGTCCAGTCCCGTCAGAATCTTCTACGTTTCTATGAGAACCCCTCTCATCCTTCTAAACTCCATTGAATGAAAGTCCAGTTGATCCAGTTTCTCTACATATGACAGTCCAGCCATCACTGTAATTAATCTGGTGACGCTTCGCTGCACTGCCTCAATAGCAAGAACGTCCTTCCTCAGACTAGGAGAACAAAACTGAACACAATATTCCCGGTGAGGACTCACTAAGGCCCTGCAGAACTGCAGTAAGACGTCCCAGCTCGTATACTCAAATCCCCTTGCTATGAAGGCCAACATACCATTTGCCTTCATCACAGCCTGTTGCACCTGCATGCCAACCTTCAGTGACTGATGAACCATGACACCCAGGGCTCATTGCACCTCCCCTTTTCCTACTCTGCTGCAATTCAGATAATATTCTGCCTTCGTGTTTTTGCCCCCAAAATGGATAACCTCACATTTATCCACGTTATACTGCATCTGCCATGCATTTTACCACTCACCTAACCTGTCCAAGTCACACTGCAGCCTCGTACCGTCCGTCTCACAGCCCTCACAGCCACCCATTTTAGTGTCATCTGCAAACTTGGAGATATTACACTCAATTCCTTCATCCAAATCGTTAACGTATATTGAAAAGAGCCGGGGTCCCAGCACTGAGCCTTGCGGCACTCCACTAGTCACTGCCTGCCATTCTGAAAAGGACCGTTTATCCCGACTCTCTGCTTCCTATCTGCCAACCAGTTCTCTATCCAAATCAGTACATTACCCCGAATACCATGTGCTTTGATTTTGCACACCAATCTCTTGCGCGGGACTTATACAAAAGCATTTCGGAAGTCAAAATACACCACATCCACTGGTTCTCCTTTGTCTACTCTGCTTGTTACATTCTCAAAAAATTCCAGAAGATTCGTCAAGCATGATTTCCCTTTCATAAATCCATGCTGACTTGGACCGATCCTGTCACTGCTTTCCAAATGCGTAGCTATTTCATCATTAATGATTGATTCCAACATTTTCCCCACTACCGATGTCAGGCTAACCAATCTCTAATTACCCGTTTTCTCTCTCCCTCCTTTTTTTTTAAAAAGTGGTGTTACATTTTCTATCCTCCAGTTCATAGGAACGGATCCAGAGTCGATAGATTGTTGGAAAATGATCACTAATGCATCCACTATTTCTAGAGCCACTTCCTTAAGTACTCTGGGATGCAGACTATCAGGCCCCGGGGATTTATCGGCCTTCAATCCCATCAATTTCGCGAAAACAATTTCCTGCCTAATAAGGATATTCTTCAGTTCCTCCTTCTCACTAGACTGACTGTCCCCGAGTACATTCGGAAGGTTATTTGTGTCTTCCTTCGTGAAGACATAACCGAAGTATTTGTTCAATTGGTCTGCCCTTGCTTTGTTCCCCATTATAAATTCACCTGAATCCGACTGCAAGGGACCTACGTTTGTCTTCACTAATCTTTTTGTCTTCACATATTTATAGAAGTTTTGCAGTCAGTTTTTTGTTCCCTGCAAGCTTCCTCTCGTACTCTACTTTCCCCCTCTTAATTAAACCCTTAGTCCTCTTCTGTTGAATTCTACATTTATCCCATTCCTCAGGTTTGTTACTTTTTTTAGCCAATTTATTTGCCTCTTCCTTGGTTTTAACACCATCCTTAATTTCCCTTGTTAGCTACGGTCGAGCCACATTCCTCGTTTTATTCTTACTCCCTACAGGGATGTACAGAATAGGAGGACTAGGCAGTTAGTGATCGAGCCCCCGAGTCCATCTCGCTCGTCAACAGTATTATCTTATGAGTACTGGTGTGGAGATAGTGCATCTGGTGATTGCAGCGATATCCAAATCCACGGCAGCACAGGTGGCTCAGCTGCACAGGGGAGGAGGGAGATGAATGGCAGAGCTATAATGAAAGGGGATCCAATAGTCAGTGTAGCAGACAGGCCTTTCTGCAGCCGCAGAAGTGACTCCAGGATGGGATGTTGCCTCCCTGGTTCCAGGGTTAAGGACGTCACCGAGCGGCTCAGGACATTCTGATGGAGGAGGGTGATCAGTCAGAGGTTATTGTCCATACTGTTATCAATGGCATGAGTAGAAAGACGGGTGAGCTCCTGTAGGCAGAGTTTAGCGAGCTACGAGAGAGATTAAAAAGCAGGACCTGAAAGGTAGTAATCTCCAGAATACTCCATGTGTCATGAACTAGTGAGTACAGAAATAGGAGGATAGAGCACGTGAATGCATGGCTGGAGAGATAGTGCACGAGGGAGGGCTTTAGTTTCCTGAGATATTGGGTCCGCTTCTGGCAGAGTTGAGACCTGTACAAGCCGGACAGATTGCACCTCAACAGAGCCGGGACCAATAAACTCGAGTGGCGGGGAGCAGGGAGTGGGGAGGGGGGGAGGCGGTGGTTGCTCGTGCTGTTGGGGAGGGACTAACCTTGTTTAGCAGGGGGACGGGAACCTGAAAATAGATTCAATAGGGAGGGGAGTAGTGTTGGAATTAAAAAGCAACAATGTAGAAAGTGAGTTTGTAGGACAGAGGAAACAAGCAGGAGAAAAGGGTAAAAAATCAAATTTCAAGGCTTTTTGTCTGAATGCACGCAGCATTTGTAACAAAACAGATGGGTTGACGGCACAAATAGATACCAATGAGTATGATCTGATAGTCATTACAGAGACGTGGGGGTTGCAAGGTGACCAGGACTGGAAACTAAATATTCAGAGGTATTTGACATTTCAGAAGGAATGACAAAAAGGAAAAAGAGGTGGGGTAACACTGTTAATAAAAGATGGGATCAGTGCGTTAGTGACAAACGATATAGGTTCAGAGGATCAAGAGGTTGAATCAGTTTGGGTGGAGATAAGGAACAATAACGGGAAAACGTCGTTGGTGGGCGTAGTGTATAGGCCCCCTAACAGTGGCTACACGGTTGGACGGAGTTTAAATCAAGAAATAATGGAGGCTTGTAAAATAGGAACGGCAATAATCATAGGTGATTTTAACTTTCATATTTACTGGATAAACCTAATTGGTCAGGGTAGCCTTGAGGAGACGTTCATCGATTGTATCTGGGATAGTTTACTTCTACAGTGCATGCTACCCCAACCAGGGAGCATGCTATCTTAGATCTAGTACTGTGTAATGAGACAGGATTAATAAATGATCTCATAGTAAAAGATTGTAGAGGACTGAGTGATCATAATATGGTTGAATTTGAAATGCAGTTGGAGGGAGAGAAATTTGGTTCTCCAACCAGTGTCCTAAGCTTAAATAAAGGGGACTACAAAGGTATGATAGCAAAGTTGGCTAAAGTAGATTGGGAAAATAGACGAAAGTGTGGGATGGTTCATGAGCAGTCGCAGACATTTAAGGAGATATTTTTAAACTCGGAACAAAAATGTATCCAATGAGAAGGAAAGACTGTAAGAGAAGGGATAACCATCCGTGTCTAATTAAGGAAATAACGGAGTGTATCAAATTGAAATCAAACGCATACAATGTGGAGAAGACTAGTGGGAGACGAGAGCAGCGGATTGGGATTTTTTTTAAACCAGCAGAGAACGATTAAAAACATGATTAAAGAGGGAAGATAGATTATGAAAGTAAACTAGCACGAAATATAACAACAGATAGTGAGAGTTTCTACAGATACATAAAAAGGAAAATATTGTATACTATGAATGTTGGTCCCCTGGAGGATGACACTGGGGAATTAATATTGGAGATCAGGGACATGGCAGAGACGTTAAACAAATATTGTGTATTGGCCTTTACAGTAGATGACACTAAAAACAATCCAATCGTGGATAATCAAGCGGATGTAGGCAGTGATGAACTTAATACTATCACTATCAAGAACGAAGTAGTGCTAGTAAAATAATTGGACTAAAGGCGGACAAATCCCATGGACCTGATGGTTTACATCCTATGGACTTAAGAGAAGTGGCTGCAGAGATAGTGGATGCATTCGTTATAATTTCTCAACATTTTCTGGATTTGGGGCGGATTGGAAAACCGCAAATGTAACGACCCTATTTAAAAACGAGGCAAGCATAACACAGGGAACTATAGACCAGTTAGCCTAACCTCTGCCGTTGCGAAAATGCGGGAGTCCATTATTAAGGAAGCAGTAGCGGGACACTTGGAAAAGCATGATTCAATCAAGCAGAATCAGCATGGTTTTATGAAAAGGAAATCATGTTTAACAAATGGCTGGAGTTTTTGAGGATGTAACGAGTGGATAAGGGGGAACCAATGGGTGTGGTGTATTTGTATTTCCAGAAGGCATTCGATAAGGTGCCACATAAGAGGTTACTGCACAAGATAACAGCTCACGGGGTTGGGAGTAATACAAAGATAGAGGCTTTGCTAAATAACAGAAAACACAACGTCGGGATAAATGCGTAATTTTCCAGTTGGTAAACATTGACTAGTTGGGTGACGCAGGTATCGGTGCTGGGTCCTCAACTATTGACAATCTATATTAATGACTTGGATGAAGGGACCGAGTGTAATGGAGCTAAATTTGCTGATGGTACAAATGTAGGTAGGAAAGTAAATTCTGAGGAGGACACAAAAACTCTGCAGAGGTATATAGTTAGGCTAATTGAATGGGCAACAATTTGGCAATTGCAATATAAGGTGGGAAAATGTGAGGTTACCTACTTTGACAGAAATAATAGAAAAGCAAATTATAATTTAAATTGAGAAAACTAGCAAAGTGCTGCAGTACAAGGACAGATGGGGGTCCTTGTGCATGAAACACAAAAATTAGAATGCAGGTACAGCAATTAATCAGAAAGGAAAATGGAATGTGCGTTTATTGCAAGTGAGATAGTGTAGAAAGGCAGATTAGTCCTGCTACAATTGTGCAAGGTCTTTGTGAGGCCACACCTGGAGTACTGCGTACAGTTTTAGTCTCCGTATTTAAGGAAGGATATACTTGCAATGGAGATTGTTCAGAGAAAGTTGACTCAGTTGATTTCGGAAATGAGGAGAGTTGACTTTTGAAGATAGTTTGAGTAGGTTGGGACTATCCACAGTGGAGTTCAGAAGAATGAGAGGTAATCTTGTCGAAACGAATAAGATAATGAAGGGGCTCGACAAGGTGGATTCAGAGTGAATATTTGCACTCATAGGGGAAACTAAAACTAGGGGACATAGACTTAGAATAAGGGATCGCCCATTTCTAAGAACATAAGAACATACGAAATATGAGCAGTAATAGGACATACGGCCTCTCCAGTCTTCAGCACCAATTAATACGATAATTGCTGATCGGATCATGGACTCAGGTCCACTTCCCTGCCCGCTCCCCATTATCCCGTAATCCGTTATTGGTTAAGAAACTGTCTCTGACTTAAATTTATTCAATGTCCCGGCTTACATAGCTCTCTAAGGCAGCGAAGACCACATATTTACAACCCACTGAGAGAAGAAATTCCTCCTCATCTCAGTTTTAAATAGTGGGCCCCTTTATCTAAGATGATGCCCCCTAATTCTAGTCTTCCCTACCAATGGAAACCTCTTCTCTGCATCCACCTTGTCAAGCCCCCTCATAAACTTATACGTTTCGATAAGATCACCTCTCATTCTTCTGAATTCCAGTGAGTAGAGGCCCTAACTCCTTAATATTTCCTCATAAGTCAACCCCCTCATCTCCAGAATCAACCTAGTGAACCTTCTTTGAACTTCCTCCAAAGCAAATATCGTTTCGTAAATATGGAAACCAAAACTATACACAGTATTCCAGGTGTGGCCTCGCAATACCCGATATAACTGTAGCAAGACTTCCCTGCTGTTATACTCCATCTCCTTTGCAATAAACGCCATGATTGCACTGGCCTTCCTGATCATTTGCTGCAAATTCATACTGAACCTTTGTGTTTCATGCACAAGTACCCACATTTCCCGCTGTACTGCAGCACGTTGGATTTTTTCTCCATTTAAATAATAGCTTGCTCTTTGCTGTCAAAGTGTTTTCTGTCAAAGTGCATGACCTCACACTTTCCAACATTATACGGATACATTGGTTTTCATCCCACCTTTATATCGTCAGCAAATGTGGCTACGTTACACTTGGTCCTTTCTTCCCAGTCGTTAAAGTAGATTTAAAACTGAGATGAGGAGCAACTTCTTTTCTAAATCGTTGTAAATCTATGGAATTATCTTCCCTCGAGAGCTGTGGAGGCTGGGCCAATGAATATATTTAAGTCAGAGATCGACACATTTTCTAGTGATAAGGGAGTAAAAGGATATGGGGAGCGGGCAGGGAAGTGGAGCTGAGTCCTTGATTAGTTCATTCATAATCTTATTCAATGGCGGAGCAGGCTCGAGGGGCCAAATACTCCTGCCCCGAATTCTTATGTTATTATGTACTCTGTAGCATCTGTAGCAACCAACTGTTCAGGCAATGCAATCAAAATCTTAACTAATTGGTGAAGAATTCAGAAATCTCCTCATCCCAACTCCGATACATTTGTCAACTAAATTGCAAATTTAAATCTGAGATTGATAGATTTTTGCTAGATAATGGTAGGAATTAATTTGGTGTCAAAGCAGATGGATGAAGTTAAGAATTTGGACAAACATTATCTCACCAACTGGCGGAACCGTCTCGAGGGTTGAACGAACCCTGCTCTTATTTTCCGTCAATCGGCAGAGCACCTGTCATAAATGTAGGAACGCTTCATGGAATTGTAAAATATAAATACAGAAACTTCCTTTGTAATGATTATAACATTTTAACAAATTATCATAATAGACAACTTCTGCTAGTACTGGAGCTCGAACCCAAGCCGACATTCGCACATTTGATTTTCAGTCCAAAACATTAATCACTCAGCCATCCTGACGAATGAAGCAAAAAGTGTAATTTTCGACAATTGAGCAAATGCATTCCACACCAAATACCAATCCATTGATAATGCCAGTGAATTGAAAGCTGCTGTAGAAAAAAAAAACATCAATTACTTTTCAGATTCCTGGCCCTCATTCACCCTATCACTATGGTCGTCCAGTCCCTTTGGTTATCCATTCCCCACCAGGAAGGCTTGAGGCCCCTCCGCTTCTTCATTGAACGGACGCTCAACCATTTCCCATCCACCATCAATTCATCCGCCTGTCGGAACTTGATTTAAACTGTCATTGGACAACTTCTCCTTTGACTCCACACATTTACTCCAAATTAAATGTGTTGCTATGGTATCCCGCATGCGGCCTAGATATGCCTGTATTTCAATGGTATATGTGCAACATTGTTTGTTCTAGTCCTACTCAGGTCCCATCCATCACCTCGTTTTCTGGTGCATTGATGATTTTATCTGTGCAATTTCCAGCTTTCGCAGCGAACTCGAAATTTAGTCAACATTGCTTTAACTTCCCACCCTTCCCTGCTCTTCACATGGCCCATCTCCGACTCTTCCCTTCCCCTCCTCGATTTCGCTGCCTCCATTGCTGGGGATAGTCGGTCGATCAGTATCTACAATAATCCCACTGATTCCCACATCTACCTTAAATACACTTTTTTCTACTCGCTTTCTGTAAGGACGCTATTCCATTCTCCCAGTTTCTCCATCTCCATTGTATGTGTCCTGGCGATGGCAAAGTCAATACCAGTGCTACGGATATGTAGCTAAATTTTTCTCCAGCAAGAAAAACCCACGACCCGAGTGCACGTGACCCGCGACCTTGTCCTGCCCATTTCCCGCACTTCTGCTCTCATCTCTTCTCCTCCCTCGCAGAACCACGATAGAGTTCCACTTGTGCTTAACATTCACCCCACTAACCGCCACATTCAAAGGATCATCCTCCCCCATTGCTGACATATCCAACGTGGTCCCACCATTAAATATATCTTACCCTCCCCTCTCTTTTCAGCAGTCCAAAGAGACCAGTCTATCCGGCATGCCCTGGTCCACTATCCAATCATCACCAACAACGCTTTCCTTCCGACAGCACCCTCCTGTGCAAGCGCAGGAGAAGCATCACGTGCCCATTTCCTCCTCCCTTCCCACTGTCGAGGCCAGTATAGGTGAAACAATGACGTACTTGTACTTATTTCAACTTAGTATTCTGTATCGACTGAAATCTCCTCTACACTGGGGTGACCAGACACATATTAGGTGAGCAATTTACCGAGCAGCTCATTTCAGTCCGCAACAAGAACCCCAAGCTTTCGGTCACCTGTCCCGTCCTCCTATACTGTTCCTATGAAACTCAACGCTAGCTCGAGGAACAGCAGCTCATCTTTCCATTCGGCACTTTACAGCCTTCCAGACTCAAAGTTGAATTTAACAATTTCTGATTCTAACCACTGCTCCCATTTTTTCGGACAATAGCTGTTAGTAATGATCCTGCGAGTCCCTCTTACCCTTTCTCTAGACACATATTTTTTTCTTGAAGTGTCCCATAACTATGCCCTTTCGCTTTTGTCATAACTTCATTTCTGCTTTCCACCATGTCACAGGCCTTCCTTTTCGTTCTTCCTTCCCCTCCACCTTTCCCTGCTTAAGTACCTGCTTAAAATCTGTTACACCTCCAACTTCTGACAGTTTTGATGAAATATCATCGACGTGAAACATTATCTCTGTTTCTCACTTCATTAATGCTGTTTGTCCTGTTGTATATGTTCAGCAATTTCTGTTTATATTTCCTATTCCCAGCATCCCCAGTAAGTTGCTTCAGAAAAAATAGCATCAGTGCTGTGGATGAGAGGTTTCGTTATCAAATGATGATGAAGGTGCCCTGTAAACCGGAAAGTGCAGGTTCAACCCCCGTCCGCACTTTAATACAAGTGCCCTGTTGATCTCCTGTTGTTTTGAGCAGCCCATAATTATCTCAAGTGGTAATAGCTCAGCACGTCCACTGACCCGAGAGTTTAAA
This sequence comes from Pristiophorus japonicus, assembly GCF_044704955.1. Taxonomy (NCBI): domain Eukaryota; kingdom Metazoa; phylum Chordata; class Chondrichthyes; family Pristiophoridae; genus Pristiophorus; species Pristiophorus japonicus. The sequence goes on from NW_027250777.1 coordinate 1,012,961, forward strand.
GAGCTGTTGAATGTTTCTGAGTCCATTAATGTTCCCAATCTTTTGCTAAATATATTAATCTGAAGTCACGTGCAGAACATTATTATCCGTTTCCCACAGGACTAAGCGAACCACACCGAGGTAGAGGATGAGTATCCGAAAATGACAGAGAACTGAAGGAGACTTTTCGTCCCATCATGACTGAGCCGGCTTTGTGAAAATGCTATCCAACTAGAACCACTCCCTATACTTTCCACATAGCCCTGCAATTGATTCCTATCAAATGTTATCCAATTCACTTTTGATGGCAAGCATTTCAAGAAAATGTGATAATTCGCTACAATGTACATTCCTTGAAGAAATAATAACACAAAACTTAAAATGTTCCAACCGTGGCTATTAAGAGAAATTAAAGATAGTATTAGATTCAAGGAAGAGATAAATAATATTGCCAAAAAGAGTAGTAAGCGTGAGCATAAGGGACTTTTTATAACTTAAAAAGCTGTGTGCTGTCAGTCCCGGATCACGCTGTGTCTGTTTAAAAGGGATGCGCTCTCAGTCCGGGATCATTCTGTGTGTGTGGTAAAAGGGACATTCTCTCTGTCCGGGATCATTCTGTGTGTGTGGTAAAAGAGATATTCCCTCAGTCCGGGATCATTCTGTGCGTGTGTAAAATGGATATTTTCTCAGTCCAGGATCATTCTGTGTTTGTGTAAAAGGGATGTGCTCTCAGTCCGGTATCATTCTATGTTTGTGTCTGTTTCAATGGACCGCGATTACAGTTGTGATTACCGAATATTTAATGTGATGTAATCGAAAGCGCATTTGGTTTACCTGCTTATGTGCGGACCCACTTTGCAATGCTTCTGTTCAGTAATTCTATATATGTTTATCTTTACGTGAAACATTTTTTCATCATAATAGTAGCCCTGAAAAAGTTCACAATTGTCTTCACACCAATGCATATCATCGAATCATTGCATTTCATAGTATGGAAGGTGGCCATTCCGGCCCATCATGTCCACATGTGCCGAACATGAGCTATATAGCCTCATCCCACTTTCCAGCTCTTGTTCCGTACTCTTGTAGCTAACGGCACTTTAAGTTCAAATCCAAGTACTTTTTTGAAACGTGGGCAGGGAATCTGCCTCGCCCATCCTTTCAGCGGTGTGCTACAGAACCCTCTGGGTGAAAATTGTCCCCACAAATCACCTCTCAGCCTCCTACCAATTACAATAAATCCATGCCTCCTCTTTCTGGACTGCTCTGCTAAGGGAAATAACACCTCTACCTAGTCCACTTATAATTGTGTATGCCTGAATATGGTCTCTCCTCATCCTCCTCTGTGACACAGAAAACTAACTCAGACTATATAATCTTTCCTCATAGCTCAAATTCTGCGGTCCAGGCATCATTCTCGTAAATCTCCTCTGTATCCTCTCCAATGCAATTACATCTTTCGTGTAATGTGCTGACATCGTACTCTAGCGGTGGCCTAATTAGTGTTGCATACAGTTCAAGCATAACACCCCTGCTCTTGAATACTATGCCTCTGCTGATAAAAGCAAGCAGTCCATATGCCTTAACAACCACATTATCTACCTGGCCTGCAACGTTCAGGGATCTGTGGACCTGCACTCCAAGATCCATTTGTTCCGCTACACTTCTTAGTGTCCTACAATTTATTTTGTATTCTCTTGCCTTATTTTCCCATGAAAGTATATATTATTAATTTGAGAAATGAGATGAGCTGAGTGTAGCAAGCTAGGGAAAAAGGTGAATTTGGACAAGAATTTTCAGGTGATTGACAAAAGAACGACATGCATCAAATAATGAACACACTACCGACGAGGATGGGACTGGACCCACGCGTGCAGAACACAATAGATTCATAGTCCATCGCGTTATCAAGTCGGCCACCTAGGGCTGCAACACGCTCAGCCATCCCGTCGCTCAGCCATCCCGTTTATTGATTTTTGCATCCAAACAGAATTCCCCTGCGACAACGTGCCTTCGCCACTTGTCCTGCCCATGCACCTAAATCGACAATATTGAAAATGTACAATCAGCTTATGTCAGCAAAATCCCTTCCGTTACTTCAGGTGAGTGAATGTCAGAAATCGTCGGTTTTGAGACAGATTCAGAACGGAGAAAAACATGTTTCGCCCGGTGAGTTAAACAACCATGACATTGAAGTAAATCACCTCATTCATTCGGCCTCGCTCCAGTGCCATCACCAGAAAAATATTGTGGGGAGAATTGTGAGCAAAGTAAAGGAGGGCTATTGATTGTGGAACGCAGAAAAAGCTGGGAGAAAAGGTGGGTTTGAAGGAGTAAATATGTTAATACCGCTAAAAACGTAATATCTGTTTCATTTAGTAAGGATAGATGTTTGGCTGTGTTTTGTCAGCAGGTACTGTCGTGAATAAAAGATATGAAGCGAGATGTGCCATGACTCGGATTCGAACCGAGGTTACTGCGGCCACAACACAGAGTACTAACCACTATACGATCACGGCGCCACACACCAGCTGTCACATCTGTCTTTTGACTGCAGCAAATTTACAAACGGCGCTGGTCAGAAAATATGTAGTTTTTGTGACGAGGCCAAATTCAACCCCGCCAGAAATGAAAGCAGCGGTGGAATGCGACCAAGGCCGCGCACCAACTGGGGCTTAATCCAGAATGGGAACGAGGGCAACTCCAGTTACGTTTAAAACGATTGCAGCTCTGTTCCATGGGAAGAAACTCACCCTTTGTGAGTCATGAAGACAGTAAGTACCAGCCCCGCTAGGAGTCAAACGGAGAATCTTTTGTTTACTAGATAGGCGCTTTGACTATTTAAGCCACGGAGTCAAGCCACGCCTTTGATCTATCGCCTCCACTCACTCATATCTATCAGCCACCTGTCACTTCCATTTAGAGTTTGAGTCCCTTTTGTATTTAAGCATCTCTCTTGTCTATTCCCCCATGTGTGCCAATGCTGTCCGTATTTCTCGCTGCATTTATCTCGGTGTCAATCCGTGCGTTAATTCTGAATGGATACCTATGTTTGTCTCGAAAGTGAAATAAATGAACGACGCAGACAATTCCTCCTCTGACACTAGGGAACTAAGGAGCCAAAATTTATAACAAGATATTGTTTATTGTGATCCAGAAAATACAATATTCCATCTTGAATGATTTAGATTCAGTTCTGTGCGAACGAGATTATGACCCCAACCTGTTTCCAATAAGCCATCTTTTAATTCGATGTCCGAAGCACTACTTTGCCAGCTCAAGGATATTCATAACTAATAAACATAGTAGTCAAGCAGTGAAACGATATTTGCAGAAATTGTTGTGAGACTGCAGAATGCACTAACTCACAGCAGCACATTTACAACAAAGGTTAAAAACATGCAGCGTGTGGGAGGAAGGGGAGAGAGAGGCCAGAGAGCCACAGCAAAGCCGTAAAACAACTTGGGGAGTTATTTCCTTACCACAGCATCATTGCGCATGGCATGGAAATTTTTCTGTTAAATGTGAATAAAATGCAACGTATGTTTGCAGCTGTTTCTGTGTCTGTCCTGTTACAATCATAAGAAAATAGAAACAGGAGGTGGCCATTCAGCCTGTGAAGCTCGCCCGGACATTTAATTCGATCAAGGCTGGTCTGTGCGATGATTCCTTAAACCTTCATAACCTTGTCCAACAAAAACCTATCAATCACTGGTTTGAAATTGTCAATTGACCCCCAGCATAAACCGATTTTTAGGGGAGGAATTTCCAGAATTCCACTACCTTCTGTGAGAAAATTGATTCCTTTCATCATCCCTGGACGGGTTAGCTCTAATTTTACATATAATACCCATTGAACTGGACCCTCCCACTACGGGAAATATTTCTCTCTATCTTTCATCTATTTGTTTGCAGCTCTGACCGAACTCCACACCCCAGTGCATTACCTGTCCCCCAGATCCTGTTCCTCTAATGTTTAGTTGGAGAGAATGCCTCTTTCTCTGCTGATTCTCTGCGCCCTATCTCTACAGTTGAGTTAGTTGTCGATCATTGGCAGCAGGTGGCAGAAGTGAGGGGCATATGGACCCTGACAGAGAATGCTGCTTCGCATGGACTGATTTTTCCCCGCGGGCGCTGGCGGCGATTGGAAAATCTTATTGTGTCACAAAGATAGAATTAAGGAAGCGATGTCTGAAAGTGCCACCATGTAGAGGAAGCATCTCATCATGTGGGGATATTTGAGACACAATAGGATTGTATCCTTCTGACTCCAGATTATAAGACTGCGTGATCGTATCACATCTGTGTCGCAGTGGCCTTTACACCAGATGTCCGTCCGAATAAATCGAAACCCTTCACATTAAACACTGGCATATTTTAACATTTAGAGGACGACTCTCGGAGCGATGTTCCTGGTTCTCTCATTTATGCGTTGTTAAAAAGATGGAGGTTAAATGATTTGCAGAGATACCTTCTAACCATATCAAGTTTTCCATTCACTAACATGAAGCACAGAGTCACTAACTCAGGAACACAATCTGTAATTGGCTGTGTCACAAGCGATAGCGCGTTGAACTATTGAGATAAACATCAAACAATCATTCAAAGGTTGTGGGTTTGCGTTCCACCAGTGTCGTTACTTATTCAAGTTTCGATGAGGAACGTTTACAGCACACCCACAAATCGTTCGTTAGTGTGGTTCAGCGAATGGGAATTGCTGGAATAATTCAGTTGGAAGCGCATTTTATTGAAGACGTATAGATCCCGGGCTTCGGAAGTGTTTAGTTATTTAATGTCTCTTTCTTTCATTCGATTCTCGAAGCTGTGCAGCCGGAGAGAAGACAGATGAGGTTTTGCTCCACATGTTCCCTTCCAGTGTCCTAAACATCAAACCTATCATAAAATTTTAGCCGACAAACTTTGAATGTTTCGATCGAATAGCTTGCTATAGATGGTTATTGCGATACCCATTGCGCCACAGAGCCGCTCTCGAGCCCGAACACTTTAGCAGTTTTAATGTGTTTCTTGCAGCAATATTGCCAACATCAGCCTCATTGTTCAAGTCAAAAAAGCGCCGACAATCCTGTAAATGGCAGTGGGAGTCTGATGAGCAGGTTTGCTCCCGTCAAACAGTTCCATTTCCCGCCTCTAAATGATCTGTTGCAAACGTTGAACATATGTGATGACCCTTTATCAAAATTCTCAGCAAGATGTTCAGGGGAATCTTTGCTGCGGTTGAATATGATAAGAATATAAGAACATAAGAAATACGAGCAGGAATAGGCCATACTGCCGCTCGAGCCTGCTCTGCCAAGTAATACGATCGTGGCTGATCTGATCTTGGTCTCAGGTCCACTTCTCTACCAGCATAGTCCCTTAATCCCCTATCGGTAAAGAAGCTATCTGTCTCTGTCTTAAATTGATTCAATTTCCCGGCTTCCACAGCTCTCTGATGTAGCGCATTCCACAGATGTACAACCCTCTGAGAGATTAAATTCCTCCTCATCTCAGTTTTTAAATGTGCGGCCGCTTATTCTAAGAATTTGCCCCCTAACTCTTGTCTCCCCTTTCAGTGGAAACATCCTCTCTGCATCCACCTTGTCAAGCCCCCTCATAATCTTATACGTTTCAATAAGTCCACCTCTCATTCTTCTGAATTCCAATGATTAGAAGCCGAACCTCCTCAACCTTTCCGCACAAGTCAACCCCCTCATTTCCGGAATCAACCTAGTGAACCTTCTCTGAACTGCCTCCAAAGCAAGTATATCTTTCATAAATATGGAAACCAAAACTAGACGCAGTATTCCAGGTGTGGCTTCACTAAAACCCTGTAAAACTGTTGCAAGATTTCCATGCTTTTATACTCCATCCCCTTTGCAATAAAGGCCAAGATTCCATTGGCCTTCCTGATCACTTGCTGTACCTGCATTCCATTCTTTTGTGTTTCATGCACAAGTACCCCTTGGTCCTGCTGTCCTGCAGCTACTTTTAATTAATAACGTGCTCTTTGATTTTTTTTCTGCCAACGTGCATGACGTCACGCTTTCCAACATTATACTCCAAATTTTTGCCCACGCAATTAGCATATCTATGTCTTTTTGCAGATTTTTTGTATCCTTCTCACACATTGCTTTTCCTCCTATCTTTGTATCGCCAACAAACTTGGCTACATTACACTCGGTCCCTTCTTCCAAGTCATTATTATAGATTGTTAATAGTTGGGGTCCCAGCACTGATCCCTGCGGCACCCAACTAGTTACTGATTGCCAACCCGAGAATTAACCATTTATCCCGACTCTCTGTTTTCTGTTCGTTAGCCAATCGTTTATCCTTGCTAATATATTACCCCCACTCCCATGAACTTTTGCCTTGTGCAGTAACCTTTTATGTGACACCTTGTCAAATGCCTTCTGGAAGTCAACACCAACTAATTCCACTTTATCCACCCTGTGGGAAGCATGTATAGATAATCCGTGAGTTTACACATCTTCCACTTTGTGCCAAATGCATTGTCAGTGCGTTGAATTCGAGTCTGTTTCTGGACATTGTACTTAACATCAGAGTTACTGATTTATGAATGGTAACGGCCACGTTCCCTCCTATAAATCTGTAATTCTAAACCGCTGCTGTAAAACTCTCACCGGCACTTTGAACATTGTGGACCTGTGGAAAGCGAAGTGCTCACATGGAAATGCTAATAAGTGGATAAAGTTTGAGAACCCAACAACTATACCTTCAACTCCGCTGTTAATGTCACAAGTGAAACCTTTGTCTTTTAGTGGTGCGACATTTCACGCGAAGGTACTATCATATAAATACTGCACTGTAACCGATCGTGCAATGAAAAACACGTGCAGGTGCTGTGCGCGATCAGTGCTCCCATCATACAGCTGTCTGTTTCAATTGTCTAATAAACAAAACGACATAGAATAATCGAATTATTCAGCGCAAAATGAGGCTGTTCACCCATCGCATCTGTTGTGGCTCTGTAAATTATGCACATTCCAATTATTTTTTGCCGTAGTACAGCTTTATATTTGTATTGTTTCTGTTTAGTATTTATAATGCAAGAAATAAATATTCACCTTTGAGTGCGTGCAGTGTACTTTCAGAAGAATTAAATCTGAGCTCAAAGGAAATTGCGAGGAGAGATTACAAAAATCAGCGTTGTATGCCATTGAATTTGTAAGATTACGGTGTGATTTGATTGAAGTTGTCAAGATATTAAGGGTAACTGATAGTACAAGCGGATAATTTCTCGCACTGCTTGGAGATTCTCGGACTCAACTCTCTTCGGTTTTCCCGCGCAGCTTCAATCCCTGTTCACAGCGGGTTCTCCCGCTAGTGAAATCAATTATCGAAATCGTTTATTTTCTTCAATCGGCTCGCCCTGGAAGGATTTTTGAGATTTAAAGACGGGTTCTGAGGAAACTAAAGGATTGGCGATAGATCTAGAATATTGACTGACTTCAAGAAGGCATGCTGGGACGGCTGACCTAATTCGAAAATTGTTCTGCACCTCATAGAAACGTTTAGAATTATGACGGGTTTAGACAGGTTAGATGCAGGAAGAATGTTCCCAATGCTGGGGAAGTCTAGAACCAGGGGTCACAGTCTAAGGATAAGGGGTAAGCCATTTAGTACCGAGATGAGGAGAAATTTCTTCACCCAGAGAGTGGTGAACCTGTGGAATTCACAACCACAGAAAGTAGTTGAGGCCATTTCACTAAATATATTCAAAAGGGAGTTAGATGAAGTCCTTACTACTAAGGGGATTAAGGGGTATGGCGAGAAAGCAAGAAGCGGGTACTGAAGTTGCATGTTCAGCCATGAACTCATTGAATGGCGGTGCAGGCTAGAAAGGCTGAATGGCCTACTCCTGCACCTCGATTCAATGTATCTATGTTTCTATGATTGCCTGGAATTTTCAGACAAGGAAGCCTAGAGCGGCTCACCACCAGCTTCTCAAGGACAATGAGGGATGGGCAATAAAGGCAGGCCTTGTCAGGAATACACACATCCCAGGAACGGAAATAAATCAATATTGCCACGCATGACACCGCTTTAAAAAGGGACATTTTTGATTAAGAATGTGTCTCAATAGATACCTTACTAATGTTTGCGGTATTTTTTAGTTTTTTATTTTAATATTGCAACGCCTGAGTTCGTTTAAAAACAGCAATAAAAAGCAAACTATGACAGTGGTGGGATTCTAACACAGTCCCGCTTACTAACTGGAGCCTAAATCCAGCGCCTTCGACCGCTCGTGCACGTGACAATGCCAAAGGCAATTCATATGATGCTGGTCACGGATAATTGTAAGTTGGCTCGTTGCTTCATTTGAGTCCAGGGATTTGCATTGAGAAAGAAAGAAATTAAAGAGCTTTCTGAGCTATATTCACAGGACGAGGTATTTGAGAGGTTAAGGCGTTTGATCGCTAACCGACTGTGCATGGTTTCCAATTCTTTCATTTTTGCATTTAATAATATATCTGTTTGCTCTTTTTAACACATCCAAGACTCCTGCATCTGATTTCCTTCCTTGCCCAAATCCATTTTGCTGCCTTAATCTATTTCCTGAAAATAGAAAAGTCCTAATTTCCTCCCAAACTATTGCTTGCACGGAGAGGCTGAAATTGTAAGAGATGAACTACGTGAAGTATATATCAAAGTGGACAGTGACGTCCTCGTAAAAGCAATATGTCTCCACCAATGATGCCTGAGCTGCTGAATATTGCCAGTAGTTTTTGTTTTTACTTTTGTGCTCGAGAAGAGCACAGAAACGTTACCAGACAACACAAAACTTGCTTTAAGGGGGCAGCTCCAAGTTAAACGTTTCTGTGCTCTTCTCAAACACGAGATCAAAGTTAACGTTCCTGCACACCAGCTGTAAAGTCAGCCGTTTCCGCTTATATTATCCTTCGCCGCGGGATTCAAAATACACTTTGCTCATAGTATCAGGGAGTCTTAGAGTTTCTTAGTGGGGATTGTAAGGGCAAGGGGAGCTCAGAGGCTGTGTGGGAATTGAAGGGTTTCTGAAATTGTATCATGGGATTATGAGGGTTCGCAGCAGATATCAGAACGGGCTACGGACTCTAAAAAGGTTTTTGAGAAATGAAGGGACCTCAGCCGTTATCAAAGCGGGTAAGCAACGCTTAGTAGGTATCAGAAATAGTATGCCATCCTCTGGATTTATTAAAGACACTCTGGAGTATTGGAGTGAGTAACGAACGTTCGGGATCTATCAGAGAGCGTATGTGAAGCTCAGGATGTATCAGAGAGTCTAGTGTAACAAGAGTAGTTATCTTCTGAACATCACATTTTCTAAGTACAAACATGGTTAATTAAAGCAAAAGTTGAAACCGAATGTAACAGGCGATCTGCCGTTTCCCACGGAATGAGATGGTAGATTGAGGCCCGACTGACCATTTCAAGCGCTCAGAAATACATTGATATCTAACACAGATCCTCCACCCCAATACACTAAATAACAAAATAGATTCCGTTAATTACTTTAGTAAAAAACAGACGAAAATACCGTTATATTTAACACAATAACAACTCACAAAAAGATGTTTATCTAACATGGAGACACTGAAGTGTATTTACAACAATCACAGGTAATTGTTTGTTGTAACAGAACTTTAATTGAGTTTTTTAAAAATAATGATATAAATATGGAAGTTTACATATCCCTCTTCAAAATCCGGTGGACATTATTGTGTAATGAATTAACTCCTATCATATAATTTTTTACATGGACTACTGCAACGTTTGAGAACAATGGATTGATTCTCAACAGAATGATCTTAAATAAAGTGGATTACCAAGCTTTGCAGAGTTGGCTAAAGTTGATAGGGAAAATAGATTAAATTGTAAGAAGCTTGATGAGCAAAGGCGGACATTTATGGAGATATATCCTAGCTCTCCACTAAAATATATTCCTGTCAGAAGGAAAGACTTTAAGAGAAGCCAGACACAACCGTGGCTAACTAAGGAAGTAAAGGATGGTATCAAATTGAAAACAATGGCATACAATGTAGGCAAGATTAGTGGGAGGGCAGAGTATTTAAAAAAACAGCAAGGACTTCTAAAAAAATAAAGAGAGTATGAATGTAAATTAGCAAGAAATATAAAAGCAAAGAGTAAGAGTTTCTACAGGTATATAAAAATTCAGCGGGTTGCAAAAGTACCTCAGAGGATGAGACTGGGGAATAAATAATGTGGTGCAGGGAAATGGGAGAGACTTTTAACAAATATTTTCTATCGGTCTTCACGTCGGAAGACACTAAAAATATCCCACTAATAGATAATTAAGGGGTTATATTGAGGGAAAATTAATACATTCACTATTACAAAAGAAACAGTGCTCGGTAAAATAATGGAACTATAGGTGGCCATGTCTATTGGACCTGATGGTCTGCAGCCTCGGGTCTTAAAACAAGAGGCTGCAGAGACATTGTTAGCAATCTACCAAAATTCACTGGATTCTCGAGAGATCCCAGCGGATTGGAAAACTGCAAATGTTAGGCCCCGATATAAAAAGGAAAGATGCGGATAGCAGAAAATTGTAGACGAGTTAGCCTAATATCTGCCGTTCGGAAAATGATGGAATTCATTATAAAGGAAGCAGTACAGGATGGTTGCAAAATAATAATGCAGTTAAAAATGGACAGCATGGTTTTATGAAAGGGCAATCATGTTTGACATATTTTCTGTGGCTCTTTGAGGATGTAACGAGCAGGTTGTTCAAGGGGACCAGTGGTTATGGTATATTTGGATTTACATAAGGCATGAGATAAGATGCAAATGATAATACCTCACGTGGTTGGGTTAACATATTAGCATGCATAGAAGATTGGCTACATAACAGAAACAGAGAGTCTGGATAAATGGGTCATTATCCGCTTGCAAATAGTGACTAGTGAGGTGCCACAGGGATCGGTGCTGGGGCCTCAACTATTTACAATCTACTTCAATGACTTGGATGAAGGGAAAGAGTGTGATGTAGCCAAGTTTGCTGATGAAACACAGATGGGTGGGAAAGCAAATTCTGAGAAGGAAACAAGGAATCTACAAAGGGATATAGACAGTCTAAGTGAATGGATAAACATTTCGCAGATGGAGTATAATCAGGTAAATTGTGAAGTTATCCACTTTGTCAGAAAAAATAACAAAGCAAATTATGATTTACATGTTGAGAGATTACAAGATGCTGAAGTAAATAGGGACCTGAGGGTCCTTGTGCATGAAACAGAAAACAATAGTATGCAGAAGAGCAAGTAATCAGTAATGTTGTACTTTATTGCAAGCGGAGTGGAGTATAAAAGCAGAGGAGTCCTGTTACAACTGTACCGGGTATTGGTGAAACCACACATAGAGTACTGCGTGCAGTTTTGTTCACATTATACAAGGTTCACTGGGTTGATTCCTCAGATAAAGGGGTTGACTTATGATGAAAGTTGAGCAGGTTGGGTGTATTCTCATTGGAGTTTATAAGAAAGCGAGGTGATCTTATTGAAATAAATACGATATTGAGGGAACTCGATAACGTAGATGCTGATAGGATGTTTCCTCGAGTGGGGGAATGTAGAACTAGGGCGGATAGTTTAAGAATATGGAGTCACCCATTAAAACACATTTCTTTTTTCAGAGGGTGGAAGATCTGTGGAATTATCTGCCGCAGAGAGCTGTGAAGGCTGCGTTATTGAATATATTTAAGTTGGAGATAGACAGATGTTTGTACGATAAGGGAAAGAAGGGTTATGGGCCCCGAGTAGTGAAGTGGAGCTGAGCCCGAGATCAGATCAGCCATGATATAAAATGGCAGATCAGACTCCCAGGAGCCAAATGGCCGTCTCCTGCCCCTATTTCCTAAGTTTTTATTCCACTGGACCTGTTCTGCTGACCCCAACACAATACATACTTACAACCAATAATACAAATCTGCCATGGATGGAAGGCTACGTCGTTTGCTGCAAGGTATAAATCAACTGCACCGAAAAATTACATTTAGCAGAATCGACATAAAATGATTATGTTTCAGGAAATGTTATATGTCAGATGTAGGATTCGAAGCCACGCCTCCAGAAGAGACTGCAATCTGACTGGAGACCCGTAACCCACTCCGCAATCCGGACTTCATCATCCATACTTCATTGTCCCTGGATTTACCCCCGAGGTAAATAAAACGTATCATTCACTTCGGCCCTCGCTAATTGCTGCTGGAAATCCGAGTGGCCAGTATACAATATCCCTGGATTTTATGAACAGTAGTGGTCACAGCACAGATCGCTGTCGAACAGCACCTCCCACGTTTTACTACAATTATACCCTACTGTCTGTTTACTAATCTGTAACTAGCTTGCTATCCATTCTTCTATTTCCTTACTTTCTATCATACTTTTGCTGCATCTGTCTTTAAAGGGACAACATTTTCGCTTGCCACTCCTATTCTCTTAACATACTCAAATAAACATTTGTTGCTAACTTTTATATTCCTTGCACGTTATTTGACATCTTTTTTGCACTTTTATTACATTTGGTATCCCTTCAGATTGGCCTTACTTTAAGTTAAAACCTTGATTTCTGACTCCCATATGCCTCTCAAAACTAATCACAATTGCAATCATGTTACCTACATTATTCGCAAGACATTGAGTTTGGTAACTAATTCTGGTCGGTTGATCATCATTAAATCGATGTTGACAGGTTCTCTTTTCGGCTCTAAAACCTATTGTAGAAATTGTCCCATCGACATTTATTGCATTTCCTGCTTAAACTTTTCTGCTTCTCTCAGGCAGTTAAATAAACTTCTCCCATTACCATGAAATAACTTTATTGCAGAGCAAATGTAATATAAATGCGTTACAGACAGAGCGATATCACGATGGATAAAGGAAATGTTTATGTAATTTAGTCAGGCTGAAGGAAGACAAAGTGGCGGTATCTGAAAGGATATATCCCAGAAATCTGAAGGAGATGAGGGAAGAAATTCCCACGGCCCCAGAAACTTTATCTCAGGACTCAAAAGAGCGTGGCTATGTGCTGGCCAACTCGAGTGGACAATGTAGTACCAATGTTTTAACAGGTGGATAAAGGTAATCTGGTTAATTACAGGGCAGTTACCATAACAACTGCAGTATGGAATCTTTCCGAGTCTCTATTTAAGAAAGAATTTTCCACTTGTTGTGATAAAGCGTTACAGGATAGAGTTTGTCAGTGTAGATTTCATAGGACGTTCGTGCTTTTCAAACCTCATATAATTATTTGAGGAGGTAAAAGGAAACACGGTACTGGGGAAATGCAGTGGCTGTGATGTAATGGAGTTATAAAAAACCCTGGACAAGGTATAACACGCGAGATAGTTGTGGACGATAGACGGTTATGGAATGGTAAACAGGGTAGAAAACTAGAGTAACATTGGGTTTGATGACAGAAAAGAGAATTTAAGAGTTGAGGACAGTTTATCGGGGTGTTTGTGGCTAGTACTGCCCCATGTTTTCAGTCCTGTTGACTGTGTGTATTGACGAATGGAATATAGACTGAATATATAAAGATATAGAGCGTTTAGCGCCGAAAATTGCAGTTAAAACCAATCTGTCAGCCACGAAAACTGAGAGAGCACCAAGTAACAATTTACCTTTAAAATCACCAGTGAATTTCTATCCTAGTTAAACATTGTTAAAAATGTGACGAATGTACATATACACTGACACAGATTATATCTAAATATTCCACTCATATTTACACACCGACTGATTATAATACAGCAGCAGTCTCCTACATACCGACCTCGTTTATATCGAGCCCATCTTCAGGTTGCAGTTTTGACCCAAGGCCACACATTGACCCTTTACTGTACCAGATTCTGTCCGTTCTGTTTTGTATATTCACCATTGGATGTGCTACAGTCCTTCAAATACTCAAAGTCTAAACACTGATCGGTTAACTGTTTCCAAATACGGTCGGTCCTGATTTGAATTTTAGGATTGGATATGCTGCAGTCCACGGAAAACAGGCGGTGAAACCGAGCAAGATTTCGGCTCTGGTGGTGAAAGCTGTTTCTGACGGATTGTCGGTCTCCAGCCGGTGGTGGCGATTGGAAGCTCTTGCGTCACACTGAATAAAACTGGAAGTCATCAATATAAGGAAGTCACTCATGAATCCAGCAGGGAGATCAGAATAAAGAAAGGTTAGAATGTGGAACTAGCTACCACAGAGAGGAGTTGAGGTGGATATCAGATATGTATTTAAGGGGGAACGGTTTACGAACATGAGCGAGATAGCAAGCGAAGGATATGCTGCTAGAATTAGAGGAAGTAGAGTTGGAGAAGGCTCGTGTGGAACATAAACGCCGGAAAAGACCAATTGTGGCGCATGGCCTCTTCATGTCCTGTACAGTCGATGGAAAATATCTGAAAGCTTCATAGATCCGTAACTGCTTTAGGCTCCAACCGTCAATTCAATTATTTTTACAAAAGCCTCTGACTAACTTTGCGTCCTTGACTCTCGACACATCAGGGGCAAGGACAAACTGCTCCCCCACCGAAACTTCCATCATTTATCAGTTCTACCGGAACACTTATCGCGGGAGCAGCGATTCTTTCATTTTGCGATTTTGAAATAGGACAGTTATACAACTCTGTTTCTTTCTTTGGTTTTCTGGTTCGCTATTCTGCCTGTATTAGCGAGAGAGAGAGGGAGAGAGAGAAGGATGCAAATGGAGAGGTAGGCCGAGAGGGCGAGAGGGGCAAAGAGAGGGGCAGAGACACAAAAGTGATTGTAACAAAGAGAGACAGAGAGCGAAAGACAGAGAGAGTGCCAAAGACAGAGACAGAGGCAGAAAGGGAGAGGGACAAAGAGAGAGACAAACATCCTAATCAACCTGTTTAATTGTTATCCCTCGCTGTTTGTAAAGATGATAAACCAAATGACTTGCATTTTATCGCGCCTTTCACTACTTCGAAATGTCCCAAAACGCAATTGTGTTGCAACTTCCTGCTCCCGCACTGGATTTGGGAAAATATAGCAAATTAGCGACAGTTTCTTTCTCTCTATTTCTCTCTCTCTCCCTCACTTTAACCCCTCTCTTTCTCTCTCACTCTCTCCCCCCTCTCTTTCTCGCTCACTCGCTCTCGCTCGCTCTCGCTTTCTGCCTCTTTGTTTTTCTGTCACACACCTTCACTCTCTCCTGATCTCTCTCTCCTTTTTACTTTCTCACCCAACCACACTCTCGCTCTCTCACTCACTCTATCCCTTTCTGTATCTGTCATCCTCGTTCTCCCTCACTATCCCTCTCCCTTCTCTCTGTTTGTTTCCCTCTCACTCTCCCTCACTCTCTCCCTTTCTCTCACTCTATATCCCTCTCCCTCACTCTCTCTCTCTCGCACTGGTTGTTTCTCTTGCTCTCTCTCTCTCTCTCTGTTTCTCTGTCCCGTTCCCTCCTTCTTTATAACTGAATAGCGACATGCAATCACTGCCCGTCCCGGGGTGAGTTGCGATCGGGAATCACTAGGACACAGGCTCCCTTAGATGGGAAGCCTGACGAAAGAGGCGGACAGTGTGGAAACGGTGAATAATGGCGTCATGTGTTCATTGGTAGTTATTTCTAACATTTTATATTCTATTTGAGATGCTGCACTGTGCAATAACTCGCTATCCCTGCGCATGTTGCCTTCTTTGTCCATCGCTCTCCATCTCTCTCGTGCCTCTGTCTTTTACTGTTTCTAGTCTCTCTGTCTCCCGGTTCCGATTTATGCCGCGTGTTTTGTTTCCCTCCCTGCCGTTCCTCTTTCGCTAGAGCCCTGTAAATGTTTCGCCATCAACTCTTTATCCAATTCCGTTCTGGAATTTGCGATCCCATCTGCGTCCACCAACTTTTCAGGCATTGCATTCCAAACCTTAACTTCTCTCTGACTAGTACAACCATTTCCTCATCTCAACTCTGTTTCCTTTGCCATCCAAATAAATTAATTTGAGTCTTAGACTGATAGATGTTATTCTACACAAGGGCAGGAAGGGATTTGGAGTCGCAGCCGGTGGATGAAGTTCTGTTACACGTCAGACATGCTCTTTCTCAATGGCGGAAGCGGCTCGATGGACTGAACAACCTATTGCTGCTCCTATTTTCCGTCAATCGACAGTGCGCCTACTGCAAATGTAGGAGCGCTGCCTGGAAAAATAAAATATAAATACTGAACCATCACTTGCAAAGATTATATTATTTTAACTCGTGGCATTCCTTCCTTATAACTGAAGAGCCACATGCAATAACTATCTGTCCCGGGAAGGTACTATGGGAGTCACGAGGACCAAATTCTCCCTGGAATTTCCCCTCCTTCCCTGGGTAGCCCAGTGAAAGAGGCAGATGCGCGCAATGAGGAAACAGTGAATAATGACGTTTTATGTTCATTGGTGGTAATTTTTATCATTTTATATTGATCTATTTGAGATGCTGCGCTTTTCAATGGCGCGGTATGCCTGCAGCTGTTTCTTTCTCTCTCACTCTCTCTTTTCTCTCACTGTCTGACTGTTGGTCTTTATCTGTCTCTCTCTGCACCTATTTCGGCCTCGCATTCTGTTTCTCTCCCTGCCTTGTTACTCTCTCTCTCTCGCTCTATCTCTCTCTCTCCCTCACTCTTTCTCTCTCTGTGTGTCATTATCGTTCTATCCGATTCTGGTTCTCTCCCTGGCTGTGTGTCTGTCCAGCTATCTCTTTTTCTCAACCTAGCTAAATCTGCAGGCGTGTGAGGCTGTGCTTGCATGTGTGTGTTTGCTTCTCCGTAGACATGAACTTGATTGGACCTTGAATCTGTTCAGCCATTCAATTAGGTCATGGCTGATTTGTATCTAAACACCATTGTTCCTGTAACATTTAATAACCTCGCCTAACAAAAGTCTATGGATCTGAGTTTTGTAATTTAGCTGCTTTGGTTTTTCACTCTCTCTACTTGAATTGCTCCACAGGTCAGGCAGTTGGTGCAGGAAGAGCAGAGCACTGAAGGTTTTAAATGCTCGGATCGCAAGGAAGTTTAGAGTCGTGTTGCCCCGTGGTCGATTTTAGGATCGCTGCTTTTTTGATGAAGAGTTTTCGGATGATATGAAATACAATAATCCAGTAAGCCGTGAGGAGGATGTAACAGACTAGAGGAGGACACACATAGATTGGTTAAATTGCCAGGCAAATGGCAGTTGAATATTTAACACAGAGAAATGTGAAGCGATACATTTTGGTAAGAAAATAAGCAGAGGAACTATGAATTTAAAAGGACCGATTATTTCCTTTTATATGCTACCTCTTGAGATCACTGACATCGAAACCGTTCAGAATGTTCTCCCAGCAATTTATTAACCGGCTCTCAATAATACAATTTTAAAGAGGGTGCAGGAGCAATGCGACCTGGGGGTGTGCGGACACAAATCTTTGAAGCTGTCAGGTCAAATGGAGATGGCTTTTAAAAAAGCATATGGGATCCTTGCCTTTATTAATAGACCAAAGAACTCAAAAGCAAGGAAGTCATGCAAAACCTTTAATAAATATTGGCGAGGCTTCAGCTGGAGTGTTGTGTTCATTTCTGGGCGCCGTGCATTTGGAATAAAGTTAAATCCTAGGAGAGGGTGTAGGATAGATCTACTGGAATGGGGTAAGTAATGAGGGACCTCATTTATGCGAAGAGACTGGAGAAGCTGCGATTTTTTTTCTTTAAAGCAGAGAACGTAGAGGAACATTTACAGAAATGTTCAAACCTATGAATGTTTTTGATTGAGTTAATAGGGATATTTTTTTTTTTAAGTCACATTAAAGCTGATAACATCTCTCCAACCATAGCTGGGGATGGAAGCCGTGATCTTCTGTTTACGAGTACGATACCTTACCACTTGACCACCAGTGCACCCACTGTCATAATTAGATTCCAGCATCCTAGGTAGTGAACCTCGAATCATTTCAATTAGGTTAAAATAGCCCAGGCACATATTCACAGAAATAAAGTGGCATAGTGGAGCGGGCAACTGATCCGCATCATTTACATGAAATATGTCATAAAACTTTTCATAGCATCGTAGATTAATACATCACAGAAGGGAGGGCATTTTACCCATCGTGCTCTTGAAGGAGTTTTCCAATTCGACACAGATCTGTCCCCATATCCCTGAAAATTCTTCCTTTCAAGTATTTATCTTTTGTAAGTTGCTATTTGAATCTGCTTCCACCACCCTTTCAGGCAGTGCGTTGCAAATCGTAACAACTCACAGTGTAATAAAAACATTTATCCTGGTCTCCCCTCTGGTTATTTTGGCAATTACCTTCAACCTGTTTCCTCTGTTGTCCTCGGAATGTTGTGGGTTTCACTGCAGCCCTGTAGATCATAAGCTTGGTGCTGGATTTGAGGGCCTGAAGTTGGAACACTCTCTTCCAAAGGCTGCTGAAGGCTGTGCTGGTGCACTGTTTCCGTTGTTGAACCTCGTCGAAGATGTCTACCCTTGCTGATAACTGGCTCCCGAGGTATGGGAAGATGATCTATTCCATTCTCACACTTTGTGAATTGTATGAAGGCAAAATGCTTCTTTTTCTCAAAGTTTGGCAAATCTTGACAAAATATGGATCTTCTCGCTTCTATGTAATTATTTGATTAACAGGTAGAAGGTGATCATATAAAGAACTATAAAAGGTACGTTTCCAAAATGCACGTGATACATTGCATGAAGGTGGATGTGTGAGATTATAACAAGTGCTTACAATCTGTTAGTAGACGACAGCTGTATTGTTGGTTAATATAAAAATGCTTTCACAAAATGCATATTCAAAACAGATTTAAGATGTAGTGGAATAGTCTTTCATCCCCCGCTTTGCGGTGGTCCATTATCTCGGGAGCCTCCTGTCAACATTGACGCCGAGATCCAATACCACGTCTAGTGCACCAGTGCAGCCTTCGGCTGCCTGAGGAAAAGAGTGTTTGAATTCCAGGCCCTCAAAACTGCCACCAAGCTCATGGTCTGTCGTAAAACCCGCCCTCCTGTATCGTTCAGATACACGGACCATGTACAGTTGACACCTCAAGTAGCTAGAGAAATACCACCAACGTTGTCTCCGCAAGATCCTACAAATCCCCTGGGAGGACAGGCTACGAACATTAACATCCTCGTCCAGGCTAACATCCCCAGCATTGAAGCACTGACCACAATTGACCAGCTCTGCCACCGCTGAAAATTGGCTTTTAAAATTACTGGAAAAAATTCCTCGCTAACTCCGTCCCACTCAACTTACCCAATTGTTTCTCTAGGGCTATGCCTATGTCAGTTGTACAGTCAATGATGCTGGGGACTATGACAACTGGCAGATGTACAAATATGCCTGCATTCCCTAATGGATATCCTTTCTAGAATGATGTACCAGTAAAATATGTCAGCCTTAAGATCTTATTTAAATCCAAAGAAACATCACCGTTTCGTCATGCCTGCCAGATGGTCGCCAGATTTTGTTATGGTTTTTGCACGCTTTCTTAATTGTTTGGCGTGACTCCAATATGGCACAATGTTATTTTATTATGTATTACACAACGGTCAGCAATGATATGTCCTTTGCAGTAGTTTGCACTAAAGAACGAGAATTATATCACCCGTGTCGCCTTGTGTAGTGTAAGCCCTCTTGATAGGAGCCTGAATGAAAGCGTCCACTGCACCAAGGGTATGTTGCACATCACCCCGTCTGAAGTATTTTCTGTTCTTTGGCACTTGGGTTGGACTCACCCCACCTGAGGTATCCTCTGTTCGTTGGCCGTTGCCTTGGACTCACCTTGCTTGGGCTATTCTCTGTTCGTTGGCCCTTGTCTTGTCTGCTCGGATCCGGATCCTCCTCCCGTTGACAACTGCTGCTTCGTTCATCTCCAGCGTCAACCATTGCCCCTGGTGCTCTAAAGCCTAACTCTCGGAAGTAGTCCCTCTTTGATACCACTTTTCAGGGCGGTACCATGATTCGATATTGATAAAGGTACAATTTAGGAGTCTTTCCAAATGCTGGGCTGGCCAATAGGGCGTCGAGGTTCTTTCAGATGAAGGAAAGACGAGTCAGCCCACTCCAAATCCATAACTTCAGTGACAGGGTGTGATTGACTGGTTCTCACGATGACATATCTTTATTGCTGACCAATCATCGGCATACAAAAGGGGAAGAGTGTTGTTCCTCCATTTTTACTGGCTCTTGCTTTTTGTCAACACCTTTGCCAACAACTTCTGAACATGTTATCTCCTATTCCAGAGATAATATCTGGTCCCAGGCCTCGTATTTCCAGTAACCAATTGTAAAGACAGTGTATTATGTAGTTTGAAGACCAGTTAATTGATTGTCATGTTGTATTAATTGCATGAAGTCAGAATGCTTCTTTTTCTCAGTTTTTCAATGCATGACAAATTTTAGGCTTTAGGACTACTGTATAATTCAATTAACATGAAAAATATCATCAAAACAAATTGAAAAAGTTATATATCAAAAATGCACGTGGTACCTTGTATCAAAACGCGTGTGTAAGATTATAACAAGGGTCTACAATTTGTTCGTAGTCGTTAAGTACTTCTCTGGCAATACAAATGTGATTAAATAAATACATTTTGAATGCAGATTTAACATTATAGTGACATATTCTTTCACAGATGAGACTTTGTTAAGTTGTGCTGCAGAAAATAGTGCAGACTGAAGCAAGAAACTCCCACTCCAGAGATTTCATCGCACATATCTGGGCTGAAAATCTAGCGCAATATAGAGGGAATGCTGTACTGTCGGACTTGCCATCTTTCGGATGCATGTTATGCTCTCCAAGGAGGATGTCGACGATCCTCTGGCACCATATGGCAGTGGAGTTATCCAGCTATCCAAAGCGATATTTTTCCCTCAATAAAATTCATTACTAACGGAGGTTATCTTGTCACTGTAACATTGTTGTTTGTGGGACCTTGCTATGTGCAAATTCGCAACAGCATTGGCTACAAAAATACAGTGACTACATGTCAAATATTATTTCATTGGCTGTAAAGCGTTTTGGGGCATCCGTTCGATGGGAAAGGCGCTATCTAAATCCAAGTCTTTCTTTTAAAGGCGGGAAATATTGAGTTGGGAGTAATTGACCGGTGGAGCATGACCGAGCGATTGAATTGCCTACTCATGTCCCTACATTCCTCGGCCTGTATAATATCACAGAACATATCAAAGTGAAACTACGACAATGGACAATATTAGAAGATAATGAATGGAGCAGCGTCTCGAATCCCCACCGCAGCCCACAAAATCCATGGGGAGGTACATTTCCAGAGAGATTCTGCTTCATACGTGTCAGAAGCTATTCTAATACTGTACAGGTCCCTTGTTTCAGTCAGCCCTCTGAAAACTGTTTCAACATCATCTGCAACGTTTGAAAAATGTTAATTGCAGTGAACCGAGGATTATTTCGAGCCCTTGTCTATGGTTACATTTTTCTACCCGAGTTTTTAGATTACTTTTATTCTAGATGTTGGTGCAAAGCCCGACTTCATGCCGTTCTCAAGATATAAATTGCTCAGTCAATTGCAAGCCTCAACTCCGAGATTGAAAGGGATGAGTTTCGAACGCCTTGGTGTAAGCAGTGTAAGATGATTGGGAATTCGGGCAATTCAGTTGGTGCATAGACAGGAGTGAGCCGCGTCATATAACAGAAGGAAAACTGAAACTACTTCTGTTTAAGCTGCTGCAGCCATGCCTTGAGCCCGGTTTTCTGTACATTGTTAGTTAGCAAAGTGTGCAAAAATGTTTTCAAGCTTTTGGGTGATTCACGTCAAACACTTGTATTATTAGTTTGGATATAATCAGTGCAGCACAAACATTACAGTGAAGGGAGTTGACGCGCTGTCAAATGACTGGATGTAATGTCAAAGCACCTGATCTTTCATGGTCCCACGGGAAGTGTCCTGCAATAATAAATGAGGTTTTCTCTTAAGCACTCATCTCACAGTCAGTTAGATCTCTATTTCCAGTGCCAAGAGTCATCATTATTGCTCAGACAGAATGAAACGTCCGTACACTGTCTATCCATTTTCCGTGTTACCAACAGTTCTACAGGCAATAAAGGTTTACTATCCGATTATAGCAGCCATTGGAATACCCACTAAGTAATTATATTCCGTTACTAAAGTTGTGAATAAAGTTGTGATTAACTGTATTCCTGCTCTTATCTCAGTAACTGTCTTTTTGTAACGATCCTTCACAATTCAATTCAGATGCAGACATTCAGTGACAGTATTTCTCTCTCAACCTTCTACAATGACTGATCATTTGGTGTCTTTTTAATATTCTTTAAATCCCATAAAAATGCAGATTATTTTCCACATGTCATGTTTTTCAAACTGGTTCTGTTTTAACTGAGAGTCGTGCAGTGTATGATTGAACGGACTATTTTAATTCTATTTTTACTCATCGTCTTCCCTCCCGTAACAGTCGGTAATATCTGACGGATTATATTTTACTGAACATCCAGCGTGTTGTAAAATGCTCCAGTTTGTCTCCCATTGACTCCCGCTGGGGAGATGGACACTGACAGCCGATCATGGACATGTACCTGAGAATTCGGACACTCAGGACCGGGATTTGTTAAGTCCCGTTAATCAGAATCTACCTGCTGTTCTCGGACTGTTTCCAGCAAAATGCCGGATATTATTCCTGGTGATCACAATCCATGCCGAATGTGGGATTGTGCTCAATGCAAGAACACAGACTGTCTCCCTCATCTTCTCCCCTGACCGGTGACCAGTCTGTTCTCAGACTCGTCTTCCCTCACCGAGCGGATATTTTCTGCCTTCAGCCGGTGGGAGGCAGCTGTTTCCTGTCACATACATTCCTACAGCGGTATAATTCAGACCGGGAATCCGTGCTGTGAGAGAGCGATTGAAACAAGGTAGCGATGCTCTATGCAGCTGTCCTGGGTTTGTCCACATTTAAATGTCTGCTTTAGATTCCATCCTCTGCATTTTAACCAATGCACCGTTTAGATGCCGGGTAATAGTCCCTTTATACAAATCGGACAAATTTATTGTTCAGACCAAACGCTTGCAGGGTGATAGAACATCGCCTGTACTCTTGGTAAGCCTGTCCGCTCGGTGATCCATACACATTCATTTTAATTTCGCTTCAGATACTTACAGATAGAGGAATTTCCAGTCACATTTACCCACCCGGTCCCCATATCTCTTCACCTCCTCTTCCTCTAGCCACGTACCCAATCTACTTTGAATTCTGACACAGTTTCTGCCTCAACCACTATCCATGTAACTGAACTCCACCGCCTCCCCAATCCCTTTATAAAAAAGCTTCTCCCACTCTCTCTTCTCTCTGTTCCATTGTCTTCAATTTCATCTACTTTCTACAGCGCCTCGTTCTGGAACATGCATCTACTGGAATCAGTCTGCTTCTATCTAACTTCTTCCATCCTGTCTGTTAGTGAAAATAAATTCACATAGACTCTGGTAAAGTAAGAGAGACAACTTTATTGCTCACAGAGCTCTGGGAGAAGAGTTTAGGTCCCGTGACCTGGGAAGCACCTTCTCCCCGAGTGCCTGGTGCTGCGGGGTTATAAGCAGTTTACAGAGGGCGGAATAAAAGCATTTAAATTCATTTACATACAGCCAATCAATACATATGGCAACGCAATTCATTTACATACTACCAATCATATTGTTGCACAACTTTTTAGTCCTAGTGAAACCTAGCATGGCACGAGTTTTGGGGCCCTTCCTCTGTATCTTCTTTTGTGGTTAGTTATTCTGTTGCAAAGGTTTCCTTGAAACAGTGGCCTGCATCTGGCCATGAGTCACTTGTTGCTGCAGAGTTCATATCAGTGGACGGCAGATAGGCTTCTTGGTACAAAGTTCATTTAGTGAAAAGGCAGATAGTTGGCTTAAGCCATCATGCTTTGCAATGTCCGAAAATCCACTGCAACAGTTCCCCCTGTTGGTCGTGGAGGATGTTCACGAAATCCAGATGACCACAATGAAGATGGCTCAGTGCCTATCATGCGGCCTTCGAGGCAAGTTACTTCCCTGACATTTCGTATGTACACCTTGCCTGTAGCTCTAGCCTACCTTCATCGGTAGTGGTCTGTGCCTGCATCATCCGCTCCATCTTCCTCGGCGTCTCCGGGTGTTCACATCAGATGTTCTTTTCCGGTGATCACGCTGGCAACCGGCACTATTCGGGCCATCATGACTTTACAGCAGATATTAAAACATTCGATAATCAAACAAACAAGTAATTATTATTACAAGAAGAATAACTAAGTTGGGTGGCAGTGTGAGCTGCGAGGAGGATGCTATGAGGCTGCAGAACGAATTGGATAGGTTAGGTGAGTGGGCAAAGGCATGGCAGATGAAGTATAATGTGGATAAATGTGAGGTTATCCACTTTGGTGGTAAAAACAGAGAGACGGACTATGATCTGAATGGTGACAGATTAGGAAAATGGGAGGTGCAAAGAGACCTGGGTGTCATGGTACATCAGTCATTGAAGGTTGGCATGCAGGTGCAGCAGGCGGTTAAGAAAGCAAATGGCATGTTGGCCTTCATAGCGAGGGGAGTTGAGTACAGGGGCAGGGACGTGTTGCTACATTTGTACAGGGCCTTGGTGAGGCCACACCTGGAGTATTGTGTACAGTTTTGGTCTCCTAACCTGAGGAAGGACATTCTTGCTATTGAGGGAGTGCAGCGTAGGTTCACCAGACTGATTCCCGGGATGGCGGGACTGACCTATCAAGAAAGACTGGATCAACTGGGCTTGTATTCACTGGAGTTCAGAGGAATGAGAGGGGACCTCATAGAAACGTTTAAGATTCTGAAGGGGTTAGACAGGTTGGATGCAGGAAGAATGTTCCCAATGTTGGGGAAGTCCAGAACCAGGGGACACAGTCTGAGGATAAGGGGTAAGCCATTTTGGACCGAGATGAGGAGGAACTTCTTCACCCAGAGAGTGGTGAGCCTGTGGAATTCTCTGCCACAGAAAGTTGTTGAGGCCAATTCACTAAATATATTCAAAAAGGAGTTAGATGTAGTCCTTACTAGTAGGGGGATCAAGGGGTATGGCGAGAAAGCAGGAATGTGGTACTGAAGTTGCATGTTCAGCCATGAACTCATTGAATGGCGGTGCAGGCTAGAAGGGCCGAATGGCCTACTCCTGCACCTATTTTCTATGTGTCTATGTTTCTAACTACTCCATGCATTAAATAGGAGCCCCAGGAGCCACCTAATAGCCAGTCAAGCCAGCTATACCCCCTTTTTGGACCTTGTCAGAACTCGTCAAGCTGCTTGCTTATGGCATCAATGGATTGGGTGATATTGTATGATTCATCCGTAACATGCGTTATACATTTGTCTCCTATTATTGTGCATACTCCCCCTGTTGGGCTAACTGATAATTTACGGCATATCGGGTCTGCTGCAAATACAATTTTAATTCAGACAGCTCCCGTTTGATGGCATGCAATCCCTTAGATGTGCTGTTTCGCAGAATGGTTAATCCACAAAAAAGATAATTCCTATTAGCTTTACAACCGTGACAAAATAGAGTAACGCGATTATATACGCTATCTTAGACATGTTTGTTACGCTCAAACAATACAATATTTACACGTTAGCAGTAGCCGTAATTTGGACTTGCTTGCAGTCGTCACCTGTTCGGGGTGCATAAACAATATCCTGGTTACATTATAGTGAATCACATGTCTTTTGTTTGCTCATTAGTTTCTTTGTACAATTTCAACTGGGTCCAATTTTTCCATCGACTCTTACCTCTTTTGTCCAGACAGGCACAGGTGTCTACACTGATTATGACCTCATATGCGCCATTCCATTTAGGTGAAAACCCTGGTTTTTCAGGTAATGTTTTTACCACGACGCGTCGTCCCGCCATCGGGATGTCAGGGAGCCTTTCAAGCTCTCTCTTAGCATCTCTCTCTTCCTGATAGTCTCTTACTAATTTACGCATCCCTTTGAGTTAAGTGCTTAGTTCCAAAACATACCGTTTAATTTTGTCTTTCAATGGGCCTACGTCGGCCCCACCTGTTATGATGCTTTCTGGTAATTGCATCACCCTTCCTGTCATTAGTTCATGAGGGGTTAATCCGGTTGTCCGGTTTACCGTGGCTCTTAACTTCATTAATATAATAGGCAATACTTCTGTCCACGTTCTTCCTGACATTTGCATGGCCTTGGCCAGGACGTTCTTAAGGGTACGGTTCAGGCGTTCTACCATTCCAGAACTCAGCTGGTGGTAGGGGATGTGGAATTTTTGTTTTATGCCCATCAGCTGGTATACTGTTTTTACAATCTTCCCGGTGAAGTGGGTGCCTTCGTCGGAATCTATCTGAAGTTGCACTCCCCATTAGGGAATCACCTGATCGGTCAATATCCTTGCCACTGTTGAGGCAGTGCAATCAGGTGTGGGGAAAGCTTCCACCCACCGGGTAAATTGATCAATAATCACTAGGCCATATCTTTTTCCATGGGATGGGGGCAAGGGATCTGCGAAATCAATTTGTAAATGTTCCCATGGCCTCCGCGGACGGGGCTGGTGTCCCATTTTAATTATAATGGGCCTGCCTGGATTATTTTGTGCGCACGTAACGCATCGATGGAAATGTTTGGCAATATCTCTCCCCATCCCCTTCCACCACCAATCTCTCCCAAGACTCTCATTCATGGCCTCTCGTCCAGAATGGGATAGGCCATGGTGCAACTCCAATAAGGTATTCTGTATGCATTCAGGCGTCATTGCCTTGTCGTTCCGTCTCCAAACGTTATCCTTTCCTTGCGTTGCGCCCTGCTTTGTCCACATTCCCCTTTCTTGCTCAGAAGTGCCTGGTGTAGTTTCTCGATATGTATCTGTTCGTTCCGGACACCAGCGGCGCTGACTGAGGCTTCCTCAGACTCCTCTTGTTCTAATGCCTCTTGTACAGCTAAGTCCGCAGCTTGATTTCCCTGGTGACTCAGCCAATCTGGATTGGTTCGGTCCGGTTCCCTTTGGTGGGCTTTAATTTTAATGACCGCTACCTGTTTTGGTTTATTACTGGCTGCTAAGAGAGCTTCCATTCTCAGCTGATGTTTTATGGGATGTCCGCTGGTTGTGATAAAACCCCTCCTCCCCCATGCTGTCATATAATCGTGTACTACCCCGAATGCATATCCACTGTCCGTATAGATATTAGCAATCTTAATCTCTGATAGTTCCAGTGCCCGGGTGATGGCTACCAATTCTGCCACCTGAGCTGCCGACCCCCCATTAATTCGCCCTGATTCGACTGTCTCTAGATCCTGGTTAACTACAGCCCTTCCGGTACAAGGTAGTCCGTCTACGTATTTTCGCGAGCCGTCCACAAACAAGGCTTGTTCTGCGGTTTGAAGGGGCGTGTCTTTTATTCTATCCTCTTCAATGTCCATATCCATGTCCCCACAATCGTGGGGCTCTCCCTCTTGCACTAAGCCCTCTGCAGGATTTCCCCCTACATTTCTAATTATAGTTATTGCTTTTTTGGATGGCAAGAGGACTGCTTCCCACTTTGCCGGTCTCATATTAGAAATGGTTCTCAGTTTTCCTTTGTTTAGCATTTCTACCAGCGTGTGTTTGATGTGGAGAATGATGTTTCCGGTAATTACCACGGGCTCGCTTATTTTTACTGCCCAAGCTGCGCAGTCTAGTGCAACTATACATCAGGATAATCCGGTCACCGCCAGACCTTCGGCGGTGGAGTAATAGGCTATTGGTCTCCTTTTATCCCTGTGATCTTGGGTGAACACGGCCGTATAGAACCCACCTTCATTGTTACAGTGGATGTGGAAATCGTTACCCATGTCAGGCAGTCCCAATCCAGGTGCGGAGACTAT
This sequence comes from Pristiophorus japonicus, assembly GCF_044704955.1. Classification (NCBI taxonomy): domain Eukaryota; kingdom Metazoa; phylum Chordata; class Chondrichthyes; family Pristiophoridae; genus Pristiophorus; species Pristiophorus japonicus. The sequence goes on from NW_027250777.1 coordinate 1,040,831, forward strand.
TTCTGACTTGAGTTCACTATCCGACTGTTGTTGATCAGGACTCCACTCTATAAGGTCTCGGGCCGGTTTTCCTCCCTTTATTAGTCTTTGAATAGGCTCGGTAATCTTTGCAAAATCAGGGATAAAGTTCCGGCTGTAATTAAAGAGACATAGTACCTTCCTCACCCCCCTTACCGTTACTGGTCTAGACATGTCCTTGACAGACTTTTCCTATCCGAGGGCTTTTCTTTCAGCCCCTTTGAAAGGCAGTACCCTAGGTACAGGACTTGGGTTTTCAATACCTGTGCTTTCTTGGGGTTGACCTTAAGGCCTGCCATCTCCAAAGCTCGTAACACCAGTATACGGTTGCCTGATGTCCCTCTTTGGTTTCTGAAGCTATTAATATGTCGTCCACATATTGTAAAATACTATTTCCTGCCGGTACTTCTATTTGCTTTCGTACGTCGCTCATGATTCGGTGGAATATGGCAGGACTATTATGGAATGCGTGTGGTAATCGGGTCCAAGTATATTCTTTATCCTCCACCGTGAAGGCGAATTTCTCTTGTGATTCTGGGTCGAGGGGAAATGCCCAGAAGCCATTGGCTTTGTCCAGGACTGAAAAGATTTTATGTTCAGGGGGTAATCCATTAAGGATTGTGGAGGGACTGGCCACTATCGGCTGCAGTTTGGGGGTGACCTTATTAAGGGCAGTGTAGTCAATGCTTAGTCGATAACTCCATTCTGGCTTCCCTACTGGCCATGTTGGGGAGTTAGTGGTGCTACAGTTTCTATTAAGATACCTTTTTCCACGAGTTCCTTTACTATTTCTACAACTGCTGTTCTGGCTTTGGGTCTTATAGGGTATTGCCGGTGTGCTTTATGAGATGGTCCAGGGAACTTAGTAGGATCCATTTCCGCCTTTCCGGTATCCAATTTTGTCTGTGCCCAAACCCCGGGCACAGATACACAAATGCCGCCATATCCTCCAGTCTCGGTCTGCCAGTTGGTTTTTGTTGCTGTTGCTACACCAAAATTTTCCATATGGTGAGCTTTCTGTCCCAAATCTCCCTTACTGCCATCTGCCTTTGGCCATGTTAATTTCCACCCGCCACAATCAATCAGTGCCTGAAATTCCTTCATTACATCATTGGCCAATATTGTTCCCTCACGATTCTTGCATACGTAAAATCTCATGGGTATACATAAATTATCAATTTCCACCACTTGGGTGGTGCTCAGGTAGGCCAGTGTTGGCCGTCCATCTATTCTGCTTATTAAAGCCTTTTTGTCGGTTACGGGAAGGGGTAGATTGGTAATGGATATTGCGGCTCCAGTGTGCACTAGCATCTCACACTGTCAGCCCCCTACTATTGCAGACTCATAAATCCTTCTCTCCTTTTTACTTTGTACAGGGGCCGCTGGGGATCACAGGTTGACTTTGTACTCCTGCCACTGCTGATATTCCTGTTCTGACAAGGTCCTTGCCTCATTTGGACAGCCATTTTTACCATAGCAGGTCGCTTCTAAATGTTCCTTTTTGCAGCCATATGTGCATAGTTTTTCCATGCATTTCCCCTGACATTCTTCGGCAAAGTGACCCACCTTCCCGCAGTAATGGCATGTCCCCTTTTTCTGTCCTCCCCCTGTCCCTGCTGCAAAAAACCTTTCTTGTTTTATCTTTGTTTGGGATTTTTCATCGCCCCCTCCCTTGACGCCACTAGCCCACTCGACCAGTTCATCATAATTCTGGGTTACAATTACTCCCATTTTTATAATGGTCTGGTATGCAGCGGATAGTACGTCCTTGAATGCCTGGATAAATGCTCGGTTGCCGTGGCCCGGTTTTCCATTTCCAGAGCATTTGTGATATACCTGGAATAATCGTTCCCCATACTCTGAGGCTCCTTCCCCCTTCTGTTGTTTGGTTGTAGTAATTTTACTCCAATTAGTCGGGGCATTTCCTAAAATTCGTTGGATCTCGGTTTTAAAAGGGCCAAAGGCCGCCTGTTGACCATCTACTTCGGTGGTTAAAGGTACCGCATGTGTCCAACGTCCCCCTGAAAAGTCGGCATTGGCTGCTACCGCAGCTCCTCCGGCCACTACTCTCCACCGATCTGCCGGGCAAGCCGCTCGGACTAGTTGGTGTATATCTCTGAGGTATAGCTGGTGGCCCACCCAAACTGTATCCAGCTCTGCCCAGAATTTGGTATTCGCGCACCGGGGTTGTAATTTGCCCAGGGATGCCATTATCTGCTGACTCCCGCCGGGGGTAAATGGTTTATAGATTGCAGTGAGATTTGCTGCGGTTCCTCCCCTGGTGACTAGCGCCGCCGGGTAGGTTTCAAGATCTTCCTGACTCGGGGCTGTTGCCTCACCTTGGTAATCTTCGTAATGGGGCAGTGAGGCTGTTTCTCCTCCCCATTGGGAACGGTTCTGAATCTGTTGTTCTAACGCCAGGCATTTGTTTTCCCATTCCCTACATTTTCCATGTGCCTGACTTAATTGTTTACTGTTCTCTTCCATTTTCTCTCTAACGTCCTTTACTTGCTCAATTAATCCTGCTAACTGATGTAATAGTAATACTCTGGCCTTTTTGCTTTTATCTTTCTTGTGCTTTGCCATCCAATTTCCCTGTTGTTCTAATGTCTAGGATACATACTAACCGTCTTTCTGCATTTTTTTAATTAAGACATGTTGATCGGTCATGTAAGAGTTAATTAGGGACCCGGGCGGTCCACATTTTACGTCCGTTTCCTTACCTGCCATTGAAAGTGTTTACTCTATGTTCCTGTATTCCCCTCCAGTTTATGGAATTTCCATAATTAAATACTCACGGCCACCATTCACCTCGCAGAGAGCTCTTGTCTTGCTCGCGAAGATTAACATGTTCCCTTACCACCGGAGTCCGGCACTTGGTTGGAGTGATCAGCTGACTTCCGCATCAATTTCTAGACCACGTTCTATGAACAATGGACTCTACTTTCAGTCTGCGTTGTACGCCACTACAATCTGAATTTCTTAACTCTTATCACATACTATCACATACGATTAAGTTATGTCTCTTTACTTACTTAATCTATTTTAAGCATTTCATACCACTTCGCCGGCCAACCGCTTCCCCCAGTATGATTTCTGGGTTGTCAGAAATTGACTACTGTTCCATTCTACTGGGTCATATGACTATCCAGCTCCGCGGTATCCTGTTCGTGACGCCAATTTGTTCGTGAAAATAAATTCACATAGACTCTGGTAAAGTAAGAGAGACAACTTTATTGCTAACAGAGCTCTGGGAGATGAGTTTGAGATCCCGCGACCTGTGAAGCAACTTCTCCCCGAGTGCCTGGTGCCACGGGCTTATAAGCAGTTTACAGGGGGCGGAATGCAATCATTTCAATTCATTTACATACAACCAATCAATCCATATGGCAATGCATAAAATTACATTCTCCCAATCATATTGTTGCACAACTTCTTTCGCCCGAATGAAACCTGACAGCATGGCGCATGTTTGGGGGCCCTTCATCTTTAACTTCTTTTGTGGTTAGTTATTCTGCTTCTTTGCAAAGCTATCTCTGAAACAGTCCCACTGATAGAGCCGGGCTGGTTAACTCAGTGTCCCACGAATAGAGCCGAGCTGGGTAACTCAGTCCCACTGATAGAGCCATGCTGGCTAACACAGTGTCCCACTGATAGAGCCGGGCTGGGTAACTCAGTTCCACTGATAGAGCTGGGCTGGATAACTCAGTCCCACTGATAGAGCCAGGCTGGGTAACTCAGTGCCCCCCTGATAGTCCCGGGCTGGGTAACTCAGTGTCCCACTAATAGAGCCGGGCTGGGAAACTCAGTCCCACTGATAGAGCCATGCTGGGTAACACATTGTCCCACTGATAGAGCCGGGCTGGGTAACTCAGTTCCACTGATAGAGCTGGGCTGGGTAACTCAGTCCCACTGATATAGCCGTGCTGGGTAAAACAGTGTGCCACTGATAGAGCCGGGCTGGCTAACTCAGTGTCCTACTGATAGAGCCGGGTTGGGTAACTCAGCCCTACTGATAGAGCCGGGCTGGGTAACTCAGTCCCACTGATATAGCCGGGCTGGCTAAATCAGTGTCCCAGTGTTAGATTCCGGCTGGGTATCTCAGTCCCACTGATCGAGCCATGCTGGGTAACACAGTGTCCCACTGATAGTGCCGGGCTGGGTAACTCAGTTCCACGGATAGAGCCGGGCTGGGTATACTGTGTCCCACTGATAGAGCCCTGCTGGTTAACTCAGTCCCACTGATAGAGCCAGGCTGGGTAACTCAGTGTCCCCCTGATAGTACCGGGCTGGTTAACTCAGTCCCACTGACAGAGCCGGGCTGGGTAACACAGTGTCCCACTGATAGAGCCGGGCTGGGTAACTGAGTCCAACTGATAGAGCCAGACTGGTTAACTCAGTGTCCCACGAATAGAGCCGGGCTGGGAAACTCAGTCCCACTGATAGAGCCATGCTGGGTAACACAGTGTCCCACTGATAGAGCCGGGCTGGCTAACTCAGTGACCCACTGATAGAGCCGGGCTGGTACCTGAGTCACACTGATAGAGCCAGGCTGGTTAACTCAGTATCCCACTAATAGAGCCGGGCTGAGAAACTCAGTCCCACTGATAGAGCCATGCTGGGTAACACAGTGTCCCACTGATAGAGCCGGGCTGGGTATCTAGTCCCACTGATAGAGCCGTGCTGTGTAACACATTGTCTCACTGAGAGAGCCGGGCTGGGTAACTCATTCCCACTGATAGAGCCGTGCTGGGTAACTCAGTCCCACTGATAGAGCCGGGCTGGGTAACTCAGTCCCACTGATAGAGCCGTGCTGGGTAACTCAGTCCCACTGATAGAGCCGGGCTGGCTAACTCAGTGTCCCACTGATAGAGCCGGGCTGGGTAACTCAGTCCCACTGATAGAGCCGGGCTGGGTAATTCAATGTCCCAGTGATAGAGCCGGGCTGGGTATCTAGTCCCACTTATGGAGCCGTGCTGGGTAACACATTGTCTCACTGATAGAGCCGGGCTGGGTAACTCAGTCCCACTGATAGAGCCGTGCTGGGTAAGTCAGTCCCACTGATAGAGCCGTGCTGGGTAAGTCATTCCCACTGATAGAGCCGTGCTGGGTAACTCAGTCCCACTGATAGAGCCGGGCTGGGTAATTCAGTCCCACTGATAGAGCCGGGCTGGGTAATTCAGTCCCACTGATAGAGCCGGGCTGGATAACTCAGTCCCACTGATAGAGCCGGGCTGGGTAACTCAGTGTCCCAGTGATAGAGCCGGGCTGGATAACTCAGTCCCACTGATAGAGCCGGGCTGGGTAATTCAGTCCCAGTGATAGAGCCGGGCTGGATAACTCAGTCCCACTGATAGAGCCGGGCTGGGTAACACAGTGTCCCACTGATAGAGCCGGGCTGGGTAACACAGTGTCCCACTGATAGAGCCGGGCTGGATAACTCAGTCCCACTGATAAAGCCGGGCTGGGTAACATAGTATCCCACAGTTAGAGCCGTGCTGGGTAACACAGTGTCCCACTGATAGAGCCGGGCTGGATAACTCAGTCCCACTGATAGAGCCGGGCTGGATAACTCAGTCCCACTGATAGAGCCGGGCTGGATAACTCAGTCCCACTGATGGAGCCGGGATGGGTAATTCAGTCCCACTGATAGAGCTGGGCTGGGTAACTCAGTCCCACTGATAGAGCCGTGCTTGGTAACAGATTCTCTCATTGCTAGAGCCGGGCTGGATAACTCAGTTCCACTGTTAGAGCCGTGCTGGGTAACACAGTGTCCCAGTGATAGAGCCGGGCTGGGTAATTCAGTCTCACTGATAAAGCCGGGCTGGGTAACATAGTATCCCACAGTTAGAGCCGTGCTGGGTAACACAGTGTCCCAGTGATAGAGCCGGGCTGGGTAATTCAGTCTCACTGATAGAGCCGTGCTGGGTAACATAGTATCCCACTGATAGAGCCGGGCTGGGTAACTCAGTCCCACTGATAGAGCCGTGCTGGGTAACATAGTATCCCACTGATAGAGCCGTGCTGGATAACTCAGTCCCACTGATAGAGCCGGGCTGGCTAACTCAGTGTCCCACTGATAGAGCCGGGCTGGGTAATTCAGTCCCACTGATAGAGCCGGGCTGGGTAATTCAATGTCCCAGTGATAGAGCCGGGCTGGGTATCTAGTCCCACTTATGGAGCCGTGCTGGGTAACACATTGTCTCACTGATAGAGCCGGGCTGGGTAACTCAGTCCCACTGATAGAGCCGTGCTGGGTAAGTCAGTCTCACTGATAGAGCCGTGCTGGGTAAGTCAGTCCCACTGATAGTGCCGGGCTGGGTAATTCAGTTCCACTGATAGAGCCGGGCTGGATAACTCAGTCCCACTGATAGAGCCGTGCTGGGTAACTCAGTCCCACTGATAGAGCCGGGCTGGATAACTCAGTCCCACTGATAGAGCCGTGCTGGGTAACTCAGTCCCACTGATAGAGCCGTGCTGGGTAAGTCAGTCCCACTGATAGTGCCGGGATGGGTAATTCAGTCCCACTGATAGAGCCGGGCTGGATAACTCAGTCCCACTGATAGAGCCGTGCTGGGTAACACAGTGTCCCAGTGATAGAGCCGGGCTGGGTAATTCAGTCTCACTGATAGAGCCGGGCTGGGTAACTCAGTCCCACTGATAGAGCCGGGCTGGATAACTCAGTCCCACTGATAGAGCCGGGCTGGATAACTCAGTCCCACTGATAGAGCCGGGCTGGATAACTCAGTCCCACTGATAGAGCCGGGCTGGGTAACTCAGTCCCACTGATAGAGCCGGGCTGGATAACTCAGTCCCACTGATAGAGCCGGGCTGGATAACTCAGTCCCACTGATAGAGCCGGGCTGGATAACTCAGTCCCACTGATAGAGCCGGGCTGGATAACTCAGTCCCACTGATAGAGCCGGGCTGGATAACTCAGTCCCACTGATAGAGCCGGGATGGGTAATTCAGTCCCACTGATAGAGCCGGGCTGGATAACTCAGTCCCACTGATAGAGCCGGGCTGGATAACTCAGTCCCACTGATAGAGCCGGGCTGGGTAATTCAGTCCCACTGATAGAGCTGGGCTGGGTAACTCAGTCCCACTGATAGAGCCGTGCTTGGTAACAGATTCTCTCATTGCTAGAGCCGGGCTGGGTAACTCAGTTCCACTGTTAGAGCCGTGCTGGGTAACACAGTGTCCCAGTGATAGAGCCGTGCTGGGTAACACAGTCCCACTGATAGAGCCGTGCTGGGTAATTCAGTCCCACTGATAAAGCCGGGCTGGGTAACATAGTATCCCACTGTTAGAGCCGGGCTGGGTAACTCAGTCCCACTGATAGAGCCGTGCTGGGTAACATAGTATCCCACTGTTAGAGCCGGGCTGGGTAACATAGTATCCCACTGATAGAGCCGGGCTGGGTAACATAGTATCCCACTGTTAGAGCCGGGCTGGGTAACATAGTATCCCACTGATAGAGCCGGGCTGGGTAACTCAGTCCCACTGATAGAGCCGTGCTGGGTTACATAGTATCCCACTGATAGAGCCGGGCTGGGTAACTCAGTCCCACTGATAGAGCCGTGCTGGGTAACATAGTATCCCACTGATAGAGCCGGGCTGGGTAACTCAGTGTCCCCCTGATAGTGCCGGGATGGGTAATTCAGTCCCACTGATAGAGCTGGGCTGGGTAACTCAGTCCCACTGATAGTGCCGGGCTGGGTAACTCAGTCCCACTGATAGAGCCGGGCTGAAAAGGAAGTGGAAACCATTCCCTCTGGCTCGAGGAGATCAGTATATGCTCAGGTCCCGAACAGTACAACTGCTGAAAGGGAGTATGGCATTTTAAACTCCAATTTTTAAACAAGGGGGAGGCAGACATTTTAAACCATTACAGCTGTCCTCTGAGATGATGAGATCGATGCGGGATTTACCGTGGAGTGAACCAGATAGAGAATAAGGGCGCGAGTTCAATCTCTGGTCTTTGCTGAGTTGGTTTCTATTAGCTCCGGTTTGGGCGAGGACACTGGACGATCCCAGTGCTGCGGTCTGGAGATGCGAAGATCAGTGAGAGATCCTGCTCCTCGGAGTTTCCTGGTGATCTGGGGTACGGCGCTGGCGGGAGATCTCTTCTCTTCACATGTTTATATTCATTTATACACATAAATGTTTATCATTTGAATGAAATTATGAAACCGACAAGTTAAATTCCCACCCGACAGCCCGGAACAGGATTGGTCAGGAAAGTTCCTTAGTGTTAAATATCCCACAATAATCAGTGTGCGGATTCACACATGATACAAATCAACGCTAGGTGAGATGGGAGAGGCTCCTGGTCCCTTGGAACTGAGCCCCAGCTCAAGCCCATCCCTTCCGGGGAGAAGGACATTGGACAGAGGAAGGAACGGTCTGAGGATGGAACATGTTCAGTGGTAAGAAGTTTGGATCTTTTTCGCTGGAAGCTCAGACGAAAGTGAAAGGATGGTGACCCGAGACATACCCGGTCCGGGACATCCACCTGTTCCCTGTCTCTGAGCTCCGGGAATCTCTGCACGAATGGGGATGGAAGGTGACCCGAGACATACCCGGTCCAGGAGCTCCGCCTCCTCGAATACTGAGCTCAGGGAATCTCTGCACTAATGGGAAGAGAGGATGAGCCAATGCAGACCCGGTCTGGGAGTTCCGCCTCCCCCCACACTGAGCTCCGGGATCTCTGCACTAATGGGAAGGGAAGGTGACCTGATACAGACCCGATCCAGGAGCTCCGCCTCCTCCCACACAGAGCTCCTGGAATCCCTGCAGTAATGGGAATGAAAGGTGACCCGATACAGACCCGGTCTGGGAGCTGTGCCTCCTCCCAGTCTCTGAATTGCGGACTCTTGACAAAGGTGCTCCTCCACTTCAGATAAACTCTACAGAAACTCTAGTCATCTATGAAAGATGACAGGAATGTTATGAAACAGGAAGACCAGAATAACCCATAACTCACAGACCATTGAGTAAATGAGGGAGCGTGAATCTGAGACAGAGAGACAGTGTGAGACTAACAGACACAGGAAGATAAAGAGACAGATAGAAGCAGAGACCAAACACCAAGATCTATAAACCAACAATTTAGTGTTCAACAGATGACAGACGGGGTTCACATTGTTAAATTATAATGATAGGTCACGTAGACGTATCCTTTTTTTATTGAAGATAATTCCCTGATGGTGAATTATTCGACAGATAGAAAAAACCAATAGTTTCACAGATGCGTATTACAGAACAAGGGGAGACAATCTTACAATTAGAGCAGAGCCAGTCAGGTGTGAAGTCAGGGAAGACTTGTTCAAACCAAGGTGGTGAAAATTGGAACTCTCTCCCCAAAACGATAGTGTTGGCTGGGGTTGCAATGACATTTTCAACAGTGTGGTGGATAGATTTGTTACTTAATGGTATGAGGGTATATGGATCAAAGGCGGATAAAGAGGTGGCCAAGGCAACCTTAGTGTGTGAAACAATCTGGTCCCTCACACACTGAGCCTTGCATTCACACTCTTCAGCTTGTTCTGGACCACTGGACCCTGAGGCTGGTTCCTCACACACTGATCCTCACATTCACAAAAACTTCAGCTGGGTCTGGATCACTGGACCCTGAGGCTGGTTCCTCACACACTGGGCCTCACATTCACACACACTTCAGCTGGGTCTGGAGCACTGGACCCTGAGTCTGCGGGTCCCTTACACAGTGAGCCTCACATTCACACACACTTCAGCTGGGTCTGGATCACTGGACCCTGAGACTTGTCCCTCACACACTGGGCCTCACATTCACACACACTTCAGCTGGGTCTGGATCACTGGACCCTGAGACTGGTCCCTCACACACTGAGCCTTACATTCACACACACTTCAGCTGGGTCTGGATCACTGGACCCTGAGGCTGGTCCCTCACAAACTGAGCCTCACATTCACACACTCTTCAGCTGGGTCTGGATCACTGGACCCTGAGGCTGCTGGTCCCTCACACACTGAGCCTCGCATTCACACACTCTTCAGCTTGTTCTGGATTACTGGACCTTGAGACTGGTCACTCACACACTGAGCCTCACATTCACACACTCTTCAGCTTGTTTTGGATTACTGGACCCTGAGGCTGCTGGTCCCTCACACACTGAGCCTCACATTCACACACACTTCAGCTGGGTCTGGATCACTGGACCCTGAGACTGGTCCCTCACACACTGAGCCACACATTCACACACTCTTCAGCTGGGTCTGGATCACTGGAAACTTAGGCTGCTTTCTCACACACTGAGCCTCACATTCACACACTCTTCAGCTGGGTCTGGATCACTGGACCCTGAGACTGCTGCTCTCTCACACACTGAGCCTCACATTCACACACACTTCAGCTGGGTCTGGATCACTGGATCCTGATAGCGGATATGCAGTGAATGAGTTAAGACAATGGCGGGGTTTTCCTGCAAAAATGAGCCTCAGTATGTTTTCGGTGAAGGAGAGCTCGATGAAAGCGACACTATTTTGCGGCTCACATGGTTAGAATCACATTTCTGACACGGTGCCCAATCTGACCTGCGGTCACAGATATCTGACAGCAGGCAATGGCCACCTGGGTCATTTCTTCCTGAGAAGTGTCTGCAGCTGTCCACACACCGTGCTACTGGTTCTCATTGCCAGTGGTGTTGCTACTCTGCAAACACCATTGTACATACACAGCAGGAAAGGGGACTCGCTGCTGGAAACACCACCGTTCACAGACACCAGGACAATGGATTCAGGACCAGAATCAACATCACTTCAGTTCCAATAAATGCCACAGAGCCGTAGGTGATGGAGAAGCTGTTCGTAAACTGGAGAAAGTAAAATTTCAAAGGCAATACATGCTGATTGGTATAATGATCTATTTATTATACTCCAAGCTTTCCACACACACAAACCAACACAGTTATCATTCACTTCCTGATATTCTTTAGCTATTAAATCGAAAGGTGTATTCTCATTTTACACTCCCCTGGAGTAACCCACGTGTTCTGATGTTCATCCGCCAATCAACATTCCATGGTCACAACAGCCTAAACCTCAATGCTGGGACTTGTATCTCTTTGTGTCCAGGAGCATGATTTAATCCAATTAAACTGCTACCTCTATTATAACCCACTGTCTACATAATGCTCTTCTACCTTGTTCACAGACACTGACATAGGAAACCGCAGGCCTTGTCAGATATTGCCCAGTGTTATGTCTGGAGAAGCCTGGGCCTAAGATGTAGCTTGTTGAGGTTCAGGTAAAAATAACTGGGAGTACGATATATGATGTAATGTAGATCAAATGTTGGTAATTGCTCTGAACTTTTCATTGCTGAACTAACTTATATGTTATTCAGAGCGGATATTTCAACCCATTTTTCAGCTCATCTCTCAATTTAGTCTGGGTTACTGCGTAAATATGTGTTTGTACAGCAGCTCAAAAGCAGGAGCATATAGCTGGTATAGTCTGCAATAAGCATCTGGGCATTTGAATCTGGAAAAAATACTAATTTGTAATTCGCATTAATAAGAAAAATATCACATACGCCATCCAGAGCAGTATGAAGTTGCCGGATATAGCGAAGAGTAAGATGATGGATTTTCTTCGGTTCTCCATCTCCTGATCATTGTGATTCACATCATTCTTGCTGCCCCTCAGCCTCCTGCTGACTCTACTGGACGCCAAAATGTATCCAACATTCAGAGCATTGAGCAGCACTATCAGGATTATTGGGAGCAGTGGACTGAAACAGCAGTGAATCCAGACAAATGCTTCCAAAGCCGTTACAGTGTAATACTTTAGTTTTTGATTACAGAACCAGGGTACGTTGTCCACTGTAATGATGGGTTCATATATAAATAACCAGGGGATGTTTTTTTATGCAGAACAGCAGGCACACGGTTCCTATAACCAGGGATGCAGTTGTCTCGGTGCAATACTTTGTCTTCAGCTTCTGGCAACAAATGGTAACAAAACGATCGAATGTGAAAGCGATGGTTAACCAGACAGAAATATCGGTGATTGCACGCATCAGCGCTCGGTGGAAAGAACACACAGGTGTGATGAACAGGAAGGTAGTCGGGAAATAATAATCATTAATCCGAACCAGTATCACATCAGTGATAATGACCAGTAGATCCGCCGCTGCCATGGTCACCAGGTAGCGATTGATACATCTGGAGAGACCGCACTTTCCCCGGGACAGGATCACTGACGTCACCACGTTAGCTGTAAAAGGGGAAAACACAGGAACAGGGAATTAGCTGTCATGTTACAACATGGGAGCCAGTTACACAGGATTTGGTGTGAAATGTACTTTATTGCTGGATCTGGCACTGGAACTGAACTCTTTACCGCTGCTGGAATTGTGTAACAGAAAAGGATTTTAACATACAATTGCAATGTTAAATATCTGTGAGTGTGGGGTAAATGCGTGAAAATAAACGACTTCACAAAGAGTATAGAATATACAAATGGAGTCTGGAAATTTCCTCGGAGCTGTTACCCTTCTGCCACTGAAACTTCGTAGAAAGTGGGGTAGAAATTCACCAGAGATCCGAGTAAACTACTGGCCATTTAAATGTATGAATAAATGGACTGTGTGAGAATGAGTTATGGATAATTGCTAAAAGAAGCAGTTCAGTGACGGAAGAAGAAATGAACAGAAAACTAATTGAAAATAAGTCATGAATGGTCAATTCTAAATTGGGAGATGTTTGGGGAGCGGTGAGAATGAAGCCTGACCGAAATGCAGTGAATGCAAAGGGGAACAACCGAGGGTGAGACAAAGTGCGGGATTTGGTTCCATGGACAGGAAAGGGGAGCGGATACAAGGTGTGGGTACGAAATGGCTCAGAGTTCTCATGTTGTATTCGCAGATTGGAGGCTATGAGTAAAGACCTTTGGACAAACTACTGTCAAACATCATGATAAGAGGGGAGTTGTTATGTTTGAACTCAACCAAGTTGTAACAGTTACGTTTATAATCCACCAGATGAACATTTAATCTGATCAACTGACTTCTTGGCTGGAAGTCGCAGGTCTTTACATTGGCGCCTTGAACAGTGCAACCCCCATCTTGGCAAACTCCAACAATAACCACAAGGGGCAGAAGTTGAGATGTGATCATGAACAAGCAACCTTACCTTGCACCTTCTTCTGTGATCCTAGGAAAAATATACATTCCAAAGTACACAGTGGCACAAGTGGAATAATCTTCACCTCGCTTTTGACGCCTCGCTAATGCAGCAAACTTCAGAGGGAGTTGTAGGCGGCGATCTTGAGACCGAAGCAATGATAGAGTGCAAGTGAAAATAGAGGCTGCAGTCCAGCCCAGGAGATACCTGCTGAGATTCAGCTTCATAAAGGCTCCGTGGTAAGGTCTTAGCTCCGAATTGGCAGAATCCATCTTTAATATTAATCCAACACATAGCAATATGGAGAATCTGTCTATCTGTAAAGAAAGACTGGCCGAAAGTACATCCCAGCGGATGTGGGACATTATATGTACCTGAGCTTCCAGCGCAATCTATCGACAATGTAAGATATGCTCAGAAGTGTTTGATTCGGATTCCTTTGGTGTGCAGGATAGTGTGACATACCGAAATTTTTCATAATTGATATACATAAAGAGCTCCATTTGTTCATTTGTAAAGAAATAAAGTCAGACAGAGAGTGAGAGAGAGACTACATTTGCAAAAGAAACATCTACACCAAAGAGATATCATGAGCAAGATAAGGCGGCTGGTGTAGAAATAATTAACTGCATCCCGTTAAACTATGTTCAGACAATACAATCTTCGCTGGAAATTAAATCACATGAGTATATAAGATTAATATAGTTAAATATGAGCGTGTGGTATGTGGGGGGGGGGAGGGTGTAGTTACCATGGATACAGAAGTATAGTGAAAATCTACGGAGAAAGACGGATGAAGTAACTCTGAATCAAACACAAGAGATGGGACGTCCTGTGCTTTTTACACGATGAACAGCTGCAGTCCGTGTGGTGACGCTGCTCCACTGAGTTATTAGCTGGTGAGTTGCATGAAACAATGGCGAAGATATGAGGAGATAATATTTCCGACTGGACTTTGCAAATGGCCAAATCTTTCAGTAATTTATGTATCTGAAAGATACACCTCATAAAAGTTGCTAAAATCATTTCCCGTATTCAGTATTTGTCAAACCACTGAATTGATTCAACAATTGGAACATTATTTCAACAATAACAATAATTTGTATTTATATAGCGCCTTTAACGGTGGAAATCTTCCCGAGGCGCTTCACAGGAGTATTCTAAGACGAAACAAATATATTTGGCACCGAACCATATAAGAACAAATTACGGCAGATGACCAAAAGCTTCGTCAGAGGTAGGTTTTAAGCAGTGTCTTCAAGGAAGAAAGAGAGGTAGAGAGGCGGTGAGGATTTAGGGAGGCTGTTCCAGAGCTCAGGGCTCGGACAGCTGAAGGCACGGCCACCAATGGTTGAGCAGTTATAATCAGGGATGTACAAGAGGATTGAATTTGAGGAGCGCAGACATCTTGGGGGGGGGGGGGTTGCGATGTTAAAGCACATTACAGAGATAGGGAGGGACGAGGCCATGGAGGGATTTGTACAAAGAATGAGAATTTTGAAATCGAGGTATTGTTGAACCGGGATCAATGTCGGTTAACGAGCACAGGGTTGATGGGTCAGTGGGATTTCGTGCGAGATTGGACATGCACTGGCGAGTTTTGAACGACTTCAAGTTTACATAGGGTTAGAATGTAGGAGATCAGCCAGGAGTGTATTGGAACTGTACAAACTAGAGGTTACAAAGGCATGGATGAGTATTTCAGCAGCAGAGGAGCTGAGGCAGCGGCGGATACGAGCAATGTTATGGAGGTTATGCCGCAGATATGTGGCCTGAAGAACATTTCACCTTCTAATAGGATACGTAGATTGCGAACTGTCTGGTGCATCACAGACAGAAGCATGGGAGAGGGATAGAATCGATGGTTAGTGAACAGTTTGTGGTGGGAACAAAGGGAATGTCGTCGGCGTTCCCAATATTTAATTAGATAAATTTTCTGCTCATCCAACTGGATGTCGGACAAGCAGTCTGCCAATTTAGAGACCTTGGAAGGGTCGAGAGATGTGGTTGTGTGGTAGAGCTTGGTATCATCAGCGTGCATGTGCGTTGGAGACGGGGGAGATCGCTGAGGCAGACATATAAAAGGCTCAACGTGGCGGCAGTTCGGGGAGTGCGTTTGAGAGGCGTGGCTTGTATAGCTGCTGTGGGGTGAGAAGGCAAAAAAGATGAAAGAAATCGAAAGGCGACGTCACAGCCAAGGGGGTAAATGATTGGATGGTGATTGGTAAGTAGCTTTCCTTTTCTTTTCTATTTCAGTCAGTAACCTTTAGCATTGTTGTTGCCAAATTAAGTTAATCTAGGGGTTCGGTCATGGCAGGGGAACTCGGACACGTGTTATGCTCCTCCTGTACAATGTGGGAAATCAGTGTGTCCACCTCCAGCTCGTGACAAACCGCGTTGCAGAACTGGAGCTGCGGGTGGATTCACTCTGGAGCATGCACGATGCTGAGAATGATGTGAATAGCATTTTTAGTGAGTTGGTCTTATCGCAGGTAAAGGGGCCAAAGCTAGATAGGGAATGGAAGACCAACAGGAAGAGCAGTACAAGGAAGCTAGTACAGGGGTGCCCTGTGTTCGTCCCCTGCTAAACAGATACACCGCTTTGAGTACTGTTAGGGCTGAATGACTCATCAGGGGAGAGCATGGTACCGCGGCTGGCTCTGCTGCATAGGAGGGCAGGAAATAGAGTGGGAGAGTAATATTGATCGGGGAGTCGATTGTAAGGAGAATAGATAGGCATTTCTGCGGCTGCAACCGATACTCCAGGATGGTATGTTGCCTCCCTGGTGCAAGGTTCAACGATGTTTCGGAGATGGTGCAGGACATTCTGAAAAGGGAGGGTGAACAGCCAGTTGTCGTGGTACACATAGGTACCAACGATACAAGTAAGAAACGGGATGAGGTCCTAACAGATTAACTTAAGGAGCTAGGAGTTAAATTAAAAAGCATGACCTCAAAATTAGTAATCTCAGGATTGCTACCACTGCCACCTGCTAGCCAGAGTAGGAATCGCAGGATAGCTCAGATGAATACGTGGTTTGAGGAGTGGTGCAGAAGGGAGGGATTCAAATTCATGGGACATTGGAAACGGTTCTGGGGGAGGTGGGACCAGTACAAACCGAACGGTCTGCACCTGCGCAGGGCTGGAACCAATGTCCTAGGAGGAGTGTTTGCTAGTGCTCTTTGGGAGGAGTTAAACTAATATGGCAGGGGGATGGGAACCTATTCAGGGAGTCAGAGGGGAATAAAATGGAGACAGAAGCAAAACATAGAAAGGAGAAGAATAAAAGTGGAGGGCATGGAAACCCAAGGAAAAAAACAAAAAGGGCCACTTTACAGCAGAATTCTAAAGGGTCAAAGTGTGTTAAAATGACACGTGTGAAGGCTCTGTGCCTCAATGCGAGGAGCATTCGGAATAGGATGGACGAATTAACTGTGCAGATAGCAGTTAACGGGTATGATGTGATTGGCATCAAGGAGACATGGCTCCAGGGTGACCAAGGCTCGGAACTCAACATCCAGGGGTATTCAGCATTTTGGAAGAATAGACAGAGAGGAAAAGGAGGAGGCTTGGCGTTGCTGGTTAAAGAGGAAATTAATCCAATCATAAGGAAAGACTTTGGCTTGGATGATGTGGAATCGTTATGGGTGGAGCTGCGGAATACCAACGGGCAGAAAACGCTGATAGGAGTTGTGTACAGGCCAACAAATAGTAGAAGAGAGGTTGGGGACAGCATGAAAAAAGAAATAACGGATGTGTGCACGAAAGGTACAGCAGTTATAAGAACATAAGAAATAAAGAACATAAGAACATAAAAACATAAGAATATAAGAATTAGGAACAGGAGAAGGCCATCTAGCCCCTCGAGCCTGCTCTGCCATTCAACAAGATCATGGCTGAACTGGCCGTGGAATTAGCTCCACTTACCCGCCCGCTACCCGTAACCCTTAATTCCCTTATTGGTTAAAAATCTAACTATCTGTGATTTGAATACATTCAATGAGCTAGCCTCAACTGCTTCCTTGTGCATGGAATTCCACAGATTCACAACCCTCTGGGAAAAGAAATTCCTTCTCAACTCGGTTTTAAATTGGCTCCCCCGTATTTGGAGGCTGTGCCCCCTCGTTCTTGTCTCCCTGACCAGTGGAAACAACGTCTCTGCCTCTATCTTGTCGATCCCTTTCATTATTTTAAATTTTTCTATGAGATCATCCCTCATCCTTCTGAACTCCAACGAGTAAAGACCCAGTCTACTCAATCTATCATCATAAGATAACCCCCCCATCTCCAGAATCAGCCTAGTGAATCGTCTCTGTACCCACTCCAAAGCTAATATACACTTCCTTAAGTAAGGTGACCAAAACTGCACGCAGTACTCCTGGTGCGGCCTTACCAATTCCCTGTACAGTTGCAGCAGGACCTTCCTGCTTTTGTACTCCATCCCTCTCGCAATTAAGGCCAGCATTCCATTCGCCTTCCTGATTACCTGCTGCACCATGGGCAACTTTAATTTACATAGAGATTGGGCTAACCAAACTGGCAGCAATGCGGTGGAGGAGGATTTCCTGAAGTGTCTTAGAGATGGTTTTATTGACCGATATGTGGAGGAGCCAACGAGAGAGCTGGCCATCCTAGACTGAGTGATGTGTAACGAGAAGGAACAAATTAGCAATCTTGTTGTGCGAGGCCTCTTGGGGAAGAGTAACCATAATATGGCAGAATTATTTATTAAGATGGAGAGTGAAACAGTTAATTCAGAAACTAGGGTCCTAAACTTAAAGAAAGCTAACTTCGACGGCATGAGGCGTGAATTGGCTAGAATTGACTGGCAAATGTTACTTAAAGGGTTGATGGTGGATAGGCAATGGCAAACATTTATAGATCACATGAATGAACTTCAACAGTTGTAAATCCCTGTCTGGAGTAAAATAAAAAAGCGAAGATGGTTCAACCGTGGCTAACAAGGGAAATTAAGGACAATGTTAGATCCAAGGAAGATGCATCTAAATTGGTTTGAAAAAGCAGCAAACCTGAGGACTGGGAGAAATTTAAAATTCAGCAGGGTTTAAATTTAAAAGGGTTCAATTAGGAGAGGGATTATCGAGTACGAGAGGAAGCTTGCCGGGAAAATAAAAACTGACTGCAAAAACTTCTATCGATATGTGAAGAGAAAAAGATTAGTGAAGACGAACATAGGTCACTTGCACTCGGACTCAGGTGAATTAATAATTGGGAACAAAGAAATGGCAGACCAATTGAACAAATACTTTAGTTGTGTCTTCACGAAGGAAGAAGCAAATGACCTTCCGGATGTACTCGGGGAGCGAGAGTCTAGTGAGAAGGGGAAACTGACAAATATCCTCATTAGGTGGGAAATTGTGTTGGGGAAGTTGATGGGATTGAAGGCCGATAAATCCCCGGGGCTGGTTGTCTGCATCCCAGAGTGATTAAGGAGGTGGCCCGAGAAATACTGGATGCATTCGTGATCATTTTCCAACAGTCTATCGACTCTGGATCAGTTCATGTGGACTGGAGGGTAGCTAATGTAACACCACTTTTTAAAAAAGGAGGGAGAGAGAAAACTGGTAATTATAGAGTGGTTAGTCTGAAATCAGCAGTGGGGAAAATGTTGGAGTCATTTATTAAGGATGAAATAGCAGCGCATTTGGAGAGCGATGACTGGAATGGTCCAAGTCAGCATGGATTTGTGAAAGAGAAATCATGCTTGAAAAATCTTCTGGAATTTTTTGAGGATGTAATTCGTAGAGTGGACAATGGAGGACCAGTGGATGTGGTGTATTTGGACTTTCAAAAGGCATTTGACAAAGTCCAACATAAGAGATGGATGTGCAAAATCAAAGCACATGTTATTGGGGCTTATGTACTGGCGTGGATAGAGAATTGGTTGACAGACAGAAAGCAGAGAGTCGGGATAAACGGGTCCTTTTCGGAAGGGGAGGCAGTGACTAGTGGAGTGCCACAGGACTCAGTGCTGGGACCCCAGCTCTTTACATTATACATTAATGATTTGGATGAATGAATTGAGTGTAATATCTCCAACCTAGTAGATGACACTAAACTGGGTGGTGGTGTGAGATGTGAGGAGGATGCTAAGAGGCTGTATATTGATTTGGACAGGTTGGGTGAGTGGGCAAATGCATGGCAGGTGCAGTATAATCTGGATAAATGTGAGGTTATTCACTATGGTGACAGAAACACGAGGGCACAGTATTATCTGAATGGTGACAGATTAGGAAAAAGGGAGGTGCAACGAGACCTGGGTGTCATGGTTCATCAATCATTGAAACTTGGTATGCTGGTGCAGCAGGTGGTGAAGAAGGCAAATGGCATGTTGGCCTTCATAGCGAGTGGATTTGAGTATAAGAGCAGGGATGTATTACTGCAATTGTACAGGGCCTTGGTGAGGCCTCACCTGGAATATTGTGTTCAGTTTTGCTCTTCTAATCCGAGGAAGGATGTTCTTGCTATTGAGGAAGTGCAGCGAAGGTTCACCAGACTGATTCCAGGGATGGCTGGGCTGACATATGAGGAGAGACTGGATCAACTGGTCCTTTATGCACTGGAGTTTAGAATGATGCGAGGTGATCTAACAGAAATGTGTAAGATTCTGATGGGACGGGACAGGTTAGATGCGGGAAGCATGTTCCTGATGTTGGGGAAGTCCAAAATCAGGGGACACAGTGTTAGAATAAGGGTTACGCCATTTACGACTGAGATGAGGAGGAACTTCTTCACTCAGAGAGTTGCTAACCTATGAAATTCCTACCGCAGAGAGTAGTTGATGCCAGTTCATTTGATATATTCAAGAGGGAGTTAGATATGGCCCTTATGTCTAAAGGAATCAAGGGGTATGGAGAGAAAGCGGGAAAGGGGTACTCACGTGAATGATCAGCCAAGGTCATATTGAATGGTGATGCAGGCTCGAAGGGCCGAATGGACTACACCTGCTACTATTTTCTATGTGTCTATGTTTTCCTCGATAAGCACCATCCATTTTTAAATCTCCTTTACTTCAGTGAAACTTTCTCATAATTTAAAATCATTATCAACAGAGAGTATCTTCTATCTCTTTTCCAATAATCACACTTTGAAACAAAGCCAACATTTTACTTTGGCGATTATTAAAGTTCGGCTTTCATTGGTTAATTATTCTCCAATTAAAACAATATCTTTTGCACAGCCAGTATTAACTAATATCCAGTAAGTTACGTATTTTTCCATTTAAGCTCCACCTCAAGCTCCAGACAGTCCGCGTTGCGGAGTTGGAGCTGAGGGTGGATTCACTCTGGAGCATCCATGATGCTGAGAATGACGTGAGTATCACGTGTAGCGAGTTGGTCGTACCGCAGGGAAAGGGTCCACAGCCAGATAGGGAATTGAAGACCAACAGGAAGAGCAGTGCAAGGAAGGTAGTGCAGGAGTCCCATGTGGTCATCCCCCTGCAAAACAGATACACTGCTTTGGATACTGTTGAGGGGGATGACTCATCAGGGGAGGGCAGCAGCAGCCAAGTTCATGGCACCATGGCTGGCTCTGCTCCGCAGAACGGCAGGAAAAAGAGTGGGAGAGGAATAGTGATTGGGGATTCAATGGTGAGGGGAATAGATCGGCGTTTCTGCGGCTGCAACCGTGACTCCAGGATAGTATGTTGCCTCCCTGGTGCAAGGGTCAAGGATGTCTCGGAGCGGGTGCAGGACATTCTAAAAAGGGAGGGAGAACATCCAGTTGTCGTGGTGCACATTGGTACCAGCGACATAGGTAAAAAAAGGGATGAGGTCCTACGAAACGAAATTAAGGAGCTAGGAGCTAAATTAAAAAGTAGGACCTCAAAAGTAGTAATCTCGGGATTGCTATCAGTGCCACTTGATAGTCAGAGTAGGAATCGCAGGATAGTGCAGATGAATACGTGGCTTGAGCAGTGGTGCAGCAGGGAGGGATTCAAATTCTGGGGCATTGGAACCGGTTCTGGGGGAGGTGGAACCAGTACAAACTGGACGGTCTGCACCTGGGCAGAACCGGAACCAATGTCCTAGGGGGAGTGTTTGCTAGTGCTGTTGGGGAGGATTTAAACTAATATGGCAGGGGGATGGGAACCAATGCAGGTGACTGACGGAAACAAAAAGGAGGCAAAAGCAAAAGACAGAAAGGAGATGAGGAAAAGTGGTGCGCAGAGAAACCCAAGGCAAACAACAAAAAGGGCCACTGTACAGCAAAATTCTAAAAGGACAAAGTGTATTAAAAAAACAAGCCTGAAGGCTTTGTGTCTTAATGCAAGGAGTATCCGCAATTAGGTGGATGAATTAACTGTGCAAATAGATGGTAACAAATATGATGTGATTGGGATTACGGAGACGTGGCTCCAGGATGATCAGGGCTGGGAACTCAACATCCAGGGGTATTCAACATTCAGGAAAGATAGAATAAAAGGAAATGGAGGTGGGGTAGCATTGCTGGTTAAGGAGCAAATTAAGACAATAGATCGGAAGGACATTAGCTTGGATGATGTGGAATCTATATGGGTCGATCTGCAGAATACCAAAGGGCAAAAAACGTTAGTGGGAGTTGAGTACAGACCTCCAAACAGTAGTAGTGATGTTGGGGAGGGCATCAAACATGAAATTAAGGGTGCGTGCAATAAAGGTGCAGCAGTTATAATGGGTGACTTTAATATGCACATAGATTGGGTTAACCAAACTTGAAGCAATACTTTGGAGGAGGATTTCCTGGAGTGCATAAGGGATGGTTTTTTAGACCAATATGTGGAGGAACCAACTAGGGGGGAGGCCATCTTAGACTGGGTGTTGCGTAATGAGAGAGGATTAATTAGCAATCTCGTTGTGCGAGGCCCCTTGGGAAGAGTGACCATAATATGGTGGAATTCTGCATTAGGATGGAGAATTAAACAGTTAATTCAGAGACCATGGTCCAGAACTTAAAGAACGGTAACTTTGAAGGTATGAGGCGTGAATCTGCTAGGATAGATTGGCGAATGATACTGAAGGGGTTGACTGTGGATGGGCAATGGCAGACATTTAGAGACCGCAATGATGAACTACAACAATTGTACATTCCTGTCTGGCGTAAAAATAAAAAAGGGAAGGTGGCTCAACCGTGGCTATCAAGGGAAATCAGGGATAGCATTAAAGCCAAGGAAGTGGCATACAAATTGGCCCGAAATAGCAGCGAACCCGGTGACTGGGAGAAACATAGAAACATAGAAACATAGAAACATAGAAACATAGAAACATAGAAAATAGGTGCAGGAGTAGGCCATTCGGCCCTTCGAGCCTGCACCGCCATTCAACAAGATCATGGCTGATCACCCACCGCAGCACCCCTCCCCCCACGCCCGCTCCACAACCCCCGACCCCCCCAGCCAAAAGGACCACATCCAACTCCCTCCCGAACACATCCAATGAACTGGCATCAACAACTCTCCGCGGCAGGGAACCCCACAGGCCAACAACTCCCCGAGTGAAGAAGTCTCTCCCAATCCCAGCCCCAAACAGCCCACCCCCCAGCAGAGAACTCAGCAGAGGAGGACAAAGGGTTTGATTATGGCAGGGAAAATGGAGTACGAGAAGAAGCTTGCAGGGAACATTAAGACGGATTGCAAAAGTTTCTATAGATATGTAAAGAGAAAAAGGTTAGTAAAGACAAACGTAGGTCCCCTGCAGTCAGAATCAGGGGAAGTCATAACGGGGGAAAAAATGGCGGACCAATTGAACAAGTACTTTGGTTCGGTATTCACTGAGGAGGACACAAACAACCTTCCGGATATACAAGGGGTCGGAGGGTCTAGTAAGGAGGAGGAACTGAGGGAAATCCTTATTAGTCGGGAAATTGTGTTGGGGAAATTGATGGGATTGAAGGCCGATAATTCCCCAGGGCCTGATGGACTGCATCCCAGAGTACTTAAGGAGGTGGCCTTGGAAATAGTGGATGCATTGACAGCCATTTTCCAACATTCCATTGACTCTGGATCAGTTCCTATGGAGTGGAGGGTAGCCAATGTAACCCCACTTTTTAAAAAAGGAGGAAGAGAGAAAACAGGGAATTATAGACCGGTCAGCCTGACATCGGTAGTGGGTAAAATGATGGAATCAATTATTAAGGATATCGTAGCAGTGCATTTGTAAAGAGGTAATATGATCGGTCCAAGTCAGCATGGATTTGTGAAAGGGAAATCATGCTTGACAAATCTTCTGGAATTTTTTGAGGATGTTTCCAGTAGAGTGGACAAGGGAGAACCAGTTGATGTGGTATATTTGGACTTTCAGAAGGCTTTCGACAAGGTCCCACACAAGAGATTAATGTGCAAAGTTAAAGCACATGGGATTGGGTGTAGTGTGCTGAAATGGATTGTGAACTGGGTGTCAGACAGGAAGCAAAGAGTAGGAGTAAATGGGGACGTTTCAGAATGGCAGGCAGTGACTCGTGGGGTACCGCAAGGTTCTGTGCTGGGGCCCCAGCTGTTTACACTGCACATTAATGATTTAGACGAGGGGATTAAATGTAGTATCTCCAAATTTGCGGATGACACTAAGTTGGGTGGCAGTGTGAGCTGCGAGGAGGACGCTATTAGGCTGCAGATTGACTTGGATAGGTTTGGTGAGTGGGCAAATGCATGGCAGATGAAGTATAATGTGGATAAATGTGAGGTTATCCACTTTGGTGGTAAAAACAGAGAGACAGACTATTATCTGAATGGTGACAGATTAGGAAAAGGGGAGGTGCAAAGAGACCTGGGTGTCATGGTACATCAGTCATTGAAGTTTGGCATGCAGGTACAGCAGGCGGTTAAGAAATCAAATGGCATGTTGGCCTTCAAAGCGAGGGGATTTGAGTACAGGGGCAGGGAGGTGTTGCTCCAGTTGTACAGGGCCTTGGTGAGGCCACATCTGGAGTATTGTGTGCAGTTTTGGTCTCCTAACCTGAGGAAGGACATTTTTGCTATTGAGGGAGTGCAGCTAAGGTTCACCAGACTGATTCCCGGGATGGCGGGAATGACCGATCAAGAAAGACTGGATAAACTGGGCTTGTATTCACTGGAGTTAAGAAGAATGAGAGGGGACCTCATAGAAACGTTTAAAATTCTGACGGGGTTAGACAGGTTAGATGCAGGAAGAATGTTACCAATGTTGGGGAAGTCCAGAACCAGGGGACACAGTCTGAGGATAAGGGGGAAGCCATTTAGAACCGAGATGAGGAGAAATTTCTTCACCCAGAGAGTGGTGAAGCTGTGGAATTCTCTACCACAGAAAGTTGTTAAGGCCAATTCACTAAATATATTCAAAAAGGAGTTCGATGATCTCCTTACTACTAGGGGAATCAAAGGGTATGGTGAGAAAGCAGGAATGGGGTACTGAAGTTGCATGTTCAGCCATGAACTCATTGAATGGCGGTGCAGGCTAGAAGGGCCGAATGGCCTACTCCTGCACCTATTTTCTATGTTTCTATGTTTCTAAATCTCTTTTCTTCATATTAGTTTTTGTATCTAACAAATATTTTACACTGAGGGCTGCGTCTCCACGAATTTGTTAATTTAAACTATATAAGACAATCGCAAACACTTTTTTTCCCCATATAGGCAAACATTTAGTTTTTGCAGCTTTAGCTTTTGATAAAATCAAGCTGTCCTTTGTGAACTTAATACAGCTTATATTATGTTTCTTCCACCAACTTAATCAACAGTCAAGAAAGCTTCACGCAAACACGTTCATAAAGACAGACATTCACATCAAATTTGTATTCAATACAGCTTATCCTATGTTTCTTTCCAGGAACTTAAGGCATGCCATTTTCTGTCTAGGTACGTTTACCCCTCTACCAGATTCCATGTACAGTTTCCAAGCCCTTGGACCCCTCTAACGTCCTGCCGGGCTAACAACACTGCTTGCCTCCCGAATCTGGTTCCTCCACAATTAAAGTGTTTAGTTTTCATTTTTTCATCTTTCCTGCTAGCATTTATATTGGGGACCCTTTTGGCCCATATCTCAGAGACCCCCCATGTTCTTCATTTTATCCCATTGGCCAGTTTTTCCTAAATATCCTGCCCACCACCCGCCCTTTTAGGTTGTATTTCTTCTTTTTCAGCCAATACACCTATCCCCTAACTTGGTTTTCTTACATCCGTGGTTCGCTGTAACTTTGTTCTACAGACTACCCCCTTCTAGTTCTTTATACAGATTACCTCCTTCCCCGTCAATGATATAGCTGCAGCTGGTAAAAAAACACACTCACTGCCATTGCCAGCTGCCACATTATTAAGGTCAGAGGGTCTGCAACCAGCTCGCAGCGCCAATCATTGTGGTAAATGGAAGACCTCTCTTCCTCGAGGCGGACTTCCTGATATAGGCAATCGCCACCTCGCACTCACCTACATATAATGATCACAAAATCAAACAAACGAAAGCTTCTGATTCACTGGTTTTATTATTCTAATATGCTCGGGAAATGTTCTGATGAACACTTCGCACTACAAGAGTTCTACAAGCTGTTATACGATTTTTCCATATGTGCAACCCTCCTACAAAACCGATTGGCCTACGGCTCAGACTGGCTCTGAGTGGTTCTCCCCCACCGGTCCATCTCCCATCACATGTCTCCCTTCGAGAATGGCTTCAACTTTGCCTCAGTTTCTCTTGACGTGTTGATTGATCTTGCTTCCCAGGGTATGGCATCTTTCTAGGATTTTGATTCTCCACTGCCCTTGTGTTTTAGTACTGAGTGTATTTTTTCATCTTCTATTTTCTGTGCTTAGGGTCAATGCAATGTTGGCTACTTCTGATGGTTCATTAATCGTCAGGCATTGCTGCACCCCTCTTATTAACCCAATGTAAGCGAATGTATAAGCGTGCTTTACATACATAAGCGAGTTTTACATAATCGGTCAATATTACAATCCATTGCGTAAGACAGAGGAACTCCCGGTTCCTCAGAATCTTCTAATTCCCTGATACTTCTTACTCAAGTGTACTTTCCCCCCTCTTACAATCCCCCCTCATGGCCATTGGCTGTATCCCCAAGGTATGCCATTTCCCAATTAATTCCTCATGGGTGATTGTCCAGGGCTGTCCTTTGGCTTCGTAGCGCTACCTTCCGAGCTGCAGAAGCTACCTGTTGGCTTCCTCATCAATGTTGTACAAAATAAGTCCTTTCTGCCAGACTGTCTATAATTCCCATTATTCAATGTTTTATGTATAGTTCTGGCTAGGGTCTGCCTCCAATGTCACAATGACGAGTCAAGTTCCTACTGTCTCCATCGTTAGACACTGATCAGGAAACAGGGCCACGTTCTATTGGTCCAAAAGATAATGGGGGGCAGAGTCAGATCGGGAGACCAGTGCCTGCAACAGCCACACCAAGGTTTCACAATTTAAAATAACCAGAATTGTAAAACCCGTCATTGTTCCTACACTAAATTAAGCTTTATCTGACAATTAAAATATAGCGTCTCATTTCAGTACATGCAGTGCAAGCTCGTTATGACTGTTTTCCTTCAAAGTGGAGCGGTACGAGCGCTGTTTTTATGGGACACGTTAATGATCACCCTGTGAAAACAGTAGACATCAAACACACGGCACAAAGTAGATAAATATTTCTTGATACTTGTTAATTTTCACCACAAAGATCCATTTCCGTCCTAATAGAAAGACGGCTATTGAAAATTGGACCCGGGCTGTAATGGGTCTCTAGTTTTGACAGGAAACATTGCTTTGACTTTTTATTTTTTTAACAATAAATCTCCAAGGAATTTTCATCACCTCCTTCATCTCTATCCTGAATTTAGTTTGTGTAGCTGCATAAATACAAGTATTTGTACATGAACTCAAATACATGAGCATAAAACCAGTTTCAGCGGCAATATACGAAGGGGCGGAAAAATCGCCTCGGTAATGCACGGTGGTTTTCAATTTGGTATTTAAAACAGTAACTTTAGTTGTCAGCCACAACAGTATAAAACTGCCTGAAATAGTGAACAATAAAATGATGGATCTCCTTCGGTTCTCCATCTCTGGATCGCTCTGATTCTCACTGCCATGACCCCGGAGTCCCCTGCGGGCTCTAGTGGCCACTAAAATACGCCTAACTATCAAACAATTAAACAGTACTATCAGAGCAAATGCAAGCCAATTAAAACAAGCACTTTGCATCCAGGTCAACACTACACCTAGAGGCGATGAAAAAAAGTTCACTCTTGTGCGGCAACCCCACTGAACATTTTTAATTATTCTCTCAGGTCCAAATCCAAACCAGAAAATTAGGCTCTTTAAACTGATCACGACAGAGACAGTTGTTATAACCGCGGCCGCAGTTCTTACTGTGCAATACTTTGCTTTAAACTTCTCGCAGCATATCGATACAAATCGGTCAAATGTGAACGAGACTGTAAACCACACCGACCAATACAAGGCTACACATTGCACGTATATAATCATCTTACAAACAACAGTGTAGGACAGGAATGAATGTGGGAAATGATAACGTAAAATGCGGTTCACTAATATATTGATGATCATGACCAGTAGATCTGCTGTTGCCATGGCCACCATGTAGACAGAGACACATTTGCAAAGGCCGCAATTTCCCCTGAGGAGAATCATGATTGTCAGTAGGTTCGCTGTAAGAAAGAGGGACAAGCTGTCAGTAACGGAATAACCCAGGTAAATCTCACAGTATATTGTGGGGCAATGTTCAGATCTGTCCCTACTTTATCGCTAATGTACGCGAGAAGTGAGGACATTTTATTTAAAACATTCAACAAAGAGCGACTAGAAATCCGCCGTCCTACCTGCATAATTCAGTCAAGAATTAAATATAATTCAAGGCAATGAATGGAATACTGAAATAAAACATTCAGCTGAGGAAAAAAGCCAAACGCTGCCAACCGGAGCTGATGCACCTCCCTGAGCTGTAATTATTTCTCAAAATACCTTTCAAAGTCCCGTGCTGGAAGCAGGTAGTTGCAGATCGAGGAAATATCAACTTAATGCAAACAGAAAACAAAGGTGCAAATGGGATGACTATTATCAGCACTGATCAAAACATTCTCTCGTGAACTCTATACTGTTGGAGGGGACGGGGAATCAGCGTCATCCTCCATCAGTATAGGGAGGGAATGCTGAGGGGCCGCTGGAAATGACTTTCCGAACAGAACGGCGCTTCACGGGCCCCGCTGACTGGTCGGATTCCCGCTGAAATTCACCAGTTGATCTAGACGAATAAATGACTGCAATTAGGACATTCTCGGATACTGTTACATGTTAATTTCGAGTGAGATAGTGAACAGGTACAAGGCAACATGACATATTGACGTACCGGGAATGCCAAAGGCTGCGAGAATATGGTAGTAAATGTCCCTTATCTGTACAATTGTTGGCCGCACCATTCTTTTGAAGATTTGAGTGGATTTTCTGCGGCTTTACGATTCCAACTGGAGTGTATCTGAGCTCCATCAATGCTCTCCCTTTATAAAACATTCTCCGTCCAAATAACAAAATCCGGTTATATAAGCATTGGCGTTAGTTACAGTCACTTAACAAACAAGTGGAAAAGTACCGCTTCAGTGCAATGGGGACATTGAACAGCTCAGTTCATGAAACTGCTACTGTTAAAATCAATGAACGGAAATTAATTGCAGAGGGTGCAATTTGTGTATGAGCCGTAAACCCTGATGGGAATAATCCCCCCCCCCCCGCCCCCGCATTTGCAGTAGGTTGTTGGAGCCTCAAAATAATTCGTTACAAACTCAACTCAACGAATACATGATTAAAAACGGTTGTGTACTGTAAGGATGACTGGGAAGGACCATGCTCTAACATTACTGGTGGTGATCCGACACTAACATTACTGGTGGTGATCCTACTCTCACATTACTGGTGGTGATCCTACTCTCACATTACTGGTGGTGATCCTACTCTAACATTACTGGTGGTGAGCCTACTCTAACATTACTGGTGGTGATCCTAGTCTCACATTACTGGTGGTGATCCGACTCGAACATTACTGATGGTGATCCTAATCTAACATTACTGGTGGTGATCCTACTCTCATATTACTGGTGGTGATCCTACTCTCACATTGCCGGTGGTGATCCTACTCTCACATTAATGGTGGGGATCCTACTCTAACATTACTGGTGGTGATCCTACTCTAACATTACTTGTGGTGATCCTACTCTCACATTACTGGTGGTGATCCTATTCTAACATTACTGGTGGTGATCCTACTCTCACATTACTGGTGGTGATCCTACTCTAACATTACTGGTGGTGATCCTACTCTAACATTACTGGTGGTGATCCAACTCTAACATTACTGCTGGTGATCCTACTCTAACATTACTGGTGGTGACCCTACTCTAACATTACTGGTGGTGATCCTACTCTCACGTTACTGGTGGTGACCCTACTCTAACATTACTGGTGGTGATCCTACTCTCACGTTACTGGTTGTGATCCTACTCTAACATTACTGGTGGTGATCCTACTCTAACATTACTGGTGGTGATCCGACTCTAACATTACTGGTGGTGACCCTACTCTCACATTACTGGTGGTGACCCTACTCTCACATTACTGGTGGTGATCCTACCCTCACATTACTGATGGTGACCCTACTCTAACATTACTGGTGGTGACCCTACTCTCACATTACTGGTGGTGATCCTACTCTTACATTATTGGTGGTGATCCTACTCAAACATTACTGGTGGTGACCCTACTCTAACATTACTGGAGGTGATACTACTCTCACATTACTGGTGGTGATCCTACTCTAACATTACTGTTGGTGATCCTACTCTAACATTACTGGTGGTGATCCTACTCTAACATTACTGGTGGTGACCCTACTCTCACATTACTGGTGGTGATCCTACTCTTACATTATTGGTGGTGATCCTACTCAAACATTACTGGTGGTGACCCTACTCTAACATTACTGGTGATGATCCTACTCTCACATTACTGGTGGTGATCCTATTCTAACATTACTGGAGGTGATACTACTCTCACATTACTGGTGGTTATCCTACTCTCACATTACTGGTGGTGACCCTCCACTAACATTACTGGCGGTGATACTACTCTAACATTACTGGTGGTGACCCTACTCTCACATTACTGGTGGTGATCCGATTCTAACATTACTGGTGGTGATCCTACTCTAACATTACTGGTGGTGATCCTACTCTCACATTACTGGTGGTGATCCTACACTCACATTACTGGTGGTGATCCTACTCTCACATTACTGGTGGTGATCCTACTCTCACATTACTGGTGGTGATCCTACTCTCACATTACTGGTGGTGACCCTACTCTCACATTACTGGTGGTGATCCTACTCTAACATTACTGGTGGTGATCCTACTCTAACATTACTGGTGGTGATCCTACTCTAACATTACTTGTGCTGACCCAAACTAACATTACTGGTGGTGATCCTACTCTAACATTACTGGTGGTGATCCTACTCTAACATTACTGGTGGTGATCCTACTCTAACATTACTGGTGGTGATCCTTCTCTAACATTACTGGTGGTGATCCTATTCTATCATTACTGGTGGTGATACTACGCTTACATTACTGGTGGTGATCCTACTCTCACATTACTGGTGGTGATCCTATTCTAACATTACTGGTGGTGATCCTACTCTCACATTACTGGTGGTGATCCTACACTCACATTACTGGTGGTGATCCTACTCTCACATTACTGGTGGTGATCCTACTCTCACATTACTGGTGGTGACCCTACTCTCACATTACTGGTGGCGATCCGACTCTCACATTACTGGTGGTGATCCTAATCTCACATGACTGGTGATGACCCTACACTAACATTACTGGTGGTGATACTACTCTAACATTACTGGTGGTGACCCTATTCTAACATTACTGGTGGTGACCCTACTCTCACATTACTGGTGGTGACCCTACTCTAACATTACTGGTGGTGATCCTACTCTAACATTACTGGTGGTGACCCTACTCTAACATTACTGGTGGTGATCCTACTCTAACATTACTGGTGGTGATACTACTATCTCATTACTGGTGGTGACCCTATTCTAACATTACTGGTGGTGACCCTACTCTAACATTACTGGTGGTGACCCGACTCTAACATTACTGGTGGTGACCCTACTCTAACATTACTGGTGGTGACCCTACTCTTACATTACTGGTGGTTATCCTACGCTAACATTACTGGTGGTGATCCTACTCTAACATTACTGGTGGTGACCCTACTCTCACATTACTGGTGGTGACCCTACTCTAACATTACTGGTGGTGATCCTACTCTCACATTACTGGTGGTGATCCTACTCTCACATTACTGGTGGTGATCCTACTCTCATATTACGGGTGGTGATCCTACTCTAACATTACTGGTGGTGATCCGACTCTCACATTACTGGTGGTGATCCTACTCTCACATTACTGGTGGTGATCCTAATCTAACATTACTGGTGGTGATCCTACTCTAACGTTACTGGTGGTGATACTACTCTCACATTACTGGTGGTGACCCTACTCTCACATTACTGGTGGTGATCCTACTCTAACATTACTGGTGGTGATCCTAGTCTCACATTACTGGTGGTGATCCTACTCTAACATTACTGGTGGTGATCCTACTCTCACATTACTGGTGGTGATCCTACTCTCACATTACTGGTGGTGATCCTACACTCACATTACTGGTGGTGATCCTACTCTCACATTACTGGTGGTGATCCTACTCTCACATTACTGGTGGTGACCCTACTCTCACATTACTGGTGGTGATCCGACTCTCACATTACTGGTGGTGACCCTACTCTCACATTACTGGTGGTTATCCTACTCTCACATTACTGGTGGTGATCCTACTCTCACATTACTGGTGGTGATCCTACTCTAACATTACTGGTGGTGATCCTACTCTCACATTACTGGTGGTGACCCTACTCTAACATTACTGGTGGTGATCCTACTCTCACATTACTGGTGGTGATCCTACTCTCACATTACTGGTGTTGATCCTACTCTCACATTACTGGTGGTGATCCTACTCTCACATTACTGGTGGTGATCCTACTCTCACATTACTGGTGGTGACCCTACTCTCACATTACTGGTGGTGATCCTACTCTAACATTACTGGTGGTGATCCTACTCTAACATTACTGGTGGTGATCCTACTCTAACATTACTTGTGCTGACCCAAACTAACATTACTGGTGGTGATCCTACTCTAACATTACTGGTGGTGATCCTACTCTAACATTACTGGTGGTGATCCTACTCTCACATTACTGGTGGTGATCCTACTCTAACATTACTTGTGCTGACCCAAACTAACATTACTGGTGGTGATCCTACTCTAACATTATTGGTGGTGATCCTACTCTAACATTAAAGGTGGTGATCCTACTCTAACATTACTCGTGGTGATCCTACTCTCACATTACTGGTGGTGATCCTACTCTCACATTACTGGTATTGATCCTACTCTCACATTACTGGTGGTGATCCTACTCTCACATTACTGGTGGTGATCCTACTCTCACATTACTGGTGGTGACCCTACTCTCACATTACTGGTGGTGATCCTACTCTCACATTACTGGTATTGATCCTACTCTCACATTACTGGTGGTGATCCTACTCTCACATTACTGGTGGTGATCCGACTCTCACATTACTGGTGTTGATCCTACTCTCACATTACTGGTGGTGATCCTACTCTAACATTACTGTTGGTGATCCTACTCTCACATTACTGGTGGTGACCCTACTCTCACATTACTGGTGGTGATCCTACTCTCACATTACTGGTGGTGATCTACTCTCACATGACTGGTGGTGATCCTACTCTAACATTACTGATGGTGACCCTACTCTCACATTATTGGTGGTGATCCTACTATCACATTACTGGTGGTGATCCTATTCTAACATTACTGGTGGTGATCCTACTCTCACATTACTGGTTGTGATCCTAATCTAACATTACTGGTTGTGACACTATTCTAACATTACTGGTGGTGATCCTACTCTAACATTACTGGTGGTGATCCTACTCGAACATTACTGGTGGTGATCCTACTCTCACATTACTGGTGGTGACCTTACACTAACATTACTGGTGGTGATACTACTCTCACATTACTGGTGGTGATCCTACTCGAACATTACTGCTGGGGATCCTACTCTAACATTAATGGTGGTGATCCTACTCTCACATTACTGGTGGTGATCCTACTCGAACATTACTGATTGTGATCCTACTCTAACATTACTGGTGGTGATCCTACTCTAACATTATTGGTGGTGATCCTACTCTAACATTACTGGTGGTGATCCTACTCTAACATTACTGGTGGTGATCCTATTCTAACATTACTGGTGGTGATCCTACTCTCACATTACTGGTGGTGACCCTACTCTAACATTACTGGTGGTGACCCTATTCTAACATTACTGGTGGTGACCCTACTCTAAGATTACTGGTGGTGATCCTACTCTCACATTACTGGTGGTGATCCTACTCTCACATTACTTTTGGTGATCCTATTCTAACATTCCTGGTGGTGATCCTACTCTAACATTACTGGTGGTGATCCTACTCTCACATTACTGATGGTGATCCTACTCTAACATTACTGGTGGTGATCCTACTCTCACATTACTGGTGGTGATCCTACTCTAACATTACTGGTGGTGATCCTACTCTAACATTACTGGTGGTGATCCTAATCTCACATGGCTGGTGATGACCCTACACTAACATTACTGGTGGTGAACCTACTCTAACATTACTTGTGCTGACCCAAACTAACATTACTGGTGGTGATCCTACTCTAACATTACTGGTGGTGATCCTACTCTAACATTACTGGTGGTGACCCGACTCTAACATTACTGGTGGTGACCCTACTCTAACATTACTGGTGGTGACCCTACTCTAACATTACTGGTGGTGATCCTACGCTAACATTACTGGTGGTGATCCTACTCTAACATTACTGGTGGTGAACCTACTCTAACATTACTGGTGGTGACCCTACTCTAACATTACTGGTGGTGACCCTACTCTAACATTACTGGTGGTGATCCTACTCTCACATTACTGGTGGTGATCCTACTCTCACATTACTGGTGGTGATCCTACTCTCATATTACGGGTGGTGATCCTACTCTCACATTACTGGTGGTGATCCGACTCTCACATTACTGGTAGTGATCCTACTCTCACATTACTGGTGGTGATCCTACTCTAACATTACTGGTGGTGATCCTACACTAACATTACTGGTGGTGATCCTACTCTCACATTACTGGTGGTGATCCTATTCTAACATTACTGGTGGTGATCCTACTCTCACATTACTGGTGGTGATCCTACTCTAACATTACTGGTGGTGATCCTACTCTAACATTACTGGTGGTGAACCTACTCTAACATTACTTGTGCTGACCCAAACTAACATTACTGGTGGTGATTCTACTTTAACATTACTGGTGGTGATCCTACTCTAACATTACTGGTGGTGATCCTACTCTAACATTACTGGTGGTGATCCTATTCTAACATTACAGGTGGTGATACTACGCCAACATTACTGGTGGTGATCCTACTCTCACATTACTGGTGGTGATCCTATTCTAACTTTACTGGTGGTGATCCTACTCTCACATTAGTGGTGGTGATCCTACACTCACATTACTGGTGGTGATACTACTCTCACGTTACTGGTGGTGATCCTACTCTAACATTACTGGTGGTGATCCTACTCTCACATTACTGGTGGTGACCCTACTCTAACATTACTGGTGGTGATCCTACTCTCACATTACTGGTGGTGATCCTACTCTAACATTACTGGTGGTGATCCTACTCTCACATTACTGGTGGTGATCCTACTCTCACATTACTGGTGTTGATCCTACTCTCACATTACTGGTGGTGATTCTACTCTCACATTACTGGTGGTGACCCTACCCTCACATTACTGGTGGTGATCCTACTCTCAGATTACTGGTGTTGATCCTACTCTCACATTACTGGTGGTGATCCTACTCTCACATTACTGGTGGTGATCCGACTCTCACATTACTGGTGTTGATCCTACTCTCACATTACTGGTGGTGATCCTACTCTAACATTACTGTTGGTGATCCTACTCTCACATTAATGGTGGTGACCATACTCTCACATTACTGGTGGTGATCCTACTCTCACATTACTGGTGGTGATCTACTCTCACATTACTGGTGGTGATCCTACTCTAACATTACTGATGGTGATCCTACTCTCACATTATTGGTGGTGATCCTACTATCACATTACTGGTGGTTATCCTATTTTAACATTACTGGTGGTGATCCTACACTCACATTACTGGTGGTGATCCTAATCTAACATTACTGGTTGTGACACTACTCTAACATTACTGGTGGTGATCCTACTCTAACATTACTGGTGGTGATCCTACGTGAACATTACTGGTGGTGATCCTACTCTCACATTATTGGTGGTGACCCTACACTAACATTACTGGTGGTGATACTGCTCTCACATTACTGGTGGTGATCCTACTCGAACATTACTGCTGGTGATCCTACTCTAACATTAATGGTGGTGATCCTACTCTCACATTACTGGGGGTGATCCTACTCGAACATTACTGATGGTGATCCTACTCTAACATTACTGGTGGTGACCCTACTCTAACATTACTCGTGGTGAACCTACTCTAACATTACTGGTAGTGATTCTACTCTAACATTACTTGTGCTGACACAAACTAACATTACTGGTGGTGATCCTACTCTAACATTACTGGTGGTGATCCTACTCTCACATTACTGGTGGTGATCCTACTCTAACATTACTGGTGGTGATCCTACTCTAACATTACTGGTGGTGATCCTACTCTCACATTACTGGTGGTGATCCTATTCTAACATTACTGGTGGTGATCCTACTCTCACATTACTGGTGGTGATCCGACTCTAACATTACTGGTGGTGATCCTACTCTAACATTACTGGTGGTGATTCTACTCTAACATTACTTGTGCTGACCCAAACTAACATTACTGGTGGTGATCCTACTCTCACATTACTGGTGGTGATCCTACTCTAACATTACTGGTGGTGATCCTACTCTAACATTACATGTGGTGATTCTACTCTGACATTACTTGTGCTGACCCAAACTAACATTACTGGTGGTGATCCTACTCTAACATTACTGGTGGTGATCCTACTCTAACATTACTGGTGGTGATCCTACTCTAACATTACTGGTGGTGATCCTATTCTAACATTACTGGTGGTGATACTACGCTAACATTACCGGTGGTGATCCTACTCTCACATTACTGGTGGTGATCCTATTCTAACATTACTGGTGGTGATCCTACTCTCACATTAGTGGTGGTGATCCTACACTCACATTACTGGTGGTGATCCTACTCTCACGTTACTGGTGGTGATCCTACTCTAACATTACTGGTGGTGATCCTACTCTCACATTACTGGTGGTGACCCTACTCTAACATTACTGGTGGTGACCTACTCTCACATTACTGGTGGTGATCCTACTCTAACATTACTGGTGGTGATCCTACTCTCACATTACTGGTGGTGATCCTACTCTCACATTACTGGTGTTGATCCTACTCTCACATTACTGGTGGTGATTCTACTCTCACATTACTGGTGGTGACCCTACTCTCACATTACTGGTGGTGATCCTACTCTAACATTACTGTTGGTGATCCTACTCTCACATTAATGGTGGTGACCATACTCTCACATTACTGGTGGTGATCCTACTCTCACATTACTGGTGGTGATCTACTCTCACATTACTGGTGGTGATCCTACTCTAACATTACTGATGGTGATCCTACTCTCACATTATTGGTGGTGATCCTACTATCACATTACTGGTGGTTATCCTATTTTAACATTACTGGTGGTGATCCTACACTCACATTACTGGTGGTGATCCTAATCTAACATTACTGGTTGTGACACTACTCTAACATTACTGGTGGTGATCCTACTCTAACATTACTGGTGGTGATCCTACGTGAACATTACTGGTGGTGATCCTACTCTCACATTATTGGTGGTGACCCTACACTAACATTACTGGTGGTGATACTGCTCTCACATTACTGGTGGTGATCCTACTCGAACATTACTGCTGGTGATCCTACTCTAACATTAATGGTGGTGATCCTACTCTCACATTACTGGGGGTGATCCTACTCGAACATTACTGATGGTGATCCTACTCTAACATTACTGGTGGTGACCCTACTCTAACATTACTCGTGGTGAACCTACTCTAACATTACTGGTAGTGATTCTACTCTAACATTACTTGTGCTGACACAAACTAACATTACTGGTGGTGATCCTACTCTAACATTACTGGTGGTGATCCTACTCTCACATTACTGGTGGTGATCCTACTCTAACATTACTGGTGGTGATCCTACTCTAACATTACTGGTGGTGATCCTACTCTCACATTACTGGTGGTGATCCTATTCTAACATTACTGGTGGTGATCCTACTCTCACATTACTGGTGGTGATCCGACTCTAACATTACTGGTGGTGATCCTACTCTAACATTACTGGTGGTGATTCTACTCTAACATTACTTGTGCTGACCCAAACTAACATTACTGGTGGTGATCCTACTCTCACATTACTGGTGGTGATCCTACTCTAACATTACTGGTGGTGATCCTACTCTAACATTACATGTGGTGATTCTACTCTGACATTACTTGTGCTGACCCAAACTAACATTACTGGTGGTGATCCTACTCTAACATTACTGGTGGTGATCCTACTCTAACATTACTGGTGGTGATCCTACTCTAACATTACTGGTGGTGATCCTATTCTAACATTACTGGTGGTGATACTACGCTAACATTACCGGTGGTGATCCTACTCTCACATTACTGGTGGTGATCCTATTCTAACATTACTGGTGGTGATCCTACTCTCACATTAGTGGTGGTGATCCTACACTCACATTACTGGTGGTGATCCTACTCTCACGTTACTGGTGGTGATCCTACTCTAACATTACTGGTGGTGATCCTACTCTCACATTACTGGTGGTGACCCTACTCTAACATTACTGGTGGTGACCTACTCTCACATTACTGGTGGTGATCCTACTCTAACATTACTGGTGGTGATCCTACTCTCACATTACTGGTGGTGATCCTACTCTCACATTACTGGTGTTGATCCTACTCTCACATTACTGGTGGTGATTCTACTCTCACATTACTGGTGGTGACCCTACTCTCACATTACTGGTGGTGATCCTACTCTTAGATTACTGGTGTTGATCCTACTCTCACATTACTGGTGGTGATCCTATTCTAACATTACTGGTGGTGATCCTACTCTAACATTACTGGTGGTGATTCTACTCTAACATTACTTGTGCTGACCCAAACTAACATTACTGGTGGTGATCCTACTCTCACATTACTGGTGGTGATCCTACTCTAACATTACTGGTGGTGATCCTACTCTAACATTAATGGTGGTGATTCTACTCTAACATTACTTGTGCTGACCCAAACTAACATTACTGGTGGTGATCCTACTCTAACATTACTGGTGGTGATCCTACTCTAACATTACTGGTGGTGATCCTACTCTAACATTACTGGTGGTGATCCTATTCTAACATTACTGATGGTGATCCTACTCCAACATTACTGGTGGTGATCCTACTCTCACATTACTGGTGGTGATCCTATTCTAACATTACTGGTGGTGATCCTACTCTCACATTACTGGTGGTGATCCGACTCTCACATTACTGGTGTTGATCCTACTCTCACATTACTGGTGGTGATCCTACTCTAACATTACTGTTGGTGATCCTACTCTCACATTAATGGTGGTGACCCTACTCTCACATTACTGGTGGTGATCCTACTCTCACATTACTGGTGGTGATCTACTCTAACATTACTGATGGTGATCCTACTCTAACATTACTGATGGTGATCCTACTCTCACAATATTGGTGGTGATCCTACTATCACATTACTGGTGGTGATCCTATTCTAACATTACTGGTGGTGATCCTACACTCACATTACTGGTGGTGATCCTAATCTAACATTACTGGTTGTGACACTACTCTAACATTACTGGTGGTGATCCTACTCTAACATTACTGGTGGTGATCCTACGTGAACATTACTGGTGGTGATCCTACTCTCACATTATTGGTGGTGACCCTGCACTAACATTACTGGTGGTGATACTGCTCTCACATTACTGGTGGTGATCCTACTCGAACATTACTGCTGGTGATCCTACTCTAACATTAATGGTGGTGATCCTACTCTCACATTACTGGTGGTGATCCTACTCGAACATTACTGATGGTGATCCTACTCTAACATTACTGGTGGTGACCCTACTCTAACATTACTCGTGGTGACCCTACTCTAACATTACTGGTAGTGACCCTACTCTAACAATACTGGTGGTGACCCTACTCTAACATTACTGGTGGTGATCCTACTCGAACATTACTGCTGGTGATCCTACTCTAACATTAATGGTGGTGATCCTACTCTCACATTACTGGGGGTGATCCTACTCGAACATTACTGATGGTGATCCTACTCTAACATTACTGGTGGTGACCCTACTCTAACATTACTCGTGGTGAACCTACTCTAACATTACTGGTAGTGATTCTACTCTAACATTACTTGTGCTGACACAAACTAACATTACTGGTGGTGATCCTACTCTAACATTACTGGTGGTGATCCTACTCTCACATTACTGGTGGTGATCCTACTCTAACATTACTGGTGGTGATCCTACTCTAACATTACTGGTGGTGATCCTACTCTCACATTACTGGTGGTGATCCTATTCTAACATTACTGGTGGTGATCCTACTCTCACATTACTGGTGGTGATCCGACTCTAACATTACTGGTGGTGATCCTACTCTAACATTACTGGTGGTGATTCTACTCTAACATTACTTGTGCTGACCCAAACTAACATTACTGGTGGTGATCCTACTCTCACATTACTGGTGGTGATCCTACTCTAACATTACTGGTGGTGATCCTACTCTAACATTACATGTGGTGATTCTACTCTGACATTACTTGTGCTGACCCAAACTAACATTACTGGTGGTGATCCTACTCTAACATTACTGGTGGTGATCCTACTCTAACATTACTGGTGGTGATCCTACTCTAACATTACTGGTGGTGATCCTATTCTAACATTACTGGTGGTGATACTACGCTAACATTACCGGTGGTGATCCTACTCTCACATTACTGGTGGTGATCCTATTCTAACATTACTGGTGGTGATCCTACTCTCACATTAGTGGTGGTGATCCTACACTCACATTACTGGTGGTGATCCTACTCTCACGTTACTGGTGGTGATCCTACTCTAACATTACTGGTGGTGATCCTACTCTCACATTACTGGTGGTGACCCTACTCTAACATTACTGGTGGTGACCTACTCTCACATTACTGGTGGTGATCCTACTCTAACATTACTGGTGGTGATCCTACTCTCACATTACTGGTGGTGATCCTACTCTCACATTACTGGTGTTGATCCTACTCTCACATTACTGGTGGTGATTCTACTCTCACATTACTGGTGGTGACCCTACTCTCACATTACTGGTGGTGATCCTACTCTTAGATTACTGGTGTTGATCCTACTCTCACATTACTGGTGGTGATCCTATTCTAACATTACTGGTGGTGATCCTACTCTAACATTACTGGTGGTGATTCTACTCTAACATTACTTGTGCTGACCCAAACTAACATTACTGGTGGTGATCCTACTCTCACATTACTGGTGGTGATCCTACTCTAACATTACTGGTGGTGATCCTACTCTAACATTAATGGTGGTGATTCTACTCTAACATTACTTGTGCTGACCCAAACTAACATTACTGGTGGTGATCCTACTCTAACATTACTGGTGGTGATCCTACTCTAACATTACTGGTGGTGATCCTACTCTAACATTACTGGTGGTGATCCTATTCTAACATTACTGATGGTGATCCTACTCCAACATTACTGGTGGTGATCCTACTCTCACATTACTGGTGGTGATCCTATTCTAACATTACTGGTGGTGATCCTACTCTCACATTACTGGTGGTGATCCGACTCTCACATTACTGGTGTTGATCCTACTCTCACATTACTGGTGGTGATCCTACTCTAACATTACTGTTGGTGATCCTACTCTCACATTAATGGTGGTGACCCTACTCTCACATTACTGGTGGTGATCCTACTCTCACATTACTGGTGGTGATCTACTCTAACATTACTGATGGTGATCCTACTCTAACATTACTGATGGTGATCCTACTCTCACAATATTGGTGGTGATCCTACTATCACATTACTGGTGGTGATCCTATTCTAACATTACTGGTGGTGATCCTACACTCACATTACTGGTGGTGATCCTAATCTAACATTACTGGTTGTGACACTACTCTAACATTACTGGTGGTGATCCTACTCTAACATTACTGGTGGTGATCCTACGTGAACATTACTGGTGGTGATCCTACTCTCACATTATTGGTGGTGACCCTGCACTAACATTACTGGTGGTGATACTGCTCTCACATTACTGGTGGTGATCCTACTCGAACATTACTGCTGGTGATCCTACTCTAACATTAATGGTGGTGATCCAACTCTCACATTACTGGTGGTGATCCTACTCGAACATTACTGATGGTGATCCTACTCTAACATTACTGGTGGTGACCCTACTCTAACATTACTCGTGGTGACCCTACTCTAACATTGCTGGTAGTGACCCTACTCTAACAATACTGGTGGTGACCCTACTCTAACATTACAGGTGGTGATCCTACTCGAACATTACTGCTGGTGATCCTACTCTAACATTAATGGTGGTGATCCTACTCTCACATTACTGGGGGTGATCCTACTCGAACATTACTGATGGTGATCCTACTCTAACATTACTGGTGGTGACCCTACTCTAACATTACTCGTGGTGAACCTACTCTAACATTACTGGTAGTGATTCTACTCTAACATTACTTGTGCTGACACAAACTAACATTACTGGTGGTGATCCTACTCTAACATTACTGGTGGTGATCCTACTCTCACATTACTGGTGGTGATCCTACTCTAACATTACTGGTGGTGATCCTACTCTAACATTACTGGTGGTGATCCTACTCTCACATTACTGGTGGTGATCCTATTCTAACATTACTGGTGGTGATCCTACTCTCACATTACTGGTGGTGATCCGACTCTAACATTACTGGTGGTGATCCTACTCTAACATTACTGGTGGTGATTCTACTCTAACATTACTTGTGCTGACCCAAACTAACATTACTGGTGGTGATCCTACTCTCACATTACTGGTGGTGATCCTACTCTAACATTACTGGTGGTGATCCTACTCTAACATTACATGTGGTGATTCTACTCTGACATTACTTGTGCTGACCCAAACTAACATTACTGGTGGTGATCCTACTCTAACATTACTGGTGGTGATCCTACTCTAACATTACTGGTGGTGATCCTACTCTAACATTACTGGTGGTGATCCTATTCTAACATTACTGGTGGTGATACTACGCTAACATTACCGGTGGTGATCCTACTCTCACATTACTGGTGGTGATCCTATTCTAACATTACTGGTGGTGATCCTACTCTCACATTAGTGGTGGTGATCCTACACTCACATTACTGGTGGTGATCCTACTCTCACGTTACTGGTGGTGATCCTACTCTAACATTACTGGTGGTGATCCTACTCTCACATTACTGGTGGTGACCCTACTCTAACATTACTGGTGGTGACCTACTCTCACATTACTGGTGGTGATCCTACTCTAACATTACTGGTGGTGATCCTACTCTCACATTACTGGTGGTGATCCTACTCTCACATTACTGGTGTTGATCCTACTCTCACATTACTGGTGGTGATTCTACTCTCACATTACTGGTGGTGACCCTACTCTCACATTACTGGTGGTGATCCTACTCTTAGATTACTGGTGTTGATCCTACTCTCACATTACTGGTGGTGATCCTATTCTAACATTACTGGTGGTGATCCTACTCTAACATTACTGGTGGTGATTCTACTCTAACATTACTTGTGCTGACCCAAACTAACATTACTGGTGGTGATCCTACTCTCACATTACTGGTGGTGATCCTACTCTAACATTACTGGTGGTGATCCTACTCTAACATTAATGGTGGTGATTCTACTCTAACATTACTTGTGCTGACCCAAACTAACATTACTGGTGGTGATCCTACTCTAACATTACTGGTGGTGATCCTACTCTAACATTACTGGTGGTGATCCTACTCTAACATTACTGGTGGTGATCCTATTCTAACATTACTGATGGTGATCCTACTCCAACATTACTGGTGGTGATCCTACTCTCACATTACTGGTGGTGATCCTATTCTAACATTACTGGTGGTGATCCTACTCTCACATTACTGGTGGTGATCCGACTCTCACATTACTGGTGTTGATCCTACTCTCACATTACTGGTGGTGATCCTACTCTAACATTACTGTTGGTGATCCTACTCTCACATTAATGGTGGTGACCCTACTCTCACATTACTGGTGGTGATCCTACTCTC
This sequence comes from Pristiophorus japonicus, assembly GCF_044704955.1. Classification (NCBI taxonomy): domain Eukaryota; kingdom Metazoa; phylum Chordata; class Chondrichthyes; family Pristiophoridae; genus Pristiophorus; species Pristiophorus japonicus. The sequence continues at coordinate 1,084,801 of NW_027250777.1, forward strand.
ACATTACTGGTGGTGATCTACTCTAACATTACTGATGGTGATCCTACTCTAACATTACTGATGGTGATCCTACTCTCACAATATTGGTGGTGATCCTACTATCACATTACTGGTGGTGATCCTATTCTAACATTACTGGTGGTGATCCTACACTCACATTACTGGTGGTGATCCTAATCTAACATTACTGGTTGTGACACTACTCTAACATTACTGGTGGTGATCCTACTCTAACATTACTGGTGGTGATCCTACGTGAACATTACTGGTGGTGATCCTACTCTCACATTATTGGTGGTGACCCTGCACTAACATTACTGGTGGTGATACTGCTCTCACATTACTGGTGGTGATCCTACTCGAACATTACTGCTGGTGATCCTACTCTAACATTAATGGTGGTGATCCTACTCTCACATTACTGGTGGTGATCCTACTCGAACATTACTGATGGTGATCCTACTCTAACATTACTGGTGGTGACCCTACTCTAACATTACTCGTGGTGACCCTACTCTAACATTACTGGTAGTGACCCTACTCTAACAATACTGGTGGTGACCCTACTCTAACATTACTGGTGGTGATCCTACTCTAACATTACTGGTGGTGACCCTAATCTAACATTATTGGTGGTGATCCTACACTAACATTACTGGTGGTGATCCTACACTAACATTACTGGTGGTGATCCTACTCTCACATTACTGGTGGTGATCCTATTCTAACATTACTGGTGGTGATCCTACTCTCATATTACTGGTGGTGATCCTACTCTCATATTATTGGTGGTGACCCTACTCTAACATTACTGGTGGTGACCCTACTCTAACTTTACTGGTGGTGACCCTACTCTCACATTACTGGTGGTGAACCTACTGTAACATTACTGGTGGTGACCCTACTCGAACATTACTGGTGGTGATCCGCCTCGAACATTACTGGTGGTGATCCTACTCTAACATTACTGGTGGTGATCCTACTCTAACATTACTGGTGGTGATCCTACTCTAACATTACTGGTGGTGATCCTATTCTAACATTACTGGTGGTGATACTACGCTAACATTACCGGTGGTGATCCTACTCTCACATTACTGGTGGTGATCCTATTCTAACATTACTGTTGGTGATCCTACTCTCACATTAGTGGTGGTGATCCTACACTCACATTACTGGTGGTGATCCTACTCTCACGTTACTGGTGGTGATCCTACTCTAACATTACTGGTGGTGATCCTACTCTCACATTACTGGTGGTGACCCTACTCTAACATTACTGGTGGTGACCTACTCTCACATTACTGGTGGTGATCCTACTCTAACATTACTGGTGGTGATCCTACTCTCACATTACTGGTGGTGATCCTACTCTCACATTACTGGTGTTGATCCTACTCTCACATTACTGGTGGTGATTCTACTCTCACATTACTGGTGGTGACCCTACTCTCACATTACTGGTGGTGATCCTACTCTTAGATTACTGGTGTTGATCCTACTCTCACATTACTGGTGGTGATCCTATTCTAACATTACTGGTGGTGATCCTACTCTAACATTACTGGTGGTGATTCTACTCTAACATTACTTGTGCTGACCCAAACTAACATTACTGGTGGTGATCCTACACTCACATTACTGGTGGTGATCCTACTCTAACATTACTGGTGGTGATCCTACTCTAACATTAATGGTGGTGATTCTACTCTAACATTACTTGTGCTGACCCAAACTAACATTACTGGTGGTGATCCTACTCTAACATTACTGGTGGTGATCCTACTCTAACATTACTGGTGGTGATCCTACTCTAACATTACTGGTGGTGATCCTATTCTAACATTACTGATGGTGATCCTACTCCAACATTACTGGTGGTGATCCTACTCTCACATTACTGGTGGTGATCCTATTCTAACATTACTGGTGGTGATCCTACTCTCACATTACTGGTGGTGATCCGACTCTCACATTACTGGTGTTGATCCTACTCTCACATTACTGGTGGTGATCCTACTCTAACATTACTGTTGGTGATCCTACTCTCACATTAATGGTGGTGACCCTACTCTCACATTACTGGTGGTGATCCTACTCTCACATTACTGGTGGTGATCTACTCTAACATTACTGATGGTGATCCTACTCTAACATTACTGATGGTGATCCTACTCTCACAATATTGGTGGTGATCCTACTATCACATTACTGGTGGTGATCCTATTCTAACATTACTGGTGGTGATCCTACACTCACATTACTGGTGGTGATCCTAATCTAACATTACTGGTTGTGACACTACTCTAACATTACTGGTGGTGATCCTACTCTAACATTACTGGTGGTGATCCTACGTGAACATTACTGGTGGTGATCCTACTCTCACATTATTGGTGGTGACCCTGCACTAACATTACTGGTGGTGATACTGCTCTCACATTACTGGTGGTGATCCTACTCGAACATTACTGCTGGTGATCCTACTCTAACATTAATGGTGGTGATCCTACTCTCACATTACTGGTGGTGATCCTACTCGAACATTACTGATGGTGATCCTACTCTAACATTACTGGTGGTGACCCTACTCTAACATTACTCGTGGTGACCCTACTCTAACATTACTGGTAGTGACCCTACTCTAACAATACTGGTGGTGACCCTACTCTAACATTACTGGTGGTGATCCTACTCTAACATTACTGGTGGTGATCCTACGTGAACATTACTGGTGGTGATCCTACTCTCACATTATTGGTGGTGACCCTGCACTAACATTACTGGTGGTGATACTGCTCTCACATTACTGGTGGTGATCCTACTCGAACATTACTGCTGGTGATCCTACTCTAACATTAATGGTGGTGATCCTACTCTCACATTACTGGTGGTGATCCTACTCGAACATTACTGATGGTGATCCTACTCTAACATTACTGGTGGTGACCCTACTCTAACATTACTCGTGGTGACCCTACTCTAACATTACTGGTAGTGACCCTACTCTAACAATACTGGTGGTGACCCTACTCTAACATTACTGGTGGTGATCCTACTCGAACATTACTGCTGGTGATCCTACTCTAACATTAATGGTGGTGATCCTACTCTCACATTACTGGGGGTGATCCTACTCGAACATTACTGATGGTGATCCTACTCTAACATTACTGGTGGTGACCCTACTCTAACATTACTCGTGGTGAACCTACTCTAACATTACTGGTAGTGATTCTACTCTAACATTACTTGTGCTGACACAAACTAACATTACTGGTGGTGATCCTACTCTAACATTACTGGTGGTGATCCTACTATCACATTACTGGTGGTGATCCTACTCTAACATTACTGGTGGTGATCCTACTCTAACATTACTGGTGGTGATCCTACTCTCACATTACTGGTGGTGATCCTATTCTAACATTACTGGTGGTGATCCTACTCTCACATTACTGGTGGTGATCCGACTCTAACATTACTGGTGGTGATCCTACTCTAACATTACTGGTGGTGATTCTACTCTAACATTACTTGTGCTGACCCAAACTAACATTACTGGTGGTGATCCTACTCTCACATTACTGGTGGTGATCCTACTCTAACATTACTGGTGGTGATCCTACTCTAACATTACATGTGGTGATTCTACTCTAACATTACTGGTGGTGATCCTACTCTCACATTACTGGTGGTGATCCTAAACTCACATTGCTGGTGGTGATCCTACTCTCATATTATTGGTGGTGACCCTACTCTAACATTACTGGTGGTGACCCTACTCTAACATTACTGGTGGTGATCCTACTCTAACATTACTGGTGGTGATCCTACTCTAACATTACTGGTGGTGATCCTACTCTCACATTACTGGTGGTGATCCTACTCTCACATTACTGGTGTTGATCCTACTCTCACATTACTGGTGGTGATTCTACTCTCACATTACTGGTGGTGACCCTACTCTAACATTACTGGTGGTGATCCTACTCTCACATTACTGGTGGTGACCCTACTCTAACATTACTGGTGGTGACCCTACTCTAACATTACTGGTGGTGACCCTACTCTCACATTACTGGTGGTGATCCTATTCTAACATTACTGGTGGTGATCCTACTCTCACATTACTGGTGGTGATCCTACTCTCACATTACTGGTGGTGATCCTACTCTAACATTACTGGTGGTGACCCTACTCTAACATTACTGGTGGTGATCCTACTCTAACATTACTGGTGGTGATCCTACTCTCACATTACTGGTGGTGATCCTACTCTAACATTACTGGTGGTGATCCTACTCTCACATTACTGGTGGTGATCCTAAACTCACATTGCTGGTGGTGATCCTACTCTCATATTATTGGTGGTGACCCTACTCTAACATTACTGGTGGTGACCCTACTCTAACATTACTGGTGGTGATCCTACTCTAACATTACTGGTGGTGATCCTACTCTAACATTACTGGTGGTGATCCTACTCTCACATTACTGGTGGTGATCCTACTCTAACATTACTGGTGGTGATCCTACTCTAACATTACTGGTAGTGATCCTACTCTCACATTACTGGTGGTGATCCTACTCTCATATTATTGGTGGTGACCCTCCTCTAACATTACTGGTGGTGACCCTACTCTAACATTACTGGTGGTGACCCTACTCTCACATTACTGGTGGTGAACCTACTGTAACATTACTGGTGGTGACCCTACTCGAACATTACTGGTGGTGATCCGACTCGAACATTACTGGTGGTGATCCTACTCTAACATTACTGGTGGTGATCCTACTCTAACATTACTGGTGGTGACCCTACTCTCACATTACTGGTGGTGACCCCACTCTAACATTACTGGTGGTGATCCTACTCTAACATTACTGGTGGTGATCCTACTCTCACATTACTGGTGGTGATCCTACTCTAACATTACTGGTGGTGATACTACTCTAACATTACTGGTGGTGATCCTACTCTAACATTACTGGTGGTGATCCTACTCGAACATTTCTGGTGGTGATCCTACTCTAACATTACTGGTGGTGACCCTACTCTAACTTTACTGGTGGTGATCCTACTCTAACATTACTGATGGTGATCCTACTCTAACATTACTGGTGGTGATCCTACTCTCACATTACTGGTGGTGATCCTGCTCTAACGTTACTAGTGGTGATCCTACTCTAACATTACTGATGGTGATACTGCTCTAACATTACTGGTGGTGATCCTACTCTCACATTACTGGTGGTGATCCTACTCTCACATTACTGGTGGTGATCCTACTCCAACATTACTGGTGGTGATCCTACTCTCACATTACTGGTGGTGATCCTACTCTCACATTACTGGTGGTGACCCTACTCTAACATTACTGGTGGTGACCCTACTCTAACATTACTGGTGGTGACCCTACTCTCACATTACTGGTGGTGATCCTATTCTAACATTACTGGTGGTGATCCTACTCTCACATTACTGGTGGTGATCCTACTCTCACATTACTGGTGGTGATCCTACTCTAACATTACTGGTGGTGACCCTACTCTAACATTACTGGTGGTGATCCTACTCTAACATTACTGGTGGTGATCCTACTCTCACATTACTGGTGGTGATCCTACTCTAACATTACTGGTGGTGATCCTACTCTCACATTACTGGTGGTGATCCTAAACTCACATTGCTGGTGGTGATCCTACTCTCATATTATTGGTGGTGACCCTACTCTAACATTACTGGTGGTGACCCTACTCTAACATTACTGGTGGTGATCCTACTCTAACATTACTGGTGGTGATCCTACTCTAACATTACTGGTGGTGATCCTACTCTCACATTACTGGTGGTGATCCTACTCTAACATTACTGGTGGTGATCCTACTCTAACATTACTGGTAGTGATCCTACTCTCACATTACTGGTGGTGATCCTACTCTCATATTATTGGTGGTGACCCTCCTCTAACATTACTGGTGGTGACCCTACTCTAACATTACTGGTGGTGACCCTACTCTCACATTACTGGTGGTGATCCTACTCTAACATTACTGGTGGTGACCCTACTCGAACATTACTGGTGGTGATCCGACTCGAACATTACTGGTGGTGATCCTACTCTAACATTACTGGTGGTGATCCTACTCTAACATTACTGGTGGTGACCCTACTCTCACATTACTGGTGGTGACCCCACTCTAACATTACTGGTGGTGATCCTACTCTAACATTACTGGTGGTGATCCTACTCTCACATTACTGGTGGTGATCCTACTCTAACATTACTGGTGGTGATACTACTCTAACATTACTGGTGGTGATCCTACTCTAACATTACTGGTGGTGATCCTACTCGAACATTTCTGGTGGTGATCCTACTCTAACATTACTGGTGGTGACCCTACTCTAACTTTACTGGTGGTGATCCTACTCTAACATTACTGATGGTGATCCTACTCTAACATTACTGGTGGTGATCCTACTGTCACATTACTGGTGGTGATCCTGCTCTAACGTTACTGGTGGTGATCCTACTCTAACATTACTGATGGTGATACTGCTCTAACATTACTGGTGGTGATCCTACTCTCACATTACTGGTGGTGACCCTACTCTCACATTACTGATGGTGATCCTACTCTCACGTTACAGGTGGTGACCCTACTCAAACATTACTGGTGATGATCCTACTCTAACATTACTGGTGGGGATCCTACTCTCACATTACTGGTGGTGACCCTACTCTCACATTACTGGTGGTGATCCTACTCTCACATTACTGGTGGTGATACTACTCTAACATTACAGGTGGTGATCCTACTCTAACATTACTGGTGGGGATCCTACTCCAACATTACTGGTGGTGATCCTACTCTCACATTACTAGTGGTGACCCTACTCTCACATTACTGGTGGTGATCCTACTCTAACATTACTGGTGTTGATCCTACTCTAACATTACTGGTGGTGATCCTACTCGAACATTACTGGTGGTGATCCTACTGTAACATTACTGGTGGTGATCCTACTCTAACATTACTGGTGGTGATCCTACTCTCACATTACTGGTGGTGATCCTACTCTCACATTACTGGTGGTGAACCTACTCTAACATTACTGGTGGTGATCCTATTCCAACATTACTTGTGGTAATCCTACTCTAACATTACTGGTGGTGATCCTACTCGAACATTACTGGTGGTGATTCTACTCGAACATTACTGGTGGTGATCCTACTCGAACATTACTGGTGGTGACCCTACTCTAACATTACTGGTGGTGACCCTACTATCACATTACTGGTGGTGATACTATTCTAACATTACTGGTGGTGATCCTACTCTAACATTACTGGTGGTGATCCTACTCTCACATTACTGGTGGTGATACTATTCTAACATTACTTGTGGTGATCCTACTCTCACATTACTGGTGGTGATCCTACACTAACATTACTGGTGGTGATCCTACTCTCACATTACTGGTGGTGATACTATTCTAACATTACTGGTGGTAATCCTATTCTAACATTACTGGTGGTGATCCTACTCGAACATTACTGGTGGTGATCCTACTGTAACATTACTGGTGGTGATCCTACTCTAACATTACTGGTGGTGATCCTACTCTCACATTACTGGTGGTGATCCTACTCTCACATTACTGGTGGTGAACCTACTCTAACATTACTGGTGGTGATCCTATTCTAACATTACTGGTGGTAATCCTACTCTAACATTACTGGTGGTGATCCTACTCGAACATTACTGGTGGTGATTCTACTCGAACATTACTGGTGGTGATCCTACTCGAACATTACTGGTGGTGATCCTACTCGAACATTACTGGTGTTGACCCTACTCTCACATTACTGGTGGTGACCCTACTCTAACATGACTGGTGGTGATCCTACTCTAACATTACTGGTGGTGATCCTACTTGAACATTACTGGTGGTGATCCGACTCTAACATTACTGGTGGTGACCCTACTCTCACGTTACTGGTGGTGATCGTACTCTAACAACACTGGTGATGATCCTCCTCTAACAATACTGGTGGTGATATTATTCTAACATTATTGTGGTGATCCTACTCTCCCATTACTGGTGGTGACCCTACTCTAACATTATTGGTGGTGACCCTACTCTAACATTACTGTTGTTGATCCTATCCTAACATTGCCGATGGTGACACTGCTCTAACATTACTGTTGGTGACCCTACTCTAACATTACTGTTGTTGATCCTATCCTAACATTGCCGATGGTGACACTACTCTAACATTACTGGTGGTGACCCTACTCTCACATTTCTGGTGGTGATCCTACTCTCACAATACTTGCGGTGACCCAACTCTAACGTTACTCGTGGTGATCCTACTCTAACATTACTGGTGGTGATCCTACTCTAACATTACTGGTGGTGATCCTACTCTCACATTACTGGTGGTGATACTATTCTAACATTACTTGTGGTGGTCCTACTCTCACATTACTGGTGGTGATCCTACACTAACATTACTGGTGGTGATCCTACTCTCACATTACTGGTGGTGATACTATTCTAACATTACTGGTGGTAATCCTATTCTAACATTTCTGGTGGTGATCCTACTCGAACATTACTGGTGGTGATCCTACTGTAACATTACTGGTGGTGATCCTACTCTAACATTACTGGTGGTGATCCTACTCTCACATTACTGGTGGTGATCCTACTCTCACATTACTGGTGGTGAACCTACTCTAACATTACTGGTGGTGATCCTATTCTAACATTACTGGTGGTAATCCTACTCTAACATTACTGGTGGTGATCCTACTCGAACATTACTGGTGGTGATTCTACTCGAACATTACTGGTGGTGATCCTACTCGAACATTACTGGTGGTGATCCTACTCGAACATTACTGGTGTTGACCCTACTCTCACATTACTGGTGTTGACCCTACTCTAACATGACTGGTGGTGATCCTACTCTAACATTACTGGTGGTGATCCTACTTGAACATTACTGGTGGTGATCCGACTCTAACATTACTGGTGGTGACCCTACTCTCACGTTACTGGTGGTGATCGTACTCTAACAACACTGGTGATGATCCTCCTCTAACAATACTGGTGGTGATATTATTCTAACATTATTGTGGTGATCCTACTCTCCCATTACTGGTGGTGACCCTACTCTAACATTATTGGTGGTGACCCTACTCTAACATTACTGTTGTTGATCCTATCCTAACATTGCCGATGGTGACACTGCTCTAACATTACTGTTGGTGACCCTACTCTAACATTACTGTTGTTGATCCTATCCTAACATTGCCGATGGTGACACTACTCTAACATTACTGGTGGTGACCCTACTCTCACATTTCTGGTGGTGATCCTACTCTCACAATACTTGCGGTGACCCTACTCTAACGTTACTCGTGGTGATCCTACTCTAACATTACTGGTGGAATCATCCGAGTGAACCTTCTTGGAATTGCCTGCAAAGCAAGTATATCATGTCATAAATATGGAAAACAAAACGGCACGCAGTATTCCAGGTGTGGCCTCACCAATACCTTGTATAGCTGTAGCAAGTCTTCCCTGCTTTTATACTCCATCCCCTTTGCAATAAATGCCAAGATTCCATTGGCCACCTGATTACTTGCTGTACCTGCATACTGTCCGTTTTTTGTTTCATGCACAAGTACTCCCAGGTCCCGCTATACTGCAGCACTTTGCAATCTTTCTGCATTTAAGTAATAAATTCCTCTTTGATTTTTTTTCTGTCAAAGTGCACGACCTCACATTTTCCAACATTATACTCCATCTGTCAAATTTTTCCCACTCACTTAACCGGTCTATGTCCTTTTGCAGATATTTTGTGGCCTCCTCATACATTGCTTTTCCTCCCACCTTTTATTCGTCAGCAAAATTGGCTACGTTACACTCAGTCCCTTCATCCAAGTCGTTAATAGAGATTGTAAATAGTTGGGGTCCCAGCAGAAATCCCTGCGGCACGCCACTAGTTACTGGTTGACAACCAGAGAATGAACCATTTATCCCAACTCTCTCTTCTCCATTAGTTAGCCAATCCTCTATCCATGTTAATAAAATATCACCAACCCAGTGAACTTTGATCTTATGTGGCACTTATATTATGTGGCACCTTATCAAATGCCTTCTGGTAGTCCAAATATACCACATCCACTGGTTCTCCTTTATCCACCCTGTTCGTTACATTCTCAAAGAATTCCAGCAAATTTGTAAAATATGACTTCCTCTTTCATAAATCCATGCTGACTTTGCCTGACCGAATTTTGCTTTTCCAAATTGCTTCTTTAATAATGGACTCCAACATTTTCCCATCCACAGATGTTAGGCTAACTCGTCTATAGTTTCCTGGTTTTTGCCTGCCTCCTTTTTTAAATAGGGCGTCACGTTTGCAGTTTTCCAGTCTGCTGGGACATCGCCAGAATCCAGGGAATTTTGGTAAATTACAACCAATGCATCCACTATCCCTGCAGTTACTTCTCTTAAGAACCTAGAATGCAAGCCATCCGGTCCAGGGGATTTATTGCCTTTAGTCCCATTATCTTACTGAAGTAACACCTCCTTTGTGATTGTGATTGCGGTAAGTTCCTCCCTCCTATAGACACTTGACTATCCATTGGAATAAAGTTAGTGTCCTCTACCATAAAGACATGCTCACCGCTCTGCTCCACCTCACAATCAACAAGCTCCCCGCTGGAGTGGAAATAAACTACAGAATCAGTGGGAAGCTACTTAACACATGCCGCCTCCAGGCCAGGTCCAAGATCACCCCAACCTCTGTCGTGAGCTGCAGTATATGGACGACTCCTGCGTCTGCGCACATATTGAGGCTGAACTCCAGGATATAATCTGTGTATTCACTGAGGCATATAAAAGCATCGGCCTTAAACTTAACATCCGGAAGACAATGGTCTTCCACCAGCCTGTCACCGCCGCAAAGCACTGTCCTCCAATCATCAAGATACACAGCGCGGCCCTCGACCACGTGGATCATTTGCTATATCTCGGGAGCCTCATCAACAAAGGCAGACATTGATGTGGAGATTCAACATCGCCTCCAGTGCGCCAGTGCAGTCTTCGGCCATTTGAGGAAAAGTGTGTTTGAAGACCAGGCCCTTAAATCTACCACCAAGCTCATGGTCTGCAGGGCTGTAGTAATACCCGCCCTCCTGTATGGATTTGAGGCATGGACGATGCATAGAAGGCACCTCAAGTCGCTGGAAGTATATCACCAACGATGTCTCCGCAAGATCCTGCAAATCCCCTGGGAGGACAGGCGCACTATCAGTGTCCTCAACCAGGCTACTATCCCCAGTATTGAAGCACTGACCACACTCGATCAGATTCGCTGGGCAGGCCACAAAGTTCGCATGCCAGATACGAGACTCCTGAAGCAAATGCTTTATGCGGAGCTCCTTCATGGTAAACGAGTCAAAGGTGGGCAACGGAAACGTTATACGAACATCCTCAACGCCTCCCTGGTAGAGTGTGACTTCACCACTGACACCTGGGTGACCCTGGGCAAAGACCGCCCAAGGAAGAGAGTGCATCGGGGAGGGCGTTGAGCTCTTCGATTCTCAATGTAAAGAGCGTGAAGAGGTCAAGCGCAGGCAGTGGAAGGAGCGCATGGCAAACCAGCCCCACCCACCCCTTCCCTTGACGAATGTCTGTCCCATCTGTAACAGTGTCTGAGGCTCTCGTATCGGACTGTTCAGCCATCAAATAACTCACTTTGGGAGTGGAAGCTAGTCTTCCTCGAGTCCGAGGGACTGCCTATGATGACGAAAGATGGATACAAAATATTTGTTCAGAGTTTCTGCCATTTCTATGTTCCCCTTTACTACTTCCCCGGTCTCGTCCTCTAAGGGACCAACATTTACTTTAGCCCCTCTTTTCCTTTTTATATACCTATAGAAACTCTTGCTATCTGTTTTGATATGTGTGTTGAGGTTTAATCTGTGCCTCTTAGTTTCAGCTTTGTTAGTCTGGGATTTTATCTGTACCTGTTTGTTCCTGCTACTTGATTGTGTGTTTTCGACAGTACCTGTCAGTTCCTGAGTGTGGAATTTACTCTGTATCTGCCCGTCTCTGGTATGTTAACGTGAGAATCAATTTTATTTTTTACCTGTAATTCTCTGATATGTGAGTGAAGATTTTGAATTCTACATATATTTTTCTGATTTGTGGGTGTGGGTTTTACTCTGCCCCTATCAGTTTCTGCGATGCAAGTAACAATTTTACTTACTGCCTTTCAGTTTTCTGACATGTACACATGGGATTTACACTTTACCTGTCACTCTCCGGTATGTAAGTGGGGATTTTATTCTGTTACTGTCACTTTCATATATGTGGGTGTGTGTTGTATACTCTATCAGTCAGTCTATGGTACGAGAATGTGGGTTTTATTCTGCACCTGTCATCTTCTGGTATGTTCGGAGGTTAAATACTGAATCTGTCAGATTCTGAAACATGAATATGGCTTTTGCTCTCTACCCATTAGCTTCTGATATGCAAGTTTGGATTATACTACCTGTTTGACATTTTTTCTGATGATTGTGCGTTTTATGCTCTACCTGCCAGTTTCTGGCAAGTGAGTGTGGGTGTTTAATGTACCTGTCAGTGTGATCTGTTTCAATGGTGAAACAGCATCTGACTCCACTGCTCCATGTGGCTGTAAGATTCACAATGTAACTCTGCCACTTCGGATCACTGTGGGACTGACAGCTTCTGCTGCCTGTGACAATAGGATTGAGATCAGTTCTGTGTCACTGCGCTCTGTGAGTGATCATCTACTTACTGTGTGGGAGAAGGAGCTGCCTGCACTGTTCCTTGTGTTCCAGGTGGAGGAAAGATCACATTTGTTCTGGCTGGTTGAAGAATTTTGATCTGAGAATAATAATACGAGAACATTATTAATTCTAGGATATGGATGCGGGGGAGAATATTATGTATCTGAGGGAGCGACAATGTATCTCTCGATCACCAACAACACGGTTCTGGAGAACTTAGCTCACCGAAACAATATAACCCGTCTTTAAAATATCTTCTCCCACACTACTCTCCTCGTACCTGCAATAGATGCACTTTGTGAAACTCCCCACATCTTCACTGTCAAGCTGTGTTTCTACTGCTCCCTGTCCAAGAACAATAGACACGGTGAGATTGGAACTGAATCAGGAACATTCACGACTGATTTGGGAAAAGAAAGCAGCAATGATTTGAAAGAGCGAGGTGGTTTACTTTCTCTGTTACCTTACACTGACGACACACAGCCCGAGAATGGCCTCTCACTTCTCGCACTCACATAATGTTCCGGAAGTAGTTCCTGCTCCAATCTGCCTCTAACACACAGCCCGCGATGGAAAAAAACGAGGAATGTTCACGACTGATTTGGAGAGAGAAAGCAGCAATAATTGTAAGTAGCAAATTCTGACCATTCTGTCTCCCTTACCCTGGACACACACTGTCCATACACAGCCCGTGAATGGCCTCTCCCTTCCCCCACTCACACCACGGACTGACACTTGTTCTTGCTCCACTCTGCCTCTTACACACAGCCCCAGACTTCCCCTGACCTCGCCCCGGATTCAGTGCCGATCTCGGGAGAATGCGATTACTCGGGTGGGTGCAGGAGCCAGAGAAAATGCAGGAGCCACAGCAGAGGATACGGCAGCAATCACATGGATCGAATTCAAAGAGCCAAATTCAAGATCGGATTGTTTTGGCCGTTTTCTTTCCTTCTTTCTTCGTTGTTGCTTCTACACCAGAGAGTAAGATTGCAGGCTAGCGAGCTCAAGAAGATAGCAGCAGAGCTCTGCAAAGAACAAAGGCAAGCAGTACAACTAAAATGGCGGCGCCCAAGTGAAGCCTCGTGGGGATCACAAGATGGCGTCTTAAAAGGGAAATGCACACGGGAGCCTTTAAAGGGCCTTACACCATTGGCGGAGCCCATAAAAAAATTTTGTTAGGCAAGAGCGAGTCCAAATGTGTAATGTGAGTTGTATGATGATGTGATTTAGGATAAGAAGTGATATTTTGATGCTGAATGGTTACTGTGTTTAAAATGATGGATATGAATCATTTACGAAAATAGTTAATACCACGAGATACAAGTAAAAGGGCTAATGGATCCGTGACTAACATGCCTAAGGAGCCAATGTGATTTTCGATTTTACGTGATTCATGCAAGGATTCAGCGGCTGCAGATGAGCCACCAAGGCAACTACTGAGAACAGAGGCAATGCGACAGTTGCGATACCCTGTTTCAGTGCAGCCCATACCTCGGGCGAAAAGGGGCAGTACTCTGACATCGTACCTCACCCAGTGGAGCTGGGATTAAATAACTGTTCAGTGCACCTGAAACCTTTTGACATACCATCTGCACATCTTATCATACAAATGTACTGTCTATGTATACCTGATTTCTGGTGAAGGTTACTTCATCACCCATGTAAGGACTGCAAATTCCACATGCTTGCACCGGATCGGAAGCATAATCTCCACATGGGGGGAAAGTGGATGGACATGGACTCACACTCACAAACCAACCAGGACAAACAAGGTCGAGGTTTCCAGCAATGGTTTTTGGAACTGGCGGCGGGGGGTGGGGGGGGGGGCGGGAAGAGGCGGCGGCGGTGAAATGTTTTGTGTTGTCCAGATACATTAAATGTATAAGTACAATGGTGCGCCACAGAGGGCGCTGTGCTGGGAGACCTGAAAGTGCCTGCAAGACAGAGTATAAAAGGATGCCCACCACACCTGGGAGGCACTCTGGAGTTACATAATAAAGGACTAAGGTCACAGCAGTTACTACAACACCAGACCGTGTGTAGTCAGTGATTTGAGTGCTACAAACATCACAAATTCAATCTGTAAAAATCAAAGTGCACTTTTCCCCATTTACTTTTATCAGAATCTGAGCAAAGGAACTGGGCCTGGGGGGAAGGACGGAGAATTATTAAAGCTGGTAGCCTTTTCCCTTGGAGATGCTCAATTTGGAATAATTCCGTGCAGGGTTTTGCTCTCCATGAGCCCGTCTTCACAAAGCAATCCTGCAGCAACATCGGAGGGATGAGGGAGTGGGAGTGTTTGCTGGGACCGTGCAGGAGTTAATATCTGACAGGAACTGTCCGAGATCAGTTTAATTAGAGTAAAACTCTCGGTCACTGAGAGTAATAGCGAACGGCCCTGAGCTGCAAGATTGCAGAGATGACAACGGGCGAGCGAGGGTTAAATGTGTTATATTGTTGCTCTCACTCTGACACTGTCCTGCAGTGTGCGATTAATAATGTGTCTGTCTCTGGTACAATATCAGTGAGAGGAGAGACTGCATCTTCTGTCTCGCCAATGGGAACTTTCAGCATAAAACAGGACTTCAGAGGTCAGTCTGGAGCTGATACTGTGCATGGCTTTCTGTGTCTCACCGCAGTATCTTGTCTCTCGCTCAGGCCTCTTCCATCTCTCTGTTGCTATCCGCTCTCTCTTGTACTGGTTGTGAAAGCGGATACTGTTTATAGCGTGATGTGGAAACACTGTTGGAGGTGCAAGTCTGATAATGTCTCTGTTTCTCTCCCTGGTGCATAACGTGAAGGTGTGGCGCTGTTACTGAGCGTATTATAGAGACACTGATACAATGTGTAAGACTGATACTGTATCTGTCTCTCTGTCTTTTCCGCTGGTGCTATACATGAATGTGTGGTACTATCCCTGATGTAATATAGGGACATTGTTTGGGACAGAGACAGAGATAGAGATAGTCTGTCTGACTCTCTGTCGCTCACTATGATAGCCATCTCTGGGTGTTGAGTATGGGATGTCACCATCATAGACAGTCCCTCGGATCGAGGAATACTTGCTTCCACTCTAGAAATGAGTCCTTGGGTGGCTGAACAGTCCAATACGAGAACCACAGTCCCTGACACATATGGGACAGATAGTCGTTGAGGGTAAGGGTGGTAGGGATTGCTTTGCCGCACGCTCTTTCTGCTGCCTGTGCTTGATTTCTGCATGCTCTTAGAGATGAGACTCGAGGTGCTCAGTGCCCTCCTAAATGCACTTCCTCCACTTAGGGCGGTCTTTGGCCAGGGACTGCCAGGTGTCATTGGCGATATTGCACTTTATCAGGGAGGTTTGAAGTTGACCTTGTAATGTTTCCTCTGCCCACCTTTGGCTCATTTGTTGTGAAGGAGTTCCGAGTAGAGCACTTGCTTTGGGAGTCTTGTGCCTGGAATGCGAACAATGTGGCCTGCCCAGCGGAGCTGGGCAAGTGTGTTCAGTGCTTCAAATGCTGGGAATGTTGGCCTGGTCGAGGACACGTTGGTACGTCTGTCCTCCCAGGTGTTTTGTAGGATCTTGCAGTAAGGGATGGATAGGACACCAGTTATTCAAATGTCCCTCATTTTCGGAGAAGAGAGAGACAAAGAGAGGCTGCAGGGGTGGTGTGCACATCATCTGTACTTTCATGTTCGTCAAACATATTTCTGAATTCGAACAAAAGAACATAAGAACATAAGAATTTGGAACAGGAGTAGGCCATCGAGCCCCTCGAGCCTGCTCCGCCATTCAAGAAGATCATGGCTGATCTGGCCGTGGACTAAGCTCCACTTACCGCCCGCTCCCCGTAACCCTTAATTCCCTTATTGGTTAAAAATCTATCTATTTGTGATTTGAATACATTCAATGAGCTAGCCTCAACTGCTTCCTTGGGCAGAGAATTCAACAGATTCACAACCCTCTGGGAGAAGAAATTCCTTCTCAACTCGGTTTTAAATTGGCTCCCCCGTATTTTGAGGCTGTGCCCCCGAGTTCAATTCTCCCCGACCAGAGGAAACAACCTCTCTGCCACAATCTTGTTTATCCCTTTCATTATTTTAAATGTTTCTATAAGATCACCCCTCATCCTTCTGAACTCCAACGAGTAAAGACCCAGTCTACTCAATCTCTCATCAGAAGGTAACACCCTCATCTCCAGAATCAGCCTAGTGAATCGTCTCTGTACCCCCTCCAAAGCTAGTATATCCTTCCTGAAGTAAAGTGACCAAAACTGCCCTCAGTACTCCAGGTGCGGCCTCACAAATACCCTGTACAGTTGCAGCAGGACCTCCCTGCTTTTGTGTTCCATCCCTCTCGCAATGAAGGCCAACATTCCATTCGCCTTCCTGATTACCTGCTGCACCTGCAAATTAACTTTTTGGGATTCATGCACAAGGGCCCCAGGTCCATCTGCACCGCAGCATGTTGTAATTTCTCGCCATTTAAATAATATTCCCTTTTACTGTTTTTTTTTCCAAGGTGGATGACCTTACATTTTCCGACATTGTATTCCATCTGCCAAAGCTTAGCCCATTTGCTTAATCTCTTTGCAGCCTCTCTGTATCCTCTACACAACCCACTTTCCCAGTAATCTTTGTGTCAGCTGCAAATGTTGTTACACTACACTCTGTCCCCTCTTCCAGGTCATCTATGTATATTGTAAACATTTGTGGTACCAGCATCGATCCCTGTAACACACCACTAACCACTGATTTCGAACCCGAAAAGGAACCATTTATCCCGACTCTCTGCTTTCTGTTAGCCAGCCAATTCTCGATCCATGCTAATACATTTCCTTTGACTCCGCGTACCTTTATCTTCTGCAGTAACCTTTTGTGTGGCACCATATCGAATGCCTTTTGGAAATCTAAATACACCACATCCATCGGCACACCTCTATCCACCATGCTCGTTATATCCTCAAAGAATTCCAGTAAATTAGTTAAACATGATTTCCCCTTAATGAATCCATGTTGCGTCTGCTTGATTTTACTATTCCTATCTAGATGTCCTGCTATTTCTTACTTAATGAAAGCTTCAAGCATTTTCCCCTCTACACATGTTAAACTAACCGGTCTATAGTTACCTGCCTTTTGTCTGCCCGCTTTTTTAAACAGAGGCAATACATTAGCTGTTTTTCAATCCACTGGTACTTCCCCAGAGTCCAGAGAATTTTGGTAGATTATAACAAATGCAATTGCTATAACTTCCGCCATCTCTTGTAATATCCTGGGATGCATTTCATCAAGACCAGGGGACTTGTCTACCTTGAGTCCCATTCGCCTGTCCAGCACTACCCCTCTAGTCATAGTGATTGTCTCAAGGTCCTCCCTTCCCACATTTCCGTGACCAGCAATTATTGGCATGGTTTTTGTGTCTTCCACTGTGAAAACTGAAGCAAAATAATTGTTTAAGGTCTCAGCCATTTGCACATTTCCATTATTAAATCCCCCTTCTCAACTTCTAAGGAACCAACATTCACTTTAGTCACTCTCTTCCATTTTATAGATCGGTAAAAGCTTTTACGATCTGTTTTTATGTTTTGCGCAAGTTTTCCTTTGAAATCTATCTTTCCTTTCTTTATTGCTTTTTCAGTTATTCTTTGCTGTTGTTTAAAATGTTCCCAATCCTCTAGTTTCCCACTAACCTTGGCCACCTGATACGCATTGGTTTTTAATTTGATACTCTCCTTTATTTCCTTGGTTATCCATTGCTGGTTATCCCTTCTCTTACCACCCTTCTTTTTCACAGGAATATATTTTTATTGAGCACTATGAAAGAGCTCCTTAAAAGTCCTCCACTGTTCCTCAATTGTGCCACCGTTTAGTCTGTGTTCCCAGTCTACTTTAGCCAACTCTGCACTCATCCCACTGTAGTCCCCTTTGTTTAAGCATAGTACGTTCGTTTGAGACAGTACTTCCTCACCCTCAATCTGTATTACAAATTCAACAATACTGTGATCACTCATTCCGAGAGGATCTTTTACTAGGAGATCGTTTATTATTCCTGTCTCATTACACAGGACCAAATCTAAGATAGCTTGCTCCCTTGTAGGTTCTGTTACATACTGTTCTAAGAATCAATCCCGTATGCATTCTATGAATTCCTCCTCAAAGCTACCCCGTGCGATTTGATTTGACCAATCGATATGTAGGTTAAAATGACCCATTATTACTGCCGTTCCTTTTTCACATGCCTCCATTATTACCTTGATTATTGCCCGACCCACCGTGAAGTTATTATTTGGGGGCCTATAAACTTCGCCCACCAGTTCTTTTTCCCCTTACTATCTCTAATCAACTCCCACAATGTTTCAACATTTTGTTCATTCGAGATAATATCGTCTCTCACAACTGCCCTGATATCATCCTTTATTAACAGAGCTACACCACCTCATTTTCTTTCTTGTCTATCTTTCCGAATTGTCAGATATCCCTGTATGTTTAATTCCCAGTCTTGGCCACCCTTAATCACGTTTCTGTAATGGCCACCAAATCATACCCATTTGTAATGATTTGTGCCGTCAACTCACTTACTTTATTTCGAATGCTGCGTGTGTTTCGGTCGAGTGTTTTAATACTAGTTTTTCAACCATGATTTTTAGTTTTGACCCCTCCTGCAGCCGCTTTATATTCATACATATTGTCCCTTCCTATCACCTTGTGGTTTACACTTATCCCAGTGCTACTCTGCTCTGTTGCCTCCTGCCTTTTGCATTAATTCTTGGAGTCCTGTTCATCTGAGCTCTCACCCACTCTAACTAGCTCAGAGCCTCTCCTGGGTTCTGAATACTCCTCGCATTGAGGCACCGAGCTTTCATGCTTGCCTTTTTATTACACTTTGGCCCTTTAGAATTTTGCTGTACAGTGGCCCTTTTTGTTTTTTGCCTTGGATTTCTCTGCCCTCTACTTTTACTCATCTGCTTTCTGTCTTTCGCTTCTGTCTCCATTTTGTTCCCCTCTGTCTCCCTGCATTGGTTCCTATCCCCCTGCCATATTAGTTTAACTCCTCCCCAACAGCACTAGCAAACACTCCCCCAAGGACATTGGTTCTGATCCTGCCCAGGTGCAGACCGTCCGGTTTGTACTGGTCCCACCTCCCCCAGAACCGGTTCCAATGCCCAGGAATTTGAATCACTCCCTGCTGCACCACTGCTCAAGCCACGTATTCATCTGCGCTATCCTGCGATTCCTATTCTGACTAGCACGTGGCACTGGTAGCAATCGCGAGATTACTAATTCAGCTCCTTGCTCCTTAAATTCGTCTCGTAGGGCCTCAACCCTTTTTCTACCTATATCGTTTGTACAAATGTGCACCACGACAACTGGCTGTTCACCCTCCCTTTTCAGAATGTTCTGCACCCGCTCCAAGACATCCTTGACCTTTGCTCCAGGGAGGCAACATATCATCCTGGAGTCTCAGTTGCGGCTGCAGAAACGCATATCTATTCCCCTTACAATTGTATCCCCTATCACTATCGCTCTCCCGCACTTTTTCCTGCCCTCTTGTGCAGCAGAGACAGCCACCGTGCCATGAACTTGGTTGCTGCTCCCCTGATGAGTCATCCCGCTCAACTTTACTCAAAGTGGTGTATTTGTTTTGCAGGGGGATGACCGCAGGGGACCCCTGCACTACCTTCCTTGCACTGCTCTTCCTGCTGGTCTTCCATTCCCTATCTGGTTGTCGACCCTTCACCTGCTGTAAGACTAACTCGCTACACATGCTACTCACGTCATTCTCAGCATCGTGGATGCTCCAGAGTAAATCCACCCTCAGCTCCAATTCCGCAACGCGCACCATCAGGAGCTGGATGCGGATACAGTTTCCGCACACATAGTCGTCAGGGACGCCGGAAGTTTTCCTGAGTTCCCACATGGTACAGGAGGAGCATATCACGTGACCGAGCTCTCCTGCCATGACTGAACCCTTAGATACACTTAAATTGGCAACAATAATGCTAAAGTTTACTCACTGTTATAGAAGAGAAAAAATAAAAAGTACTCAACAATCACTTACCCCCTTGGCTGTGACGTTTCCTTTCTGTTTCTTTATACTCCTTTTTTGCCTTCTCCTCCAAGCTGCCCGAACTCCTGAACTTGCGGCCTTTTTATAGGCCTCCGACTCCGGACTGTCGCCTCCTCCTCGACACTATACCAACTTAAAGCAGTTATGGGTTAAGCCAGCCAGAGCTGTGATTGGCTCCTGCCCTCGAATCTGGGAACAGACACTGTGTGGAGCGCCGGCCTCAGAGTGTTTAACGTTTACTGAGCTGAGAAACTACAACTGACCCGAGAATCGGCAGCACAGCCGAGCAGAGAAGTAAACCTGTGCTGGGAACTATAAATCTGGGAACAGTTTGTGTGTGAATGTGCAGATTTCAACATTGTGTGAGCGAGTGTGTGTTAAAGGGGCGGGTGGGTTAGACCAATGTCACTGTGTTTGTGTGTCCGTTCTCATCGCCGGATTTCAGGGACCCTCTTGTGTAAAATTCAAAGATTTCCCTGTCACAGGATCGCACTGCTGCCCTGCTGTGGTTCCCCACTCCAAGCCAGCCTGTCTAAGTTGGGCGAACAGATCCTCAAGGTTGTGGCCGATGGCAGCGATCGCAAGGGGATGGCCCTGGGCGCGATCAAGGAGGCTCTGGCGGCCGAAGGCGGCGATGTGGAGAAGCGCGGGTCTCAGATCAGGTTCAGTATCAAGAGGAATGTGACCAATGGTTCCCTGAAGCAGATCAAGGGCACGGGCGCCTCGGGCTCCTTCAAAGTCGCAAAGGAGGAACCCAAGGGGAATTGGAAATGGAGGTGAAGAAAGCAGCAGCCAAGTAACCTGCAACAAAGCAATCGGCATAAGAGACAGCGAAAGCGCCGGCTGGGAAGAAGGCGGCAGCGAAGAAGCCCAAGAGCCCCAAGAAGGCCACAGGCGGAAAAGTGAAGGTGGCCAAAAAGGTGGAGAAACCGAGTGCCAAGGCCACGCCCAAATCAGCAAAGACCAAGAAAGCAGCGGCCAAAAAGTAAAGAAAAAGGACAACTTGTAAACATCTGAACCCAAAGGCTCTTCTCAGAGCCACCCACGCGTCTCAGAAAAGATCTGATCCCAGAATCAAATAATCACTGTGTTTCTAGAATGAAAATTAACCCATCATCACTGGAGATTCGTTACAATTGGCTGCACCCACCCCTCCTCAGTGTCTGCACCACCCCTCCGCCAATATCCTGCTTATAGAAACATAGAAACATAGAAACATAGAAAATAGGTTCAGGAGCAGGCTATTCAGCCCTTCTAGCCTGCACCGCCATTCAATGAGTTCATGGCTGAACATGAAACTTCAGTACCCCCTTCCTGCTTTCTCGCCATAACCCTTGATCCCCCGAGTAGTAAGGACTTCATCTAACTCCCTTTTGAATATATTTAGTGAATTGGCCTCAACTACTTTCTGTGGTAGAGAATTCCACAGGTTCACCACTCTCTGGGTGAAGAAGTTTCTCCTCATCTCGGTCCTAAATGGCTTACCACTTATCCTCAGACTGTGACCCCTGGTTCTGGACTTCCCCAACATTGGGAACATTCTTCTTGCATCTAACCTGTCTAAACCCGTCAGAATTTTAAACGTTTCCATGAGGTCCCCACTCATTCTTCTCAACTCCAGTGAATACAAGCCCAGTTGATCCAATCTTTCTTGATAGGTCAGTCCCACCATCCCGGGAATCAGTCTGGTGAATCTTCGCTGCACTCCCTCAAGAGCAAGAATGACCTTCCTCAAGTTAGGAAACCAAAACTGTACACAATACTCCAGGTGTGGCCTCACCAAGGCCCTGTACAACTGTAGCAACACCTCCCTGCCCCTGTACTCTAATCCCCTCGCTATGAAGGTTGCTTTCTTAACCGCCTGCTGTACCTGTATGCCAACCTTCAATGACTGGGAATGTCTGAGGCTCATTTCTTGTCAGCAAACTCCCAGGTTAATTGCAGATATTTAATATTAAATTAGAACTGGGACAACTGAGATCCATAGAACAGTAACCAGCCCTTTCACAGATACTGAGGGTGGCTCTGAAAACATTCGTTCTGTTATTAGATTAAATCCTGTCCGCTTTACTTGCTCTTGGACACACTGATGGTTTTCTTTAGCAGCAACACAGCCTGGATATTAGGCAGCACCCCGCCCTGAGCGATGGTCACCTTTCCCAGTAGCTTGTTGAGCTCCTGGTCGTTGCGGATAGCCAGCTGCAGGTCTCTGGGGATGGTGCGGATCTTCTTAATGTCGCGATCCGCGTTGCCGGCCAGCTCCAGGATATCAGCCGGTCAGATACTCGAGCACAGCAGCCATGTAGACCGGGGCTCCGGCACCCACACGCTCAGTGTAGTTCGCCTTCCGCAGGAGCCTGTGAACACGGCCCACAGGGAATTGCAGTCCGGCCCGAGAGGAGCGAGACTTGGCCTTGGCCCGAGCTTTGCTGCCGGTTTTTCCTCTTTTTATTGTTTAAAAAAATATACTTTATTCATGTAAAATGTTCACGATGCATTGGAAAATAGCTCAGTACATTTGGATGCGGTCAACAATTAAATACAAATAATTTGGATGCTGACAGCAGTTCCATACAATACACTTGCGTACATTTCATTCCAAGGTACACTTTAGTAGAATCCGCAAATCACCTTACATGTAGCACTGTACCCAGAAGGATGTTACATGGAGCAGATAAGAACAGCTTTATAGTACATTCCAGGATACATTTCAATACCGATCATGAATCACGTTACATGTAGCACTATGCAGATGAAAGCAGTAATCCGAACGGGTGACGATACATTTACATTTCTTTCCAAGTTACTAAACAGTTCAGAAAATGTCATTATACATTGCACAGCACAGGTGTTTTTCACTACATGGTGCTCTTCCAGACATTTCCACAATCCACACGTTCAGAGAAAGAATGAGAAACTGCCCACATCTGCCTTTCGTGTACCTTCTGGAGGAATGCAAGGAGTGAACATGTGATTGGTCGCTCTGTGGTGAATTTCATGGGTCACAATCTGTTTTGCCCGCCAATCAAAGTTAGGCGGAAATTAATTCAAAAACTCCAGCAAGAATTTTTAAAATAGCGGATTATGTTAATAAATTTACCATTAGTCAAAGATTTGCCAACACGTTTTAATTCCTTTTCTCTGATTCTATTTTTCCCTTGCAAGTTCCAAACTGTTACAATCAGCATTAAATTCGGGTACTGTTTCAAACTGTCTGTAATGGGCGATAATCAATCTCCACTGATTCTGTAACGAGACACATTCCAATTCAATCTTTGTCAAAGTTGGGTTTCATAGATTATCGATCGATCCACCGCAGAGGCGGCAGTGAGACCAGAACTGGGATTCCCTCTGCGAAAGGAGAAGAGGGACAGAATGCCCCGGTTCTGTTCTCTGTGAGAACTCCCATTCTGTGTTGTTACACTGCGGGGAGTGTCGGGTTAATAAACGGACTGACACGCAACAGGAATTGAAAAATAAAGTTGAAAAGGGCCTGCGAGAGAGAATGTGTGACTGAAATCTGAGTCTCAGCCCCTAAACAAACTTTTAATTCGGCAGGCGGTGTACATGAACGGGTCTGAGAGCAAAGGGAAAGAGCGACCAGGGACCGTGTTTGTAGTTTGTGGGCGGGTAATTCCAGCGACACTGAGGTCGAACCGGACAATGAAGCTGCTTGTCGGAGAATTCAAAACGAAATCTACAGCTGGAACTGCAAAAGTTTTCACCCACTTGTTCAGGAAATAATTAGTGATGTTAGTCTAAAGGTTGATGGGTTTGTGCAGCTCTTTCAGAGAGGCTGTGGATGGCTCTTAAAAGAGCCGTTGTGTTTGGGTTTGCTCTCCCAGGACAGCGCGCAGTTTTACTTGGAGCTGGTGCACTTGGTCACCACCTTTGTCCCTTCCGACACGGCGCTTGGCAAGCTCCCCGGGCAGCAGCAGGCGCACGGCGGTCTGGATCTCCCGGGAGTTGATGGTGCGGCACTTGTTGTAATGGGCCAGGCGGGAAGCCTCACCCGCGATGCGCTCCAAAATATCGTTCACAACCGAGTTCATGATGCCCATGGTCTTGGAGGAGATGCCGGTGTCGGGTTGAACCTGCTTCATCACTTTGTAGATTTAGATGGAATAACTCTCCTTCCTCCACTTTCTGCGCTTCTTGCCGCCCTTCGGTGATGTTTTCTTGATGACTTTCTTAGCGGTAACTGTTCACTTTCCGTCAGCTATCGGCTGATTCAGTCCGGCGCAGATTTGAGGAAACTCTACTCCGAGCCCGCATTATATGGGCAGCCCCGCACTCCGCCCACAGCCCTATGCTAATGAGGGATGGATGGCAATGATTGTGATTGGTTCATTGTCCGCTTGTCAATATCCATTGTTCTGTAGCTATTTTTGATCGGGAAGCACTTGAGAGCGAATCAGTGACTTTGCCGTTTCAGCCTGTCTTCTGAAGCGCCGCATGGACCCACTCCGACTGTCAATGAGGTGATGGGACGTTAGTGTTGCCAGGCTGCGGGTGGCCTCTATTTCTCTCTAGTTGGTCTCTTTAAACATCCAATCAGATTTGTTGCTTGCCACAATCACAAATTCTTGAATGAGGTCATCAGTTTCAACCCTTCCTCATTTATACTTTGCATCTATTCTGCACTCAGGCAAAAATCTTACCAGGAAGGTTCGTTATTGTTTTAGTCTATATTGAATAAACTGAACAGCAAACTCGCTGTTCTATTTGTCGATCTATATTTTTACATGTTCAACAGACATTGACCAGTTTATAACTGAGATCGATTGAGGGTCACTTCTGGTCAGGAAACTCCCAGCTTATCAACCGGAGGGATTTAAAATTAAGCAGAGAAATAAAGACTTGGATTTATATTGTGCCTTTCAGCACCATCGGTCTTATGAACGTGTTTTGCAGCCAATGAAGTACTTTTTGAAGTCGACACTCGTAATGTCGGAAAGTCGGCAGACATTTCGCGCACAGCAAGCTCCCACAAACAGCAATGTGATAATGACCAGATAAGCTGTTGTGTTATGTTGATCGAGGGATAAGTTTTGGCCAGGATACCGTGGATAACTCATCTTCTCTTCTTCAAAATAATGGCCGTGGGATCTATTACGTCCACCTGAGAGAGCAGACGGGGCCTCGGTTTAATGTCTCTTCCTATAGATAGCACCTCCGACAGTACAGCACTCCCTCATCACTGCACTGGTGTGTCAGCCGAGATTTTGTGCTCAAGTCCCTGGAGTGGGGACTTGACCACAACCTAACTCAGAAGCGAGAGTGTCACCAACTGAAGCACCGCTGATAAGGTTGTGATCAATCGATCAGTTTCTTCAAACAGTAAGCAATCCTTTCACAGATAGAGTGGGTGGCTCTGAAAGGAACCAATATGTTATTTGATTAAACCTTGAACACTTTACTTACTCTTGCTGAGCCCAGCATTTGATATATTTGTCAGAAACCGCGCCTGGAGTCTTGGCTGTTCAGCCATGATCCTATTGATTTCTGGAGCAGGATCTTCAGAAGGCATTCGATAAGATGCCACATAAGCGGTTACCTGCACAAGATAAAAGTTCACGGAGTTGGGGGTAATATATTAGCATGGATAGAGGATTGGCTAACTAACAGACAACAGAGAGTCGGGATAAATGGATAATTTCCTAGTTGGCAAATTGTAATTAATGGGGTGCCGCAGGAATCGGTGCATGGGCCTCAACTATTTACAAAGTTTATTAATGACTTGGATGAAGGAACCAAGTGTAATGTAGGCAAATTTTCTGATGATACAAAGATGGGTGGAAAAGCAAATTGTGAGGAGGGCACAAAGAATCTGCAAAGGGAGTATAATGTGGGAAAATGTGAGGTTATTCATTTCGGCAGAAAAAACAGTAAAGCAAAGTATTATTTAAAGGGAGAAACGTTGCAAAATGCTGTAGTACAGAGGTACCTTTGGGTCCTTGAGCATGACATACAAGTTATTATGCAGGTACAGCAAGTAATCAAGAAAGCAAATAGAATGTTGGCCTTTATTACAAGGGGGAAGGAATATAAAATCAGAGAAGTCCTGCTACAACCTTACAGGGTATTAGTGAGACTACAACTAGAGTACTGCATTCATTTTTGATCTTCATATTTAAAGAAGGTTATACTTGCATTGGAGACAGTTCTGAGCAAGTTCACTCTGATGATTGCGGAGATGAGGGGATTGACATGAAGAAAGGTTGGGCCTGTAGTCATTGGAGTTCAAAATGATGAGTGGGGATCTTATCGAAATGTATAAGATAATGAGGGGCTTCGACAAGCATAATGCGGAAAGGATATGTCCACTCATAGGGAAAACTAGAACTAGGAGCATAGTCTCAGAATAAGGGCCGCCCATTTAAAACTGAGGTGAGGAGAAATTTCTTCACTCAGAAGGTTGTAAATCTGTGGAATTCTCTGCCCCAGACAGCTGTGAAGGCTGAGTCATTGAATATAATTAAGGCGGAGATAGACATATTTTTGAGCGATAAGGGAATAAAGGGTTACGGGGAGTGGGCAGGGAAGAGGAGCTGAGTCCATGATCTGATCAGCCATGATCTTATTAAATGGCAGAGCAGGTGCGAGGGACCAAATGGCCTACTCCTGCTCCTATTTCTTATGTTCTAGGCCAAGATCTGTTAGAGCAGCAGCTTGTGCGGCACCTTAGCAAAAACGATTAGGAAGACTGGACAGGGGAGGGTGATGGGCATCTGCTTCAGCCTGGGACAAGGGAGGGTGAGGGCAGATCTGGTTCTGGATCAGTCTGGGACAAGGGACCTGAGGGTGATCTGGTTCTGGATCAGTGTTGAACAGGCGAGGGTGAAGAGGGAGTCTTGTTCAGTCTGGACAGGGAAGGGTGAGGGTGGGGGGGTGGTTCTAGTTCTGTCTGGTACAGGAGAGGGTGGGGTGGAGCGGTCTGGTTCTGGGTCAGTCTGGGACCGGGACAATTGAGGGAGACGTTATCTGCTCCAGTCCTGTAGAGTGTCTGGTAAGTGGAGCACATTTCCTGATTGTATGCTGGGAATTGAAGATGAATGCTTTGTATTTCTGCACCCAGCCAGAGTCAGCATCTTCAGGGGAGGAGAGCTGCTGTGGCTAAATGTAACTCCCCGCAGCTCAGTGACAGTGGAGCTAACATGGGGGATCTGGCAGGGGGAGGGGGCAGAGGGATCGCTGGCCCCGTGTCTGGACCCAGTGTCGCAGCTCTGTCGGCCAAAGCTCCCCTCTTGTAGAGACCAGTGTCCCAGATCTGTGGGTTAAAGCTCTGGCATCTGCCGGGGGGGGGGGGCGGTGCAGAGGGATCGCTCCCCCGTGTGGAGACCCAGTGTCCCAGGTCTGGGGGCTTCTCCAAGGTCTGTGAGATCCCACGTGGTGTATGTGGCTTCTCGGGCTGCAGCGCAGAATGTGGGAATTCATCTTCAATCTGATTCAGGATTCATGACCGGAATGTTTGGAGAAGTTCCCCTTCTGTCTGCGGACCCTCCAGCTGCGACTCCCCCAGAAACAGTACAGATCGCGCAGCCCCTATATTGTGCAGCATGTTCAGTGTCTGTCCCTGAGCTGCCCCAGGGAGGGGGCAGTGTGTGATATCACTGTGGGGTGCAGTATGTTCAGTGTCTGACCCTGAGCTACCCCAGGGAGGGGGCAGTGTGATAACCCTGTGGTGTGCAGTATGTTCAGTGTCTGACCCTGAGCTGCCCCAGGGAGGGGACAGTGTGTGATGTCCCTGTGGGGTGAAGTATGTTCAGTGTCTGACCCTGAGCTACCCCAGGGAGGGGGCAGTGTGTGATGTCCCTATAGTGTGCAGTATGTTCAGTGTCTGACCCTGAGCTGCCCCAGGGAGGGGGCAGTGTGTGATAACCCTGTGGGGTGCAGTATATTCAGTGTCTGACCTTGAGCTACGGCAGGGAAGGGGCAGTGTGTGATGTCCCTGCTGGGTGCAGTATGTTCAGTGTCTGACCTTGAGCTACCCCAGGGAAGGGGCAGTGTGTGATGTCCCTGTGGGATGCAGTATGTTCAGTGTCTGACCCTGAGCTGCCCCAGGGAGGGGGCAGTGTGTGATGTCCCTGTGGGGTGCAGTATGTTCAGTGTCTGACCCTGAGCTGCCCCAGGGAGGGGGCAGTGTGTGATGTCCATGTGTGGTGCAGTATGTTCAGTGTCTGACCCTGAGCTGCCCCAGGGAGGGGGCAGTGTGTGATGACCTTGTGGGGTGCGGTATGTTCAGTGTCTGACCCTGAGCTGCCCCAGGGAGGGGGCAGTGTGTGATAACCCTATGGGGCGCAGTATGTTCAGTGTCTGACCCTGATCTGCTCTCATTCCTCCTGCTCTCGGGGGCAGTCACACTCCTCTCAGTCTGAGTTCTTCGGAGGGACAGCGTCATCTACTGGTGGTATTTCAAGGCACATCATATCTGGCTCCGTTTCAGAGAAATCCAAAACCAACTTGCAAATTCAATTATTTTTATCATCAATTGTTTAGCTCCATGGTGTTGCAGCCTTCTGTATTTGAATAAAACCCTTCTGATATTTTGTATTGGTCTTCAACTTAGAAGATACTAAATACATCCCAATAATATATAATCAAGGGGCTATCGGGAAGGGGAAACTTAAAACTATCACTGACACGAAAGAAAAAGTACTCTGTGAAATAATGGGACTAAAGATGGACAAGTCCCCTGGACCAAAGCTGGACAAGTCCCCTGGACCTGATAGCCTACGTCCTAGGCTCTTAAAAGAAGTGGCTGCAGAGATAGTGGATGCGTTGGGTGAAATCTGCAAAAACTCCCTGGATTGTGGAGGGGTCCCAGCAGTTTGGAAAAACACAAATGTAACATCGCTATTTAAAAATGAGGGAGACAGAAAAGAGGAAACTATAGACTAGTTAGCCTAACTGCTGTTGTTGGGAAAAAGTTGGACTCCATTAGTAAGCAGGGCATTTGGAAAATCATAATACAGTCAGGCAGAGTCAGCATGGTTTTATGAAAGGGAAATCACGTTTGACAAATTTGCTGGAGTTCTTTGAGAATATAATGAGCAAGGTTGATAAGAGAGAACCAGTGGATGTAGTGTATTTAGATTTCTAGAAGGCATTCGATAAGGTACCATGTACCTGTACAAGATAAAAGTTCACCGATTTGAGGGTAATATATTAGCACGAATAGAGGATTGGTTAACTAACAGAAGACAGAATGTCGGGATAAATGGGCAATTTTCCGGTTGGCAAATGGTGAGTCATGGCGTGCCGTAGGGATTGGCCTCAACTATTTACAATCTATATTAATGATTTGGAAGAAGGGACAGAGCGTAATGGAGCCAAATTTGATGATGATACAAAGATGGATAGGAAAGCAATTGGAGGAGGACACAAATAATCTGCAATGAAATTTAGACAAACTAAGTGAGTGGATTAATATTTGGCAGATTGAGTATAATGTCGGAAAATGTGAGGTTATCCACTATTGCAGGAAAAAAAACAATTTATTACTGAAATGAAGAGGTGTTACAAAATGCTGCAGTGCAGAGGGATCTGGGTGTCCTTATGTTTGAAACAGAAAAAGTTAATTTGCATGTACAGCAAGTAATTATAAAGCCAATAGAAATGTTGGCCTTTATTGCAAGAGGGATGGAGTATAAAAGCAGGGAAGTCTTGCTACAACAGTACAGGGTATTGGTGAGGCCACACCTGGAGTACTGCATGCAGTTTTGATCTCCGTATTTAAGGAGGGATAGACTTGCATTGGAGACAGTTCAGAGAAGCTTCACTAGTTTGATTCCTGAGATGAAGGGGTTGACTTATGTAGTTAGGTTGAGCAGGTTGAGCCTATTCTCGTTTAGAAGAATGAGAGGTGATCCTATTGAAATATATGATACTGAGGGGACTCAACAAGGTAGATGCAGAGAGGATGTTTCCACTCGTGGGGGAATCTAGAACTAGGGGTCATAGTTTATGAATAAGGGGTAGCCTATTTACATAAGATCAGAAATAGGAACAGGAGTAGGCCAAACGGCCCGTCGAGCCTGCTTTGCCATTCAATAAGATCATGGTTGATCTGATCATGGACTCAGCTCCACTTCCCTGCTTGCTCTCCACAACCCCTTATCGTTTAAGAAACTGTCTATTTCTGTCTTAAATTTATTCAATGTACCAGCTTCCACTGCTCTCTGACGCAGTGAATTCCGCAGATTTACAACCCTCAGAGAATAAATTTCTCCTCATATCAATTTTAAATGGGTGGTCGCTTATTCGAAGATCATGCCCTCTATTTCTAGTCTCCCCCATCAGTGGAAACATCCTCTCTGCATTCACTTTGTCATGCCCCCTCATAATCTTGTATGGTTCGATAAGATCACCTGTCATTCTTCTGAATTTCAATCTAATTAACCTTTCGTCATAAGTCAACCCCTCATCCCCTCAATCAACCTAGTGAAGCTTTGATTTAGAACCGAAATGATGAGAAATTTCTTCTGAGGGTCTAAATCTTTGGAATTCTCTACCCCGAGAGCTGTGGAGGCTGGGTCATTGAATATATTTAAGGTGGAGATATCCAGATTTTTGAGCGATAAAAGAGTGAAGGTTTATGGAGGGCGGGCAGGGAAGTGCTGTTGTACCCACGATCAGATCAGCCATGATCTTATTGAATGGCAGAGCAGGTTCGAGTGGCCAATGGCCTACTCTTCTCCTATTTCTTATGTTTTTTAAAGGGTGAATTATAGATGCAAACACAATCAGCGTTATTTTGTTTCTGACCATTTTCCCGTTGATTAATTGGGCAAATAACGCGAATATTAAACTCCAGCCCAGTTATAGGAGGAATCAATATCAGCAGAAAGCAAGCCCAACTGTCAGAATGGATACGATTCAGTCTGAGACAACAGCAGAATCCAAACCCTGCAGTCACTTGTGAACTCGTTGTGTCAGCAGGGTGGATGACTGAGTGAATCCCTTGCCACACTTGGCGAGGTGAACGGCCTCTCCCCAGTGTGAACTCGCTGGTGCATCAGCAGGTGGGATGTCCGAGTGAATCCCTTCCCACACTCAGAGCAGGTGAACAGCCTCTCCCCAGTGTGAACGTGCTGGTGTCTCAGCAGGTTCGATGACTGAGTGAATCCCTTCCCACACTCAGAGCAGGTGAATGGCCTCTCCCCAGTGTGAACTCTCTGGTGCATCAGCAGGTGGGATGTCAGAGTGAATCCCTTCCCACACTCAGAGCAGATGAACAGCCTCTCTCCATTGTGAATTCGCTGGTGAGTTACAAGGTGGGATGATGCAGTGAATCCCTTCCCACACTCGGTGCAGGTGAATGGCCTCTTCCCAGTGTGAACTCGCTGGTGTGTCAGCAGATAGGATGATACAGTGAATCCCTTCCCACACACAGAGCAGGTGAATGGCCTCTCCCCAGTGTGAACTCGCTGGTGTGTCAGCAGATAGGATGATACAGTGAATCCCTTCCCACACTCGGTGCAGCTGAACGCCTCTCCCCAGTGTGAACTCGCTGGTGTCTCAGCAGGTCGGATGAGATAGAGAATCCCTTCCCACACTCGGAGCAGGTGAACGGCCTCTCTCCAGTGTGAACTCGCTGGTGTCTCATCAGGTAGGATGAGGCAGTGAATCACTTCCCACACTCGGAGCAGGTGAACGGCCTCTCCCCAGTGTGACAGCGCCGATGAACTTCGGTTTCTCCATGCTGCGGGTCTCCTTGTGTCTCTCCAGGTTGGACGACCAGTTGAAGCCTGGTGCACACACAGAACACGTGTACGGGTTCTCCCCGCTGTCAAAGCTGTGATGTTTTTTCAGGCTGTGCATCTGGTTAAAACTTTTTCCACAGTCAGTGCACTGCAACACTCTCACTCGGGTGTGTTTGCTCGTGCTTTTCCAGGATCACTGATGTTTGAAATCTGTTCCCACAGACAGAACAGACAAACTTTTCTCCATCCAAATTCAAAGGCTGATGATATTCAGGTCCTGATGAATCGAGCGATTCCACCAGATCTTGACGTGATGTTTGTTTTGTGTTTCCCGTCTGCAAATCCTCCCCTTCTGATACCCTGGAAAAGGAGTTTACAAAAATCATTACTGCAAGTACAGGACAGAAATTCAGAACAGACAATTCAAGATTTTATGGAAAATTCTTTCCTCTCTTGTTCCTCCAAAGCTTTAAATTCCCACCCCATACACTGTTCCCCATCCTTGTCCTGAAATTGAAACACATCGCACGTCTGAAGGCAGCTTGTCCTATGCACCTAATTATCATCACCATCTCTGGCTGGGTTCAGTTCTACACTCACTGGTTCCCCTCCCTCTCCTCCCCTGAAGGTGCTGACTCTGGCTGGGTTCAGTTCTACAATCACTGGTTCCCCTCCGTCTCCTCCCCTGAAGATGCTGACTCTGGCTGGGTTCAGTTCTACAATCACTGGTTCCCCTCCCTCTTCTCCCCTGAAGGTGCTGACTCTGGCTGGGTTCAGTTCTACAATCACTGGTTCCCCTCCGTCTCCTCCCCTGAAGATGCTGACTCTGGCTGGGTTCAGTTCTACAATCACTGGTTACCCTCCCTCTCCTCCCCTGAAGGTGCTGACTCTGGCTGGGTTCAGTTCTAGACTCACTGGTTCCCCTCCCTCCCGCTCAATCCCAGAGGGTGCTGACTCTGGCTGGATTCAGTTAACAAAAGAACATAAGAAATAAGAGCAGGAGTAGTCGATTTGACTCTTCGGGCCTGCTCCCCCATTCAGTAAGATCATGGCTGATCTGATCATGGGCTCAGAACCAGTTCCCTGCCCGTTCCCCATAACCCTTTACTGCCTTATCACTCAAAAATCTGTCTTTCTGCCTTAAAATATATTCAATGACCGAGCCTCCACAGCTCGCTGGGGCAGAGAATTCCATAGATTTACAAACCTCAGAGAAGAAATTTCTCCTCAACTCAGTTTTTAATGGGCAGCCCTTACTTTAAGGCTTGTAAAAAGGGAACAGCAATAATCATGGGTGATTTAATCTCCATATTGATTGGAAGTATCAAATTGGTCAGGGTAGCCTTGAGGAGGAGTTCATAGAGTGCAGAAGGGACAGTTTCGTTGAGCAGTTTGTAACGGAACCAACTAGGGGGCAGGCTATCTTAAATCTGGTCCTGTGTAATGAGACAGGATTAATAAACAATCTCCAAGGTAAAGGGTTCCCTCGGAATGAGTGATCATAGTATGATTGAATTTCAAATTCAGATGGAGGGTGAGAAAGTTGGATCTCTAAAAAGCGTACTCAGCTTGAATAAAGGAGACTATGAGGGCAGAGTTGGGTAAAGTGAACTGGGAAAATAGATTAAAGTGTAGGACGGTTGATGAACAGTGGTGTACAATTAAGGAGATATTGCACAACTCTCAAGAAAAATATAATCCAGTGAGGAGGAAAGGGTATAAGAGAAAAGATAACTATCCATGGCTATATAAGAAATAAAGGACAATATCCAATTAAAAACAAGGGCATACAAAGTGGCCAAAACAAGTGGGAGGACAGAAGACTGGTAAGCTTTTAAACGCCATCAAAGAACGACTGAAAAAATGATTAAGAAAAGGAAGATAGACTATGAAAGTAAACTAGCGCAAAATATAAAAACAGATAGCAAGAGTTTCTATAGGTATATAAAATGGAAAAGGGTGGCTAAAGTAAACGTTGGTACCTTAGAGGACGAGACCGGGGAATTAATAATGTGGGATATGGAGATGGCAGAAACTCTGAACAAATATTTTGTATCAGTCTTTATGGTAGACGACACTAACAATATTCCGACAGTGGATAGTGAAGGGGCTATGGAGAGGCGGGGAGGCGGGGGAGAAGGAACTTAACACAATCACAATCACTAAGGAGGTGGTACTCAGTAAAACATAAAACTAGGTGCAGGAGTAGGCCATTCGGCCCTTCGAGCCTGCACCGCCATTCAATGAGTTCATGGCTGAACATGCAACTTCAGTACCCCATTCTCGCCATACCACTTGATCCCCCGAGTAGCAAGGACTAAATCTAACTCCTTTTGGAATATATTTAGTGAATTGGCCTCAACAACTTTCTGTGGTAGATTTCCACAGGTTCACCACTCTCTGGATGAAGAAGTTTCTCCTCATCTCGGTCCGAAATGGCTTACCCCTTATTCTTCGACTATGACCCCTGGTTCTGGACTTCACCAATATTGGGTAAGATAATGGGACTAAAGCTAAATAAATCCCTTGGACTTGATGGCTTGCATTCTAGGGTCTTGAGAAATAACGGCAGCGATTGTGGATGAATTGGTTGTAATTTACCAAAACTTCATGGATTCTGGAGAGGTCCCAGCAGATCGAAAAACTGCAAATGTAACTCCACTATTTAAAAAAGGAGGCAGACATAAAGCAGGAAACTGGAGACCAGTTAGCCTAACATCTGTAGTTGGGAAAATATTAGATTCCATTATTAAAGAAGCAGTAGCAGGACATTTTGTAAAGCAAAATTCGGTCAGGCAAAGTCACCATGGATTTATGAAGGGGAGATCATGTTGGACAAATTTGCTGGAGTGCTTTGAGGATGTAACGAACAGGATGGATAAAGGGGAACCAGTGGATGTGGTGTATTTGAACTTTCAGAAGGCATTTGACAAGTCGCCACATAAAAGGTTACTGCACAAGATAAAAGTTCATGGGGGGTGAGGGTAATATATTGAATGGATAGAGGATCGGCTAACGAACAGACAACAGAGAGTCAATCTCTGTTTGGCACCCAATCACTAGTGGGGTGCCACAGGGATCAGTGCTGGGACCCCAACTATTTACAATATATATGCACGATTTGGAGGATGGGACCGAGTGTAACGTAGTCACGTTTGCTGACGATACAAAGATGGGAACAAAAGCAATGTGTGAGGAAGACACAAAAAATCTGCAAAAGGACATGGTCAGGCTAAGTGAGTTGGCAAAAATTTGGCAGATGGATAAGAATGATAGAAAGTATGAGGTCATGTACTTTGGCAGAAATAAATCAAAGAGCAAGTTATTATTCAAATGGAGAAAGATTGCAAAGTGTCACAGTACAGTGGGACCTGGGGGTACTTATGCATGAAAAACAAAAGGATAGTATAAAGGTACAGCAATTGAACAGGAAAGCCTTTATTGCAAAGGGGACGGAGTATAAAAGCAGGGAAGTCATACTACAGCTATATAAGGTATTGGTGAGGCCACACCTGGAATACTGTGTGCAGTTTTGGTTTCAATGTTTAATAAAGGATATTCCTGCTTTGGAGGCAGTTCAGGGAAGGTTCACTCGGATGATTCCGGGGATGAGGGGCTTGACTTATGCGGAAAGGTTGAGTAGGTTGGGCATCTACTCATTGGAATTCAGAAGAATGAGGTGATCTTATCGAAACATATAAGATTATGAAGAGGCATGACAAGGTGGATGCAGAGAGGATGTTTGCCTTCCAGATCACTTGCTGTATCTGCAGACTAACTTTTTGTGTTTCGTGTAGGTCCCTCTGTACTGCAGCACTTTGCAATTTTTCTCCATTTAAATTATAATTTGCAGTATTTTGCTTCTGCCAAAGTGGATAACCTCATATTTTCCCACCTTATACTACATCTGCCAAATTTGTGCCCACTCGCTTAGCCTGTCTATATCTCTTTGCAGATGTTTTGTGTCCTCCTCACAGTTTGCTATCCCATCCATCTTTGTATCATCAGCAAACTTGGTTACATTATACTCTGCCCCTGCATCAAAGTCATTAATATAGATTGTAAAAAGTTGAAGACTCAGCACCGATCCCTGCAGCACCCCACTAGTCCATGTTTGCCAATCAGAAAATGACCCATTCATCCTGACTCTCCTTTTACTGTTCTTTAGCCAATCCTCTATCCATGCTAATATATTATCCCCAACCTCATAAACTTCTATCTTATACAGTAACCTCTTAACACCTTGTCGAATGCCTTCTGGAAATAATCCAAATAAACCACATCCACTGGTTCCCCCTTATCCAACCTGCCCGTTACATTCTCAAAGAGTTTCAGCAAATTTGTCAAACATAATTTCCCATTCATAAAACCATGTTGAATTATGCTGCTCCAAATGGCCTGCAACTGCTTCCTTAATAATAGATGTTGGATAGATACTGTCTCTCGCATTCTCTCACACTATGTGACAGGTAAGTGTTGGATAGATACTGTCTTTCTCATTCTCTGACACTATGTGACTGGTGAGTGTTGGATAGATACTGCCTCTCTCATTCTCTGACACTATGTGACAGGTAAGTGTTGGATAGATACTGTCTCTCGCATTCTCTCACACTATGTGACAGGTGAGTGTTGGATAGATACTGCCTCTCACATTCTCTCACACTATGTGACTGGTGAGTGTTGGATAGATACTGCCTCGCGCATTCTCTCACACTATGTGACAGGTGAGTGTTGGATAGATACTGCCTCTCACATTCTCTCACACTATGTGACTGGTGAGTGTTGGATAGATACTGCCTCGCGCATTCTCTCACACTATGTGACAGGTGAGTCTTGGATAGATACTGCCTCTCTCATTCTCTGACACTATGTGACAGGTGAGTGTTGGATAGATACTGTCTCTGTCATTCTCTGACACTATGTGACAGGTAAGTGTTGGATCGATACTGCCTCTCGCATTCTCTCACACTATGTGACAGGTGAGTGTTGGATAGATACTGCCTCTCTCATTCTCTGACACTATGTGACAGGTGAGTGTTGGATAGATACTGCCTCTCTCATTCTCTCATACTATGTGACAGGTGAGTGTTGGATAGATACTGCCTCTCACATTCTCTCACACTATGTGACAGGTGAGTGTTGGATAGATACTGCTTCTCACATTCTCTCACACTATGTGACAGGTGAGTGTTGGATAGATACTGCCTCTCACATTCTCTCACACTATGTGACAGGTCAGTGTTGGATAGATACTGCCTCTCACATTCTCTCACACTATGTGACTGGAGAGTGTTGATAGATACTGCCTCTCACATTCTCTCACACAATGTGACTGGTGAGTGTTGGATAGATACTGCCTCTCACATTCTCTCACACTATGTTACAGGTGAGTGTTGGATAGATACTGTCTCTCTCATCCTCTCACACTATGTGACAGGTGAGTGTTGGATAGGTACTGCCTCTCACATTCTCTCACACTATGTGACAGGTGAGTGTTGGATAGATACTGCCTCTCACATTCTCTGATACTATGGGCCCAAGTTTCCACACGATAAAAAACGGACGCCCCTCCGAGCTGGGCGCCTGTTTTTCGCGCCTAAAACGGCACCGGAAAAAAAACTCGCGATTCTGGAGAGTCCTGCAGCTCCTTGTCTGTTTGGCGTGGCGCCCAGGGGGGCGGAGCCTACACTCGCGCCGATTATGTAAGTGGGAGGGGGCGGGTACTATTTAAATTAGTTTTTTTCCTGCCGGCAACGCTGCACGTGCGTGTTGGAGCGTTCGCGCACGCGCAGTGTGAAGGAAACATTGGCACTCGGCCATTTTTGTAGTTCTTTGCAGCTGTTTAATTTTTGAACATTTTTTAATAAAACCGCATTGCCATCAGCACATCAGCACTGAGGCTTCCTGCTTACTGCCCCTCCCTCCCTCCTGTTCGCGGGAACGACGCTGAGCTGAGTGTAAGGCTTCCACCTCAAGTGGAAGGCTGCTTGCTGCCTGGTTACTGCCTGCTGCCTGGTGACTGCCTGCCCCTCCCTCCCTTTCGCGGGAACGACGCCACATCGCTGAGCTGACTGGAAGCACTTTCACACAGGTAAGAAGATGGTTTATTTAATATTTTCTTTGCTTATAAATGTTTATGCAGGTTGGATTTATCTGTATAATATTTGTAGAAATATAAATAAGGATTTGTTGTAGAATTTAATGACTTCCCCTCCCCCGCCTCCCCCCCCCCCCCCGACCTCATTTTGGGTGCCTACTTTGTAACCTGCGCCTGATTTTTTAATGTGTTTTTTCAGTTCTACAAAAATCTTCACTTGCTCCATTCTAAGTTAGTTTGGAGTACGTTTTCACTGTGGAAACTTTGAAATCAGACGTCAGTGGCCAGACACGCCCCCTTTTGAAGAAACAATTCCGTTCCAAAGTAGAACTGTTCTACCTGACTAGAACTGCAGAAAAAAAAATGTGGAGAATTGCGATTTCTAATATAGTCCATTCTCCACCAGTTGCTCCTAAAAATCAGGCGCAAATCATGTGGAAACTTGGGCCCTATATGACAGGTGAGTGTTGGATAGATACTGCCTCTGCCATTTTCTGACACGATGTGACAGGTGAGTGTTGGATAGATACTGCCTCTCTCATTCTCTGACACTATGTGACAGGTGAGAGTTGGATAGATACTGCCTCTCTCATTCTCTGACACTATGTGACAGGTGAGTGTTGGATAGATACTGCCTCTCTCATTCTCTGACACTATGTGACAGGTGAGTGTTGGATCGATACTGTCTCTCTCATTCTCTGACACTATGTGACAGGTGAGTGTTCGACAGATACTGCCACTTTCAATCTCCGGTGCAGTATCAGCGTGGGACTGATCAGTGATTATAGGATAGATACTTAGACTTTCACTCTCTGATCTATTGACAGGTATATATAGAGTTAATATTGTTGGTGTCTGGTACGCGAGTGTGGATTGGACTTTCTATCTGTCCATCTCTGGTATGTGAATGAGGATTTTCCTCTATATATCAGTATCTGATACGAAACTGTGTTTTTTATTCTGTACCTGTCAATTTCTGGTAATTGCCTGTGGGTTTCATTCTGTAACTTTCCATTCCTGGTGTGTTAGTGTGTGTTTTATGCTGTATCTGTCCATCTCTATTATGTGAATGTGAGCTCTACTCCATACCCATCATTCTCCAGTATGTTAGTATTGTTTAACTGTGTACCACCAATTCCTGATAGAGTGTCCGTTTTACTTTCTAACTGTCAATTTGTGTTATGTAGGCGAATGTTTATGCTGAATCTCTCGATCTCTGGTATGAGTGTGGGCCTTTCTCTGTATCTCTCCATTTCTGTATTGGGAGACTGGGTTTTATTCTGTACTTGTCAAGTCCTGATATGTGATTGTGGGCCTTACTCTCTACCTGCCAGTTTCTGCTTAATTGAGAGTGAACTTTCCTTTGTACCTGACAGTTTCTGGTATGGAAGAGTGGTCTTTACCCTGTACCTGTCAATTACTGGTAAGTGAGTAAGGGCATTTCACTGTGTCTGTCAATTTATGTTATGGGAATATAGATTTTAATACGTTAGTCTCTGATGTGTGAGTGTGGGTTTTACACTGCGTCTCTCAGTCTTTGATATGCAAGTGTGTGTATTTTTCTGTACCTGTCAGGTTTCGGTAAATGTGTTGAGGTTTAATCTGTGCATCTCAGTTTCTGCTGTTAATCTGGGATTAATCTGTACCTATTTGTTCCTGCTACTTGATTGTATATTTTAGACTGTGTAAATTCCTGGATTCTTTTACCTCGATCTGGTTCAGTAAAGTTACTGAGTCGAATAGCTCTTGTGCTTTGAACAAAGCAATCTTTATTACCGGCCAGTAAGACCTATCAGACAGAAGATATACTCTCTGGATGGAGCGTACAACACTCCGTAAAGCGTAAAGTGTCAACAGTTATACAGTTTTGAAATCAGATAACAAAATACAATTAGATTAACATTCTAACTCAGCCACTCATTAGTCAATCTATATGAGATGTTTTTATGAAAGCTCAAGCATTGCCTCTAAATGTTTCAATCTAGTGGTGTGACTATTAACTGAGACCTTGCAATTCTGCAGATTTATTTCATGTTACAATTAGATATTATTGGCAGGATTTAGTGACTTGAAACCTTGAGAAAGACTGTTAGCTATGCTGATGTTGCACTATTTGCAATCTGACATTCTCCCAGCTATTCTTCCATGGCTTATACATTTTCATATATCCCGTTTACTTTACTGTCCTTAATTCCATATATTCCGTTCAGATATCCACAACTGTACCTGACAATTCCTGCTTAGTGAGTGTAGAATTTACTCTGTATTTGCTAGTCTCTGGTA
Organism: Pristiophorus japonicus; assembly: GCF_044704955.1. Lineage (NCBI taxonomy): Eukaryota > Metazoa > Chordata > Chondrichthyes > Pristiophoridae > Pristiophorus > Pristiophorus japonicus. The sequence continues at coordinate 1,125,773 of NW_027250777.1, forward strand.
TGTGAACACGAGAATCAATGTTACATATCAGAGAAATAAAGTTAAAAAGTGAGTGAAGATTTTGCCTTCTACCTGTCATTTTTCTGATGTGGATGTGGGATTTACTCTGCCTCTATCAGTTTCTGCAAGTAACAATTTTACTTACTGCCTTTCAGTTTTCCGACATGTGCCCATGGGATTTACACTTTACCTGTCATTCTCTGGTATGCAAGTGTGAATTTTATTCGGTTACTGTCACCTTCATATATGTGGGTGTGTGTACTGTATCTGTCAGTCTATGTACGGGAATGTTGGGTATATTCTGCACCTGTCATCTTCTGGTATGTTCGGGGGGTTAAATACTGAATCAGTCAGATTCTGAAACATGAATATGGCTTTTGCTCTGTACCCATCAGCTTCTGATATGCGAGTGTGGTTTATACTCTGTTTTATTCTCCACCTGCCAGTTTCTGGCAAGTGAGTGTGGGTGTTTAATGTACCTGTCAGTGTGATCTGTTTCAATGGTGAAACAGCATCTGACTCCACTGCTCCATGTGGCTTTAAGATTCACAATGTAACTCTGCCACTTCGGATCACTGTGGGACTGACAGCTCCTTATCAAGTGGCAAAAAGATATGATAATGATGTGCAAAGTGCACTCCAATGTGTCGTTATTGCACAACGTCACATGGTTAAGGAGTTGGGCCCGCAACATTACGTCAAGCAATGAAACTATGTCAGACGAATTAAATTAAATGCATCTCTGTGGTATGGATGTAAAAATGCCATCGTAATCACTGGTAGGGGGATTATGGACCACTTTTGGTCAATGCGTGTAGTTAAGCATTCTAAGAGCACCATGGATCATTTGCAACGACTACACTCTACATGTACACCTGTGCTTACATCCCCACCCATATTAAATCTCACACTACACGTCCGGTATGTGGACAAGCCGTCTGACACTTGTAATATAACAACAATTAAAGCAAATCTGAAAACGTCAGTGAGACAAAGGCGTGATATATTAGGTGGTGTAGGAACAGGAATAGGAGCATTAAACTCTATGGATATTGAGACCTTACAAAACAAAATACAAAAGGTAGGGAGATTCACTGGAGATGCAATTCGATTGCGAAATGCATGTGACAGAGGTCTCACCGAACAGATGTTTTCTAGTTGGCTGTCGGATGTAATGCGATGGGAACACAGATAAAACTACTCAAGAGATAGGGAGTATCACCAGGCGACAACAAGAATTAGGCCATCACACACAATGCACGTTTGAAGTAGAAACCGGCAACAATTAAGGGCAGAGTTAGAACATATTGCCATGTCAGGCATGAAGATAATTGGAGCAAAATATTCCACTTTGGCAACAGAAACCTAGGGGTAAAACCTATTATGCAACATACACAATGTGATGACCAGGGGTGTAACTTTACCATGAGAATAGTCAATATCACAAAAACCAACATTCGATGCCAGTTTATAGTGCTTCCCCACCTGTATGGCCAAAATCTATGGGTACCCGAGTTCAAGGGTGGATAGATCGATGCTGGAATACAACTCACCAAGCTCAAGATTGTCAAATATGACCTTTCGGTATGGTGTGTCCTTTGCACACACCTGTGTTTGAATCAAGCTTCCTACAGCAGGTACATGTATTTGGACCCTTGTAAAATTGTATCATTGCACGGTACATGAAATCGGACAGAATCATGATTGTATTACTAGTGTCTATCCCATTTATCTTAACGGCACCCGTAAAGATCCTCCTCTAAATGCTTGCTTTAAAGATATGTATACCATATATGAACTTAATTCTAAAAGGTCATATCGATTGGGACGATGGAAAAATGTTGTGCGCCATCACACCTCCCACTGTAGACCAAACTCATTCAGCTCAATTTCTAAAAGATAATCAAAAGATCACTGACGAATTGAGCAAACGAGGGCATACTCTTCATACTCTGCAAGTTGCTATGAGATAGTGAAGGCGCCTTGGTCAGAGTTGCGACAACAGTCACTGACCTTACGGTACACCATTGCTGGGACATCTTTTACGGTTGTTCGCCAAAAACATGCATCGCTTTGAAGCTGTTAATACATCCTATCGTTGTTTTACTCGTCGCGTTATTACTGATATTACTGCTTGTATGTATTCTTTGGTGTAGATTGCGGGCATTGTTTGCGTATACTCAACGTGTAACTGATGCATTACGCCTTCAACTTGATTATATCACTTAGAATGTCGAAATATCAAGGGTGGATTGTATTGTAAAGGGTTAATCACATAGGGTAAATTATGATACTTAGTCATTTACAGTGTGTTTCTGCTTCATGCCTCGTGGATTGTTGTTGATGCAGAGAGAGAGAGACCGAAGTTGAGGTGCACACCAGCTTGGTTATGGAACAGTCGGCGCCTCGAGATCGCATGATTTGTGGACGAGCAGCTGGGGCCTTGCAGATTAGGAGTTGGTCATAAGCCACATGTTTGTTCAATAGTATGTTTGTTCAATAGTACAAAGGAACGGACTGTCCAGTAGCTCTTTGAACTTCACCTTGGACCGTGATTCGCGAGCGGTGCCGGGACCCCCAAGGCTCCTGACTAGCCGTCGTTGCGGAGTTCCCGACGGGCAGTAGGCTGTGAGCTTTGTTGCATCTCATCATACTTCTCTTTCCTTCGTAAACTGTATCATGTTTCTTTTCTCTCAGTAAACGGTATTTTATCTTTACTTCATTTGTCTTGTCTCTTATTTAACATTCATCCAGATCCCAAACCTGGGTCTATTATTATCGATCCAAAACAGGGCCATTCTAACTCCCTCTTGAATATATCTAACAGACTGGCATCAATAACTCTCTGCGGTAGAGAATTCCACCGGTTCACAACTCTCTGAGTGAAGAAGTTTCTCCTCATCTCGGTCCTAAATTACCTACCCCTGATACTTAGACTGTGACCCCCTGGTTCTGGATTTCCCCAACATCGGAAACATTCTTCCTGCATCTAACCTGTTCAATGCCGTCAGAATTTTATATGTTTCTATGAGATCCCTTCTCATTTTTCTAAACTCCAGTGAATACAGGCCAAGCCGATCCAGTTTCTCCTCATATGACAGTCCTACCATCTCGGGATTCAGTCTGATGAACCTTCGCTGCACTCCCTCAATAGCAAGAACGTCCTTCCTCAGATGAGGAGACCAAAACTGAACACAATATTCCAGGTGAGGCCTCATTAAGGCCCTGTACAACTGCAGTAAGAACTCCCTGCTCCTATACTCAAATCTCCGAGCTATGAAGGCCAATATGTCATTTAACACCTTCACCACCTGCTGTACCGGCATGCTAACCTTCAATGACTGATGTACCATGACACCCAGGTCTTATTAAACCTCCCCTTTTTGGAATCTGCCGCCATTCAGATAATATTCTGCCTTCATGTTTTTGCCAAAATGGATAACCTCACATTTATACACATTTTACAGCATCTGCCATGCATTTGCCCACTCACCTAACCTGTCCAAGTCAACCTGCAGCCTCTTCTCATCCTTCTCACAGCTCACACCCCACCCAGCTTAGCGTCATCTGCAAACTTGGAGATATTACACTCAATTCCTTCATCTAAATCATTGATGTATATTGTAACAAGCTGGGGTCCCAGCACTGAGCCCTGCAGTACCCACTAGTCACTGCCTACCATTCTGAAAAGGACCCGACCTCTGCTTCCTGTCTGGAACCAGTTCTCTTTGCACATCAGTACATTATCGTCAATACCATGTGCTTTAATTTTGCACACCAATCTCTTGCGTGGGACCTTGTCAAAAGCTTTTTGAAAGTCCAAATATACCACATTCAGATTCTCCCTTGTCCACTCTACTAGTTACATCCTCAAAAAATTCTAAAAGATTTGTCAAGCATGATTTCCCTTTCATAAATCCATGCTGACTTGGACCGATTATGAGGGAGTTAGATATGGCCCTTATGGATAAAGGTATCAAGGGGTATGGAGAGAAAACAGGAAAGGACTACTGAGGGAATGATCAGCCATTATCTTATTGAATGGCGGTACAGGCTCGAAGGGCCGAATGGCCAACTCCTGCACATATTTTCTATGTTTCAATAATATCACCCAATTCTCCTAAACTCCAATGTGTTTAGTTAATACAGAGTAAAGCTCCCTTTTCACTGTCCCATCAAACACTCCCAGGGCAGGTACAAGGGTGAGATACAGAGTAAAGCTCCCTCCACACTTTCCCATCAAACACTCCCAGGACAGGTACAGGGGGTTAGATACAGAGTAAAGCTCCCTCTACACTGTCCATCAAACACTCCCAGGGCAGGTACAGGGTGTTAGATACAGAGTAAAGCTCCCTCTACACTGTCCCATCAAACACTTCCAGGACAGGTACAGGGGTTAGATACAGAGAAAAGCTCCCTCGACACTGTCCCATCAAACACTCCCAGGACAGGTACAGGGGATTAGATAAAGAGTGAAGCTCCCTCGACACTGTTCCATTAAACACTCCCAGGACAGGTACAGGGGTTAGATAAAGAGTGAAGCTCCCTCGACACTGTCCCATCAAACACTCCCAGGACAGGTACAGCACGGGTTAGATACAGATTAAAGCTCCCTCTACACTGTCCCATCAAACACTCCCAGGACAGGTACAGGGGGTTAGATACAGAGTAAAGGTCCCTCTACACTGTCCATCAAACACTCCCAGGGCAGGTACAGGGGGTTAGATACAGAGTAAAGCTCCCTCTACACTGTCCATCAAACACTCCCAGGGCAGGTACAGGGGGTTAGATACAGAGTAAAGCTCCCTCTACACTGTCCCATCAAACACTCCCAGGACAGGTACAGGGGTTAGATACAGAGAAAAGCTCCCTCGACACTGTCCCATCAAACACTCCCAGGACAGGTACAGGGGATTAGATAAAGAGTGAAGCTCCCTCGACACTGTCCCATCAAACACTCCCAGGACAGGTACAGGGGTTAGATAAAGAGTGAAGCTCCCTCGACACTGTCCCATCAAACACTCCCAGGACAGGTACAGCACGGGTTAGATACAGAGTAAAGCTCCCTCGACACTGTCCCATCAAACACTCCCAGGACAGGTACAGGGGGTTAGATACAGAGTAAAGCTCCCTCTACACTGTCCATCAAACACTCCCAGGACAGGTACAGGGGGTTAGATACAGAGTAAAGCTCCCTCGACACTGTCCCATCAAACACTCCCAGGGCAGGTACAGGGGATTAGATAAAGAGTGAAGCTCCCTCGACACTGTCCCATCAAACACCCCCAGGACAGGTACAGGGGTTAGATAAGGAGTGAAGCTCCCTCGACACTGTCCCATCAAACACTCCCAGGACAGGTACAGGGGTTAGATAAGGAGTGAAGCTCCCTCGACACTGTCGCATCAAACACTCCCAGGACAGGTACAGGGGTTAGATAAGGAGTGAAGCTCCCTCGACACTGTCGCATCAAACACTCCCAGGGCAGGTACAGCTGGAGGATCCGCTCCTATTCTGGGCCACGCACTTTACTCACAGACCGGCCCCCGGCTCCCTCTCACTGGGGGACACTGACCCTCAGCCCCCTCTCCTACCCCCTACCCCCTGGGACACTCATCCTCAGCCCCCTCTCTCACCCCCAACCCCGGAGGACACTGACCCTCAGCCCCCTCTTCTACCCCCCAATCCCCGGGATACTGACCCTCAGCCCCCTCTCCTACACCCGACCCCCGGGAACACTCACCCTCAGCCCTCTCTCTTAACCCCGACCCCCGGGGACACTCACCCTCAGCCCCCTCTCCTGCCCCCGAACCCCGGGGACACTCACCCTCAGCCCCCTCTCTCTTAACCCCGAACCCCGGGGACACCCACCCTCAGCCCCCTCTCCTACACCCGACCCCCGGGAACACTCACCCTCAGCCCCCTCTCCTACACCCGACCCCCGGGAACACTCACCCTCAGCCCCCTCTCCTACACCCGACCCCCGGGAACACTCACCCTCAGCCCCCTCTCCTACACCCGACCGCCGGGAACACTCACCCTCAGCCCCCTCTCCTACCCCCGACCCCCGGGGGACAATCTCCCTCAGCCCCCTCTCTCACACCCGAACCCCGACCGACACCCACCCTCAGTCCCCTCTCCTACCCTCGACCCCCAGGTGACACCCACTCTCAGCCGCCTCTCCTACCCCCGATGTACACTCACCCTCAGCACCCTCTGCTACCACCGACCCCCGGGGGACACTGACACTCAGTCCTCTCTCAAACCACCAACCCCGGGGAAACACTGACCCTCAGCCCCCTCTCACACCACCAACCCCGGGGGAACACTGACCCTCAGCCCCCTCTCACAACACCAACCCCGGGGGAACACTGACCCTCAGCCCCCTCTCACACCACCAAACCCGGGGGAACACTGACCCTCAGCCCCCTCTCCTACACCCGACCCCCGGTGGACACTCACTCTCAGCGCCCTCTCCTACCCCCGACCCCCGGGGACACTGACCCTCATCCCCCTCCCCGACCCCCGCCAAGGGGACACCTCCCCTCAGCCCCCTCACCTAACCAAACCACCGGGGGACATTCACCCACAGCCCCCTCTCCTACCACCGACCGCCGGGACACTGACGCTCAGCCCCCTCTCTCACCCCCGACCCCCGGGGTACACCTACCCTCAGCCCCCTCTCCTACACCCGACCCCCAGGACACTGACCCTCAGCCCCCTCTCTCACCCCCGATCCCCAGGGGACTCTCTCCCTCAGCCCCCTCTCCTAACCCCGACCCCCGGGGGACACTCACTCTCAGCCCCGTCTCCTACCACCGACCCCCGGGGGACACTGACGCTCAGCCCCCTCTCTCATCCCCGACACCCGGGGGACACTGACCCTCAGCCCCCTCTCCTACCCTCGACCCCCGGGGACACTGATCCTCAGCACCCTCTCTCACCCCCGACCTCCGGGGACACACCCTCAGCTTCCTCTCCGACCCCAGATCCCCGGGGAAACTCACCCTCAGCCCTCTCTCCTAACCCCGACCCCCTCAGCCCCCTCTCTCACCCCCGACCCCCGGGGACACACCTTCAGCTCCCTCTCCTACCGCAGATCCCCGGGGGACACTCTACCTCAGCCCCCTATCCTGCCACCGACCTCCAGGGGACACTCTCCCTCAGCCCCCTCTCCTGCCACCGATCCCCGGGGGACATGACCCTCAGCCCCCTCTCCTACCCCCGACCCCCCGGGACACTAAACCTCAGCACCCTCTCCTACCCCCGACCCCGGGGACACTGACCCTCAGCCCCCTCTCCTATCCCCGACCCCGGGGACACTGACCCTCAGCCCCCTCTCCTAACCCCGACCCCGGGGAAACTCACCCTCAGCCCCCTATCCTACACCCGACCCTCGGGACACTGAGCTTCAGCCCCCTCACCTATCCCCGGGGGACACTGACCCTCAGCCCCCTCTCTCACCCCCGACACCCGGGGGACACTCACCCTCGGCCCCCTCTCTCACCCCCGACCCCCGGGGACACTGACCCTCATCCCGCTCTCCGACCCCCAGCCCCCAGGGGACACTGACCCTCAGCCCCCTGTCTCAACACCGACCCCCGGGAGACACTGACCCTCATCCCCCTCTCCTACCCCCGACCCCCGGGACACTGACCCTCAGCCCCCTCTCCTACCCCTGGGACACTGACCCTCAGCACCATCTCCTGCCCCCGACCAGCCGGGACACTGACCCACGCCCCCTCTCCTAGCCCCGGTGGACAATCACCCTCAGCCCGCTCTCCTACACCCGACCCCCGGGACACAGACCATCAGTCCCCTCTCCTATCCCCGACCCCCGGGGGATACCCACATTCAGCTCCCTCTCCTACCCCCAACCCCGGGGGACACTGACCCTCAGCACCCTCTCCTACCCCCGGGGACACCCACCCTCAGCCCCCTCTCATACCCCCGACTCCCGGGGGACACCCACCCTCAGCCCCCTCTCCTATCCCGACTACCGGGGGACACTCACACTCAGCCCCCTCTCCAACCCCCGACCCCCAGGGTACACCCACCCTTAGCCCCCTCTCCTACCCACGACCCCCGGGGGACACTCACCATCAGCCCCCTCTCCTACCCGCGACCCCCGGGACACTGACCCTCAGCCCCCTCTCCTTCCCCCGGGACGCTCACCCTCAGCCCCCTCTCTCACACCCGACCCCTGGGGGACACTGACCCTCAGCCCCCTCTCCTACCCCCGGGACACTGACCCTCAGCCCCCTCTCCTACCCCCGGGACACTGACCCTCAGCCCCCTCTCCTACCCCCGACCCTCGGGGGACACCCACCCTCAGCTCTCTCGCCTACCCCCGACCACCAGGGACACTGAACCTCAGCTCCCTCTCCTACCCCCGGGGGACACTCACCCTCAGCACCCTCTCCGACCCCCGACCCCCCGGGGACACTCACCCTCAGCCCCCTCTCCTACACACGGGGACACTCACCCTCAGCCCCCTCTCCTCCCCATGGGGACACTGACCCTCAGCCCCCTCTCCTACCCACGACCCACGGGAACACTGACCCTCAGCCCCCTCTCCTACCCCCGGGGAACCTCACCCTCAGCCCCTATCCTACCCCCGACCCCGGGGACACTGACCCTCAGCCCCCTCCCCCATCCCCGACCCCCGGGGGAGATTCACCCTCAGCCCCCTCTCCTACACCCGACCCCCGGGGACACTGACCCTCAGTCCCCTCTCCTATCCCCGGGGACACTAATACTCAGCCTCCTCTCCTACCCCCGACTCCCGGGGGACACTCACCCTCAGCCCCATCTTTCACCCCCGTCCCCCTTGACACTGAACCTCAGTCCCCTCTCCTACCCCTGACCCCGGGGAAACTCACCCTCTGCCCCCTCTCCTACTTCCGACCGCCGGCGGACACCGTTAGCCCCCTCTCGTAACCTCGATCCCCGGGACACTGACCCTCAGTCCTCTCTCCTACCCCCGTCCTCCGGTTGACACTCACCCTCAGCCCCCTCTCCTACCCCCGACCCCGGGGGACACTGACCCTCAGCACTCTCTCCTACCCCCGGGGTCACCCACCCTCAGCCCCCTCTCCTACCCCCGACGTACACCCACCCTTAGCCCCCTCTCTCACCCCCTACCCACGGGGACATCCACCCTCAGCCCCCTCTCCTACCCCCGGGGACACTGACCCTCAGCCCCCTCTCCTAGACCCGACCCCCGGGGGACACTGGCACTCAGCCCCCTCGCTCACCCCCGAACCCCGGGGGACACTGACCCTCAGCCCCTCACTCACTCCCGACCCCAGGGGGACACTCACCCGCGGCCCCCTCTCTCACCCCGACCCCCGGGGGACACTCACACTCAGCCACCTCTCCAACCACGACGCGCGGGGGACACTCACGCTCAGCCCCCTCTCCAACCCCCGGCCCCCGGGGGACACTGACCCTTAGCCCCTTCTCTCACCCCCGACCCCCGGGGACACACCCTCAGCTCCCTCTCCTACGCCAGATCCCCGATGGACACTCACCCTCAGCCCCCTCTGCTACCACCGACCCCCGCGGGACCCTGACCCTCAGCCCCTCTGTCACCACCAACCCCGGGGGAACACTGACCCTCAGCCCACTCTCCAACCCCCAACCCCCGGGGACACTGATCCTCAGCCGCCTCTCTCACCCCCGACCCCCGGGGACACACCTTCAGCTCCCTCTCCTACCCCAGATTTCCGGGGACACTCACCCTCAGCCCCCTCTCTTACCCTCGACCACCGGGGGAAACCTACCCTCAGCCCCCGCTCCTACACCCGACCTCCAGGAAACTGACCCTCAGCCCCGTCTCTCACCCCCGACCCCCGGTGGACACTCTCCCTCAGCCCCCTATCCTGCCACCGACCTCCGGGGGACACTCACCCTCAGCCCCGTCTCCTACCACCGACCCCCGGGGGACACTGACCCTCAGCCCCCTCTCCTACCACCGACCCCCGGGGACACTGATCCTCAGCCCCCTCTCCTATACCCGACCCCGAATACACTGACCCTCAGCTCCCTCTCCTACCCCCGGGGGACACTGACCCTCAGCCACCTCTCCTACCCCCGACCCCGGGGACACTGACCCTCAGCTCCCTCTCCTACCCCCGGGGGACACTGACCCTCAGCCACCTCTCCTACCCCCGACCCCGGGGACACTGACCCTCAGCCCGCTCTCTTACCCCCGACCCCGGGGACACTGAACCTCAGCCCCCTCTCCTACCCCGACCACTGGGACACTGACCCTCAGCCCCCTCTCCTACCCCAGGGACACTGACCCTCAGCCCCCTCTCCTACCCCCGGGGACACTGACCCTCAGCACCCACTCTCACCCCCGACCCCCGGGGGACACTCACCCTCAGCCCCCTCTCCTACCCCAGACCCCCGGGGGACACTGACCCTCATCCCCCTCTCCAACACCCGACCCCCGGGGGACTCTCACGCTCAGCCCCCTCTCCTACCCCCGACCCCCGGGGGACACAGACCCTCATCACCCTCTCCTTCCCCCGACCCCCGAGATACTGACCCTCAGCCCCCTCTCCTACCCCTGGGACACTGACCCTCAGCATCCTCTCCTGCCCCCGACCACCGGGGACACTGACCCTCAGCCCCCTCTCCTACCTCCAGGGGGACACTCACCCTCAGCCCGCTCTCCTACACCCGACCCCCGGGACACTGACCATCAGTCCCCTCTCCTACCCCCGACCCCCGGGGGATACCCACACTCAGCTCCCTCTCCTCCCCCCAACCCCGGGGTTCACTAACCCTCAGCACCCTCTCCTACCACCGGGGACACCCACCCTCAGCCCCCTCTCATAACCCCGACTGCCGGGGGACACCCACCCTCAGCCCCCTCTGCTACTCCCGACCACCGGGGGACACTCACAATCAGCCCCCTCTCCTACCACCGACCCCCGGGGGACACTCACCCTCAGCCCCCTATCCTACCTCGACCCCCGGGACACTGACCCTCCGCCCCCTCTCCTTCCCCCGGGACTCTCACCCTCAGCCCCCTCTCTCACACCCGACCCCCAAGGGACACTGACCCTCAGCCCCCTCTCCTACCTAGGGGGACACTGACCCTCAGCCCCCTCTCCTACCCCCGACCCTCGGTGGACACCCACCCTCAGCTCCCTCGACTACCCCCGACCACCAGGGACACTGAACCTCAGCCCCCTCTCCTACCCCCGGGTGACACTCACCCTCAGCCCCATCTCCGACTCCCGACCCCCCGGGGACACTCACCCTCAGCCCCCTCTCCTCCCCACGTGGACACTGACCCTCAGCCCCCTCTCATACACCCGGGGACACTCGCCCTCAGCCCCCTCTCCTCCCCACGTGGACACTGACCCTCAGCACCCTCTCCTACCCCCGACCACCGGGGACACTGACCCCCAGCCCCCCCTCCTACCCCCGACCCCCGGGGACACTGACGCTAAGCCCCCTCTCCTATCCCCGGGGACACTCACCCTCAGCCCCCTCTCATACCCCCGGGCCCAGGGGACACTGTCCCTCAGCTCCCTCTCCTACCCCCGGCCCCCGGGGGATACTGACCCTCAGCCCCCTCTCCTACCCCCGACCCCTGGGACACTGACCCTCAGCCCCCTCTCCCAAACCTGGGACACTGACCCTCAGCCCCCTCTCTCACCCCCGACCCCCGGGGGACACTGACCCTCAGCCCCCTCTCCTACCCCCGACCCCCGGGACACTGACACTCAGACCCCTCTCCCAACCCTGTGACACTGACACTCAGCCCCCTCTCCTGCCCCCGACCACCGGGGACACTGACCCTCAGCCCCCTCTTCTACCCACGGGGGACACTGACACTCAGCCCCCTCTTCTACCCACGGGCGACACTGACACTCAGCCCCCTCTCCTACCCCCGAACCCCAGGGACACTGACGCTCAGCCCCCTCTCCTACCCCCGACCCCCGGGACACTGACCCTCAGCCCCCTCTCCTACCCCCGACCCCGGGGAAACTCACCCTCTGCCCCCTCTCCTACTTCCGACCGCCGGCGGACACCGTTAGCCCCCTCTCGTAACCTCGATCCCCGGGACACTGACCCTCAGTCCTCTCTCCTACCCCCGTCCTCCGGGTGACACTCACCCTCAGCACCCTCTCCTACCCCCGACCCCGGGGGACACTGACCCTCAGCACTCTCTCCTACCCCCGGGGTCACCCACCCTCAGCCCCCTCTCCTACCCCCGACGTACACCCACCCTTAGCCCCCTCTCTCACCCCCTACCCACGGGGACATCCACCCTCAGCCCCCTCTCCTACCCCCGGGGACACTGACCCTCAGCCCCCTCTCCTAGACCCGACCCCCGGGGGACACTGGCACTCAGCCCCCTCGCTCACCCCCGAACCCCGGGGGACACTGACCCTCAGCCCCTCACTCACTCCCGACCCCAGGGGGACACTCACCCGCGGCCCCCTCTCTCACCCCGACCCCCGGGGGACACTCACACTCAGCCCCCTCTCCAACCACGACGCGCGGGGGACACTCACGCTCAGCCCCCTCTCCAACCCCCGGCCCCCGGGGGACACTGACCCTTAGCCCCTTCTCTCACCCCCGACCCCCGGGGACACACCCTCAGCTCCCTCTCCTACGCCAGATCCCCGCGGACACTCACCCTCAGCCCCCTCTCCTAACCCCGACCCCCCGGTGACACCCACTCTCAGCCCCCTCTCCTACCCCCGATGGACACTCACCCTCAGCCCCCTCTGCTACCACCGACCCCCGCGGGTCCCTGACCCTCAGCCACTCTGTCACCACCAACCCCGGGGGAACACTGACCCTCAGCCCACTCTCCAACCCCCAACCCCCGGGGACACTGATCCTCAGCCGCCTCTCTCACCCCCGACCCCCGGGGACACACCTTCAGCTCCCTCTCCTACCCCAGATTTCCGGGGACACTCACCCTCAGCCCCCTCTCTTACCCTCGACCACCGGGGGAAACCTACCCTCAGCCCCCGCTCCTACACCCGACCCCCAGGACACTGACCCTCAGCCCCGTCTCTCACCCCCGACCCCCGGTGGAAACTCTCCCTCAGCCCCCTATCCTGCCACCGACCTCCGGGGGACACTCACCCTCAGCCCCGTCTCCTACCACCGACCCCCGGGGGACACTGACCCTCAGCCCCCTCTCCTACCACCGACCCCCGGGGACACTGATCCTCAGCCCCCTCTCCTATACCCGACCCCGAATACACTGACCCTCAGCTCCCTCTCCTACCCCCGGGGGACACTGACCCTCAGCCACCTCTCCTACCCCCGACCCCGGGGACACTGACCCTCAGCTCCCTCTCCTACCCCCGGGGGACACTGACCCTCAGCCACCTCTCCTACCCCCGACCCCGGGGACACTGACCCTCAGCCCGCTCTCTTACCCCCGACCCCGGGGACACTGAACCTCAGCCCCCTCTCCTACCCCGACCACTGGGACACTGACCCTCTGCCCCCTCTCCTACCCCAGGGACACTGACCCTCAGCCCCCTCTCCTACCCCCGGGGACACTGACCCTCAGCACCCACTCTCACCCCCGACCCCCGGGGGACACTCACCCTCAGCCCCCTCTCCTACCCCAGACCCCCGGGGGACACTGACCCTCATCCCCCTCTCCAACACCCGACCCCCGGGGGACTCTCACACTCAGCCCCCTCTCCTACCCCCGACCCCCGGGGGACACAGACCCTCATCACCCTCTCCTTCCCCCGACCCCCGAGATACTGACCCTCAGCCCCCTCTCCTACCCCTGGGACACTGACCCTCAGCATCCTCTCCTGCCCCCGACCACCGGGGACACTGACCCTCAGCCCCCTCTCCTACCTCCGGGGGACACTCACCCTCAGCCCGCTCTCCTACACCCGACCCCCGGGACACTGACCATCAGTCCCCTCTCCTACCCCCGACCCCCGGGGGATACCCACACTCAGCTCCCTCTCCTCCCCCCAACCCCGGGGTTCACTAACCCTCAGCACCCTCTCCTACCACCGGGGACACCCACCCTCAGCCCCCTCTCATAACCCCGACTGCCGGGGGACACCCACCCTCAGCCCCCTCTGCTACTCCCGACCACCGGGGGACACTCACAATCAGCCCCCTCTCCTACCACCGACCCCCGGGGGACACTCACCCTCAGCCCCCTATCCTACCTCGACCCCCGGGACACTGACCCTCCGCCCCCTCTCCTTCCCCCGGGACTCTCACCCTCAGCCCCCTCTCTCACACCCGACCCCCAAGGGACACTGACCCTCAGCCCCCTCTCCTACCTAGGGGGACACTGACCCTCAGCCCCCTCTCCTACCCCCGACCCTCGGTGGACACCCACCCTCAGCTCCCTCGACTACCCCCGACCACCAGGGACACTGAACCTCAGCCCCCTCTCCTACCCCCGGGTGACACTCACCCTCAGCCCCATCTCCGACTCCCGACCCCCCGGGGACACTCACCCTCAGCCCCCTCTCCTCCCCACGTGGACACTGACCCTCAGCCCCCTCTCCTACACCCGGGGACACTAGCCCTCAGCCCCCTCTCCTCCCCACGTGGACACTGACCCTCAGCCCCCTCTCCTACCCCCGACCACAGAGAACACTGACCCCCAGCCCCCCCTCCTACCCCCGACCCCCGGGGACACTGACGCTAAGCCCCCTCTCCTATCCCCGGGGACACTCACCCTCAGCCCCCTCTCATACCCCCGGGCCCAGGGGACACTGTCCCTCAGCTCCCTCTCCTACCCCCGGCCCCCGGGGGATACTGACCCTCAGCCCCCTCTCCTACCCCCGACCCCTGGGACACTGACCCTCAGCCCCCTCTCCCAAACCTGGGACACTGACCCTCAGCCCCCTCTCTCACCCCCGACCCCCGGGGGACACTGACCCTCAGCCCCCTCTCCTACCCCCGACCCCGGGGAAACTCACCCCCCAGCCGACTCTCCTACCTCCGACCCCCGGGGGACACCCTCAGCCCCCACTCGTACTCCCTGGGAACACTGACCCTCAGCCCCCTCTCCTACCTCCGGGGGACACTCACCCTCAGCCCGCTCTCCTACACCCGACCCCCGGGACACTGACCATCAGTCCCCTCTCCTACCCCCGACCCCCGGGGGATACCCACACTCAGCTCCCTCTCCTCCCCCCAACCCCGGGGTTCACTAACCCTCAGCACCCTCTCCTACCACCGGGGACACCCACCCTCAGCCCCCTCTCATAACCCCGACTGCCGGGGGACACCCACCCTCAGCCCCCTCTGCTACTCCCGACCACCGGGGGACACTCACAATCAGCCCCCTCTCCTACCACCGACCCCCGGGGGACACTCACCCTCAGCCCCCTATCCTACCTCGACCCCCGGGACACTGACCCTCCGCCCCCTCTCCTTCCCCCGGGACTCTCACCCTCAGCCCCCTCTCTCACACCCGACCCCCAGGGGAGACTGACCCTCAGCCCCCTCTCCTACCTAGGGGGACACTGACCCTCAGCCCCCTCTCCTACCCCCGACCCTCGGTGGACACCCACCCTCAGCTCCCTCGACTACCCCCGACCACCAGGGACACTGAACCTCAGCCCCCTCTCCTACACCCGGGTGACACTCACCCTCAGCCCCATCTCCGACTCCCGACCCCCCGGGGACACTCACCCTCAGCCCCCTCTCCTAAACCCGGGGACACTCGCCCTCAGCCCCCTCTCCTCCCCACGTGGACACTGACCCTCAGCCCCCTCTCCTACCCCCGACCACCGGGGACACTGACCCCCAGCCCCCCCTCCTACCCCCGACCCCCGGGGACACTGACGCTAAGCCCCCTCTCCTATCCCCGGGGACACTCACCCTCAGCCCCCTCTCATACCCCCGGGCCCAGGGGACACTGTCCCTCAGCTCCCTCTCCTACCCCCGGCCCCCGGGGGATACTGACCCTCAGCCCCCTCTCCTACCCCCGACCCCTGGGACACTGACCCTCAGCCCCCTCTCCCAAACCTGGGACACTGACCCTCAGCCCCCTCTCTCACCCCCGACCCCCGGGGTACACTGACCCTCAGCCCCCTCTCCTACCCCCGACCCCCGGGACACTGACACTCAGACCCCTCTCCCAACCCTGTGACACTGACACTCAGCCCCCTCTCCTGCCCCCGACCACCGGGGACACTGACCCTCAGCCCCCTCTTCTACCCACGGGGGACACTGACACTCAGCCCCCTCTTCTACCCACTGGGGACACTGACACTCAGCCCCCTCTCCTACCCCCGAACCTCAGGGACACTGACGCTCAGCCCCCTCTCCTACCCCCGACCCCCGGGACACTGACCCTCAGCCCCCTCTTCTACCCCCGACCCCGGGGAAACTCACCCCCCAGCCGAATCTCCTACCTCCGACCCCCGGGGGACACCCTCAGCCCCCACTCGTACTCCCTGGGAACACTGACCCTCAACCCACTCTCCTGCCCCCGACCACCGGGACACTGACCGTCAGTGCCCTCTCCTATCCCCAGGGACAGTCACCCTCAGCCCACTCTCATACCCCCGACTCCCGGGGGACACACACCCTCAGCCCCGATTCCTACTACCGACAACCGGGGGACACTCACCCTCAGCCCCCTCTCCGACCCCCGACGTACAACCACCCTTAGCCCACTCTCTCACCCCCGACCACCGGGGACACCCACCCTCAGCCCCCTCTCCTACCCCCGACCCCCGGGGACACTGACCCTCACCCCCTCTCCTATACCCAACCCTCGGGACACTGACGCTAAGCCCCCTCTCCTATCCCCGGGGACACTCACCCTCAGCCCCCCCTCCTACCCCGACCCCCGGGGACACTGTCCCTCAGCTCCCTCTCCTACCCCCGGCCCCCGGGGGATACTGACCCTCAGCCCCCTCTCCTACCCCCGACCCCTGGGACACTGACCCTCAGCCCCCTCTCCCAAACCTGGGACACTGACCCTCAGCCCCCTCTCTCACCCCCGACCCCCGGGGGACACTGACCCTCAGCCCCCTCTCCTACCTCCGACCCCCGGGGGACACTGACCCTCAGCCCCCTCTCCTACCCCCGACCCCCGGGACACTGACCCTCAGCCCCCTCTTCTACCCACGGGGGACACTGACACTCAGCCCCCTCTCCTACACCCGAACCTCGGGGGACACTGACCCTCAGCCCCCTCTCCTACCCCCGACCCCCGGACACTGACACTCAGCTCCCTCTCCCAACCCTGTGACACTGACACTCAGCCCCCTCTCCTGCCCCCGACCACCGGGGACACTGACCCTCAGCCCCCTCTTCTACCCACGGGGAACACTGAAACTCAGCCCCCTCTCCTACACCCGAACCCCGGGGACACTGACCCTCAGCCCCCTCTCCTACCCCCGACCCCCGGGACACTGACCCTCAGCCCCCTCTCCTACCCCCGACCCCGGGGAAACTCAGCCCCCAGCCGACTCTCCTACCTCCGACCCCCGGGACACTGACCCTCAGTCCCCACTCCTACTCACTGGGAACAATGATCCTCAACCCACTCTCCTGCCCCCGACCACCGGGACACTGACCGTCAGTGCCCTCTCCTATCCCCAGGGACAGTCACCCTCAGCCCACTCTCATACCCCCGACTCCCGGGGGACACACACCCTCAGACCCCACTCCTACCACCGACAAACGGGGGACACTCACTCTCAGCCCCCACTCCTACCACCGACAACCAGGGGACACTCACCCTCAGCCCCCTCTCCGACCCCCGACGTACAACCACCCTTAGCCCCCTCTCTCACCCCCGACCCCCGGGGACACCCACCCTCAGCCCCCTCTCCTACCCCCGACCACCGGGGACACTGACCCTCAGCCGCCTCTCCTAGACCCAACCCACGTGACACTGACCCACAGCCACCTCACAAACCCCCAGGGACACTGAACCTCAGCACTCTCTCCGACCCACGACCCCCGGGGACACTGACCCTCACCCCCTCTCCTAGACCCAACCCTCGGGACACTGACCCTCAGCCCCCTCACCAACCCCCGACCTCCGGGGACACTGACCCTCACCCCCTCTCCTAGACCCAACCCTCGGGACACTGACCCTCAGCCCCCTCTCCTACCCCCGACCCCGGGGGCCACTGGCCCTCAGCACCCTCTCCTACACCTGACCCTCGGGACACTGACCCTCAGCCCCCTCACCTACCCCCGGGAAACTCACCCTTGGCCCCCTCTCTCACCCCCGACCCCCGGGGGAGACTCACACTTGACCCCCCCTCCTACCCCCGGCCCCCAGGGGACACTGACCCTCAGCCCCCTCTCCTACCCCGACCCCCGGGGGATACTAACCCTCAGCCCCCTCTCCTACCCCCGACCCCTGGGACACTGACCCTCAGCCCCCTCTCCCAACCCTGGGACACTGACCCTCAGCCCCCTCTCTCACCCCCGACCCCCGGGGGAAACTGACCCTCAGCCCCCTCTCCTACCCCCGACCCCGGGGACACTGACCCTCAGCCCCCTCTCCGAACCCTGTGACACTGACACTCAGCCCCCTCTCCTAGCCCCGAACCCCGGGGACACTGACACTCAGCCTCCTCTCCTACCCCCGACCCCCGGGGAACACTTACCCTCAGCCCCCTCTCCTACCCACGACCCCCAGGACACTGACCCTCAGCCCTCTCTCCTTCCCCCGATCCCGGGGAAACTCATCCCCTAGCCCCCTCTCCTACCTCCGATCCCCGGGGGACACCCTCAGCCCCCACTCCTACCCCCTGACAACACTGACCCTCAACCCACTCTCCTACCCCCGACCCCCGGGGGACACTGACCCTCAGCCCACTCTCCTACCCCCGACCCCCGGGACACTGACCCTCAGTCCCCTCTCCTCACCCCGACCACATAGGGACACTCACCCTCAGGCCCCTCTCCTACCCAAGACGTACACCCACCCATAGCCCCCTCTCTCACCCCCGATCCCCGGGGACACCCAGCCTCAGCCCCCTCGACTACCCCCGACCACCGGGGACACTGACCCTCAGCCCCCTCTCCTACCCCCGACCCCCGGGGACACTGACCCTCAGCCCACTCTCATACCCCTGACCCCCGGGGACACCCACCCTCAGCCCCCTCGACTACCCCCGACCACCCGGGACACTGACCCTCAACCCCCCCTCCTATCCCCGACCCCCAGGGACACTGACGCTCAGCCCCCTCTCCTATCCCCGTGGGACACCCACCCTCATCCCCCTCTCCTAACCCCGACCACATAGGGACACTCACCCTCAGCCCCCTCTCCTACCCCCGACGTACACCCACCCTTAGCCCCCTCTCTCACCCCCGACCCCCGGGGACAGACACCCTCAGCCCCCTCGACTACCCCCGACCACCGGGGACACTGACCCTCAGCCCCCTCTCCTACCCCCGACCCCCGGGGACACCCACCCTCAGCCCCCGCGACTACCCCCGACCCCCGGGGACACTGACCCTCAGCCCACTCTCATACCCCTGACCCCCGGGGACACCCACCCTCAGCCCCCTCGACTACCCCCGACCCCCGGGGACACTGACCCTCAGCCCACTCTCATACCCCTGACCCCCGGGGACACCCACCCTCAGCCCCCTCGACTACCCCCGACCCCGGGGGACACTGACCCTCAGCCCCCTCTCCTACCCCCGACCCCCGGGGACACTGACCCTCAGCCCCCTCTCCGACCCACGACCCCCGGGGGACATACACCCTCAGCCCCCTCTCCTACCCCCGACCACCGAGGGACACTCACCCTCAGCCCCCTCTCCTACCCACGACGTACACTCACTCTTAGCCCACTCTCTCACCCCCGACCCCCGGGGACACTCACCCTCAGCCCTCTCGACTACCCCCAACCACCGGGGATACTGACCCCCAGCCCCCTCTGCTACCCACGACCCCCGGGGACACTGACACTCAGCCCCCTCTCCTAGATCCTACACTCGGGACACTGACGCTCAGCCACCTCAGCAACCCCCGGAGACACTGAACCTCAGCCCCCTCTCCTAACCCCGACTCCCGGGGACACTGACCCTTAGCCCCCTCTCCTAGATCCAACCCTCGGGACACTGACCCTCAGCCCCCTCACCAACCCCCGACTGCCTGGGACACTGAAGCACAGCCCCCTCTACTACCCCCGACCCCGGGGGGACACTCACCCTCAGCTCCCTCTCCTACACCCGACCCTCGGGACACTGACCCTCAGCCCCCTCACCTACCCTCGGGAGACACTGGCCCTCAGCCCTCTCTCTCACCCCCAACCCCCGGGGGACACTCACACTCGGCCCCCTCTCTCACCCCCGACCACCGGGGACACTCACCCTCAGCCCCGTCTCCTATCCCCGACCCCCGGGACACTGACCCTCAGCCACCTCTCCTACCAACGACCCCGGGGAAACTCACCCCCCAGCCCCCTCTCCTACCTCCGACACCCGGGGGACACCCTCAGCCCCCACTCCTACCCCCTGGGATCACTGACCCTCAACCCACTCTCCTACCCCCGAACCCCGGGGGACACTGACCCTCAGCCCACTCTCCTACCTCCGACCCCCGGGACACTGACCCTCAGTCCCCTCTCCTACCCCCGTCCCCCGGGGGACATACACCCTCAGCCCACTCTCATACCCCTGACCCCCGAAGGACACCCACCCTCAACCCCCTTTCCTAACCCCGACCACATAGAGACACTCACCCTCAGCCCCCTCGCCTACCCCCGACGTACACCCACCCTTAGCCCCCTCTCTCACCCCCGACCCCCGGGGACACTCAACCTCAGCCCTCTCGACTACCCCCGACCACCGGGGACACTGACCCTCAGCCCCCTCTGCTACCCTCGACCCCCGGGGACACTGACCCTAAGCCTCCTCTCCTACCCCGACCCGGGGGAAACTCACCCCCCAGCCCCCTCTGCTACCCCCGACCCCCAGGGACACTGACACTCAGCCCCCGCTCCTAGATCCTAAACTCGGGACACTGACCCTCAGCCACCTCAGCAACCCCCGGAGACACTGAACCTCAGCCCCCTCTCCTACCCCCGACCCCCGGGGACACTGACCCTCAGTCCCCCTCTCCTAGATCCAACCCTCGGGACACTGACCCTCAGCCCCCTCACCAACCCCCGACTGCCTGGGACACTGAACCTCAGCCCCCTCTCCTACCCCCGACACCGGGGGGACACTCACCCTCAGCCACCTCTCCTACACCCGACCCTCGGGACACTGACCCTCAGCCCCCTCACCTACCCTCGGGGGACACTGACCCTCAGCCCTCTCTCTCACCCCCAACCCCCGGGGACACTCACCCTCGGCCCCCTCTCTCACCCCCGACCACCGGGGACACTCACCCTCAGCCCCCTCTCCTAACCCCGACCCCCGGGGACATTGACCCTCAGCCCACTCTCTTACCCCCGACCCCCGGGGGACACTGACCCTCAGCCCCCTCTCCTATCCCTGACCCCCGGGACACTGACCCTCAGCCCACTCTCCTACCCCCGATCCCCGGGGGACACTGACCCTCAGCTCCCTCTCCAATCCCCGACCCCCGGAACACTGACCCTCAGCCCCCTCTCCTACCCCCGACCCCGGGGAAACTCAACCCCAGCCCCCTCTCCTACCTGCGACACCCGGGGGACACCCTCAGCCCCCACTCCTCCCTCCGACCCCCGGGGGACACCCTCAGCCCCCACTCCTACCCCCTGGGAACACTGACCCTCAACCCACTCTCCGAGCTCCGACCCCCGGGACACTGACCCTCAGACCCCTCTCCTACCCCCGACCCCGGGGGGACACTGACCCTCAGCATCCTCTCCTACACCTGACCCTCGGTACACTGACCCTCAGCCACCTCACCTACCCCCGGGGGACACTCACCCTTGGCCCCCTCTCTCACCCCCGACCCCCAGGGGACACTCACACTCAGCCCCCTCTCCTACCCCCGGCCCCCAGGGGACACTGTCCCTCAGCCCCCTCTCCTACCCTCGGCCCCCGGGGGATACTGACCCTCAGCCCCCTCTCCAAACCCCGACCCCTGGGACACTGACCCTCAGCCCCCTCTCCCAACCCTTTGACACTGACACTCAGCCTCCTCTCCTGCCCCTGACCACCGGGGACAGTGACCCTCAGCCCCCTCTCCTACCCCCGACCCCCGGGGAACACTGACCCTCAGCCCCCTCTCCTACCCCCGACCCCGGGGAAACTCATCCCCCAGCCCCCTCTCCTACCTCCGACCCCCACTCCTACCCCCTGGGAACACTGACCCTCAACCCAGTCTCCTACCCCCGACCCCCGGGGGACACTCACCCTCAGCCCACTCTCATACCCCTGACGCCCGGGGGACACCCACCCTCAGCCTCCTCTCCTAACCCCGACCACATAGGGACACTCACCCTCAGCCCCCTCTCCTACCCCCGACGTCCACCCACCCTTAGCCCCCTCTCTCACCCCCGACCCCCGGTGACACCCACCCTCAGCCCCCTCGACTACCCCCGACCACCGGGGACACTGACCCTCAGCCCCCTCAACTACCCCCGACCCCCGGGGACACAGACCCTCAGTCCCCCTCTCCTAGATCCAACCCTCGGGACACTGACCCTCAGCCCCCTCACCAACCCCCGTCTGCCTGGGACAATGAACCTCAGCCCCCTCTCCTAACCCCGACCCCGGGGGGACACTCACCCTCAGCCACCTCTCCTACACCCGACCCTCGGGACACTGACCCTCAGCCCCCTCACCTACCCTCGGGGGACACTGACCCTCAGCCCTCTCTCTCACCCCCAACCCCCGGGGACACTCACCCTCGGCCCCCTCTCTCACCCCCGACCACCGGGGACACACACCCTCAGCCCCCTCTCCTAACCCCGACCCCCGGGGACACTGACCCTCAGCCCACTCTCCTACCCCCGACCCCCGGGACACTGACCCTCAGCCCCCTCTCCTACCCCCGACCCCGGGGAAACTCAACCCCAGCCCCCTCTCCTACCTGCGACACCCGGGGGACACACTCAGCCCCCACTCCTACCTCCGACCCCCGGGGGACACCCTCAGCCCCCACTCCTACCCCCTGGGAACACTGACCCTCAACCCACTCTCCTACCCCCGACCCCCGGGGGACACTGACCCTCAGCCCACTCTGCTACCCCCGACCCCCGGGGGACACTGATCCTCAGGCCACTCTCCTAGCTCCGACCCCCGGGACACTGACCCTCAGAACCCTCTCCTACCCCCGACCCCGGGGGGACACTGAACCTCAGCACCCTCTCCTACACCCGACCCTCGGGACACTGACCCTCAGCCACCTCACCTACCCCCGGGGGACACTCACCCTTGGCCCCCTCTCTCACCCCCGACCCCCAGGGGACACTCACACTCAGCCCCCTCCCCTACCCCCGGCCCCCAGGGGACACTGTCCCTCAGCCCCCTCTCCTACCCCCGGCCCCCGGGGGATACTGACCCTCAGCCCCCTCTCCTAACCCCGACCCCTGGGACACTGACCCTCAACCCCCTCTCACAACCCTTTGACACTGACACTCAGCCCCCTCTCCTGCCCCTGACCACCGGGGACAGTGACCCTCAGCCCCCTCTCCTACCCACGGGGGACACTGACCCTCAGCCCCCTCTCCTACCCCCGAACACCGGGGACACTGACCCTCAGCCTCCTCTCCTATCCCCGACCACCGGGGAACACTGACCCTCAGCCCTATCTCCTACCCCCGACCCCGGGGAAACTCACCCCCCCAGCCCCCTCTCCTACCTCCGACCCCCACTCCTACCCCCTGGGAACACTGACCCTCAACCCAGTCTCCTACCCCCGACCCCCGGGGGACACTCACCCTCAGCCCACTCTCATACCCCTGACGCCCGGGGGACACCCACCCTCAGCCTCCTCTCCTAACCCCGACCACATAGGGACACTCACCCTCAGCCTCCTCTCCTAACCCCGACCACATAGGGACACTCACCCTCAGCCCCCTCTCCTACCCCCGACGTCCACCCACCCTTAGCCCCCTCTCTCACCCCCGACCCCCGGTGACACCCACCCTCAGCCCCCTCGACTACCCCCGACCACCGGGGACACTGACCCTCAGCCCCCTCTCCTACCCCCGACCCCCGGGGACACAGACCCTCAGCCCACTCTCATACCCCTGACCCCCGGGGACACCCACCCTCAGCCCCCTCGACTACCCCCGGCCACCGGGGACACTGACCCTCAACCCCCCCTCCTACCCCCGACCCCCGGGGACACTGACGCTCAGCCCCCTCTCCTAACCCCGACCACAAAGGGACACTCACCCTCAGTCCCCTCTCCGACCCACGACGTACACTCACTCTTAGCCCCCTCTCTCACCCCCGACCCCCGGTGACAAGGACCCTCAGCCCCCTCTCCTAC
Source organism: Pristiophorus japonicus (assembly GCF_044704955.1). NCBI lineage: Eukaryota > Metazoa > Chordata > Chondrichthyes > Pristiophoridae > Pristiophorus > Pristiophorus japonicus. Next base: position 1,150,168 of record NW_027250777.1, read on the forward strand.
CCCCGACCCCCGGGGACACTGACCCTCAGCCCCCTCTCCTAGATCCAACCCTCGGGACACTGACCCTCAGCCCCCTCTCCTAGCCCCGACCCCCGGGGACACTGACCCTCAGCCCCCTCTCCTAGATCCAACCCTCGGGACACTGACCCTTAACCCCCTCACCAACCAGCGACCCCTGGGACACTGACCCTCAGCCCCCTCACCAACCCGCGACCCCTGGGACACTGAACCTCAGCCCCCTCTCCTACCCCCGACCCCGGGGGGACACTCACCCTCAGCCCCCTCTCCTACACCCGACCCTCGGGACACTGACCCTCAGCCCCCTCACCTACCTCCGGGGGACACTGACCCTCAGCCCTCTCTCTCACCCCCAACCCCCCGAGGACACATACCCTCGGCCCCCTCTCTCACCCCCGACCCCCGGGGACACTGACCCTCAGCCGAATCTCCTACCCCCGGGGGACACTGACCCTCAGCCCCCTCTCCTACACCCGACCCCTGGGGGACACTGACCCTCATCCCCCTCTCCTACCCCCGGGGACACTGACCCTCAGCCCCCTCTCCTACCCCCGACCCCCGGGACACTGACCCTCAGCCCCTTCTCCTATCCCCGGGGACACTAACCCTCAGCCCCCTCTCCTACCCCCGACCCCCGGGGCCACTCACCCTCGGCCCCCTCTCTCATAACCGACACCTGGGGGACACTCACGCTCAGCCCCCTCTCCTACACCAGGCCCCCAGGGGACACTGATCCTCAGCCCCCTCTTCTATCCCTGACCCCCCGGGATCACTGACCCTCAGCCCCCTCTCCTAACCCCGACCCCGGGGAAACTCAACCCCCAGCCCCCTCTCCTACCCCCGACCCCCGGGTGACACTGACCCTCAGCCCACTCTCCAACCCCGAACCCCGGGGCAAACTGATCATCAGACCCGTCTCTCACCCCCGACCCCCGGGGACACCCATCCTCAGCCTCCTCGACTACCCCCGACCCCCGGGACACTGACCCTCAGTCCCCTCTCCTACCCCCGACCCCCGGGGACACTGACCCTCAGCCCCCTCTCCAACACCCGACCTTCGGGACACTGACCCTCAGCCCCCTCTCCTACCCCCGACCCCCGGGGGACACTGACCCTCAGCCCCCTCTCCAACACCGACCCCCGGGGACACTGACACTCAGCCCCCTCTCCAACACCCGACCTTCGGGACACTGACCCTCAGCCCCCTCTCCAACACCGACCCCCGGTGGACACTGACACTCAGCGCCCTCTCCTACCCCCGACCCCCGGGGGACACTGACCCTCAGCCCCCTCTCCAACACCGACCCCCGGGGACACTGACACTCAGCCCCCTCTCCTAGACCCAACCCTCAGGACACTGACTTTCAGCCACCTCAACAACCCCCGGAGACACTGAACCTCAGCCCCCACTCCTACCCCCGACCCCCAGGGACACTGACCCTCAGCCCCCTCTCCTAGAACCAACCCTCGGGACACTAACCCTCAGCCTCCTCTCCTACCCCCGACCCCCGGGGGACACTGACCCTCAGCCCCCTCTCCTACCCCCGACCCCGGGACACTGACCCTCAGCCCCCTCTCCAACCCCCGACCCCGGGGAAATTTACCCCCCCAGCTCCCTCTCCTACCTCCGACCCCCGGGGGACACCATCAGCCCCCACTCCTACCCCCTGGGAACACTGACCCTCAACCCACACTCCTATCCCAGACCCCCGGGGGACACTGATCCTCAGCCCACTCTCCTACCTCCGACCCCCGGGACATTGACCCTCAGTCCCCTCTCCTACCCCCGTCCCCCGGTGGACACTCACCCTCAGCCCACTCTCATACCCCTGACCAGGGGGACACCCACCTTCAGCCCCCTCTCCTAACACCGACCACATAGGGACACTCACCCTCAGCCCCCTCTCCTACCCCCGACTTACCCCCACCCTTAGCCCCCTCTCTCACCCCCGACCCCCGGGGACACACACCCTCATCCCCCTCGACTACCCCCGACCACCGGGGACACTGACCCTCAGCCCCCTCTCCTACCCCCGACCCCCGGGGACACTGACCTCAGCCCACTCTCATACCCCTGACCCCCGGGGACACCAACCCTCAGCCCCCTCGACTACACCCGACCACCGGGGACACTGACCCTCAGCCCCCCCTCCTACACCCGACCCCCAGGGACACTGACGCTCAGCCCCCTCTCCTACCCCCGACCACCGGGGGAGACTCACCCTCAGCCCCCTCTCTGACCCACGACGTACACTCACTCTTAGCCCCCTCTCTCACCCTCGACCCCCGGGGACACTCACCCTCAGCCCACTCTCATAACCCCGACCCCCGGGGGACACACACCCTCAGCCCCCTCTCCTACCCCCGACCACCGGGGGAGACTCACCCTCAGCCCCCTCTCTGACCCACGACATACACTCACTCTTAGCCCCCTCTCTCACCCTCGACCCCCGGGGACACTCACCCTCAGCCCTCTCGACTACCCCCAACCACCCGGGATACTGACCCTCAGCCCTCTCTGCTACCCCCGACCCCCGGGGACACTGACACTCAGCCCCCTCTCCTAGACACAACCCTCGGGACACTGACCCTCAGCCACCTCAGCAACCCCCGGAGACACTGAACCTCAGCCCCCTCTCCTACCCCCGACCCCCGGGGACACTGACACTCATCCCCCTCTCTTAGATCCAACCCTCGGGACACTGACCCTCAGCCCCCTCACCAACCCCCGACTGCCTGGGACACTGAACCTCAGCCCCCTCTCCTACCCCCGACCCCGGGGGGACACTCACCCTCAGCCACTTCTCCTACACCCGACCCACGGGACACTGACCCTCAGCCCCCTCACCTACCCTCGGGGGACACTGACCCTCAGCCCTCTCTCTCACCCCCAACCCCCGGGGGACACTCACCCTCGGCCCCCTCTCTCACCCCCGACCAACGGGGACACTGACCCTCAGCCCCCTCTCCTACCTCCTACACGCGGGGGACACCCTCAGCCCCCACTCCTACCCCCTGGGAACACTGAACCTCAACCCACTCTCCTACCCCCGACCCCCGGGGGACACTGACCCTCAGCCCACTCTCCTACACCCGACCCCCGGGGGACACTGATCCTCAGACCACTCTCCTAGCTCCGACCCCCGGGACACTGACCCTCAGCCCCCTCTCCTACCCCCGACCCCGGGGGGACACTGACCCTCAGCATCTTCTCCTACACCCGACCCTCGGGACACTGACCCTCAGCCCCCTCACCTACCCCCGGGGGACACTCACCCTTGGCCCCCTCTCTCACCCCCGACCCCCAGGGGACACTCACACTCAGCCCCCTCTCCTACCCCCGGCCCCCAGAGGACACTGTCCCTCAGCCCCCTCTCCTACCCCCGGCCCCCGGGGGATACTGACCCTCAGCCCCCTCTCCTACCCGCGACCCCTGGGACACTGACCCTCAGCCCCCTCTCCCAACCCTGTGACACTGCCACTCAGCCCCCTCTCCTGCCCCCGACCACCGGGGACAGTGACCCTCAGCCCCCTCTCCTACCCCCGAACCCCGGGGACACTGACCCTCAGCATCCTCTCCTACACCCGATCCTCGGGACACTGACCCTCAGCCCCCTCACCTACCCCCGGGGGACACTGACCCTTGGACCCCTCTCTCACCCCCGACCCCCAGGGGACACTCATACTCAGCCCCCTCACCTACCCCCGGGGGACACTGACCCTCAGCCCCCTCTCCTACCCCCGACCACCGGGGGACACTCACCCTCAGTCCCCTCTCCGACCCATGACGTACACTCACTCTTAGCCCCCTCTCTCACCCCCGAGCCCCGGGGACACTCACCCTCAGCACTCTCGACTACACCCGACCACCGGGGACACTGACCCTCAGCCCCCTCTGCTACCCCCGACCCCCGGGGACACTGACACTCAGCCCCCCCTCCTAGATCCAACCCTCGGGACACTGACCCTCAGCCAACTCAGCAACCCCCCGAGACACTGAACCTCAGCCCCCTCTCCTACCCCAGACCCCCGGGGACACTGACCCTCAGCCCCCTCTCCTAGATCCAACCCTCGGGACACTGACCCTCAGCCACCTCAGCAACCCCCGGAGACACTGAACCTCAGCCCCATCTCCTACCCCAGACCCCCGGGGACACTGACCCTCAGCCCCCTCTCCTAGATCCAACCCTCGGGACACTCACCCTCAGCACCCTCTCCTAACCCCGACCCCCGGGGACACTGACCCTCAGCCCCCTCTCCTACACCCGACCCTCGGGACACTGACCCTCAGCACCCTCTCCTAACCCCGACCCCCGGGGACACTTACCCTCAGCCCCCTCACCTACCCCCGGGGGACACTGATCCTCAGCCCTCTCTCTCACCCCCAACCCCCCGAGGACACATACCCTCGGCCCCCTCTCTCACCCCCGACCCCCGGGGACACTGACCCTCAGCCGAATCTCCTACCCCCGGGGGACACTGACCCTCAGCCCCCTCTCCTACCCCCGACCCCTGGGACACTGACCCTCAGCCCCTTCTCCTATCCCCGGGGACACAAACCCTCAGCCCCCTCTCTCATAACCGACACCCGGGGGACACTCACGCTCAGCCCCATCTCCTGCCCCCGACTCCCGGGGGACACTCACCCTAAGCCCCCTCTCCTAAACCCGACCCCCGGGGGACACTCACGCTCAGCCCCCTCTCCTACACCAGGCCCCCAGGGGACACTGATCCTCAGCCCCCTCTTCTATCCCTGACCCCCCGGGATCACTGACCCTCAGCCCCCTCTCCTACCCCCGACCCCGGGGAAACTCTACCCCCAGCCCCCTCTCCTACCCCCGACCCCCGGGTGACACTGACCCTCAGCCCACTCTCCTACCCCGACCCCCGGGGCAAACTGATCCTCAGACCCGTCTCTCACCCCCGACCCCCGGGGACACCCACCCTCAGCCTCCTCGACTACCCCCGACCCCCGGGACACTGACCCTCAGTCCCCTCTCCTAACCCCGACCCCCGGGGACACTGACCCTCAGCACCCTCTCCGAGACCCAACCCTCTGGACACTGACCCTCAGTCCCCTCACCAACCCCCGACCCCCGGGGACACTTAACCTCATCCCCCTCTCCTACCCCCGACCCCTGGGGGACACTCACCCTCAGCCGCCTCTCCTACACCTGACCCTCGGGATACTGACCCTCAGCCCCCTCACCTACCCCCGGGGTTCACTCACCCTCAGCCCGCTCTCCTACCCCCGACCCCCAGGGGACACTCACGCTCAGCCCCCTCTCCTAACCCCGGCCCACGGGGTACAATGACCCTCAGCCCCCTCTCCAACACCCGACCTTCGGGACACTGACCCTCAGCCCCCTCTCCAACACCAGACCTTCGGGACACTGACCCTCAGCCCCCTCTCCAACACCGACCCCCGGGGACACTGACACTCAGCCCCCTCTCCTACCCCCGACCCTCGGGACACTGACCCTCAGCCCCTTTTCCTATCCACGGGGACACTAACCCTCAGCCCCCTCTCCTAGACCCAACCCTCAGGACACTGACCTTCAGCCACCTCAACAACCCCCGGAGACACTGAACCTCAGCCCCCACTCCTACCCCCGACCCCCAGGGACACTGACCCTCAGCCCCCTCTCCTGAACCAACCCTCGGGACACTAACCCTCAGCCTCCTCTCCTACCCCCGACCCCCGGGGGACACTGACCCTCAGCCCCCTCTCCTACCACCGACCCCCGGGACACTGACCCTCAGCCCCCTCTCCAACACCGACCCCCGGGGACACTGACACTCAGCCCCCTCTCCTACCCCCGACCCTCGGGACACTGACCCTCAGCCCCTTCTCCTATCCACGGGGACACTAACCCTCAGCCCCCTCTCCTAGACCCAACCCTCAGGACACTGACCTTCAGCCACCTCAACAACCCCCGGAGACACTGAACCTCAGCCCCCACTCCTACCCCCGACCCCCAGGGACACTGACCCTCAGCCCCCTCTCCTAGAACCAACCCTCGGGACACTAACCCTCAGCCTCCTCTCCTACCCCCGACCCACGGGACACTGACCCTCAGCCCTCTCTCCTACCCCCGACCCCCGGGAAATTTACACCCCCAGCCCCCTCTCCTACCTCCGACCCCCGGGGGACACCCTCAGCCCCCACTCCTACCCCCTGGGAACAATGACCCTCAAACCACACTCCTACCCCAGACCCCCGGGGGACACTGATCCTCAGCCCCCTCTCCTACCTCCGACCCCCGGGTACACACTCAGCCCCCACTCCTACCTCCTGGGAACAATGACCCTCAACCCACACTCCTACCCCAGACCCCCTGGGGACACTGATCCTCAGCCCACTCTCTTACCTCCGATCCCCGGGACACTGACCCTCAGTCCCCTCTCCTACCCCCGTCCCCCGGTGGACACTCACCCTCAGGCCCCTCTCCTACCCCCGACGTACCCCCACCCTTAGCCCCCTCTCTCACACCCGACCCCCGGGGACACCCACCCTATTCCCCCTCGACTACCCCCGACCACCGGGGACACTGACGCTCAGCCCCCTCTACTAACCCCGACCCCCGGGGACACTGACCCTCAGCCCACTCTCATACCCCTGACCCCCGGCGACACCCACCCTCAGCCCCCTCGACTACCCCCGACCACCGGGGACACTGACCCTCAGCCCCCCCTCCTGCACCCGACCACCGGGGACACTGAACCTCAGCCCCCCCTCCTGCACCCGACCCCCAGGGACACTGACCCTCAGCCCCCCCTCCTGCACCCGACCCCCGGGGACACTCACCCTCAGCCCACTCTCCTACCCCCGACCACCGGGGATACTGACCCTCAGCCCCCTCTGCTACCCACGACCCCCGGGGACACTGACCCTCAGCTCCCTCTCCTACCCCCGGCCCCCGGGGGACACTGACACTCAGCCCACTCTCCTACCCCCGACCCCCGGGGGACACTGACCCTCAGCCCCCTCTCCTACCCCCGACCCCCGGGAAACTGACGCTCAGCCCCCTCACCTACCCCCGGGGGACACTGACCCTCAGCCCTCTCTCTCACCCCCGACCCCCGGGGGACACTCACCCTCGGCCCCCTCTCTCACTCCCGACCCCCGGGGGACACTCACGCTCAGCCCCTCTCCTACCCCCGACCCCCGGGACACTGACTCTCAGCCCACTCTCCTACACCCGAGCCTCGGGACACTCACCCTCAGCCCCCTCTCCTACCCCCGACCCCCGGGACACTGACCCTCAGCCCACTCTCCTACACCCGAGCCTCGGGACACTCACCCTCAGCCCCCTCTCCTAACCACGGGGGACACTGACCCTCAGCCCCGTCTCCTACACCCGACCCCTGGGGGACACTGACCCTCATCCCCCTCTCCTACCCCCGGGGACACTGACTCTCAGCCCCCTCTCCTACCCCCGACCCCCGGGACACTGACCCTCAGCCCCCTCTCCTATCCCCGGGGACACTAACCCTCAGCCCCCTCTCCTACTCCCGACCCCCGGGGGACACTCACCCTCGGCCCCCTCTCTCACCACCGACACCCGGGGGACACTCACCCTCAGCCCCCTCTCCTACCCCCGACCCCCGGGGGACACTCACGTTCAGCCCCCTCTCCTACCCCCGGCTCCCGGGGGACACTGACCTTCAGCCCCCTCTCCTACCCCCGACCCCCCGGGATCACTGACCCTCAGCCCTCATCTCCTACACGCGACCGCGGGGAAACTCAACCTCCAGCCCCCTCTCCTAACTCCGACCCCGGGGGGACAACCTTAGCCCGCTCTCCTACCCACGGGGGACACTGACCCTCAGCCCACTCTCCTACCACTGACCCCCGGGGGACACTGACCCTCAGCCCAATCTCCTACCACCGACACCCGGGGGACACTGACCCTCAGCCCACTCTCCTACCCCTGACCCCCGGGGGACACTGACCCTCAGCCCAATCTCCAACCACCGACACCAGGGGGACACGGACACTCAGCCCCCTCTCCTACACCCGACCCTGGGGAAACTCACCCCACAGCCCCCTTTCCTACCCCCGACCCCCGGGTGACACTGGCCCTCAGCCCACTCTCCTACCCCCGACCCCTGGGGGAAACTGATCCTCAGACCCGTCTCTCACCTCCGACCCCCGGGGACACCCACCCTCAGCCCCCTCGACTACCCCCGACCCCCGGGACACTGACCCTCAGCCCCCTCTCCGAGACCCAATCCTCTGAACACTGACCCTCAGCCACCTCACCAACCCAAGACCCCCGGGGACACTGAAACTCATCCCCCTCTCCTACCCCCGACCCCCGGGGGACACTCACCCTCAGCCGCCTCTCCTACACCTGACCCTCGGGATACTGACCCTCAGCCCCTTCACCTACCCCCTGGGGACACTCACCCTCAGTCCCATCTCCTACCCCCGACTCCCGGGGGACACTCACCCTCAGCCCCCTCTCCTACCCACGGGGGACACTGACCCTCAGCCCCCTCTCCTACACCCGACCCCCGGGGGACACTGACCCTCAGCCCCCTCACCAACACCGACCCCCGGGAACACTGACACTAAGCCCCCTATCCTACCCCCGACCCCCGGGGGACACTCACCCTCAGCCTCCTCTCCTACCCCCGACCCCCGGGGCACACTCACGCTCAGCCCCCTCTCCTACCCCCGGGGGACACTGACCCTCAGCCCCCTATCCTACACCCGACCCTCGGGTCACTCACCCTCAGCCCCCTCTCCTACCCACGGGGGACACTGACCCTCAGCCCCCTCTCCCACACCCGACCCCCGGGGACACTGACCCTCAGCCCCCTCTCCTACCCCCGACCCCCGGGACACTGACCCTCAGCCACCCTTCCTATCCCCGAGGACACTAACCCTCAGCCCCCTCACCTACCCCCGACCCCCGGGGGACACTCACCCTCAGCCCCCTCTCTCACCCCCGACCCCCGGGGGACACTGACTCTCAGCCCTCACTCCTACCCCCGACCCCCGGGGGACACTGACCCTCAGCCCACTCTCCTACCCCCGACCCCGGGGGACACTGATCCTCAGCCCCCTCTCTCACCCCCGACCCGCGGGGACACCCACCCTCAGCCCCCTCGAGAAACCTCGACCCCAGGGACACTGACCCTCAGTCCCCTCTCCTACCCCCGACCCCCGGGGACACTGACCCTCAGCCCACTCTCCGAGACCCAACCATCTGGACACTGACCCTCAGCCCCCTCACCAACTCCCGACCCCCGGGGACACTGAACTTCAACCCCCTCTCCTACCCCCGACCCCCGGGGGACACTCACCCTCAGCCGCCTCTCCTACACCTGACCCTCGGTACACTGACCCTCAGCCCCCTCACCTACCCCCGGGGGACACTGACCCTCAGCCCCCTATCCTACACCCGACCCTCGGGTCACTCACCCTCAGCCCCCTCTCCTACCCACGGGGGACACTGACCCTCAGCCCCCTCTCCCACACCCGACCCCCGGGGACACTGACCCTCAGCCCCCTCTCCTACCCCCGACCCCCGGGACACTGACCCTCAGCCACCCTTCCTATCCCCGAGGACACTAACCCTCAGCCCCCTCACCTACCCCCGACCCCCGGGGGACACTCACCCTCAGCCCCCTCTCTCACCCCCGACCCCCGGGGGACACTGACTCTCAGCCCTCACTCCTACCCCCGACCCCCGGGGGACACTGACCCTCAGCCCACTCTCCTACCCCCGACCCCGGGGGACACTGATCCTCAGCCCCCTCTCTCACCCCCGACCCGCGGGGACACCCACCCTCAGCCCCCTCGAGAAACCTCGACCCCAGGGACACTGACCCTCAGTCCCCTCTCCTACCCCCGACCCCCGGGGACACTGACCCTCAGCCCACTCTCCGAGACCCAACCATCTGGACACTGACCCTCAGCCCCCTCACCAACTCCCGACCCCCGGGGACACTGAACTTCAACCCCCTCTCCTACCCCCGACCCCCGGGGGACACTCACCCTCAGCCGCCTCTCCTACACCTGACCCTCGGTACACTGACCCTCAGCCCCCTCACCTACCCCCGGGGGACACTGACCCTCAGCTCTCTCTCTCACCCCCAACCCCCGGGGGACACTCACGCTCAGCCCCCTCTCCTACCCCCGACCCTCGGGACACTCACCCTCAGCCCCCTCTCCTACCCACGGGGGACACTCACACTCAGCCCCCTCTCCTGCCCCCGACCCCCGGGGACACTGACCCTCAGACCCCTCTCCTACCCCAGACCCCTGGGACACTGACCCTCAGCCCCCTCTCCTACCCACGGGGGACACTGACCCTCAGCCCCCTCTCCTACACCTGACCCTCGGGACACTCACCCTCAGCCCCCTCTCCTACCCCCGACCCCCGGGGACACTGACCCTCAGCCCATTCTCCTACCCCCGACCCCCGGGGACACCCACCGTCAGCCCCCTCGACTACCCCGACCCCCGGGACACTGACCCTCAGTCCCGTCTCCTACCCCCGACCCCCGGGGACACTGACCCTCAGCCCTCTCTCCGAGACCCAACCCTCTGGACACTGACTCTCAGCACCCTCACCAACTCCCGACCCCCGGGGACACTCACCCTCGGCCCCCTCTCTCACCCCCGACCCCTGGGGGACACTCACGCTCAGCCCCCTCTCCTGCCCCCGACCCCCGGGACACTGACCCTCAGCCCCCTCTCCTACCCCCGTGAGACACTGACCCTCAGCCCCCTCTCCAACACCCGACCCTCGGGACACTCACCCTCAGCCCCCTCTCCTACCCACGGGGGACACTGACCCTCAGCCTCCTCTCCTACACCCAACCCGCGGGACACTCACCCTCAGCCACCTCTCCTAACCACGGGGACACTGACACGCAGCCCCCTCTCCTACCCCCGACCCCCGGGGACACGGACCCTCAGCACCCTCTCCTACCCCAGACCCCCGGGACACTGACCATCAGCCCCCTCTCCTACCCCCGACCCCCGGGGACACTGACCCTCAGCCCCCTCTCCTACCCCTGGGGGACACTGACCCTCAGCACACTCTCCTACCCCCGACCTCCGGGGACACTGAACCTCAGCCCCCTCTCCTATCCCCGGGGGACACTGACCCTCAGCCCCCTCTCCTACCCCCGACCCCCGGGGACACTGACCCTCAGCCCCCTCTCCTAACCCCGACCCCCGGGACACTGACCCTCAGCCCCCTCTCATACCGCCGAACCCGAGGGACACTCACCCTCAGACCCCGCTCTCACCCCCGACCCCCGGGACACTGACCCTCAGCCCCCTCTCCTATCCCGACCCCGGGGGACACCCTCAGCCCCCTCTCCTAACCCCGACCCCCGGGGGACACTGACCCTCAGACCCCTCTCTCACCCCCGACCCCCGGGACACTGACCCTCAGCCCACTCTCCTATCCCGACCCCGGGGGACACCCTCAGCCCACTCTCCTTCCACCGACCCCCGGGGGACACTGACCTTCAGCGCCCTCTCCTACCCCCGGGTAACTGACCCTCAGCACCCTCTCCTACCCCCGACCCCCGGGACACTGACCCTCAGCCCCCTCTCTGACCCCCGGGGGACACTGACCCTCAGCCCCTTCTCCTACACCCGACCCTCGGGGGACACTGACCCTCAGCCCCCTCTCATACCTCCGGGGGACATTCACCCTCAGCCCCCTCTCCTACACATGACCCCCGGGGACACTGACCCTCAGGACCCTCTCCTACCCCCGACCCCCGGGTACACTGATCCTCAGCCCCCTCTCCTTCCCCCGACCCCTGGGACACTGACCCTCAGCCCCCTCTCCTACTCCCGACCCCCGGGGGACACTGACCCTCAGCCCCCTCTCCAACACCGACCCCCGGGGACACTGACCCTCAGCCCCCTCTCCTACCCCCGACTCCCGGGACACTGACCCTCAGCCCCCTCTCCTATCCCCGGGGACACTGACCCTCAGCCCCCTCTCCTACCCCCGACCCCCGGGGACATTGACCCTCAGCCACCTCTCCTACCCCCGACCACCGGGACACTGACCCTCAGCCCCCTCTCCTATCCCCGGGGACACTAACACTCAGCCCCCTCTCCTACCCCCGACCCCCGGGGGACACTGACTCTCAGCCCTCTCTCCTACCCCCGACCCCGGGGACACCCACCCTCAGCCCCCTCGACTACCGCCGACCCCCGGGACACTGACCCGCAGTCCCCTCTCATACCCCCGACCCCCGGGGGACACTCACCCTCAGCCCCCTCTCTCAACCCCGACACCCGGGGGACACTGACTCTCAGCCCACTCTCCTACCCCCGACCCCCGGGGGACACTGACTCTCAGCCCACTCTCCTATCCCCGACCCCCGGGGTACACTGATCCTCAGCCCCCTCTCTCACCCCCGACCCCCGCGGACACCCACCCTCAGCCCCCTCGACTAACCCCGACCCCCGGGACACTGACCCTCACTCCTCTCTCCTACTCCCGACCCCCGGGGAAACTGACCCTCAGCCCCCTCTCCGAGACCCAACCCTTTGGACACTGACCCTCAGTCCCCTCTCCAACCCCCGACCCCCGGGACACTGACGCTCAGCCCCCTCACCTACCCCCGGGGGACATCTGACCCTCAGCCCTCTCTCTCACCCCCGACCCCCGGGGGACACTCACCCTCGGCCCCCTCTCTCACCCCCGACCCCCGGGGGACACTCACGCTCAGCCCCCTCTCCTAACCCCGACCCCTTGGACATTGACCCTCAGCCCCCTCTCCTACCCCCGACCCCTGTGACACTGGCCCTCAGCACCCTCTCCTGCCCCCGACCCCTTGGACATTGACCCTCAGCCCCCTCTCCTACCCCAGACCCCCGGGGATACTGACCCTCAGCCCACTCTCCTATCCCCGGGGGACACTGACTCTCAGCCCTCTCTCCTACGCCCGAGCCTCGGGACACTCACCCTCAGCACCCTCTTCTAAGCACGGGGGACACTGACCCTCAGCCCCCTCTCCTACACCCGACCCCTGGAGGACACTGACCCTCATCCCCCTCTCCTACCCCCGGGGACACTGAACCTCAGCCCCCTCTCCTACCCCCGACCCCCGGGTTCACTGACCCTCAGCCCCCTCTCCTATCCCCGGGGACACTAACCCTCAGCCCCCTCTCCTACCCCCGACCCCCGGGAGACACACACGCTCAGCCCCATCTCCTACCCCATACCCCCGGGGGACACTCACCCTCAGTCCTCTCCCTACCCTCGTCCACGGGGGGACACTGACCCTCACACCCTCTCCGACTCCCGGGGGACACTGACCCTCAGCCCCCTCTCCTACACCCGACCCTCGGGGGACACTGACCCTCAGCCCCCTCTCCTTCCCCCGACCCCCGGGACACTGACCCTCAGCCCCCTCTCCTACCCACGGGGGACACTGACTCTCAGCCTCCTCTCCTACCCCCGACCCCCGGGGGACACGGACCCTCAGCACCCTCTCCAACACAGACCCCCGGGGACACTGACCCTTAGCCCCCTCTCCTACCCCCGACCCCCGGGTACACTGATCCTCAGCCCCCTCTCCTATCCCCGACTCCCGGGACACTGACCCTCAGCCCCATCTCCTATCCCCGGGGACACTAACCCTCAGCCCCCGCTCCTACCCCCGACCCCCGGGTACACTGATCCTCAGCCCCCTATCCTATCCCCGACTCCCGGGACACTGACCCTCAGCCCCCTCTCCTATCCCCGGGGATACTAACCCTCAGCCCCCTCTCCTGCCCCCGACCCCCGGGGGACACTGACACTCAGCCCCCTCTCCTACCCCCGACCCCCGGGGACACTGACCCTCAGCCCCCTATCCTACCCCCGGGGGACACTGACCCTCAGCCCCTATCCTACCCCCGGGGGACACTGACCCTCAGCCCCCCCTCCTACACCCGACCCTCGGGACACTCACCCTCAGCCCCCTCTCCTACCCACAGGGGACACTGACCCTCAGCCCCCTCTCCTACCCCCGACTTCCGGGGACACTGACCCTCAGCCACCTCTCCTACCCCCGACCCCCGGGACACTGAACCTCAGCCCCCTCTCCAAACCCCGGGGACACTAACACTCAGCCCCCTCTCCTACACCCGACCCCCGGGGGACACTGACTCTCAGCCCTCTCTCCTACCCCCGACCCCGGGGACACCCATCCTCAGACCCCTCGACTACCCCCGACCCCCGGGACACTGACCCTCAGTCCCCTCTCCTACGCCCGACCCCCGGGGACACTGACCCTCAGCCCACTCTCCGAGACCCAACCCTCTGGACACTGACCCTCAGCCGCCTCAGCAACTCCCGACCCCCGGGGACACTGATCCTCAGCCCCCTCTCTCACCCCCAACCCCCGGGGACACCCACCCTCAGCCCCCTCGACTAACCCCGACCCCCGGGACACTGACCCTCAGTCCCCTCTCCTACCCCCGACCCCCGGGGACACTGACCCTCAGCCCCCTCTCCGAGACCCAAACCTTTGGACACTGACCCTCAGTCCCCTCTCCTACCCCCGACCCCCGGGACACTGACGCTCAGCCCCCTCACCTACCCCCGGTGGACACTGACCCTCAGCCCTCTCTCTCACCCCCGATCCCCGGGGGTCATATAAACATAGAAACATAGAAAATAGGTGCAGGAGCAGGCCATTCAGCCCGTCTAGCCTGCACCGCCATTCAATGAGTTCATGGCTGAACATGAAACTTCAGTACCCCCTTCCTGCTTTCTCGCCATAACCCTTGATCCCCCGAGTAGTAAGGACTTCATCTAACTCCCTTTTGAATGTATTTAGTGAATTGGCCTCAACTACTTTCTGTGGTAGAGAATTCCACAGGTTCACCACTCTCTGGGTGAAGAAGTTTCTCCTCATCTCGGTCCTAAATGGCTTACCCCTTTTCCTCAGACTGACCCCTGGTTCTGGACTTCCCCAACATTGGGAACATTCTTTCTGCATCTAACCTGTCTAAATCCGTCAGAATTTTAAACGTTTCTATGAGGTCCCCTCTCATTCTTCTGAACTCTAGTGAATACAAGCCCAGTTGTTCCAATCTTTCTTGATAGGTCAGTCCCGCCATCCCGGGAATCAGTCTGGTGAACCTTCGCTGCACTCCCTCAATAGCAAGAATGTCCTTCCTCAAGTTAGGAGACCAAAACTGTACACAATACTCCAGGTGTGGCCTCACCAAGGCCCTGTACAACTGTAGCAACACCTCCCTGCCCCTGTATTCAAATCCGCTCGCTATGAAGGCCAACATGCCATTTGCTTTCTTAACCGCCTGCTGTACCTGCATGCTAACCTTCAATGACTGATGTACCATGACACCCAGGTCTCGTTGCACCTTCCCTTTTCCTAATCTGTCACCATTCAGATAATAGTCTGTCTCTCTGTTTTTACCACCAAAGTGGAAAACCTCACATTTATCCACATTATACTTCATCTGCCATGCATTTGCCCACTCACCTAACCTATTCAAGTCACTCTGCAGCCTAATAGCATCCTCCTCGCAGTTCACACTGCCACCCAACTTAGTATCATCCGCAAATTTGGAGATACTGCATTTAATCCCCTCGTCTAAATCATTAATGTACAAGGTAAACAGCTGGGGCCCCAGCACAGAACCTTGCGGCACTCCACTAGTCACTGCCTGCCATTCTGAAAAGTACCCGTTTACTCCTACTCTTTGCTTCCTGTCTGACAACCAGTTCTCAATCCACGTCAACACACTACCCCCAATCCCATGTGCTTTAACTTTGCACATTAATCTCTTGTGTGGGACCTTGTCGAAAGCCTTCTGAAAGTCAAAATATACCACATCAACTGGTTCTCCTTTGTCCACTTTACTGGAAACATCCTCAAAAATTCCAGAAGATTTGTCAAGCATGATTTCCCTTTCACAAATCCATGCTGACTTGGACCTATCATGTCACCATTTTCCAGATGCACTGTTATGACATCCTTAATAATTGATTCCATCATTTTACCCACTACTGAGGTCAGGCTGACCGGTCTATAATTCCCTGCTTTCTCTCTCCCTCCTTTTTTAAAAAGTGGGTTTACATTGGCTACCCTCCACTCCATAGGAACTGATCCAGAGTCAATGGAATGTTGGAAAATGACTGTCAATGCATCCGCTATTTCCAAGGCCACCTCCTTAAGTACTCTGGGATGCAGTCCATCAGGCCCTGGGGATTTATGGGCCTTCAATCCCATCAATTTCCCCAACACAATTTCCCGACTAATAAAGATTTCCCTCAGTTCCCCCTCCTTACTAGACCCTCTGACCCCTTTTATATCCGGAAGGTTGTTTGTATCCTCCTTAGTGAATACCGAACCAAAGTACTTGTTCAATTGGTCTGCCATTTCTTTGTTCCCCGTTATGACTTCCCCTGATTCTGACTGCAGGGGACCTACGTTTGTCTTCACCAACCTTTTTCTCTTTACATACCTATAGAAACTTTTGCAATCCGCCTTAATGTTCCCTGCAAGCTTCTTCTCGTACTCCATTTCCCCTGCTCTAATCAAACCCTTTGTCCTCCTCTGCTGAGTTCTAAATTTCTCCCAGTCCCCAGGTTCGCTGCTATTTCTGGCCAATTTGTATGCCACTTCCTTGGCTTTAATACTATCCCTGATTTCCCTAGATAGCCACGGTTGAGCCACCTTCCCTTTTTTATTTTTACGCCAGACAGGAATGTACAATTGTTGTAGTTCATCCATGCGGTCTCTAAATGTCTGCCATTGCCCATCCACAGTCAACCCCCTAAGTATCATTCGCCAATCTATCCTAGCCAATTCACGCCTCATACCTTCAAAGTTACCATTCTTTAAGTTCTGGACCATGGTCTCTGAAATTACTGTTTCATTCTCCATCCTAATGCAGAATTCCACCATATTATGGTCACTCTTCCCCAAGGGGCCTCGCACAATGAGATTGCTAATTAATCCTCTCTCATTACACAACACCCAGTCTAAGATGGCCTCCCCCCTAGTTGGTTCCTCAACATATTGGTCTAGAAAACCATCCCTTATGCACTCCAGGAAATCCTCCTCCACCGTATTGCTTCCAGTTTGGCTAGCCCAATCTATGTGCATATTAAAGTCACCCATTATAACTGCTACACCTTTATTGCATGCACCCCTAATTTCCTGTTTGATGCCCTCCCCAACATCCCTATTACTGTTTGGAGGTCTGTACACAACTCCTACTAACGTTTTTTGCCCTTTGGTGTTCTGCAACTCTACCCATATAGATTCCACATCATCCAAGCTAATGTCTTTCCTAACTATTGCATTAAACTCCTCTTTAACCAGCAATGCTACCCCATCTCCTTTTCCTTTTATTCTATCCTTCCTGAATGTTGAATACCCCTGAATGTTGAGTTCCCAGCCCTGATCATCCTGGAGCCACGTCTCCGTAATCCCAATCACATCATATTTGTTAACATCTATTTGCACAATTAATTCATCCACCTTATTGCGGATACTCCTTGCATTAAGACACAAAGCCTTCAGGCTTGTTTTATTAACACCCTTTGTCCTTTTAGAAGTTTGCTGTACAGTGGCCCTTTTTGTTCTTTGCCTTGGGTTTCTCTGCCCTCCACTTTTCCTCATCTCCTTTCTGTCTTTTGCTTTTGCCTCCTTTTTGTTTCCCTCTGTCTCCCTGCATTGGTTCCCATCCCCCTGCCATATTAGTTTAAATCCTCCCCAACAGCACTAGCAAACACTCCCCCTAGGACATCGGTTCCGGTCCTGCCCAGGTGCAGACCGTCCGGTTTGTACTGGTCCCACCTCCCCCAGAACCGGTCCCAATGCCCCAGGAATTTGAATCCCTCCCTGCTGCACCACTGCTCAAGCCACGTATTCATCTGCGCTTTCCTGCGATTCCTACTCTGACTATCACGTGGCACTGGTAGCAATCCCGAGATTACTACATTTGAGGTCCTACTTTTTAATTTAGCTCCTAGCTCCTTAAATTCGTTTCGTAGGACCTCATCCCTTTTTTTTACCTATGTCGTTGGTACCAATGTGCACCACGACAACTGGCTGTTCTCCCTCCCATTTCAGAATGTCCTGCACCCGCTCCGAGACATCCTTGACCCTTGCACCAGGGAGGCAACATACCATCCTGGAGTCTCGGTTGCGGCCGCAGAAACGCCTATCTATTCCCCTCACAATTGAATCCCCTATCACTATCGCTCTCCCACTCTTTTTCCTGCCCTCCTGTGCAGCAGAGCCAGCCACGGTGCCATGAACTTGGCTGCTGCTGCCCTCCCCTGATGAGTCATTCCCCTCAACAGTACTCAAAGCGGTGTATCTGTTTTGCAGGGGGATGACCACAGGGGACCCCTGCACTACCTTCCTTGCACTACTCTTCCTGCTGGTCTTCCATTCCCTATCTGGCTGTGGACCCTTTCCCTGCGGTAAGACCAACTCACTACACGTGATACTCACGTCATTCTCAGCATCGTGGATGCGCCAGAGTAAATCCACCCTCAGCTCCAATTCCGTAACGCGGACCGTCAGGAGCCGGAGGTGGACATACTTACCGCACACGTTGTCGTCAGGGACACCGGAAATGTCCCTGAGTTCCCACATGGTACAGGAGGAGCATAACACCCGACCGAGCTCTCCTGCCATGTCTTAACCCTTAGATATACTTAAACTGGTAATAACAATGTTAAAAGTTACTGACCAATATAAGAAGAAAAAGAAAAACTACTCACCAATCACCAGCCAATCACTTACCCCCTAGGCTGTGACGTCACCTTTGTATCTTTGCCTTCTCCCTGTAGCTGCACCGGCACGCCTCTCGCCGACCCCGGTCTCGCGCTGCTCCGAGCTCCCGCCTCCTCGACTGA
This sequence comes from Pristiophorus japonicus, assembly GCF_044704955.1. Classification (NCBI taxonomy): domain Eukaryota; kingdom Metazoa; phylum Chordata; class Chondrichthyes; family Pristiophoridae; genus Pristiophorus; species Pristiophorus japonicus. Next base: position 1,169,067 of record NW_027250777.1, read on the forward strand.
CTGCTCGAACTGCTCGACTCCCGCCGGCCTTTATCGGCCTCTCGCCGACCCCGGTCTCGCGCTGCTCCGAGCTCCCGCCTCCTTGACTGACTGAAGAAATTAAAGAGCAGGCATGGTCAGGGTATGGGCAGTGGGCCCAGGTAACTTTAAACTAGCAGTCAATTCATAACTAGAGCTAAAATGTACCCATTATTAGAGCCAGGGTAACATAAACAATGGCAGAGAGAAGATTGGAGGAGAACAGGCAAAGGATAGCCAAGGATAGAGTTGCACAGCAAAGGAGCTCTGTAGGGAACTGGCAGCCCAATAGTCATCTCAACAGAGGTCTATTCACCAAGGGAAGGGAATGAAGATAAGACAAACATACCTCTCTGAGGGACAGGGCTAGGATTTTCACAAGGGTTTAATGGAGGAATGCTTCTCCACTGTGATCGGGGCTCTGGATTATTCTTAATAGGTCTTGCTGTAGCTTTTCAGCTGCTCAATAACATTTTGGAGTCAGTGCAATTTTAACTGGGGGTTCAGTTTGATCAGCAGCTATTTGATTCAAGTTTATTGTAGATGAAAATAAAAGGAAAATGCATGTACAAAGTTCTTTTATTATGATGACCTATTTCTACACAGAAATGAATCACCCTTGAAGAATATAATCATAGCCCAACCCAATTCTCCTCTAAGCTATCCTATCCAAGGAGTTGAAGTACTGCCTCTACAGTCGATCATCATCCCAGGTTAGATTATCAATTTAATTTTCAGTAACGCAATGAACATTATTCATTTTATTGTTTCATTTCATATAAAACATAATCTCTTCCTCCAGGTTTAGGTGTGCATGCATCAAAAAGACAGGACTATATGGTATGTAAAATCTTACATTTCTCCTTTTCCTCCAAGTTTTTCCTCCCCTGTGGGCGCTGACTCCGACCGGGCTACTGTTCCTCAGCTACTGGTAGCTCTCCTGCACCTTATTGAAGGTGCCATTCTGTACATGCGAGTCCAGATGATGATTGCCAGCGGGATATTGAGTGTCAGCTTGGCTCTGTGGTTGCACTCTTACCTCGGAGTCAGGAGGTCGTGGGTTCCAGCCCCATTCCGGAATCTGAGTAGATAATCTAGGTTAATGTTTCAGTGCTGTGCTGATTGGTCGGAGGCACTGCCTTTTGGATGAGATGAGATTCTAGTCCTGTTAAGCCAGTCATTTTTCAGTGAAATAAAATTGAATTATTCAATAATTTGAATTCATCATATAAAATAGAGTAAGAAGTGGGAATTTAGTGCTAAAGAATTTAAAGTACACTATATTCGAAGTGTCACCAGCACTATTCACTTTTGTATTGCTGCCTGAACAGGCTAAATTGTTGGATTAATAGGTGATCCCAGTTTATCCTCAATGATTCGGCTTCATAATCCCAATGTGGGAGCAGAGAGCTTTAATGAGACAAGATGAGAAACCTCAATACATTCAGTACATAAATTACAGTCAAAACATTGGTCCAGAAATTGCGGTCGGAGTCTTGCTAGGGGCAGATGCCTCCGATCGCAATAATTTCTATGAAAGTACCCGATGATCCCGGAGGTTCAGCGCCTTGCGGTCCTGGGGCTCTGCGCGAAGGCCAGTGTAGAGGCCCACGTATCTCAGGATTGTACAGGTTTCATACGGATCTCTGGGATCATGTGGGTGGCCCAATCCATCAGAGTGGGGGATCCTCATTCATACTTGTAGTAATTCCATATGTACGGAGCTGCCATAAGTATGAATGGGAATACCCCCAAAAACACAAACACTGAAATTACATTTTAAAAACACATTACATATTTAAAATTAATTTAAATATTATTTTATTAAATCATTTATACAAAAATGTTTTTTTTAATTTTAAATGTTTTAACAGGGCTAAAAATAAACTTACCTTAATGGACAGGGTTTTTAATTTATAAATGAGTGGTAACATTTTACTTTTCTATTTTTTAAAACTCTTCCGCTGGTCAAAGCAGATCTTATGCCTGCTTTTACCAGCTTAAGAATTTGAAGGACATTCATTCGGCCTGCGGAGGCTTTTTTCCTTCGCAAGCGTGCGGTCTGTCAAAAGAGTGCCAGGTTTAGCTGCATGCGCTTCGCATGTGCCTAAACCCGCAACTTGAGGGTACCCCACGTCCCCCGTGCGCACTTCATACGTGCCCATGGGGAGTGCAAGTTCAGGCCCAATATCCCCTGTCCGGAGCTCCGGACAGCACCGCAGTTCGTTCCCAGTCCTCTCTTCAGTTCTTCTGCTGTGTTGAGTTCTGCTGGGCTGGTCAGCTCTTTTGGACTTCTTTATACATCTTTTGGGTTATTGAATCCTTTAACCCTATTACAGGATAAGCTGGGATGAGTCATTTCTGTAAGTTAGATAAGCCCGGTGTGAAGTTGTTCGCCACCAGTTCTCATAATACAATTAGTGGGCCTGTAATTACATCTGCGCCTACCTTTATCTATACTGCAGATTCTTACACAATTCTACACAATATTTTATGATATTTGTATGAGGTAAAATGATCTATTTTCTTCTTACATAGATTAAACTGAAAGTTACGCAAGGTGTATTTAATACAATTGCTACAGTCCCTGAGATGTGTTCAAAGGATTAGGCGAGAAAGAATTGACAGTGGCAAGCTCAAGTTTGGAACTCATCAATGCGATACTCAAATATGTTACTTACACAAGCAAAAGGTATCATATTAATACAGCTGATATAGGTAAGTGCAGCATGCCATGTTTTATTTTTTTATGTCGTTTTGAATTACCTTTCAACTCAACCTGAACATGAAATAAATCCCCTTTCTTGGTAGCTTATTCGAGATCTTCCTTCATGATGTAGACATTAAAAAGAAAAAGATTCTTAAATGTAGTTTTTGGCTCCCTACACCAGGAGACATTCCCATCGAATAAAATGAGAGCACTTCCCAGAACGCAAACTTGGTGTCCCTATTCCAACCCCATGTCTGCTCCACCAAGACTGTTTTATTCCAGCTCCATGAGATTGCCGGTCTCCACACCTGCCTCAGCTTAACTACTGCTGGAAACCCTTACCAAGCCATTGTTGCTAGACTTGACTACTCCAAAAGCTCTTCTGGCCAGATTCTCATCTTCCACCCTCCATAAACTTGAGCTCATTCAAAATACTGCTGCCCATATCCTAAGTTGCACTAAGTGCCCTTCTTCCATGAGCTGACCTACATTGACTCCCAGTCTCTCAATGCCTCGATTTTAAAATTCTCATCCTAGTTTTTGAATCTCTCCATGGCCTGGCCCTTCCCTATCTCTGTAACCCACTCCAGCCCTACAATTCTCCGTGATCTCTGCACTCCTCCAACTTTGGCCTCTTGCGCAACCTGATTTTAATTGCTCCACTATTGGTGACTTTGCTTTCACCTCTCTGGGCTCTAAGCTCTCGATTCTACTCCCTAAACTTTTGCAACTCTCTCACCTTCTTGAAGGCGCTCCTTTAAACCTACTTGTTTGGCCACATTTTTGGTCACCAGTCTTATAATCTCCTTATGTGCCTCGGTGTCATATTTTGTTTGTTAACGCTCCTGCGAAGCACCTTGGGAACTTTTACTATGTTAACGACGCTATATAAATGCAAGTTGTTGTTGTGATACATTTTGACCATAAAACTAGAGATTCAAGAGCGCTGTGAGGTTTCACTTTCTCAGCATTCTTTTTGTTTTCACTCCACACCCTTGGCGCAACACTGAATGTCCCCCTCCAGTGGGGAATCATGGGTGCAATCCCACATACCCTACTACTCTAATCCATCAAGTTGGAAAATCTGATTTAAAAGACAGTTCACATCAACTGGGACCAGCAAAGTCTTTCTTATTACAGCCTTTTCTTTGAGCTCCTCTACGAATGATCTAATGGGGGGATTGACCGGAACCAGCAGGATGGTTGTAATAATGGGTTTAACAATAAGAGTCCTCACTGCTTTTCACAAACAGAATTAAATATTGCGTCTATCCCATAAATGGCTTCAGCTATTTTTGGAAATAATCAGTCAGTGAAATTTCATAAATTTGCTGGACAGGAAATGTGTTGTACTTTACAAATTGTTCTTTTTATAAAGTGTCTTTTCAGTTTGAAGAACATACTGCTGTATTTCCAATCATTATCAGGCAGTCCCCAACGCCACGCTTATATGATCTCGGGCCAGGTAACTTCAGTTGGAATTTGGGTTACAAATCAGAGATTTGATCAGTACACTTGAATAAAATTTGTTTCTTCAACGAACTGAGATTTTTATTTTCCTTATTCCAGACAGTAACATCAATTCCTTGGTTACCATAACAACAAAGACGTTCTTAAGATATCATAAGCTTTGAATCATGATAGATAGCGTTCGGAGATTTTACCCAAACATGACAATAATCATTGCAGATGACAGTGACATTATTGAAAAAATTGAAGGACCACATATCGAGCATTACACAATGCCATTCGCAAAAGTACAGTAAAGATTCCAGTACTCAATTTATGTACTATACAGGCTTTAAACCAACATTCGTGGGGGAATCTAGAACTAGGGGGCATTGTTTCAGAATAAGGGGTCGCCCATTTAAAACGGAAATGAGGAGGAATTTCCTCTCTCAGAGAGTCGTGAATCTTTGAAATTCTCTGCCCCAGAGAGCTGTGGAGGCTGGGTCATTGAATATATTTAAGGTGGAGATAGACAGCTTTTTGAACGATAGGGGTGTCAAGGGTTATGGGGAGTGGGAAGGGAAGTGGACTTGAGGCCAGGATAAGATCAGCCATGGTCTTATTGAATGGCAGAGCAGGCTCGATGGGCCAAATGGCCTAATCCTGCACCTATTTCTTATGCTCTATGTTTTTTTTAGATTTCAAAGCACAATTAGGTAAATTGGATTGATATGGTATCATTACTGCTTTCTAGCCTTTGTAACCCACGTACTGTCAATCTCAATGTTGACAGTTCCAATGTAGTCTGAAAATATTATGCAAAAACAAAATCCGGGATCATGTAATTTTCGAAAAATATGTTTGCCTGGTTTTGATTTAAGAAGAGTTCATATTCCTGTGGCATTAAGGTGCATTGTGTATTTTCTCTATTATTTATTGTCTCCTTACTGTCGAAGCTCCTTCAGGTGAATTGTCGTCTTTCTACTTTGTTCTCTGTTAGCCTGACATCGGTAGTGGGTAAAATGATGGAATCAATTATTAAGGATTTCATAGCAGTGCATTTGGAAAGAGGTGACATGATAGGTCCAAGTCAGCATGGATTTGTGAAAGGGAAATCATGCTTGACAAATCTTCTGGAATTTTTTGAGGATGTTTCCAGTAGAGTGGATAAGGGAGAACCAGTTGATGTGGTATATTTGGACTTTCAGAAGGCGTTCGACAAGGTCCCACACAAGAGATTGATGTGCAAAGTTAGAGCACATGGGATTGGGGGTAGTGTACTGACAAGGATTGAGAACTGGTTGTCAGACAGGAAGCAAAGAGTAGGAGTAAATGGGTACTTTTCAGAATGGCAGGCAGTGACTAGTGGGGTACCGCAAGGTTCTGTGCTGGGGCCCCAGCTGTTTACACTGTACATTAATGATTTAGATGAGGGGATTAAATGTAGTATCTCCAAATTTGCGGATGACACTAAGTTGGGTGGCAGTGTGAGCTGCGAGGAGGATGCTGTGAGGCTGCAGAGCGACTTGGATAGGTTAGGTGAGTGGGCAAATGCATGGCAGATGAAGTATAATGTGGATAAATGTGAGGTTATCCACTTTGGTGGTAAAAACAGAGAGACAGACTATTATCTGAATGGTGACAGATTAGGAAAAGGGGAGGTGCAAAGAGACCTGGGTGTCATGGTACATCAGTCATTGAAGGTTGGCATGCAGGTGCAGCAGGCGGTTAAGAAAGCAAATGGCATGTTGGCCTTCATAGCAAGGGGATTTGAGTACAGGGGCAGGGAGGTGTTGCTACAGTTGTACAGGGCATTGGGGAGGCCACACCTGGAGTATTGTGTACAGTTTTGGTCTCCTAACCTGAGGAAGGACATTCTTGCTATTGAGGGAGTGCAGCGAAGGTTCACCAGACTGATTCCCTGGATGGCGGGACTGACCTATCAAGAAAGACTGGATCAACTGGGCTTGTATTCACTGGAGTTCAGAAGAATGAGAGGGGACCTCATAGAAACATATAAAATTCTGACGGGGTTAGACAGGTTAGATGCAGGAAGAATGTTCCCAATGTTGGGGAAGTCCAGAACCAGGGGTCACAGTCTAAGGATAAGGGGTAAGCCATTTAGGACCGAGATGCGGAGGAACTTCTTCACCCAGAGAGTGGTGAACCTGTGGAATTCTCTACCACAGAAAGTTGTTGAGGCCAATTCACTAAATATATTCAAAAAGGAGTTAGATGAGGTCCTTACTGCTAGGGGGATCAAGGGGTATGGCGAGAAAGCAGGAATGGGGTACTGAAGTTGAATGTTCAGCCATGAACTCATTGAATGGCGGTGCAGGCTAGAAGGGCCGAATGGCCTACTCCTGCACCTATTTTCTATGTTTCTATGTTTCTATATAACTCATATGTCAGGTTTCCCTTCCAGTCCACATTTTGGACAGCGTCCTTTAGAAGTAAAGATTGAGAGATGTACAAGCCTTTTAGTTGAATCAAAGGAACGGGAGGGAACGAGGGAGGAAGAAAACACTAGGAAACAAAGTAATCTTTCTGCCATTGCTCTCATGTGACTTTAAATAGGCATGATCATTGGTGTAACATTATTGAGACCAAACCAATTTCAAAGAAACCAAATTGTCCACACTTACTGATCTTGAACATCTTGGAATTTTTTTCTTCTCAGGGATGGTTTGCTGGAAGAAACTTGGCAGCTTCTCAGGTCACAACTAAATACATGCTTTGGGTGGATGACGATTTTTTATTCACAAAAGAAACAAAATTGGAAAAGCTAGTAGATGTAATGGAAAACACAAACTTGGATGTGGTAAGTATGGAACTGAAGAAAAGTGGAGACGTTTGTTTCAGATACTTCAATCTGTTGAATATTCCAGTTTGAAACATTCCCCAAATGAATCTTCACTTGCATAGAAGATACAGCTATTGATGTTATGTTCAACTAATGGAGAAGCAACAAAAATGATTTGCAGCTATTAACTTGTAGTGCGAAGTCATTCCTAGAATAATCTGTGAAAATAATTTTATAGCGTGGTGTCTGTATTGCATGATGCTAAATCAATTCAAAGTCGGATTATGATTCATTTCAATGGAACCAACTCATCATCTCGATTTAGAAAACAGCTGACTGAAGCTGCCTGAATTCTCCATCAGCTGTTCGCACTGTTAACAACTACGGCAGTCGAAAAGTGGAGACTTTAGGCAGCTTCGATCAGCTGTTCATGCAGTATGTTATCAGATTAACGGGGTGGACAGCACTCAGCTCCTCAGATTTGCCTCGAAAATTGGAGGTGTTAGCGCTGGCCGTTATGGCCCATTTTGGTGAAATAAATGGCGGCCGCCTCTCTTCTGGCGGGTTCCACAGTGGCCGCCATTTTCAGCAGGTCGGCAATGCTACCAAGACCTGCAGCCTCAGAGTAGGGTAACTACCTTCTAACTAGCTCTTAACTATGTCAATTGGCTCGCCTACCGCTTGATGTCGGGTCTGTGAAGCGCAGGCAAACCTGGCATTTGGGAAACTGACACAGAGGCGGGTTCACACCGAGATCTCAACCCGCTGTCAATCTTTATATTTTGATAGCGGATCCACCTCCAAACCCACCCTCTGAGCGCTGGCAAAATCCCAGCCTGGGTGTGCAATGCTTGCCTGATGCCCGATCTACCATTTTCGCGTTTGCTGCTCCAATTGTCAGCCTGTGTTAATTACGAACAGTTGACCAAGCGTTCACAAGCAGCAAAGAGCCTGCAAGAGCATGATTTAAAGTGATCATCAGCAACAACTTGCAGCTAGCATGCTTTTCCAACTTGACTGGCTTTGTAGAACTTTCTATAAATCTTGCAGCTTTCTAAACTTGTTTCAAGTTCCTAAGGTGACAGGGCGTGTTGGTGCAAGTGGAGAATGCCTTCATTCTTCTTTAAATCCATTTGCTTACACCACTTGTGCGCAGTCATGGGGGCTCTACTTGCAGTCCCCCTCACGTTCGAGTATCTTCAGAAGACGGAACGGAGGCAGCAAAGAGGAGAAGAAGCGCACAGAAGGAGAAGGAGGAGGGCAAGGAGAGCTCTCAACAGGAGGCCTTACCCACCCAAGTTTTTCAGAGAGCACTTCTCTTATCTCACTGAAGCGAGGAGCAGTGTATTTAGAAGTTCTGCTTCACCAAGGAGGTGGTCACATAAGTCTGCCTGCTTCTGCAACCAGACCTGCAGCCTCAGAGTAGGGTGATCACGGCTCTTTCAGTGGCCCTCAATTTCTTCACCAGCTGATCCTTCCAGTCTAAAGCAGGAGATATAGCTAACATCGCCCAGTTCGCCATCGATCACTGCATCCGGGAGGTCACAGAGGCTCTCTACACCTGGAGAAGGGACTATATTGTCTTCTCTGAACAAAGAGAAGCAGGATAAGCGTGCATGTGGCTTTGCTAGGATAGCGGTCTTCCCCATGGTGCAGGACGCTATCGACTGCACCCGCGTGGTTTTGCGGGCTCCGTATGCCAATCCTGAGATCTTCCATAACTGCAAAGGCCACCACTCACTTAATGTGTAGTTGTTGTGCGACCACACCCAGCACATGCTGATGATCAATGCTAGCTATCCCGGCTGCAATCATGATGCCTTCATCCTGTGATAATCTAGTGTGGCAGAAATCTTACAGTCATCATATCAACCAGTGGGTGGCTGCTCGGAGACAAGGGCTATCTGCTCTACACCTGGCTGAAGAATCCCCTCTGCAGCCCCATCACTCATACCCAGCACTCTTACAATCAGAGCCATGCTGCCACCAGGAACATTATCATGCAGACCACTGGGCTGCTGAAGCAATGGTTCTGCTGCCTTGACCACTCGGGAGGAGCCCTCCAGTACTTGCGGGAGCCGGCGTCCCATTTCATGGTGATCTGCTGCATGATTCACAATTTGGCTATCATGAGGGCACAGCAGGGATTGCAGGACCACCTCAGGAGGAGGAGGAGGAGGGAGAGGAGGAGGAGCAAGAAGAAGATAAGGAGGATGAGGAGGAAGGGTGGAGGCGGGCAGCTGTCCGTGAACACCTCAATGAATGGAACACCGGATCCCAATTGCTCACCACATCCCCATTATACCAGCCCTCTGTTTCGGAGCATCATAGCATCCTCCTGGGCACAAAGCTGAAAGGAGAGCCTCCACAAAACAAACATTTCAAACAAACTGAATAAATTTACATTCAATTTACAGTACAGTCCCTTCGTAACTGTCCTTCAGCGCCCTTTCCTGCTCCCACAGTGGCTGCGGCATGGGTGGTGGAAGGCTGCGGAGTTTCCATGGGGAAGACTGCAGATGGCCATGCAGGACACCATCGACCAGCTGTGGACCTAGAAGGCCCAGCTGTAAACTGCACCACCACATCATGGACGGCAGAAGTCTGGGCTGGCTGAATGACAGGCAGCAGCAAGAGTAATGTGGCAGTTGTGGAAGTAGGTCAATCTGAAAGAGGACAGCAGGTTCCTGCTCCACAGACCCACTGCTAATCCCCCAGGGCGGCGCCTCAGCATTCTTAGCAATCTATTGGAGTGGTGAAAAGCAAGATAACCATGCATACACCATCAGCAGCTTGTAAGTAGGAAGAGATTCTTGGATAAGGAGTAAGTTGAAACACCTGTTAACTCATCCTTTTTCGGTGTGGAAGCAAGTCATCCTCGTTTTGTGGGACCGCCTATGATGATGATGATGATGGATACATTAACGTCCCAACAGCTCATTGACTGCAGGAGTGGGACCGTGCGGCGCTGCAGAAGACATGTCAAAAAGGCAAAGTCACTGATTCCGTCTCATGTGCTGCTCCGATCAAGAATAGCAAAACACACGAGAAATGCTTCAATAATGGTTACACCTTATCTCCACATTTGCTAAACAGTTGGCTGGTTGGTTTATGAGTATGATTGTAGCTTTGGGATTTTTACTTGAAATTTGCGAGAGTTTATGGGTTCAAATCCCGCATGAGCCCTCAATTTGCTGCAAATTTTGAATTTGCGTCAAACTTTTGCAAAGAAGGACTTGCATTTCTGCAGTGCCTGTCAGGAACTCGTGACGCCCCAAAGGTCTTTACAGCCATGGAGTTACCTTTGAAGTGTTGCAATGTGAGGAAAGATGTGCCCAAATCACCACACACGAACCTCAACTCTTTGCGAAGGAGTTCATAGAATCATAGACGTTTACAGCACAGAAGGAGGCCATTTCGGTCCATCGTGTCCACGCCAGCCAACAAGAGACTATCCAGACTAATCCCACTTTCCAGCTCTAGGTCCATAACCCTGCAGGTTACAGCACTTCAGGTGCACATCCAAGCACTTTTTAAATGTGGTGAGGGTTTCTGCCTCTACCACCTTTTCAGGCAGTGAGTTCCAGACCCCCACCACCCTCTGCGTGAAGACATTTCTTCTCTAAACTTTCTACCAATTACTTTAAATTTGTGCCTCCTGGTTGTTGACCCCTCTGCTAAGGGAAATAGGCCCTTTCCATCCACTATATCTAGGCCCCTCATAATTTTATACAGCTCAATGAGGTCTCCCCTCAGCCTCCTCTGTTCCAGGGAAAACAAACCCAGCCTATCGAATCTGTCCTCATCGATAAGATTCTCCACTCCCGGCAACATCTTCTTAAGTCTCCTCTGTACCCTCTTCAGTGCAATCACGTACTTCCTGTAATGCAGCGACGAGAACTGCACGCAGTGCTCCAGCTGTGGCCTAACCAGTGTTTTATACAGTACAAGTATAAATCCCCACCCCATCTCTTGTAATCTATGCCTCGGTTAATAAAGGCAAGCATTCCATATTCCTTCTTAACCACCTTATCTACCTGGCCTGCTACTTTCAGGGATCTGTGGACATGCACTCCCTGGATTCTGTGAGGACCCAGCTGATTGGAAAACTGCAAATATAACGCCCCTATTTAAAAAAGGAGGCAGACAAAAAGCAGGAAACTATAGACCAGTTCGTCTAACATCTGTGGTTGGGAAAAAGCTTTCATGTGTGAGGCGAACGTGGTAACTGCGACACTGCGGAAACATCTCCACTTTCAGCACCAGGTCAGACGGAAATGTTAAGCGAGCAGGTGAACTGCTGAATCCCAGTTTTTAGGAGTTGGTCGTGGTGTCAAACAATGAGTTTCGCTTAATGATTAAAAATAAGAAATGTCAGAAGTTGGATTCAAACCCACACCTCCAGAGAAAACTGCGATCTAATCACAGCACCTTAGACCGCTCGGCGGTGTGTGTGGCCACCTGCAAGTTGATTTTGAACTTTTGTGTCCTGTCACAAAATTAAATGAGGGCAGCAGGCGTATCTCTGCCTGACACCAGGGAAACAATGAGACAGACCTTGGAACAAGGGTCTGGTTATTGCCAAACAGCAAAGAAAATATTAATTCTGAAAGAACAGTGGCCCCATTGTGATTTGAACACGCAACCTTCTGATCTTGAGTCAGACGCGCTACCATTGCGCCATGAGGCCTACACAATGTGTTTGAGATGTTCCTCTATATGAAGCTTTCACAACACAAGGGGCTTTAAAATCCCCGCCCATTCCCACCAGGTGTCAGAAGCAACACTCACCTGCCAGTCACCATATGTTTTTTTCAACTTTTGTGTTGCGTTCACGGAAAAGCATCATTAATTAACCCGTCACCTTCATTTGCACAATGAAAGAAATGCTAACTGAGGGACAGTCGATACTTCAATCATTTGTCCTGTGCTTTGCGGAGCGGGCAGGGAAGTGGACCTGAGTCCATGATCGCATCGGCCATGATCGTATTAAAAGGCGGAGCAGGCTCAAGGGGCGTATGACCGACTCCTGCTCCTATTTCTTTTGTTCTTATGTTCTTCTGCATGTTAACGCATTTTACACACTGTATTGCCGATGTCACCAGGAATCCGGGGCAACTTATGTCAAATTTAACAGCACCGGTTATTCCTTCCGTGCAGAGAAATTAGAATCAGTAGTGAAGATAAAATCCCACGGTGCTCATTTTCAGATTCAACGCAGTAGGATTTCAAATAAAGTGAAAGAATTTTAGAGTGAAAAGATTTGGAAGTGTTACTTGTATTTGTATCTTTAATTAAACTTTGTGGCATCTGATTCCCGTTCATGCCTCTGCTGAATAAGAAAGGAGGGTTTGACGTTGACCAGACTGCACTGCCCCTGATATTTGTGAGCTCATCCTTTATATTCAGTGGTTTCTCGCCCTTTGATGGGCTGCAGTGTAGCGGATATCACGTTGGCCTCACACGCGAAAGGTCCCCGGTGGATCCGTTTTCTCTCACTCAAAGTTATCTATTTATTGGTTAAATAAAGAGCAATTCAGGAATAAGGGAGCCCTTTTACCAGGTGAATAAATAGCAAATAACGACAGCAAACGCTGGAAATCTCAGCAGGTCAGGCAGCATTTTCCAGGAGACGAAACTCTCCTCCGATTGTTCCCTTATAGCAAGTTTAAACATAATGTTTCTACCCAGAATCAAACCCGGTACTTTTCTCGTATAAAGCAAATGTGATAACCACTGCACTACAGAAACCTCTGGCACAGCAGCCCCAACAGAGGGGAGCTGACCAGTGAGCTCCCTTTGTGCTGATCGGGAATGTGTTGGCTCACCTGAAACAACTTCTGTCCAACACTGAAAGCTCTCAATCCTTCTCCTCCGCTGCCTTTACAGAAATGTCACGGATCACCCAGCCATCGTGTTCACTTCCACATCCTCACAGTGGGGCCACAGAGGCTCCTACCGTCTCCCCGCCATCAGCGAACTCGCCCAGTTTACTAAATTAAACCCGGAACACGTGCCCGGCAAAGGACAGGAGAAGCCAGATAGTCTGTAAGCTCGGTCTATAGCAGAAAGTATTGGTATTCATGGTGATTACAGCAATTATTAATCGTCTCAAAGACCTCAATTATTTTTATGCGATGAATTGATCGAGAATTGAAACCAGTTTAGTGCGCCGGATCTTAACCCTGCGACCACCAGGGAACGGTTATGATACATGTAGATATATTTATATATATTTATATATGAACCTGAATATCAACGGCTAGCTACCTAGACCTCATGGTGCAACGGTAGTGCATCTAACTTTGAGTGAGAGAAATTGTTCCACAGTGATACCCATTTCATCTTTTGTTCACTTTTAAACGCTAGAAACTGAGACAGGGGGAATAAATAGAGAAATAAAAGGACAGGGATATCGACAAGAGGAAGAGAGAAGGGGAAAGATACTGTCCCCACCCAGAACTACTGCAGAAACCCCTCTGCTGCGCTCGGGGTGGCCACCCACAGCCTGGATACACTAACGGGAGAACACCAGCGGCAGGTCGGGGCCATAAAAGGAACGGCGAGCGGCCCTGGGAGCAGCTTGGAGGTCCCTGGAGACTACTCCAGGGAGCAGCGCGAGCTGGTGCAGGAGGGCGGCGGCAGCGAAGAGTGACTTCATCAAGGTCCAGGTCGGTGATTGGAGCGTGGGCAGATACAGCAGGAGCGGCGAGATCGGGGCAAAGGAGCGGCGAGAGGGACGTGATCAGGGCCCAGGGGAGGCATGAGTTTGGGGCCAGGGGCCCAGGGTTAGCACGGGCCAGCCCACACTGCGATATGTGTGTGCACTCGGTCCCTGCAGCAGAGCTGGTCGCCTGTCGTCTTGCTTGACCAATGCCACTGGACTAAGACCTCGCAGTATCAAGCCCGTGTGATGGCTGGGGTGCAACGGCCACCACACGTTAAAAAAATCCACGCACAGGCATCTTCCACTCTTCGGGATGTAGTTCGGGTCCTTCATTTAAACACCTGTGAACTCATCCTTTTTCGGCGTGGAAGCAAGTCATCCTCGTTTCGAGGGACCGCCTATGATGATGATGATGATGGATACATTAACGTCCCAACAGCTCATTGACTGCAGGAGTGGGATCGTGCGGCGCTTCAGAAGACATGTCGGAAAGGCAAGGTCACTGATTCCGTCTCATGTGCTCCTCTGATCAAGAACAGCAACACACACTAAAAATGCTTCAATAATGGTTACATCTTATCTCCACATTTTCTTAGCAGGTGGTTTGTTGGTCTCGGGGTATGATTCTTGCTTCGTGGTTATTACTTGAAATTTGCAGAGAGATCCTGGCTTCAAATCACAGACCAGCCTTGAGTTTGCATCGAACTTTTGCAAAGAAGGACTTGCATTTATGCAGCGTCTGTCAGTAACTCATGACGACCCAATGCGCTTTCCAGCCATTGAGTTGCCTTTGAAATGTTGTCATGTGAGGAAAGATGTGCCCAAATCACCTCAACTCTTTGCAAACGAGTTCATAGAATCAAAGAAGTTTACAGCACGAAAGGAGGCCATTTCGGTCCATCGTGTCCGCACCGACCAACTCGAGGCTATCCAGCCTAATCCCACTTTCCAGCTCGAGGTCCATAACCCTGCAGGTTACGACACTTCAGGTGCACATCTAAGCACTTTTTAAATGTGGTGAGGGTTTCTGCCTCTACCACCCTTTCAGGCAGTGAGTTCCAGACCCCCACAACCCTCTGTGTGAAGAAATATCTCCTCTAAACTTTTGACCAATTACTTTAAATTTATGCCTCCTTGTTGTTGATCCCTTTGCTAAGGAAAATAGGTCCTTTCTATCCACTATATCTCGGACCCTCATAATTTTATACACCTCAATGAGGTCTCCCCTCAGGCTCTGTTCCATGGAAACCAAATCCAGCCTATCTAATCTGTCCTCATGGCTAAGATTCTCCACTCCCAGCAACATCCTCGTAAATCTCCTCTGCACCATTTTCAGTGCAATCATGTCCTTCCTGTAATATGGCGACCAGAACTGCAAGCAGTACTCCAGCTGTGACCTAACCTGCCCCACCGACCCCATCTCTTGTATTCTGTGCCTCGGTTAATAAAGGCAAGCATTCCATATTTCTTCTCAACCACCTTAGCTACCTGGCCTGCTACTTTCAGTGATCTGTGGACATGCACTCCCTGGATTCTGGGGAGGACCCAGCAGATTGGAAAACTGCAAATGTAATGCCCCTATTTAAAAAAGGAGGCAGACAAAAAGCAGGAAACTACTGACCAGTTAGCCTAACATCTGTGGTTGGGCAAATGTTGGAATCCATTATTAAAGAAGCAGTAGCAGGACATAGAAACATCGAAACATAGAAAATAGGTGCAGGAGTAGGCCATTCGGCCCTTCGAGCCACACCACCATTCAATCAGATCATGGATGATCATTCAGCTCAGTACCCCTTTCCTGCTTTCTCTCCATACCCCTTGATCCCTTTAGCCATAAGGGCCACATCTAACTCCCTCTTGAATATATCTAACAAACTGGCATCAACAACTCTGCGGCAGAGAATTCCACAGGTTAACAACTCTCTGAGTGAAGAAGTTTCTCCTCATCTCAGTCCTAAATGGCTATCCCTTAGACTCCGACCCCTGGTTCTGGACTTCCCCAACATCGGGACCTGACCAGTCCCGTCAGAATTTTATAAGTTTCCATAAGATCCCCTCTCACTCTTCCAAACTCCAGTGATCTCTCGTTCCCTTGATTCCCCGAGACTCCAAAAATCTATCTAACGCAGCCTTGAATATATTCAGAGACTCAGCATCCACAGGCCTGTGGGGCAGAGAATTCCAAAGATTCATATCCCTCTGAGTGAAGAAATTCCTCCTCATCTCTGTCTTAAATGGCCGACCCCTTAACCTGAGACTGTACCCCCTGGTTCTCGACACTCCAGCCCGGGGGAAACAACCTCTCAGCATCTACCCTGTCAATCCCCTTCAGAATATTGTGTGTTTCAATGAGATCACCTCTCATTCTTCGAAACTCCGGAGAGTATCGGCCCATTCCACACAATCTCTCAACTTAAGACAGTCCTCTCATCCCAGGAATCAATCTGGTTAACCTCCGTTGTACCTCCTCCCTGGAAAATATTTCCTTCCTCAAATAAGGAGACCAAAACTGTGCGCAGTACTCCATGTGTGGTCTCACCAGGTCCCTGTACAATTGTAGCAATACTTCCTTACTCTTGTACTATGGGCTATATATTAGGTACTATGGGCCGAGTGCCCTGTTTTTTTGCTGATTTGACGGTTGTATAAAAAGTTATTAAAATTTGACAGTTGCTCGGCAAACATATTTGTATTTCCTTCAGTGTAATCCTTACTCTTCAAGGACTAGATTTTCCCCAAGCAGTTTTGTCGGCGCACTGACCTCAAGCGCACCGACTTTGCTCGCTGGAAATGGCGCGGGGAAAAACTCGCCCCATCCTGGCCGCTGTGTACAGTCCCCGGAGTCCTGGCGTGGTGCCGATGGTGAAGTGGGGGGCGGAGCCAAATGCCTGCGCCGAAAACACTGCCGGCATCTTCGCGCATGGGCAGTAGGGCGAGAAAACTTGGCACTCTGCCATTTTTAAACAGTGTCAAACCCGATGAAAAGCACAGCAGCTTCTCAGCTTCTCCGGTCGCTCGGCGGGCTCTCCCCCCGTCCCTCCCCGATAAAACGCACAGCTCCAGCAGCTGCAACTACTCCGGTCCACAAGCTCACACTTCTCCGGTGTGTCTTCCCTCCCCTATCCCAGGGATATAGGGACCGAGTGTAATGGAGCCAAGTTTGCTGATGATACAAAGATGGGAAAGTAAATTGTGAAACAGCAAAGAAAATCTCAATTCCGGAAGAACAATATGGAAACGTACAGTGACCCCGACGTGATATAAACACGCAGCCTTCTGATCTGGAGTCAGACACACTACCGTTGCACCACGAGGTCTACAGTGCAGAGTGCCCATGTTTGTATACATGAAGGTTCCTGAAACACAGTTTCATTTACCCTGCATTGGTGCAATGAAAGGGCTTTAAAATCCCCGGCCACTCCCACCGTGGGTCAGACAGCATCAGAAGCAGTGCCCACCTGTCACTCACCGTCTCACGCCCGCTTTCATCACCTGCTGCCCGCGGACTGCAGCAAATCCAGTTCATCATCATCATAGGCAGCCCCTCGAAGTGAGGATGACTTGCTTCCACGCCAAAACAGGATGAGTTCACAGGTGTTTCAATGATGGACCTAATATTCCAGGTCCCGAACTGCATGTTGAAGGGTGGAAGATGCCTGTGCGTGGATTTTGTTAACGTGTGGTGGCCGTTGCACCCCAGCCATCACGCGGGATTGACAGGGCGAGGTCTTGGTCCAGTGGCAAGGGTTATCCCAGACGACTGAAGACCAGCTCTGCTGCACGGACCCAGTGCCCACATATATCGCAGTGTGGGCTGGCCCGTGCTGCCCCTGGACCCCTGGCCCTGAACTCACGCCGCCCCTGGGCCCCGATCACATCCCTCCACAGTCTCTCGCTGCTCCTGCTGTACCTGCCCACGCTCCAATCACCGACCTGGACTTTGATGACGTCACTCTTCGCTGCCGTCGCCCTCCTGCACCACCTCGCGCTGTACCTTGCCGTGGTACAACACCACGCTGCTATCAGGCCGCCGCTCACCGCTCCTTTTATGGCCCCGACCTGCCGCTGGTGTTCTCACGCAGGTCGGGGCCTCCACGCTGCTCCCAGCAAATCCAGTTACACCCCGTGTCGCCGCACAATTCTCAGCTGTGATTGTAAGCTGACTATATTTAAAGCTATCGCAGAGGCTGCAAGCAGTGTTCCCTGGTAGTCTAGTGGTTAGGATTCAGTGCTTTCACTGCTGTGGTCTGGGTTTGATTCCTGGTTAGGGAAATCATTTTTACAGAGCAAGCTGACAAATATAATCAAGTCTGTGAGATGCTGAATAATTGTTTTAATCATCATTAATCCAGCCACATGTGTTGCACACTGAAGGAAATACAAATATGTTTGCCGAGTGACTGTCGGATTTTAATAACTTTTTATACAACCATAGAATTCGCAGAAAAACAGGATATTCAGCCCATAGTACCTAATATTCCGCCCATAGTACAAGAGTAAGGAAGTCTTGCTCCAATTGTACAGGGCCCTGGTGAGACCACACCTGGAGTACTGCGCACAGTTTTGGTCTCCTTTTCTGAAGAAGGATACACTTGCCTTGGAGGTGGTACAACGGAGGTTCACCAGATTGATTCCTGGGATGAGAGGACTGTCCTATGGTGAGAGATTGTGTAGAACATGCCGATACTCTCTGGAGTTTCGAAGAATGAGAGGTGATCTCATTGAAACAGACAATATTCTGAAGGGGATTGACAGAGCAACTGTTGAGAAGCCCGGCTAGCTCAGTCAGTAGAGCATGAGACTCTTAATCTCAGGGTCGTGGGTTCGAGCCCCACGTTGGGTGATTACTTTTCATTAAACTTTTATATTGCTTTCGCGGGTAAACATCATTAATGAACCCATGATCTTCTTTTGCACAATGAAAAAAATGCGAACTGAGGGAGAGTTGATAATTTAATCAAATAATGAAAGCAGCACCTCAGACCGCTCGGCCGTCCTTACTGTTAGATGCTCCAGTTACAAGTTATAACTCTGGAAAGTTTCAGACCGGGCGCTTGTTCAGGGCTGCTGGAAGGCCCAGTGACCGTGATAACCTCTCCCCCGCGGTATTCCTGAGCCTGTGCTCGGTGTACGGGGAGCTTTGGCCCGGGTCTGAGGTAGCTTGTAGCCCAGAGATGGACAATAACCCTCTGAGCTCTGGAACTGGGGAAAAGCGAATAATTAATGAGTTGTTTGTGGATTTCAAATGCAGCTTAGATCTGCTGGTATAAACCGATCGTGTTGTTTCACAGAATGAATGAAATGCTGACAGGGACAGTCAAAACTTCAATTCGTGAACTTTAACAATTCATGAAACTTTAATCCTTGATGAAGTTTTATCCCCGATCTGATTTTACACAATCTGTATTTGAGGAGACTGGTTTTAAATGTGCATTGCTCATGCAACAATGTATCCAAAACAGCTTTTATTTAATTTATTGCAGACAAGTTTTTGTTTGAGAAATAATGGTTCTGCCCAGGCTTGAACCGGGAACTTTTCACGTGTGAGGCAAATGTGATAACCTCCACACGACAGAAATTGCTGTTGAGCTCAGTGCCCAGAGAGAAGTGTTCAGCAACAAGCTGAAATGCTCAATCCCTCTCTCTGCAAAAAGTTCCTTTCACAAACATTTCTCTGACCAGAACGGCACCAAACAACAATGTCCTCCTTTCAAAGTCATTAAACTCCCCAAATTCCGCTTCTGCAATTTTAAGGACAAGGACTGAAAGCGCTTTGCGATCAGAAAATTGCAGGAAACCCCTTGCGGTTAATGACAGGGCTTTTGATGGTTGATTTCTGTACACATCTTGTGTTATGTATTTAACCCTTGACAACCTGTACACATCACCACCAGAGGGCCTACCTGTCGGAGTCCCAAGGGATACTGGGATCGCTTGGGAGCACGGTATGTAAGCAGGCCACCCATGAGGTACCTGTACTCTGGAGTCTTATTAAAGGAGCTAAGGTCACACTTACTCATAGTTCAAAATACTAAGTTTAATTCTTTATTATGAGCATATCAATTGGCGACGAGACAATGAACAACCACGCAAAAATGCAAGGAACAGTTGGTCTCCTGGAGAAGTTCTCAGAAGTGGACGATTGCGAAGCCTTTGTGGAGATACTCGACAATTACTTCGTGGCCAACGAGCTGGAAGGGGACGAGAACGCTGCCAAATGAAGGGCGATCCTCCTTACCGTCTGTGGGGCAGCAACCTATGGCCTCATGAAGAATCTTCTAGCTCTGGTGACACCAACAACTAAATCCTATGAAGAATTGTGTACGCTGGTCTGCGAGCATCGAAATCCTAAAGAAAGCGATCTGATGGCGAGGTATCGGTTCGACAGGTGCCAACGGTCGGAGGGCCAGGAAGTGGCGAGCTATGTCGCCGAATTAAGGCGCCTCGCAGGACATTGCGAATTTGAGGGATTTCGAGAACAAATGCTGAGAGACATTTTCGTGATTGGCATTGGCCATGAGATAATTCTTCGCAAACTGTTGACTCTCAGAATTTGAGCAAAGCCATAACGATAAGTCAGACAATTTCCACCAGTTCCTTTAAACACAATAATGTAATTTATTTCTCGTGGACTGGATGGAGGACCATGGTCCATGTAAACATTTTTTATCGTTTTCCATGAACTAAATGTTCAGAAAAGTATTGGAGTGGGAACTCACTGGATAACAGCACAGCTGGCAATGTTTGCGGAATATATTCTTGCAGCCAAAACGCACAATGACAACCTGGAACTGTGCGGCACCGAATCCTGGGGGAAAAAACTGTTAAAGGCTTTGTTCTTGGGTGGGCTCGAACCACCAACCTTTGGGTTAATAGCCGAATGTGCTAACCCATTGTGCCACAGAGACTAATGAAAATGTAAATTGCAATACATCCCAAACCAGGGTGTCAATCAGTTAAAGCTTCAGATTGCTCCGACAGGGATGGAACTTGTCCACTCTATGTTGTACTTTTCCCAAATAAAGGGTGGGACATTCATTGTGGATGTGTGGAAGCAGTCTGGTCCCTCACACTGCAGACACTTCCATGTCACCGCCAACCAGCTCTCCCACAACCGGTGTGATCTACCTTCCAGCCTTCCGGTGCCTTGTCTGTGACAAAGTATACTGATTGTCCCGAAGCTAGTCGTAGGTTTTAATTACTTTTCAGCTCCTGACTGCAGATATTCCTGTGATTAAACCTGAACAAAAGGATTACAGGGACAGTTGGATTCAACATTTCTTTGCTTGGTGAAATTTAAAAGATTGAAAGTGACGTACATCAACCCCAAACCTCGTCACCTACTCGCTAACCGCTACACGCTGCTCCCGTGAGATGGAAGCCCAGTTGATGTTTCAAGCTTGAATACAGGTACAAGCAGAACTCATTCAAAGAAAGTCTAAGTCGCTGAGGCACCTGATTATTTGCACCGAACTCCTTCGCAAAGAGTTGAGGTTCGTGTGAGGTGATTTGGGCACATCTTTCCCCACACTACAACACTTCAAACATAACTCAACGGCTGTAAAGCGCTTTGGGGCATCATGAGTTCCTGAAAGGTGTTGCAGAAAGGCAAGTCCTTCTTTGCAAAAGTTCGATGTAATTTCAAAATTCGCGACAGAATAATGGGCTCGGCCGGGATCTCTCGCAAATTTCAATTAACAAGCCAGAAACGAGAATCATACCCCTTGACCAACAAGCTAACTTTTTGACAAACCTGGAGATAAGGTGTAACTTTTATAAAAGCATTTTTTGTGTGCTGCTGTTCTTGGCAGAAGGAGCACATGAGATCGATTCAGTGACTTTGCTTTTTCGACCTGTCTTCTGAAGCGCCGCACGGTCCCACTCCGACAGTCAATGAGCTGTTGGGACGTTAGTGTATCCAGGCTGTGGGTGGTCACCCCGAGCGCAGCAGAGGGGTTTCTGCATTAGTTCTGGGTGGGGACAATATTTCCCCTTCTCTCTTCCTCTTGTCTGTATCCCTGTGCTTTTATTTCTCTATTTATTCCCCTGTCTCAGTTTCTAATGTTTAAAAGGGAACAAAAGATGAAATGGGTGTCACTGTGGAACAATTTCTCTCGCTCAAAGTTAGATGCACGACCGTCGCGCCATGAGGTCTCGGCAGCTAGCCGTTGATATTCAGGTCCATAAATAAATATATATTTTTATATTTATACAAATTATCGAAGCTGTTCTCTGGTCGAGTGGTTAAGATCTCGAGCATTAAACCTCTTTCCATTTTCAAACAGTAAATCGCAGAAAAATAATTGAGGTGTTTGAGAGGATTAATGATTGCTGTAATCGTCCTTAATAACCCCACTACTATCTGTTACAGAACGAGCTTACACACTCTCCCGCTTCTCCTGCCCTTTGCTTGACACGTGTCCCGGGGTTAATTTTACAAACTGGGTGAGTTCACTGATCGCGGGGAGACGGTAGGAGCCTCTGTGGCCCCACTGTGAGGATGTGGAAGTGAACACGGTGGCTGGGTGATCCGTGACATTTCTGTAAAGGGCAGCGGAGGAGAAGGATTGAGAACTTTCAGTGTGGGACAGAAGTTGTTTAAGGTGAGCCAGCACATTCCCGATCAGCACGGAGGGAGCTCACTGGTCAGCTCCCCTCTGTTGGGGCTGCTTTGCCAGAGGTTTCCGTAGTGCCGTAGTTGTCACGTTTGCTTTATACGTGTAAGGTCCCTGGTTCGATCCCAAGTGGGAGCATTATGTTTAAACTTGCTGTGGGTGAACAATCTGAGCCGAGTTTAGTCTCCGAGCAAATACTGCCTGACCTGCTGAGATTTCCAGCATTTGCTGCATTTATTGATTATAGTATCGACTCTCCCTCAGTTAGCATTTCTTTCATTGTGCAAACGAAGGTGATGGGTTAATTAATGATGCTATCCCGTGAAACAAATAAACATATGGTGACTGGCAGGTGAGCGCAGCTTCTGACACCCGATGGGAACGGGCGGGGATTTTAAAGCACCTTTTATTGCAGAACCTTCATATCGACGAACATCTCAGACTCAGTGTTTAGGCCTCGTGATGCAGCGGTGGTGTGTCTGCCTCTTGATCAGAAAGTTGCATGTTTAAATCATGTTGAGGTCCCTGTCCTTTTGGGTAATTCCAGAATTAATATTTTCTTTGCAGTTTCGCAATAACCAGACCCTTGCTCCAAGGTCTGTCTCACTGTTTACCCGGTGTCAGGCAGAGATACGCCTGCTGTCCTCATTTACTTCATGCGACAGGACACAAAAGTTCAAAATCAAACTGCAGGTGGCCACACATAATATTGAGCAGTCAGGATGGCCGAGCGGTATAAGTTGCTGCATTCAGGTTCCGTAGTGTAGTGGTCATCACATTCGCTTAACATGCAAAAGGTTCCCGTTTCAAAACCAGCTGAAAACGTGCTCAGTTAAATATGAAAAGCATTGAATAATGTGCATTTCTTGTTCAGTATTAACAAAGCATAATGTCTCCCAGTCCTGCTATATTTACTGAATGCTCTGTACAGTTCGGTACACATTCAAACTCTACAGTTTCCAGCTCTGACGGCGCAGAAAGCCCCTCTCAAAGCTGCACATTCTAGCTGCTTTCAGTTGAGTTGTGAGAGATTATTGACGGATCCTGCAGCTGTGAAGAGGAAAGATGTGTGAGAGGGGTCATCAAACGATGCCATGTGGGTTGAATTAAAGAACAAAAAAGGGGCGATCACACGACTGGGAATGCACTCTAGACCCCCAGGCAGTTAGAGGGAGATAGAAAAACAAGTATATGGGCAGAATGTTGAGAAGTGCAAAACCTATCGAGCTGTAATAGTGGAGGATTTTAACTACCCGAATATTAACTGGGAAAATGATAGTGTGAATGGTACAGATGGTGGAGAATTCCTAAAATGCATTCAGGAGAAATTCTTTATCTAGTATGTAACAAGCCCATCAAGGGAGGAGCGGTTCTGGACTGGGTCTTGTGATCGAAGAGGGGCAGGTAGAAGGGGTATCAGTGGGAGAGCATTTTGGTGCGAGTGATCAGACTCAGTAAGGTTTAGGGTAGTAATGGAAAAGTACAAAGGGGACCACAATAAAAGTTCTCAATTGGGGTAAAGCCAGTTTTGCTGAACTGAGAAGGAATTTCGCCAAAGTTGACTGAGAACGGCTACTTGCTGGTAAATCAGTGTCAGAGCAGTGGGAGGCATTCAAGGAGGAGATCCTGAGGGTACAGAGCAAGTATGTTCCCTTAAAAACAAAGGTGGAACTAACAAATCTAGAGCTCCCGGGATGTCAGGGGACATACAGAGAAAGTTAACGAAAAAAAGGGAAGCTTATGACAGATACCGATAACTCAATACTGCAGAAACTCTAGAGGTGCAGAGGTGCAAATAAAACATATATCAGGAAAACAAAGAGAGAGCATGAGAGAATGTTGGCAATTAAATCTGGTAAAACCCAAAGATGTTTTACAAATACATTAAGAGCACGATGATAAGTAGAGAAAGTGTGGGGCCTATTAGAGTCCATAAAGGGAATCTGTACGCGGAGGTGGAAGACGTGGGTAGCACTCTTAATGAATACTTTGCATCTGATTTCACAGAAGATAGGGGCGATGTGGACTTTGCAATGAGGGTGGAGAAGTGTGAAATATTAGATGAAATAAACAGAGTGAGAGAGGAAGTATTGGTGGTTTAGCAGCTTCGAAAGTGGATAAATCCCCAGGCCCGGATGAAATGCATCCCAGGCTGATAAGAGCAGCAAAAGCGGAAATAGCAGAGGCTCTGACCACCATTGTCCAATCCTCACTGGCTACAGGTGCGGGGCCAGAGGATTGGAGCACTGCTAACGTTGTACCTTTGTTTAAAAATGGAGAAAGTGATTGAGTAAATACAGGCTGGCCAGCCGAACCTTTTAGAATTATTTGTAAAAATCCTGAGGGTCAGGATAAATCTTCATTTGGAAAGACATGGATTAATCAAGGATAGTCAACATGAATTTGTCAAGGGAAGGTCGTGTCTGACTAAATAGATTGCATTTTTCGAGGAGCGAACCAGGAGGGTTGATGAGGGCAGTGGTATGATGTAATGTAAATGCACTTTAGCAAAGCTTTTGACAAGGTCGCACTTGGCAGACTGGTTACGAATGTAAAAGCCCATGGGATTCAAGGGCAAAGTGGCAAGTTGGGTCCAAAATTTGTTCAGAGGCAGGAATCAAAGCGTAATGGTTGATGGGTGATTTTGTGATCCAGTGGGGTTCCGCAGGGCTCAGTGCTGGGTCCCTTGCTTTTTGTGGTATACATCAATGACTTGGACTTAAATGTTGAGGGTATGAGTAAGAAGTTTGCAGATGACACTAAAATAGGCTGAGTGGTTGATAATGAAGAAGAAAGTGGCGGACAACAGGAAGATATCAATGGATGTCTCAAGGCGCTTTGCAGCCAATGAAGTACTTTTTGAAGTGCGGTCACTCTTGTAGTGTGGGAGACACAGCCGCCAATTTGCACACGGCAGGCTCCTATAGGCAGCAGTGTGATGATGACCAGATCATCTGTCTCTGTGATGTTGATTGAGGGATAAATATTGACCAGGACACGATTCCTGGCCACATTGATCCTCCTACCACTTCACACTGTTCTCCGAGGGACCAGCGCGATGATACTAAAACAACAAGCGAAGTTGGTAAGCTATCCATGCAGTCCATCGGAATCCAGCCACCCCACCTTATACCACGGGTAACATCTCTCCATGGATTCTGGAATCTGGATCAACAAACCATAATCCCATCTGAGAAGGAATTCCGGGAGGTGCTTCAAGCTTTATTACATATATGTTAACATTTTTAAGGTATTGAAACAAATACCGACGTTTTTGAAATGGGCGTCTGGGTGACGTCATCAAAACCCTGGTCGTCATTTTGGAGCGTGAGCAAGAACATTGGCAGGGCCCAGGTAGAGAGGAGTGGGAAGGTCGGGGCGGATGAGCGGTGAGTGTTTGTGGCGAGATGCGGTGAATGTTTATGGTGGAGGAGCGGTGACAGATCGTGGAGGAGGTGCGACAGATGAGGGGAGGGGGCCCAGAAGAGCCGAGGGCCCAGGGACAGCACGGGCCCAGCCCACACTGCGATATGTGTGGGCACGGGGTCCATGCAGCAGAGCTGGTCTCCTGTCGTCTTGGTTAACCCTTGCCACTGGACCAAGACCTCGCTCTGTCAAGCCCGTGTGGTGACTGGTTTGCAACGGTCACCCCACGTTAAAAAAATCCACACAAAGGCATCTTCCACCCCCTCAATTGGAGTCCAGGACTGGAACATCGGGTCCTTCATCGAAACACCTGTGAACTCATGGAAGCAAATCGTCCTCGATCGAGGGACCGCCTATGATAATGATGATCAATGTACTGGTCAGTTGGGCAGAACTGAGGTAAATGGAATTCAATCCGGATAAGTGTGAGGTAATGCATTTGGGGAGGTTTAACAAGGCAAGGGAATACACATTAAATGGTACGACACTGAAAAGTGTAGAGGAATAAAGGGACCTTGGAGTGCAGGTCCGCAGATCCCTGAAGGTAGCAGGCCAGATAGTTAATGTGGTTAAGAAGGCATATGGAATACTTGCCTATATTAGTCAAGGCATGGAATACAAGAGCAAGGAGGTTATGCTTGAACTGTACAAAACACTGGCTACACCACAGCTGGAGTACTGCGTGCAGTTCTGGTCACCACATTACAGGAAAGATGTGATTTCACTGGAAAGGGTGCAGAGGAGATTTACTAGAATGTTGCCTGGTCTGGAGAATTTTGGCTATGAGGATAGTTTGGAGATGCTGAATCTGTTTTCTTTGCAACAGAGGCGTCTGAGTGGAGACCTGATTGAGGTGTATAAAATTGAGGGGCCTGGATAGAATGGATAGGAAGGTCCCGTTTCCCTTGGCAGAGGGGTCAACAACCAGGGGGCGTAGAATTAAAGTAATTGGGGGAGGTTTAGAGGAGATATGAGGGGACATTTCATCACCCAGAGGGTGGTGGTGGTCTGGAACTCAATGCCTGAAAGGGTGGTAGAGGGAGGGACCCTCACCACATTTAAAAGATACGTGGATGTGCACTTAAAGTGCCGCAGCCTACAGAGCTCTGGACCGAGAGCTGGAAAGTGGGATTAGGCTGGATAGCTCTTTGTCGGCCGGTGCAGACACGATGGGCTGAAATGGCCTCACTCTGTGCTGAAACTTTCTGATTCTATGATTCTATTAATATAGATATATATTTCTAATATATACCATTACCATAATTTTTCCTTGGTGGTCGGGTGGTTAAGATCCCGAGCACTAACCCTCTTTCTATTCTCAATCAGTTTATCGTATGAAAATAATTGAGGTCTGTGAGAGGATGAATAATTGCATACCTCGGGAGCCTATTATCAGCGAGGGCAGGCATCGACGACGAGGTTCAACACTGCCTCCAGTGCGCCAGTGCATCCTTCGGCCGCCTGAGGAAGAGAGTGTTCGAAGATCAGGCCCTCAAACCTGCCACTAAGCTCATGGTCTACAGGGCTGTAGTGATACCCGTCCTCCTGTATGGCTCAGAGACATGGACCTTATACAGTGGGCACCTCAAGTCGCTGGAGAAATACCACCAATGATATTTCTGCAAAATCCAGCAAATCCCCATGGAGGACAGACGCACCAACGTTGGCGTCCTCGATCAGGCCAACATCCTCAGCATCGAAGCACTGACCACACTCGACCAGCTCCGTTGGGCGGGCCTCATTGTTCACATGCCTGACACAAGACTCCAAAAGCAAGCGCTCTACTCGGAACTCCTGCACGGCAAGCGAGCCCCAGGTGAGCAGAGGAAACGTTTGAAGGACCCTCAAAGCCACTTCATAAAATGCAACATCCCCACCTTCACCTGTGAGTCCCTGGATAAAGACCACCCTAAGTGGAGGAAGAGCATCTGGAGGGTGCTGAGCACCTCGAGTCTCATCGCCGAGAACATGCAGAACACATGCACAGGCAGCGGGGAAGGAGCGTATGGCAAACCAGTCCCACCCACCCTTTCCTTCAACCACTGTCTGTCCCACCTGTGACAGAGACTGTAATTCCTGTATTGGACGGTTCAGTCACCTGAGAACTCACTTTTAGAGTGGAAGCAAGTCTTCCTCGATTTCTAGGGACAGCCAATGATGATGAATTGCTGTAATCACCGTTAATAACCCCGTTACTTCCTGTTACACACTGAGTTTACAGACTCTCTGGCTTCTCCTGCCCTTTGCGGGACACTTGTTCCGGGTGTAACTTTACAAACTGGGTGAGTTCGCTGATCGCGGGGAGACGGCAGGAGTCTCTGTGGCCCACTGTGAGGATGTGGAAGTGAACATGGTGGGTGGTAATTACGTGACATTTCTGTAAAGGGCAGCGGAGGAGAAGGATTGAGAGCTTTCAGTGAGGGACAGAAGTTGTTTAAGGTGAGCCAACACATTCCTGATCCTCCTCTCTTCTTCTGAGGCAATCCCCCGGAGTTCAGGATGACTTGCTTCCACATCAGCATCGGTCCCGATCAGCACCGAGGGAGCTCACTGTTCAGCTCCCCTCTGTTGTGCTTCATCTAGCACAAATTTCTGTAGTGTAGCGGTTTTCATGTTTGCTTTACATGTGAAAAGTTCCTGGTTCTATCCAGGGCGGGAACATTATGTTTAAACGTGCTGTGGATGAACATTCGGAGGCGAGTTTCGTCTCCTGGCAAAAAAGCAGATGCTGCCTGTGCGGTACCAGAACCGAACACAGTCCCCCAAGTGAGGTCTAACCAGGGCTTTGTGTAGCTGCACACAACATCTGTCCCCTTGTGGTCCAGTTATACGAACGTAAGAAATAGGAGCAGGAGTCGGCCACACCGTCCCTCGAGCCTGCTCCGCCATTCAATAAGATCATGGCTGATCTGATCATTGACTCAGCTCCACTTCCCCGCCCGCTCCACATAACCCCTTATCCCCTCATGGTTTAAGAAATTATCGATTTCTGCCTTAAATATATTCAATGTCCCAGCTTCCACAGCTCTTTGAGGCAGCGAATTCCACAGATTTACAACCCTCTGCGAGAAGAAATTTCTCCCCATCTCAGTTTTAAATGGGCGGCCCCTTATTCTAAGATCTAGTTCTAGTCTCCCCCACCAGTGGAAACATCCTCTCTGCATCCACCTTGTCGAGCCCCCTATAATCTTATACATTTGGATAAGATCACCACCCATTCTTCTGAATTCCAATGAGTAGAGGCCCAATCTAAACAACCTTTGCTCAGAAGTCAACCCCCTCAACTCCGGAATCGACCGAGTGAACCTTCTCTGAACTGCCTCCAGAGCAAGTATATCCTTTCGTAAATATGGAAAACAAAACTGCACGCAGTATTCCAGGTGTGACCTCACCAATACCCTGTATAACTGGAGCAAGATTTCCCTGCTTTTATACTCCATCCCCTTTGCAATAAAGGCCAAGATTCCATTGGCCTTCCTGATCACTTGCTGGTGATCGAGTTCGCGAGATATGAAGGCCAGCTTAACATTAGTCTTATTTGATTATTTTCTGATCCTGCCCATGACATTTACATAACACCATGTTGACTCTGTCAAATCATGTTATAATTTTCGAAGTGCCCTGACACCACTTCTTTAACAATGGATTACAGCATTTTCCCGATGACTGATGTCAGACTAACTGTCCTGTAGTTCCCGGTTTTCTCTCTCCCTCCTTTCTTGAATAGCGATGTTACATTTTCTACCTTCCGATCTGCTGGGACTGTTGTAGAATCTGGACATCGTGGTGCAAAGGTTACGGGTCTAACTCCCGATCAGGAGGCTGTGTGTTCAAATCAGTTAATTTAACTGTTGTTCTTCCGGAATTGATATTGTGTTTGCTGTTTCACAATAACCAGACCCTTGCTCTAAAACCTGTCTCACTGTTTCCCCAGGGACACGTTCATTTTACAATGAACATTCTGAATCAGATGCCTGAAGTGCAGTGTGTAAAATGGGATATGGTTTAACAGTTAACATGCAAAACACAGAACCAATTATTCAATTATCGACTCTCCCTCAGTTAGCATTACTTTCACTGTGCAAAAGAAGCTGATCGGTTAATTAATGAAGTTTGCCCGAGAAAGCGGCATAAAATTTAACGATAATGATTCACCCAATGTGGGGCTCAAACCCATAACTCTGAGATTAAAAGCCTTCTGCTGTATCTACTGAGCTAGCAAGGATTCTGTAAATGACATCTCCCTGTCGGTGATTGCAGCCAGGCGCCTGTTGGTTCCGTCCCATTTCCGGGTGTTTCCCGATCCTGTCTGACTCTCTGACTCTATTCAATCTGTGTGTGGCCACCTCCAGTTTGATTTTGAACGAATACCTGTGTTTGTGTATTCAGTAAAAACAGAAAATGCTGGAAACACTCAGCAGGTCAGGCAGTATCTGTGGAGGTGGAGAAGTGGGAATAATCAATGGGTTTGTTTGTGGCTTTGATCTGCTGCTGGGAAGTGAGGCAGCGCTGCAAGATGCTTTTTTTCAAGGTGTAAGCAGAGGTTTCCGTCGTGTAACGGTTATCACCTTCGCCACACATGTGAAATATCTTCGGTTTGAGCACAAACAGAAACATTATTTTGGCAAATATTTTTCTGTGGAATACATTTTAAAAAGTAGCCCCAGGTTCCTTGTATCATGAGCGATGGGCATTTTAACTCACTCTCCTAAAATACAGTGTGTAAAATCAGATAGAGGATAAAACTTCATCAATGATTAAAGTTCCTTAACTCAGTAAAGTTCAGTTGTTGAAGTTTCCATCGATGCATTGCATAAACATAATTGAGGTGTGTGAGAGGATTAATAATGGGCTTTAATCGTTAATGAGCCCATTACTTTATGTTATAGACTCAGGTTGCTTCTGAAAGAGTTGAGATGCGTGTGGGGTGATTGGGGCACATCTTTCCCCACTTAGCAAGGCTCCATTGGTACTTCATTGCCTTTAATTCACTTGGGGATTTCCTGAGTTGTTGAAAGGCCACGTAAAAATGCAGTCATTCTTTGCAAAAGTTCTAACTGCAAGTTCAAACTTCGCCGGCAAATGGAGGCTCACCCAAAATTTGTTCTGACACCACGACAAAGTCCTTAAAAGTGGGATTCAGCAGTTCAGCTGCTCGCTTAAAATTTCCGTCTGACCTGGTGCTGCAAGTGGAGATGTGTCCGCAGTGTAGCGTTTAACACGTTCGCCTCACACGGGAAAGCTCA